>NC_141873.1:433412292-434791042 GCF_056163025.1 Triticum urartu
AACATATCTAATATGCCAAAAAAGATATTTTGAAACTTCACTCGACGACGAATCTGAAGATATATTTTTTGTGGGCATATAACAAAAGTTTTGCTAGTCAAATTAAAGACCTGAAAACCCTTGCTCAACTTATAAACCTGACTGGAGGAAGTAAGGATATAACACATAAAAGAAAATAAGAGACTAAGAAAAGTAGTACCTCTAGGCGGTATTGCAATCCTTGCTGGGATGTTCTATTTACACAGCTGCAGTGGCAGCTACAATTAGCACCACACTCAAACACAACTGCTTTGGGCTCCACCAACCTAAAGATTACACAACCGATTAAAGAAGAGCTGCAGCCCAAGAACAATGAGTACATGATAAACATTTTTTTTCGTTCCCTGAAAACTTGATGCGCCATTGCCACTTCACATCGTAGGCAAATATTACCATAAACATGTTTTTTGACATTACATTATGCTAAAAGCCCAATGATCTTCAACGCAAAATGTTACCTTCCAACATTCTTATGTGTAGAATCCAGATGCTTAGCACGCACTTTCTTTTGTGTGGACACATATGGTAGATCAGAGCCATTGCGATCAGCACACAAACAGTGTGTAGAGCTAGAACAATCTCCTTTGCAATTGCAACCCATACTGTCAGCTGGCATCTTGATATATTCTGGAATCTGCAGTGACTTAGAGTACACAAAGCCTACAAAAGGCATGATGCAGATAAAATCATTATAGTGTGTGCGCTCAATATTTGTGAAAAGCGAGAAACTCAAGCAATACAAGTAACACATGTCAAAAAAGAACAGAACAAGCAAGCATCTGGCATAAACAGAAAATTAGCGGCCAAAATCACATATGATAAAAACAGGTAAAACGATGGACAGGAGAGCTAGTTAAAGGGAATAAATAGAAGTTTGTAGCATACCAGATGGAGGAACAGGAGGATCATCAACTAAATTTGTAGCAGGAATTGGAATGTTCTCCTGCCCATAAGAGATGTCCCGACAAACCAACCTATTGAACAAACTCAAAGACAAATAGTAAGAGCCGGAGGGAAAAGACAAAAGAGTATGAATACTGAGGATAAATCAATATGGTCAGTGCTCAAATAACGAACCCAGGTAATTCAGAAATTGGCATGTGAACATCTCCACGATTAAACAGCACCTGCACATATATGTGTTTATAAGAAGCTAAAAGGTAAAGAAATACTAAATAAAGCATCAGGGTCAAAGAAAATTAAGTGGAATGAAAATCACTTCTCAAACATAGGATTTGAAACATGAGTACAATAGGCTGTCAGTCAAGAGAGTCGATATTATGATATTTATAAAGGGTAAGAAATTTAATAGAGGGGGACTGCATCTTCAGACTCCTAACCAACATCAAGTACTAGGAAATTGCTGGATAACTGAACTGAAAGATCCAAGCACAAGAAGTTCTTCTGTGAGAAAAATACACAGTAAAGAAAAGGCACAAACTACATATGTGATTAAGGATTCTAAGAACGCATGTGATCCCGGATTGTAAGAACAATAGCAGTAAAAAAATGGTACCTCCTGTTTCCTAGATCGTTTCCAAGTTCACAGCGGTTTCCCAGTCAACTTGGTTATTTTCCAGTTTTCTTTACTTTTTTTTTGCATAATTTTTTGTTTCATACACATTTGACAACTCTTTGACGAAGATTCCAAATGGTTCAGCCAAAATCGAGCCACAACTGAACATCTGATTACAGCCATGATCTTGGAACCTAGTTCAGTCAATAATAATACTATACTAGATTGAAATGTTGATACAAGTGCTCTTATAATGCAAAAAGAAGAATAAAGAGATATCGAAAACAAGAAGATAAGGGGCTGAAATCAGCTTGAGCTTGTAAACTCTACCCTGGAAGTTGTCAAAGGTGGTTGACCTTCAAGACGCTTCAATCTGAATTTGAAAACCAAATGCCCGCGCACTCCTTTCTCTGACAAGCAATCCACTACCTATGTAACATTTGTAGTCATAAAATAAGTTACTCAAGATGCAACCATGAGACATGTTCAAGTTTCAGAAGCAGTGAAGATAAGACATATAACAGGAGGCAAGATCACTGCAACTATCGCTGATGGAATACTTCAATTTGCTTCAGACTAGAGCCTTAAGTTAATGGAAGAAATATTTGAATAGATATACAAATGCTCCCTCCGTCTGGAATTAACTGTCGCTGAAATGAGTGTATCTACACACTGAAACGCGTCTACACTCATTTCTGCGCCAGTTAATTCCAGACGGAGGTTATATTTGATAATAAGATCGCACTAGGTGACTCTTCGGCAAAATAAAAATATCACACTAAGTCGCTAGTTTGGATGATTAGTTCAAAACTATCAGCCTACATACACTTGGTACCAAACAGATATTTGATATTAAGATAATCTAGGAGATAAAAACCTTGTACAATCCATCATAGGTGTACACTTTTCCAGTGTAGCTGTTCTTTTCTATATGCCCACGAATAACCCGTATAGGGTTGCCATTATCCTTGCTATTCTGCACAATATTAAATTATGTCACTCGAGAGCCAGCAGCAAAGGTTAATCAATACGAAGAACAAAAACTGTGAGAAGTACTACCTCTGTCCCAAAATATAAGACGAACTGCAAAGATGTCTTATATTTTGGGACCGAGGTAGTAGATTACAAAGAGAACTGGTAATTGCAATGGATGCTATTCAACCTTTAATCTATACCAATATAAAAAGACCCAAATGGGCAGATCCAAATCATCTCGACCGTCAAATCATGTTATCTAGCGGTTCAAATCACTCCAATGTTGAGCACCAAACACGTTTGACGCTCTAATTACCTACCACTGCCATTGGTTATAAACACATTTTGACTTAACGCTATCCCTTGAAATCTGTCATGTAATTAATATCCTACCATTTTCGCGAAAAAGTAATTGATATCTTACCAAATACCAACGTGCAACTAATATCCTACCTAATATAAACGTGCATTGCACGTACATTATTACTAGTAGAAGTAAGAGGCGACTATTAGCATTTGGAAGAGAACTAATTCTTGAGATGGAAAAGGAAGAGCATAAGCTACTCTAAACTTGGTGATGCAATCAATGGCTGTGTGCATCGCAATGATGCAGGCTCGGGATTTCAACCTCCTTTTTGAAAAAAAAATGTTCAACTCGAATAAGATTACAAATAATAGAAAGAAAGAAAGAAAACAAATGTTATATGGGAAGAAGAAAATAATAAGGCTGAGCACATTATAATTGAAGTGTGACTGTAGATTATACATACAAGAAAGAATGAAAAACTGAAACAACAAGATAGGTTTTTGCACGATATAAAAATCAAAGGAACCCCGGGAAGTAACCTTCAGTGCCAAGTTTCCCCGAAGCAACGTTTGTTCAGTTTTCTGGTGACCGTTGCCAAGCAAATTGTTCCCTCCTTCGCCAGTGTAAATAATTTCGTCAGCTTTGTCAAAATCATCTTCATATGCCCCCGACATTACAATGCAGGTGGCAAGAGGGAAAATTAAATCTTGATACCCTGGCTGCTTAATCAAGTGATCAACACTACCAAATAAATCATTTTTTCTTATGGAATAGATATATTAACAAATAATATGATCAATAGAGCTTTGCAGATTGTACATCAGAAAAATAAATACAACCAGATATTAACAGCTAGACAAAGTCCTGTGAAATAAAATAATTTAACATGAACTTACTCAAAAAATAGAAAATATTTCTACGATCAAGACATTAAAATGTTTACCCTCTTATGTTGTATATATATAAACAGACAATGACATTATATGAGTGTTCAATGACCTATTTCTATATGGCACACTGTCAAATCATTTCATTGCAATGTGACGTGCAGAACTAGCCATGGACAGGGGTGCGTGGAAGCTTGCTATCCATGTGCCAGAACCGTGAGTTGGTTGCGAGATCTTCTGGGTTTCACCTCTAACCTATCCCAACTTGTTTGGGACTAAAGGCTTCGTTGTTGTTGTTGTTGTTGTTGACGTGCATTATATTTCAACTTACATACCATTTAAACAAACGAAACACTCCTGAGTAAATTTTACTCGTAGGCTACTATGGTACTTAACTTGACTTCTATTTCACTTCAGTGCTACATCAGTCAGCTGTATGCTAAAGCGGAAAAAAAATTGTCGTGTTAATTTCACAATGTGGGGTTGGGCTAGCTTGGGAGGAAGAAGAGAGGAGCCATGCAGCATGTGTTAGGGAGTACTAAGCTACAAATCATTTCTACCGGGTTTTAATCGAGTTTTGTGGGTGACACCGTCACTTGGGGTTAAATTGCATTTATTAGTTCACGGCTTAGACGTCAAGGAGCGACGAATTGTCCAAACCTTCTTTTTGGGCATGTAACTAAGAAAAATGGGTGAATTCTGTTTGAGCAACCATTTCCCCGTCTTCTTATGTATTCAATACTGAACTGAAGTTCAATTTTACATCTAGGTCAGGGAACCCTAGACCATGGTGCTTGGTTCGAGTTGAACACTGAACTATGAAATATGTATTATTAAACCTTGAAATTTGTAGAACCGTCTAACTTGTACCCTAGCTTGTTTTTGCATTTTCGTGTTCCCAAAACACATGAATTTTTTGCGAATGTAAGGAATGATACAAAATCATAACCTGCAAAGCTTAATGCAGGAACATTGCTATTTGTGTCCTAGGCAAAAATTACAAGAGATAAATAACTTCCTCTCGCCTTTGTGTGTGTGTGTGTGTGCGGTGGGGGGGGGGGGGGGGGGGGGGGATGTTACAGAACACAAATTGTCATGTTTTTCTAATCTTTGCAGTTATTCGGCCACGGTTTGAAGGGTGGTTTTGTCTCCCAATGTCCCCGCAAATTCTGAAAAAAAATCATGGATGTGGGTGTATGCTATAAAATGAGAACCTGCAAAAAATCATCAAAAATATGATAATTTGTGTTCCATAAAAAAACAAGAGATAACTGTATTCGTTTTGTTATTTTTTTCATAGAACACAGGTAGCCATATTTTTGGATGAAACTTTGCAGGCTATTGTTTCAATTATGAAATGAATCAAGTGCATACAGATCAAATTTGGTTAGGATCAAATAAACCAAGAGCATACCAAGCTGAATGTCGATTTCATATTTAATGGGCCAATATGTCATGGTCATTAATAGAATATCGAATATGTTACTGTGTTATCCGCTAATTTTGAATACCCATTCCACTAGCCTTACCTTATCTTGATGTTTTGAACCAATATAATCTATACCCTTCATCCAATGGCCATGTATGCCTAGCACAACCATCTCAGCACGTGAGTAGAATTGATCTCCAACATCAACCCCTAAGAAAGAAGACAATGAGCGAATTCACATTGTTATTTCTATAAAGCTAGTAAGAAAGTAGGCAAGAACTGTTTCATCAATCAATAAGACATTTTCCTCTTTGAAAATAAATGAAACACTAACCAGGAAGATGCCCTATCCTCTTCTCTGGATAAAGTACGGCATTGGTCGCTTGCATCTGTTTTATTTTCCAGGTTCACATAAATTTGCAATATCTATAATACACAATTCTAAGTATCACTAATAAGAAGGTACCTTTGTTAATGCTTTCAGATCAGGGCGCTTTGATGGCCGTTTGACTTCTTCAAAATCTTCGTCATCTTGGTTGTTAGTCTTCCATGTTCACAAGCAAAGAAGGTTATGAAATCGTACCAAGCATTTCATAGGGTATCAAACTGCCAGAAATAACATAAAAATACGGCAATGCATTTTTTTGTGGATAGGGGCCGGTGGGGACGAGGATTATAACTGGTCAAAGTTTATATTTCAACCTTCGATTTACGGTCCCTAGCATTTTTTTACCCTCTTGAGCTAATGCTTCACCCAATGCTTGGTTTTCCCACATTTACCCAGAGTCTGTTGTTCCATAAGTGATAAAATCAAACATTTGTATGAGAAAATAAACAAAAATCATCGACAGGACCGTTCAAAGTAAATTATGTCTGAGGAAACAGATAATAAACAAACTCCAACACGGGAGGAGCCATGTAGATTTTAATTAAGGAAAACTTACTGCATGATACTAGAATTAGCTCAGGGGTTGAACTTTGGAACATGGGTCCATGCACACCCCTTATGAACAGTAAAATCAGAAAAAAAATAGAGTGAGTGTGGACCCATGTTCTGTCAATGTGTGAAGTTTCGCGAAGAAATGACACGGTATTCTGGGCAAAAAAGGCAAAGTCAGCGCTTAAAAAAACATGTTTGAAGTAATTTGGATGTCCGATTTTTTAAATTTTATTTTTGCCAAGAGTACAACTGATGTCATTTCTTTGCAAAACTTCACATGTGAGTAGAACAGTTAACCTAAAATTTTAGAATTTTTTATCTTAGAACTATTTTTAAAATTTTACTTTTCACAAGGGGTGCATGGACCCATGTTAACCATTCTATTTCAAAATTTTAGAATGAAGTATATTGGAGTAAGTAACGGGGGACAGAAATATGTAAAGCATCTATAATAGTATCAAAATGCTATCGATCTATGCGGATGATGTCGTTCTCCCACATGGATCTGGCATTTGTCAAGGAAGTATTGCACATCTTTGGAGAGGCATCGGGTCTGAAGATTAACTATCAAAAGTCCTCAGCGATCATGATTAGGCCGGGAGCGGGGGACACCGAAAGAGTTGCTGCAGCGCTACCGTGGAGGATTCAAACTTTTCCGTGTAAATACCTCGGCCTCCAACTTTCGATCAAGCAACTAACTCGCAATCAGTGGCAGCCTATGGTGGATGCGGTGCTCAACTTCCTGCCAGGATGGTCGAGAGGTCTGATAACTAGGCCTGGCAGGTTGATTCTTATCAACAGCATTGTTAGAGCGAGGCCTATCCATCATCTTATCGTGGCCAATGCACCGAAGTGGGCCTTGGATAGCATTGACAGAGGGTGTAAGGCGTTCTTCTGGGCCGGTTCAGAGGAGATTCACGGTGGACAGTGCCTAGTGGCCTGGAGTCGGGTTTGCCGGCCTAAGGAGCTTGGAGGGCTGGGCGTGTTGAATTTGCATACACAAGGAATTGCCCTCAGGCTCAGATGGGAATGGCTCAGACGTACTGATAACTCCAAACCTTGGCAGGGACTGGCTATGTCGGCAGACAAGGAGATGCAAGCAGCCTTCGCTAGCTTGGTGCATTGGGGGGCAATGGAAGCCAAATCCTATTCTGGAAGGATAGATGGATCCAGGGTCCCCGCATTATGGAAATTGCACCGCTGGTGATAGTGCAAGTTCGAACCCAAACAGTGAATCGGCGGTTGGCAAAGGATGGGTTGACCTCAAGCAATTGGATTAATGGCATCAAAGGGGAACTGTCAACAGACGGGCTTGTCCAGTTCATTCAGCTATGGAAGAGATTAGGTACTGTGGATCTTGACTCCTCATTGGAGGATCAAGCTATTTGGAAGTGGTCGGCATTGGGCCAGTACTCGGCTTCTTCGGCTTACCGGATCATGAATGAGGGACCTATCAGATTGGGATGCGCAAAAGGACTGGAAATGCTGGGCTCCACTGGGCTGCAGACTGTTCATGTGGTTGGCGCTGCAGCGAAGACTTTGGACCTCCGATCGTAGACTCCGGCATGGACTTCAGGATGCTACATCTGTATGTTTCCTGTATGATCAAGAGGAGGACTCGGTGAATCATATAATGCTCCAATGTGTTTACTCGAGGCAAGTGTGGTTCCAATGCTTCAGGTGGGCTAAGATCGACATGCGGATGATGCCCTCGCCGACGGATATATTGCAGGAATGGTGGCCAACTGCCCGGAAATGGATCCCCAAGGGGCATCGAAAGGGATTTGATTCGCTGGTGCTATTGGCTTGTTGGAGCATTTGGAAGCAAAGGAATGGGCGAGTTTTTGGTGGCCATGGCATTAGCAAGGAAGAGGAACTCTCCACGAAGATTTATCAAGAGCTGCGACTTTGGCTAGCGGTAGGAGCAAGGAGTGTTCAACACTTGTGTGAGTAGTCCTGTATGGTAGGAGTAGGAGTGGGAGTCTCTTTGGCTTCGCCGACTTGTGGTGACGGCCAGAACAATCCTCTTGTAATTATTTCTCCCTTCTATAAAACTTAGGTACGCTCTTGGCGTACTCTAAAAAAAAAGTATCAAAATGCACCTAATTATTAAGGACTGCGCTACGGCGTGACGGGCCCAATCCCCTGCATGCGCTGGATGCAGTGGACGTCGGCCAGGGCGTCAGCAGGTCATCATCAGCCTGCGCAGACTCGACAGCGTGGTCGATCACACACTGGAGAGTGCGACACGCCGTAAAATTCCCGATTATTAATCACACGCTTCACATGGACTATTACTAATATGATTTGTATTTGAGATGTACAAAATGTTAGAAACAAATAGAAATAGGAGCATACAAAAGCCTTTTAGAAAGAAATGCCTAACACACAGCATCCAGCGCAATGACTGCAAACATGCTTCCATGTGCACAATGACTGCAAAATATTTAGGAGAAAAGACCTGCTAACGCGAACAAGCATAACACGTTTCAGAATGAAGACATGATCAAGAAAAAAGGGAAACAAGCAGGGAACTATAAGCTCCCTGCAACTTATATTTCCTGTATGCACACATAGCTACTACAAATTCAATATAATCAGGATTCGAGGTGTACACAAGGTCATAAACAAACAGGATCATATAATAAATCATTTTGAAGGAAAGTCCTGGTAGTAGAAACCACATGACATGGCCCATTAAATTAAACAAAGCACACACAACATAGGTTAGCAACAAATAGCCAAACAAACAAACATAAGATCAGACCAAGCATATGCATCCATGTGCACAATGATGACAAAGCTATTTAGGAGGAAAGACCTGATAGCACTAATATCAGAGTACTAAAAATGCACATGTTACTGCAATTTTAGTAGCCCCTGGTCCAATTGTGCAACTTCTAGGTGACTGAGATTTATGGAATTTCAGGCAACTGAAAATTAGCAAACACTATGACTGGCGGACTACTTTCTGTGCAACAGCCAACAGTACAACTGTACGAGATTACTCAACTAATGGCATGAAAAAACTGAATGAACTTCATATTCATGCTCCAGAATTTCACAGCTCAAACTGTGCGTTCATGGTACGTCCAGCCAACCAGTACGTGTAAATCTTTCATGGTCAAAGAGACCCTAATTTCACAGCTAAAACTGTTCGTTTATCATAGAAGACACAGAATGCCACACCTGACGCTTGAGAGCCCTGGAGGCCTTCAGCTCTTGCCTTACAGCCTGCTCCCTTTGCTGTTCCTCCTGTGACACAAACCATATGCCAGGCCTTAAAAACACTATAGGAAACTAACAATCCCTTTTGTTTTTTCAGAAACTAACTAACAATCCTTAATATGCCCAGTGCCCACATTCAGAAGTATGTTTTTGTTAACGAGAAAATTAAGGAGACCGGGAGACCTGCACAAAGTGAAGGTAATTACTGCTGAAAGCCCGCAGCGTTTCCTTCACACGCAACCTCCAGCTCTTGCCGCCACCGCCATGCTCATCGGCCCCACCATCCACGGGCGCCACCTCCTCGTTGTCCTTGGGCAGCGCCAAAACCTCGCATGCAGTCATCGCCATTGCCATGGGCGCGGTGACCGTCCTGCGCCTCTTTCTCCCGTCCAGCGCCACCGCGTCGGACTCCACCTCCATGCCCTGGAGCAACGGAACGAGCATGTCCACCGCCGTCTCCGCGGCCTTGGCAGCCTCCCTCTGCTTCCTCCTTACGTAATGCAGCACCGGCTTCTTTACCGGGACGCCTCCCTCGTCCCTCTTGTGCCCGAGGCGCCCGACGGACCCTGCGTCGTCCGGGCACCCCTTCTCGGTGTGCGGCGCGCTCCGTGGGCGGCGCGGCGCGGGGTCGGTGAAGTCATCGGGCTCGGCGTAGTCGGGGTACCCCTTCTCGGCATACCGCGCGCTCCGTGGACGGCACGGCGCGGCGGAGGCGCGGACGTCGGGCAGCTCGGCGTAGTCGAGGCACCCCTTGTCGGCGTCCCGTGCGCTCCGTGGGCGGCACGGCGCGTGGACGGCGCGGGCATCGGGCGGCACGGCGTAGTCGAGGCACCCCTTCCGGGCATGCCGCGCGGTCCGCGGACGGCACGGCGTGGCGGGGCCGCAGAAGTCGGGCTCCTCCGCGTAGTTGGGGTACCCCTTCACCGCGTACCGCGCGCTCCTCGGGCGGCACGGAGAATCGGCGAAGCCCGGCACCTCCATGACGGCGGCCGCCGGTGGGATCGCGCTCAGGCTCCTCCTTTGGGGCGGCGGCGAGGGTTTTGGGAGGGATTGGGTGAGGGCGGAGAGAAGCGAGGTGCGCGACAGGACACGGACGCGATGAGAAAGGGAGGGAGGGGCAGGTGGACGAAGCCACGAAGGTACTGCTCTTTAACCATT
Organism: Triticum urartu; assembly: GCF_056163025.1. Taxonomy (NCBI): domain Eukaryota; kingdom Viridiplantae; phylum Streptophyta; class Magnoliopsida; order Poales; family Poaceae; genus Triticum; species Triticum urartu. The sequence continues at coordinate 433,422,772 of NC_141873.1, forward strand.
TGCGGCAAAGCTTGGGGGACATGGGGATTTTACCAGACTGTCTTCGCGAGCTCGCGATGGAATGTCGTTGGGGATGTCTGAATGAAAGGGCGATGTCCGGATCGGACGGCCGCGAGCATAGTAGCCCGAACGGCACGGCACGGCATCGCCGTCCAGCACCACTGGGTGGGGCGGATCGATCCTAGAAAGAAACGGAGGGGATTTAGGGTATGTTTGGTTTATACTAGAAGTAGTAGCAAATATGTGCCTTTGGTCAACTCCAACGCACAACCCAATTTTGTCCACGTGTGTTTCTTTGATTCCAAACCGACAAAAAACAATGGTCCAACGCAACGACTTATATCATTTTTTCATCGCTTTGTGTTTACTCAGGATCAAATTTGCTCATGATTTGGGTCCAAAGCGGACACAAGCCAAACATTTTCTGCATCATCCTCGTCCGTATGTGTCCTCTCGTGTCCGACCTAGGCCCACCCACCATTCACCCACCATCCCATCTCTCTCTACCTTTTCCTTTCTCTCTTTTCCCGCACACACACCAACCCATCTCGGTGCAGACCACCCACCATGCCGTGGGAGATGATGTGGCCGTCAGGACAACGTCGGAGCAGCGCCTCCGCCGTGCTTACTCGCTCGCGCTCTGGTCCGGGACGCAGCTGCTCGAGCAACACGAGCAGGCAGTGGCGATGGTAGCAATCTGGCGAGCTTTGGCCTCCGCCACACCATAAAATTTTCTACCTTCATACTATATGCACGTTTAGGTCTAGGAAAACTTCACAGTCTGTATTTTGTGCGCCTAGCTGCTTACATCGACCATACCTTGAAGAATATTCTGCCTTTGCCACTGCGAGCAGGCCGCCTTGAACGCCAGGCGCTCCTCGTCGCTCTGGTTCGGGACACAACACGAGCAGGTTGCCGCCAGAGCACCTTGACAGAACGGGAGAGAGCGCCCAGCCGCCCGACCTTGCCGCCGTCGGAATCCCAGACACGGCGGTGCTTCCTCTGTCGCTCTAGGCCAGGCGTGCAGAGCCCCAACTGCCAGACCTCGTCGCGGCCAGAGTCCCGTCGACGGGATCTAAGAGCACGGGGTGCCTGATACGTCTCCAACGTATCTATAATTTTTTTATTGTTCCATGCTATTATAGTATCAATCTTGGATGTTTTATATGCAAATATTTTTTTTGAACTAACCTATTAACTTAGTGCCAAGTGTCAGTTATTGTTTTTGTCTGTTTTTGGTTTGCTAGGAAATCGGTACCAAACGAAGTCTAAATGCCACGAAACTTTTTGATGATTTTTTTTCTGGACAAGAGAGACCCTATAAGCTTCGGGAGGAGACCAGACGTGCAACGAGTAGGCGACAAGGCACTTGGGCGTGGCTAGGGGTAGGCGCGCCCAAGTACCTTGTGGACCCCACGGAGGGTAGGCGCGCCCAAGTACCTTGTGGGCCCCATGTGGCTCCGTTTGACCTAATTCCACCTTTATAAATTCTTTAAAATTGGGAAACCAATAAAGAACCACCCAAAATAGTTTTTCCACTGCCGCAAGTTTCTCTTCTTCGGAGATCCCATCTGGAGGCCTTTTTCGGTACTCTGCCGGAGGGGAAATCAATCACGAATGGCCTCTACATCAACCTTGCTACCCTTCCGATGATGTGTGAGTAGTTTACCACAGACCTATGGGTCCATAGCTAATAGCTAGATGGCTTCTTCTCTCCCTTTGATCTTCAATACAATGTTCTCTTTGATGTTCTTGGAGATCTATTCGATGTAATCTTTTGCGCTGTGTTTGTTGGGATCCGACGAATTGTGGGTTTATGATCAGATTATCTATGAATATTATATGAGTCTTATCTGAACTCTTTTATGCATGATTATTATAGCTTTATATTTCTCTCCGATCTATCCGTTTGGTTTGGCCAACTAGATTGATTTATCTTGCAATGGGAGAGGTGCTTTGTAATGGGTACAATCTTGCGGTGCTCTATATCCCAGTGACAGAAACGGACAAGACACATATTTGTATTGTTGTCATTGAGGATAAAATGATGGGGTTTATTCATATTGCTTGAGTTTACTTTGTCTACATCATGTCATCTTTCTTAAGGCGTTACTCCGTTTTTTATGAACTTAATACTCTAGATGCATGCTAGATAGCGGTCGTTGTGTGGAGTAATAGTAGTAGATGCAGGCAGAAGCCGGTCTACTTATCTCGGACATGATGCATATATACATGATCATTACCTTGGATATCGTCATAACTATGTGCTTTCTATCAATTGCCCAACAGTAATTTGTTTACCCATTATATGCTTTTTGTTCGAGAGAGAAGCTTATAGTTAAAACTATGGCCCCTGAGTCTATCTCTATCATATATAAAATCCAAAAATACCCTGCTGCAATTTATTTACCGTTATTTTATTTTGTGTTTTTGTTTATCTATCTACCATTATCAGACTTGATCCTTGCAATTAACCATCGAGCGGATTAACAGCCCCCTTGATCGCATTGGGTGCAAGTATTTGTTCTTTTGTATGTAGGTGTTGTTCACGAGGTCTTGCGTGGTTCTCCTACTGGATCGATAATCTTGGTTCTTAACTGAGGGAAATACTTATCTCTATTGTACTGCATCATCCTCTCTATTGGGAAACGTAGCATGTAATTTCAAACAAATTTCTACGCTCACGCAAGATCTATCTAGGAGATGCATAGCAACGAGAGGGGGAGAGTGTGTCTACATACCCTCGTAGACCGAAAGCGGAAGCGTTTGACAACGCGGTTGATGTAGTTGAACTTCTTCTCGTTCTGACCGATCAAGCACCGAACGTACGGCACCTCCGAGTTCTGCACACGTTCAGCTCGATGACGTCCCTCGAACTCTTGATCCAGCAAAGTGTCGAGGGAGACTTCTGTCAGCATGACGGCATGGTGACGGTGATGGTGAAGTGATCCGCGCAGGGCTTCGCCTAAGCACTACGTGAATATGACCGGAGGCGTAAACTGTGGAGGGGGACACCGCACACGGCTAACAATTGTTAGTGTGTCTTCTAGGCGCCCCCTCCCCATGTATATATAGGTGGGAGAGGGAGAATTATTGCTGGATCGTCGAATAACGTATGTTGTCATTACGGTTCGACCCTAATATCGAATCTTTATCAGTCGAACCGTAATGACAACATATGTAATAACAATTATTGCTGGATCAAGAGTCCGACGGATCTTTATCGGTCGAGCCGTAATGACAACATACGTTATTCCCTTTGTCATCGGTATGTTACTTGCCCGAGATTCGATCATCGGTATCTTCATACCTAGTTCAATCTCATTACCGGCAAGTCTCTTTACTCGTTCCGTAATACATCATCCCGCAACTAACTCATTAGTCACATTGCTTGCAAGGCTTCTTATGATGTGCATTATTGAGAGGGCCCAGAGATACCTCTCCGATACTCGGAGTGACAAACCCTAATCTCGATCTATGCCAACCCGACAAACACCTTCGGAGATACCTGTAGAGCATCTTTATAATCACCCAGTTACATTGTGACATTTGATAGCACACAAGGTATTCCTCCAGTATCCGGGAGTTGCATAATCTCATAGTCGAATGAATATGTATTTGACCTGAAGAAAGCAATAGCAATGAAACTTGAACGATCAATATGCTAAGCTAACATATGGGTCTTGTCCATCACATCATTCTCCTAATGATGTGATCCCATTCATCAAATGACAACACATGTCTATGGTTAGGAAATTTAACCATCTTTTATTAACGAGCTAGTATAGTAGAGGCTTACTAGGGACACGGTGTTTTGTCTATGTATTCACACATGTATCAAGTTTCCAGTTAATACAATTCTAGCATGGATAATAAACATTTATCATGATATAAGGAAATAAAAATGACAACTTTATTATTGCCTCTAGGGCATATTTCTTTCAGTCTCCCACTTGCACCAGAGTCAATAATCTAGTTCACGGCGCCATGTGATTTAACACCAATAGTTCACATCTTTATGTGATTAACACCCATAGTTCACATCGCCATGTGATGAACACCCAAAGGGTTTACTAGAGTCAATAATCTAGTTCACATCGCTATGTGATTAACACCCAAAGAGTACTTAAGGTGTGATCATGTTTTGCTTGTGAGAGAAGTTTAGTCAACGGGTCTATCACATTCAGATCCGTATGTATTTTGCAAATTTCTATGTCTACAATGCTCTGCATGGCGCTACTCTAGCTAATTGCTCCCACTTTGAATATGTATCCAGATTGAGACTCAGAGTCATCCGGATCAGTATCAAAGCTTGCATCGACGTAACCCTTTACGACGAACTCTTTGTCACCTCCATAACCGAGAAACATTTCCTTAGGCCTCTTTAGGTACCTAAGGATAATTTTGACCGCTGTCCAGTGACCTACTCCTGGATCACTATTGTACCCCCTTGTCAAACTCATGGAAAGGTACACAATAGGTCTGGTATACAGCATGGCATACTTTATAGAACCTATGGCTAAGGCATGGAGAATGACTTTCATTCTCTCTCTATTTTTTGTTGTTGTCGGGTTTTGAGTCTTACTCAACTTCATACCTTACAACTCGGGCAAAAACTCCTTCTTTGACTGATCCATTTTGAACTCCTTCAAAATACTATCAAGGTTTGTACTCATCGAAAGTCTTATCAAGCGTCTTGATCTATCTTTGAAAAAATATGTAAGCAGCTTCACCGAGGTATTTCTTTGAAAAAATCCTTTCAAACACTCCTCTATGCCTTTCAGAAAATTCTACATCATTTCCGATCAACAATATGTCATTCACATATACTTATCAGAAAGGCGGTAGTGCTCCTACTCACTTTCTTGTAAATACAGGCTTCACCGCAAGTCTGTATAAAACTATATGCTTTGATCAACTCATCAAAGCGTATATTCCAACTCCGAGATGCTTGCACCAGTCCGTAGATGGATCGCTGGACCTTGCACATTTCGTTAGCACCTTTAGGATTGACAAAACCTTTTGGTTGTATCATATACAACTCTTATTTAATAAATTCATTAAGGAATGCAATTTTTAATATCCATTTGCCAGATTTCATAAAATGCGGCAATTTCTAACATAATTCGGACAGACTTAAGCATCGATACGAGTGAGAAAATCTCATCGTAGTCAACACTTTGAACTTGTCGAAAACCTTTTGCGCCAATTCGAGCTTTGTAGATAGTAACACTACCATCAACGTCCGTCTTCCTCTTAAAGATCCATTTATTCTCAATGGCTTGCCGATCATCGGGCAAGTCCACCAAAGTTCACACTTTGTTTTATATACGGATCCTATCTCAGATTTCATGGCATCGAGCCATTTATCGGAATCTGGGCTCATCATAGCTCTTCATAGTTCGTAGGTTCGTCATGGTCTAGTAACATAACTTTCATAACAGGATTATGATACGTCTCCAACGTATCTATAATTTTTGATTGTCCCATGCTGTTATATTATCAATCTTGGATGTTTTATAACCATCTTATAGTCATTTTATATCATTTTTGGTACTAACCTATTGACATAGTGCCAAGTGCCAGTTCTGTTTTTTCCGTATTTTTTACATCGCAGAAAATCAATATCAAAGGGAGTCCAAATGCCACGAAACTTTACGGAGATTTATGGACCAGAAGGAACAAGTTGGGCCCTGGAAGCACTTGGGAGGAGTCCCGAGGAGGGGACAACCCACCAGGGCGCGCTAAGAGGCCCAGGCGCGCCCTGGTGGGTTGTGCCCACCTCGGGTGCCCCCCGGACCGCCTCTTTTCTCTATAAATATCCAAATATTCCAGAAACCCTAGGGGAGTCGACGAAATATTCATCCAGCCGCCGCAGAGTCCAGAACCACTAGATCCAATCTAGACACCATCTCGGATGGGGTTCACCACCTCCATTGGTGCCTCTCTAATGATGCATGAGTAGTTCTTTGTAGACCTTCGGGTCCGTAGTTTGTAGCTAGATGGCTTCATCTCTCTCTCTTGATTCTCAATACAATGGTCTATTGGAGATCCATATGATGTAACTCCTTTTGTGGTGTGTTTGTTGGGATCTGATGAACTTTGAGTTTATGATCAGTCATATCTTTTTATATCCATGAAAGTTATTTGAGTTTCTTTGATCTTTTATATGCATGATCTCTTATAGCGTCATATTTCTTCTCCGATATTTGGGTTTTGTTTGGCCAACTTGATCTATTTATTTTGCAATGGGAAGAGGTGCCCGGTAGTGGGTTCGATCTTACGGTGCTTGATCCTAGTGACAGAAAGGGAACCGACACGTATGTATCGTTGCTACTAAGGATAAAAAGACGGGATCTATATCTACATAATAGATAAACGGGTCTTGTCTACATCATTGTTCTTATTGCATTACTCTATTTTTTCATGAACTTAATACACTAGATGCATGCTAGATAGCGGTCGATGTGTGGAGTAATACTAGTAGATGCAGGTGGGAGTCGGTCTACTAATCTTGGACGTGATGCCTATGTAATGATCATTGCCTGGATATCGTCATAATTATTTGAGGTCCTATCAATTGCCCAACAGTAATTTGTTTACCCGCTATTTGCTATTTTTCTCGAGAGAAGCCACTAGTGAAACCTACGCCCCCTGGGTCTTCTTCCTCATATATTTGCTTGCGATCTACTTTTCCTTTGCATTTTTATTCAGATCTATTAAACCAAAAATACAAAAATACTTTGCTGCACTTTATATTATTTGTGATCTATTATTTCAATCTACTACAATTTTCTGGCATCGTTACCTGAAAGGGATTGACAACCCCTTTAACACGTCGGGCGAGGTGTTGTTATTTGTGTGTAGGTGCTGTTTATGTTGTGTTGCTTGGTTCTCCTACTGGTTCGATAACCTTGGTTTCTTCACTAAGGGAAATACCTACCGCCATTGTGCTGCATCATCCCTTCCTCTTTGGGGAAATACCGAAGTAGTCCTAGCAGACAGGAGCTTTACTGGCACTATAGTCAGAGAGCGATCAGATTACCATACCACTCTTGTGCGGAACGTGCTCTGGTTGACCTACGAGGTTCGGTAGTAACTTGATCTGAAGTTCCATGATCATTATCATTAGCTTCCTCTCTAGTTGGTGTAGGCATCACGAGAACGGTTTTGTGTGATGAGCTACTTTCCAATTCAAGAAAAGGTACAATTACCTCATCAAGTTCTACTTTCCTCCCATTCACTTCTTTCGAGAAAAACTCCTTTTCTAGGAAGGTTCCATTCTCGGCAACAAAGATCTTGCCTTCGGATCTGTGGTATAAGGAGTACCCAATTGTTTCTTTTGGGTATCCTATGAAGATGCACTTCTCCGATTTGGGTTCGAGCTTATCAGGTTGAAGCTTTTTCACATAAGCATCGTAACCCCAAACTTTAAGAAACGACAACTTAGGTTTCTTGCCAAACCATATACCATACGGTGTCGTCTCAACGGATTTAGACGGTGCCCTACTTAACATGAATGCAGCTGTCTCTAATGCATAACCCCAAAACGATAGTGGTAAATCGGTAAGAGACATCATAGATCGCACCATATCTAATAAAGTACGGTTACGACGTTCAGATACACCATTACGCTGTGGTCTTCTAGGTGGCGTGAATTGTGAAACTATTCCACATTGTTTTAAATGAAGGCCAAACTCGTAACTCAAATATTCGCCTCCGTGATTAGATCGTAGAAACTTTATTTGTTGTTACGACGATTCTCTACTTCACTCTGAATTTCTTTGAACTTTGCAAATGTTCCAGACTTGTGTTTCATTAAGTAGATATACCCATATCTGCTCAAATCATCTGTGAAGGTCGGAAAATAACGATACCCGCCGCGAGCTTCAACACTCATCGGACCGCATACATCGGTATGTATTATTTCCAATAAGTCATTGGATTGCTCCATGTTCCGGAGAATGGAGTTTTAGTCATCTTGCCCATGAGGCATGGTTCGCAAGTATAAAGTGATTCATAATCAAGTGATTCCAAAAGTCAATCTGCATGAAGTTTCTTCATGCGCTTTACACTGATATGACCAAAACGGCAGTGCCACAAGTATGTTGCACTATCATTATCAATTTTGCATCTTTTGGCATCAATATTATGAATATGTGTATTACTACGATGGAGATTCAATAAACCATTTACATTGGATGTATGACCATAGAAGGTTTTATTCATGTAAATAGAACAAGAATTATTCTCTGACTTAAATGAATAACTGTATCGCAATAAACATGATCTAATCATATTCATGATAAACGCAAACACCAAATAACATTTATTTTAGGTTCAACACTAATCTCGAAGGTAGAGTGAGTGTGCGATGGTGATCGTATCAACCTTGGAATCACTTCCAACACACATCGTCACTTCCCTCTTAACTAGTCTCTGTTCATTCTGCAACTCCTAATTCGAGTTACTAATCTTAGCAACTGAACTGGTATCAAATACCTAGGGGTTGCTATGAACACTAGTAAATTACACATCAATAACATGTATATCATATATACCTTTGTTCACTTTGCCATCCTTCTTATCCGCCAAGTATTTGGGGCAGTTCCGCTTCCAGGGACCATTTCCTTTGCAGTAGAACCACTCAGTTTTAGGCTTGGGTCTAGCTTTGGGCTTCTTCATGGGAGTGGCAAATTGCTTGCCATTCTTCTTGAAGTTCCCTTTCTTTCCCTTTCCCTTTTACTTGAAACTAGTGGTCTTGTCAACCATCAACACTTGATGCTCTTTCCTGATTTCTACCTTTTCCAATTTCAGCATCGCGAAGAGCTCGGGAATTGTTTTCGTCATCCCTTGCATATTATAGTTCATCATGAAGTTCTAGTAGCTTGGTGATAGTGACTAGAGAACTTTGTCACTCACTATCTTATCTTGAAGATTAACTCCTACTTGATTCAAGCGATTTTTAGTACCCAAACATTTTGAGCACATGCTCACTAGCTGAGCTATTCTCCTCCATCTTGTAGGCAAAGTACTTGTCAGAGGTCTCATACCTCTCGACATGGGCATGAGTCTGAAATACAAATTTCAGATATTGGAACATCTCATATGCTCCTTGGCGTTCAAAACATTTTTTGAAGTCCCGGTTCTAAGCCGTAAAGCATGCTTGTAAGGGCATATTTCTCCCTAAGTGGTTTTGGTGATTAATGACAATGCTTTTGCGGACTAATCATGTGCATTGAGCATTTTAGATATCTCATGTCTAGGCACAAGACGATTTGGTTCCCCTCGGAGCTTTATGTGAAGACGGTGTAGTCTCCTGTGTTTCGGTTTGGTGGACTTGAGTCCTAGGAGTCACCGTACTATCAAGAGGGGGTCCGCATTGGAAAGTCTAGGGTGGAATCAACACGTACACGTCTTTGTTGCACCCCAGCTCCTTTCCTCCCCTTGGAGCTTGCTGTTTGAACTGTTGTGGAGACTGTGAGGAGGAAGCGGTAGTACCGCTGCCAGAGCGGTAGTACCGCCTATGGTCCTCAAGCGGCAGTACCGCTGTCTACAATGGTAGTACCGCTTCGGGGCATAGGCGGCAACATCGTCTTGTTTCGTCAATGCTACCACATCGATTCGAGGATGCATTTTCTCGTGTCGGGTTGTGCGGCAGTAGTACTGCCCATGAGCGGTAGTACCGCGGCTACCACCGCTACTAGTGCCGCCCAGACCTCCTCTCTCTCCCGTTCTTCCTCTGCTTCTTCTACTCTCAGTCTATGCGGTAGTACCGCTGGGGGTCGCGGTAGTACCGTTGCTACCAGTGGTAGTAACGCTCTACTAAGCAGTAGTACCGCTCTGTGTGGGCTGAAGATGGGGGTAACAGTTGGATTGGTTCCCCACTATAAAAGGAGGTCTTCTTCTCCAAGTTGACCTACCTATTTTTCCCCAAGCTCCATTGTTACTCCGAAGCTCATTTTCACCCGATCTCTCTCCCTAGCCAATCAAACTTGTTGATTCTTTAGGGATTGGTTGAGAAGGCCTAGATCTACACTTCCACCAAGAGAAATTTGATTCCCCCCACTAATCCCTTGCAGATCTTGTTACTCTTGGGTGTTTGAGCACCCTAGACGGTTGAGGTCAGCTCGGAGCCACATTCCATTGTGGTGAAGCTCCGTGGTATTGTTGGGAGCCTCCAATTGAGTTGTGGATATAGCCCCAACCTTGTTTGTAAAGGTTCGGTCACCGCCTTCAAGGGCACCAATAGTGGAATCATGACATCTCGCATTGTGTGAGGGCGTGAGGAGAATATGGTGGACCTAGTGGCTTTTTGGGGAGCATTGTGCCTCCACACCGCTCCAACGGAGACGTACTTCCTCTCAAAGGGAAGGAACTTCGGTAACACATTCTTGTCTCCACTGGCTCCGCTATTGGTTATCTCTCACCTTTACTTGTGCAAGCTTATATTGCGTTGTATCCCTTACTTGCTTGTGTGCTTGTTGTTGTTGCATCATATAGGTTGCTCACCTAGTTACACATCTAGACAACTTATTTTGATGCAAAGTTTAATTTGGTAAAGAAAAGCTAAAAATTGTTAGTTGCCTATTCACCCCACCCCTCTAGTCAACTATATCGATCCTTTCAATGGTGCACTAAACTATCAAGTAGTCATCATATCGAGCTTGCAGAATGTTCATAACGTCTACATCTACTCCTGCAACAGGTCTGTCACCTAGCGGTGCATCAAGGTCATAATTCTTCTATACAGCAATGAGGATAATCCTTAGATCACGGACTCAGTCCGCATCATTGCTACTATCATCTTTCAACTTAGTTTTCTCTAGGAACATATCAAAAATATATAGGAGCTATATCGTGAGCTATTGATCTACAACATAGATATGCAAATACTATCAGGACTAAGTTCATGATAAATTAAGTTCAATTAATCATATTACTTAAGAACTCACACTTAGATAGACATCCCTCAAGTCATCTAAATGATACGTGATCCAAATCAGCTAAACCATGTCTGGTCATCACGTGAGATGGAGTAGTAATCAATGATGAACATCTCTATGTTGATCATATCTACTATATGATTCACGTTCGACCTTTCGGTCTCCACTATTCTGAGGCTATGCATGTCTGTACATGCTAGGCTTGTCAAGTTTAACCCAAGTATTCTGCATGTGCAAAACTGTCTTGTACCCATTGCATCTGAACGTAGAGCCTATCACACCCGATCATCGCGTGGTGTCTCAGCACGACGAACTGTCGCAATGGTGCATACTCAGGGAGAACACTTATACCTTAAAATTTTAGTAAGGGATCATCTTATAATGCTACCGTTGTACTAAGCAAAATAAGATGCATAAAGATAAACATCACATGCAATCAAAATATGTGACATGATATGGCCATCATCATGTTGTGCCTTTGATCTCCATCTCCAAAGCACCATCATGATCTCCATCGTCATCGGCTTGACACCTTGATCTCCATTGTAGTGTCGTGGTCGTCTCGCCAACTATTGCTTCTACAACTATCGCTAACGCATAGTGATAAAGTAAAACAATTACAATAAAGCGACAACCATAAGGCTCCTGCTAGTTGTTGATAACTTTTACAAAACATGATCATCTCATACAACAACGCATATCACATCATGTCTTGACCATATCACATCATAACATGCCCTGCAAAAACACGTTAGACGTCCTCTACTTTGTTGTTGCAAGTTTTAAGTGGCTGCTACGGGCTTCTAGCAAGAACCGTTCTTACCTACGCATCAAAACCACAATGGTGATTTATCAAGTTTGCAGTTTTAACCTTCAACAAGGACCGGCCGCAGTCAAAATTGATACAACCAAAGCAGGAGAAACACACACTCGCCAGCCACCTTTACGCAAAACCAGTTGCATGTCTATCGGTGGAACCGATCTCATGAACGAGGTCATTGAAGACCCACAAGTATAGGGGATCTATCATAGTCCTTTTGATAAGTAAGAGTGTCGAACCCAACGAGGAGCAGAAGGAAATGACAAGCAACTTTCAATAAGGTATTCTATGCAAGCACTGAAATTATCGGTAATAGATAGTTTTGTGATAAGGTAATTCGTAACGGCTAACAAGTAACAAAAGTAAACGAGGTGCAGCAAGGTGGCCCAATACTTTTTGTAGCAAAGGATAAGCCTGGACAAACTCTTATATAAAGGAAAGCGCTCCCGAGGACACATGGAAAATATTGTCAAGCTAGTTTTCATCATGCTCATATGATTCGCGTTCGTTACTTTGATAATTTGATATGTGGGTGGACCGGTGCTTGGGTACTACCCTTCCTTGGACAAGCATCCCACTTATGATTAACCCCCCTCGCAAGCATCCGCAACTACGAAAGAAGAATTAAGGTAAACCTAATCATAGCGTGAAACATATGGATCCAAATCAGCCGCTTACGAAGCAACGCATAAACTAGGGTTTAAGCTTCTGTTACTCTAGCAACCCATCATCTACTCATTACTTCCCAATGCCTTCCCCTAGGCCCAAACAATGGTGAAGTGTCATGTAGTCGACGTTCACATAACACCACTAGAGGAAAGACAACATACATCTCATCAAAATATCGAACGAATACCAAATTCACATGACTACTTATAGCAAGACTTCTCCCATGTCCTCAAGAACAAACATAACTACTCACAAATCATATTCATGTTCATAATCCGAGGAGTATTAATATGCATAAAGAATCTGAACATATAATCTTCCACCGAATAAACCAACTAGCATCAACTACAAGGAGTAATCAACATTACTAGCAACCCATATGTACCAATCTGAGGTTTTGAGACAAAGATCGGATACAAGGGATGAACTAGGGTTTGAGAGGAGATGGTGCTGGTGAAGATGTTGATGGAGATTGACCCGCTCCCGAAGGATCGATGGTGATGATGATGGTGACAATTTCCCCCTCCCGGAGGGATGTTTCCCCGGTAGAACAGCTCCGCCGAAGCCCTAGATTGGTTCCGCCAAGGTTCCGCCTTGAGACGGAGGCGCTTCGTCCCGAAAGCTTTCTTATGATTTTTCCAGGGCGAAAGACACCTTATACCAGAAGATGGGCATCGGAGGCCTGCCAGGTAGCCCACGAGGCAGGGGGCGCCCCCACCCTCGTGGACGGTGGCTGGCCCCCCTTTGGTGCTTTCTTCGCCCAATATTTTTAATATATTCCAAAACTGACTTTCCTGGAGTTTCAGGACTTTTGGAGTTGTGCAGAATAGGTCTGTAATATTTGCTCCTTTTCCAGCCAAGAATTCCAGCTGCCGGTATTCTCCCTCTTCATGTAAACCTTGTAAAATAAGAGAGAAAAGGCATAAGTATTGTTACATAATGTGTGATAACAACCCATAATGCAATAAATATCGATATAAAAGCATGATGCAAAATGGACGTATCAACTCCCCCAAGCTTAGACCTCGCTTGTCCTCAAGTGGAAGCCGATATCGAAAAATATGTCCACATGTTTAGAGATAGAGGTGTCGATAAAATAAAATACGGACACGAGGGCATCATGATCATTCTTAGAACAACAACACACACACACACACACACACATATATATATAGTCATATGGTTTCTTATGCTAAAGTAACCATCCATTCATAATGTAAAGTATGAATCAGAAACTTCATTGAAAGCTAGCAAACTATAATCTCAGTCATTGAAGCAATTGCAATTTACCATAACATTGGAAAGAGTCAATATAAGAGCTTTTCGGCAAGTCCACATACTCAACTATCATTTAGTCTTTCACAATTGCTAACACTCACGCAATACTTATGGGTATGAAGTTTTAATCGGACATAGAGAAAGATAGGGGCTTATAGTTTTGCCTCCCAACCTTTTACCTCAAGGGTAATGTCAACAATAATGCTTTATGAAAACCCACATCCAATTAGCTATATATATCAGGATCTTTCCAACATATAGTGCTTGCCAAAGGATAAAATGTAAAAAGGAAAGGCGAAGATCACCATGACTCTTGTATAAGGTATAGGACAAAAATAAAAGATAGGCCCTCCGCAGAGGGAAGCATAGGTTGTCATGTGCTTTTATGGTTGGATGCACAAAATCTTAATGCAAAAGAACGTCACTTTATATTGCCACTTGTGATAGGGACCTTTATTATGCAGTCCGTCACTTTTATTTCTTCCATATCACAAGCTCGTATAAAGCTTATTTTCTCCACACTAATAGATCATACATATTTAGAGATCAATTATTATTGCTTGCAACAATGACAACTTACTTGAAGGATCTTACTCAATCCATAGGTAGATATGGTGGACTTTCATGGCAAGACTGGGTTTAAGGATATTTGGAAGCACAAGTAGTATCTCTACTTGGTGCAAAGAATTTGGCTAGCATGAGGGGGAAAGGCAAGCTGAACATGTTGGATGGTCCATGACAATATAATTTATTTCGGATATAAGAAAACATAACCCATTATGTTGTCTTCCTTGTCCAACATCAACTTTTTAGCATGTCATATTTTAATGAGTGCTCACAATCATAAAAGATGTCCAAGATAGTGTATTTATATGTGAAAACCTCTCTTTCTTTATTACTTCCTATTAATTGCAACGATGACCAAAACTATGTTTGTCAACTCTCAGCAACTTTTATTCATCATACTCTTTATATGTGAAGTCATTACTCTCATAAGATCAATATGATCTCTTTATTTCTTTTTATTCTTTCTCCTTTTTTTCTTTTATTCCCTCAAGATCATAGCAAGATAACCAAGCCCTTGACTCAAAACTAATCTTTATTATATATAGCTCACGGACTCGATTACATAGATAAGGATCAACACAAAACTCAAAGCTAAATCATACTAAACTTTATTCTACTAGAACAAGATATAACCAAAAGGATCAAACTAAGAAAAATGGTAAACATAGAAGTGTGATGGTGATACGACACTGGGGCACCTCCCCCAAGCTTGGCAGTTGCCAAGGGGAGTGCCCATACCCGATACTCAGTTCTCTTTTGGTGATGAAGAAGATGGTGGTGGTGATGATAGAGTTGTTGATGAAGTCGTGTCACACATCGAGCGTAGGAGATTCTCCAATTTGCAAATAATGCCCTCGAGTGCGGTGATGTATTCTTGCAACAAAATATTTTCACGAGTGAGATACTTGTTTTGCACCCGAACTATTTCAATCATCTTGAAAGCTTCTATTTCAGTAGGGGTAAGATGGTTATAGTAAGGTTGACGTATGTCTTCTTATTCTCCTGCCGGAGCTTGATCCTCCGTGGCCTTCTTGATCCTATCACCCTTGTTTATCTCTCCAAGTTCTTGTCTCTTCATCTCTATCTTCATTAGCCAAGCATCGTCGCCCGCGTTGTTGGAGGAGGAGGACGACATGATGCTTGGCCTTGGAAACTCTGGCAGAAAACAGCTCAAAACGAAGACAGGGGATTTTGCCGTGGTACGGTGGTCAAAACCTTCGGGAGATTATATAATGAATTTTTACCGACCAAAAGAAGTATTGTGCAAGAAATCGGAGTCCGGAGGGCACACGAGGTGCCCACGAGGCAGGGGGCGCGCCCTCCACCCTCGTGGATGCCTTGTATCCTTTCCGAACTACTTCTTATTTTCCTATTTTCTTAAATATTCCTATACGGAGAAAAATTGCCATTAGAACTGTTTTGGAGTCGGTTTACTTACCGTACCACATACCTATTCCTTTTCGGAGTCTGAAACGTTCTGGAAAGTGTCCCTTATGTACTCCTCTGGGGTTACGGTATTAATAACATTGGTTTCAACATTTATGGGATTACCTGAGATATAATGTTTGATTCTTTGGCCGTTCACCACCTTTGGATTTGTGCCTTCGAAGTTGTTGATTTATATGGCACCGGAACGATAGACCTCTTCGATAACGTAAGGACCTTCCCATTTAGAGAGGAGTTTTCCTTATGTGTAGTTCTATCTGCAGCGTGGTGTCCTCCATAAGCCTCGGAGTGACACTTGCGTAGGATCTGTTCCTGTTCATGCTCAGGTACACAACATCTAATAAAACCATCTACTCCTTCTTTATAAAGGTGTGGGTCATCCTAGAAGTAATGTCTTAAATCATAGAATTTTTTTCTTTTGCTGGTGTGTGAAACTAGGTGGTATAAATTTAGCAACAATGTAATTAGCATAACCAGCATACCATGGAGCAGTACGAGAAGCATTTATGACAGCTAAATGTTCATCAAGAAAGCTATCATCTATAGGTAGTGGGTCATCAAGAACATTCTCTAACCTAGACAAGTTGGCTGCAACTGGGTTCTCAGCTCCTTCTCTATCAATAATATGCAAATCAAATTCTTGTAGCAAGAGAACCCATCTAATAAGTCTAGGTTTAGCATCTTTCTTTTCCATATGATATTTAATAGCAGCATGATCAGTGTGAACAATGACTTTAGAATCAACAATATAAGGTCTGAACTTATCACATGCAAATACAACTGCTAAAAATTCTTTTTTAGTAGTAGCATAATTTCTCTGGGCACTGTCTAGAGTTTTACTAGCATATTGGATAACATTTAATTTCTTATCAACTCTTTGTCCTAGAACAACACCTACCGCATAATCACTAGCACCACACATAATCTCAAAGGGTAAATTCCAATCAGGTGGCTGAACAATAGGTGCAGAAATCAAGGCTTTCTTAAGTATTTCAAATGCTTCTACACAATCATCATCAAAGACAAAAGGAACATCTTTTTGTAAGAGATTAGTCAGAGGCCTATAAAGTTTTGAGAACTCTTTAATGAACCTCCTATAAAAACCGGCATGACAAAGGAAACTTCTTATACCTTTAATGTCCTTAGGACACATCATCTTTTCAATAGCATCAACTTTAGCTTTATCAACTTCAATACCTATTTCATAAACTTTATGCCCCAAGACAATACCTTCATTAACCATAAAGTGGCACTTCTCCCAATTCAAGACAAGATTAGTTTCTTCACATCTCTGCAAAACTCGATCAAGGTTGCTTAAGAAATCATCAAAAGGAGTTCCATACACGGAGAAATCATCCATGAAAACCTCAACAATCTTTTCACAAAAGTCAGAGAATATATCAGTCATACATCTTTGAAAGGTAGCAGGTGCATTACATAAACCAAAAGGCATACGTCTATAAGCAAAGGTATCGAAAGGGCAAGTAAAAGTGGTCTTTTCCTGATCCTCTTTCGACACAGGTATTTGAGAGAAACTGGAATAACCGTCTAGAAAGCAAAAATGTGTATGTTTGGATAATCTTTCTAGCATTTGATAAATAAAAGGTAAAGGGCAATGATCCTTTCTAGTATCTTTATTTAGTTTGCGGAAGTCAATTACCATTCTATAACCTATAACAATTCTTTGTGGGATCAATTCATCTTTATCATTAGGAACAACAGTAATACCTCCCTTCTTAGGGACACAATGGACAGGACTTACCCACTGACTATCAGCAACATGATAAATTATACCTGCCTCTAGAAGCTTTAGTATTTCATTTCTTACCACTTCTTTCATCTTAGGATTTAACCGTCGTTGGTGATCAACAACCGGCATAGCGTCTTCCTCCAATTTTATTTTGTGCTGGCATAGAGTGGGACTAATGCCCTTAAGATCATCAAGAGTATATCCAATAGCAGCGCGGTGCTTCTTCAGAGTTTCCAATAATTTCTTTTCTTCCTGCTCTGAAAGGTTAGCATTAATAATAACAGGATATATCTTCTTTTCATCAAGATAAGCATATTTAAGAGTATCAGGTAATGGTTTAAGCTCAAACACGGGATCACCCTTGGGTGGAGGAGGATCCCCTAGAATTTCAATAGGCAAGTTGTGCTTCAAAATTGGTCCCTGTTTAAAGAATACTTCATCTATTTCCCTTCTTTCATTCATAAACATATCATTTTCATGGTCTAGCAAATATTGTTCTAAAGGATCATTAGGAGGCATGACAATAGAAGCAAGACCAATAATTTCATCTTTACTAGGCAATTCTTTATCATGGGGTTGTCTATAAAATTTAGCAAAATTAAAATCATGAGACATATCCCCTAAACCAACAGAAACAATATTCTTTTTGCAGTCTATCTTAGCATTAACAGTATCCAAGAAGGGTCTACCAAATATAATGGGACAAAAGTCATATTGGCGGGAGCCAAGAACAAGAAAATCATTAAGATATTTAATTTTCCCACACAAGACTTCAACATCTCTAACAATCCCAACTGGTGAAATTGTAGCTCTATTGGTAAGCTTAATTGTAACATCAATACCTTCTATCTCAGCAGGTGCAATATCATGCATAATTTCTTTGATAAGGAATGAGGTATTGCACTCGCACTCGTACCCATGTCACATAAGCCATGATAGCAATGATCTCCTATTTTAACAGAAATAACAGGCATGCCAACAACAGGTCTATGTTTATTTTTAGTATTGGGTCTAGCAATTCTAGCAGCTTCATCACAGAAGTAAATAACATGCCCATCAATATTATCGGCCAAGAGATCTTTAACCATAGAAAAACTAGGTTCAAATTTAATTTTCACAGGAGGTGTAGGTGTTTTAGCATTACTCTTATGAACCACAATTGAAGCTTTAGCATGATCCTTTATTCTAATAAGGAAAGGTGGTTTCTCAATATAAGCGGTAGGAACAATAGGATCAACATTATAAGTGATAGTCTTTTCTTCAACTTTAATAGGTTCAACTACTTTTAATTCAATGGGAGGATTATATTTAAACCACTTCTCCTTAGGGAGATCAACATGAGTAGCAAAGGATTCACAGAAAGAAGCTACTATCTCAGAGTCAAGTCCATATTTAGTGCTAAATTCACGAAAAACATCGGTATCCATAAAAGATTTAACACAATCAAACTTAGGGGTTATACCTGACTCCTTACCTTCGTCGAGGTCCCAATCTTCAGAGTTGCGTTTAATTCTTTCCAATAAATCTCATTTGAATTCAATAGTCTTCATCATAAAAGAACCAGTACAAGAAGTATCGAGCATGGAACGATTATTGAGAGAAAGCCGACCATAAATTTTTTGAATAATAATTTCTCTTGAGAGCTCATGATTGGGGCATGAATATAACATTGACTTAAGCCCCCCAAGCTTGATCAATGCTTTCTCCTTCGCGAGGCCAAAAATTATATATATATAATTACGATCACGATGAACAAGATGCATAGGATAAAACTTCTGATGAAATTCCAGTTTCAATCGGTTATAGTTCCATGATCCCATATCATCAGATAGCCTAAACCATGTCAATGCCTTTCCCTTCAAAGATAAAGGGAATACCTTCTTGTTGATAACATCCTCGGGCATACCTACAAGCTTAAAAAATCCACAAACTTCATCCACATAGATTAGGTGCAAATCAGGATGCAATGTTCCATGTCTTGTAAAAGGATTAGCTAGAAGTTTCTCTATCATACCTGATGGAATTTCAAAGTAAACATTTTCAGTAGGTTCAGTAGGTTGAGGAGAAACTCTTTGCTCTACTGGTCGGGGTGAAGATACCCCGAACAAGCCCCTCAAAGGATTATTTTCCATAGTAACAAGTGACAGTAAATTTCAGCACACTATATAAATTTTTCCTTACCAAAGGCGCTTCACTCCTCGGCAACGGCGCCAGAAAAGAGTCTTGATGACCCACAAGTATAGGTGATCTATCGTAGTCCTTTCGATAAGTAAGAGTGTCGAACCCAACGAGGAGCAGAAGGAAATGACAAGCAACTTTCAGTAAGGTATTCTCTACAAGCACTGAAATTATCGGTAACTGATAGTTTTGTGATAAGGTAATTCGTAACGGGTAACAAGTAACAAAAGTAAACGAGGTGCAGCAAGGTGGCCCAATCCATTTTGTAGCAATGGACAAGCTTGGAAAAACTCTTATATAAAGGAAAGCGCTCCCGAGGACACATGGGAATTATCGTCAAGCTAGTTTTCATCATGCTCATATGATTCGCGTTCGTTACTTTGATAATTTGATACGTGGGTGGACGGGTTCTTGGGTACTGCCCTTCCTTGGACAAGCATCCCACTTATGATTAACCCCCCTCGCAAGCATCCACAACTATGAAAGAAGAATTAAGGTAAACCTAACCATAGCATGAAACATATGGATCCAAATCAGCCCCTTACGAAGCAACACATAAACTAGGGTTTTAGCTTCCGTCAGTCTAGCAACCCATCATCTACTTATTACTTCCCAATTCCTTCCCCTAGGCCCAAACAATGGTGAAGTGTCATGTAGTCGACGTTCACATAACACCACTAGAGGAAAGACAAAATGCATATCATCAAAATATCGAACGGATACCAAATTCACATGACTACTTATAGCAAGACTTCTCCCATGTCCTCAGGAACAAACGTAACTACTCACAAATCATATTCATGTTCATAATTAGAGGGGTATTAATATGCATAAAGAATCTGAACATATAATCTTCCACCGAATAAACCAACTAGCATCAACTACAAGGAGTCATCAACACTACTAGCAACCCACAGGTACCAATATGAGGTTTTGAGACAAAGATCAGATACAAGGGATGAACTAGGGTTTGAGAGGAGATGGTGCTGGTGAATATGTTTATGGAGATTGACCCCCTCCCGTTGAGAGGACCGATGGTGATGACGATGGTGACGATTCCCCCCTCCCGGAGAGATGTTTCCCCGACAGAACAGCTCCGCCGGAGCCCTAGATTGGTTCCGCCAAGGTTTCACCTCGAGACGGCGACGCTTCATCCCGAAAGCTTTCTTATGATTTTTCCAGTGCAAAAGACACGTTATACCTGAAGATGGGCATCGGAGGCCTGCCAGGTGGCCCACGAGGCAGGGGGCGCGCCCAGGGGGGTAGGGGGCGCCCCCACCCTTGTGGACGGTGGCCAACCGGCCCCCCTCTAGTGCTTTCTTCGCCCAATATTTTTAATATATTCCAAAACTGACTTTCATGGAGTTTCAGGACTTTTGGAATTGTGTAGAATAGGTCTCTAATATTTGCTCCTTTTCTAGCCCAGAATTCCAGCTGCCGATATTCTCCCTCTTCATGTAAACCTTGTAAAAAGAGAGAAAATGTATAAGTATTGTGACATAATGTGTAATAATATCCCATAATGCAATAAATATTGATATAAAAGCATGATGCAAAATGGGTGTATCGGTCATGTAAGGTTGGTCCGGGCCGCTTCATCCAACAATACCCCCGAATCAAAATAAGACATTGGTGGTAAGCAGTATGACGATCACCGCCCACAACTCTTTGTGTTCTACTCGTGCATATCATCTACGCATAGACCTGGCTCGGATGCTATTGTTGGGAAATGTAGCATGTAATTTCAAAATTTTCCTACGCTCACGCAAGATCTATCTAGGAGATGCATGATACATCCATTTTGCATCATGCTTTTATATCAATATTTATTGCATTATGGGCTATTATTACACATTATGTCACAATACTTATGCCTATTCTCTCTTATTTTACAAGGTTTGCACGAAGAGGGAGAATGCCGACAGCTGGAATTCTGGGCTGGAAAAGGAGCAAATATTACAGACCTATTCTGCACAACTCCAAAAGTCCTGAAACTTCACGGAAGTCGGTTTTAGAATATATAAAAAATATTGGGCGAAGGAAGCACAAGAGGGGCCACCCACCATCCACGAGGGTGGGGGCACGCCCTACCCCCTGGGCGCGCGCCCTGCCTCGTGGGCCCCCTGACAGGCCTCCGGTGCCCATCTTTGGCTACATGAAGTATTTCGCCCTGGAAAAAAAATCATAAGCAAGCTCTCGGGACAAAACTCCGCCGCCACGAGGCGGAACCTTGGCGGAACCAATCTAGGGCTCCGGTGGAGCTGTTCTGCCGGGGAAGCATCCCTACGGGAGGGGGAAATCATCACCATCAATCCTCTCATCGGGAGGGGGTCAATCTCCATCAACATCTTTACCAGCACCATCTCATCTCAAACCCTAGTTCATCTCTTGTATCCAATCTTTGTCCCAAAACCTCAGATTGGTACCTGTGGGTTGCTAGTAGTGTTGATTACTCCTTGTAGTTGATGCTAGTTGGTTTATTTGGTGGAAGATCATATGTTCATATCCTTTATGCATATTAATACCCCTCTGATTATGAACATGAATATGATTTGTGAGTAGTTACGTTTGTTCTTGAGGACATGGGAGAAGTCTTGCTATAAGTAGTCATGTGAATTTGGTATTTGTTCGACATTTTGATGAGATGTATGTTGTCTTTCCTCTAGTGGTGTCATGTGAACGTCGACTACATGACACTTCACCATTGTTTGGGCCTAGGGAAGGCATTGGGAAGTAATAAGTAGATGATGGGTTGCTAGAATGACAGAAGCTTAAACCCTAGTTTATGCGTTGCTTCGTAAGGGGTTGATTTGGATCCATATGTTTCATGCTATGGTTAGGTTTACCTTAATACTTCTTTTGTAGTTGCGAATGCTTGCAAGAGGGGTTAATCATAAGTGGGATGCTTGTCCATGGAAGGTCAGTACCCAAGCACCGGTCCACCCACATATCAAATTATCAAAGTAACGAACGACAATCATATGAGCGTGATGAAAACTAGCTTGACGATAATACCCATGTGTCCTCGCGAGCGTTTTCCTTTATATAAGAGTTTATCCAGGCTTGTCCTTTGCTACAAAAAGGATTGGGCCATCTTGTTGCACCTTATTTACTTCTATTACTTGTTACCCATTACAAATTACCTTATCACAAAACTATCTGTTACCGATAATTTCATTGCTTGCAAAGAATACCTTACTGAAAACTGCTTATCATTTCCTTCTGCTCCTCATTGGGTTTGACACTCTTACTTATCAAAAGGACTATGATAGATCCCCTATACTTGTGGGTCATCAAGACTCTTTTCTAGCACCGTTGCCGGGGAGTGAAGCGCCTTTGGTAAGTGGAATTTGGTAAGGAAAAATTTATAGTGTGCTGAAATTTACTGTCACTTGTTACTATGGAACATAATCCTTTGAGCGGCTTGTTCGGGGTATCTTCACCCCGAACAGTAGAGCAAAGTGTTGCTCCTAAACCTACTGAACCTACTGAAAATGTTTACTTTGATATTCCTTCGGGTAAGATAGAGAAACTTCTAGCTAATCCTTTTACAGGAGATGGAACACTGCATCCCGATTTGCACCTAATCTATGTGGATGAAGTTTGTGGATTATTTAAGCTTGCAAGTATGCCCGAGGATGTTATCAAGAAGAAGGTATTGCCTTTATCTTTGAAGGGAAAGGCATTGACATGGTTTAGGCTATGTGATGATATGGGATCATGGAACTACAACCGATTGAAACTGGAATGTCATCAGAAGTTTTATCCTATGCATCTTGTTCATCGTGATCGTAATTATATATATAATTTTTGGCCTCGCAAAGGAGAAAGCATCACTCAAGCTTGGGGGAGGCTGAAGTCAATGTTATATTCATGCCCCAATCATAATCTCTCAAGAGAAATTATTATTCAAAATTTTTATGCTTAGCTTTCTCACAATAATCGCTCCATGCTCGATACTTCTTGTACTGGTTCTTTTATGATGAAGACTATTGAATTCAAATGGGATTTATTGGAAAGAATTAAACGCAACTCTGAAGATTGGGACCTCGACGAAGGTAAGGAGTCAGGTATAACCCCTAAGTTTGATTGTGTTAAATCTTTTATGGATACCGATGTTTTCCATGAATTTAGCACTAAATATGGACTTGACTCTGAGATAGTAGCTTCTTTCTATGAATCCTTTGCTACTCATGTTGATATCCCTAAGGAGAAGTGGTTTAAATATAATCCTCCCGTTGAAGTAAAAGTAGTTTAACCTATTAAAGTTGAAGAAAAGACTATCACTTATAATGTTGATCCTATTGTTCCTACAACTTATATTGAGAAACCACCTTTCCCTGTTAGAATAAAGGATCATGCTAAAGCTTCAACTGTGGTTCGTAAGAGTAATGCTAAAATACCTACACGTCCTGAGCAAATTAAAGTTGAACCTAGTGTTTCTATGGTTAAAGGTCTCTTGGCCGATAATATTGATGGACATGTTATTTACTTCTGTGATGAAGCTGCTAGAATTGCTAGACCCGATACTAAAAATAAACATAGACCTGTTGTAGGCATGCCTGTTATTTCTGTTAAAATAGGAGATCATTGCTATCATGGCTCATGTGGTATGGGTGCTAGTGCAAGTGCAATACCTCATTCCTTATACAAAGAAATTATGCATGATACTGCACCTGCTGAGATAGAAGAGATAGATGTTACAATTAAGCTTGCCAATAGAGATACTATTTCACCTGTTGGGATTGTTAGAGATGTTGAAGTCTTGTGTGGGAAAGTTAAATATCCTGCTGTTTTTCTTGTTCTTGGTTCCCCACAAGATGACTTCTGTCCCATTTTATTTGGTAGACCCTTCTTGAATACTATTAATGCTAAGATAGACTACAAAAAAGGATATTGTTTCTGTTGGTTTAGGGGATATGTCTCTTGAATTTAACTTTGCTAAATTTCGTAGAGAACCCCATGATAAATAATTGCCTAGTAAAGATGAAATTATTGGTCTTGCTTCTATTGCCGTGCCTCCTAATGATCCTTTAGAATTTTTTGGCTAGACCATGAAAATGATATGTTTATGAATGAAAGAAGGGAAATAGATGAAGTATTCTTTAAACAGGGACCTATTTTGAATCACAATTTGCCTGTTGAAATCTTAGGGGATCCTCCTCCACCCAAAGGCGATCCCGTGTTTGAGCTTAAACCATTACCTAATACTCTAAAATATGCTTATCTTGATGAAAAGAAGATATATCATGTTATTATTGGTGCTAACCTTTCAGAGCAAGAAGAAGAGAGATTATTGAAAACTCTGAAGAAGCACCGTGCAACTATTGGATATACTCTTGATGATCTTAAGGGCATTAGTCCACTCTATGCCAGCACAAAATAAAATTGGAGAAAGACGCTAAACCGGTTGTTGATCACCAACGACGGTTAAATCCTAAGATGAAAGAAGTGGTAAGAAAAGAAATACTAAAGCTTCTGGAGGCAGGTATAATTTATCCTGTTGCTGATAGTCAGTGGGTAAGTCATGTTCATTGTGTCCCTAAGAAGGGAGGCATTTGTTGGGGAACGTAGCAGAAATTCAAAATTTTCCTACGTGTCACCAAGATCTATCTATGGAGAGACTAGCAACGAGGGAAGGAGAGTGCATCTACATACCCTTGTAGATCGCTAAGCGGAAGCGTTCAAGAGAACGGGGTTGATGGAGCCGTACTCGTCGTGATTCAAATCACCGATGATCCTAGCGCCGAACGGACGGCACCTCCGCGTTCAACACACGTACGGAACGGAGACGTCTCCCACGCCTTGATCCAGCAAGGAGGAGGGAGAGGTTGATGGAGATCCAGCAGCACGACGGCATGGTGGAAGTAGCGGGATTCCAACAGGGCTTCGCTAAGCGCTGCGGGGGGAGGGAGATGTGTCACGGGAGGGAGAGGGAGGCGCCAGGCCTTAGATATCATTGCTCCTCCTTTTCCCCACTATATATAGGGCCAAGGGAGAGGGGGGAGGCGCAGCCCTTGCCCCTTCCTCCAAGGAAGGGTGCGGCCAAGGGTGGGGAGGAGTCCATCCTCCCCAAGGCACCTCGGAGGTGCCTTCCCCCTTTAGGACTCTCCCCTTTTTCTCTACTCTTGGCGCATGGGCCTCTTGGGGCTGGTGACCTTGGCCCATGTAGGCCAAGGCGCACCCCCTACAGCCCATGTGGCCCCCCGGGGCAGGTGGCCCCACCCGGTGGACCCCCGGGACCCTTCCGGTGGTCCCGGTACAATACCGGTGACCCCGAAACTTGTCCCGATGGCCGAAATAGCACTTCCTATATATAATTCTTTACCTCCGGACCATTCCGGAACTCCTCGTGACGTCCGGGATCTCATCCGGGACTCCGAACAACTTTCGGGTTACCGCATACTAATATCTCTATAACCCTAGCGTCACCAAACCTTAAGTGTGTAGACCCTACGGGTTCGGGAGACATGCAGACATGACCGAGACGTTCTCCGGTCAATAACCAACAGCGGGATCTGGATACCCATGTTGGCTCCCACATGTTCCACGATGATCTCATCGGATGAACCACGATGTCAAGGACTTAATCAATCCCGTATACAATTCCCTTTGTCTATCGGTACGATACTTGCCCGAGATTCGATCGTCGGTATCCCGATACCTTGTTCAATCTCGTTACCGGCAAGTCTCTTTACTCGTTCCGTAACACATCATCCCGTGATCAACTCCTTGATCACACTGTGCACATTATGATGATGTCCTACCGAGTGGGCCCAGAGATACCTCTCCGTTTACACGGAGTGACAAATCCCAGTCTCGATTCGTGCCAACCCAACAGATACTTTCGGAGATACCCGTAGTGTACCTTTATAGCCACCCAGTTACGTTGTGACGTTTGGTACACCCAAAGCATTCCTATGGTATCCGGGAGTTGCACAATCTCATGGTCTAAGGAAATGATACTTGACATTAGAAAAGCTTTAGCATACGAACTACATGATCTTGTGCTAGGCTTAGGATTGGGTCTTGTCCATCACATCATTCTCCTAATGATGTGATCCCATTATCAACGACATCCAATATCCATGGTTAGGAAACCGTAACCATCTATTGATCAACGAGCTAGTCAACTAGAGGCTTACTAGGGACATGGTGTTGTCTATGTATCCACACATGTATCTGAGTTTCCTATCAATACAATTATAGCATGGATAATAAACAATTATCATGAACAAGGAAATATAATAATAATCAATTTATTATTGCCTCTAGGGCATATTTCCAACAGTCTCCCACTTGCACTAGAGTCAATAATCTAGTTCACATCGCCATGTGATTAACACTCACAGGTCACATCGTCATGTGACTGACACCCAAAGAGTTCTGGGTTTGATCATGTTGCTTGTGAGAGAGGTTTTAGTCAACGGGTCTGAACCTTTCAGATCCATGTGTGCTTTACAAATCTCTATGTCATCTCCTAGATGCAGCTACCACGTTCTACTTGGAGCTATTCCAAATAACTGTTCTACTATACGAATCCAGTTTACTACTCAGAATAATCTGGATTAGTGTCAAAGTTTGCATCGGCGTAACCCTTTACGACGAACTCTTTTACCACCTCCATAATCGAGAAAATTCCTTAGTCCACTAGCTACTAAGGATAACTTTGACCACTGTCCTGTGATCCGTTCTTGGATCACTCTTGTACCCCTTGACTGACTCATGGCAAGGCACACTTCAGGTGCGGCACACAGCATAGCATACTGTAGAGCCTATGTCTTAAGCATAGGGGACGACCTTCGTCCTTTCTCTCTATTCTGCCGTGGTCGAGCTTTAAGCCTTAACTTCATACCTTACAACTCAGGCAAGAACTCCTTCTTTGACTGATCCATCTTGAACAACTTCAAGATCATGTCAAGGTATGTGCTCATTTGAAAGTACCATTAAGCGTTTTGATCTATCCTTATAGATCTTGATGCTCAATGCTCAAGTAGCTTAATCCAGGTTTTCCATTGAAAACACTTTCCAAATAACCCTATATTCTTTCCAGAAATTCTACGTCATTTCCGATCAACAATATGTTAAAACATATACTCATCAGAAATTCTATAGTGCTCCCACTCACTTCTTTGGAAACACAAGTTTCTCATAAACTCTGTATACACCCAAAATCTTTGATCATCATCAAAACATACATTCCAACTCCGAGATGCTTACTCCAGTCCTTAGAAGGATTGCTGGAGCTTTTGCATACTTATTAGCATCTTTCAGGATTGACAAAACCTTCCGGTTGTATCACATACAACCTTTCCTCAAGAAATCGTCGAGGAAACAATGTTTTTTTTGACATCCTATCTGCAAGATTTCATAAATAATGCAGTGACTGCTAATATAATTCCAACAGACTCTTAGCATCGCTACGAGTGAGAAAATCTCACTGTAGTCAACTCCTTGAACTTGTCAGAAAACATCTTAACGACAAGTCGAGCTTTCTTAATGGTGACATTTACCATCATTGTCCATCTTCCTTTTTAAAATCCATCTACACACAACAGCCTTACGACCATCAAGTAGTTCTTCCAAAGTCTACACTTTGTTTTCATATATGGATCCTCTCTCGGATTATATGGCCTCGAGCCATTTATCGGAATCCGGGCCCACCATCGCTTCTCCATAGCTCGTAGGCTCATTGTTGTCTAGCAACATGACTTCCAAGACAGGATTACGTACCACTCTGAAGTAGTACGCATCCTTGTCATCCTACGAGGTTTGGTAGTGACTTGATCTGAAGTTTCATGATCACTATCATAAGCTTCCACTTCAATTGGTGTAGGTGCCACAGGAACAACTCTTTGTGCCCTGCTATACACTAGTTGAAGTAACGGTTCAATAACCTCATCAAGTCTCCACCATCCTCCCACTCAATTCCTTCAAGAGAAACTTTTCCTCGAGAAAGGACCCGATTCTAGAAACAATCCTTTATTGCTTTCGGATCTGAGACAGGAGGTATACCCAACTGCTTTGGGTGTCCTATGAAGATGCATTTATCCGCTTTGGGTTCGAGCTTATCGGCCTGAAACTTTTCCACATAAGCGTCGCAGCCCCAAACTTTTAAGAAATGACAGCTTAGGTTTCTCTAAACCATAGTTCATACGGTGTCATCTCATCGGAATTACGTGGTGCCCTATTTAAATTGAATGTGGTTGTCTCTAATGCCTAACCCATAAATTATTGTGGTAATTCGATAAGAGACATCATGGTATGCATCATATCCAATAGGGTGCAGTTATGATGTTCGGACACACCATCACACTATGGTGTTCCAGGCTGTATTAGTTGTGAAACGATTTCCACAATGTCTTAATTTTGTGCCAAACTCGTAATTCAGATATTCATCTCTATGATCATATCATAGATCTTTTATCCTCTTGTCACGATGATCTTTCAACTTCACACTGAAATTACTTGAACCTTTCAATAATTCAGACTCGTGATTCATCAAGTAAACGTACTCAACATCTACTCAAATCATCTGTGAAGAAAGAACATAACGATATCCTCTACATGCCTCAGCACTCATTGGACTGCACACATCAAAATGTATTACTTCCAACAATTTGCTTTCTAGTTCCATTTTACTGAAACCGAGGCTTTCAGTCATCTTGCCCATGTGGTATGATTTGCATGCCTCAAGTGATTCAAAATCAAGTGAGTCCAAACGGTCCATTTGCATGGAGTTTCTTCATGCATACACACCAATAGACATGGTTCGCATGTCTCAAACTTTTCAAAAATGAGTGAGTCCAAAGATCCATCAACATGGACCTTCTTCATGCGTTTTATACTGATATGACTTACGTGGCTGTGCCACAAGTAGGTGGTACTATCATTACTATCTTTTGGCATGAACATGTGTATCACTACGATCGAGATTCAATAAACCATTCATTTTAGGTGTAAGACCATTGAAGGTATTATTCAAATAAACAGAGTAACCATTATTCTCCTTAAATGAATAACCGTATTGCGATAGACATAATCCAATCATGTCTATGCTCAACACAAACACCAATCTCGATGGTAGAAGGAGCGTACAATATTTGATTATATCAACATTGGAAACACTTCCAACACATACCATCAGCTCACCTTTAGCTAGTCTCCATTTATTCCGTAGCTTTTATTTCGAGTTACTAACACTTAGCAACCGAACCGGTATCTAATACCCTGGTGCTACTAGGAGTACTAGTAAAGTACACATCAACACAATGTATATCCAATATACTTCTATCGACCTTGCCAGCCTTCTCATCTACCAAGTATCTAGGGTAATACTGCTCCAGTGGCTGTTCCCCTTATTACAGAAGCACTTAGTCTCGGGTTTGGGTTCAACCTTGGGTTTCTTCACTAGAGCAGTAGCTGATTTGCCGTTTCATGAAGTATCCCTTCTTGCCCCTGCCCTTCTTGAAACTAGTGGTTTCACCAACCATCAACAATTGATGCTCCTTCTTGATTTCTACTTTTTGCGGTGTCAAACATCACGAATATCTCAAGGATCATCATATATGTCCTCGATATATTATAGTTCATCATGAAGCTCTAGCAGCTTGGTGGTAATGACTTCGGAGAAACATCACTATCTTATCTGGAAGATCAACTCCCACTTGATTCAAGCGATTGTTGTACTCAGACAATCTGAGCACAAGTTCAACAATTGAGCTTTTCTCCCTTAGTTTGCAGGCTAAGAAAATCGTCGGAGGTCTTATACCTCTTGACGTGGGCACGAGCCTGAAATCCCAATTTCAGCCCTCGAAACATCTCATATGTTTCGCGACGTTTCAAAAACGTTTTCGGTGCCTTAATTCTAAACCGTTTAACTGAACTATCACGCAGTTATCAAAATGTGTATGTCAGATGTTCGCAACATCCACAGACGACGTTCGAGGTTCAGCACACTGAGCGGTGCATTAAGGACATAAGCCTTCTATGAAGCAATGAGGACAATCCTCAGTTTACGGACCTAGTCCGCATAATTGCTACTTTCAACTTTCAACTAATTTTTTTTTCTCTAGGAACATATCTAAACAGTAGAACTATAGCGTGAGCTACGACATAATTTGCAAAATCCTTTTGACTATGTTCAGGATAATTAAGTTCATCTTATGAACTCCCACTTAGATAGACATCCCTCTAGTCATCTAAGTGATTACATGATCCGAGTCAACTAGGCCGTGTCCGATCATCACGTGAGACGAACTAGTCAATGTCGGTGAACATCTTCATGTTGATCGTATCTACCATACGACTCATGCTCGACCTTTTGGTCTTCTGTGTTCCGAGGCCATGTCTGTACATGCTAGGCTCGTCAAGTTAACCCTAAGTGTTTTGCTGTGTTCCGAGGCCATGTCTGTACATGCTAGGCTCGTCAACACCCGTTGTATGTGAACGTAAGGATCCATCACACCCGATCATCACGGCGTGCTTAGAAACGACGAACTGTAGCAACGGTGCACAGTTAGGGGAGAACACTTCTTGAAATTTTAATGAGGGATCATCTTATTTACTACCGTCGTTCTAAGCAAATAAGATGTATAAACATGATAAACATCACATGCAATCAAATAGTGACATGATATGGCCATCATCACTTTGCTCCTTTTGATCTCCATATTCGGGGCTCCATGATCATCATCGTCACCGGCATGACACCATGATCTCCATCATCGTGTCTTCTTGAAGTTGTCACGTCATCTATTACTTCTACTACTACAGCTAACGGTTAGCAATAAAGTAAAGTAATTACATGACGTTTATGTTGACACGCAGGTCATAAATAAATTAAGACAACTCCTATGGCTCCTGCCGGTTGTCATACTCATCGACATGGAAGTCGTGATTCCTATTACAAGAACATGATCAATCTCATACATCACATATATCATTCATCACATCCTTTGGCCATATCACATCACATAGCATACCCTGCAAAAACAAGTTAGACGTCCTCTAATTGTTGTTTGCATGTTTTACGTGGCTGCTATGGGTTTCTAGCAAGAACGTTTCTTACCTACGCAAATACCACAATGTGATATGCCAATTGCTATTTACCCTTCATAAGGACCCTTTTCATCGAATCCGATCCGACTAAAGTAGGAGAGACAGACACCCGCTAGCCACCTTATGCAACTAGTGCATGTCAGTCGGTGGAACCTGTCTCACGTAAGAGTACGTGTAAGGTCGGTCCGGGCCGCTTCATCCCACGATGCCGCCGAATCAAGATAAGACTAGTAACGGCAAGCATATTGAACAAAATCAACGCCCATAACTACTCTGTGTTCTACTCGTGCATAGAATCTACGCAATAGACCTAGCTCATGATGCCACTGTTGGGGAACGTAGCAGAAATTCAAAATTTTCCTATGTGTCACCAAGATCTATCTATGGAGAGACTAGCAACGAGGGAAGGAGAGTGCATCTACATACCCTTGTAGATCGCTAAGCGGAAGCGTTCAAGAGAACGGGGTTGATGGAGCCGTACTCGTCGTGATTCAAATCACCGATGATCCTAGCGCCGAACGGACGACACCTCCGCGTTCAACACACGTACGGAACGGAGACGTCTCCCATGCCTTGATCCAGCAAGGAGGAGGGAGAGGTTGATGGAGATCCAGCAGCACGACGGCGTGGTGGAAGTAGCGGGATTCCAACAGGGCTTCGCTAAGCGCTGCGGGAGGAGGGAGATGTGTCACGGGAGGGAGAGGGAGGCGCCAGGCCTTAGATATCGTTGCTCCTCCTTTTCCCCACTATATATAGGGCCAAGGGAGAGGGGGGAGGCGCAGCCCTTGCCCCTTCCTCCAAGGAAGGGTGCGGCCAAGGGTGGGGAGGAGTCCATCCTCCCCAAGGCACCTCGGAGGTGCCTTCCCCCTTTAGGACTCTCCCCTTTTTCTCTACTCTTGGCGCATGGGCCTCTTGGGGCTGGTGACCTTGGCCCATGTAGGCCAAGGCGCACCCCCTACAGCCCATGTGCCCCCCCGGGGCAGGTGGCCCCACCCGGTGGACCCCCGGGACCCTTTCGGTGGTCCCGGTACAATACCGGTGACCCCGAAACTTGTCCCGATGGCCGAAATAGCACTTCATATATATAATTCTTTACCTCCGGACCATTCCGGAACTCCTCGTGACGTCCGGGATCTCATCCGGGACTCCGAACAACTTTCGGGTTACCGCATACTAATATCTCTATAACCCTAGCGTCACCGAACCTTAAGTGTGTAGACCCTATGGGTTCGGGAGACATGCAGACATGACCGAGACGTTCTCCGGTCAATAACCAACAGCGGGATCTGGATACCCATGTTGGCTCCCACATGTTGCACGATGATCTCATCGGATGAACCACGATGTCAAGGACTTAATCAATCCCGTATACAATTCCCTTTGTCTATCGGTACGATACTTGCCCGAGATTCGATAGTCGGTATCCCGATACCTTGTTCAATCTCGTTACCGGCAAGTCTCTTTACTCGTTCCGTAACACATCATCCCGTGATCAACTCCTTGATCACACTGTGCACATTATGATGATGTCCTACCGAGTGGGCCCAGAGATACCTCTCCGTTTACACGGAGTGACAAATCTCAGTCTCGATTCGTGCCAACCCAACAGATACTTTCGGAGATATCCGTAGTGTACCTTTATAGCCACCCAGTTATGTTGTGACGTTTGGTACACCCAAAGCATTCCTACGGTATCCGGGAGTTGCACAATCTCATGGTCTAAGGAAATGATACTTGACATTAGAAAAGCTTTAGCATACGAACTACATGATCTTGTGCTAGGCTTAGGATTGGGTCTTGTCCATCACATCATTCTCCTAATGATGTGATCCCATTATCAACGACATCCAATATCCATGGTTAGGAAACCGTAACCATCTATTGATCAACGAGCTAGTCAACTAGAGGCTTACTAGGGACATGGTGTTGTCTATGTATCCACAAATGTATATGAGTTTCCTATCAATACAATTATAGCATGGATAATAAACGATTATCATGAACAAGGAAATATAATAATAATCAATTTATTATTGCCTCTAGGGCATATTTCCAACAGCATTACTGTTGTTCCTAATGATAAAGATGAATTGATCCAACAAAGAATTGTTACAGGCTATAGAATGGTAATTGACTTCCGCAAATTAAATAAATCTACTAAAAAGGATCATTACCCTTTACCTTTTATTGATCAAATGATAGAAATATTATCTAAACATACACACTTTTGCTTTCTAGATGGTTATTATGGTTTCTCTCAAATACCTGTGTCAAAAGAGGTCAGGAAAAGACCACTTTTACTTGCCCTTTCGGTACTTTTGCTTATAGACGTATGCCTTTTGGTTTATGTAATGCACCTGCTACCTTTCAAAGATGTATAACTTCTATATTCTCTGACTTTTGTGAAAAGATTGTTGAGGTTTTCATGGATGATTTCTCCATTTATGGAACTTCTTTTGATGATTGCTTAAGCAACCTTGATCAAGTTTTGCAGAGATGTGAAGAAACTAATCTTGTCTTGAATTGGGAGAAGTGCCACTTTATGGTTAATGAAGGTATTGTCCCGGGGCATATAATTTCTGAAAGAGGTATTGAAGTTGATAAAGCTAAATTTGATGCTATTGAAAAGATGCCGTGTCCTAAGGACATCAAAGGTATAAGAAGTTTCCTTGGTCATGCCGGTTTTTATAGTAGGTTCATTAAAGACTTCTCTAACATTTCCAGGCCTCTGACTAATCTTTTACAAAAATATCTTTGATGATGATTTTGTATAAGCATTAGAGATACTTAAAAAAGCTTTGATTTCTGCACCTATTGTTCAACCACCTGATTGGAATTTACCCTTTGAAATTATGTGTGATGCTAGTGATTATGCGGTAGGTGATGAAGCTATGTACCTAGGGTAGGGTCATAGGCCTGACCTAGACTACCTCCCCAAGGACTTCACCCTAAAGCCAGCAACATTCAAAGGGTACCATCATCCACTCGACCAGAGACATTCCAATCGGAAGAATCAATGTCACTCGACCGTCACAAAAGTCACTCGACAAACAGAAGATCTGAAGCCACTCTACACAGCAACAGTCGGGCGTTTACTCATAGCCTTAACTACCATTTATAGCACTTTAATACGGACCTTACCTGTAACGCTCCACCTTTATGTACATTGAACCCCGCATAACGGAGGGGAGCTGGGGTCCTGGCGCACTCTATATAAGCCACCCCCTCCTCCAGGACAGGGGTTCGCATCTTTTGTAAACACACACACACGCATATAATCCAGTCGACCACCTCAGGGCATCGAGACGTAGGGCTGTTACTTCCTCCGAGAAGGGTCTGAACTCGTAAACTCGTGTGTACAAGTACTCCATAGCTAGGATCTTGCCTCCTCATACCTACCCCCCATTCTACTGTCAGTCTTAGAACCACGACAGTTGGCGCCCACCTTGGGGCAGGTGTCTTAGCAGTTTGTTGGAGAAGTTGTGATTTTTCCGATTCCCGTCATCATGGTTTCCGGCGGAGGATTGGCTGAAGGCCGCGAGATCCGTCTCGGCGCGCTTATCTTCATCGCCGACGACTCCGCTTGGCTCCACGAGGCTCCACTTGACGTCGAGGCGCTCCCCGTCCGTGGGGCGACGCACTTCCGCGCATGCATCCGCGGCGTCCTTCTTCGGCAGCCGTCGACTCAGTATCATTCGGCTCCTATGGAAACCTCACTTTCCGTTGCTCGCCGACGCCAGCGATTCGGTCGATCGCGGCTTCAGCGGTGGGTGAGACATGCGGTGGCCCGCCAATCGGCCACCCCACAAATCGCGGCGATCGAGCCTGATGAAACGCTCTACGGCCTGTTTGATCTGTTGACTGGCTCCGTCGAGACTGCATCCGAGTGCGATAGCAGCGACCCCGCGGCAGAAGTTTTGATGGTCAATGGACCACACAGTCCTCCTGGCTTCACCCGTGAAGACAGCGGTGATGGCGTCGGCGACCCATCACATGCCCTTGAGGAGTACCGCCCCGAACCCCTCGCTTCGCAGCGGAGGGAAGAGCTTCGCCGCCGTAACGTGGATGCGCTTCACACTCCTATCGTTGGAGAAACCCCCGAGGCCCAGGCCTTGGAGGAGGCACGCCTGGCCAACTTGGCTGAGCGCACTCGACTGGAGAACCTCCAGCGTGCCCTCGACGAGCGTGCCCGGCAGCGGATTCCTGAATCCAGTTGACGACAACTTTTTCCGCCTCCGACTTAGGTATACCGAACTCCGATCCAGAATCTCACAGTTGCAGCTCGAATAGCAGAGTCAATTCAACCTTCCCAGTCAGAAGCTGGCCGAGGTTTGATGCAGATCCGGGCTTTGCTCTAGGCAGCGGGAGGGCAGAATACAACAATATCTCAGTCGCGGAATAGGATTCATAGTAGATTTGTGGTGGCAGATACTGTCCAATCTGCTCATAGCCTAAGATCGCCTCCACGGCGTGAGGAACGTGGGCACCGGCAAGATCAGTACAGGAACCGTGAGCAGTATGATCATCGACTTGACCACGATGACCGTCGTCGAGTGCCCACGCCTCCTCCGAGGAGTGGGTCATACGTGCCTCGGCGGCAAGATGACAGGCACCCCCACAGCGGCGAACGAAGAATTCCAGTCGACCCCAGAGAGCCAGGCTTTGATGCAAGATCTATCCCCGTTCAAGGTCTAGTTGATAGGAATAGGGCTCACGGAGAAGGCCACGATAGAGATCATCCGACTGGAAGCAGGGTGCATGTTTCAGGACCCGAGTGTTTCAGCAGAGCCATCAGAGCAGCAGTGATTCCTCCCAACTTCAGGTTGGTGACTGGAGTCAGCAAGTTCACCGGCGAGTCCAAGCTAGACACTTGGCTTGAGGACTACCAAGTGGCTGTGCAGATTGGTGGTGGCAATGATGATGTGGCTATGAAGCACCTCCCCTTGATGTTGGAGGGCTCAGCCAGAGCGTGGTTGAATCAGTTGGCTCCTGGCAGTATATATAGTTGGGAGGAACTTGCTCGAGTGTTTGTTAGGACCTTTGAAGGCACTTGCAAAAGGCCGACAGGGTTGATAGAATTGCAGTGTTGTGTCCAGAAACCGAATGAAACATTGAGGGATTATATCCAGAGATGGACCACGTTGCACCATACAGTGGAGAATGTGTCAGATCACCAAGCAATTTGTGCCTTCAAGGAAGGCATTAAGTATCGGGAGTTGAATCTAAAATTCAGTCGGACAGGAGATATGACTCTGACTCGGATGATGGAGATTGCCACCAAATATGCCAATGGTGAAGAGGAAGACCGACTCCGGAGTGGCAAGCACAAAACAATCGCCCAAGAAACCGGAGGAGGGAATTCCAGTCGGAAACAGAAACGAAAGGCTGAACCAGCTGCTCCTGGTGAAGCTTTAGCTGTTGCCCAAGGAAAGTTCAAAGGAAAGCCCAATGGGCCCTGGGCTCCCAAAAAAGTTAAGGATAAAGATGGGAATGATGTGTTGGATTTACCATGCCATATTCATACCAAAAAATACGAAGAGGGGAACATCATTTACCCTAAACACAGCACTCGACAGTGTCGTTTCCTTATCTAGCAGTTCCGAGAGAAACAAACCAGGGAGAAGGAAAAGGAGTCGGACGGAGGTGAGGATAGGGAAGAATATGATGATGGTTTTCCCAATGTCAATTCTACACTGATGATTTTTGCTGATGTTGAAAGCAAAAGTCGGTTGAAAGTTATTAACAGGGAAGTAAACATGGTTGCTCCTGCAACACCCAGTTATCTGAAGTGGTCCCAGACTGCCATCACATTCGACCAGTCAGACCATCCAGCTAATATAGCCACCCCTGGGAGGCAAGCACTGGTGGTCGACCCAGTAGTTGAAGGCACTCGACTAACTAAAGTGCTGATGGATGGTGGCAGTGGCCTGAACATCCTTTATGCTGAAACCTTGAAGGGAATGGGCATTCCGATGTCCAAGCTTAGTGAAAGCAACATGAGTTTCCATGGCGTTATTCCTGGCAAGAAAGCTCAGTCACTCGGCCAGATCGCCCTTGATGTGTTTTCGGCGATTCCAAGAATTACCGCAAGGAAAAGTTGACATTTGAGGTAGTGGATTTCAAGAGTGCTTACCATGCTATTCTGGGTAGGCCCACTTAGGCACGTTTTATGGCTCGACCATGTTACGTGTATCTCAGATTGAAGATGCCTGGTCCTAAAGGAGTAATCACCATCACTGGCAAACGGCAGAAGGCGGAAGAGTGCTTCCAAAAGGGCTAAAAAATTACTGATGCACAGATGGCAGTAGTAGAACTGCAAGAGTATCAGAAGAATGTAGATCCGAGTGATTTGCTGCGAGCCAAGAAGCCTGCCATAGATTCTGCATTTCAGTCGTCCGGTGAAACGAAGCCGATTCATATTCACCCGACCGATTCCAATGCTGATCCGACCCATATCTCAACAACACTCGACAGAAAATAGGAAGAAGCGCTCATCCAGTTCCTCCGTGAGAACTGGGACATCTTTGCATGGAAACCTTATGACAGGCTAGGTGTACCCAGGGGACTGGCTGAGCATCGTTTGCGAGTCGACCCAAAAGTAAAACCAGTCAAGGAACATCTCCGACGGTCCGCCGTCCAAAAGAGAAAGGCAATCGGCGAGGAAGTGGCTCGGCTCCTGGCAGCTAAGTTCATCCGTGAAATCTACCACTCCGAGTGGCTCACCAATGTTGCCATGGTCCCTAAGAAGGAAGACTCACTTCGCATGTGCATTGACTTCAAGCATATCAATCGGGCCTTCCCGAAAGATCATTTTCCTCTCCCCCGCATCGACCAAATCGTCGACTCAACTGCGGGGTGTGAGCGTTTGTCCTTTTTGGACGCCTATTCCGGGTACCATCAGATCCGATTGTATGGTCCCGATGAGATAAAAACGACTTTCATCACTCCATTCGGATGCTTTTGTTCTGTCACTATGCCATTCGGCTTGAAGAACGCCGAGGCCACATTCATGAGGATGATCCAGAAGTGTCTGCTCACTCAAATCAGTCGGAATGTGGAAGCATACATGGATGACATTGTGGTCAAGTCATGTAAAGGTTCCGACCTGTTGACTGACCTTGCTGAAACCTTTGCCAATCTCAGAAGATATGATATCAAGCTTAATCCATCAAAGTGCACATTCGTAGTTCCTGGTGGAAAGTTACTCGATTTCCTTGTTTCCAAACGAGGGATCGACGCTAACCCAGAGAAAGTTGGTGCTATACTTCAGATGAAACACCATGTGCGTGTGCACGATGTCCAGAAGCTTACTAGTTTTTTTGGCCGCCTTGAGTCGATTCATTTGTCGCCTCGGTGAAAAGGCATTGCCTCTTTACCGACTGATGAAGAAGTCTGATAAGTTCGAGTGGACTCCCAAAGCTGACGCAGCGTTTGTAGAGCTCAAAGCCCTGCTTTCCACCCAGCCGGTGCTTGCTGCGCCAATCAGCAAAGAGCCTTTACTGCTTTATATTACAGCCACTGGACAATTTGTCAGTACAGTACTCACGGTCGAGCGGGAGGAAGAAGGAAAAGCCTATAAAGTCCAGTGCCCAGTATATTATGTTTCTGAAGTTCTGACTTCGTCGAAGCAAAGATATCCACATTATCAGAAGCTTGTTTATGGGATTTACATGACCACGAAGAAAGTTGCACACTACTTCTCTGATCATTCCATTACAGTCGTCAGTGACGCTCCATTATCAGAGATTTTGAACAACAGAGATGAAACTGGTCGAGTGGCAAAGTGGGCGATTGAACTCCTTCCCCTGGACATCAAGTTTGAAGCGAAGAAGGCCATCAAGTCCCAAGCAATAGCTGATTTCCTTGCCGAGTGGATCGAACAACAACTTTCGGCCCAAATCCACTCGGAGCATTGGACCATGTTCTTCGATGGGTCCAAGATGCTGAATGGTTCCGGTGCTGGGGTGGTGTTGGTATCCCCCTGCGGTGACAAATTCAGCTATGTTCTCCAGATTCACTTTGACTCCTCCAACAATGAAGCCGAATATGAGGCACTTTTGTACACTCGGTGTTCGTGGCCTCATGGTCTATGGTGACTCAGATTTGGTGGTCAATCAAGTAATGAAGGAGTGGGATGTCAGAAGCCCAGCTATGACTGGTTATTGCAATGTAGTGAGAAAGCTATAAAAGAGATTCGAGGGATTGGAGCTCCATCACATCCCTCGACTGAAAAATCAAGCGGTCGATGATCTGGCAAAGATAGGCTCCAAGAGAGAAGCCATCCCCAGCAATGTGTTCTTGGAGCACATTCATACACCTTCAGTTCAAGAAGATCCCTTCACCGAAGAGCCCCCACAGCCGAAGAGTGCCACGGATCCAACCGAAATCGAGATTCCAGCCATAGTCGATTTGATTATGGAGGTTTTGGTCATCACCCCCGATTGGACAGTACCATATATTGCATACATTCTTAGAAGGGAACTCCCAGAAGATGAAGAAGAGGCTTGACAGATCGTCCATCGATCCAAAGCCTTTACTGTGATAAGAGGACAGTTGTTCAGAGAAAGTGTGACTGGAGTTTGCCAGAAATGCATAACGCCTGAAGAAGGTCGAGTGATCCTCAATGACATCCACTCAGGGACCTGTGGTCATCACGCGTCCTCTTGGACCATTGTGGCCAAAGCATACCGAGCGGGATTTTACTGGCCACGAGAAAATGAG
This sequence comes from Triticum urartu, assembly GCF_056163025.1. Lineage (NCBI taxonomy): Eukaryota > Viridiplantae > Streptophyta > Magnoliopsida > Poales > Poaceae > Triticum > Triticum urartu. The sequence goes on from NC_141873.1 coordinate 433,463,207, forward strand.
ATGGCACAAGAAATAGTCGACAAATGTGAAGGTTGCCAGTTTTACTCCAACTTGTCTCACAAGCCTGCGTCGGCCCTGAAGACCATTCCACTCGTCTGGCCCTTTGCTATTTGGGGATTAGACATGGTTGGACCTCTGAGGACTAGTAGGAGTGGATTCACTCATGTGCTTGTAGCAGTCGACAAGTTCAGCAAGTGGATTGAGGCCAAGCCTATCAAGAACCTTGATGCCAGCACTGCTGTCAGCTTCATCAGAGAGATAACATTCAGATATGGTGTTCCACACAGCATCATCACTGACAACGGATCAAACTTCGACTCTGATGAGTTCAGAACTTTCTGTGGTTCACAAGGTACCCGAGTCGACTATGCCTCAGTCGCCCATCCCCAGTCGAATGGACAAGCTGAAAGAGCAAATGGATTGATTCTCAAAGGACTGAAACCCCGACTGATGCGTGACCTCAAACACACAGCAGGAGCATGGGTCGACGAACTTCCATCAGTATTGTGGGGATTGAGGACAACTCCCAATCGCTCGACTGGCAGAACCCCATTTTTCTTAGTTTATGGAGCCGAAGCTGTACTTCTGAGTGACTTGCTCCACAATGTGCCCCGAGTTGAGCTTTTCTTAGAGGAAGAAGCAGAACAAGCACGGCAAGATGCAGTTGATCTCTTGGAAGAAGAAAGAGAGATGGCCTTGATACGATCAACCATCTATCAACAAGACCTCCATTGATTCCATGCCAGAAACGTGAGGGGTCGAGCATTTCAAGAGGGAGACTTGGTTCTCCGAGTGGATCAGCAGAAACCACACAAGCTTGCTCCCTCTTGGGAAGGCCCCTTCGTTGTCACCAGAGTGCTCCACAATGGAGAGTACCACCTCTACGACGTCGAGCACAAGAAAGACGAGCCGCGCGCTTGGAATACGGAGCTGCTCTGTCCCTTTTATACTTAAACACTTAGTCTGTTGAGATGTAATAAGAAGCACCTTTGTAGTTTGTTTATCAAAGACAAGAGTTTATACAGTCTTCTGAAAATGATTGTCGATTGCTTACGTTTGTTTCTGAAATCCCCCAGTGGGTGGCTTAGCTGCGAATCCGTTTCACCTAAGTTGAAAAAACCCTACCGAGTGATGAGCAAACCTCTCACTCAGGGGCTTAACTGCAGTCCAGTACTCGCCTAAGTTGAAAATATCCTACCGAGTGATGAGAAAGTCTCTCACTCGGGGGCTTAGCTGCAGTCCAGTACTCGCCTAAGTTGAAAAAATCCTACCGAGTGATGAGCAAGTCTCTCACTCGGGGGCTTAGCTGCAGTCCAGTACTCGCCTAAGTTGAAAAATCCTATCGAGTGATGAGCAAGTCTCTCACTCGGAGGCTTAGCTGCAGTCCAGTACTCGCCTAAGTTGAAAAAATCCTACCGAGTGATGAGCAAGTCTCTCACTCGGGGGCTTAGCTGCGGTCTAGTACTCGCCTAAGTTGAAAAAATCCTACCGAGTGACGAGCAAACCTCACATTCGGGGCTTAGCTGCCGCCCAGTGCTCGCCTAAGTTTCAAAAATCCTACCGAGTGATGAGCAAACCTCACACTCGGGGGCTTAGCTGCAGCCCAGTGCTCGCCTAAGTTTCAAAAATCCTACCGAGTGATGAGCAAACCTCACACTCGGGGGCTTAGCTGCAGCCCAATGCTCGCCTAAGTTTCAAAAATCCTACCGAGCGATGAGCAAACCTCATGCTTGGGGGCTTAGCTGCAGCCCAGTGCTCGCCTAAGTTTCAAAAATCCTACCGAGTGATGAGCAAACCTCATGCTCAGGGGCTTAGCTGCAGCCCAATGCTCGCCTAAGTTTCAAAAATCCTACCGAGGATGAGCAAACCTCACACTCAGGGGCTTAGCTGCATCCCAATGCTCGCCTAAGTTTCAAAAATCCTACTGAGCGATGAGCAAACCTCACACTCGGGGGCTTAGCTGCAGCCCAGTGCTCGCCTAAGTTTCAAAAATCCTACCGAGTGATGAGCAAACCTCACACTCGGGGGCTTAGCTGCAGCCTAGTGCTTGCCTAAGTTTCAAAAATTCTACCGAGTGATGAGCAAACCTCATGCCTAGGGGCTTAGCTGCAGTCTAGTACTCGCCTAAGTTAAAAAACCATCCCTATCCGCAAGGACGACGAGGTGCAGGTCGACTGCAATCCTCTCCACGGAGCTGCACCACAAGTACAATGTCCGCTCCATCCCTATCCGCAAGGACGACGAGGTGCAGGTCGACTGCATTCCCTCCACGGAGCTGTGCCACAAGTACAATGTCCGTTCCATCCCTATCCGCAAGGACGACGAGGTGCAGGTCGACTGAGATATCTCCCTCAGAGTTGCATCTCAAAAAATATTCCGAGTGAAGATTAAGTTCCACTCGAAGGAAAACGCAAGCAGATGCAGAAGATAAACCAAGATCAGATAAAATCTCAAGAGTTTCAGAACGAAGATAAAAGTACTCGGGCGTCAGGCCCAAAGGAGTTTAACGGTTACAAAAACCACTCGGCATTCCGAGGCAAATTTAAAGCAAGTTTAAGTATCAAGTTTGTTCACTCGGCAGGAGGAGGACTTGCAGGCTCGACGAACTCATCCAAATCAATCCCATCCGTGATCCGAGTGGCAGCAGCAATAAAAGTCTACATGAAGGACTGGAAGTCGTGCCTTTTTGTGTTAGCAACCTTGATCGCCGCCAACTTCTCCTCTCGAGCTTCTCGACAGTGGACTTTGACCAGTGACAGAGCCATGTCAGCGCCACATCAGGCAGATGACTTCTTCCATTCCTGCACTCGACCAGGGATCTCGTTGAGTCGAGCCATCAGAGACTCGAGATCATTCTGAAGCGTTTCCCTTGGCCAGAGCGATGAGTCGATGCGTGAAACTGCAACCTTCAGACGGGCAAGAAAACTTGTAACACTGGCGACGCGAGATTCTAGTGAAGCACATTCATGGCAGCCTCGTCACCGACTAGAGAAAGGATAGGGTCCAAGCCTGTCTCGACCCGTCCAGTCTCCTCTTCAAAGTTTTGGCAGAATTTTGTAGAGTCAAAGAGTTAATGAGTCGACTGGTCGGGTCCAACTTGCAAACAGTAAAACAGTTGAGTAAAAAAGAGGTACCTTCGAGCATAAGAAATAGTTTCTTGGCAAGAGCTTTCAGATAAGCCTCCAAATGGTTCCTCCTACGAGTCATGCTCTCCAGCTGGTCGGTCAGAGCCACTTTATCTTTTTCCAGACGAGTCGCCTCTCGATTGGATTCAGTGAGAGACGACTTCAGCTTGTTGATTTCTTCCTCCAGTGCTCCGACCGAAGCCAGTTTCTGGTCAGCAAGGGCAGTCTTCTCCTGAGCCTCCTTCTGCGCAGCTGCAAGGTCCAGATCCTTCTTCTCCAGGGCCAACCTCATTTTCTCTGCAAAATACACATTTAGATCAAACAGAAGAATGAAGAGATAACTTGAGGGATGGTCAAGATAAGCAGTCGACAGGCTGTTACCTTCCGTACCAGCGACTTCATCTTGAGCCTTCTTCAAGTTCTGATGAGCCAACTCCAGGTTGAGTTGCCTTTGCTTTTCCTCAAATTCGGCGAACTTGGAGATAAGCGTATAAGATTTCTATAGTGAGAAAAAGAGATATCAATCGACTAGATCAAAGATTATTTATTTCCGAATGAATAAAACTTCAAGACTACTTAGACCCCAACCGACTGCCAGCAGTCGACTGCGGTCTCAGGGACTACACCCAGTGGGTGCACTAAGCATGCCCCCACTGGTTAGGATTCCACTCGGCTGCACCCAGTGGGTGTACAATCTCGAAGTGCAAGACAATGAAAGATTACGCGAAGGAAAACATTCGGATAACATATCCTAAAAGAACAAATTCAGTCGGAAGTTGATTTACCTGGACATTGGCTCGAAGAGCCGTGCTGGCATCATAAGTAGCCTGACTGCTTTCGTGCACCGCCTTCACCCGCTCCATCATTATGCCATCCTGACGAATAGCCTCCGCAGCGGCGTCCGACTGGCTTTTTGAAACATGATAGGTAGCAAAGAAGGGGACAGACGGTCCAGACGTAGCGGCTTGGAGATCCAAGGCATGAGGTTGGATGGTTGAAGCAAGCTCTGGAGCAGTCGACGATGCGGGACGCACACTCGACACTGGGTCAATAAAGGTTACAGAAACCTTACCCACATCTTCGGGCCATTGAATGCTCGCTCCGTCATCGGCTCCGACTGGGATGTCTTGCTAGTTGTTGCCTTCTTCTTCCTGGGCCTCAGCGGCACGTCCTCTTCGTCATTCGGAAGCTCGATGACATTGGGAGGGGCTGCAAAGAAATCAGTCGACCCTAAATGAGTCACCAGAATTCAACCAACTATACAATCGAGAACAAGATCACGAGGATTGTACCCGGGTTGGAGGTGACCGCATCTTCCATGTCCTCATCTTCATACTGGCGGGTGGAAGTCCCAGAAGTAGCAGCACTACAAATTTCAGAATTCAGTCGGTCATGTTTGGCGAAATAAGTCGACTCAAATCCAGACTCATACTAAAACAAGAAATCAAGTCCAACTAATACCCGGAAGTAATGGGGATGACCACTTTGATCTTCGGCAAGGCCTTTGGCGGTTTGGACAGCGTAGCTTTCGGTTGCTTCGACGCTTTTTTAGTCGGCGCTGGAGAAGACGTTCGAGGGTGCTTCGATGACTGCCTAGTTTGCATGGTCGCTTTGTCGCGGGCACTTGCGGGATCGTGAGAAAGCTTGGATCGTTTTCCCCACTAGTAGGAGAGTCGACCTCTTCTTCTTCTTCACTCGGGTCATCGCTGTCCTCGTCCACTTTGTCGTCAGAGTGCCACTCGCCGCTTTCACCTCCACTCGCCTCCCTGATAACCAACAAGTATAGGGGATCGCAACAGTTTTCGAGGGTAGAGTATTCAACCCAAATTTATTGATTCGACACAAGGGGAGCCAAAGAATATTCTCAAGTATTAGAAGCTGAGTTGTCAATTCAACCACACCTGGAAACTTAATATCTGCAGCAAAGTGTTTAGTAGCAAAGTAATATGATAGTAGTGGTAACGGTAGCAAAAGGTAACCGTGGTAATAGTAATGTTTTTGGTATTTTGTAGTTATGATAGCAATAGCAACGGAAAAGTAAATAAGCGAAGAGCAATATATGGAAAGCTCGTAGGCAATGGATCAGTGATGGAATTATGCCGGATGCGGTTCATCATGTAACAGTCATAACCTAGGGTGACACAGAACTAGCTCCAGTTCATTGATATAATGTAGGCATGTATTTCGAATATAGGCATACGTGCTTATGGAAAATAACTTGCATGACATCTTTTGTCCTACCCTCCCGTGGCTGTGGGGTCCTTACGGAAACTAATGGATATTAAGGCCTCCTTTTAATAGAGTACCGGAACAAAGCATTAACACATAGTGAATACATGAACTCCTCAAACTACGGTAATCATCGGTAAGTATCCCGATTATTGTCTCTTCAGGGTTAACGGATCATAACACATAATAGGTGATTATAGACTTGCAAGATAGGATCAAGAACTCTCATACATTGATGAAAACATAATAGGTTCAGATCTGAAATCATGGCACTCGGGACCTAGTGACAAGCATTAAGCATAGCAAAGTCATAGCAACATCAATCTCAGAACATAGTGGATACTAGGGATCAAACCCTAACAAAACTAACTCGATTACATGATAGATCCCATCCAACCCATCACCGTCCAGCAAGCCTACGATGGAATTACTCACGCACGACGGTGAGCATCATGAAATTGGTGATGGAGGATGGTTGATGATGACGATGGCGACGGATTCCCCTCTTCGGAGCCCCAAACGGACTCCAGATCAGCCCTCCCGAGAGGTTTTAGGGCTTGGCGGCGGCTTTGTATCGTAAAACGCGATGAATCCTTCTCTCTGAATTTTTTCTCCCTGAAACCAAATATATAGAGTTGGAGTTGGAGTCGGAGGAGCTCCAAGGGGCCCACGAGGTAGGGGGCGCGCCCTAGGGGGGCAGGCGCGCCCCCACCCTCGTGGACAGGTGGTGGCCCCCCTGGCCTTCATCTTTTGCAGGTATTTTTTATATTTTCCAAAAAGTTGCTCCGTGAAGTTTCAGGTCATTCCGAGAACTTTTGTTTCTGCACATAAACAACACCATGGTAATTCTGCTGAAAACAGCGCCAGTCCGGGTTAGTTCCATTCAAATCATGCAAGTTAGAGTCCAAAACAAGGGCAAAAGTGTTTGGAAAAGTAGATACGACAGAGACGTATCAACTCCCCCAAGCTTAAACCTTTGCTTGTCCTCAAGCAATTCAGTTGACAAACTGAAAGTGATAAAGAAAAACTTTTACAAACTCTGTTTGCTCTTGTTGTTGTAAATATGTAAAGCCAACATTCAAGTTTTTAGCAAAGATTATAACTAACCACATTCACAATAACTCTTAGGTCTCAAGTTTACTCATATCAATGGCATAATCAACTAGCGAGCAATAATAATAAATCTCGGATGACAACACTTTCTCAAAACAATCGTAATATGATATAACAAGATGGTATCTCGCTAGCCCTTTCTGAGACCACAAAACATAAATGCAGAGCACATTTAAAGATCAAGGACTGACTAGACATTGTAATTCATGGTAAAAGAGATCCAGTCAAGTCATACCCAATGTAAACTAACAATAATGAATGCAAATGACTGCGGTGCTCTCCAATTGGTGCTTTTTAATAAGAGGATGATGACTCAGCATAAAAGTAAATAGATAGGCCCTTCGCAGAGGGAAGCAGGGATTTGTAGAGGTGCTAGAGCTCGGTTTTGAAATAGAGATGAATAATATTTTGAGCGGTATACTTTCATTGTCAACATAACAACCAAGAGATGGCGATATCTTCCATGCTACACACATTATAGGCGGTTCCCAAACGGAATGGTAAAGTTTATAATCCCCTTCCACCAACAAGCATCAATCCATGGCTTGCTCGAAACAACGAGTGCCTCCAACTAACAAGAGTCCCAGGGGGAGTTTTGTTTGCAATTATTTTGATTTAGTTTGCATAAAGCATGGGACTGGGCATCCCAGTGACCAACCACTTTCTCGTGAGTCAGGAGCGGAGTCCACTCCTCTTGAGAATAACCCGCCTAACATGGAAGATATGAACAACCCTAGTTTGGTACATGAGCTATTCGAGCATACAAAACATGATATTTATTTGAAGGTTTAGAGTTTGGCACATACAAATTTACTTGGAACGGCAGGTAGATACCGTATATAGGTTGGTATGGTGGACTCATATGGAATAACTTTGGGGTTTATGGAGTTGGATGCACAAGCAGTATTCCCGCTTAGTATAGGTGAAGGCTAGCAAAAGACTAGGAAGCGACCAGCTAGAGAGCGACAACAGTCATGAACATGCATTAAAATTAATCAACACCAAATGGAAGCATGAGTAGGATATAATCCACCATGAACATAAATATCGTGAAGGCTATGTTGATTTTGTTTCAACTACATGCGTGAACATGTGCCAAGTCAAGTCACTTAAATCATTCAGAGGAGGATACCACCCTATCATACCACATCATAACCATTTCAATAGCATGTTGGCACGCAAGGTAAACCATTATAACTCATAGCTAATCAAGCATGGCACAAGAAACTATGATCTCCAGTTGTCATTGCAAACATGTTTATTCATAATAGGCTGAATCAGGAACGATGAACTAATCATATTTACAAAAACAAAAGAGGTCGAGTTCATACCAGCTTTTCTCATCTCAGTTAGTCCATCATATATCGTCATAATTGCCTTTCACTTGCACGACCGAATGATGTGAATAATAATAATAGTGCACGCGCATTGGACTAAGCTGGAATTTGCAAGCATTCAATAAACAAGAGAAGACAAGGCAATATGGGCTCTTTTGTCAGATCAACAATAATGCAAATAAGAGCCACTTCAACAATTTAATTATGGTCTTCTCCTATCGACCCCCAAAGAAAAGAAAAGAAATAAAACTATTTACACGGGAAAGCTCCCAACAAGCAAAAGAAGAACATGAAATCTTTTTGGGTTTTCTTTTGAATTACTACTACAAGCATGGAAAGTAAACTAATTAAAAGCTACAACTATTTTTTTGGTTTTTCTTAAGGTTTATTAAACACACAAGAAGAAAGCATAAAAAGGAAAGTAAACTAGCATGGATGATACAATGAAAAAGTATGAGCACCGACATCTAGCAATGAGTGTGTGAACATAAATGTAATGTCGGTGGGAAATACGTACTCCCCCAAGCTTAGGCTTTTGGTCTAAGTTGGTCTATGGCCACGGTTGGCCTGGATGATCTCCATAGTAATAGTTGGGGTCGTACTGCAAAGAAGAAGAAGACTCTGATTGCCATTGGTTGGCAATCATCTCCGAATCCCACTGGTAATTAGACTGTCGTGAAGGATCAACTTGTGGTTCCAACTCTGGCTCCATGGCTGGTGCAGGGTTCCGGTAGGCGTGAATAGCCTCTAATGGAACAAGGTACTGGCCTACAGATAAATCAAACAAAGAAGGAGCAGGCAGGGTAATAGTCTCAGGATGATGTTTATCAAAGAACATTTTGTATTTAAGCTCTCCTTCCCTATTCTTAACAATAAAATCATGTGCCACCATACTCTTATAATCTAAATAAACACGAGGCAGCACTTTTTCTTCCTTCTCATAATGCCTAATAGGTATGTTAAAATGTGCAGCTAGGCGTGAAGCATAGATGCCTCCAAAGATGGGGCCCTTTGTATGGTTCAGACTTAACCGTTTAGCAATAATGCCGCCCATACTAACAGAGTTATCACTGAATAAACCATGGAGGAAAATAATAATATCAGGGACACTAAGGTTTCCACAGTTTCCGCGACCAATTAAACAACGACTAGCAAATAATGCAAAATAGCGTAAAACAGGAAAATGTATGCTAGTGATTCGTGCATCGGAAACCTTCCTTGTTTCCCCTACAGTGATAGTATCAATAAACCCATCCACATCCTCGCGATGTGGTTCCTCTGTCTTGCCCTCGAAAGGGACCAAACAAACCCGACAAAAATCATAAAGTGACATCTCCTTATGCTCATCATATAAATAAAACTCCACTGTAGGTGGTGAGCTCCTAGAATGGAAATGAAAGTTTTGCACAAAGATATTTGTGAGTAAGAGATACTGATCGCGTTGGTCATGGAGGAAAGCGGTGAGGCCTGCATTCTTAGCCAATTCATAAAAATCATCATAAATCCCGGCTGCTCTTAAGAACTCATTGGAAGGCCATTCACACGACCGAACCTCCGCGGTGCGAGGCAGATTATACTTGGGCTTTGGTACCTTTTCCTTTGAGTTTGGGCTCGATGAGCCCCTCAAAAGTCTCTTCATCATTTTCTGAAAAATTCTGAAATTTTTAGTAACTTCAAAATAAAAGTAAACCAAACTCAATAATATTGATAGCAACTACTCCTACAAGTGCCTAGGGCCTATATCATGCATCAAAACTACTCTTCACCATATAAATTTGACATGCAAGCTCAAGAACAGGGTCACCTAAGCAGCAAAAATTTGCAATGAATAAAGCACTAGAACAAAAACTAATTGGACCAATGGAGGAGTCACATACCAAGGAACAATCTCCCCAAGCAGTTTTGTGAGAGGTGCTTTGAGCAAGGAGATCGAAAATGGCAGCAAGATGAGCTAGAACTCGTGTTTGAGTTGGATATTCGTGTTTCTGGGAGGAAGAAGAAGTGTGTGGGTGAAAGGATAAGAGGAGGAGGGCCACCGTGGGCCCACGAGGCAGGGGGCGCGCCCAGGGGGTAGGGCATGCCCTCCACCCTCGTGGGCAGGTGGGCGACCCCCTGCTGTGTTCTCAGTGCCAAATATTCTCAAATATTTTGGAAAAAATCATATTTAAATTTCAGGGCATTTGGAGAAATTTTATGTTTGGGGTATTTTTATATTGCATGGATAATTAGATAACAGACAGAAAACACTATTTTTATTTTATTTAATATAATTAACAGAAAGTAAAAGGAGGGTACAGATGGTTGTGCCTTCTAGTTTCATCCATCTCATGCTCATCAAAAGGAATCCACTAACAAGGTTGATCAGGTCTTGTTAACAAACTCATTCCGAATAACATGGAACCGGAGAAATTTTGAATAACAGGGGATATGCACATCCCCAATAATAAGAATATCATATTTCTTCTTGACAGTAGGGAGAGGAAATTCAAAACCTCCAAATATAATCGATGGAATTTTTCCAATAGAGTTGATACTATGAACTTGAGGTTGTTTCCTTGGAAAATGTACCGTATGCTCATTACCATTAACATGAAAAGTGACATTGCCTTTAGTGCAATCAATAACAGCCCCTGCAGTGTTCAAGAAAAGTCTTCCAAGAATAATAGACATACTACCGTCCTCGGGAATATCAAGAATAACAAAGTCCGTTAAAATAGTAACGTTTGCAACTACAACAGGCACATCCTCACAAATACCGACAGGTATAGTAGTTGATTTATCAGCCATTTGCAAAGATATTTCAGTAGGTGTCAACTTATTCAAATCAAGTCTACGATATAAAGAGAGAGGCATAACACTAACACTGGCTCCAAGATCACATAAAGCAGTTTTAACATAGTTTCCTTTAATGGAGCATGGTATAATGGGTACTCCTGGATCTCCAAGTTTCTTTGGTATTCCACCCTTAAAAGTATAATTAGCAAGCATGGTGGAAATTTTAGCTTCCGGTATCTTTCTTTTATTAGTAACAATTTCTTTCATATACTTAGCATAAGGATTCATTTTGAGCATATCAGTTAATCGCATACGCAAAAAGATAGGTCTAATCATTTTAGCAAAGCGCTCAAAATCCTCATCATCCTTTTTCTTGGATGGTTTGGGAGGAAAATGCATGGGTTTCTGAATCCATGGTTCTCTTTCTTTACCGTGTTTCCTAGCAACAAAGTCTTTCTTATCATAACGTTGATTCTTTGATTGTGGGTTATCAAGATCAACAGCAGGTTCAATTTCTATATCATTATCATTACTAGGTTGAGCATCATCATGAACATTATCGTTAATATTATCACTAGTTTCAGGTTCATTACCAGATTGTGTTTCAGCATCAGAAATAGAAATATCATTTGGATTCTCAGGTGGTTCAATAATAGGTTTATTAGAAGCATGCAAAGTCCTATCATTTTTCTTTTTCTTCCTTTTAGAAGGACTAGGTGCATCTATATTATTTCTCTAAGAATCTTGCTCAATTCTCTTAGGGTGGCCTTCAGGATACAAAGGTTCCTGAGTCATTCTACTAGTTCTAGTAGCCACTCTAACAGCATTATCATTATTCTTACTATTCAATTCATTGAGCAAATCATTTTGAGCTTTAAGTACTTGTTCTACTTGAGTGGTAACCATAGAAGCATGTTTACTAATAAGTTTAAGTTCACCTTTGACATTAGCCATATAATCACCCAAGTGTTCAACATATTTGAATTGTATTTCAATTTTCTACCAAAATAGGCATTAAAATCTTCTTGCTTAGCCATAAATTTATCAAACTCATCTAAGCATGGGCTAGCAAACTTAGTAAATGGGATTTCAGCTTTATCATATCAATAGAGAGAACTTACCTTTACTACCTGTGTCGGGTTATCAAGACCATGAGTTTCTTCAATAGGTAATGGATTAAGATCATATGTTTCTTCAATAGGCGGTAAATTAAGACCGTGTATTTCTTCAATAGGAGGTAAATTCTTAACATCTTTAGCTTTAATACCTTTTTCTTTCATAGATTTCTTTGCCTCTTGCATATCTTCAGGACTGAGAAATAGAATACCTCTCTTCTTCGGAGTTGGTTTAGGAATAGGCTCAGGAATTGGCTCCGGAGGTGTCCAATTATTTTCATTTGTCAACATATTATTCAAAAATTTCAGCTTCATCCGGTGTTCTTTCCGTGAAAACAGAACCAACACAACTATCCAGGTAATCTCTAGAGGCATCGGTTAGTCCATTATAAAAGATATCAAGTATTTCATTTTTCTTAAGAGGATGATCAGGCAAAGCATTAAGTAATCGGAGAAGCCTCCCCCAAGCTTGTGGGAGACTCTCTTCTTCAATTTGCACAAAATTATATATATCCCTTAAAGCAACTTGTTTCTTATGAGCAGGGAAATATTTAGCAGAGAAGTAATAAATCATATCCTGGGGACTACGCACACAACCAGGATCAAGAGAATTAAACCATATCTTAGCATCACCCCTTAATGAGAACGGAAATATTTTAAGGATATAAAAGTAGCAAGTTCTCTCATCTTTAGTGAACAGGGTAGCTATATCATTTAATTTAGTAAGATGTGCCACAACAGTTTCAGATTAATAGCCGTGAAAAGGATCAGATTCAACTAAAGTAATTATATCAGGATCAACAGAGAATTCATAATCCTTATCAGTAACACAGATAGGTGAAGTAGCAAAAGCAGGGTCAGGTTTCATTCTAGCATTTAGAGATTGCTTATTCCATTTAGCTAATAACCTCTTGAGTTCGTATCTATCTTTGCAAGATAAAATAGCTAAAGAAGCTTATTTATCAAAAACATAACCCTCAGGAATAACAGGCAAGTCTTCATCATCAATTTCATCAGTATTATTAGATTCAATATTTTCATTCTCTCTAGCCCTAGCAAGTTGTTCATCAAGAAATTCACCAAGTGGCACAGTAGTATCAAGCATAGAAGTAGTTTCATCATAAGTATCATGCATAGCAGAAGTGGCATCATCAATAACATGCGACATATCAGAACGAATAGCAGAAGCAGGTTTAGGTGTCGCAAGCTTACTCAAAACAGAAGGTGAATCAAGTGCAGAGCTAGATGGCAGTTCCTTACCTCCCCTCGTAGTTGAGGGATAAATCTTGGTTTTTGGATCTCCCAAGTTCTTCATAATGATAAGCAGATATAAATCCCAAATGACTCAAGGAATAGAGCTATGCTCCCTGGCAATGGCGCCAGAAATTAGTCTTGATAACCCACAAGTATAGGGGATCGCAACAGTTTTCAAGGGTAGAGTATTCAACCCAAATTTATTGATTCGGTACAAGGGGAGCACAAGAATATTCTCAAGTATTAGCAGTTGAGTTGTCAATTCAACCACACCTGGAAACTTCATATCTGCAGCAAAGTGTTTAGTAGCAAAGTAATATGATAGTAGTGGTAACGGTAGCAAAAGGTAACAGTAGTAAAAGTAATGTTTTTGGTATTTTGTAGTGATGATAGCAATAGCAACGGAAAAATAAATAAGCGAAGAACAATATATGGAAAGCTCGTAGGCAATGGATTAGTGATGGAGAATTATGCCGGATGCGGTTCATCATGTAACAGTTATAACCTAGGGTGACACAGAACTTGCTCCAGTTCATTGATATAATGTAGGCATGTATTCCGAATATAGTCATACGTGCTTATGAAAAAGAACTTGCATGACATCTTTTGTCCTACCCTCCCGTGGCAGCGGGGTCCTTACGGAAACTAAGGGATATTAAGGCCTCCTTTTAATAGAGTACCGGAACAAAGCATTAACACATAGTGAATACATGAACTCCTCAAACTACGGTCATCACCGGTAAGTATCCCGATTATTGTCACTTCGGGGTTAACGGATCATAACACATAATAGGTGACTATAGACTTGCAAGATAGGATCATGAACTCTCATATATTGATGAAAACATAATAGGTTCAGATCTGAAATCATGGCACTCGGGCCCTATTGACAAGCATTAAGCATAGAAAAGTCATAGAAACATCAATCTTAGAACATAGTGGATACTAGGGATCAAACCCTAACAAAACTAACTCGATTACATGATAGATCCCATCCAACCAACACAAAAAAATACACTTCCGTGATGATACGTGTTTGTCGCAGTAGGTCGCTTTTTTTATCATGCATGTACATCCATGACAAATTTATGACAGAATCAAGATAGTCATACTTGTGCTGTCGTAGAAGTGTTCCATGACATACCAAAATTATCATCACGGAAGTGTCCACTTCCATGACGATAAATCGCGCGTCACAAAAGTGCTTTCATCAAGGGTGACCGACACGTGGCATCCACCGTAACGGAACACTGTTAAGCTATCGGGTCGAGTTTTGGATCCGATAACCCGTCAACAGCCCCGACCAATGGGGATTTTCCACGTGTAAAATCATCATTGGCTAGAGGAAACACGTGTCGGCTCATCGTTGGGACAGATGTCATCCACTCACTGGACAGAAGGCGCCTATGATACGTCGACACGTGGCACGACCCAACAAGTTTAAATGGGCCGGCCCAACTAAAGGCCCACAAGATTTTGTGGACCATAATGGGCCGGCCCAGCTAAAGGCCCACGAGATTTTGCGGACCATAATGGGCTGACCTAGCTAAAGGCCCACAAGATTTCGCAGGCCATAATGGGCCGGCCCAAGTAAAGGCCCACAAGATTTTTGTGTGCCATAATAGGCCGGCCCAGGTAAAGGCCCACAAAATTCTTGCGGATCATAATGGGCCAGCCCAGCTAAAGGCCCACGAGATTTCGCCAACATTAATGGGCCGGCCCAGCTGTAGGCCCACAAGATTTTGAGGACCCTAGTAGGCCGGCCCGTTAACTGGCTACCATGTTTTGGGCCAAATGCCGGCCCATATTTGATCCGGTCTATTAATGGCCTGCCACGCTCCGGGCCTAATAGTGGCCCATATGAGATCCAGCCCGTTAAAAGCCTACCACGTTCTGGGCCAAATTACGGCCCAGATCAGGTCCGGCCCTTTAAGAGGTTTTGGGCCTAATTATGGCCCATATCAGATTCGGCCCGTCAACTGGACACTATGCTTTTGGGCCCACTTGCTAAAGGCCCACTTAGTAATTCAGCCTGATATTAGTTTTGGCCTGTTAAGGGCCCGTTTAACATTTCGGCCCTATATTAATTTCAGCCTGTTAAAAGCCCGTCATATAGTTGGGCCTAACTACGGCCCAATTTGCATCCGGCCTGCTCGCAGCCGATATCTGATTGGGCCAAACAAGGACCGAGACAATTTTTTGGCCTGTTAAAAGCCCGTGATTTGATTCGCAGAATCATGGTCCGGGGTTCATTTCGGGCTGCTGCCGGCCCGTGAGCTGATCGGCACCCGTGATTTGATTCGCACAATCATGGGCCGGGGTTCATTTCAGGCTGCTGCCGGCCCGTGAGCTGATCGGCACGTTTCAGGCCCAACCTACATCGCGATTGCATGACGACCCGATTATGTACCGTAATTTTACGGTTTGGCCGGTTTACTGCGAAGACAGGATATATATACAGTAAAATAACTGCAGCATCGTGAATAAGAAAAACCTATACTATACAATAAAGAAATTACGGCATATTACATCCACTGGGCATCAAAGTTTGCCACTATGATAATAAAGCACAAGCAGACAGCAGATTACATACACTGGGCATGGTCGCCACTAGTGCAAATAAACACGCCAACAAAATAATATACAAAACCGACAACACTTCAATAGATTTCAAGAAAGGTTAGCCCTGCTGGGGAGTTGCAGCGCAAGCAGCTGAGCAAGATGATGAGACTGCGCTTGTTCAACACTTATATCTTCCTCACTCTGAAAGATAAACAAGCAGACAGATGACAGGTTTTGCACATAAAAGTATCAGTGCTGACAATTCATCACATTTCTTACTAACGAATAAAGTGACACAATTTAAATTTGCATTAACACAATATGGTATTGTTCAGGTCAAGACATGGCAGGAAATGACATTGTGAAGCAGTTGGTAGCTTCACGACACCACTGGATTACATATCAAGAACTCATAAGTATCAATGGTTAGTGTGCTGTCAATTTATACCATTTCAGATTGGCAAATAAAGAGATGGTTTAAATAATAGTAGAATAATATGACATTTTTCATAGTTAAGACATTGCAGAATATGACATTGTCCTGTAGTGGGTAGGTTCACCACACCACTGGATTACACATGAAGAACATAAGCATACATGCAGTGCAAAAGAAGATCACTTGCTTTGTATAGTTTAATTTACATGGTATGAAGAAGGAACTTGGTTGTACAAATGAAAACTTAAATTGAGAAAGGACGAACTTTTGTTTATGAACTACATATAATACACTTTAAACAAGCAATTTGATGCAAACACCAAAAATAAACAGCTGTTGCAGTCATGCCTAACCAAATATATACAACAAAGTTTGAAGGCTTGAGATGGACAAACTTACATTATTGGTGAAGACAGGCTCTATAAAGGCCTTGTCCATGCTGATGGGGGGGGGGGCAATTCAAGAAGTTTACCACAGAATCTTCTTCAAAAGCATTGCCTTTATTCTACATTTTGTTAAGAGTAAATATAGATGTGATAATATACGAAAAAATGGAGAATATTTAAGATAAGATGAAGAGTGATGCTACATAACCAAGTAGCTATAAATGTAAGTGCAGCGATACAGGCAAAAGGTACAACCAAGAGCAATGCACAGCTAAACTTCTTTAGCACCAACCTTATGGTAAGAGTAAATATAGATCTGATGTGTAGAAATGGAGGGCAAAGGAAGATAAGCTGCGGAGTGATGGTACATGAACAACTACCTGTCATTATAAGTACACTGATAAAGGACATCATGTACTTACAAGAACAATGCAGAGCTAAAAAAACATTGGCATTGGATATATTCTACACTAATGTAACCATTCATACAGATCACATAATTTGGAGCGAACAATTGATAAGCAAGCTATCATGCATACTGCTGTCACATAATGAACCATGTACGTATGCAAGTACAGTGATACAGGACAACAGGTACTAACAAGAGCAAAGCAGCGGGCAGCATATTTGTGATATCCTGTAGTTCTTGTCAAACCGGAATTCTTCTTCGAGCAAATTTCCCGCAAAAAAGATCCGTAAGGCACATGCGGAAAAGTAGAAGTTCAAATTGTCATGTGATTTCATAGACTGTACCTCATCCTGGGAACGAGACCAGTGCATAACAAGGGTTTTCCATTTAATGTCTTCTAAATTTAGCACATGAGACTTCACTCAAAATTCGTTTATAGACTTGCCATCAAAGTGTGATTTCCTCAGGTAACACCGATACTGCTGCAATGCTTCCTTGAAAAGCACAAGCAAGCTTTGCTCGCCATGACTCTCCAGATTGACCCTCGCCTAGTTACAGCAATGTAATGTAAATCATTGATGTGTTCAATCAGCAGAAAACAGGAAAATAATAACCATGAATAATAGCACTTACACGTAAGTTGGACAGGAAGATGTGAAAATGGTGTTTGTCTTCACAATAATCTTCCCATGATGGGAATATATGCACGTAGGCCCTAACAACATTGAAACATTGTCTTTTAAACTGGGAATAAATGGAATGGGGTTCCAATCTTCAGGAATTGGCCGTCTCTGGAGTTGGGATAGGTCTTCGGCCGGTGAACTTGCTGTACTTTTTGCTGGAGTGGGATTTTTCCATGGTACAGCTGGTGCTATGATAAATGAAATCGGTATACCTTTTGCTGGAGTGCAGGTCCTGTGTGGTGGGACTAGTGGTGTGGCCAATGAAGTATGGGTACAGTCTGCTGGAGTCGGTCCTACGTTTTGTGTCACTGGTTGTACAACCAATATAAGTGGGGTGCTGTCTGATTTCTCTGGCACCACCATGTTTTTCAAGGACTTTGCTGGTGCTCCTTCAGGTTCAGCAATCACCCTCTTCCTTTTTGATGTCTGATGCACAAGAACATCATTTGAGTGGAAAACATGGTATGATGACAGATGGAATATGTATTGATAATGGATGGGCATGGCATCTCGACATATATGATGAGTAAACTAAGCAGATGGCGGTGCAACAAAGTAGAAGAAATGCAAGACAACATATGCAAGATACGCGCAATCAATAAAACCTTGCCAAATTAGAACAGACACCTTGATGGGTGAACAGGACAGGCCATCTTCCTTTGACTCCTCGAGGTTAGAATAGTCATTAGGATGATATTCTGAACAAGAATCAATAGGTGGGGAGCGTACGAGTTTCATTGCTTCCAGAATGGCACTTAATGCCTTGCTGCCAGTTTTGTATTCATTGCAGTGTTCCACAATATTCTTCTGATGCGCGGATTTTGATATTCACTGTAATTGCGTATAATATCTGAGAACCATGAAAACATAAATAGTTGTGAGATTATCTTTGTAATGCAGATGATATTCTAATATAGGGGCGCCCCTGTAAACACTTGTGTGCTATCACTGGATTTTCATGAGAGAGCTCATGTGTGCTATAATATGGTGCGTGCATTTATATAATATGGCACAAGTACACAAAAAATAGGCTCCAGAAGTAAGGATAGCTGGCAGATGATAGGTTCATAATATACTGTATAGAGAGTTTATTGCCAAACCATGATAACAAGAGCACACAACAACTAGGCAGATCATAGTGTACATAACAGGGGTACACCATAACCAAGATATATAAATCGGGAAAGTGGAACTGGCTGGAAATTACGGTGTTGTATTGCCGCTAGTAATTGAAAGCCTATAGATCACGTACAGGCCAGCTCTATCAGCTGTTGACTGCAGATGTCCCTGCTCCCCTTCCTCACAAGGAACATACTGTGCTTCCCATACAGAACACCACATGGGCTGCCGGCCGAACCACCGGCCCCACCGCATGTGTTCCTCTGCCACTCCCACCCCCGACCCCACCCGCGTCGTGTTTTCTTCGTTCGACGAGCCCCCACCACCGCCCCCCACAACCACCATCCCCACCCGAGCCCCTTCGATCGCACCGGCGAACTCCGGCGAGCTCTGAAAAACCGACTGGCCCAATTTTGAAATTTAGTCTACTGTGATTTAACTAGTGTGGAATATAAAAGGGGAAAACCATAAGCATTGCGAGTATGGTGTTGAGCGTGCCATGGCAGATCTGAAGGTGCAAACCGGACAAAGGCAACTTCGCAACCAAGACATGAAATCAGAGTAAAGCAGTGGCGATCTATTTTCTTGTTGCGATAAATAAGTTGAGCAGATACGAAAGAGTACCGCCTCTGGTGCGGCGCCGTGTATGCATCTGCTGAGAATTTGATGGTGCTGCGGTAGCGATGGCCATCGGTGGCGTGGAAGCAGATCTAGTAGGGTAGACGGTGGCGGCGGGGCGCGGTGGACGAGACAGTCGTAGGAGCGGCGCCGGCAAGGTGGACGACGGCGGGGATGAAGCGAGAGGACGGGATGCAAGGATCTCGGTCCGAAGCCGTGGATGAGAGAGGTCGATCTCTTGTAATGGACGGCAGCATCGGGGTATCAGCTCCGGCATGGTGGAGGAGGATGGCGGTGGATGGGGTGGCGGACGGCGGCAGACGGAGGAGGGTGGGGTGGAGAGGGTGTTTTGGCGCCCACGGAGTACGAATGGGGAAAAGGGAGGTTGAGAGGAAGGGGGGAACCATGTATTCAGGGCGCGCTTGTCTCAAATGCGAGGAAATTTACAAACTTAGCCCCCGTTTCAAATTTCTACTACATCACAACAACACTAGTAGGTTGGGGATAGGACGGTAATCTCGCATACACCGAATATTTCCCGACGAGAGTTTGTTTTTGGCGCCCACCGTGTATGAATATGAATCAGGGAGGGAGTCGATTTCGGCCGAGGACACACTGTGTTTTGGCGCCCACCGTGTATGAATCCGGGTGAGAGGCGGTTACGTCACATTTGGGTGAAATTACAAACCTACCCCTATCGAAACCTATAGAAATCCAGCATATAGGCTTTGCGTGGCAGGGATAGGCAGTAGTGATTTCCATCTCGCAGATTTTGGTTTCGGGCGGTTGCTGCGACTTTCCCCGCTTCATTCAAATTTTGTAGAGTGCAGGTTTACCGTGCCAACTCAATTCGAATCCTGTTTGTATTCCATTTTTTTTCGGGCGGGATCCATTTTCAATTGGAATTACATTCTATATACATCATTTTTTATATATACTTTCAAATGCACAACAAAGAATTCTGCTCCTTTATGTGTATAATATGATTTACAAATACAACGATCTCGAAATCTTAAGGTTGAATTCGAAAAAATTTAACCAAATTATGTTCTACTAAAATGTATGGATCAGTAATATCTACATATTAAATAACATAGATGTGCGTGAATTCATATGAGTATGCATGTTTGATAGATCAATTTTGGTTCGAGTATGGATTACATGTATCATCATCTCGAATTCAAATATTTGAATCCCTTTTTTGTTCACTCCTTTCATGCCCATCTCTCTCGCATGCATGCTCCTTCAGGTAGCTATCACTCTCTTTTCTCCAGCTCACCCGCACGCTCACTTCATGTTGCTCCTATCCTCACAAACATGGTCTCTCGACGTCTCCCTTGAGAAGTGTCACACACTCTCCCTATCATTATAAATTACACGGTTTTCATTATCTCTCACGTCTCTACTGTTCTCTGGTATCACTCGGTACCTAAGCTCTCTTTTTCACCGCCAAACACATAGTCTCCACTCGTCTTTCACTTTGTCTTTCTCTCTATGGGATTCTCTCACACACCCTATATGTCTCTACATATGATTCATACCACTAAAATTACTCTCTCTATCTCTCCTGTAGACACAACATTTGTTGCGGTCTCCTTTTCATCTCCATCCTAGACTGACATTATTCATTTGTTTACCAATCAGACAACCCCGACTACCGTATCCTCTCTCTCTCACAGACACACACGCACAACTCCTGCTTCCACTCCCCTTCCCGACTACCGTCTCTCTCTCTCACACACAAAACTCTCGCTTTCGCACCCCGACTCGTATTTCTCTCACAAACATTTATCGACTAGCTAGCCTCTAGATAGGTTTATACACCCGCACACTCGTGCTTCCACCATCGCATACATGTCTCTCTCCCGCTCCTTGTATCTATGTAGATTATTCTTCCCTTCTTGAGACACGCCCTCTTGATCGTGCACACACACTATCGCCTCATTTTAAGCTGATACCTATCGCACACACACTCCTTGTGTCTTTGTCACACATGCACTCTGTCCTCCTCCACTCGCCCTCTCTCTCACACATACATGGGCTTTTTGCAACAACTAGCAAGATGCCCATGAGTTGCACGGAACATCAAGATGCATTTGTATGAGTAGTTTATCTTGTGGGGGAAAAGGATGAACGAGGGAAGGCCTTATTTGCAAATGTGGAGAGGGGTGTGGGTATCTTTTTGCAAAATCGCCATAGTTTCCTTCCTATCCGTCAGATATAGATCGGACGGCCTATATTGCAGGATGGCAGGCACACGATCATCACCGACAATGCTTATTATGAGAGTAGGGATAAAAAATAGAGTTGGTGATGATGGTGGGCCTGCCATCCTGCAATGTAGGTCGTCTAATTTATATCTGACGGATAGGAAGGAAAATATGGCAATTTACCCGCACTCTTCACCACATTTGCAGATAAGTCCTTCCCTCGTTCATCCTTTTCTCCCACAAGATCTTGATGTTCCGTGCAACGCACGGGCATCTTGCTAGTAAGAGTAGAAATTATACATATACCACTTCTCGAATCTTGAAACCAACAACATTCCCCTTATCTCATCAAAACCGCCAAAGGAATATATTTTGAGTGAAACATAACATATTTTTAGTGATATACGTATTTCAAAGCTAGACTTTTTTTCTATCAAATCGGTGAATATGTATTAATCCAGTGGCGGAGACAGGCCCGGGGCAGCTAGGGCTATAGCCCCAGGCCTAGAAACAACTTCCTTTGTAATTTCTTCATGCAAAGCATAGAAAATCATAGAAGTTTATCACTCAACATAGCACAGCCCCAGGCGTAGTCTGCATCTAGCTCCGCCACTGTATTAATCTACTTTGATCGTGTGGCAACGCATTGGCACATTGCTAGTAGTTATTATAATTTTTTGGACACCAGACAAACGGTGGAGTACATATACGAAGAGAAGAGGCGCACGCACGCAGTCGGCCTCTCGCTGTCTCGCACACATGAGTGTTACGTAAAGGCGACGTTAACAAATAAACCCTAAAACCCTAGGGGCACGATTGTTGCATTCACAGGTACCAGGTACGTGGTGGAGCACCTTTGTAGGAATAGTCAGCTCGCGTGATAATTTGATCCGTAGGAGTTGATGGTCGGGACCACAGGTGAACGACTTGGAGCACGGTGGCTCGCCAGTTGCCACAGATCGAGTAACCACGTTTAAAATATCGTTTTTAGCGGGGTTAAGAGTTCCGATTTTCAATGGCGCGTTATAAGTAGTAAGTAGTTTTTAGAACGATTGGTATGGAGCGAAAATGGAATTCATATTACTACGTACCTCCTTGGCGTATGGTTGTATGGTTTGTTTTTTCTGCGATGGAGGTTGTATGGGTTTATGTTCCGAGATGTTGAACCTGGTAGTTCTAGGGAAAAATACTATGGTTTAGATTTAGATGCTGGTTTTCTTTAATGAAAATCAGAAGGGAAACCCTTCTTCGATTAAAAAAAACTACTACCTCCATTCTGGTTTACTAGTCCCCATCGTACTTTGGGTCAAGGTTTGTCCACGAACTTTACTTGTAAAATGTGAATGGAAAACGAGATTTTGTTATACCCAAACAAAAAAGGACTGGAGGGAGTGATTGCTCTAACACGGACGCGACCTCTCATAGCGCAGGCATTGAACCAGCGCGCCGGCCAAGAGGGCCGCACTCGCTGCAGGCCCGGCCGAGCACGCCTCCTCGCCGCATGCAACCAGCTTAAGACTGCCCCGCCTGCCTTCATTGAATCCGCACGTGTGCCGGCAACACGTCCTTCCGCGAGCTGGCAGGCATTTTAGAACACAAAAATGACTAAAATATAATTAATTTACGCATGGTCTTGACTTGTTGTGCTCGCACTGGTAGTAGGAACTAGTAGAGGATTTTCTTTATTTATAACTCTCCTCACATTTTTTTGGCTTTGAAGTGAATCATGGTTGTGGACATTATGTATGAATGTGCAGATATCTGTGAACATGAGTTTGATGTGGAAGTTGAACTTGGAATGTCGGGCTTGCGCGTGAACTATACCATGTCCAATGCTTCGTCTGTTATTGTTTGGAAAGTAATTGCTGTTATTACATGACCTGAAAAAAAACATTTTGTGCCACATCAGTAGATGCACGGGCATCACAACAGGCATGCTGACTGGATAAACATTTGAACCTAGGTATTATGAAGGAAATTTTGTATTGACAACAATTTTAGATAGCAGGAGACGCCTAGCCTGCTCTGCCTCTGCTAGCTTATTTCTGGCTTCTTCCATCTCTTCTTTGGCTTGGGTGAAGAGAGCATCTAATTGCTCTTTTTACTTCTTCAGGAACTCAGCTACATTCTCAAGGGCTTCTCCACGCTTTCTTTCAGCCTTTAAATGCCACGAGGACACGAACAGCTGACGACTCCACCTGGCTTGTGTGTAATCCAGCATCATCTGGGAATTTGCACCTTGTGTCTAATCCAGCATCATTAGGGAACTGGCACCTTGTGTGTAATCCAGCCTCATTTTGGAAACATGATCTCGAGGTTGACACTACTCCCCTCCTCGCAGGAACTGCATCCTGACATGAAGTTACTTCTTTTTTAGATCAATACTCAGAGCAACCTAGATCCATTTAGTAGAAGCCAGATAAACAGAACTCGGAGAAGTGAATTCAAAAGGAAAAAGTAAATAAAAACAGACTACAAGGTGAGAACACCCACTTCCTACATCAAGCTAAAAACGAAAGCATTAGGACGATTAAGACTCTTCTTATTACACATCGAAGAACACCATGCTTAAGAGAAACATAAACTACAACATATACACATCGAAGAACATGAGGCTACACGAAAGTAATTGAAAGGGTGTTACTTACCAAAGCTCGTTTTACAGGTTCGGTGAAGCTCCTGTTTAACTTGCCACGCTCCTTGAAGACGTCCCAAATATCCCGTGTTTGGTCTTCATTGCTCCTCTGCATGTTCGCACTCGTGGTTTTAAAATCTCAACATGGCAAGAAAAATATACTACTAGTAATACTCGCGCATCTTGTGGGCAACATTAAAGCACTCGTATGCCATGTTAGAGCATCTCCAACAAGATAAACTACTCATACAAATGCATCTTGATGCGTGCAACGCATGGGCATTTTGCTAGTTCTAAAAACCTTTCCATCATTTGCCACACTACTGGTTGCAGATGAAAAACCTACCCAAGCACAGCGCGATACAAGAGCGACGCACAATTACAAGCTGATATTCTGTTGGACAATGGAGGCTATAACCAATTACTTTTACGGGAACAATAGCACCCAGGAAATTTGAAGGGTAGGTATGAACAAAATTGGAACTGCACATGTACTTCTAAGTGATTCAATACACACATTACCAATCGAGGAGGAGAATGATGGTCGCGGCGGCCTCTGTGAGTCATGGTCGGCAACGGGAGTCAGTTCATTGTCCACGACGGTGGTACTTCTGCGCTTGGCGTCGGCTTCCGGGAAGCAGATCCGAGACCGTGGAAGACGATGCCGGGGAAGAGGCTTTGTGTACAACGATGACGGTGGACCGGCTCTAGTGCGGCGTACGAGGTCGGCGATGAGGCAGATGCGCCGCGGTGGACGAGTGCGCCGATATAAAGGGGAGGAGCATGAAGGCTGCGGTGCCGTGGAGAAGTCTATTTTGCGGTGGGGATAGAAATTGGGGAGTATTCAGGTGTACTACTTTGGGTGCCGGGGTGGGGTTGGCTGAACTTGAAGTTACGAAAATAGCCCCCTACCAAGCGTCATCCGTAGGCCTGTTCCGAAGGCTATGATGGTAACTTCCCACTGCTCGAATCAGGGTCGCGGGAGATTTTCCCACCGACCCCAAAATTTTGTGACACTGGACTCCCCGTGTGGCGTGTTGAGTGATTCGGCTAAGCAACTAGCGAGTAGTAGTAGTAAACTCTGCATATTAGGTTTGACCGAAGTCAAACTTCCTAAAGTTTGACCAAGTTTATAAAAAATATAAACATTTACCATAAAAAATATGTATGATGTGAAAGTACATTCAATAATGAATCTAATGGTATTTATTTGTTATTGTATATGTTAATATTTTTTGTTATAAGCTTTCTGAGAGTTTACAAAACTTGACTTTGACCAATGCTAATATGCGGACTTAAATAAAAACGGAGGGAGTACACATTTGTTTTCTTAGTTTGTAGTGAACTAATCATTTGTTGAAATTGTGAAATAAATATATTAGGCTATTGACTTCGAATGTAATGGTCTATACAATTCAATAGTTACAATCATTGTTGAATCCCAAGATGTATACAAGGTCTATAGTACTTCACAACATGCTCAAACTCACATAATCCCAGTCAAATGAGAATCTAAATGCATTTCATAGTTATTACTTTGTAGGATGCAACAAGAACAACCATAACTCTACATCAGCCATTATAGAAGCAACATTTTGACATATCCCAATGTGTGAATGAAACGTGCAGAGAGAGCTTTTGAAGATGGAGCAGATAGGGTGGGAAAGATTGTATGTATGTGGACGAGAGAGTAGGAGACAAACCTAACGAGACAGAGAGAGAGATAGAGAGAGAAAGAGAGAGAAAGAAGTTAGGTCTGTGAGAAAGATGCATACATGTAATATACATGAGATGCATGTGCATCTGGATTCTGTATACGTGGAAGGAGAAGAGACAAGATGTTTGATGAGAGAGCGGGAAAAACATGGACGAGAGGGGAAGGATCTCGTGGGTTGAGGGATTGACAATTTTGTGCGGGGGAGAGAGGGATTGGTAATTTTGTGCAAGAGAGAGAGGGTGGGGGGAGGAGTCAGTCAGCCGTCGTCACATCACCCTGCTTCCAAATGACCACGCATTCTCTAGCGCGGTGTGGTCGCCGTCTTCGATCTGCTCGTTGCCCTCTTTGAAGATTGAGGTGTTGTGCATGTTGGGGTGCAAAGAAGCACAAGAGAGAGTGGTCGCCGTATAACCTTGGATGGGGATGAATTGTGTGCTCGGGGGAGTGTGTGTGTGTTGTGCTGCGTGTGTCTGTGTGTGTGTGTGTGTGTCAGATATTGAGAGAAAACAAACCTAAGGAGAGAAATGGGTATTCACGAAGAGATTGTGCGGGCCTTGAGGTGGGCAGGGGCCGGGTGAGGGTGTCAAAATGTGCGCGTTGATGCATGTGTTACATGCGACCGTGCGAGGGACAGACGAATCGAGAGAGATGGTTGTTGTGTTACGGATGCTCCTCTCTCTGTCTCTCTCTCCCTCTCTCTCTCCCCCTCTCCCTCTCTCTCTCACACACACACAAGTAAACTAGAAGACCGTTCTCTCATGTATACACAACGTATCGGCATCTGTCTATGTCTCACTCATGCACGATCATTTGCACATTCACACCTCTCTATGTCTGTATCACACGCACACCGTCTCCACATTGCCCTTCCGCCACAACACACATATGGACACATACACACTTCCTCTCTCAGTCACACACATAAAATCAGTATTTAAAAAACTAGGACGCACCTAAAACGTCAAAATCCAAATAAACACGAACTGGAGCTAAATTCAAATATATGGAAATATTGCAGTGTCAAGAACTTTCACATGAAAAAAAGTTGAGTAATATTCGAGGATTGTTTTCACACATACAAAAAGGTTCAGTGGATGTCCTTTGAGCGCGACACGGTGACGCACCGTTCGATCGACCGCGCGGCCGCGGTTCACGAGCTTGCACATGATTCCGTATCGTGGCCATGGTACTAAGGCTGGTCACAATGGGCAAGAACATAAGCTAGTAACTAATAAAAGCGCTGCCTAAGTCTAATGTTTAAATGTACTAGTACAGTTTTCTTTTAAGTTTGACCAACCTTATATATAAAACTAAAGTAAGCTCCCACACGCGCACTCATCAATATGCCGCCGCCGTTGCGCATGCCGGCGCCCGCCTGCTCCGGCCAACAGTTTCTCGCCCATCACCGCCGTGTCGCCGCCATCCCTGTGCCATGAAGCCAAAGGCTCGCCCGCTCACGTCGTCTGCAGTCCCTCCTCGCGATGCCGCCGCGCTGCCAAGCACGCAAGCAGCTGGTGGAGCCGCGTCTATGCATGCAGCGTACGAAGAGGAGGACGAGCGCATGCTCCAGCACGCCGGCGAGGCGGAACTAGCATGTCATTGTCGTCTCCGCCCGCGCGGAGGAGGCGCGCATGGTGGCTGTCGCGGCAGAAGCCGGTAGTGCGCGAATAGGCGTTCTGGGAACGGGGTCCCCAGACTTGCCTGCCTGCAGCCTGCGACGTGGCTCGAGGAGGGGCCCAGCACGGCCCATCTTCATCAACATAGACCCAAGACCCTCGCGAGGGGCCAAGCCTCGCGGGGCGGACGACACAGAGCTTCCTCAGGCACGGCCTCATCAGGCTGGCTCGCGAGGAGGCGGAGAGATCAAGGCGGGGTACCTCACGAGGTGCCCGTGACGCAAGCCATGACGACCAGGGGCGCCAGGCGGGCGCCAGCCCGCGCAGTGTCCTCCTTTCCTCTTTGGTGCAAAGGGAGCAAGCACAGGCGAGAGCATCAAGTAAAGGCACCCGTTCGGTGCAAAGAGACCAAGACCAGTCCAACGGCAGGGAGGAAGTCATTGTGGAGCCCAAGCCAGTGTCACCACCAGAGTCTTTGGCAGGCGAGGACCAACTTTAGTCAGGATAAGTGTACCAGATGTTCCCCTTCAAAATGGCCAATTGTTGGCGCCCTTCCCGCTCAATATTTGGGAAGAGGCCCAGGGCCTTTGCCTATAAATAGGACTAGCCACCCCCAGGGTAGGGGGGCAATCAAGAAGGGAGAATCTAGAAGCCAAGAGAGAAACTAGCTAGGATCGAATCGAGTAGCATCACACACACAGAGAGAGAGAGGAGGGCGACTGAACTCCTCCTAGCAGTTCATCCCCCCGGCCAAGAACAGACCCTCGCGAGGCTGTTCTTCCTTGTATTGCTCATCATCATCAGCCTAAGAGGCAATCCACCACACCACACACTAAAGTAGGGTATTACACCACAACGGTGGCCCGAACCAGTATAAACCCTGTGTCTCTTGTGCTGTTCTTTCCATAGCTTAAGATCTTAGCGAGGCGGAGGGGTGCAGGTAGGTAGAAGGCGAAATCTCCGCGCGCACCCCAGTGTTCGAACCTCAAGGGTCTGCCGGAACCCGAAATCCGACCTTTGGCGCGCTAGGTAGGGGGTGCATCGGAGTTTTCCCTTCCGCCACCGCCACAACCTGCCCCGCGATGAGTAGCGCGTCGCCCGCTCCGGCCGCCGGCGCCAGCACGGGGGCCAGGGGGCTCCGAGCCCTGGCCCCAGCCCTGCAACGGGTACGGTGGCCAGACAAGTCCAAGCCAACGACGCCGCCGCGCTACAACGGCGTGACTGATCCGCTGGCCTTCTTGCTGGCGTACGAGGAGGCCATCCTCGAAGCTGGAGGTGATGATAGGGTCATAGCCAACTGGCTTCCCATGGCCCTCACCGACGCTCCACGCGCATGGCTGCTCCACCTGCCGGCAGCCTCCGTGGCCTCTTGGGAAGAGCTCCGCAGCCTCTTCCTCGCCCACCACGCTACACCAACACCCCCGGTCGTCGCGGCCCTCCTGGGCGGCTCGCAGGCGCCGCCTACAAGTCACCACGTCAAGCCATTCATTCGCCGGGTCAGCATCGCTTCCACGCGGCAGGGGGCTCCCCCGGACCGGGCGGCGCCCAAGGCCGACCTGAACTTCAGCTCGGAGAACCACCCCTCCAACTCGGCCTGCTCGGGTGCGCTCCCCATCCTGTGCACCCCCACCATCTGCCAGGTGGCCGTCACCAGAACTCTCATCGATGGCGGCGCGGGCCTCAGCGTGCTCTCGATTGAGGCCTTCAACTTCCTCTGCATACCCCTGGAACGGCTGCAACCCAGCCGGCCCTTCTCAGGCATTGGGGGCGGGTCATCCAGCTCCTTGGGACAGATCCGGCTCCCAGTAACCTTCGGCACCTACGACAACTTCCGCACGGAGCTGGTCGACTTCGACATCGCCCCCATCGGCCTCCCGTACAACGCCATCCTCGGCTATCCAGCGCTGGCCTAGTTCATGGCCGCGACGCACCCGGCGTACAACCTCATGAAGATGCCCGGGAGTAGCGGTGTCGTCACCGTGCACGGGGACACCGGAGACGCGCTGCGAGTGCTCGAGCTCGCCTTCAAGACGGCGACGTCGGCACAGCCCGCCGACTCGGAGACCCCCGAGCCCAAGGGGGCTGCACCCGCCAAGAAGAAACAGTTGTTCACCCAAGACAAGGCAGAAACCAAGCAGATACCCGTCGATGAGGACGGGTCCACCAATGCCACTTTCACCATAGGTGCCAACCTCGAGCCCGAGCAGGAGGAGGCCCTGGTCAGGTTCCTGCGCGCGAACAAGAAGGTATTCGCTTGGGAGCCTGACCAGTTGGCGGGGATCCCTAGGAGCGTAATCGAGCATCACCTCAACGTGTGTCCCAATGTGCGCCCTGTGAAGCAGAAGACAAGGCGGAAGTCCACAGAAAAGCAGGCCTTCATCGTCCAAGAGACCCGCAAGCTAGAAGCCGCTGGTGTCATTCGCGAGGTCCGATACCCGGATTGGTTGGCCAACCCTGTCGTTGTGCCAAAGAAGGGAGGGAAGGAGCGCATGTGTGTCGACTTCACCAACCTCAACAAGGCATGCCCGCAAGATCCGTTCCCGCTCCCCCGCATCGACCAGATCGTCGATTCCACCGCAGAATGTGACCTGCTATGCTTCTTGGATGCCTTCTCTGGGTATCACCAGATCAAGATAGCGGTAGAAGACGTCGAAAAGACAGCCTTCCTAACCCCGTGTGGGGTGTACTGCTACACATGCATGCCATTTGGGCTGCGTAACGCAGGGGCGACCTTTCAGCGGCTGATGCACATCACCTTGGGCCCGCAGCTCGGGAAGAACGTCGAGGCTTACGTCGATGACATAGTGGTGAAGTCTCGGGAGGCCAGGACCCTGATACAAGACTTGGAGGAAACCTTCACGAGCCTCAACGCAGTAAACCTGCGGCTCAACCCAGAGAAGTATGTGTTCGGAGTCCCCTCAGGCAAGCTCCTGGGTTTCCTCGTGTCCCACCGAGGCATCGAGGCTAACCCGGAAAAGGTCAAGGCGGTCGAGGACATGAGCCCGCCAAAGACCCTCAGAGAAATGCAGAAGCTCACTGGGCGCGTGACCGCACTAGGGCGCTTCATCTCCAAGTTGGGGGAGCGTGCGCTGCCCTTCTTCCAGCTAATGAAGAAAAAGGGGCCCTTTGAATGGGCTGAAGAGGCCGACAAGGCGTTCCAAGATCTCAAGAGATACCTGACCAGCCCTCCGGTCATGGTGGCTCCACGCCCTCAAGAGCCCCTGGTGCTTTACCTCGCCACCACTCCCTACTCGGCCAGCGCAACCCTGGTGGCGGTTAGGAAGGAGCGTCGAATCAAAACCACAGCAGCAGCCCGGGACAAGGCAAAACAGGAACAAGGAAGGCCCACAGAAACCGCCACCACGGCTAAGGAGGATCAGCCGCCGCAGAGGAGTGCACCGGAGGCGGAAGGGGCCCCTCTCCCAGATGGCCAGCCTCCGGAGGCCCCATCGCCTCAGGAGACGCCATGGTCTCCGGGGGGCGTCACCAGCACTGACGCACACAACCTCGTCGAGCACCCAGTGTACTTCGTCAGCACGGTGTTGCGGGACGCGAGGGCGCAGTACCCCATGCCTCAGAAGCTCCTCCTCGTGCTACTGGTGGCCTCGCGCAAGCTGCGGCACTATTTTCAGGGTCACCCCATCAAGGTCGTCTCGTCATACCCCTTGGAGAGAGTGCTCAGGAGCCCTAACTCAGCCGGAAGGGTCGCTGAGTGGAACATAGAACTGCAAACGTTTCAGCTCGAATTCAGCACGACCAAAGTCATCAAGGGAGCAGCATTAGCGGATTTTGTGGCAGAATGGATGGAGGCCCCAGGCCTCAAGGCCGACGAGGATCGGTCCCTCTCCCCGGGAAGCGAGGCGCCAGAAGGCTGGGTCATGTACTTCGATGGGGCGTTTTCCAGGCATGGCGCTGGGGCTGGGGCGGTGCTCATATCGCCCACTCAGGACAAGTTCTACTACGCTGTACAACTCTTTTTCCAGCAAGGTGAAAAGGTCTCCAACAACATAGCGGAGTATGAAGGTCTGATAGCGGGCTTGAAGGCCGCAGCTGCCCTGGGGGTGAAACGCCTCACCATCAAGGGCAATTCGCAGCTCCTTGTCAATTTCTCCAACAAGGTGTACGAGCCGAAAGATGAGCACATGGAAGCCTACCTTGCGGAGGTCCGCAGGATGGAGAAGCAGTTCTGGGGGTTGGAGTTGTAGCATGTGCCCCGTGGCACCAATCAGGAGGCCGACGACATCGCCAAACGGGCGTCCAGGCGGTTACCTCAGGAGCCTGGCGTCTTCGAGGAGCGGCTCTTCAAGCCCTCAGCCCTGCCATCATTGTCAAACACGGCTCAGCCTCGGGAGGAGCTCCCCCAGCCACCTGCCTTAGGAGCCCCGGTCTGTGGCCCGGCCTCAGGAGCACGCCTGCTCCTGACGATGGAACCCCAGGAGGGGTGCTGGATCACGGAGCTCCGGAGTTACTTAACACAAGGGACCCTGCCGGAGAAGGAGGAGGAAGCGGAGCGTGTGGCACGACTGGCCACGGCATACTGCATCAAGGATGGAGAGCTCTACCGGAAGCGACCAAACGATGTATCCCTGTGCTGCATCTCCAGGGAGCAAGGAAAGGAACTGCTGGAAGATATACACGGTGGAGACTGTGGACATCATTCATCATCACGGACCCTCATCGGGAAGGCGTTCCGCAGTGGGTTTTATTCGCCCACCGCACTCAATGATGCCGTCGAACTGGTGAAGGCTTGTGAGGCCTGCCAGTTCCACGCCAAGCAGATCCATCAGCCGGCAGGAGGCCTGCAGACTATACCCCTTTCGTGGCCGTTCGCAGTCTGGGGTCTGGACATCCTGGGCCCGTTTCCTCGGGCGCCAGGGGGCTACCGCTACCTCTACATCGCCGTGGACAAGTTCACCAAGTGGCTGAAGTAGAGGCCGTCCGCACCATCCCCGCGGGTTCCACGGTCAAGTTCATCAGGGGCATCATGAGCTGGTTCAGGGTGCCGAACCGCATTATCACAGACAACGGTTCACAGTTCACCAGTAACCTCTTCAAAACATACTGTGCTAACCTTGGAACGCAGATATGCTACGCTTCGGTGGCGCACCCCCGAAGCAACGGTCAGGCCGAGCGAGCCAATGCAGAGGTCCTGAGGGGCCTCAAGACCAGGACGTTCAAGAAGAAGCTGGAGGCCTGCGGCAGAGGTTGGTACGACGAGCTTCAGTCCGTGTTGTGGTCCATCCGCACAACCGCGACCAAGCCGACTGGAGAGACCCCGTTCTTCCTGGTCTACGGAGCTGAAGCGGTCCTCCCTCATGAGGTCAGACGTCGCTCCACACGGGTCCTGGCGTTCGACGAGGCGCAGAAGGACGCCATGCGGGGGATGGACCTCGTGCTGGGGGAGGGACGTCGCCGAGAGGCCGCGCTACGAGCGGCGAGGTACCAACAAGCACTGCGACGATATCACTGCCGCAACATCCGCCCCAGAACTCTCGAGGTAGGCGACCTCGTGCTCAGGCGGGTTCTCTCCAGGGAGGTACTGCACAAGCTCTCTCCCATGTGGGAGGGCCCGTTCAAGGTTGTTCATGTTTCCAGGTCTGGCTCCGCGCGCTTGGAGACTCAGGAGGGGGTGCCGGTCCAGAATGCATGGAACATCCAGCACCTCCAGAGGTTCTACCCCTAAAAAGGCCCAGAGCCTATGAAGAAGGCGAATTCCTGTGAAGATTATCCTTTTTGGAAAAGGCCCAGAGCCTGTGAAGAAGGCGAATGCCTATGATGATTATCCTTTTTGGAAAAGGCCCAGAGCCTGTGAAGAAGGCAAATGCCTGTGAAGATTATCCTTTTTGGAAAAGGCCCAGAGCCTGTGAAGAAGGCGAATGCCTGTGAAGATTATCCTTTTTCGAAAAGGCCCAGAGCCTGTGAAGAAGGCGAATGCCTGTGAAGATTATGCTTTTTGGAAAAGGCCCAGAGCCTGTGAAGAAGGCGAATGACTGTGAAGATTATCCTTTTTGGAAAAGGCCCAGAGCCTGTGAAGAAGGCGAATGCCTGTGAAGCTGTCGCATTTGGGAAAAGGCCCGGAGCCTGTGAAGAGGGCAAATGCCCGTGAAGCCTGCTCCCCCCAAGAAAGGCTCGGAGCCTGTGAAGAAGGCCAACGCCTGTGAAGCTCGCCGCCCGTGACACTCTCACGTAATAATGAGTTGGGGCTGTACACGCCCCGGAGTCTCAGGAGCGCCGGCCTCAGGCCCTGGGGCTCCCTCCCACGCCCAGTGGTAGCACTTAGCTCCGCGCTGGTGAGAAGATGTCGAAGACTAGATTAGGTGCCGGACGCGGCCTTTTCATTTTCTTTCCGCAGTTGGCTTGTTCATTCTCATTCGAAGTTTTATTGAAGCTGTTGCCGTCTTTGACTTGTGGTTCTTTGACTTTTCACTCTCCTGCCGCGATTTCTCTTATGCAAGGCCTCGTGAGGGGGGCAGCCGAGCACCCTCGTGAGTGTTTCCGTCCTAGTCGTTCAAAGGTTTTGCGACCTGGGTCCATTACAGGAGCACCCCTCCAGTCCGTGCCCCACGGGCACCGCGACACGAACACAGGGCCTGGGTCGGTCGCCCCCCCATGGCTGGGGCCGGGAACTATCCACGCGCGGGCACGTAGCCGGAAGGCACGATAACGGAAGCAAAGCGATGATTAACAGCAATAACCCAAACATGCCCCCGCGGGGCTCCACGCTACTGTCTTTTTACGCAGGAAAAAGGAAAAGAAAGAACAAATCAGGCGCAGCTCGCCTCACACCGGCCTGCAGGGAAGACTCCAGCTGCCTCCGGGGCTCAGGCAGACTCCCTCTCGTGCTTCACCGAGGCGCGACGGCGAGCAGACGCGCTACCACCTCCCAAGCAGGTACGACGGCGTGGAGGCTGACCGCGGCCACTGCTAGAAGAGTCGCCGCCTGAAGAAGAACTGGTGATGCTTGGGGAACCCTGAGCGCCGCCAATCACGTGAGCGCTGTCCTCTCCATCATCGCCGGGGCTGGGTCCCCGGCCGCGGTCATCGTCCTCAGGGCAGCACCCTGCACGGCGACCATCTTCCCCAAACACCCTCACGTAGAGGGTGGCATCGCCGTCAAACTTGAAGTGCAGGGTGCACCGACGGCTCAGGCCACGCGCGCGGGCAAACGTCTGCCAACCGCGGGTCAAGGCCAGGCTCCCGGCCGCGGAGACCTCCAGTGAAGCCCATGAGGCCCGGCTGCAGCAGCCGTCTGCCTGAAGCCAGAGGCCGCCCGGGGCGCCGGCCGGGAGCTCGCCGAGGAGGAAGCGAGGAAGTTGAAGCCGGGTGCTAGTCGACTCAGCCGACCACACAACGAACTCCGGCAACACCTCTGCAGCGCGAAAGCGTGGCCTAGGGCAACGCGCGACCGGAGCGCGCCCCCCGGCCGCAGCAGTCCGCCCGTCACCATGCTGGAAATCATCTCCACGACCGCGGGGAGCTGCCGTGGAGGCCATAGGATGTTTGCGAGGGCGCCCTCGGCCGCGCTTGGGCGGGGGAGAGGCAGGCTCAACCTGGCGAGCCTTCCCCTTCTCTGCGGCCGAGAACCTCCTCAACGGAGCCATGAAGAAGAAGGAGAAGCAAGGGGGGATGAACTGGAAGGGCGCGCGCCGCTCCGTACTTATAGCCGGCGAGGGCCAACCGTCGGCCCCCACGATCGCAGGTAATCATGACCTGCTTTGCATGCAGGGACTTGTCCAATCCGTGCAGTTGCCGAGGCACCGTGGGGAAGTGGAGACGCCCACATCCAATCAACCACCATGCGGCGCCCAAGGCCGCAGGCTGTTAGGGCCCATGGCGCTTCGCTCTTGCCCTTTCGCCTCCCTACACGGCCAAGTCCGGGTGCGCCTTGGGCCCTGGGGCTACTGTCGGTGTTCTGGGAACGGGGGTCCCCAGACTTGCCTGCCTGCGGCCTGTGGCGTGGCTCGAGGAGGGGCCCAGCACGGCCCATCTTCATCAACACAGACCCAAGACCCTCGTGTGGGGCCAAGCCTCGCGGGGCGGACGACACGGAGCTTCCTCAGGCACAGCCTCATCAGGCTGGCTCGCGAGGAGGCGGAGAGATCAAGGCGGGGTACCTCACGAGGTGCCCGTGATGCAAGCCATGACGACCAAGGGCGCCAGGCGGGCGCCAGCCTGCGTAGTGTCCTCCTTTCCTCTTTGGTGCAAAGGGAGCAAGCGCAGGCGAGAGCATCAAGTAAAGGCACCTGTTTCGGTGCAACGAGACCAAGACCAGTCCAACGGCAGGGAGGAAGTCATTGTGGAGCCCAAGCCAGTGTCACCACCAGAGCCTTTGGCAGGCGAGGACCAACTTTAGTCAGGATAAGTGTACCAGATGTTCCCCTTCAAAATGGCCAATTGTTGGCGCCCTTCCCGCTCAATATTTGGGAAGAGGCCCAGGGCCTTTGCCTATAAATAGGACTAGCCACCCCCAGGGTAGGGGGGCAATCAAGAAGGGAGAATCTTGAAGCCAAGAGAGAAACTAGCTAGGATCGGATCGAGTAGCATCACAGAGAGAGAGAGAGGAGGGCGACTGAACTCCTCCTAGCAGTTCATCCCCCCGGCCAAGAACAGACCCTCGCGAGGCTGTTCTTCCTTGTATTGCTCATCATCATCAGCCCAAGAGGCAATCCACCACACCACACACTGGAGTAGGGTATTACACCACAACGGTGGCCCGAACCAGTATAAACCCTGTGTCTCTTGTGCTGTTCTTTCCATAGCTTAAGATCTTAGCGAGGCGGAGGGGTGCAGGTAGGTAGAAGGCGAAATCTCCGTGCGCACCCCAGTGTTCGAACCTCAAGGGTCTGCCAGAACCCGAAATCTGACAGCGCGCGCGTCGAGCCCGCAAACCGGGTGCGGACGCGGAATCTACCTTCAAGACCTTGAATGCCACGTGGATCCTGCAATCTGAAGGAGCAATTTGGGTCAGTCGACTCATGTGAGCCGTTTGATGCAACATGGATGGCTAGAAGGGCTTCTTCCTCCTCTTCTGCCGTCTTCTTCCTTCGCTCCGTCGAACTTCTTTCACAAATCGACTGACCCAAATTATACTACTAGTACGAACGTATTAAATACAGTAGGAACACAAAGATACAAGCAGTAGTACCAAATGCAAGAAGTACAGTAGTAAGACATAGTACTAGTACTACTGTACGTACTAAAGAGTTCAAATAACGAGAAAGAACATAAACATAGTTCTGCTGGGGCCTCAGCACAACACACCCTTGAAAATAAACTAATAAGCAACTAGTCCGCTTGACACTGCAGTAGAACCAGCATGAGCGACGGCACTGCCACCTACTTGGAGTCCGAGTCCACGTCCTCGACTTCGTCCTCGTCCCTCTTCCTCTTCCTCTTCGTCGATGCTTCTTTGCTTGAACCGGACACTCGGCTCTGCTTCTTCATCCAACCCTTGTAGATATTTAAACAAAGGTAGGCATCCATTGCTGCGTACATGATGTGATCTTCACCTAATGTCTTCGACTCCCATGCATGATGAAACTCGTGATGAGGTTTCTTCAGTTTACCGTACGAAGGATCAATCATGGCTGTTGCCAGGGTCAACATTGAAGGTTGAGAGGAGGACACCAGGCTTGCCTTCTGGATATCGAAGGGCTGGCCTAAAACGAGACCTATCCGACGCAGGACGTCACTGTCGTTCTTAAAGCCTACAGTAACGAATTTCACTCTTTTGTCCTTGAGGAAGTTCTTAAAATACTGGCACTCAACGTCGGCATGGCATATGTTGTAGACCAAGCAAACGTTATGTACGCAAACCTAGATCATGGCGGGCTTCTTCCTCTCTTCGTCCTTTAGATCCTTCTCTCGTCCCAGGACTGTGGTGTACTCAACATCTAGCCCAGCGACCCACTCATCCGGTGAACTGTTGAACATGCGTAGGAAGCAAGCAAGCCATGCTTTCACCATCTCGGATCCACGTGTGTAGATGACGATGAACTGATCGCCGATGATGGCTCTAACCTGGTACTCAGTGGAGACCATGGAGATTTGGGAGGCCATGGATTTTGGAGGAGGGTTAGGAGAAGTTGAACTGTTGTACCCCATAAAAAACTGGGAGCGAACTAATGTGAAAGGACGGGACGACTGGGAGCGAACTGTTGTAAGGTAGAAGACGGGGATGAGTAGGGCGTGCGAACGGCGTGGGGTTGCTGGCTTGCCCGGTGGATAAACGACTGCAAGCCCCCAAAGAGTTCTTGAGAACTATGCGGGACCCACTAGATGTCATGTCTACTAGACCCATATCGTAGGCCTGACGGTATAGCTTCTGCCTGTTCGCACGCCATGCCAGTGCGTGGATGTAACTTCACTTAATTCAGTCAAACGTCGCGCCTCCCACGACCTTCGCCTCCCTCGCGCGGTCGCGCCCTTTGAGACTTCGACCGGCTATAAATGAGCAATTTTTTTGCCTACTCCGCATGCATGATACTCCCTCTGGTCCTTTTTACTCCCGTCAACCGTTTGCAAAGTGTTTGACCAAATTTATACTTTTTTTTGAACACCACCTTATATTAATTAACCAGCCACACCAGTACACTCATTCGATACAATATTCACCACACAGGGCGGTACGTTATTTACAAGAATACCATCTAATCTATTGTCAAAGCTATACTTAGCAATTAAGTGTGCCACCTTATTAGCCTAACGGCTAATCTTTGACAATTGAAGATTGTTGATCAACTTCGAGATGTTCAACGCTTTCATCTCCAGGTCACGCATAGCAAACCTGTCAACGCTTTGACGGGCATCAATGAAATCCCACGACCAAATTTATACTAAAGTATCAATATCTACAATACTCCCAAAACACTTAGGCGCGGTGCATTAACTTCTACCTCGTTTCTTGTTTCTTGACATATCAACCAATAGGAGATGTGGGTGTGCATGCTTTTAATTACTTGAGATGACCAAACACAACATGCAGTGGTTAGTTCATTGCATGCAATGCTATTAATTAGCAAATAAACATTAAGATCTCTTGTTTTCCCCTCCTCCTTGGTCACAGTGCACAATCTAAGATGACTTGCTCACCTAGACGGAGGGAGTACTGATTATAATGAGTATAAGAACTACATTTTATAATGAGTGTAAAAATATTGATTTGACATTGTGAATGTTGACACATTGTGGAATAGTTTTTGAAGTCTGCAAAAGTACTCAACTAGTGCCGTCGTTCTCCACAAAAAAATGTGTTTACCAATGCATGCATGAACACTAGTTACTCTAACCCCCTCTCTTCTTTAATTCTTCGCCACATCAGCATGTTTGCTATTCCCGTGTGCATGATACCAGCTAAGATACCACCATTATGGCCAGCCTTAATCATCGCATGCAATAATTTAGTGCACCTTGAAATATGAACATGTGTGGGGCGTGTTTGTTTTTAATGACTTGAGACTATACCTAGCCCGGCATGCAAGATGACTTATTATGCACCGTTCCCCATACCTGCAGGAAGCCCGTTCATCTCCAAATATTTTCCTCTCCATGTGTGGAAACAATATGCCTGCGAAACTCTCCTTCTCCCTC
Organism: Triticum urartu; assembly: GCF_056163025.1. NCBI lineage: Eukaryota > Viridiplantae > Streptophyta > Magnoliopsida > Poales > Poaceae > Triticum > Triticum urartu. The sequence goes on from NC_141873.1 coordinate 433,502,135, forward strand.
CGGCGGTCCCACCACTCCACCCCGTGTGAAAAAATCTGCATGCATGACTCTCCCCCCCACGCTCGTCCAATCCGTTGTGACCAGCAATATTTCCACCCTTCGCTCCCCCGTAATTTACTCCAACAAATATGCCCACGTAGCTGTTACTTAACTGTAGGTGCATTCGGTCACTGACATATGGGCCCAACAGGGGTCTGGCCCACATGTCAGTGACGCAACTGGACCGGCAGTTAAGTCAGTGTAGCTCAGTCCATATCTTACGTAGGTGTGCCATTGCTCGCTATAAATACTGCGCCTCCCACGACATCGTTATCACCTTCCCCTCATGTTCACGTTCATCGCTATCTCCTCCCCCTCCCACTCACGTCGACCACCATGGCATCGCCCCTCCCAAGCCCTAGGAGCCCCTCGCTGCACCGCGCGGACGGTCACGCGTCGCCGTTCCGTTCCTCGCCGCCACTAGTCGAGGAGGACGCGTCGGTGTTCCGCTCCTCGCCGCTACACGACGCGTCTCCGTTCCGTTCCTCGCCGCCACTAGTCGAGGAGGACGCGTCGGTGTTCTGCTCCTCGCCGCGAAGCGACGCGTCGATGTTCTGTTCCTCGCCGCCACTAGTCGAGGAGGACGCGTCGGTGTTCCGCTCCTCGCCGCGACGCGTCGAGGTGGACGCATCGGCGTTCCCAATCTCGCCAGCACATGCGCCGGAGGACCCGTCGGCTCCCCGCTACGAGGAGAACGCCGCGACTCCCGCCGAGCCCCCAGCCTTGAGGAGCTTTGGAAAGAAATGGATGTCGCCTTGTGGGAGGCTTTGCCTCCAACAGAGCGCGCCAAAATAGAGGCGGAGAAGAAGGCCGAGGAAGAGAAGCGCACTGCGGAACAAGCTGCCTGGTAGGCCTATGTCGCGTCCGAGAGAGTCAGGCAATTGGCTCTTTGGCAGAAGGCTCGTGCGAGGGCCGTGAGGGTGGCGGAGGACGCCCGTGCCGACGCCCTGAGTGCAGTCGGGCCCAAGCGCCTCATCTACGCTTGGCGGTACGTGGACCGGGTGCACGCTTCCAGCGATGAGGAGTACCTGTTGGCGCCGGATCACCACACCGGTGAGATCGCGCTCGCCCGCCGGCAAGCCGCCAATCAGCACCTCGCGAGTTGTGAGGCTGAGGAAGAGGCGTTGTGTCAGCGCGCTGGGAAACGGGCGCGCACGAGGGCACTCGTGGCGCGCTGCAAGTGCTCCTGGGAGCTCCATGGCTTTTAGGAGGAGTATAATTTTTGTTTTGTAAGGCGATCTCATTAGTTTTGGGACGCAAATGATAAATCCCGAACGTTCAGGAATTTTTAGCGTCCTTAATTAAGTATGTAAAAGGGAAGTTTGGAAACCTTGTGTATTCATACGCATTTTGCAAGTACGTGCATGTAGCACAAACTTTACTATATACTATCGCACTACACGTCTCTCTCGATATATGCTTGCAGACTGTGCTACTCCCTCCGTCCAGGTCAATAAGTCATTTTCGGTTGTGCACCGTGACCAAGAAGGAGGGAAGACTTATACACCTAGACGGAGGGAGTACTACTATTACTTATGTACGTGCAAATGCACGTTTTAACATTATGATGCGGTTTTTGTAGAAGTAGAAAAACAGCACTAGTCAAGCTTGTGAAATGATTCAATGCAAAACAAATGAAAAAATGCTCGTTTGATTGTTTACTTTTAGCTTCCTTCTCTGTGGTTATTTCTCTGTCGTACTTTGTACGGAGTATCTCACTGGTTGGAAAGGCATGCAAATTCCCAAACCGCTTCGTACACCCTATATCTCATTGGTTGCCGGTGTTGACGTTGTCGCCCTTGTCGAGGATGAGGTTGCCGAGGTCGGGGAAGAAGTCGTCATTCGCGAAGTCGTCGCTGCCAGCGGTCGCGCGAGTGCGCTCCCCAAAAACCTGATCGCCCCTCTCCCGTACAGGATCACGAGAGGCGGGGTTCCGGAGGCCTCCTGTCCCTTCTCCCGGTGCACACCGAAAGGAGGGATGGAGAAGACTTGCTTGGCAGCGCAATGATCTAGAACAGTGGTGAGAAACTATATAGTGCGGGCCGGGTAGGTCATGGGAGTATAGCTCTGTCCTCGGCTCGGCTCAATCCCGCAACCCGCGACGCGTCGTGACGAGGCGTGGCGTGGCGAGGCGAGCGAGGAGGAGGAGCACGCGTGTAGGTCTCCTCTTCTCATGCTCATACAAGTGGTAGAAGAGCTCACCTTATAAAGGCCTACTAGCAAAATTCCAACATCGACCAGGCCGCCCATGAAACGGGAGTGGCTGTAGGGGACATTGCGCCAGTTGAATATATGAGCAAGTTACTACGAGATTTAATCCGAATAAGCACAAAATAAATCATGACGGCTATAACAGAGATGAAACTAATCATGTGGACTAGCATAGTAGTAGGATACCGAGTAGAAACATGAATTCTACCACGATTTCGAATAGGAAGGACAGAAACACTTAAGGTGCAACGGGAGCAGCACCGTTGGCATTGAGGTTGTCGCCCATGTCCAAACACCACGTAGACACGGTCTTTGAGCATGGTTCGTAGTCGTTCCATGCTCGGGCATTGAAGTTTGTAACTATTTTAGATTAGAATATACTACTCCTCCGGTGCTAGTAGTAGAGGAGAGTCCTACTCTACTACTCTACTCAAGCAAGTTAGGGCATAGCATTGTAGGGAGTACCAGTACTGTGATCACTCAAGCAAGTTGTCTGGCATCGACATGACCCTACGCTGCTGGTATGTGTCTCGTAAGTCAAGCGGCGTGCTATAGTCATCATCACCTGTCCACTTCCCGCAGCACATATTCGCTTCTCCATCTTTGTCCGCACATAATCTCGTCCAATCTTCCATCCCCGCTAAGGCGCCTCCCCCCCTCGTCCGAAACCCAAGCACTAACAATGGCAGAACCGAGCAGCGTCCGCCGAAAGAGTGGCTGGAATTCCCTCCCCACAGAGGTAATCAAGCTCATTGTTTCGTGTGTGGACAATCTCAGTACCATGTCGCTTGCCGCGTGCTCGTCGGGGCTGTCCCGTTTACTCAAAGCCCTCAGGCCGGAGCTTTTTAAGCCAGCTCCTTGCTTGCTGATGCCGCCTGATCTTCAGAAACGGCGTGTCACGCAGCATAATGATCATAGGGTGGCGAGCATCAACCCCCTTGACTGCGATCTGATCCCCGTCAGCCTCAACTACATTAACGGTATGTACTAGGTCGGCATGAACACGTCTTGGATGGTGCTCGTCGACGGTCGCGGCAGCCAGATGCTCGTGGAGGTGTACACCCGACGATTGATCCCCCTTCCTTCGATTAACACTGCACTGCTTTGGCATTGCGGCCCAGAATACTCGGAATCTTATAGTAGCCAACATGATACCAAGTTTGATTTGCTCAAGGTTGCAATCTGCCAAGTGCCCACAAGATCTGCGAATTATAAAGACTTCAGGCTAATTGCGTTCTTCAACCGCGGTCTCGCCTATCTGATAGGTCACTGCGGTAAGTGGATAAATCTGCACGTCCATCGCAGGATCATACATCCTCCATGGTTCTCTGATGCCATTGAACACAAGGGCTTCATTTACGCTGTCGACTCCTTCTATGGCTGGACGTATTGCTGACCTACTCCAGTCATCGCTACAAATGGCTGTTACAACAGTATGTTACTTTCCTATGATATCATGATGGCTTGCTTATATTACTGTCAACATTTGCTGAAAAAATATTCATGCTCATAACATGCTGTTCTTAAGATTGACTAAACCAAGAGCCCTTTTTTATTTGACTCCAACTTGATATGATGTTGTAGGCCGCCTGGTGTCCCTACCCTTCCCAATCCCAGAACCTTTCAAAGAAAAGCGGCATGGCAGTTGCAGGTGGTTCCTGGCTCGATTAGACAACGGTGAAAGATTATGATCGTTCGCACGTACCGGATGTGTTGTTTCACGGAATACAATCACAGTTACTGCAAGGTCTTTGAGCAGGAACCTAACTTCTCTGGGCCTTCAGGAATTTTTGACTGGAGGCTGGTAAGTAGCCTTGGTACACGCTCTTTGTTTGTCGGACTGAATTATCTGATTAACCAGGAGATAACCGACGGCAAGGATCATGATGGCAGCGCGGTTTCGTTCATCAGGCAAAACTGTGTGTACACAGCGTACCATGCGTCTCTGCATGCACCATACCCTGATATGTGCCGCCACGCTCTGCAGCCCAAAGGAGGAGAGAGGGTCGCAAGTATCAGACTTCGACCTGCTGGCTGGAGTTTCCCCCGTCAGGCACCCATCTGGTTCAAGCCATCAGCCAATCTCCACAGCTTAATAAATAGTAACGTCTAACTGAGCCAGTTAGTTAGATGCGTACACTTGGTGTAGTAGGATCTTTATTTAGTTTGATGCATACACTTGTTCTTTTTTGATAGCCCTTTTGTAATGATGGCTGATGTTTGGTTTGGAAGAGAGAGCTGCGTCTTCACTCTTCTGGCCTGCTTACTGCTTCTGTTGCACCCCCAGCCCTGGTTGCTGCTGCTGCTGTTTTCAATGTACAATCAGTAGTATATTTCGTCTGTTGGTTGAATAAATGTGTTGTTAGAATGACAAACACAATGTTTTGGAAGTCATTGCACGGTTCGATCCTTTAGTGCCCCGTACCGTACGTAGTGCATACTATTTATCATACGGAACACATTTTTTTTGAAACTCGGAACACATTTTCCACTTGTTGATAACATGCAGCCCACTGATGAAGGCCCAATAGAGAAGCCCATAATTAACTGGAAGGGAGGCTCTCACATGAATCCGGCCCAGGTACATACTCATGGTCCCCTAAACATAAATAACTAAATAAAGCTAAATGCTCATGCACCAGTTCTTTGGGAAAATAGGTAGCCCAGTATTTATTTTTGAAGAATACCCAAGCTAGGCCTATTTGTTTTCTCCGAATTACTGGGCTGCAAATCTTTCAAGACGAGGAGGGATGCATTCTGGCCTGGCTTAAGAGTATGGTCAATGTCTGTTAAAAGTAATATCAAAAGGGGTTGAAAATTCCAAAATTTTTATAGCAAATGGGATATAAGTTTCTTTTTTTGTTTTTGTTCTTCACTGATATCTTATACGTATTTCATTGGATTTAACATGACATAGTACTAATTTATTTTTAAATTTGTTTTAGTATGGCTATTAATTTTTGGATTAAGAATATTTCGTTCCCCAACAAAAATTTGCAAATTTTCAAAATTTCCCACATATTTAGTTAATTTTTTGACCCTGGTACTGACCAGAAAATGGCCAGCAATTCCAAAAATGGAAAATGGGCTGCAATAAATTCCATATGAATTAGAAAATGAGTAAAAATTATAAAAATAATAGCAAATGGGCTGTACACGCCACAGATTTTGAGGCTGACTTGTTTACGCAAGGCTTTGTCAGTGAACACACGATTCTAGCAACAGTTAGTGTTGGATGTCCATCCAACGACCGACGTGCTTCTTCAATCTATGATCTTCCTGCTCCAGCCACCTAAACTAGTGCCAGCGGGACTGCCTGCTCCCTCCTCTTGTGGCCCCCTGTGATGCCGCGTAGGCTTCCCCGGCCCACCCTACTCCCTCCGCTGGCCTGGCCGCATGCAATCAACGGCCTCCTTATTACGCGAAAAAATGATTCCTCCCACTGACATCTGGGGTGCACCGGTTGGGAGGCTGACCTATGGGCCTACTAAGTTGACGCGTACGCAGGGCTTGTCAACTTAGTCAACAAACGATTCTAGCAGCAGTAACCGTTGGATTTGAATCGAACGGTCATGCTGCTTCTTCAATCGCTGCTCTTCTTGCACCAGCCGCCCAAACTAGCACCCGGGAGACCGCCTGCTCCTGCCTCCAGTGGCCGGCTGTGCTGCCGACGAGGCCTCATCGCCCCCTACTACTCCCACCGCTAGCCAGGCCCTGCGGCTACGGCAGCCTCACACCGCAACCGAACCAGTGAACCCTCGTACTCCTCTCCGCGTGGGCATCCACTGCCGCGTCTTCCCTGGCTCCGCGTCGTCCCCTTCCTAGGCCTCGCCGTCGTCCACCGCCTTGGTGCTCTCGGCGCGGCGTGGTCAACGTGGTCAACAACATTCCATCGGAAGAGTACTGTACGTGGAGAGGCTGATAGCTGGGTCCACGGCCACAGCCCATTTTTTTTTGTGATTTGCCAAGTAAGTCGCTTTGTCAGGACTGTTGGGCTGCAAATATTTCAAGACGAGGAGAGCTTTCATTCGGCTGGCCGAGAAAATGGCCCACCAGTAATGAGAAATGGGCTGTACATTTTTAAAACACATCAAACCGGCAATTAGTTTCAAATATCTTTTTTTTCATTTTGAGATTTCAAATTACATTAATTTTTATGCGTGGAGAATTTGTTGGATTTTATATTGATATACATTTATTTTTAAAATCAGTTTGAATGTGAGTCGAAATTTCGGGATTAAAAACAGTTCGGACCGGACCGAAATATGCAAAATTTCGTATAATTGTTTAACCGTGGCCACAATATGGGCTGTAATGCCAACAAAAAGAATATGGGCTCCAAAAAAAACCCTTAATAATTAGCAAATGGGCTGTAAATTATTAGAAATAATGGCAGATGGGTTGTATGCTGTTTTCCACATATTTGAGGCTTTCCTAAAAAAAGGTTGATGCACAAGCAGTGACTGTTGGATGGCCATCCACTGGCCGTCGTGCTTCTTCAATCTCTACTCTTCCTGCTCCAGCCGCTCAAACAGGTGCCGGCGAGATTGCCTGCTCCCTCCTCCCCGCGGCCGGCTCTGCTGCCGCGCAGGCCTCACCGCCCCACCGTACTCCCATCGCTGGCCTAGCCATCCCTCTACTCACCCACATCTGCTGTTATTCTCTGGCAACGGTAGACGAACCAGTAAACCCTCGTATAGTCATACTCCCCTCCGCGTGGGAAACAACTGCCGAGTCTTCCCTGCCTCCATGTCGTTCCCTTCCTAGGCCTCGCCGTTGTCCACCGCCCTCGTGCTCTCGGCGCGGGCTGGTCAACGTGGTCAATGACCGACATGCATCTGAAGTGGACTTTACGTGGAGAGGCCGACAGCTGGGTCCACGACCGCATGCAAGGAAATGCCTCCTTATTACGCGCAAAATAATGATTCCTCCACCTGAGATCAGGGACCCACCGAAAGGGTATCTGTATTTCGCAAAAAAAACGTTACTGCCGCTGACAGCTCGGACCCACCAGCTATATCTTCGCACGCAAGGAAGTGCCTCCTTATTACGCACAAAAAATGAATACTCCCCCTGTTAGCTGGGACCCAGTATAGTGGCAGGCTGACTTGTGGGCCTACTAAGTTGACGGGGACGGAGGGCTTTGTCAACTTAGTCAATATGCACGATTCTAGCTCCAGTGACCGTACGATGTCCATCCAACGACCGTAGTGCTTCTTCAACCTCTGGTCTTCTTGCTCCAGCCGCCCAAACCAGCGCCGGTCGTGCCTCGTGCTCCTGCCTCCCGTGGCCAGCTGCGATGCGGCGGAGGCCTCACCGCCCCTACTACTCCCACCGCTGGCCAGGACATCCCTCTACTCACCCACACCCCCTGTTATTCTGCGGCGACGGCAGCCTCACACCACAGCGAACCAGTGAACCCTCGTACTCCTCTACGCGTGGGCATCCACTGCCGCGTCTTCCCCGGCTCCACGTCGTCCCCTTCCTAGGCCTCGCCATCGTCCACCACCTTGGTGCTCTCGGCGCGGCATGGTTAACATGGTCAAGGAACGGCTTCCATCGGACGTGGACTGTACATGGAGAGGCTGACAGCTGGGTCCATGGCCACAGCAAGGAAGTGCCTCCTTATTACGTGCAAAACAATTATTCCTCCACCTGACAACGGGACCCACCGGACGGGCCACCATATTTCGCCCCCCTGATTGCTGGGACCCACTAGCTACATCTTCGCACGCAAGGAAGTGCGTGACAGTCGGGACCCACCTGGTCGAAGCGTACATAGCGTTGTCATTCTGGTCGCGAACGTGTACGTACATATATACTGGTCGATGTAGAGGCGCGCACGTGTCGTAGTAGAGGAGGTCAGGGTGCAAGAAAGAAAATATGGCCACGTATGTGTACATACGGGCGGGGTCTCGAACGCCTACTCGCGCATACGTACGGCGAGGGCTTGTGTACATGGCTTGGTCGGAACGGAGAAACAACGTCGTCGTCGTGTTCATGGGGAGGCAACGGAATGCGTTGTGTTCATGGGGAGGCAACGGAATGCGTCGTGTTCATCGGGAGGGCTTGGACAGAACAGGCGATGGAAACGAGGCCTGGCGTACAGCAGAACGGAGGAAACGGCCTTGTGTTCGACCGGCCATGTTCAAAATGGGATCCTGTTCATCGGGAGGGGTCTGGCGTACCGCAAAATGGAGGAAACAGATCTCCTACGGTCGAAACGGGGGTCCTGTTGATCGGGAGGGGTGTGGCGTACCACAAAACGGAGGAAATGGACCTCCTACGGTAGAATCGGGGCTCCTGTTGATCGGGAGGGGTGTGGCGTACCGCAAAATGGAGGAAACAGACTTGTGTTGGAGCGCTACGGTCAAAACGGGGGTCCTGTTCATTGGGAGGGGTGTGGCGTACCGCAAAACGGGACTCCACGGAATACTGTTCATCTCTACCGTCGACCTCCTCCAGCCTCCACGGGCTCCTGTTCATCCAGCCTTCATGGGCTCCTGTTCATCCAGCCTCCACCACGCGCTACTCCACCGGCTACTGTTCAACCACCCCTCCACCGTCTACTGTTCATCCAGCCCTCTACACCATGGGGTCCTGTTCAACCACCCCTCCACGGGCAGCCCTCCACTGTCTAGTGTTCATCTAGCCCTCCACACCACGGGGTCCTATTCAACCACCCCTCCACGGGCACCCCTCCACCATCTACTATTCATCCATCCCTCCACCACACCACGGGGTCCTGTTCATCTAGAGGCAACGCCACCGCTCACTGTTCATCCAAACCCACCCACAACACTCACTGTTCATCCCAGAGGCAGCATTGATCGGCTTCAGTTGGCAGCAGTAGCGAAGGAATCGCTCGATCGGGTTCAGTTAACATCCATTGATCGATCGCTCAGGTTCAGTAACGCGTAGCCTGCAGTGCAATCGCTCGGGTTCAGTTAGAGCCCAACGCCTCGCTCGGGTTCAGTTAGAGCCAACGCCTCGCACACACACGCGTACGTGTATGAGAGAAACGCGCATCGCTCGGCCCCCGACCTCCCACCATAACCGGGAACTCCCCGAAATTTTCCTCCCCCTCGCTTCTACCATGGTTTTTTCCGTCATGGACGGTCCAAAGAATGTCATGCAACTGCGTCTCCGGCCCGCCCAGAACGAAAAGCCCATTTTCTATCATGATTTTTTGTCATAGAAGTAGGAGCCCACCACATCTAGGATGATACCGGGTTTTGTCACAATTATATCGTCATAGAAGTGTCATATGTATGACAGAAAAAAATTTTGTTCGGCCCAAAATGTCATGAATGTGTCTTTTTTTTTGTAGTGAACCCATCACCGTCCAGCAAGCCTACGATGGAATTACTCACGCACGGCGGTGAGCATCATGAAATTGGTGATGGAGGATGGTTGATGATGACGATGGTGATGGATTCCCCTCTCCGGAGCCCTGAACGGACTCCAGATCATCCCTCCCGAGAGGTTTTAGGGCTTGGCGGCGGCTCCGTATCGTAAAACGTGATGAAGCCTTCTCTCTGATTTTTTTCTCCCCGAAACCAAATATATAGAGTTTGAGTTGGAGTTGGAGGAGCTCCAGGGGCCCCACGAGGTAGGGGGCGCGCCCCCACCCTCGTGGACAGGTGGTGGGCCCCCTGGCCTTCATCTTTTGCAGGTATTTTTTATATTTTCCAAAAAGTTGCTCCGTGAAGTTTTAGGTCATTCCAAGAACTTTTGTTTCTCCACATAAATAACACGATGGTAATTCTGCTGAAAACAGTGTCAGTCCGGGTTAGTTCCATTCAAATCATGCAAGTTAGAGTCCAAAACAAGGGCAAATGTTTTTGGAAAAGTAGATACGATGGAGAAGTATCACTCCCCCTCTGGTTCCTTCTCCTGCTCTCCGTTGGGCATCGAGTACATCTCAGTCAGGGCCTAGAAGACAACAACCAAGATAGGAGACAGTCAGATAATAGCAGACAGCTAATTGATAAATCAAGAAGGCACTCGACCACTTGGAGTCATACCTTGTCGGTTTCGTATGAGTTGTTGAGCGGAGGAATCCTCCGAGATCCCCTGGGGTTGTCCTTGTTGCCAGTGATGCTCTTCAGCCACCCTTCCAACGTGGCATTGTCGACTTCCTCTGGATGGATCTGAGTGGTGTCGTCGGTGCCCGAATACATCCACATCGTATGGTCACGAGCTTGAAGGGGTTGGATGCGTCGCTTGAGGAAGACCTCTAACGAATCCATACCGGTTACCCCGTCACGGACAAGCTGAACTACTCGCTCAACCAGCACTTTCACTTGCGCCTTCTCCTCTGGGATCACTTTCAAGGCAGAGGGCTTCTCCACTCGGGCAATGGAAAAGGGGGGAAGTCCAGTTGACTGATCGGGAGTCGGCTGGTCCTTGTAGTAGAACCAGGTCGACTGCCACCCTCGGACCGACTCAGGAAGGATCATGGCTGGAAAAGTACTTTTACTCCTCATCCGAATCCCAAGACCCCTGCACATCTGAATCACTTGTGTCCTCTCATCACTTGGGTTGGCCTTCTTGACCGACTGAGAACGGCATGTGAATATGTGATTGAAGAGCCCCCAGTGTGGCCGACAACCCAGGAAGCTCTCACACATGGACACAAAAGCAGCGAGGTACACGATGGTATTTGGAGTAAAGTGGTGAAGTTGTGCCCCGAAGAAGTTCAAAAAACCTCGAAAGAAAGGGTGGGGAGGCAAGGAGAACCCACGGTCGACGTGAGTAGCGAGGAGAACGCGCTCACCCTCCTGTGGCTGCGGCTCGGTCTCGTTCCCCGGGAGTCGCGCCGATTCATGGGGGATCAGTACCCCCTCGACCAGGTCGTCGATGTCGTCCTGACGAATCGTCGAGCGGATCCAGTCGCCCTGGATCCAGCCCGGCGGCAGGCCGGCCCTCGAAGAAGATCCGCCCCGGCCAGACTTCTTCCCCTTCGCCTTTGCCGTTGCCTTCTTCGCGCGCTCCAATGCCACCATCTTCTCTTTCCCCATCGCGGTGAGCAGAGCTCGAACGGGGCGGTGGCGCTGGAGCAGGAGCAGATGCAGCGGAGAAAACTGAGAGGGAAAGAGAAGAACAAAGACGCACTATTTAAAGAAAACCCCGGCCCGACGCCTTATATGGGGCCGCTTCCGAGTGGCTGACCTGTGGGTCCGGACGACCCAATCAAATCCCGCAATAGTCACGCGCGAGGTATGTGGCGAAAAAGGTGGCGCAGTGATCGAGGCGGTTGCACCTAATCCCTTTCGATTACCGCGGCCTCCCCCGTCTCGCGCGCTTCCCGAAAATCCAAATCCCACGATATCCACGCACAGCAGGGCAATCTGTCAGACAGAATATCTTCTCCATACCAGCACTCAAGACATCACAGTGAAGTTCACTCGGCAGATTCAAGAATGGATCAAGGCGACTGGAAAGGAGTTGATATCATTATGGTTGTTCGCTTGGTCATGATAAGTCACTACCGGAGCACAAAAATTGAATCGTAGAAATTCTCAACTCCTTCTCCACTCAAGCCCCGAACCATTCGGGGGCTAATGATGAAGCTATGTACCTAGGGTAGGGTCATAGGCCTAACCTAGACTACCTCCCCAAGGACTTCACCCTAAATCCAGCAGCATTCAAAGGGTACCATCATCCACTCGACCAGAGACATTCCACTCGGAAGAATCAATGTCACTCGACCGTCACAGAAGTCACTCGACAAACAGAAGATCTGAAGCCACTCTACACAGCAACGGTCGGGCGTTTACTCATAGCCTTAACTACCATTTATAACACTTTAATACGGACGTTACCTGTAACGCTCCACCTTTATGTACATTGAACCCCGCATAACGGAGGGGAGCTGGGGTCCTGGCGCATTCTATATAAGCCACCCCCTCCTCGAGGATGGGGTTCGCATCTTTTGTAAACACACACACACACACATAATCCAGTCGACCGCCTCTGGGCATCGAGACGTAGGGCTGTTACTTCCTCCGAGAAGGGCCTGAACTCATAAACTCGTGTGTACAACTACTCCATAGCTAGGATCTTGCCTCCTCATACCTACCCCCATTCTACTGTCAGTCTTAGAACCATGACAGTTGGCGCCCACCTTGGGGCAGGTGTCTTAGCAGTTTGTTGGAGAAGTTGTGATTTTTACGATTCCTGTCATCATGGTTTCCGGCGGAGGATTGGCTGAAGGCCACGAGATCCATCTCGGCGCGCTTATCTTCATCGCCGACGACTCCACTTGGCTCCACGAGGCTCCACTCAACATCGAGGCGCTCCCCGTCCGCGGTGCGACGCACTTCCGCGCATGCGTCCGCGGCGTCCTTCTTCGGCAGTTGTCGACTCAGTATCAGTCGGCTCCTATGGCAACCTGACTTTCCGTTGCTCGCCGGCGCCAGCGATCCGGTCGATCGTGGCTTAGAACCACGACAGTAGGTGCTGTTCTAGGACAAAGAGTTGATAAGAAATTAAATGTTATCCAATATGTTAGTAAAACTCTAGACAGTGCCCAAAGAAATTATGCTACTACTTAAAAAGAATTTTTAGCAGTTGTATTTGCTTGTGATAAGTTCAGACCTTGTATTCTTGATTCTAAAGTAACTGTTCACACCAATCATGCTACTATTAGATATCTTATGGAAAAGAAAGATGCTAAACCTAGACTTATTAGATGGGTTCTCCTACTACAAGAATTTGATTTGCATATTATTGATAGAAGGGAGCTGAGAACCCAGTTGCAGACAACTTGTCTAGGTTAGAGAATGTTCTTGATGACCCACTGCATATAGATGATAGCTTTCCTGATGAACAATTAGCTGTCATAAATGCTTCTCGTACTGCTCCATGGTATGCTGATTATGCCAATTACATTGTTGCTAAATTTATACCACCTAGTTTCACATATCAGCAAAAGAAAAAGGTTTTCTATGATTTAAGATATTACTTCTGGGATGACCCACACCTTTATAAAGAAGGAGTAGATGGTGTTATTAGACGTTGTGTACCAGCGCATGAACAGGAACATATCCTACGCAAGTCTCACTCCGAGGCTTATGAAGGACACCATGCTGGAGATAGAACTGCACATAAGGTATTGCAATCCGGTTTTTATTGGCCTACTCTCTTCAAGGATGCCCATAAGTTTGTCTTGTCTTGTGATGAATGTCAAAGAATTGGTAATATTAGTAGACGTCAAGAATTGCCTATGAATTATTCACTTGTTATTAAACTATTCGATGTTTGGGGTTTTGATTATATGGGACCATTTCCTTCCTCTAATGGGTATACACATATTTTAGTTGCTGTTGATTACGTTACTAAGTGGGTAGAAGCTATTCCAACTAGTAGTGCTGATCATAACACCTCTATTAAGATGCTTAAAGAAGTTATTTTTCTGAGGTTTGGAGTCCCTTGATACTTAATGACCGATGGTGGTTCACATTTTATTCATGGTGCTTTTCGTAAAATGCTTGCTAAGTATGATGTTAATCATAGAATTGCATCTCCATATCATCCACAGTCTATTGGTCAAGTAGAACTGAGTAATAGAGAGCTTAAATTAATTTTGCAAAAGGCTGTTAATAGATCTAGAAATAATAGGTCCAAGAAACTTGATGATGCATTATGGGCCTATAGAACTGCATATAAAAATCCTATGGGTATGTCTCCATATATAATGGTTTATGGAAAAGCATGTCACTTACCTCTCAAACTAGAACATAAGGCATATTGGGCCAATAAAGGGCTCAATTATGATTTCAAACTTGCCGGTGAGAAGAGACTATTTGACATTAGCTCACTTGATGAATGGAGAACCCAGGCCTATGAGAATGCCAAACTGTTTAAGGAAAAGGTTAAAAGATGGCATGACAAAAGGATACAAAAACGTGAGTTTAATGTAGGTGATTATGTATTGTTATACAACTCTCGTTTAAGATTTTTTGCAGGAAAAATCCTCTCTAAATGGGAAGGTCCTTACGTTATTGAGGAGGTCTACCGTTCTGGTGCCATAAAAATCAACAACTTCGAAGGCACAAATCTGAGGGTGGTGAACGGTCAAACAATCAAACATTATATCCCATGTAATCCTATAAATGTTGAAACTAATGTTATTGAAACCGTAACCCCGGAGGAGTATATAAGGGACACCTTCTAGAACATTTCAGCCTCCGAAAAGGAAGAGGTATGTGGTATGGTAAGCAAACCAACTCCAAAATAGTTCTAATAGCAATTTTTCTCTGTTTTGGAATATTTAAGAAAACAGGAAAATAAGAAACAGTCCGGAAAGGACACGAGGCGTCCACGAGGGTAGAGGGCGCGCCCCCTGCCTCGTGGGCACCTCATGTGCCCTCCGGACTCTGTTTTCTTGCACGATACTTCTTTTGGTCGGTAAAAAATCATTATATAATCTCCTGAAGGTTTTGACCACCGTACCATGCAATTATCCTCTGTTTTTGTTTCGAGCTGTTTTCTGCCAGAGTTGTCAAGGCCAGGCATCATGTCGTCCCCCTCCTCCAACAATGAGGGCGACGATGGTTGGCTAATGAAGATAGAGCTGAAGAGAGAAGAACCGAGGGAGATCAACAAGGATGATGAGATCAAGAAGGACACGAAGGATCAAGCTCCGGTAGCGGGATAAGAAGACATCCTTCAACCTCATTACACTCTTCTTACCCCTACCAAAATTGAAGCTTTCAAGATGATTGAAATAGTTCGGGTGCAGAACAAGTATCTAAATCGTGAAAATATTCTATTGTAAGAGCATATCATCGCACTCAAGGGCATTATTCATAAGTTGGAGCATCTCCTACGCTCGATGCTGGACGGCAAGCCTACATCATCAACAATCTCTTATTCACCACCAAATGAGCACTGAGTATCGGGTATGGGCACTCCTCTTGGCAACTGCCAAGCCTGGGGGAGTGCCCCGGTATCGTATCACCATCACACCTTTTATCTTTACCATTTTTCTAGTTCAATCCTTTTGGTAATATCTTGATCTAGTAGAATAAAGTTTCAGTATGATTTAGTTTTGAGTTTTTCTTTATGATCCTTCTATGTAATTGAGTCCGTGAGTCATATATAATAAAGATTAGTTTTGAGTCAAGGGCTTGGTTATCTTGCTATGGTCTTGAGGGAATAAAAGTAAGAATAAAAATAAATAACGAGATCATATTGATCTTATGGAGAGTAATGACTTCACATATAAAGAGTATGATGAATAAAAGTTGTTGAGAGTCGACAAACATGGTTTTGGTCATCGTTGCAATTAATAGGAAGTAATAAAGAAAGAGAGGTTTTCACATATAAATATACTATCTTGGACATCTTTTATGATTGTGAGCACTCATTAAAATATAATATGCTAAAAAGTTGAGGTTGGACAAGGAAGACAACGTAATGGGTTATGTTTTCTTACATCCGAAATAAATTTATATTGTCATGGATCATCCAACATGTTGAGCTTGCCTTCCCCCCTCATGCTAGCCAAATTCTTTGCACGAAGTAGAGATACTACTTGTGCTTCCAAATATCCTTAAACCCAGTTTTGCCATGAGAGTCCACTATACCTACCTATGGATTGAGTAAGATCCTTCAATTAAGTTGTCATAGTTGCAAGCAATAAAAATTGCTCTCTAAATATGTATGATTTATTAGTGTGGAGAAAACAAGCTTTATACGATCTTGTGATGTGGAAGAAATAAAAGCGACGGACTGCATAATAAAGGTCCATATCACAAGTGGCAATATAAAGTGACGTTCTTTTGCATTAAGATTTCGTGCATCCAACCATAAAAACACATGACAACCTCTGCTTCACTCTGCGAAGGGCCTATCTTTTATTCTTGTCTTATACTTCATACAAGAGTCATGGTGATCTTCACCTTTCCTTTTTACATTTATCCTTTGGCAAGCTCTATGTGTTGGAAAGATCCTGATATATATAGATAATTGGACGTGAGTTTTCATGAACTATTATTGTTGACATTACCCTTGAGGTAAAAGGTTGGGAGGAAAAACTATAAGCCCCTATCTTTCTCTGTGTCCAATTAAAAGTTCATACCCATAAATATTGCATGAGTGTTAGCAATTGTGAAAGACTAAATGATAGTTGAGTATGTGGACTTGCTGAAAAGCTCTTATATTGACTCTTTCCGATGTTATGATAAATTGCAATTGCTTCAGTGACTGAGATTATAGTTTGTTAGTTTTCAATGAAGTTTCTGATTCATACTTGAAATTGTGAATGAATTGTTACTTTAGCATAAGAAATCATATGACAATATATATATATATATTGCTGTTATAAGAATGATCATGATGCCCTCATGTCCGTATTCTATTTTATAGACACCTCTATCTCTAAACATGTGGACATATTTTTCAATATCGGCTTCCGCCTGAGGACAAGCGATGTCTAAGCTTGGGGGAGTTGATACGTCCATTTTGCATCATGCTTTTATATCGATATTTATTGCATTATGGGCTGTTATTACACATTATGTCACAGTACTTATGCCTATTTTCTCTTATTTTACAAGGTTTGCATGAAGAGGGAGAATGCCGGCAGCTAGAATTCTGGGCTGGAAAAGGAGCAAATATTAGAGACCTATTCTGCACAACTCCAAAAGTCTTGAAACTTCACGGAAGTTAGTTTTAGAATATATAAAAAAATTTGGGCGAAGGAAGCACCAGAAGGGGGCCACCCACCATCCACGAGGGTGGGGCGCGCCCTACCCCCTGGGCGTGCCCCTCCCTCATGGGCCCCCTAGCAGGCCTCCGGCGCCCATCTTTGGCTATATGAAGTCTTTCGCCCTGGAAAAAATCATAAGCAAGCTCTTGGGACGAAACTCCGCCACCACGAGGCGGAACCTTGGCGGAACCAATCTAGGGCTCTGGTGGAGCTGTTCTGCCGGGGAAGCATCCCTCCGGGAGGGGGAAATCATCACCATCGTCATCACCATCGATCCTATCATTGGGAGGGGATCAATCTCCATCAACATCTTCACCAGCACCATATCATCCCAAACCCTAGTTCATCTCTTGTATCCAATCTTTGTCCCAAAACCTCAGATTGGTACCTGTGGGTTGCTAGTAGTGTTGATTACTCCTTGTAGTTGATGCTAGTTGGTTTATTTGGTGGAAGATCATATGTTCAGATACTTTATGCACATTAACACCCCTCTCATTATGAACATGAATATGATTTGTGAGTAGTTATGTTTGTTCCTGAGTAAATGGGAGAAGTCTTACTATAAGTAGGCATGTGAATTTGGTATTCGTTCGATATTTTGATGAGGTGTATGTTCTCTTTCCTCTACTGGTGTCATGTGAACGTTGACTACATGACACTTCACCATTATTTGGGCCTAGGGGAAGGCATTGGGAAGTAATAAGTAGATGATGGGTTGCTAGAGTGACAGAAGCTTAAACCCTAGTTTATGCGTTGCTTCGTAAGGGGCTGATTTGGATCCATATGTTTCATGCTATAGTTAGGTTTACCTTAATACTTCTTTTGTAGTTGTGGATGCTTGTAAGAGGGCTTAATCATAAGTGGGATGCTTGTCCAAGGAAGGGCAGTACCCAAGCACCGGTCTACCCACATATCAAATTATCAAAGTAACGAATGCGAATCATATGAGCGTGATGAAAACTAGCTTGACGATAATTCCCATGTGTCCTCGGGAGCGTTTTCCCTTATATAAGAGTTTGTCCAGGCTTGTCCTTTGCTACAAAAAGGATTGGGCCATCTTGCAGCACCTTATTTAGTTTTATTACTTGTTACCCGTTACAAATTACCTTATCACAAAACTATCTATTACCGATAATTTCAGTGCTTGCAGAGAATACCTTACTGAAAACTGCTTATCATTTCCTTCTGCTCCTTGTTGGGTTCGACACTCTTACTTATCAAAAGGACTAAGATAGATCCCCTATAATTGTGGGTCATCAATGCATAGCAATGAGAGGGGTATAGTGTGTCTACATACCCTCGTAGACCGAAAGCGGAAGCGTTTGACAACATGGTTGATGTAGTCGAACTTCCTCTTGTTCCGACCGATCAAGCACCGAACGTACGCCACCTCCGAGTTCTGCACACGTTCAGCTCGATGACGTCCCTCGAACTCTTGATCCGGCAAAGTGTCGAGGGAGAGTTCCACCAGCACGATGGCGTGGTGACGGTGATGGTGAAGTGATCCGCGCACGACTTCGCCTAAGCACTACGTGAATATGACCGGAGGCGTAAACTGTGGAAGGGGGCGCCGCACACGGCTAACAATTGTTGGTGTGTGTTCTAGTGGTGCCCCCCACATATATGTAGGTTGGAGGGGAGGAGAGGCAGCCAAGGGGGCACCCTAAGTAGGAGGAATCCTACTTTGGCGCCTCCCCAATTCGGCCTCCCCCCTTTCATAAGTTCTGGAGGGGGAGGAAGGAGGAGGGAGGAGGGACGGAGGGAAGGGGGAGGCCGAATCCCTCCCCTTCCTTCTCTCTCCCCCTCTTTCCTTCTCCTCCTATTTTGGCCTATATGGGGGCGCACCAGCCCCTTAGAGGCTAGTCTGTCCCCTTCTTGGCCCATTAGGCCCATATAGTTGCCGGGGGGGTGTGTGTGCTCGGAACCCCTTCCGGTGACCCGATATGTACCCGGCACCCCCAGAACACTTCCGATGTCCGAGTATCATCGTCCTATATATGAATCTTTAACTCTCGACCATTTTGAGACTCCTCGTCATGTCCATGATCTCATACAGGACTCCTAACAACATTCGGTCACCAAATCACATAACTCATATAATACTAAATCGTCATCGAACGTTAAGCGTGCGCACCTTACGGGTTCGAGAACTATGTAGACATGACCGAGACACCTCTCTGGTCAATAACCAATAGCGGAACTTGGATGCTCATATTGGTTCCTACATATTCTATGAAGATCTTTATCGGTCGAACCGTAATGACAACATACGTTATTCCCTTTGTCATCGGTATGTTACTTGCCCGAGATTCGATCGTCAGTATCTTCATAACTAGTTCAATCTCGTTATCGGCAAGTCTCTTTACTCGTTCTGTAATACATCATCCCGCAACTAACTCATTAGTCACATTGCTTGCAAGGCTTCTTATGATGTGCATTACCGAGAGGGCCCAGAGATACCTCTCTGATACTCGGAGTGACAAATCTCAATCTCGATCTATGCCAACCCAACAAACACCTTCGGAGATACCTGTAGAGCATCTTTATAATCACCCAGTTACGTTGTGACGTTTGATAGCACACAAGGTATTCCTCCGGTATCCGGGAGTTGCATAATCTCATAGTCGAAGGAATATGTATTTGACATGAAGAAAGCAATAGCAATAAAACTTGAATGATCAATATGCTAAGCTAACGGATGGGTCTTGTCCATCACATCATTCTCCTAATGATGTGATCCCGTTCATCAAATGACAACACATGTCTATGGTTAGGAAACTTAACCATTTTTTATTAACAAGCTAGTCTAGTAAAGGCTTACTAGGGACACGATGTTTTGTTTATGTATTCACACATGTATCAAGTTTCCGGTTAATAAAATTCTAGCATGAATAATAAACATTTATCATGATATAAGGAAATATAAAACAACAACTATATTATTTCCTCTAGGGCATATTTACTTTACTCTCCTCTTCGAGGAAATCCCAACACAACTCACAAGTAGCAGTGCCCTAACGATGCACTTTGCACCTGCATGTCCCTCGATGTCGCGCACTGCACCTACATGTCCCCTTAATGTCATGCTTTGCACCAGCATGGGGTGCACTGTCGCCATGCTCTGCACCCACGAGTCCCCTCGACGGGATCTGGGAGCACGGGGTGTAATGCCGTCGCGCTCCGGAGTCCATCGATCCCAAGCTAGACTCCACCGCAGAGCTGGGGGAGGAACAACGCCTATGCCATGCAGCAGAGGAGTCCCTTGCGAGCTCCGAGACCCACCTCAAGGACGAGTCGCATCACGTGTTGTGGGCGCGGGGCGATCTCAAGGCCGAGTCTCGAGTGTTGCATCTTCCGCGGGCCTCGCCCCTGGTTGTGCGCTGCGTGTGCCAGAGGTGGAGGGACCTCACGGTAGTGATGCAGCTACTATGCCTGCGCCGTGACATGCCACCTTCATCCTACACCTCTCGCAGATTGATAAATCTTAGGTCATTCACTTGAGATATTTTTGTTGTCCTACAAAACACTGTGTTTGGAGGCCCAACAAACTCTATAAGAAAAAAGTTGCATAGTATACATCGTATGCCAACTTGGTTTATTTACAACGGTATGAATATATGTGTGTTCACAGTTATCTATCTTAAATACATATCGCCTATAATGTTAGAAGCGATGAATGCTAGACTAGTTAAAATCTTTAAACACAATCCATATATCTTACCGATCACAGATATGTGACACTAAAGGAGGGATGGGGGCTCCAAACCCGTGGATGTGCACCAAAAGGTTTGTCACCATATGCATAGGCAAACAGTGCATGCATCTATGACTATGCATAACTGTTAACATGAATTAAATACAACTTTATCTCTTAGCATGTGGTGGATAATACACGAGTTCATATGTTGGTTGGACTATTCAAATAATTGCACAAACACATTTTTGTAATCATGTGGCCAACTCCTTTCGCTTCCACTAAATCAAAGATACACCAACGAGCACAATTTTTCCTCTGTTTCTTGGAGCTCAAAGTTTCACCCACGAGCATGTGCTCTTCGGTGAACTTTTTGTTTATTGATGTCAAACATATCTGAATTTTTTTAACATTTACATGTTTGTGTCCTATGCGTACGTGTTAATTTTCATGAAAAATGATAGATTTTGTGTTGAGTGGTGCTCACAAGTGCCGAGGGGCATTTATGTTTATAGTCATCAATTAATATTAGTAGCTATCAATTTAGTCTCAGTTAGAAAAATTTACATGTTTGATTATGCCATGTAATTATTGTGTCACATACACAAATACATGACATCAATGTGCATGTCCCATATTAATAAATATACCAAACGACACCAAAGGTATCCATTCAAATTATGTTTCGTATCAAATGTAGTTATTCATATCTTACATCTGAGATAAATTATATTGTCATGGATCATCCAACATGGTTGAGCTTGCCTTTCCCCCTCATGCTAGCCAAAATTCATCGCACCAAGTAGAGATACTACTTGTGTTTCCAAATACCCTTAAACCAGTTTTGCCATGAGAGTCCACTATACCTACCTATGGATTGAGTAAGATCCTCCAAGTAAGTTGTCATCGGTGCAAAGCAATAAAAATTGCCCTCTAAATATGTATGACTTATTAGTGTGGGAGAAAATAAACTTTATATGATTATGTGATATGGAAGAAATAAAAGCGACGGACTGCATAATAAAGGTCTATATCACAAGTGGCAATATAAAGTGACATTCTTTCGCATTAAGATTTTGTGCATCCAACCATAAAAGCGCATGACAACCTCTGCTTCCCTCTGCGAAGGGCCTATCTTTTACTTTTATCTCCTACCTTGCATAAGAGTCATGGTGATCTTCATCCTTCCTTTTTACGTTTTATCCTTTGGCAAGCACAGTATGTTGGAAAGATCCTGGTATATATGGCTAATTGGATGTGAGTTTTCATGAACTATTGTTGTTGACATTACCCTTGAGGTAAAACGTTGGGAGGCAAAACTATATGCCCCTATCTTTCTCTGTGTCCGATTAAAACTCCATACCCATAAGTATTGCGTGAGTGTCAGCAATTGTGAAAGACTATATGCTAGTTGAGTATGTGGACTTGCTGAAAAGCTCTTATACATTGACTCTTTCCTATGTTATGATAAATTGCAATTGCTCCAATGACTGAGATTATAGTTCGTTAGTTTTCAATGAAGTTTATGATCCATACTTGAAATTGTGATTGAATTATCACTCTAGCATAAGAAATCATATGACAAGAATTATATAAGTTGCTGTTCTAAGAATGATCACGATGCCCTCATGTCCGTATTTTATTTTTTATCGACACCTCTATCTCTAAACATGTGGACATATTTTTCGACTTCGGCTTTCGCTTGAGGACAAGCGAGGTCTAAGCTTGAGGGAGTTGATACGTCCATTTTGCATCATGATTTTATATTGATATTTATTGCATTATGGGTTGTTATTACACATTATCTCACAATACTTATGCCTATTCCCTCTTATTTTACAAGGTTTACATAAAGAGGGAGAATGCCGGCAGCTGGGATTCTGGGCTGGAAAAGGAGCAAATATTAGAGACCTATTCTGCATAGCTCCAAAAGTCCTGAAACTTCACGGAAGACGTTTTCAGAATATATAGAAAATACTCAGCGGAAGAAGTTCACCAGGGGGCCACACCCTGCCCACGAGGGTGGGGTCGCGCCCTACCCCCTGGGCGCGCCCCCTACCTCGTGGGCCCCCTGGTGGCCCTCCGGTGGCCATCTTCTGCTATATGAAGTCTTTCGATGGGAAAAAATCATAAGCCATCTTCTCGGACGAAACTCCGCCGCCACAAGGCGGAACCTTAGCGGAACCAATCTAGGGCTTTGGCGGAGTTGTTCTGTCGGGGAAACTTCCCTCCGGGAGGGGGAAATCATCATCATCATCATCATCACCAACGCTCCTCTCATCGGGAGAGGGCAATGTCCATCAACATCTTCATCAGCACCATCTCCTCTAAAAACCCTAGTTCATCTCTTGTATCCAATTCTTGTCTCCAAGTCCGGGATTGGTGCTAGTAGGTTGCTAGTAGTGTTAATTACTCCTTGTAGTTGATGCTAGTTGGTTTATTTGGTGGAAAATCATATGTTCAGATCATATATGCATATTAATACCCCTCTGATTATGAACATGTTTATGCTTTGTGAGTAGTTACGTTTGTTCCTGAGGACATGGGAGAAGTCTTGCTATTAGTAGTCATGTGAATTTGGTATTCGTTCAATATTTTGATGAGATGTATGTTGTCTCTCGTCTAGTGGTGTTATGTGAATGCCGACTACATGACACTTCACCATTATTTGGGCCTAGAGGAAGGAATTGGGAAGTAATAAGTAGATGATGGGTTGCTAGAGTGACAGAAGCTTAAACCCTAGTTTATGCGTTGCTTCATAAGGGGCTGATTTGGATCCATATGTTTCATGTTATGGTTAGGTTTACCTTAATACTTTTGTTGTAGTTGTGGATGCTTGCAATAGAGGTTAATCATAAGTGGGATGCTTTTCCAAGTAAGGACAGTACCCAAGCATCGGTCCACCCACATATCAGATTATCAAAGTACCGAACGCAAATCATATGAGCGTGCTGAAAACTAGCTTGACGATATTCCCATGTGTCCTCAGGAGCGCTTTTCTCTATATAAGAGTTTGTGCAGGCTTGTCCTTTGCTACAAAAAGGATTGGGCTACCTTGCTGCACTTTATTTACTTTTGTTACTTGTTGCTCGTTACAAATTATCCTATCAGAAAACTATCTATTACCACTTATTTCAGTACTTGCAGAGAATACCTTGCTGGAAACCGCTTATCATTTCCTTCTGCTCCTCGTTGGGTTCGACACTCTTACTTATCGAAAGGACTATGATAGATCCCCTATACTTGTGGGTCATCTAGACTCTTTTCTAGCGCCGTTGCCGGGGAGTGAAGCGCCTTTGGTAGGTGGAATTTGGTAAGGAAAAATTTATATAGTGTGCTGAAATTTACTGTCACTCGTTACTATGGAAAGTAATCCTCTGAGGGGCTTGTTCGGGGTATCTTCACCCCGACCAGTAGAGCAAAGAGTTGCTCCTCAACCTACTGAACCTCCTAAAAATGAAAATGTCTTCTTTGAAATTCCTTCGTGTATGATAGAAAAACTGCTAGTAATCCTTTTGTAGGAGATGGAACAAAGCATCCTGCTGAGCACTTAATATATGTGGATGAAGTTTGTGGATTATTTAAGCTAGCAGGTGTACCTGGAGATGTTGTTAAGAAGAAGGTCTTCCCTTTATCTTTGAAGGGAGATGCATCGACATGGTATAGGCTATGTGATGATATGGGGTCATGGAATTACAAACGATTGAAATTGGAATTTCATCAGAAGTTTTATCCTATGTATCTTGTTCATCGTGATCGCAATTATATATATAGTTTTTGGCCTCGCGAAGGAGAAAGCATCGCTCAAGCTTGGGGGAGGCTTAAATCAATGTTATATTCATGCCCCAATCATGAGCTCTCAAGAGAAATGATTATTCAAAATTTTTATGCTCGGCTTTCTGATAGCAAACGCACCATGCTTGATACTTCTTGTGCTGGCTCTTTTATGATGAGGACTATTGAATTCAAATTGGATTTATTGGAAAGAATTAAACGTAACTCTAAAGATTGGGACCTCGAAAAAGGTAGTGAGTCAGGTATGACACCTAGGTTTGATTGTGTTAAATCTTTTATGGATACTGATGTTTTCCATAAATTTAGCACTAAATATGGACTTGACTCTGAGATAGTAGCTTCTTTCTGTGAATCTTTTGCTACTTATGTTGATCTCCCCAAGGAGAAGTGGTTTAAATATCATCCTCCCATAGAAGTAAAAGTAGCTGCACCTATTAAAGTTGAAGAAAAGATTGTCACTTATAATGATCCTATTGTTCCTACTGCTTATGTTGAGAAACCACCTTTTCATGTTAGGATAAAGGATCATGCTAAAGCTTCAACTGTGGTTCGTAAAAGCAATATTAAAACTTATACACCTTCAAATTAAAGTTGAACCTGATATTGCTATTGTTAAAGATCTCTTGGCTGATAATATTGATGGGCATGTTATTTATTTCTATGATGAAACTGCTAGAATTGCTAAACCTTGTGCTAAAGATAAACCTAGACATGTGGTAGGCATGCCTGTTATTTCTGTTAAAATAGGAGATCATTGTTATCATGGCTTATGTGATATGGGTGCCAGTGCTAGTGTAACACCTATTAGCCTATATAGAGAAATTATGCATGATATTGCACCTGTTGAGTTAGAAGATATTGATGTCACAATTAAACTTGCCAATAGAGATACTATTTCACCAATGGGAATCGTTAGAGATGTTGAAGTCTTGTGTGGGAAAACTAAATATCCTGCTAATTTTCTTGTTCTTGGTTCCCCACAAGATAGCTTTTGTCCCATTATATTTGGTAGACCCTTCTTGAACACTATTAATGCTACCATAGATTCCAAAAGGGATGTTGTTACTATCGGTTTAGATGATATGACTCATGAATTTAATTTCTGTAAATTTAGTAGACAACACCGTGAAGAAGAATTGCCTAGTAAGGATGAAATTATTGGTCTTGCTTCTATTGTCGTACCTCCTAGCGATCCTTTAGAACAATATTTACCTTGATGTACCTTAGTTTAGGCTTTTTCTTTGGGGTTATTCTTCATAGCCTTGTACATATTGTAACTTTATCAATTGGAATAAAATGATAGGCTGTGGGGTTTTCCCCTACATTGCACAGTCAAAAAAATATATTTGCTAGACCATGAAAATGATATGTTTATGAATGAAAGAAGGGAGATAGATGAAGAATTCTTTAAATAGGAACCTATTCTGAAAAGCAATTTGCCTATTGAAATCCTAGGGGATCCTCCTCCACCCAAGGGTGATCCCGTGTTTGAGCTTAAACTGTTGCCTAATAATCTTAAATATGCTTATCTTGATGAGAAAAAGATATATCCTGTTATTATTAGTGCTAACCTTTCAGAGCATGAGGAAGAGAGATTATTGAAAACTCTGAAGAAGCACCGTGCTGCTATTGGGTATACTCTTGATGATCTTAAGGGCATTAGTCCCACTCTATGTCAACATAAAATAAATTTGGAAGAAGATGCTAAACCAGTTCGTGACATCAACGATGACTGAATCCTAAAATGAAAGAAGTGGTAAGAAAGGAAATACTAAAGCTCCTTGAGGCAGGTATAATCTATCCTGTTGCTGGTAGTCAGTGGGTAAGTCCTGTCCATTGTGTCCCTAAGAAGGGAGGTATTACTGTCGTTCCTAATGATAAAGATGAATTGATTCCTCAAAGAATTATTATAGGTTATAGGATGGTAACTGATTTCCGCAAATCAAATAAGGCCACTAAAAAGGATCATTACCCCTTACCTTTTATCGATCAAATGCTAGAAAGATTATCCAAACATACACATTTTTGCTTTCTAGATGGTTATTCTGGTTTCTCTCAAATACCTATGTCAGCCAAAGATCAATCAAAGACTACTTTTTCTTGCCCTTTTGGTACTTTTGCTTATAGACGTATGCCTTTTGGTTTATGTAATGCACCTGCTACCTTTCAAAGATGATGATGGCTATATTCTCTGACTTTTGTGAAAAGATTTGTGAGGTTTTCATGGACGATTTCTCCGTCTATGGATCTTCTTTTGATGATTGCTTAAGCAACCTTGATCGAGTTTTGCAGAGATGTGAAGAAACTAATCTTGTCTTGAATTGGGAAAAGTGCCACTTTATGGTTAATGAAGGTATTGTCTTGGGGCATAAAGTTTCCGAAAGAGGTATTGAGGTTGATAAAGCCAAGGTTGATGCTATTGAAAAGATGCCATGTCCCAAGGACGTCAAAGGTATAAGAAGTTTCCTTGGTCACGCCGGATTTTATAGGAGGTTCATTAAGGACTTCTCAAAAATTTCTCGGCCTCTAACTAATCTATTACAAAAAATATACCATTTGTCTTTGATGATGATTGTGTAGAAGCATTTGAAATACTTAAGAAAGAATTGATCTCTACACCTATTGTTCAACCACCTGATTGGAATTTACCTTTTGAAATTATGTGTGACGCTAGTGATTATGTTGTAGGTGCTGTTCTAGGAAAAAGAGTTGATAAGAAATTAAATTTTATTCAATATGCTAGTAAAACCCTAGACAATGCTCAAAGAAATTATGCTACTACTGAAAAAGAATTCTTAGCAGTTGTATTTAATTATGATAAGTTCAGACCTTATATTGTTGATTCTAAAGTAACTATTCACACTGATCATGCTGCTATTAAATATCTTATGGAAAATAAAGATGCTAAACCTAGACTTATTAGATGGGTTCTCTTGCTACAAGAATTTGACTTACATATTGTTGATAGAAAGGGAGCTGAGAACCTCGTTGCAGACAACTTGTCTAGGTTAGAAAATGTGCTTGATGACCCTCTACCTATTGATGATAGCTTTCCTGATGAGCAATTAAATGTCATAAATACTTCTCATACTGCTCCATGGTATGTTGATTATGCTAATTACATTGTTGCTAAGTTCATACCACCTAGTTTCACATACCGGCAAAAGAAAAAGTTCTTCTATGATTTGAGGCATTACTTTTGGGATGACCCACATCTTTATAAATAAGGAGTAGATGGTGTTATTAGACGTTGTGTGCATGAGCATGAACAGGAACAGATCCTATGCAAGTGTCACTCCGAAGATTATGGAGGACACCATGCTGGAGATTGAACTGCACATAAGGTATTGCAATCTGGTTTTTATTGGCCTACTCTCTTCAAGGATGCTCGTAAGTTTGTCTTATCTTGTGATGAATGTCAAAGAATTGGTAATATTAGTAGACGTCAAGAAATGCCTATAAATTATTCACTCGTTATTGAACCATATGATGTTTGGGGCTTTGACTATATGGGACCTTTTCCTTCCTCTAATAGATATACACATATTTTAGTTGCTGTTGATTACGTTACTAAGTGGGTAGAAGCTATTCCAACTAGTAGTGCTGATCATAACACTTCTATTAAAATGCTTAAAGAAGTTATTTTTCCAAGATTTGGAGTCCCTAGATATTTAATGACTGATGGTGGTTCACATTTTATTCATGGTGCTTTCCGTAAAATGATTGCTAAATATGATGTTAATCATAGAATTGCATCTCCTTATCACCCACAGTCTAGTGGTCAAGTAGAATTGAGCAATAGAGAACTCAAAGTAATTTTGCAAAAGACTGTTAATAGATCTAGAAAGAATTGGTCCAAGAAACTTGATGATGCATTATGGGCCTATAAAACTACATATAAAAATCCTATGGGTATGTCTCCGTATAAAATGGTTTATGGAAAAGCATGTCACTTACCTCTCGAACTAGAACACAAGGCATATTGGGCTATTAAAGAGCTCAATTATGATTTTCAACTTGCCGGTGAGAAGAGGTTATTTGATATTAGCTCACTCGATGAATGGAGAACCCAGGCCTACGAAAATGCCAAGTTGTTTAAAGAAAAAGTTAAAAGATGGCATGACAAAAGGATACAAAAGTGTGAGTTTAATGTAGGTGATTATGTATTGCTATACAACTCTCGTTTAAGATTTTTTGCAGGAAAACTTCTCTCTAAATGGGAAGGTCCTTACGTTATCGAGGAGGTCTATCGTTCCGGTGCCATCAAAATCAACAACTTCGAAGGCACAAATCCGAAGGTGGTGAACGGTCAAAGAATCAAACATTATATCTCAGGTAATCCCATAAATGTTGAAACCAATGTTATTGAAACCGTAACCCCGGAGGAATACATAAGGGACACTTTCCGGAACGTTTCAGCCTCCGAAAAGGAATAGGTATGTGGTACGGTAAGTAAACCAACTCCAAAACAGTTTTTAAGGTAATATTTCTCTCTTTAGGAATATTTAGAAAAATAGAAAAATAAGTAGCAGTCCGGGAAGGACACGAGGGCTCCACGAGGGTGGAGGGCGCGCCCCCTACCTCGTGTGCTCTTCGGACTCTGTTTTCGTACACGACACATATTTTGGTCAGTAAAAATTCATTATATAATCTCCCGGAGGTTTTGACTCCCGTATCACGCAAAAATCTCATTTTTTGTTTCAAGCTATTTTTCTGACAAATCCAGGTCATCATGTCGTCTTCAAGCGCCCCCAAAGACCAGTTCTTCGAGAAGGTCATCAACCCCTACCTCGCAGAAGTGCTGCAACACCCTCAAACCATTGAGATGCGTGAGGGGTTGTTGCACATCTGTGATGCTGAGGGACTAAGGAAGACCGGAAGCACGGAGGCAAGGCTCGAGGCATTGGAGCAAGAAGTTTTCAAGTGTCAGGAGATGGTGGAGCATGGACTCGATTCCAATCACATTATGATCACGGAGTTCACCAACAACCACAAGCTAGACGTCAAGGACATTGGGGAGGCCATCTTCAAGCTTCATGAGAAAAACGAGCACCTCCAAGCCTAGATCTATGACCTACAAAATTAAAACTGTGAGTATGAATATATATTCAAGAGGATGAGTTTGGCTGCAGATTTGAGGTTTCAGGAAACTCAATCATCCTTCTATGATGGTGAGCTTATGCCTTGGAAGAAGGACAACAAGCCTACGCCATCAACAAAACCATCACCGTCTCCACCAACAAAGAAGAATTGAGTATCTGGTATGGGCACTCCCTTTGGCAACTGCCAAGCTTGGGGGAGTGCCCCGGTATCGTATCACCATCACTTTTATCTTTACCGTTTTTCTTAGTTCGATCCTTTTGGTAATATCTTGATCTAGTAGAATAAATTTTATAGTATGATCTAGTTGTGAGTTTTGCTTTATAATTCCTCTATGTAATCGAGTCCGTGAGTTATATATAATAAAGATTAGTGTTGAGTCAAGGGCTTGATTATTTTGCCATGATCCTAAGGGAATAAAAGAAAAGAGAAAGAAAGAAAAGAAACATAGAGATCAGATGGATCTTATGGAGGGTAATGAGCTCACATAGAAAAAGTATGATGATTAAAAGTTGTTGAGGGTTGACAAGCATAGTTTTGGTCATCGTTGCAATTAATAGGAAGTAATAAAGAAAGAGAGGTCTACACATATAGATATACTATCTTGGACATCTTTTATGATTGTGAGCACTCATTAAAATATGACATGCTAAAGAGTTGATGTTGGACAAGGAGGACAACATAATGGGTTATGTTTTCTTACATCTGAGATAAATTATATTGTCATGGATCATCCAACATGGTTGAGCTTGCCTTTCCCCCTCATGCTAGCCAAAATTCATCGCACCAAGTAGAGATACTACTTGTGTTTCCAAATACCCTTAAACCAGTTTTGCCAAGAGAGTCCACTATACCTACCTATGGATTGAGTAAGATCCTCCAAGTAAGTTGTGATCGGTGCAAAGCAATAAAAATTGCCCTCTAAATATGTATGACTTATTAGTGTCGGAGAAAATAAACTTTATATGATCGTGTGATATGGAAGAAATAAAAGCGACAGACTGCATAATAAAGGTCTATATCACTGTAACATCCCAAATTTCCAATTTGGAATGTTATACAATAGATCATCATTGCATATCATATTTTATTGAATTTTGGTTGATCCTAGAAATTCTACGCAACTCAAGGACCCTCGGAGAAAGTTGGGGATTTCGTTATTTTCATATTTGAGTTTTCTCAAATCTTGAAAATAGGATCATTTGTTTTTATTTATTTTATCTTCAATTATTTCTATTATCAAAATATGAGAGAGGGAATAAAATGACTTTCCCCAAATAAATAAATATTGAGGATTTAATGAAAAATCAAATAAGATTTTATTTGGATTTATTTGCTATTTTATTTGAATTTAGGAAAAACGCGCGTTTTTCAAAATTGCATTTAGGCCCCAAACAAATTTATTTCGGGATTTTTGGAGTCCGTTTAGTATTACTTTTGTTTTTTTCTGAGTGTAATTATTTAAAAAAAACGCCCGAACCGACCTACGGGCCGCATCCGGCCCGGACTCCTTCAGGGGGGGGGGGCTTTATATACCGCCGCCCTAGGCCGCCCCCAGCCCAACACCGCGCCGCGCCCCGCCGCCCAAACCCTGGCCGCCCCCAGCCCAACGCTGCGCCGCGCCCTAGCCGCTCCCTCGCTGCCCCGCCGTCGCCGGAGTTCGCCGCCGATGAGGTCGAGCCGCCCCGGTTTTTTTAGAAAACCGTTAGGTTTTCACCAGTTTTTTCGGTTTTTTAGATTCATTTTTTAGATAGATTAGTTTTTTCTGGTTTAGTTAATTAGCGAGCGTTCGCTCGTTCGTTCATTTTAACGAACGCGTTCTTCGTTTAGATTCAGACAACGAACGTTCGTTCGTTAATCTGTTCATCGTTTTCCTTTTTCTCGGATTAAATCCGCGATTTTTCTGATCGTGATTTCTGATCCGGTTTTCGTTTTAGTATAACTTTTCGCTCGTTTATCGGAATCAGGCGATTCAAACGCCTGGAGTTTCGTCTCGAAACCCTCTTTCCGTTTAACCAACTCAAACAAGTTTTTGCCTCTGTAAAATTTGACCTAGATCCAAAATAGTAAACGAAGCTTGTTTCTTTTGCCATTTGTCTTTCGTTGCTTCGTTCGGTTTGATTCTTTTTGCCAACCAGAGTTCTTAAGTTGAACTTTCTGGTCATATCTCTTATTTGAGTTTTACCTGTGCATTAGTTGAGTACTTATTGTATGCTTGTTTGTTTGCGATAGAGTACCCGGAGTGCGTCGATTGCTACTTCGAATCGCTAGGTTTTGCGGATCATCAGCAAGGCAAGTAACACTTTGATCATACTTCCTGTTACCCAGTTTTTATTGCATTAGATCAATCCTCACACATTGCATGATTAGGATCTAATTAAATTGTGGGTTTGGGAAGTACATGAGGTAGTACCTATCACCTGTTTTATTATCAAACCTTTGGGAGTTACTTCTACGTTTGCTTATTATGCCTTGCTATGCTAGTAGACGTGGATTGGGTGAATGAAATCCATGACAGATGTGAGTTTCATAAATTAATGGTTTATCTAAGGTGGCAACTTAAATACACATCTGGGTGGATTGAGGCACCTGGGTATTCCAACGATTGCCTGTTTTTCTTTTGGACCGCCACCTAGGCTCAAAGGGATCATGAGATTATTCATGCTAGAAACTTCCGTGTGCAGCCACAAGCTACTATGGGCTCTAGCATAGTTGACTAAGTTGTGCGAACTCTTACAGTGGTAGACTAGCAGAAGTAGGGGAAAGTAGGTGTAACGGTCTACCCGATCGTAAGGTGTGAGCGCTTCTGAAAGACTATGTCTCGGTCATCCGTCTTCTCAAACACCATGTAGTGCGAGAATCCCAACGGAGGAGATCGAGTCTTGTGGGGAAAAGTGTGCAAACCTCTGCAGAGTGTATAAACTAATCATGGTTAGCCATGTCCCCGGTTATGGACAACTTGAGTATCTAGTACTTGGATTATCATGTGAATCTCATCATGTTACTCTAATTAATTTGTTGGGTTTTTAATGATGAAGTTTAATTGGGATTGAGAGCGTGTCTACACTCTCAATGTTTAACAAGTACCATGATAGTTAAATAAAATTTATTCCTTTGCAGTAGGGAAAAATTGGCTTTACGCAAGACTGTAACCATAGAGCTTTCCACCAGCCAAATATGCATATAGTATAGTCTTATTTCTTTCATTGCTCTCTATGTGTTACATTGCCAGCATATTCCATGTGCTGACCCGTTTCGGGCTGCAACGTTCATGTTGCAGACTTTTCAGACAACGAGTAAGGTGCCTTTTAGGTCGTGGTTCTATACTCAGTGATGCCGTTGGAGTTGATGGACTCACTTATCTTCCAAGCCTTCCGCTGTTATCGTTATTATATGGCCTTAAGCCATATTTATTGTAATAAGTTCTCTTTTGAGACACTCGATGCAATAAGTGTGTGATTGCTACTCTGTTATAAATCCTTCAAGTACTGTGTGGTGTTAGCATTACTGATCCAGGGATGACACCTGAGCACAGAGATTGGACCGTTTGAGGTCTGGTCACTACAATCACAAGTGGCAATATAAAGTGACGTTCTTTCGCATTAAGATTTTGTGCATCCAACCATAAAAGCGCATGACAACCTCTGCTTCCCTCTGCGAAGGGCCTATCTTTTACTTTTATCTCCTACCTTGCATAAGAGTCATGGTGATCTTCATCCTTCCTTTTTACATTTTATCCTTTGGCAAGCACAGTATGTTGGAAAGATCCTGGTATATATGGCTAATTGGATGTGAGTTTTCATGAACTATTGTTGTTTACATTACCCTTGAGGTAAAACGTTTGGAGGCAAAACTATATGCCCCAATCTTTCTCTGTTTCCGATTAAAACTCCATACCCATAAGTATTGCGTGAGTGTCAGCAATTGTGAAAGACTATATGATAGTTGAGTATGTGGACTTGCTGAAAAGCTCTTATACATTGACTCTTTCCTATGTTATGATAAATTGCAATTGCTCCAATGACTGAGATTATAGTTTGTTAGTTTTCAATGAAGTTTATGATTCATACTTGAAATTGTGATTGAATTATCACTCTAGCATAAGAAATCATATGACAAGAATTATATAAGTTGTTGTTCTAAGAATGATCATGATTCCCTCATGTCCGTATTTTATTTTTTATCAACACCTCTATCTCTAAACATGTGGACATATTTTTCGATTTTGGCTTTCGCTTGAGGACAAGTGAGGTCTAAGCTTGGGGGAGTTGATACGTCCATTTTGCATCATGCTTTTATATAGATATTTATTGCATTATGGGCTGTTATTACACATTATGTCACAATACTTATGCCTATTCCCTCTTATTTTACAAGGTTTACATAAAGAGGGAGAATGCCGGCAGCTGGGATTCTTGGCTGGAAAAGGAGCAAATATTAGAGACGTATTCTGCACAACTCCAAAAGTCCTGAAACATCACGGAAGACGTTTTCAGAATATATAAAAAATACTCAGCGGAAGAAGTTCACCAGGGGGGCCACACCCTGCCCACGAGGGTGGGGGCGCGCCCTACCCCCCTGGGCGTGCCCCCCTACCTCATGGGCCTCCTGGTGGCCATCTTTTGCTATATGAAGTCTTTCGATGGAAAAAAAATCATAAGCCATCTTCTCAGACGAAACTCCATCGCCACGAGGTGGAACCTTGGCGGAACCAATCTAGGGCTCTGGCGGAGCTGTTCTGCTGGGGAAACTTCCCTCTGGGAGGGGGAAATCATTGTCATCGTCATTACTAATGCTCCTCTCATTGGGAGAGGGCAATCTCCATCAACATCTTCATCAGAACCATCTCCTCTCAAAACCCTAGTTCATCTCTTGTATCCAATTCTTGTCTCCAAGTCCGAGATTGGTGCTAGTAGGTTGCTAGTAGTGTTAATTACTCCGTGTAGTTGATGCTAGTTGGTTTATTTGGTGGAAGATCATATGTTCAGATCCTATATGCATATTAAAACCCCTATGATTATGAACATGTTTATGCTTTGTGAGTAGTTACGTTTGTTCCTGAGGACATGGGAGAAGTCTTGCTATTAGTAGTCATGTGAATTTGGTATTCGTTCAATATTTTGATGAGATGTATGTTGTCTCTCCTCTAGTGGTGTTATGTGAACGTCGACTACATGACACTTCACCATTATTTGGGCCTAGAGTAAGGCATTAGGAAGTAATAAGTAGATGATGGGTTGCTAGAGTGACAGAAGCTTAAACCCTAGTTTATGCGTTGCTTCGTAAGGGGCTGATTTGGATCCATATGTTTCATGCTATGGTTAGGTTTACCTTAATACTTTTGTTGTAGTTGCGTATGCTTGCAATAGAGGTTAATCATAAGTGGGCTGCTTGTCCATGTAAGGATAGTATCCAAGCACCGGTCCACCCACATATCAGATTATCAAAGTACCGAACGCGAATCATATGAGCGTGCTGAAAATTAGCTTGACGATATTCCCATGTGTCCTCGGGAGCGCTTTTCTCTATATAAGAGTTTGTCCAGGCTTGTCCTTTGCTACAAAAAGGATTGGGCCACCTTACTGCACTTTATTTACTTTTGTTACTTGTTGCTAGTTATAAATTATCCTATCACAAAACTATCTGTTACCACTTATTTTAGTGCTTGCAGAGAATACCTTACTGAAAACTGCTTATCATTTCCTTCTGCTCCTCGTTGGGTTCGACACTCTTACTTATCGAAAGGACTATGATAGATCCCCTATACTTGTGGGTCATCAATAACGTGCCTTCCACTTGCCGTCCGGACAATCGATGAGAGGTAGCTCAAAGACACCGTCAATCTGTTATTCCCTCTCATAGATAGGCTCTACAGAAGGATGTGATCGAGAATGAGCAAGTGGGCTTGTAGGTGAGCACGTGACACAATGATCTCACGACAGATGAAGGGATGAATACATGACTCTGATGATGCGGATGATGGTGACACACCAAAGGCGACGTCAATGATGAAGGTTAGTGATTTCCAAGAGGAAAAGAAAAGCTAAATATTGTAAATAGCAAAATATGGATTTTAGAACATAGGTCGTGCCTTCGACATGTCTTTGGTCTGACACGATAGTCAAAAGTGTGTCCAGGTATGAAACATTGGTAAATACAGGCGGTTTCGAGCACATTGGTCATACAAAGAGATATTTCTTCATCCATAGTTCATAATTTACACTTCCGAGCATACATTGATCAAAATAGAATCATCAAAAAGTTGAAAACAGAACTGATCATTCTGCTTTGTTGGGAAGAAAGAAAATTCTAGGGGAAATGGATGAGCTTCTTATCAAGGAAGAAATGTTATGGAAGAAGAGATCTCGTCTAGACAAGATGAAAGGGGGAGATTGTAATACAAATATTTTCAGCTAAAGGCTTCTTGGAGAGCAAAAAAAATTATATTTATGCTCTTAGGAAGGATGATGGTTGTCTCATGGAAAATCTAGAGGAAATGAAAGGTATCGCAAACTCATTCTTTAAACAGCTTTATTCTTGTGATGCTTCGGTTGATCCATCCCACATTATTTCGATTGTCAAGCCCCTTGTGACTGATAATATGAATGCGATCTTTGCAAACCGTTTACGAAAAAATAAATAAGTGATGCCCTTTTTTAAATGGGATCGCTAAAAGCTCCAGGGCCAAATGGCTTTCCTGCGAGGTTTTTCCATCGGAATTGGGGTCTAATCAAAGATGATATTGTCAAGGTTGTCCAACAATTTTTTATTTTTGGAATTATGTCTGGTGGTATTAATAATACAACTATTGTTCTCAGCCCAAAGATTAAGAATCCTCAAAACAATCAAAGATTTTTGGTCGATCAGTGATAACCCATAAGTATAGGGGATCGCAACAGTTTTTGAGGCTAGAGTATTCAACCCAAATTTATAGATTAGACACAAGGGGAGCCAAAGAATATTTGAAGGTATTAGTAGCTGAGTTGTCAATTCAACCACACCTGGAGAGTAATTATCTACAGCAAGTAATCAGTAGGAAAGCAATATGATAGTTTTGATAATAATGACAGCAGTAACA
The DNA here is from genome assembly GCF_056163025.1 of Triticum urartu. Taxonomy (NCBI): domain Eukaryota; kingdom Viridiplantae; phylum Streptophyta; class Magnoliopsida; order Poales; family Poaceae; genus Triticum; species Triticum urartu. The sequence goes on from NC_141873.1 coordinate 433,538,771, forward strand.
GTAACGGTAACAGTGATAGCAGTTTTGTAGCAAGTGTAACAGTGATGATAGCAGTAGTAACTTAGCAAGAACAATATAAGATAAATTCGTAGGCATGGGATCAGTGACTTGTTGGATGATATTCATCATGAGACAGTTATAACCAAGTGATACGACACTAGCTCCAGTTCGTCAATATAATGTAGGCATGTATTCTGTAAGTAGTCATACGTTCTTATGGAAAGAACTTGCATGACATCTTTTGTCATACCCTCCCGTGGCAGCGGGGTCCATATTGGAATCTAAGGGATATTAAGGTCTCCTTTTAATAGAGAACGGAAACAAAGCATTAACACATAGTGAATACATGAACTCCTCCAACTACGGTCATCACTGGGAGAAGTCTCGGTTTCTGTCACTCCGGGGTTGCCGGATCATAACACGTAGTACGTGACTATAACTTGCAAGATCGGATCTAGAACGTGGATGTAATGGTGATAACATAAACGGTTCAGATCTGAAATCATGGCACCCGGGCCCAAAGTGACAAGCATTAAGCATGGCAAAGTCACAACAACATCAATCTTAGAACATAGTGGATACTAGGGATCAAGCCCTAACAAAACTAACTCGATTACATGATGAATCTCATCCAACTACTCACCGACCAGCAAGCCTATGAAGGAATTACTCACTCCCGCTGGGGAGCATCATGGAATTGGCGATGGAGAAGGGTTGGTGATGACAAAGAATGAAGATCGCCCTCTCCGGAGCCCCAAACGGACTCCAGATCTGGCCTCCCGATGAAGAACAGGAGGTGACGGCGGCTCCGTGATACGTCCATTTTGCATCATATATCGATACTTATTGCATTATGGGCTGTTATTACACATTATGTCACAATACTTATGCCTATTCTCTCTTATTTTACAAGGTTTACATGAAGAGGGAGAATGCTGGCAGCTGTAATTCTGGGCTGGAAAGGGAGCAAATATTAGAGACCTATTCTGGACAGCTCCAAAAGTCCTAAAACTCCACGGGAGTCATTTTCAGAATATATAAAAAATATTGGGCAAAGGAAGCACCAGACAGGGGCCACCCATCATCCACGAGGGTGGGGGCGCGCCCTACCCCCTGGGTGCGCCCCCTGCCTCGTGCGCCCCCTGGCAGGCCTCCGGTGCCCATCTTCTGCTATATGAGGTCTTTCGTCCGGAAAAAATTCATAAGCAAGCTCACGGGACGAAACTCCGCCGCCACGAGGCGGAACCAATCTAGGGCTCCGGCGGAGCTGTTCTGCCGGGGAAACATCCCTCCGGGAGGGGGAAATCATCACCATCGATCCTCTCGTCGGGAGGGGGTCAATCTCCATCAACATCTTCACCAGCACCATCTCATCTCAAACCCTGGTCCATCTCTTGTATCCAATCTTTGTCCCAAAGCCTCAGATCGGTACCTGTGTGTTACTAGTAGTGTTGATTACTCCTTGTAGTTGATGCTAGTTGGTTTATTCGGTGAAAGATCATATGTTCAGATCCTTTATGCATATTAAGACCCCTATGATTATGAACATGAATATGATTTGTGAGTAGTTACGTTTGTTCCTGATGACATGGGAGAAGTCTTGCTATAAGTAGTCATGTGAATTTGGTATTCATTTGATATTTTGATGAGATGTATGTTGTCTCTCCTCTAGTGGTGTCATGTGAACGTCGACTACATGACACTTCACCATTGTTTGGGCCAAGAGGAAGGCATTGGGAAGTAATAAGTAGATGATGGGTTGCTAGAGTGACAAAAGCTTAAACCCTAGTTTATCCGTTGCTTCATAAGGGGCTGATTTGGATCCATATGTTTCATGCTTTGGTTAGGTTTACCTTAATACTTCTTTTGTAGTTGTGGATGCTTGCAAGAGGGGTTACTCATAAGTGGGATGCTTGTCCAAGGAAGGGCAGTACCCAAGCACTGGTCCACCCACATATCAAATTATCAAAGTACCGAACGTGAATCATATGAACGTGATGAAAACTAGCTTGACAATAATTCCCATGTGTCCTCGAGAGCGCTTTCCTTTATATAAGAGTTTGTCTAGGCTCGTCCTTTGCTACAAAAAGTATTGGTCCATCTTGCTGCACCTTATTTACTTTTATTACTTGTTACCCGTTACAAATTACCTTATCACAAAACTATCTGTTACCGATAATTTCAGTACTTGCAGAGAATACCTTACTGAAAACTGCTTATCATTTCCTTCTGCTCCTCGTTGGGTTTGACACTCGTACTTATCGAAAGGACTATGATAGATCCCCTATACTTGTGAGTCATCACTCCGCCCCGTGGATCATGATAATTCTTTCTCCCTTATTTTTTCTAGAAAAATAGGATTTTATAGCGTCGGTTTCAGGGTCTGTGGGGCCACCAAGTGGGGACAAACCACCTGGGCGCGCTAGGAGAGGGGGCGTGCCCTAGTGGGTTGTCCCCACCCAGGTGCCCCTCTCCGGTAGGTCTTGGCTCCAGAAATTCTTATTTATTATATAAAAATTCCTCGCAAAGTTTCGTTCCATTCTGAGAACTTTTATTTCTGCACAAAAACAACACCATGGTAGTTCTACTGAAAACAACGTCAATCCGGGGTTAGTTTCATTCAAATCATGCAAATTATAGTCCAAAAGAAGAGGAAAAGCGTTAGGAAAAGTAGATATGTTGGAGACGTACCAACTCCCCCAAGCTTAAACCTTTGCTTGTCCTCAAGAAATTCAGTTGATAAACTGAAAGTGAAAAAGAAAAACTTTTACGAACTCTTTTGCTCTTGTTTGCATAAATAAGCTTAAATAGCACCTGGGTTTTCATCCAACATTATAACTAACCATGCCGACAATAACTCTTAAAGATTATATTAACTCGTATCAATGACATAATCAGCTAGCGAGCAATAATAAGATGTCTCAAATGGCAACACGTTTTCAAAACAACCATGATATAACATGACAATAGTGGTATCTCGCTAGCCCTTTCTGAGACCCCAAAACATAAATGCAGAGCACCTCCAAAGTCCAAGCAGCGACTAAACATTGTAATTCATGGTAGAAAAGATCCAGTCATGATGCACCAAACATTAGCTACACACAATGCATAAGTCATGACAACTGTGCTCTCAGGTTCTAGCGCTTGTTTTAGAAGGTGATGACACAACATAAAAGTAAATAGATAGTCCCTTCGCAGAGGGAAGCAGTGATTTGCAGAGGTGCGAGAGCTTAAGTTTTAAAACAGACATAAATGATATTTTGAGACATGCACCCTTCTCATTTACTTCATGACTATCATTTATCAATATCTTCCGTGCTAAGCATGCTACTAGCGGTTCCCAAGCGATAAAAGTAAAGGTTTACTCCCCCTCCACCAGCAATCACGCTCCATGGCTTGTCCAAAACAACGGGTGCCGTCCAAACCAAAATCAGTCCCCGTGGAGTTTTGTTTAATTATTTGCATTTTTTAGTTTGCTACTAGGAATCCCTATTACCGCCCTTTCCTCGTGCGATGGCGAGTGAATAAACACTCGACCTGAGAATAACCCACTTAGCATGGAAGACACTGACCACCTCCTGTCGTTCCATGAACGATCCAGGCACACAAAGGATATATTTTTAGAAGTTTTTAGAGGTGGCACATGCAAATTTACTTAGGACGACAGGGTAATACTGTATATAGGTAGGTATGGTGGACTCATCTGGAATAACTTCGGGTTCAAGGTTTTTGATGTACAAGTAGAATTTCCACTTAGTACAGGCGAAGGCTAGCAATTAGATTGAGAAGCGGCCAGCTAGAGAGCAAAGCATGACACCTCTGCGATCTGCACACGTTCAGGTCAGTGACGTCACTCGAACTCTAGATCTAGCTGAGGCCAAGGGAGAGTTTCATCAGCACGACGGCGTGGTGACGGTGATGATGATATCGACGCAGGGCTTCGCCTATGCACTACGACAATATGACCGAGATGTGTTTCTGTGGAGGGGGGCACCGCACATGGCTAAAACAATTGTCAACTTGTGTGTCTATGGGAGGCCCCCTCCCCGTATATAAAGGAGTGAAGGAGGGGGCAGGCCAGCCTCCTATGGCGCGCCCCAAGGGGGGAATCCTACTCCTACGAGGAGTAGGTTCCCCCCTTTCCTAGTCCAACTAGGAGGGGGAAGGAAGGGAAGAGGGAGAGAAAGGAAAGGGGGCCTGACCCCCTTCCCAATTCAGATTGGGCTTGGGGGCGCGCCCCACCTCTTGGCCACTTCCTCCTCTCTTCCACTAAAGCCCATGTAGGCCCATTAAGCCCCTGGGGGGTTCCAGTAACCCCCCAGTACTCTAGAAAATGCCCAAACTAATTCGAAACCTTTCCGGTGTCCAAACATAACCTCCCAATATATCAATCTTCATGTATCGACCATTTCAAGACTCCTTGTCATGTCCGTGATCACATCCAGGACTCTGAACAACCTTCGGTACATCAAATCACATAAACTCATAATACCAATCGTCATCGAACATTAAGCGTGCGGACCCTACAGGTTCGAGAACTATGTAGACATGACCGAGACTCATCTCCGGTAAATAACCAATAGCGGAACCTGGATGCTCATATTGGTTCCGACATATTCTACGAAGATCTTTATCGGTCAAACTGCATAACAACATACGTTGTTCCCTTTGTCATCGGTATGTTACTTGCCCGAGATTCGATCGTCGGTATTATCATACCTAGTTCAATCTCGTTACTGGCAAGTCTCTTCACTCATTCCATAATGCAACATCCTACAACTAACTCATTAGTCACATTTCTTGTAAGGCTTATAGTGATGTGCATTACCGAGAGGGCCCAGAGATACCTCTTCGACAATCGGAGTGACAAATCCTAATCTTGATCTATGCCAACTCAACAAACACCATCGGAGACACCTGTAGAGCATCTTTATAATCACCTAGTTACGTTGTGACGTTTGATAGCACACAAGGTGTTCCTCCGGTATTCGGGAGTTGCATAATCTCGTAGTCAGAGGAACATGTATAAGTTATGAAGAAAGCAATAACAATAAAACTATATGATTATTATGCCAAGCTAACGGATGGGTCTTGTCCATCACATCATGCTCTAATGATGTGACCCCATTCATCAAATGGGAACACATGTCTATGGTTAGTAAACTTAACCATCTTTGATTAACAAGCTAGTTCTAGTAGAGGCATACTAGGGACACCCTGTTTATCTATGTATTCATACATGTACTAAGTTTCCGGTTAATACAATTCTAGCATGAATAATAAACATTTATCATGATATAAGGAAATAAATAATAAATTTATTATTGCCTCCAGGGCATATTTCCTTCAGTCTCCCACTTGCACTAGAGTCAATAATCTAGTTCACATCGTCGTGTGATTTAACACCAATAGTTCATATCTTTATGTGATTAGTTCACATCTCCATGTGACTAATACCCAAAGGGTTTACTAGAGTCAATAATCTAGTTCACATAGCTATGTGATTAACACCCAAAGATTGATCATGTTTTGCTTGTGAGAGAAGTTTAGTCTACGGGTGTGCAACATTCAGATCTGTGTGTATTTTATAAATTTCTATGTCTACAATACTCTGCACGGAGCTACTCTAGTTAATTGCTCCCACTTGCAATATGTATCTAGATCGAGACTTAGATTCATCTAGATCAGTGTCAAAAGCTTGCATTGATGTAACTCTTTAAGACGAACTCTTTTATCACCTCCATAACCGACAAATATTTCCTTAGTCCTCTAAGGATAATTTTGACTGATGTCCAGTGATCTACTCCTAGATCACTATTTTACTCCCTTGCCAAAATCATGCTAAGGTATAAAATAGGTCTGGTACACAGCATATCATACTTTATAGAACCTATGACTGAGGCATAGGGAAATGACTTTTTCATTCTCTTTCTATTTTCTCCCATGGTCGGGTTTTGAGTCTTTACTCAACTTCACACCTGGCAACACAGTCTAGAACTCCTTCTTTGACTGTTCCATTTTGAACTACTTCAAAAACTTGTCAAGGTACGTACTCATTGAAAATTTTATCAAGCATCTTGATCTATCTCTATAGATCTTTATGCCCAATATGTAAGCTGCTTTACCGAGGTCTTTCATCGAAAAATTCTTATTCAAGTATCCTTTTATGCTATCCAAAAATTCAGTATCATTTCCGATCAACAATATGTCATCCACATATAATGTCAAAAATGCTACAGAGCTCCCACTCACTTTCTTGTAAATACAGGCTTCTCCAAAAGTCTGTATAAAACTATATGCTTTGATCAACTCATCAAAGCGTATATTCCAATTCCGAGATGTTTGCACCAGTCCATAGATGGATCGCTGAAGCTTGCACACTTTGTTAGCACCTTTAGGATTGACAAAACTTTCTTATTGTATCATATACAACTCTTCTTTAAGAAATCCATTAAGGAATGCAATTTTGACATCCACTTGCCAGATTTCATAAAATGTGGCAATTGCTAACATGATTTGGACAGACTTAAGCATCGCTACGAGTGAGAAAATCTCATCGTAGTCAACACCTTGAACTTGTCGAAAACTTTTTTCAACAATTCGAGCTTTGTAGATAGTAGAACTACTATCGGGGTCCGTCTTCCTCTTGAAGATCCATTTATTCTCAATGGCTTGCCGATCAACGGGCAAGTCCACCAAAGTCCGCACTTTGTTCTCATACATGGATTCTATCTCAGATTTCATGGCCTCAAGCCATTTTGCGGACTCTGGGCTCATCATCGCTTCCTCATAGTTCATAGGTTCGTCATGGTCATGTAACATGACCTCCAGAACATGATTACTGTACCACTCTGGTGTGGATTTTACTCTGGTTGACCTATGATACGTCTCCAAGGTATCTATAATTTTTTATTGCTCCATGCTATTATATTATCTATTTTGGATGTTAATGGACTTTATTTTACACTTTTATATCATTTTTGGGACTAACCTACTAACCGGAGGCCCAGCCCAAATTGTTGTTTTTTGCCTATTTTAGGGTTTCGAAGAAAAGGAATATCAAACGAAGTCCAAACGAAATGAAACCTTCGGGAATGTGATTTTCTCAACAAACGTGATCCAAGAGACTTGGAGTGGCCATCAAGAAACAAGGGAGGAAGGCATGAGGCAGGGGGCGCACCTACCCCCATGGGCGCGCCCTCCACCCTCGTGGGCCCTCCGTTGCTCCACCGACGTACTTCTTCCTCCTATATAAGTCCATGTACCCCCCAAACATCCAGGAGCACCACGAAAACCTAATTCCACCGCCGCAACCTTCTGTACTCGAGAGATCCCATCTCGGGACCTTTTCCGGAGCTCCACCGGAGGGGGCATTGATCACGAAGGGCCTCTACATCAACTCCATGGCCTCTTCGGTGATGTGTGAGTAGTTTACCTCAGACCTACGGGTCCATAGTTATTAGCTAGATGGCTTCTTCTCTCTCTTTGGATCTCAATACAAAGTTCTCCTCGATTTTCTTGGAGATCTATTTGATGTAATCTTGTTTTGCGGTGTGTTTGTCGAGATCCGATGAATTGTGGGTTTATGATCCAGATTATCTATGAACAATATTTGATTCTCCTCTGAATTCTTTTATGTATGATTGGTTTATCTTTGCAAGTCTCTTTGAATTATCAGTTTGGTTTGGCCTACTAGGTTGATCTTTCTTGCAATGGGAGAAGTGCTTAGCTTTGGGTTCAATCTTGCTGTGTTCGATCCCAGTGACAAAAAGGGAACCGACACGTATTGTATTGTTGCCATCGAGGATAAAAATATGGGGTTTATATCATATTGCATGAGTTTATCCCTCTACATCATGCCATCTTCCTTAAAGCATTACTTTGTTCTTTTGAACTTAATACTCTAGATGCATGCTGGATAGCGGTCGATGTGTGGAGTAATCGTAGTAGATGCAGAATCATTTTGGTCTACTTGTCTCGGACGTGATGCCTATATACATGATCATACCTAGATATTCTCATAGCTATGCTCAATTCTATCAATTGCTCGACAGTAATTTGTTTACCCACTGTAATACTTATGCTCTTGAGAGAAGCCACTGGTGAAACCTATGGCCCCCGGGTCTATCTTCCATCATATTAATATTCCAATTCTTAGTTATTTCCTTTGCCGTTTATTTTACTTTGCATCTCTATTTCTCTTTATCATAAAAATACCAAAAATATTATCTTATCATATCTATCAGATCTCACTCTCATAAGTGACCGAGAAGGGCTTGACAACCCCTTTATCGCGTTGGTTGCGAGGTTCTTATTTGTTTGTGTAGGTGCGTGGGACTTGAGCGTGATCTCCTACTGGATTGATACCTTGGTTCTCGAAAACTGAGGGAAATACTTACGCTGCTTTACTACATCACCCTTTCATCTTCATGGGAAAACCAACGCAATGCTCAAGAGGTAGCAAGAAGGATTTCTGGCGCTGTTGCCGGGGAGATTTGCGCCAAGTCAAGTCAAGATTTGACACCCACAATGAGTCATTTCTGGCTCCATTACCAAGTCAAAATATACCAAGTACCCATCACAAACTCTTATCCCTCGCATTACATTATTTGCCATTTGCCTCTCGTTTTCCTCTCCCCCACTTCACCATTGCCGTTTTATTCGCCCTCTTTTCCTCTCTCCCTCTCTTTCCATCCGCCTCTTTTTCCTTCCCACCTTCTGTGTGCTTGTTCTTTTTTTGCAACCTGTTGCCTTCATGTCTGAAACTGGGGAGGTTATCATTGGTAAGGATAATAATATGGAAAATTTTGATGCTTTTGATGACCCTCCTGAAAACCCTACTATTTTACATACTAAAAAGTTTCGGATTGGTAGCGGTAACATCATTGAGAAGGGAGTTATCCAAGATTTCTTTACTTGTGCTGGTGCTTTACCTTCTATGGGTAGTTCAATCCTTCATAGAACTAGTAGTCTTGCGGACGCTATCACCATGCTTGTAGTTGAACTTGAAAGGCAATTTATGCACATGCATCCTTGCATACAAAGGATTTTCCTAGAATTTTCTAATATTGAGCATTCTTCTGTTAAGCGTGCCGCTACTATATTTTTGGCTCATGAGTTCAGATTTATAATAAAAGAGGCCAAAGAAATCTTTGCGCACTATAGGGTGGACGCTGGCCGTCCTCCCATAGAGGCAATCCTCTTTGATCAAGAGGAAATAATGCGTTTTCAATCTTTAGACTATGTTGCTTTTAATGACAACCTTAGAAAAAAGGTCCCTACCAATGTTCTAGTTGATAGAATTTCTGAACTTAATGATGATTTTGCTATTCGAAATAATGAGCTAGGATGTTCTCTCGAGTATAGGCTCACGAAGTTTTGTCAAAAGAATGCTTATAATGATGAATTGGTTGTGCAATATGAAGGGCCAAAGGAGGAACCTATACCTCCCAAAATTGATCTTGGGGACTTTTGTCCCATTAAATTTAGCCCTTTCGATTACTTTTGCTTGCCTAAAAAAACTTGCTGCTGAACGTAGAGAATATGAAATGAGTTTTCGTGATTTATCCTATTATTATGGCAACACCTAGATCTATCTTTGCTTTTATGCCTAGCTAGGGGCGTTAAACGATAGCGCTTGTTGGGAGGCAACCCAATTTTATTTTTATTCCTTGCTTTTTGATCCCATTTAGGAATAAATAATTTACCTAGCCTCTGTTTTTTTGTTTAATTAGTGTTTGTGCCAAGTAGAACCGTTGGGAAGACTTGGGGAAAGTCTTTTTGATCTTGCCGTAAAAAACAGAAACGTTAGTGCTCACGAGAATCGCTGAAATTTTTATTTGGAAGGTGCTATTTAGTTAATTATTTTTGAAGATGATCAATATATAAATTCCTCACGTCCAGCAATTTATTTTAGAATTTTTGGGGTTCCAGAACTAGCGTTAGCTACAGATTACTACAGACTGTTCTGTTTTTGACAGATTCTGTTTTTCTTGTGTTGTTTGCTTATTTTGATGAATCTATGGCTAGTAAAAGAGTTTATAAACCATAGAGAAGTTGGAATACAGTAGGTTTAACACCAATATAAATAAAGAATGAGTTCATTACAGTACCTTGAAGTGGTCTTTTGTTTTCTTTCGCTAACGGAGCTCATGAGATTTTCTATTTTGAGTTTTGTGTTGTGAAGTGTTCAAGTTTTGGGTAAAGATTTGATGGATTATGGACCAAAGAGTGGCAAGAGCCTAAGCTTGGGATGCCCCGGAAGGCATCCCCTCTTTCGTCTTCGTCTATCGGTAACTTTACTTGGAGCTATATTTTTATTCACCACATGATATGTGTTTTGCTTGGAGCGTCTTGTATGATTTGAGTCTTTGCTTTTTAGTTTACCACAATCATACTTGCTATACACACCTTTTGAGAGAGACTCACATGATTTGAAATTTATTAGAATACTCTATGTGCTTCACTTATATCTTTTGACCTATAAAGTTTTTGCTCTAGTGCTTCACTTATATCTTTTAGAGCACGGTGGTGGATTTGTTTTGTAGAAACTATTGTTTTCTCATGCTTCACTTATATTATTTTGAGAGTCCTTTAGAACAACATGGCAATAATAAAAAAATTCATATAAGTGCATTGAATACTATGAGAAGTTTGATACTTGATCATTGTTTTGAGATATGGAGATGGTGATATTAGAGTCATGCTAGTTGAGTAGTTGTGAATTTGAGAAATACTTGTGTTGAAGTTTGTGATTCCCGTAGCATGAACGTATGGTGAACCGTTATGTGATGAAGTTGGAGCATGATTTATTTATTGATTGTCTTCCTTATGAGTGGTGGTCGGGGACGAGCGATGGTCTTTTCCTACCAATCTATCCCCCTAGGAGCATGCGTGTAATACTTTGTTGTGATAACTTGTAGATTTTTGCAATAAGTATGTGAGTTCTTTATGACTAATGTTGAGTCCATGGATTATATGCACTCTAACCCTTCCACCATTGCTAGCCTCTCTAGTATTGCGCAACATTCACCGGTACCATAAACCCACCATATACCTTCCTCAAAACAGCCACCATACCTACCTATTATGTCATTTCCATAGCCATTCCGAGATATATTGCCATGCAATTTTCCACCGTTCCGTTATTATGACACGCTTCATCATTTTCATATTGCTTGCATAATCATGTAGTTGACATCGTATTTGTGGCAAAGACACCGTTCATAATTCTTTCATACATGTCACTCATGCATCATTCCACATCCCGGTACACCGCCGGAGGCATTCACACAGAGTCATATTTTGTTCTAAGTATTGAGTTGTAATTCTTGAGTTGTAAGTAAATAAAGTGTGATGATCATCATTATTAGAGCATTGTCCCAAGTGAGGAAATGATGATGGAGACTAGATTCCCCCACAAGTCGGGATGAGACTCCGGACGAAAAATAAAAGAAAAAGAAAAAAGAGGCCAAAAAAAGAAGGCCCAAATAAAAAAATGAGAGAAAAAGAGAGAAGGGACAATGTTACTATCCTTTTTCCACACTTGTGTTTCAAAGTAGCACCATGTTCTTCATATAGAGAGTCTCCTATGTTATCACTTTCATATACTAGTGGGAATTTTTCATTATAGAACTTGGCTTGTATATTGCAATGATGGGCTTCCTCAAAATGCCCTAGGTCTTCGTGAGCAAGCAAGTTGGATGCACACCTACTTAGTTTCTTTTGTTGAGCTTTCATATAGTTATAGCTCTAGTGCATCCATTGCATGACAATCCCTACTCACTCACCTTGATATCTATTAATGGGAATCTCCATAGCTCGTTGATACGCCTAGTCTATGTGAGACTATCTTCTCCTTTTTGTCTTATCCACAACCACCATTCTATTCCACCATAGTGCTATATCCATGGCTCACGCTCATATATTGCGTGAAGATTGAAAAAGTTTGAGAACATCAAAAGTATGAAACAATTGCTTGGATTGTCATCGGGGTTGTGCATGATTTAAATATTTTATGTGGTGAAGATAGAGCATAGCCAAACTATATGATTTTGTAGGGATAACTTTCTTTGGCCATGTTATTTTGAGAAGACATAATTGCTTAGTTAGTATGCTTGAAGTATTATTATTTTTATGTCAATATTAAACTTTTATCTTGAATCTTATGGATCTGAACATTCATGCCACAATAAAGAAAAATTATGTTGAAACATGTTAGAAAGCATTCCACATCAAAAATTATTCTTTTTATCATTTACCTACCCGAGGACGAGAAGGAATTAAGCTTGGGGATGCTGATACGTCTCCAACGTATCTATAATTTTTGATTGCTCCATGCTATTATATTATCTATTTTGGATGTTAATGGGCTTTATTTTACACTTCTATATCATTTTTGGGACTAACCTACTAACCGGATGATATGTCTCCGTCGTATCTACTTTTCCAAACACTTTTGCCCTTGTTTTCGACTCTAACTTGCATGATTTGAATGGAACTAACCCGGACTGACGATGTTTTTAGCAGAATTACCATGGTGTTATTTATGTGCAGAAACAAAAGTTCTCGGAATGACCTGAAACTTCACGTAGCAACTTTTTGGAAAATATAAAAAATACCTACGAAAGATGAAGGCCAGGGGGCCCACCACCTGTCCACGAGGGTGGGGGTGCGCCCCCCTACCTCATGGGCCCCGTGGAGCTTCTCCAACTCCAACTCCAACTCTATATATTTGGTTTCGGGGAGAAAAGAATCAGAGAGATGGATTCATTGTGTTTTACGATACGGAGCCGCCGCCAAACCCTAAATCCTCTTGGGAGGGCTGATCTGGAGTCCGTTCGGGGCTCCGGAGAGGGGAATCCGTCGCCATCGTCATCATCAACCATCCTCCATCACCAATTTCATGATGCTCACCGCCGTGCGTGAGTAATTCCATCGTAGGCTTGCTGGACGGTGATGGGTTGGATGGGATCTATCATGTAATCGAGTTAGTTTTGTTAGGGTTTGATCCCTAGTATCCACTATGTTCTGAGATTGATGTTTCTATGACTTTGCTATGCTTAATGCTTGTCACTAGGGCCCGAGTGCCATGATTTCAGATCTGAACCTATTATGTTTTCATCAATATATGAGAGTCCTTGATCCTATCTTGCAAGTCTATAGTCACCTATTATGTGTTATGATCCGTTAACGCCGAAGTGACAATAATCGGGATACTTACCGGTGATGACCATAGTTTGAGGAGTTCATGTATTCACCATGTGTTAATGCTTTGTTCCGGTACTCTATTAAAAGGAGGCCTTAATATCCCTTAGTTTCCGTAAGGACCCCACTGCCACGGGAGGGTAGGACAAAAGATGTCATGCAAGTTCTTTTCCATAAGCACGTATGACTATATTCAGAATACATGCCTACATTATATCAATGAACTGGAGCTAGTTCTGCGTCACCCTAGGTTATGGATGTTACATGATGAATCGCATCCGGCATAATTCACCATCACTGATCCATTGCCTACGAGCTTTCCATATATTGTTCTTCGCTTATTTACTTTTCCGCATCACTACAAAATACCAAAAACATTACTTTTACTATTGTTACCTTTTGCTACCGTTACCACTACTATCATATTACTTTGCTACTAAACACTTTGTTGCAGATATTAAGTTTCCAGGTGTGGTTTAATTGACAACTCAGCTGCTAATACTTGAGAATATTCTTTGGCTCCCCTTGTGTCGAATCAATAAATTTGGGTTGAATACTCTACCCTCAAAAACTGTTGCGATCCCCTATACTTGTAGGTTATCAAGACTAATTTCTGGCGCCGTTGCTGGGGAGCATAGCTCTATTCCTTGAGTCACTTGGGATTTATATCTGCTTATCATTATGAAGAACTTGAGAGATCAAAAAACCAAGATTTATCCCTCAACTATGAGGGGAGGTAAGGAACTGCCATCTAGCTCTGCACTTGATTCACCTTCTGTTTTGAGTAAGATTGCAACACCTAAACCTGCTTCTGCTATTCGTTCTGATATGTCGCATGTTAGTGATGATGCCACTTCTGCTATGCATGATACTTATGATGAAACTAATTCTATGCTTGATACTACTATGCCACTTGGTGAATTTCTTGACGAACAACTTGCTAGGGCTAGAGAGAATGAAAATATTCACTACAAAAAAGACATCCGTGACATTTTGGGCCGAACGAATTTTTTTCTGTCATACATATGACACTTCTATGACGATAATTGTGACAAAACCCGGTATCATCATAGATGTGATGGTCTCCTACTTCTATGACAAAAAATCATGACAGAAAATGGGCTTTTCGTCTTGGGCAGGCCGGAGACTCGGCTGCATGACATTCTTTGGGTCGTCCATGACAGAAAAAAAACGTGGTAGAAGCGAGGGGGGGGATTTTGGGGAGTTCCCGGTTACGGTGGGAGGTCGGGACCGAGCAATGCACGTTTCTCTCATACACGTATGCGCGTGTGTGCGACGCATTGGCTCTAACTGAACCCGAGCGAGGCGTTGGCTCTAACTGAACCCGAGCGAGGCATTGTGCTCTAACTGAACCCGAGCGATTGCACTGCAGGCTACGCGTTACTGAACCCGAGCGATCGATCGATGGCTGTTAACTGAACCCGATCGAGCGATTCCTTCACTACTGCTGCTAACTGAAGCCGATCGATGGGATGAACAATGAGCGTTGCGGCGGGGTTTGGATGAACAGTGAGCGGTGGCGTTGCCTCTGGATGAACAGGACCCCGTGGTGTGGTGAGGGCTGGATAAACAGTAGACAGTGGAGGGGTGCCCGTGGAGGGGTGGATGAACAGGACCCTGTGGTGTGGAGGGCTAGATGAACAGTAGACGATGGAGGGGTGGTTGAACAGGACCCCGTGGTGTGGAGGGCTGGATGAACAGTAGATGGTGGAGGGGTGCCCGTGGAGGGGTGGTTGAACCGGACCCCGTGGAGTGGAGGGCTGGATGAACAGTAGACGGTGGAGGGGTGATTGAACAGTAGCCGGTGGAGTAGCGCGCAGTGGAGGCTGGATGAACAGGAGCCCATGGAGGCTGGATGAATAGGAGCCCGTGGAGGCTGGAGGAGGTCGACGGTGGAGATGAACAGTATCCCGTGGAGTCCCGTTTTGCGGTACGCCACACCCCTCCCGATGAACAGGACCCCCGTTTCGACCGTAGCGCTCCAACACAAGTCCGTTTCCTCCGTTTTGCGGTACAGGATCCCGTTTCGAACATGGCCGGTCGAACACAAGGTCGTTCTCTCTGTTCTGCGGTACGCCAGGCCTTGTTTCCATCGCTTGTTCCGTCCAAGCCCTCCCGATGAACACGACGCATTCCGTTGCCTCCCCATGAACACGACGCATTCCGTTGCCTCCCCATGAACACGACGCATTTCGTTGCCTCCCCATGAACACGACGACGATGTTGTTTCTCCGTTCCGACCCAGCCATGTACACGAGCACTGGCCATACGTATGCGCGAGTAGGCGTTCGAGACCCCGCCCGTATGGGCACATACGTGGCTGTATTTTCTTTCTTGCACCCTGGCCGCTGTACATACGTGTAAATGCTACGTGCGCGCCTCTACTACGACACGTGCGCGCCTCTACATAGACCAGTATGTACGTACATGTTCGTGACCAGAATGACAACGCTACGTACGCTTCGACCAGGTGGGTCCCGACTGTCAGGCACTTCCTTGCCTGCGAAGATGTAGCTGGTCGGTCCCAGCAGTCAGGGGGCGAATCGTTTTTTTTTGCCTGGACGCACTTCCTTGCGTGCGAAGATGTAGATGGTGGGTCCCAGCAGTCAGGGGGAAACGTCTTTTTCACGAAATACAATGGCCCGTCCGGTGGGTCCCAGCTGTCAAGTGGAGGAATAATTATTTTCCGCGTAATAAGGAGGCACTTCCTTGCTGCGGCCATGGACCCAGCTGTCAGCCTCTCCACGTACAGTCCACGTCCGATGGAAGTCGTTCCTTGACCACGTTGACCATGCCGCGCCGATAGAACCAGGGCGGTGGACGACGGCAAGGCCTAGGAAGGGGACAACACGGAGGTAGGGAAGATTCGGCAGTTGTTTCCCACGCGGAGGGGAGTACGACTGTACAAGGGTTTACCGGTTCGTCTGCCGTCGCCGGAGAATAACAGAGATGTGGGTGAGTAGAGGGATGGCTAGGCCAGCGATGGGAGTACAGTCGGGCGGTGAGGCCTGCGCGACAGCACAGCCGGCCGCGAGGAGGAGGGAGCAGGCAGTCCCGCCGGTGCTTGTTTGAGCGGCTGGAGCAGGAAGAGCAGAGATTGAAGAATCACGACGGCCGTTGGATGGACATCCAACATGCAGTGCTTGTGCGTCAACCCTTTTTTTAGGAAAGCCTCAAATCTATGGAAAACAGCATACAGCCCTTCTTCCATTATTTCTAATAATTTACAGCCCATTTTCTAATTCTTAAGGTTTTTTTGGAGCCCGTATTCTTTTTGTTAGCATTACAGCCCATATTGTGGCAACGGTTAAAAAATTATACGATATTTTGCATATTTCGGTGCGGTCCGAATTGTTTTTAATCCCGAAATTTCGACTCACATTCAAACTAATTTTAAAAATAAATGTATATCAATATAAAATCCAACAAATTCTCCACGCATAAAAGTTAATGTAATTTAAAATCTTGAAATGAAAAAACATATTTGAAACTAATTGCCAGTTTGATGTGTTTTAAAAATGTACAACCCATTTCTCATTACTGATGGGCCATTTTCTCGTCCAGCCGAATGAAAGCTGTCGTCGTCTTCAAAGATTTAAAGCCAAGCAGGCCTGACAAAGCGACTTACTTGGAAAATCACAAAAAAACTGGGCTGTGGCCGTGGACCCAGCTGTCAGCCTCTCCATGTACAATACTCTTCCGATGGAGGTTGTTCCTTGACCACGTTGACCATGCCGCGCGGAGAGCACCATGGCGATGGACGACGGCGAGGCCTAGGAAGGGGACGACGCGGCAGTGGAAGCTCGCGCGGAGAGGACTACGAGGGTTCATTGGTTCGGCTGCGGTGTGAGGCTGCCGTCACCGCAGGGCCTAGCCAGCGGTGGGAATAGTAGGGGGCGATGAGGCCTCTGCCGCAGCACTGCCGGCCACGGGAGGCAGGAGCATGCGGCACGACCGGCGCTGCTTTGGGCGGCTGGAGCAAGAAGACTAGAGGTTGAAGAAGCACTACGGCCGTTGGATGGACATCGTACGGTCACTAGAGCTAGAATCGTTCATATTGACTAAGTTGACAAAGCCCTTCATCCCCGTCAACTTAGTAGGCCCACAAGTCAGCCTCCCAGCAAGGTGGATCCTAGCTAGCCGGGGGAGTATTCATTTTTTGTGTGTAATAAGGAGGCACCTTCGGTGGGTCCGAGCTGACAGCGGGGGGAATGTTTTTCCGCAAAATACGGTGGCCCGTCTAGTGGGTCCCAGCAGTCAGGTGAAACGATTTTTTTCGCAAAATACTGGTGGCCCGTCCGGTGGGTCCCCGCTGTCAGATGGAGGAATAATTATTTTCCGCGTAATAAGGAGGCACTTCCTTGCGGCTGCCATGGACCCAGCTGTCAGCCTCTCCACGTACAGTACTCTTCCAATGGAAGTCGGTCGTTGACCACGTTGACCACGTCGCGCCAAGCGCACCAGGGCGGTGGACGACGGCAAGGACTAGGAAGGGGACGACTCAGAGCCGGGGAAGACGTAGCAGTGGATGCCCACGCGAAGAGGAGTACGAGGGTTCACTGGTTCGGCTGCGGTGTGAGGCTGTTGTCGCCGCAGAATAACAGGGGGTGTGGGTGAGTAGAGGGATGGCCTGGCCAGCGGTGGGAGTAGTAGGGGGCGGTGAGGCCTCCGCGACATCACAGCCGGCCACGGGAGGTAGGAGCACGCGGCATGACCGGCGCTGGTTTGGGCGGCTGGAGCAAGAGGACCAAAGGTTGAAGAAGCACTACGGCCGTTGGATGAACATCGTACGGTAACAGGATCTAGAATCGTTCATATTGAATAAGTTGACAAAGCCCTCCGTCCCCGTCAACTTGGTAGGCCCACAAGTCAGCCTCCCACAATGCTGGGTTCCAGCTGGCAGGGGGAATATTCATTTTTTTTGTGCGTAATAAGGAGGCACTTCCTTGCGTGCGAACATAGCTGGTGGGTCTGACATGTCAGTGGGGGGCACTTTATTTTCCGAAATACAGAGGCCCTTCCGGTGGGTCCCAGATGTCAGGTGGAGGAATCATTATTTTGCGCGTAATAAGGAGGCATTTACTTGTGTGCGGCCATGGACCCAGCTGTCAGCCTCTCCACACACAGTCTACTTCCGATGGTGTCGTTCGTTAACCATGTTAACCACGCCGCGCCGAGCGCATCCAAGGTGGTGGACGACGGCGAGGCCCCGGACAGCAACGAGCCGGAGATGGGAAGACGCGGGAGTAGAGTCACAGACAGAGAGGTGTACGAGGGTTAACTGGTTCTAGTGCGGTGTGGTTCGGCAGTCGGTGGAGAAGAATAGGAGGTGTGGAGGGGTGGAGGGATGACCTGGCCAACAGTGGAGTAGCGCTTCATAGTGAAGCGTGCTAAGCAGAGCTGCTAGCAGCAGGAGACGGGAGGTGGTCCCAGCGGCGCTGGAGGAAGAAGACGAGAGATTGAAGATGGATGCCAGTCGTTGGATGTAAATCCAACGGCTAACATGTCAGAATCATTTGTTGACTAAATTGACAATGACTTGCATTGGCTTCGACCTATTGGCCCACATTTCAGCCTCCAAAAATGTGGCACGTATTCAACCCATTTTTCAGAATTTACAGTCTTTTTTTTGCGCGGTAGAATTTACAGTCAATTTGATCTTTTTTTTGAATTACAGCCATTAGCTGAGCTAGGTGAACAAATAATGTAGCGTCCATGCGGCCTGTTTATTTTATTTCCTAAAAAATACAGGCCATTTGCACTTTCTCGAAATACACGATTTTGCTAGGCTGATTCTAATTATAATGTTGGGTTGGGCCAGCAATGTTATCAAAAAAAGGGGCTGAGCATTTTGTTATAAATATATTTAAATAATAAGTGATATTATTACATTCGTCCTTAAATCTTACCAAGCTTTTGTACACAATCACTAGGATTTTCGTGCCAAAACAATCCAGGATTTTATTTGTTAAGAAATTATTTTTATAAGTTAATAAGATGTGGGATATTGTTTTCTTACATATGTAAGTATCTGTTAAATATATTATGACAATAAAAATAATATATAATAACATATAAAATAATTTTTGTTTAGAAAAACAGGGAGCATCTCCCCGGTTCCATTGCTGAGAACGAAACCACAACATATTCTGATACAGCAGCTCAAAGAGCAGTTCGAAAGCAAAGGTAGAAAAGCTACAAACTAGGGGGGGTGGATGAACAAGTTCTCTGAATAACACAAATCTCCCGAGCGGTGCCAAAGGCAGAGCGGATAGAGCATTCAAATGACACAAGGAGGGTCCAGCGAAGCCTTCATGGTCTTCAGCCGAGGGGCCGTGTCAGCCTGCGGCGACCAGTAAGCAAGCGGAGACACCGGGCTAGAAGGCGTGGCATGGTGGATGTCCCTCTTTTTCGGCGCCAGGTGCCCATCATCTTCATCAGAGATCTTGAGACGAGCCCACGGGTCCAGCCCCAGAGCAGGTGGAGCCTTGTTCAGCCACAAGTGATCACCAACGTTTTCTGGAGGGATCTTGTTAGGGTTTCCACGAAGCTCGTCAACTTGTCCTTGTCCGATCCGGAGGAGAGAATCGCCCAGTTCCTCACCATGTTCCTGATCAACCTCAAGACCTACGGAATGGAAATCCAGGAGGTGTTACTGAAAATCATAGCATTTCTATATTTCCAGAGGCACCAAAGGACAGCTGAGCTAACAGTGTTTAAAACTGAGCACTTTTTGGTAGCAATCCAGAATCTGGCGACAGATTCGAAGGATGAGCCAATCTGACTAGAAAAATATTCCTGAATGTGGACCCAGAGATGTTTAGCAACTATACATTCAAAAAATAGGTGAGAACAAGACTCTTGTTCCAAGCAGTAAACACAATCAAGGGGTTTGATGATGTTTCTCTTCTTAAGGTTATCCCTAGTCATCAATTTGTTTTTGGAGAGAAGCCAGAGAAATACATGAATTTTAGGGGGAACTCTCAATTTCCAGACAGCAGGGATAAACACGGGTTGAACCCCTCTAAAGTTGATAGCATGATAGAGGGAGCTGGAGGAATACTTCCCCTTATTGTCCAGCTGCCAAATCAGGGCATCCGGCTCGGCAGTAAAGCTAATGCTTTTGGCAATTTCACCAACTCGAACTATTGTTCCATGAGACTATCACTAAAGTTCCTTCTAAAAGAGAGTTTTAGGCATTGACCGTCCCAAACTTCATTGACACTTTTGTTAAGCTCATTGCGGACAGAGTAAATAGGCCAAAATTGGACTGCTAGGGGGGATGTGCCAAACCAAGGATCTTCCCAGAACCTGGTTCTGCTCCCATCCCCTATGTTCCATCTGTAGCCAAATTTCACAGCATGCATAATAGATTTTAATCCTTTCCAGAATCTAGAGGTCTTAGGGTTGGAGGAAGGGACAAAAATATTAGGTTTATTTCCTAGGTATTTATGGGCAATAAGAAGCTTCCAGGGTTTCAGGTCTTCCTCATAGAATCTTTTAATCCAAGACCCTAGAAGACAGATGTTAATTTCTTGGAGGTTAGGTATGCCTAGGCCTCCAAAATCTTTTTTCATAGAGACTAGGGCCCAATTAGCAGGGTGTAGCTTCCTATTTCCCTCAAAATCATTCCACAAGCAATGAGACATCTGAGAATTGATGAGGTTCACTGCCCATTTAGGGAACTTGAAGAAGGAGAGGAGATACACTGGAATGCTAGCCAAACAAGCTTGTATGAGGATCAATCTACCTCTGTAAGAGAGAAGTTTGCCCCTCCACCTAGCAATCCTTTTAATGATTTTATCAGGAAGGGTTGGGTATCCTCTCTCCTCAGTTTATCATAGTGGAGAGGGATACCTAGGTACTTAATGGGGAAGTTACCTTTATTACAGACTAAAATAGTGAGGAAGTCAGCTAACTCCTGACCATCCATGTTGATAGGGATGAGTTCACTTTTAGAGTAGTTGATTCTCATGCCTGAGACTTGTTCAAACCAGGTTAGAAATAGTTTTCAGATTGCTAGCATGTGTGGAGTCATTGTCTAAGAAAAGGATGGTATCATCTGCATATTGAAGGCAGATGAGGCCACCAGGGCAGACCTCAGGACAGAGCCCTGCAATCAGACTATGATCAGCAGCTTTGCTCAGCATTTTAGTAAGAACGTCCACTACTAAATTAAGCAAAAGCGGGGAGATGGGGTCACCTTGCCTAAGGCCTTTACCAGCAAGGAAAAAATCACTTTCATAGTTATTTAACTTGACCCCAACAGACCCCCCATGAGTAAGTTGCTAGATCCAACTCTCCTCTATGAAAGGCTTGGAAAAGATCTAAGAGATCATTTTTCACCAAGTCCCAAAAATGCTGGTAAAACAAGAAGGGAATCCCATCAGGACCAGGCGCCCCATCAGGATAAGAGCTAAAAATGGCTTCCTTCACCTCTGTCTCTGAAAAAGGGGCTTCTAGCAGCTCATTTTCAGCAGGAGAGACTTTTTCAGAAGCAGAGAAAAAATTGTTTTGTAGAGAGAACCCAGAAGGGTTTTCTTTCTTAAACAGGTCTTTGTAGAAGTCACTAGCCACTTTCAGCATCTCATCTACCTCAGTAACAGGGCCATTAGGGCCATCAAGGGAGTGAATGAGGGTTGTCCTCCTCCTCTGGTTAGCTACTGCATGGAAGTAAGCAGTATTTCTATCACCCTCCTTAATGTTCCTATCTCTAGACCTTTGTTTGGCTTTGATTTCTTCTTGAAGCCAAATTTTCTTGAGCTCTCCATGGACAAAGTTTAATCTATTAGTCTCAGCCTCAGAGAGGTCAGTGGTTTCTGCCTTAATATCTAGAGAATCAAACTCAAGGAGGGGAAGCCTTTTGTATCTTCTAAGATTAGCTTCCTCATTGGAGTTCCACACTTTGGTAGTTCTTCTAAATCTCCCGATTTTGATCTGCCAATTTTCTAGGGGGTAGCTGCTCCCAGTAGGCTCATTCCAGATTTTCCTGACTAGCTCAGTAAAATCTTCTCTAAGAAGCCACCACTTTTCAAATTTAAAACTATTGCTCTTTGGAGTTTGGTTAAGACCAGAGTCCCAGAGCAAAGGAGTGTGGTCACTACCACATCTGGGCAGAGCTCTACAACTAGAAAGGGGAAAGAAACTATCTAATTTTGTGTCACAGAAAATTCTATCAATGGTGGACATAATCCTGGAGTAGCACTTCCAACATATCTAGTAGAACTATGGGTTTTCCTTCTGACAGGGCAATTCTCAACTTTATGGGTAACCATTTTGCAGATAAAACAACTCTTGGGCTTGACACATTTATCCAAATGATTCCCTGGTTCCCCACAGTTGTAGCAGACCACCTCAAAGTATGCCATAAGGCCCGAAGCAGGGGCAGGAGCAGTTTTCTGGATGTCCTATCTCTTCTTTTGCTGATTCTTGCCTTGAGATTTACCACTGATCTGAGAGTCAGAACCACTAGCAGATTGATCTTGGGTAATTACAGGAGCCTGCCCAGATTGTGCCCCCATTTGGGGCGGAGGTGGGCCGTACCACTGCCCAACCGGCGCTCCCCCCCATTGTGATAGGGGAAATTCATCGGAGTTCCTGGTTCCTTCTCATCCTCCAGCCAGATGTTGTCTCTCAGGAAGCAGAAATAACCACCAGACAGCTCAATTGAAGCAGATTGCAAGCCTAATTTCAATCTTCTGGAGGTTTGGGGGAGAGGTAAGGTAGGGGATCCACCTGCTTCGGCTCCGGTGGCGTGCTGGTGGGCAGGAGTCCAGTCAAGCATTCCCATCTCGCAGCACGCTGTGGATCTCCTGAATTCACTTCTCCTTTCGCCCATTGAACAAACGCAATCGGCGGCTCACTAGGGTGGGGCATCCTGTGCTTCTCCAAGAAATCTTCTTCGAAGTAGATCCGCAGGGCTAGATTCAGTAGCTCCCAATCCACATGATCCTTGCACACCCGAGCATACCTGCGCGAGTGAGAGAACGAATTCGTTCCCTCCTCGGCTTCCTCCCTCACAGCTTCCTCCTCTGCTTCCCTCCATTCACGCATGCACTGGGTCCCGGAGAGAGCGTCATCGTGGATCCGCATCGCCCACTCCCTCCATCTCCTCCCTTGAGTCTCCCGCAGCACCGCCGGCGCGACGGAGTCGAGCGGCTGGAGCATCCACGGGAAGGCTTTGTAGACATGTGGGAGATGCATCTTGTACATCTGCCTATCTTCCAGCCATTCTGCCATGATATAGCCAGCGATTCCATGGGGCGTGCGAGCAGACTTGCTGAGAGGGGCAGGCGCGCACGGAGTCAGGAGGCGGGGGGTGGCGGCGAGATCTATTTGCCAATTACTCCCTCCTTTTCGGTTTATAGGGCTCAATTCAAAAATCTCACCAACCAAGGTAGATGATGAATGGTGGAATACTTTTTGTAGTTTGCAAATGCACCTAATTAATGCACTTGTTTTC
Source organism: Triticum urartu (assembly GCF_056163025.1). NCBI lineage: Eukaryota > Viridiplantae > Streptophyta > Magnoliopsida > Poales > Poaceae > Triticum > Triticum urartu. Next base: position 433,562,460 of record NC_141873.1, read on the forward strand.
CTCAAAAAATTATGTTTATCAATGCATAAATTGCAATGCATGCATGCATAAAGTACATGCATTGGTCAATTTTCTCTTAATACTTGCATGCAATGATTTAATGCACCTTGGAATCTGAACATGTGATGGAAAACAACCAAATTGAGCCTTATAAAATGGAAAAACTAAAATTTTGAGATAAGCCCTATAAACCGAAAAGGAGGGAGTATGTGAACTAAACAATCAACATATAAAATAATTTAAATATATATAATATAGTTAGAAGGGAAACATAAGTTGGACCTGGCGTTCCTATTCTTATATAGAAAAATAGAACAGACCTCTGCGTTTTCTTCAAAAAAATACATAAATTGGGCTGCCAAAAATAAAACCTCGGATGGGAGGTCCATAGGCCGGTCGATACATGACGGCCCTAAGAAAATACAAACAGGCCTATGGACCTCCCATCCGAGGTCATGGGCTGCGCATGTTAAAAATGAAAGCCTAGACGGGGCAGCCCAAAACCACGTCCAACACTTGCCAAAACTTCGTCCCTTGTTTTCTCTGTGTTTCGCACACTCGACATTGTGTGGGAATTTTGACTGTGCATCATATGAAAATGTGCTATGCATGAATGTTGATCAGCATGATGTTAACTGGCTGGTAGTTTCATTTTCGACCATGAATAAAACTTCCAACATGATGTTAACCCTGTTTGAAAAGGCCGTGTTGTCGGATTTCGGGTTCCGGCAGACCCTTGAGGTTCGAACACTAGGGTACGCGCGGAGATCTCTCCCCTACCGATCTACGTCCAATCTCCTCGCGTGATTTGAGCTGGAAAACAACGAACAACACAAGGGACACAAGGTTTATACTGGTTCGGGCCACTGTTGCGGTGTAATACCCTACTCCAGTGTGTGGTGTGGTCGATTGCCTCAGGGGCTGATGAGGATCAGTACAAAGGAAGAACAGCCTCACGAGAGGTGTTCTTGAGCTGGGGCGATGAACTGCTAGGGTGAGTTCAGTCGCCTCTCTTTCTCTATGCTAGGGTTCTACCAGATTTCTCGATGTCTTCACCCTGGATGGATGTCTCTCTCCCTAGATGGATGTCTCTCTCCCTAGATGGATGTCTCTACTCTATGGTGGCTACCTCTATTTATAGAGGCCCTGGGCCTCTCCCCAAATAATGAGCGGGAGGGCCGCCAACAATTGGCCATTTTGAAGGGGAACAGGTAGTACAAGTTATCCTGACCAAAGGTGGTCTTCGGCTGCCAAAAGTATCGGTGATGACGCCGTCTTGGGCTCCACGGTGACCTCCGTCTTGCCGCTCTGCTGGTCTTGGTCTCGTTGCACCGGAATGACAACCTTTGCCTGATGCCTTGGCATGTGCTTGCCCCCTTTGCACCAAAGGGGAAACAAGGACACTGTGCAGGCCGGCGCCCGCCTGGTCTCGATAGTCATGGCTTGCGTCACGGGTTCCTCGCGAGGTACCCCTGCCTTGATCCCTCCGCCTCCTCGCGAGCCTGCCTGATGGGGCCGCCTCTGAGGAAGCTTCTTGTTGTCCGCCCCGCGAGGCTTGGACCCTCGCGAGGGTCTTGAGTTTGTGCTGATGAAGATGGGCCGCGCTGGGCCTGTGCTTGAGCCACGCCGCAGGCAGGCAAGTCTAGGGACCCCCGTTCCCAGAACGCCGACAGTAGCCCCCGGTCCCAAGGCACGCCCGGGCTTGACCTAGCAGGAAAGCGAAGGGGCAAGCGCGAAGCGCCGTGGGCCCCAATAGCCTGCGGCCTTGGGCGCCGCGTGTCAATTGATTGGACGTGGGCGTCTACACTACCCACGACGCCTCGGCTACTGCCCATCTGACAAAAGAGGTGCTCGGGCCAGACTTACTTGCTTTGTTCTCCTTCGCCTCGCTCTAGATCCCCTTTCTCGCTTTCCTCCTTGCTTCCGAAATCCTCCAGATCTGTCTCAATCCTTCTCATCCGGCACGCCATGGCGCCTCGCAAGTCCCCGACTGAGGCCTGGTACTCGCTGGCCCTGGATTCCCCGAACCTGTCGGAGAAGAACCTCACCCTTATGTGCCTGATGACGGTGGCGCAGGGAAGCAAGGGGGTGACTGTGCTCAAGGCCGGCTCCGACCAGCCTGAAGCGAGCACCTTCTATCCGCTCTTTGTGAGCGCCATTGTCGCCGGTCTGGTGCCTCCTTTCTCTGAGTTCTTCTTTGCTGTTCTCCGCCAGTACATCTTGTAGGCTCTGCACCTCCACCCCAACTCCGTTCTTCTCCTGCGATCTTTGCCTACTACTGTGAGGCTCATGTCGGGGTAAAGCCCTTGGTGGCCTTACCGCGCCACTACTTTTCCCTCCGGGTTTCTGGCATCCATGTCTCCGCATGTGCGAGCTTCATCGCGTACTCCAATTCCAATGCCATCTCGAAGCCTGGGAAGAGGATCGAAGGCTTCCGGAGCAAGTGGGTCATGGTGGACGTTGGGCGTCTCCACCCCCGTCTGGTACTGCCTACGGGGCAGCCCAAGGCCATCGATGCGTGGTCCCGCGCGGAGCTTGTCGACCCCCGTGCGAGGGCGGTGCTGAAGAGGATGGACGCGGACCTGAGGCCAAGCAACTTGGGGGCAGCGAAGCTGACCGGAGCCACGCTCCTGAGGGAGTTCTTGGAGCACCGGGTGGCTCCACTCCAGGAGCACTCGCTCCCGTTGTGGAGGCTTGGGGAAGCGGACGCCGCCTTGTGCCTGAGCTCGGAGGCCCTGACTAATGAGAATCTGGTCGCGGCCCTCCATTCCTTGGTTGGGGGAGACGTGGCGAAGCCGGTGGGCGCCCCGTCCCCCTGTTCCTTCGCGACGACTGGGAGCAGGTGGTGAACGCCATGCCCACCTTCAACGGTGAGGGGCTGGTGCCCGCGGTAGCTCCCGAGGATCTTGCGGTGCTGGCGATGGTGGACGTGTCCTCCGGCAGCTCCAGCGAGAGTGAGGAGGAAGAAGAGGCGGAGGAGGAAGAGTCTGTCTTCGAGGCGACGGGTGAGGAGTCGGGGGAGTCCTTCCCTCGGCTCAGGTCTCGGGTCCTCCGCTCCATGCCGGATGACGATGATGCCGGCACCAGGCGAGGAGGGGAGGACTCTCCCTTGGTCACAAGGAAGGGCGGGTCGGGGCTGGTTCCCCCAGGGCCCGCTCCGATCCCTGGGCGGTCTAAAGCTAGCCCCAGCCCTCCCGACGTGGCTTCTGCTTCCGGGCCTCCCGAGGTTGACCCAAGCTGCTGGCTCTCGGGCTTCAAGTTCGGTCGGAAGTTGCTTGGGTCCGTGAGCGACGACCAGTAAGTGTTTGATTCCCACTTTCCTTGGTTTCTGCCGCCGAGGCTTGACGTCCATATTCTCTTGTCAGGCCAGCGCCCGCGGCGAAGAGGTTGAGAGGGGCTTCTGCGGCTCCGCTTGGTGCGAGTCCATATGCCGGGGCGGTGCCTTCGTCCGCTGGGGAGGAAGATGGCGCGGCTCGCGCCTCCCTGGTCCGATCGCCCCCGCGAGGCTGACTGGGACGCCTTGGCGAGGAGTCAGCCCCCGTGGCCCTGCTGACCCTGGAGTTGACTGCGCTCGATGCTGCAGCCGGGGCGTCCAAGGCCTAGGGGGCTCCTTCCTGCCAAGCCGTGATCACACCGCCGTCTTCTTCCCCCGCTCCGCCGGTTCCTGCTTCTTTTTCTTCCTCTGCCGCCGTCCTGGACCAGGTCGCCAGTGAACTGAGCCAGTTGCGGGAGGATCTTCTGAGCGCGGACCCTCGCCTAGCGGTCGGGCACCTGGAGCTAGCTTTTGGCTGGGCCCGTTCTGCTGCCTCTGTCCGAGCAGCCCTGAGCCAGGCCATGGCGGCCTCCGATGGGGAGAAGCAGACCGCCAACCAAGCCAAGGCCGCCCGTGATGCTACCCTCGGCGACGCTGCGGCTGCCAAGGCTCGCTGCAAGGAGCTGGAGGTCGAGCTACAAGGCCTGCGCGACGAGCTCGCCAAGGAGGTCCATGGCCGCCAAGAGAAAGAGAAGGAGATGAGGGTTCGGGAGGCTGCCGTCAAGGACCGAGACGCCAAGCTCGATGACCGCCACGGCGAACTGGAGACGCTGGAGCGGTCGCTGCAGGCGGAGAGGGCCGAGCTGGACGCCAAGGCGAAGGTCCTGGCGGAGGATCGGGTGGCCTTCACGAAGATGGTGAAGAGGGCTCGTGCCGCACTGAAACGCTTTACGAGAGCGGCTTGCAGGAGCCGCTGGCTGGCGCGAAGGATGGCCCCACCGAGCTGCTTCCCTTCCTGGTCCGCACGCTTGAAGATGTCATAGACGGCCTTGGCCCCACGGCCGAGGCGCGCGCCCTGTCTTCAGCGGTGCTGACGCGTGTCCTCAGCCACGTCTACCTGCGCGACCCCAATGTCGACCTCGACGGCCTGCTGGAGCCCGTGAGCGGCGACCTTGCCGCCGCTGCTGCTGAGGCCGTGGAAGGCCGAGTCGAAGCTTTGTTGGGAAGGTTCCGCGCCTTTAGCATCTTGCCCGGGTGCGGTGCTGCCAGCTCCCCGGCCCCAAGAAGCGACGCCACTAGAGAGTGATCCCTTCGCGGCTTCTGTCCTGTTTTTATTCCTGCAACATTCACCATGCCTCGCGGAGGCGTTTAGACTTGTGTTTGACGTCGTGAAACAATCTATGGCTTGTAATATTTGCTTTGAATTTCCTGGAATTTGCATTTTTCTCCCCCACTTGCTCGCGCTCTACGTCGGCAGGGCCCGGCCCCGCGCATACCTCACCCAGCGTTAGCCCCGACGGGAAACCAGGACGGGACTAAGGAGTGAGGGGCTGCGTGGAAAATTAGGCTCCTGAGTCGTGATGCTCAGGAGTCCCCCTTGACGCACAAGCAACAAGTAGGAAAGGGGGGAACGAGGAGTGGATTGATCGTTCTGCGTTGGCAGGGCCCAGCCCCGCGCGTACCTCACCCAACGTTAGCCCCGACCGGAAACCAGGACGGGACTAAGGAGTGAGGGGCTACGGGGCAAGTTAGGCTCCTGAGTCGTGATGCTCAGGAGTCCCCCTTGATGTTCAAACGGGTTTCCATACCTTGGCTCCGCTCGGGGAGGGGCGCGTGACGACCAGGTCCAGGGGACCTGGCTGGGTGGCGTGCGCTCGGGCGAGGCCCGGGCGTAGCCCCCGTGTCCAGCCCCCTCGCACGGCGCTCCCGAGGGGAGGCGTTGCGATGGTGCCAGATAGTGAGCTCTGGGCTCCTTGAGGTTGGTACGGCCAGAGGCCGCCCTCAGTTGTTTATCACCAGCGCGGACCATAGCGCTTCCGCATGTGTACGGGCATAGCCGCTCCTCGGCAGTGTCGTCAGCCAGCACGGAGCATGGTGCTTCCACTGGTACGTGGGAGGGGGCTCCCCTCCGGGAGGAGCCCCCGGGGCGTGTACAGCCCTACCCTGATACGTGGCCGGCACGGTAGGGCTAGGAGAGGTGTATCTGGGCACTCGTGAGCCAGCGCGGGACTCATGAGGCCCTACCTCGAGGCGGGTTGTGCCTGGCTCTGGGCCTTTATTAATGGTGTGTTCCTGCAGGGTGGTCAGAATGCAAATGCTCTATGTCCTCAGGTCCCGGCCCTCAAGCGAGCTTAGCCGCCGCTGGTATGATAGGTCGCGATGCCGTGGGTCAAGGCCAGGGGGTGAGGGCTGGAGAGCCAGTAGGAGTCCATGAGTCGCGATGCTCAGGTACCCCCCCTTTTAACGTGCAAGCGCTTTGCATGAAAGAGGAGAAGTCCGCGATAAGCAGCAGGTGATAATTGAGTGCGAAAGAGCAAATTCATTTTAAATAGATGCAGGAAAAGCAAACGCTGCAGGGCCAGGCCCGAGTAGCTCGGGGATGATGCAGCCCGAGGGGCGCCCCCGACAAGGTAAGTAAAGAGCATAAGCAAAACGGATACATGCCACAGGGACGGACCCACGCGACCTGGGAATGATGCGGCCCTGTGGGCGCTCCCAGCTAAAAGCGAAACTTAGAAAGATGTCACCTGGTGCCGTTGAAGATGGAGTGATGCTGAAGAAGCGGGCGATGCGCGATGAAGACGTCGACCCTCACGAGCCCCCAGGCCCAGGAACCTCGGGAGGCTCCGGGGGCATAGGTGGGTCTCCGAGAGCCATCTCCATCTCTGCCAGGACCGCACGATGCCTGACCTCCTGAGCCTCCAGAATGCTCCTCAGCAAGCGCTGATGAGCGGCTACTGCGTTCGGCAGGCCGAAAGGCATGCGAACGTAGCTGTGAGGTGGACCCTCGCAGCGCCCCACGCGCGAAGGCCAGAGGCGCTCCTAAGACACGGCTTGGTTGAGCCCTGGAACGTCGACGTAGACACGCAGCCCACCATCCTCACCTGGATGTGGGGCCATGGCGGGGGAGCAGCGGCTGCCGCGCATGACTCTCGACTCCTGTAGCTCCTGAGTGTTGCTGGCTATGAACTCCTGAGGGTTTGGTCTTCCTTGCCTTGTACCTTCCTGAGGGAAACGTGCCTGGAAGCACCCCTCCAAGTGGAGCCCAAGCGCCTCCCTCGCGACCTTGGCAAAGTCGGTGGCTCTCCAAGAAAGAGCGCCCGAACCCTGCCTAAGGAGGGCACCGGGCGCGCCTTCCTATGCGAGAGAGGGTGGCGCTCCCTGATTGGGCGCAGATCCTGACCCAACACCTCCGGAGGCGCCTGCCTCCTGATGGCTTGGGTCAGGTGATGCCTTCTTCTTCTTGGGGTCGCCTTGGGAAGTCTTCCATTTCCGTGGTCCGGGTCTTCGATTGCTGCGGCTTGGAACGCGTGCTCAACACCGCGTCTCTTTCTTCACAGGGTACGGTGATGACTCCACCGCTTCCTGGCATCTTGAGGACATTGTATCCATGGTGAGTCACTGCCATGAACTTGGCCAGGGCTGGGTACCCGAGGATGGCGTTGTATGGCAGACGGATGTGGGCGACGTCGAAGTCGATGAGCTCGGTGCGGTAGTTGTTGCGCTGCCCGAAGGTGACTGGAAGGCGAACCTGCCCTATGGGAATAGTGGAACCATCAGTGACTCCTGAGAATGGCTTGGTTGGCTGAAGCTGGTCGTACGGCACTTGGAGATTGTCGAACATCTCGACGGACATGACGTTGAGTCCTGCTCCGTCGTCAATGAGGGTCCTGGTGACCTGCACGTTGCTGATGACTGGGGAGCAAACCATAGGGAGGACTCCGGCCGTCGCCGCGCACTTGAGCTGATCCGCTGAGCTGAACGTGATAGTGCATGCGGACCACCTGAGAGGGCGCGTGGCCTCAAGCTCGGGGAGGACTGCATTCACCTCGCGAGCAAACTGATTGAAGATGCGCTGTGAGGCTGGGGCCTGTGCGCCACCCAAGATGCAAGCGATTGCGCGCGGCTCCTGGAATCCCCCATCCCCCTCGTCCTTATGTTGGTCTTCTTTCCTCCTTGGCGGTGGCGACAGAGGAGGAAGGCCTACGTTGCCGCATGGGCGATCCTCACGAGGCTGATCTCTCCAGCCTCCCTCGCGAGGCTAGTCCTGCCAGTGATCCTCGCGAGGTCGGTCACGCCACCCTTGGCGAGGGCCACGGTCTTCCCATCGTCTGCCACCTCTTCCTCCTCCTCTGCCATAGCCCCTGTCGTTGCGCTCGGGGCGTCGGCCGACACGTCCATCTCTCACGTCCCTGAGCTCTTGACATTCGTTGGTGTTGTGGGTGTGGAGGTCGTAGTACACGCAGTACCGGCTGCCTTGGATGACTCAGGCTGATCCCTGCCTCGCTTGGTGTCTGGCTTCGCTGCAAGCACGGTAGCCCCCTTGCGCTTCACGTCCTTGGCCTTGGGCTTCTTTTCTTCCGGGTCGGCAGCCGGGAGCTCGAGGAGGGAAAGGCGCCCTTCCTCAGCCCTGGTGCACTTGGTCGCCAAGTTGAACAGCTCCAGGGATGTGCACAGGTCTTCATGGATTGCTAGCTCCTCCTTCATCTTGACATCGCGTACGCCATCGGAGAAGGCCGAGATGATGGCTTCTTCAGTCACCTTGGGGATCTTGAGGCAAGCGTTGTTGAAGCGCTGGATGTATTTCTGCAGGGTTTCCCCTTGCTGCTGCTTGATGCGGCGCGGATCGCTCACGCCGGGGGCCGGTCGTGAGTGCCCTGGAAGTTGGCAATGAAGCGAGTGCGCATCTCGTCCCAGGAGGAGATTGTGCCAGGAGCCAGGTTCAGGAGCCAGGTGCGGGCCCCGTCCTTGCGCCATGGGGAACCAGTTCGCCATGACCCTTTTGTCTCCGTTGGCGGCTTCGATGCATAGCTCGTAGAGTTGCAGGAACTCCACAGGGTCCGCCATGCCATCGTAGCGAGGGGCAGGTCAGGCTTGAACTTGCCTGGACATGCGACGCCGCGTAGCTCAGGGGTGCGAGCACGGTAGCCTGCTGTGGCCACCGGTGCCTTTTGCTGGTACTGGGCTTGCTCATGGGGATTACCGTGCGCCGCCGCTTGGAGCAGCGCGGGGTCTTGGCGTGGAGGTGCAGGGACGCGATCTTGGCGCGCGGGCGCTGGGAGCGCGCGAGCACCTTCTTGGGGACGAGGAATCTCTTGGCAGCTCCTTTCTTGCTGCGCAGGCGCCGGACGCGGGGGGTCTCACCCCGGGGCTGCGCGCCTTGGAGCCAGGGCACCTTCTTGGGGAGGACGCGGTGGAGGCACATCCTGATCCTCGCATCCTGCGTGGAATGGAGGGCAAGGCAGTGAGAGGGACGGCAAGGGGGAGCCCCCTGCGGTGCTGACAAGCTCGGTGATGCGGGCGAGCCAGTCTTCGTAGAGGTCATCGACGGGGCAGTAGTGCAAGAGTTCTCTTGCCAGGAGCAGCGCGGCGTGTGCGACCGTGGGGGCGCGACGGGCGTGGGACGATGAAGCAGCTGGAGTTAGCGACGGTGTGGCGGTGCGGCCCTCCCGCCGCACCGAAGGATGCTGGGGAGGAGGCCTGCTGCTCGTTCCCCGCTGGGCCAGGGGCGGCGTTGGCGGCAGGCGACGGGGAACGACGAGGACGTCCGCCGACGGGCGCCGTCCGGGTGACGCAGGTGGCAAGAGCAGCCCGGCGCTCGGCGCGAGCTCGACAAGCGTCAGACATGGACACGACGGAAGATCACACGCGGACGGCGGAAGAAAGATTCCGGCGCACCCCTACCTGGCGCGCCAAATGTCGGATTTCGGGTCCCGGCAGACCCTTGAGGTTCGAACACTGGGGTGCGCACGGAGATCTCTCTCCTACCGATCTACGTCCAATCTCCTCGTGTGATTTGAGATGGAAAACAACGAACAACACAAAGGACACAAGGTTTATACTGGTTCGGGCCACCGTTGTGGTGTAATACCCTACTCCAGTGTGTGGTGTGGTGGATTGCCTCAGGGGCTGATGAGGATCAGTACAAAGGAAGAACAACCTCGCGAGAGGTGTTCTTGAGCTGGGCGATGAATTGCTAGGGTGAGTTCAGTCGCCTCTCTTTCTCTATGCTAGTGTTCTACCAGATTTCTCGATGTATTCTCCTTGGATGGATGTCTCTCTCCCTAGATGGATGTCTCTACTCTGTGGTGGCTAGCTCTATTTATAGAGGCCCTGGGCCTCTCCCCAAATAATGAGCGGGAAGGGCGCCAACAATTGGCCATTTTGAAGGGGAACAGGTAGTACAAGTTATCCTGACAAAAGGTGGTCTTCAGCTGCCAAAAGTACTGGTGATGACGCCGTCTTGGGCTCCATGGTGACTTCCGTCCCGCCGCTCTGCTGGTCTTGGTCTCGTTGCACCGGAATGACAACCTTTGCTTGATGCCTTGGCCTGTGCTTGCCCCCTTTGCACCAAAGGGGAAACAAGAACACTGCGCAGGCCGGCGCCCGCCTGGTCTCGATCGTCATGGCTTGCATCACGGGTTCCTCACGAGGTACCCCTGCCTTGATCTCTCCGCCTCCCTGCGAGCCTGCCTGATGAGGCTGCCTCTGAGGAAGCTTTCTGTCGTCCGCCCCGCGAGGCTTGGCCCCTCGCGAGGGTCTTGAGTTTGTGCTGATGAAGATGGGCCACGATGGGCCCCCGCTTGAGCCACGCCGCAGGCAGGCAAGTCTGGGGACCCCCGTTCCCAGAACGCCGACACATGTTAATATAAATGCTCTGCCTCTGAAAGTTGCAGTTTCTTATCTGAAACTGAAACTTGCAGTTTCTTCTCTGAGAATCACATTGTCTGCCTTTTATACTCCTATGAAACTACATTTTTAAGTTCTAAAAATAGATCTCTAGAATTCATAAAATACTTTATATGCTCAATATTGCAAATCTGAAATTCAAAAGACATTCATATATAAAAGTACTCTCAAAATACACAACACAAAACACAATTCACAACCTGCAAATACTGACAACCCTAAGCTCCTCCTGACAATTCACAACCTGCCTGACTATTGGGCTAGGGGGCAGCCCCCTCCTATTCCTCGGCGGCAGACAGCCGCCCCATGAGATGATGTGAACGGCCAGGGAGACAATGGCGGGGAAGCGTCGTCGGGCCAACTACTTTTCTCCTCTTGCAGTTGGGTTCGGTCGACGAAGACTCCACCGGCTCGCTCTGGCAGGACACCCTCACAAATGGCACCCTGTAGATGCTCGATCCTTCAATCTCTGGTGGATGCTCCATCTGGGATCGATACTCCCACCACCGCTCCCTCACGATCGGATTCGGTGAATCTTTTTGCTCCATGGCCCAGAGGAGCAGCTCTATGTACTCCGGCGCGACTCCCTCTGGGAGTATCACCGCCTTTTCGCTCTGTTGTAGATATTTGGCCATGGATGTCGCCGTCGCCGCTAGTTGGTCCTTGTTGTCAAACCAAGACTGTATCTCCAACATCCTAGCTAGCTTCACAGGGTCGTCGTCTGCGATCCTCACGTATCGGTTGTACTCCTCCATCGATCTACTTCTCCACAGCACCTTCACTCGCCGGCGGTGGTTTTTGAATCGAAGAGGAGAGGAGCAGCGCTGGTTTTGGATTAGAACGGGAGAGGAGCGACACTGGTTTTGGACTGGAACAGGAGAGGAGGGGCGGTGGTTTTGAAATGGAAGAGGAGAGGAGCGGCGCTGCATTTAGATTGGAACAGGAGAGGAGCGGCGGTGGTTTAAGAGGAGAAGAGCGGAAGAGCGGCCCTGGTCTTGGAAGTATTTTTTTGTTGTTTCGCGTATTTTGGGTCAAAGTTTGACCACGTACTGTATTTGACAAGCAAAATGTGAATGCATGTCACCAAAAATTGTATCGTTTGGTTCGTATCTAAATGTACTTTCAAATTATACTCCCTCCATTTTTGTATACAAGGCCACAAACTCATATTATAGGTACCAAGGTAAAAATTAATGCTATGTTTAAGTCAATGTTGCAAGCTAGCTTGTCACCTTGATTGTCGTGTAAATTAATGTGTTTTCTCTCCCAAGCACAACAAGCCTACCCTCTTACTCCTCATTGGTTGATTAATGTTGGGAATGCAAGCTAACCTTCTCACTCTAGCATGCACACAAGGGATATTAATGTCCTCAGGTGCTAGTACGAGGCAAACGCCATCAATTTTGCCTCGATTAATGTTAGTGGCCTTGTATACTTGCAAATTGTAATTTTGATAGAGGCCTTGTATACAATTTATAACATATATTTTATGTGCGAATATCATGGTCAATTATGACCCAGAATAAAAGGGAGACTAGTTAATGTGGGGTCGCTTTCTTAATTGAAGGGTAAATTGATTTTGATTTTGATCCAGTCAGAGCGCGCCGGCCCTCTCGTCCAATCCTAAATCGCTGCCGCACACTCCTCTCCCTCTTCTCCATTGCAAAACCACCTCCTCTCCTCTCCATCATCTCCATTCCAAAACCACCGTCTCGCCTCTCCCTCTTCTCTATTGCAAGACCATCGTCTCTCCTCCGTTTTCTAGACGCTTTGCTCCGTGGTGCGGGCGCAATCCATGGATACAAAATTAGTATACTGTATACTATTTAAAAGTCAGGGGCGGGGCTTTTCCTGCGCGGTAGGCGGCGGGGCAGTTCCGCCTAGTCGGTTCGACAGAGACGCGAGAAGACGAGGGAGTAGGCTGCTGCAAACGTAGGGCTGTGTGATTTGACAGCGAGTTACTGCTGGACAGGTGGGGCCCCGTGATTTGACTTACCATTATCATTTTAACTGCGGCGCTACGACCGACGTGAGTCTCCCAGATTCCTGACCACCTCCATACAGGTGCCTCTCCCAATGCTTCACCATGTAGTAGAGGTTGGCTCTTGCATGAGAGCCCACTTCTCCACTTTTTCCTTGCCTCTTTTTCCTCCACATATGCAAAAATGCCATGTAAAGCGCACTATTGCACTTAGTTTTACTTGCTCCTACAGGTGCTTAAGCTTGCCACATAGGCATAAAGTCTGATGTGGCAAGTTAATCAAGAAGAGAGAGACTAGTTTGGTGACCCAAGGAAGAAACGGTGCTAAGCGCGTGTACCTAGGTGAAAAGACAATTTTGAGTTTATAGCTAATTAAATGAAGCAAACTTAGCAACACCATTTCATTGGAAGAGGTCACTCCTTGGCAAATGCAATAAATACACGCGCTTAGCACCGTTTCTTCCTTGAGTATGAAGAAAGAGATAGAGAGGAGTAAAAAAATACACTTATAACCAACCTTGTTGTAGTATGAGTGACTAAGTGATGACTATGTATGACATGCCAACATCAGATAGCCTAACGCACCGTGTTAAATCTCCAAGGGCGCGACCGCGCGAGCGATGCGACGGTCGTGGTAGGCGCGACCATGATACGGGCTACTGGTAGCCCTTGGATCTGAGATCAAACGGTCGCATGCTAAGTGCTGAAAATTTGCAGAATAACCCTCCAGGATAGGATATTCACCCATAGATCTAGAATCACGCCATGCAACCGTTCGATCTCAAATCCAAGGGCTCTCGGAAGCCCGTATCATGGGAGAATGGAAAGCCACTACCCTGCCGTTCGCACGCTGGCAGTTCGCTCCTACTCGTCCCTGCACGTCCTTCAATACTATGGTGATTCGCTCCTAGTCGTCCCGTCCATTCACATTACGGCAGTTCCACTAATCCTAACCCTCCTCCCAAATCCATGGCGTCCCAAATCTCCACGATCGGCGGTGAGTACAAGGTTAGAACCATCACCGGCGATGAGTTCGACGTCATCTACACCCGTTCTTCCGCGACGGTGAAAGGATGCCTTTCTCGCTTCAGCCGCATGTTCGAAAACTCAGATGATGAGTGGGTCGCTGGGCTAGATGTTGAGTACACCACAGTCCTAGGACGAGAGAAGGATCTAAAGGACGAAGAGAGGAAGAAGCCCGCCATGATCCAGGTTTGCATACATAACGTTTGCTTGGTCTACCACATATGCCATGCCGACGTTGAGTGCCAGGATTTTAAGAAATTCCTCAAGGACAAAACAGTGAAATTCGTTACTGTAGACTTTGGTAACGACAAAGGAGTCCTGCATCGGATAGGCCTCATTGTAGGCAACACCTTTGACCTCCAGAAGAATCAGCTAGTGTCCTCTCGTCAGCCTTCCATGCTGACCCTGGCAGGAGCCATGGTTCATCCTTCGTACGGTAAACTTGAGAAACCTCATTACACATTTCATCGTCATGCATGGCAGCGGAATGTACTAGATATATACCACATCCACTACGCTGCAATGGATGGCTACCTTTGCTTCAATATCTACAAGGGTTGGATGAAGAGCAACAGCCAAGTGTGCGGTTCAAGCAAAGAAGTATGGGCCAAGAGGAAGAGGGACAAGGACGAAGTCGAGGACGTGGACGAGGACTCCGAGTAAGGTGGCAGTGTCGTTGCTCATGGTGGTTCTAATGCAGTGTCTACCAGAATAGTTGCAAAGTTTAATTTCAGGTGTGCTTAATTTAATTTGAGGGGTGTGTTGTGCTGAGCCCCCAGCAGAACTATGTTATGTTTCTTCTCGTTACTTTAACTCTTCAGTACGTACATACTTGTATTTCTTACATTTCATCTTTTAGTTGGTATAGTACTACCACTCGTTTCTTCACATTATATACATACAATATATATGGCCAACTTCATATAGCCAGCATTTTAGTTGTCAAAGAATTTTAGGATGCTTAGTTTTGTCAAAGACTTCCAGGATGCTTAGAGGGTGCTTGGATCCAAGGGACTTATTTTAGTCTGACTAAAAATAGTCTCTTTAAGAGGCTAAAGTTCCAAGCACCCCTGACTAAAGAGGGGCTAAAACTAGTCTTGAGACTAAATTTTTTTAGTCAGGGGTACCCCTACTAAAATGTGGATTAGTCCTCTCTCTACTCATTTAACTCCTCTCCTTTAACACAGGCGAGTTCTGGATTGGAGGGTTTGGAGGATAGTAAATGCTCATTAACTTGATTTTAGCCTTTTTAGTATTTGGATCCAAGCATGGGTGAGGCTAGCATGTTTTAGTCCCACTACTTTTAGTCATGGGACTAAAACGTATCCAAGCACCCTCTTAGTTTTATTTGAGGGGTGGGTTGTGCTGGACACCATTATTGTGACTAGCCTTTTTAATTGTACTATATGCATAATTTGGCGACGAGCGCTCTCTATATGTACCACCTTTTTTTAATTTCAAGTTTTGCTCCATGGCGCAATCCATCGATACTACTGATGTACAAAAGTATACATTTTTTAAAAGGCTAGAGGGCGGGGTAGTCTAGCTTGGTCGGTTTCACGAGAGGCGAGGGCCTTTGTGATTTGACCGCTCATTACTTCTGGAAGGCGGGGCCTTGTGATTTGACTGCTCATATAAATGTGCCGACGACCTGATCGAGGAGGAGCAAAGAACCGTGCGGTATACTCAAGTTTTCCACTTGAGTAGTACTGCGACGGAGGAGCGCGAAACACGGCAGCCCAGTGCCATATGGCGATAAAAATGATCTTATTTGCTAGTCATCTCATTGTTAGCATTGTTCTATTCATTCCCTCAAAAAAACATTGTTCTATTCATGCCTCGCAGAGAACGTGCCACGTGCGGCGAAACACCCGAAGCAAAAGATGAAACACAAGAGCAAAAGAAGAAGGAAGATTATCACCCCAAATGATCTAATTCACCGCGGAGTCGTAACTGCTTCTTCATCGCCTCCACGACCTCCATCTCCTTGCGCGTCTCCTCCGCCATCTTCATCATTGTGTCCATGACGCGGAATTTCTCGACGCGAGCCTTCATCATCTGTTCCACAGCCATATTACGTACCTTGACAGCAGCCGGGTGCTCGATGCGGAGCTTCACCAACTCTTCCTTCCGTTCCATGGAGAGGGCCTGCAGCATCTTCATCGAGGAACTACTATTCTCATGCAGCTTCTTCCAGTCGGCGTTCTTCTCCTTCAACAGGTCGATCTCGTGGCAGAGCTTCGCATTGTCCTCCCGAAGTCGCAGGATTTCGCCGGTCGCCTTCTTCTCTGAGGCAATGCTCTTCTTCAGCAGCATCACCAAGTCAGCGGTCAACTCCCCCTATTGATTGAGCTCAGCGGGCATGTCGTCGGGGCTCTCCTTCAGCAACTCCATCAAGCCTTGGATGAACGCCTTCTGCTTATTGAGCTGATCGGGCATGCCGTCGAGGGATAACGACTCCAGCTCCACCGGCTCGGCATGTTCGCCTCCGCGGCTAGGGCGCTCCTGGGAGCCATCGCCTGCCCGCAAGAGATCTTTTGAGGTCTCTGCGTGGCGGCGAGCCCTCTTTTTTTCTGCAGCCTTGGCTGTCGCTCCCTTGTTACGAGTAGTTCTCGACCTAGAGCTCTGCTCACCGGCCATGGCAACGACGGACGAAGAAGAAGCACTTATGAGGAGGAAAGGTAGAGTGATTTTCGGTTAGGTAGTTCCCCTTTTTATAACCTAAGTACGAGCACTAGTACTAATACCTGCATAGTGGGAACACGTTCAGGTTTGGTACGTACTACTAGTAGGTGTGAGCAGGCTTTCGAATGTGATGGGAACAAGGTAAATATTAATTGATGGTTTTGGTTTCGAGGCCCGAAACGGCTCCCGATGAGTTTAGCGGAACATAAATTTCAAGTACTACATTGCTCAAATGCGTAAATATTATGTTACTATCAAAAATTGGCACAAAATACAAAGGAGACCAATGGAAGCACTACTAGCAACCCACGATTTAACTACTCGCATGCGCGCAATGGAGTAATAATGTCTTTCTTCCGCCCTCACGTCCACTCAATTTGCATGCGCTGTATTAATTGACCATCAATGAAGTGAACGACTTTACACGCATCAAATTATCACATGGGGTGGATCTTGGTACAAAATTGCGTCCTCCCGTGTACCCGCGTGTGCGTGCGAGGAATGAGTGCGTGCATGGCGTGCGTGCACATCTTCGCTTCATGCATGTACCGCCGGTATGGCTCAGGGAGGACGAGTACATTCTTCTGGAACCAGCAGCACGTCATTGTGATCAATCCATGCAAGGAGGTCGCGATAACGCCTACACATGTGCCACGTGGCTTCATGAACTGTAAGAGAGACACTGTGTAGCGTGCCATTGGTATTCTAATTTACGTCTTTTGCACATACTCGAAGTACTAGTAAGGTACACGTGCATTTCACGCATCAGATTTTGCAACCAAATTATGAATAAATACCACACTATAGCATGTAAGCTCTGAGTCATATATGCATGATGTAGCCCTTCGTTTAATTATTATAGTTCATCTCATTCAAAATCAATTAGTTTTTATAAAAAAGCTAAGAACGCGGGAATAGGAAAAACATGGGATTATAGTGGGATGTCGTCTTGAATCCTACAGGATTGTACGAGTGTTTGATTGTGCATAGAAAAAACGCAGAATTCTTTCAAAGAGGTTTGAGTGGATGGGATGTTTCCTATGAAATCTAGTGCAAATGAATCATATGGAAAAATTCCTATGGTTTACAATCCTACGAATCAAACAACCAAGATAGGAAAAATTCCTAATGATTAGAATCCTCCAAAGTTCCTTTGAGAATCCTTTGAATCAAAGAAGCCCTTAATCTATTTTATGATTCATGGAATTGTGCATTGTAAAGCATAAAGTAAAAAACAAAAAGTGGCAATTCAACTAGAAAAAAGTTTGGGCAGTTATGATATGGAAGATTCTAGAACAAAAGAGAACCACAGTTGTTTTGAGGTTTGTGCATTATGCTTAAGTTCAACCATGGAATCTGCTAGATTGTACATGTGGCAAAATCCGGTGGGGGGCTAGAAGATGGTGCGAGGGGCCGAGTGGAGGGAGACTATGAAGGAATGCATAAGTGCGAGGTCGATATTTAGAGAGAGGGGGCGAACACGTGCGCTGATGCGCGCAGTGGCGGAGCCATGAAAAATAAATGAGCTAGGGGGCCAAGCATTGCTAATCCTTTACGAGGAGGGTCAATTCATGAACTTAAAAACCATTTTTAGCAGCAATTGTCTAATGATCACATTCATATTAGCCTTGATATATAGTGATTTTAGGGGGGAGGGGGCAGGGCCCTTACTGCCCCCTGTCTTCGCCATTGTGCACGCGTCTAAGAGATGAAGCGGAAGGCATGGATGGTGAGAGGGGGGCGTTGGATACATAATTAATGTGGGTGCATTAGCTATATATGTTAATCCTATATAGAGAGGCATAGATTGATCGATGTGGACGTGGGAAAGAGGGTGAGACCTCACTGGATATATCGATTGATTGGTTTGTGTGGAAAACTATGAAAGACCTAGCTATATACACATACATAGAGGAACATCGATCGTTGCGCATGCACGCGTGAGAGATAAAGAATGCCCGATATGATGGAGAGGGGGACGTGTGTTGGTGTGTGCCTTCATGGGAGACCGACCTGAAGAAAAAGATTGCATGCGTGCGATGGATAATGCTGACTGGTAGTGTGTGTGCATGCATGCACGAGAGAAAGTTAATGGTACAATTATAAAGAGATGACTACTGTGTGGGTGTAAAAGAATAGCTGAATAGGTGAGGCAACAATCAATGTAAACTTGAATTCAAATATTTGAATAAGAGATCCTGATGTTTGAAACCCATGCATGCATGAATATAACGGAGATCTGCGCGGTGTGGTTTGGAAACGAGCATGTTCTAATGTATACACATTGAACAAGGTCAGAATGATTTGAATTTGAGATACCGATGGTAGACATCATTTGGCCACATTGCATCTGTGCATGGACACACTATTCTAATTAGAGATGATGGGCGGCTTTTGCATCACATATCTATATCTATACCCCTATATATTATATTTTATATTTTTTTATATTGTGTGCGGGTAACTTTAACTTTGAAAGATGGTCGTTGGATGAGGCAAATCCGATGGTCCAAAGATGGCAAATTTGAGCACTACTGGCCATTGGATATCATCTAGATTCCACCAGATTTCGCCACATGTATAATCTAGAAGACTCCATGGTTGAACTTAAGCATAATGCACAAACATCAAAACACAAGCACTTCTTATTTGTTCTAGAATCTTCCGTATCAGAATTGCCCAAATGTTTTTCTACATGATTTGCCATTATTTGTTTTTACTTTATGTCTTACGACGCACAATTTCATGAATCTTAAAATAGATTAGCTTTCTTATAAAAACTAGATGATTTTGAATGAAATGAACTATAAGAATTAAACGAACATCTACATCATGCATATATGACTCAAAGCTTGCATGCTATAATGTGGTATTTATTCATAATTTGGTTGCCAAATCTCATGCGTGCAATGCACGTGTACCTTACTCTAGTCTAAATGGTGTTTGTGTGTGTGTTGTGCGTGTTGAGGTGCAAATTGTCTTTTTTTGGGTACACGTTAAGCTTGTTCTTCTAAAATTTCAAGCCGCACCTTGTTATGCCAAAAATTCAAGCTAGCGTCTCTGTCTATCGTGCTGCGAAACTCCCGCCTCTTCAACCCACGCCTTGTTAGCCCGAAATATTTAAGATATATCTTTGTCTCGTTGTGCTCCGACAACTCCCTCCATCTCAACCCGCGCCTTGCTATTCCGAAATTACAACACGCGCGAAAACTCCCACCTCCTGTGAAATCCTGACACGCGAAATGCCCGTGGTACCCCTGAACCGAAAGAACCGCCTCAAATCGGTGGGGGTACTTTCGTAACTTACCCCACATTTTGGACAAGCGCGTCTCTAAGCCATGGTTCCCCACTGCCATCCCATCCACCCACCCATTCGTATACCGAGGCCGCGAAAACCCGTGACGAAACCCCACACCCTGCTCCGTCTGCCACCCAGCCGGAGCCTCTTCCCCGATGACGTCGTCCACAGCAACACCTTGACGTCCCTCATCCATCGTACCGGATGAGGATCCATCGTCGATCTCATCGTCCCACCGGTTCATCCACCCCGTCCTCCACCTCCAAGGAGCTACCCCGACGTTCCCCTCATCTTTCGCGCCACCTCCATTCCCACACCACCGTCTTCACCTGCACCACCGGAAGAGCATCATCATCACCGTTTCCTCGGATGAAGCTACGGCCTAATCGGCGCCACCAAAGAGTTTGTACACTAATCGCCGCATTTTCTTCTTGATTCGATCTCACGGTGCTGCCGGCGCTCGGTCCCGAGCCGACATGGCGTGGCTCCATCCACGGCGGCGTTGCCGGCCACTTCCTCCATGGCGTCGCTCCCTCGGCGGCGACGTCCACATCAGTAGGACCTGCTACTGCTTTAGCTCTCGCTCGCGCTGCTACTCTGCTCTTGCTCTCAGTCCCCTGCCTGGTCTGCTCTTGCTATTTCTCTTTCTCGCGCTGCTGCTCTCGCTCTCGCTCTTGCTTGCGATGCTGCTCCGATTTAGCTACACTTCACTTTGATGCCGCCGGGGTGAAGGAAGAACCAGCCGCAGCGGGGAGGGGGCTCGCCGGAGAGGTACCCCACTATCTATCTTAGGGTTCAGGATGGGGGCGGTGGTCGCCGGCGGTGGCGGGGCATTGGCGGGGCGGTGGCGTGGGGATCGCCGGAGAAAAAGGTCGGCACGGGGGGGCCTAGAGGGATGGCCGGGGCGGCGGCGGACCGGCGCTTGGGAGTGTTTTTGGGGCGGGCGGGGCGGCGGGGGGCTGCTGTTTGGCCGGCTCAGGGGGGTGGAGGTTGAAGATGAATCGCAGGCCCTTGATTTCATATCCAACAGCTGCAAAATCGACTGACCAGAGATGAAAAAGTCAGTCGACCGACGTGTAGCCTCACCTTGCTAGTGCGTTCAGTTTCGACAGCAAAATTCAGTTTCGACAGTTAAGTTCAGTTTCGACAGTTAAGTTCAGTTTCGAAAGTTAAATTCAGTTTCGACAGTTAAGTTCAAAGATGAGCGGCTAATGTATTTTACATCTAGCACTTTGTGGTTATGTTTTTATGTCATGTATTGGAGATGCTATTAGAATTCCACTCAGGTTAATGTTGTTCGTTGTCTCTCTTGTCCTGCTTTAGCCTCGACGTCGTACAACTCACCGGAGCTGCTCCAATGACGAAACCCTCCATCACAGCGGAGCAGTACCTCGGGCTCCATCTCCAGACGCCTAAGATCTTCTTCCCCTCCTCCGACAGCCAAGTCAACCGGAGCATCCTCACCGGCCAACCCAATCATGCTGAGATCGACATGGCTTCGCCAAAGAGGTTGTACACTTGTTGCATCTCTTTTTTACTCTACATGTTATATATATTGTCCACTGAGCACTCGTAGTAACGGGAAATACGATTATTTTATCCTACTATATGACAAGCAGTGAGGTACCAGGCAACTTAGCTATCCGTGATGGACTCTCTTGAACGCCATCATTATTTATCTCTGCATGTTTGAGCTGTCCATTTGTCGATGGGCCTGGGAGTTGGGCTAGTATGGCAGTGGTCTGGGTCCAAAGTAATAGAAGTAGCACAAAAACATTTTTTAGTGTAGGATTTTCCTTGCTCAAGCCTGCCTACTAGAATCGCCAGTGCTTGAAAGGAAAAGTGAATGAAAAACATCGGAATTGGAAAGTTTCCTATGGTACTACTTTTCATGAATTTGGTGCAAAGGAATTGAGCAAAGGAAAACTGTAGGATTTGTTCCTTTAGTGTCTCCTTGAAAGAAAACCCGTAGGAATTCTAATTTCCACTTCTCCTCCTTTTCATATTCCTATTCATCAAGCACAAGACTAAGAGATAGTAGCATAATAGCATTATAACCCTACATTTTCTTGTGGTTTGACTTAATCTCACCATGCTTTTTTTGCATCCTGTGATCTTCCAATTGTTGTGAATCAAACACCCAGATTGGCAGAAATCCTGTGTTTTTAAATTCTCTGTTTTGCACATGCATTCCTATCCTATTCCTGTCTATTTCCTATCCCTGCATTGTTAGAATCCTCAAATTCAAACAAGCCCTTACTCAAGTACTTCTGTTATAGATATGTGTCAAAGAAAACCTTGTGTGGTTTGTCCTACTCCTGCGGCGCTGTGTTCCACTGTAACACCCCAAAAATTTTAACCATGATTTGTTTATTAAAATTTTGCCAAGAAATTAAATTTTCATTTTTTGTGGAATTACTTTTTGATTTCAGAACCACTCTTTTCCTTGATATTGTGGAGTGTTCACCCCAAGTGAAAACCTTTCAAAAATATTGTTGGACTTGTTTACCCTCTCAAGAAAAACATTTCTTTTTTCAGTGGATTGATTTGCATAATTATTTTCCCTGAGCTTTATTTCTTTAGAAATGATTTTTCATAAGTTTTGGAGCCTCTTTTGCACTACAACCCTTTGGTAAAATTAGTTATAAGTTTCATCAAAATTTGGAGATGTCATGGGATGCTCCCACATCACTTTTATGCAAAAATCTCTTTTAGTCATTTGGAAATTTTGAGCTCTACCCCAAATTTTCAAATCTGATCCAGTTTGTAAAATTGCACTACAACCTATTTAAATATTTCTTTAAAGCTTCCACCAAAATTAGGGGATGTTAGTAGTAGTGTATAATTCAACTTTATGCAAAAACCCATTAATGTGCTTTGAAAATTTTGAGCAAACCATCCTCTTTTGCTCTCTGGTCCAGTTTGGCATTTTCTACTGCAACCCTAGTTTATTTTGCTCTAGTGCCCATGAGCTTTTACCTACTTATAGTCCACCCTACCAAACCCTTAAGTCCAGGAGATTGGACCCATTGGAGTATTTTTGGTCCATGCAATAATGCCCTTTTCATTCTGTCCAGATTTGGTTTTGTCAAAAACTTGCACTAACAAGTTTTTGTTCCTGACAAACTAACGTTGCCGCCCTCTTAGTCATCTAAACAGACTTTAGTCTGGAGTTTTGGCCACCCCAAGAGGTGCCTAGATGCCTCAAGCAGGTTAGGAGCATGGCCAGTTTTGGCATGCTTTTAGACTTGCATTAGGAAGTTGCTCTAATGGCCTTACCAGCATGTCTATTATCTCTCATATAGTCATTAGCCTAGTCCTGTTTAGTTGCAGAGGCATCAGAGAGGCCTAGAACGCGTTGGCATTGCGCCGAGCACCTGGTGTGCATGCTCTGGGCGCGCCCAGAGCGCACGTTTTGCACGCGCGCGCACCGAGCCGCCGCATTCGCTTGCCCCGCGCCCTGGCCCTTGCTCGCCTGCAGAGCCACGCCCGTCCTCATCCACTCATCGGAGCCATCCAAAAGCAACCCCTGGAGCCCCACAGCGCCACCGTCAGGTCGTCCATGGCAGCTAGTGACCGGCCACAACAAGCTCCTGCCATGGACGGCGCCGCCCGAGCCACTCTCACTCGCCAGCTCGCCCCTGAAGCAGTGCTCGTTCGTCTTCTAGCCTCTGCCGCCATCCCCAGCCTCGACACGTCGCGCTGCAAGCTACAGAACGGCGGTTCGCCGTTCCTATCCACTGCCGTCATCGATCCTATCCATGACTGCCACGGAACTGACCATCGTCCAGACCCTCAGGCAACCTCGTACCATCCCCCTAGCGCCCCCATAGCCAGTGATACGTCTCCAGCATATCTATAATTTTTGATTGCTCCATGCTATATTATCTACTGTTTTGGACTATATTGGGCTTTATTTTTACTTTTATATTATTTTTGGGACTAACCTATTAACCGGAGGCCAAGCCCAGAATTGCTGTTTTTTGCCTATTTCAGTGTTTCGAAGAAACGGAATATCAAACGGAGTCCAAACGGAATAAAATCTTCGGGAACGTGATTTTCTCACCGAACGTGATCCAGAAGACTTGGACCCTACTGCAAGGAAGCAAAGAGGTGCTCACGAGGGTAGGGGGCGCGTCCCCCTAGGGCGCGCCCCCTGCCTCGTGGGACCCTCGGTGCTCCACCGACGTACTCCTTCCTCCTATATATGCCCACGTACCCCCAAACGATCAGAACAGGAGCCAAAAACCTAATTCCACCGTTGCAACTTTCTGTATCCACGAGATCCCATCTTGGGGCCTGTTCCGGAGCTCCGCCGGAGAGGGCCGTCATCACGGAGGGCTTCTACATCATCATAGCCTCTCCGATGAAGTGTGAGTAGTTTACCTCAGACCTTCGGGTCCATAGTTAGTAGCTAGATGGCTTCTTCTCTCTTTTTGGATCTCAATACAATGTTCTCCCCCTCTCTTGTGGAGATCTATTCAATGTAATCTTCTTCTTTTGCGGTGTGTTTGTTGGGACCGATGAATTGTGGGTTTATGATCAAGTCTATCTATGAACAATATTTGAATCTTCTCTGAATTCTTTTATGTATGATTGGTTATCTTTGCAAGTCTCTTCGAATTATCCGTTTGATTTGGCCAACTAGATTGGTAGTTCTTGCCATGGGAGAAGTGCTTAGCTTTGGGTTCGATCTTGCGGTGTTCTTTCCCAGTGACAGAAGGGGCAGCAAGACATGTATTGTATCATTGCCATCGAGGATAACAAGATGGGGTTTATTTCATATTGCATGAATTTATCTCTCTACATCATGTCATCTTGCTTAAAGCGTTACTCTGTTTTTAACTTAATACTCTAGATGCATGCTGGATAGCGGTCGATGAGTGGAGTAATAGTAGTAGATGCAGAATCGTTTCGATCTACTTGTCACGGACGTGATGCCTATATACATGATCATGCCTAGATATTCTCATAACTATGTTCAATTCTGTCAATTGCTCAACAGTAATTTGTTCACCCACCGTAGAAAACTTATGCTCTCAAGAGAAGCCACTAGTGAAACCTATGGCCCCCGGGTCTATTCTCATCATATCAATCTCCATCACTTTTATATTGTTTTGCTATTATACTTTTTATCAAAAATACCAAAAATATTCTATCTATCAGATCTCACTCTCGTAAGTGACCGTGAAGGGCTTGACAACCCCTAATCGCGTTGGCTGCGGGTAGCTATCGCTTTGTGCAGGTACGAGGGACTTGAGCGTGGGCTCCTACTGGATTGATACCTTGGTTCTCAAAAACTGAGGGAAATACTTACGCTACTCTGCTGCATCATCCCTTCCTCTTCGGGGAAAACCAACGCAAGCTCAAGATGTAGCAAGAAGGATTTCTGGCGCCGTTGCTGGGGAGTCTACACAAAAAGTCAATATACCAAGTACCCATCAAAATCCCTATCTCTCGCATTACATTATTTTCCATTTGCCTCTTGTTTTCCTCTCCCCCCAATTCACCCTTGCCGTTTTATTCGCCCTCTCTCTCTATCCTCCCTCTCTTTTACCCGTTTCTTGTTTGCTCGTATGGTTGGAATAGTTGTTTATTTATTACTAAACAGAGAACTTAAGATCTATGGATCCTCATCCGCTTGCCAATCTTTTTAAGGGATCCAATTATGATGAACCAATTCCTAGTGATTTGGATGCACTAGATTATCTTTATAAGCTTTTGCCTGAAATCCATAAATCTGAAAATCGTGATGAAGTGCTTTATGAAGTGACTCATGATAGATCTTTGAATAAAAAGCATGATTGCAATGATTTTATTATAAATTCTCTTGATGTCAATTGTTCTAACAAGATGCAAAACCATAAGCTTGGGGATTCTAGTTTTGCTATGTCTACTACTTGTTGCAATGATTATAATTGGGGTGATTCTTCTTATGATCTTGAAAATTTATTTAAACCCCATGATGAATATGAGATTGATAATAGTGCTTGCAATATTATTGAAAGTGGGTTTGGAAGAGTGTCAACTTTATATCCCACATATTTGGAGAATGTTCAATCTTATGAAAATCTTGATAAAAGTGGGTTTGGAGAAGTCATGACTTTAGTTAATGTTAATCCCACTATTTTGGAAGAGTGTCAACTTTGCATGCATGTGGATCATGTTGAAAATATTTTATGTGATAGCTATTTTTTTGAATTTTCTTATGATCCTACATATAATTATTATGAGAGAGGAAAATATGGTGGTAGAAATTTTCATGTTACTAAATTATCTCTCGTTATGTTGAGATTGCTATCGTTTCTTTCCGCTTCCTTGCATATGCTAGTTTTTGCTTGCCTTGATAATTTGTTTGCCTATAAGATGCCTATTCATAGGAATTATGTTATGCGTTTGTCACGTGTTTTATGATGCTCTCTTTGTGCTTCAATTCTTGTCTTTCATGTGAGTATCATTGAAATAGTATGCCTAGCTATAAGACTTTCAAGAAAAGCGCTTGTTGGGAGACAACCCGATATTTATCCTTTCCTGTTATTCAATAAATAAATTATTTATCCTCTGGTTTGGTTGTGTTTTTTGTGTTTAATTAGTGTTTGTGCCAAGTAGAACCGTTGGGAAGACTTGGGGAAAGTCTTATTGAACTCGCTGTAAAAAACAGAAACTTTAGCGCTCACGAGAACTGCTGTCATTTTTATTTGAAGAGTGCTATTTAGTTAATTATTTTTGCAGATGATTAATAGATAAATTCCTCACGTCCAGAAATTTAGTTTAGAATTTTTGGGTTCCATATTTTGCTCTAGCTACAGATTACTACAGACTGTTCTGTTTTTGACAGATTCTGTTTCTCGTGTGTTGTTTGCTTATTTTGATGAATCTATGGCTAGTAAAATAGTTGATAATCCATAGAGAAGTTGGAATACAGTAGGTTTAACACCAATACAAATAAATAATGAGTTCATTACAGTACCTTGAAGTGGTCTTCTGTTTTCTTTCGCTAACGGAGCTCACGAGTTTTCTATTTTGAGTTTTGTGTTGTGAAGTTTTCAAGTTTTGGGTGAATTCTTTTGATGGATTATGGAACAAGGAGTG
Organism: Triticum urartu; assembly: GCF_056163025.1. Classification (NCBI taxonomy): domain Eukaryota; kingdom Viridiplantae; phylum Streptophyta; class Magnoliopsida; order Poales; family Poaceae; genus Triticum; species Triticum urartu. The sequence goes on from NC_141873.1 coordinate 433,588,704, forward strand.
GCAAGAGACTAAGCTTGGGGATGACCATGGCACCCCCAAGATAATCCAAGTACACCAAAAAGTCAAAGCTTGGGGATGCCCCGGAAGGCATCTCCTCTTTCGTCCACTTCCATCGGTAATTTACTTGGAGCTATATTTTTATTCACCAATCTGATATGTGTTTTGCTTGGAGCGTCTTGTATTATTTGTGTCTTTGTTTTTTAGTATGCCACAATCATCCTTGCTGTACACACCTTTTGAGAGAGTCATCTATGAATTAAATTTTGATAGAATACTCTATGTGCTTCACTTATATCTTTTGAGCTATGTAGTTTTGCTCTATGTGCTTCACTTATATCATTTGAGTGTTATAATTTTGCTCTATGTGCTTCACTTAGATCTTTTAGAGCACAGTGGTGGTTTGTTTTAAAGAAACTATTGATCTCTCATGCTTCACATAAATTATTTTGAGAGTCTTAATAGCATGGTAATTTGCTTAATATAAATATGCTTGGTGTTCAAGATATGTGAAATTTTCTATTGAGTGCGTTGAATACTAAGAGAAGATTGAAGCATGATAATTGTTTTGAGATATGGAGGTGATAATATTAGAGTTATGCTAGTTTAGTAGTTGTGAATTTAAATAATACTTGTGTTAAAGTTTGTGATTCCCGTAGCATGCACGTATGGTGAACCGTTATGTGATGAAGTCGGAGCATAATTTATTTATTGATTGTCTTCCTTATGAGTGGCGGTCGGGGACGAGCGATGGTCTTTTCCTACCAATCTATCCCCCTAGGAGCATGCGCGTAATACTTTTCTTTGATAACTTCTAGATTTTTGCAATAAGTATATGAGTTCTTTATCACTAATGTTGAGTCCATGGATTATATGCACTTTTTCCCATCCTTCCACCATTGCTAGCCTCTCTAATACCGCGCACCTTTCACCGGTATCATACACCCACCATATACCTTCCTCAAAACAGCCACCATACCTACCCATCATGGCATTTCCATAGCCATTCCGAGATATATTGCCATGCAACTTTCCACCGTTCCGTTTATTATGACACGCTCCATCATTGTCATATAGCTAGGATGATCATGTAGTTGACATCGTATTTGTGGTAAAGCCACCATTCATAATTCTTTCATACATGTCACTCTTGATTCATTGCATATCCCGGTACACCGCCGGAGGCATTCATATAGAGTCATATTTGTTCTAAGTATCGAGTTGTAATTGTTGAGTTGTAAGAAAAATAAAAGTGTGATGATCATCATTTTCTAGAGCATTGTCCCGAGTGAGGAAAGGATGATGGAGACTATGATTCCCCCAAAAGTCGGGATGAGACTCCGGACGAAAAAAGAGGCCATAAAAAAAGAGAAAAGGCCCAAATAAAAAAAAATATAAATGAGAGAAAAAGAGAGAAGGGACAATGTTACTATCCTTTTACCACACTTGTGCTTCAAAGTAGCACCATGATCTTCATGATAGAGAGTCTCTCGTTATGTCACTTTCATATACTAGTGGGAATTTTTCATTATAGAACTTGGCTTGTATATTCCAATGATGGGCTTACTCAAATTGCCCTAGGTCTTCATGAGCAAGCGAGTTGGATGCACACCCACTTAGTTTCTTTTGATGAGCTTTCATATACTTATAGCTCTAGTGCATCCGTTGCATGGCAATCCCTACTCACTCACATTGATATCTATTGATGGGCATCTCCATAGCCCGTTGATATGCCTAGTTGATGTGAGACTATCTTCCCCTCTTTTTGTCTTCTCCACAACCACCCTTCTATTCCACATAGTGCTATGTCCATGGCTCACGCTCATGTATTGCGTGAAGATTGAAAAAGTTTTGAAAAAGTTAGAGTATGAAACAATTGCTTGGCTTGTCATCGGGGTTGTGCATGATTTAAATACTTTGTGTGGTGAAGATAGAGCATAGCCAGACTATATGATTTTGCAGGGACAACTTTCTTTGGCCATGTTATTTTGAGAAGACATAATTAGTTTATTAGTATGCTTGAAGTGTTATTATTCTTTATGTCAATATGAACTTTTTTCTTGAATCTTTCTAAACTGAATATCCATAACAAAATTAAGAAATTTTGCATTGAAATTATGCCAAGTAGCACTCCGCATCAAAATTCTCTTTTTATCATTTACCTACTCGAGGACGAGCAGGAATTAAGCTTGGGGATGCCTGATACGCCTCCAACGTATCTATAATTTTTGATTGCTCCATGCTATATTATCTACTGTTTTGGACTATATTGGGCTTTATTTTCCACTTTTATATTATTTTTGGGACTAACCTATTAACCGGAGGCCCAACCCAGAATTGCTGTTTTTTTTGCCTATTTTAGTGTTTCGAAGAAACGGAATATCAAACGGAGTCCAAACGGAATAAAATCTTTGGGAACATGATTTTCTCACCGAATGTGATCCAGGAGACTTGGACCCTACTGCAAGGAAGCAAAGAGGTGCTCACGAGGGTAGGGGGCGCCCCCCTAGGGCGCGCCCCCTGCCTCGTGGGACCCTCGGTGCTCCACCGACGTACTCCTTTCTCCTATATATACCCACATACCCCCAAACAATCAGAACAGGAGCCAAAAACCTAATTCCACCGCCGCAACTTTCTGTATCCACGAGATCCCATCTTGGGGCCTGTTCCGGAGCTCCGCCGGAGAGGGCCGTCATCACGGAGGGCTTCTACATCATCATAGCCTCTTCGACGAAGTGTGAGTAGTTTACCTCAGACCTTCGGGTCCATAGTTAGTAGCTAGATGGCTTCTTCTCTCTTTTTGGATCTCAATACAATGTTCTCCCCCTCTCTTGTGGAGATCTATTCGATGTAATCTTCTTCTTTTGCGGTGTGTTTGTTGGGACCGATGAAATGTGGGTTTATGATCAAGTCTATCTATGAAAAATATTTGAATCTTCTCTGAATTCTTTTATGTATGATTGGTTATCTTTCCAAGTCTTTTCGAATTATCCGTTTGGTTTGGCCAACTAGATTGGTAGTTCTTGCCATGGGAGAAGTGCTTAGCTTTGGGTTCGATCTTGCGCTGTTCTTTCCCGGTGACAGAAGGGGCAGCAAGACACGTATTGTATCTTTGCCATCGAGGATAACAAGATGGGGTTTATTTCATATTGCATGAATTTATCTCTCTACATCATGCCATCTTGCTTAAAGCGTCACTCTGTTTTTAACTTAATACTATAGATGCATGCTGGATAGCGGTTGATGAGTGGAGTAATAGTAGTAGATGCAGAATTGTTTCGATCTACTTGTCACGGACGTGATGCCTATATACATGATCATGCCTAGATATTCTCATAACTATGCTCAATTCTGTCAATTGCTCAACAGTAATTTGTTCACCCACCGTAGAAAACTTATGCTCTCGAGAGAAGCCACTAGTGAAACCTATGGCCCCCGGGTCTATTCTCATCATATCAATCTCCATCACTTTTATATTGTTTTGCTATTTACTTTGCTTTTACTTTTTACTTTGCATCTTTATATCAAAAATACCAAAAATATTATATCTATCAGATCTCACTCTTGTAAGTGACCGTGAAGGGCTTGACAACCCCTAATCGCGTTGGTTGCGGGTAGCTATCGCTTTGTGCAGGTACAAGGGACTTGAGCGTGGGCTCCTACTGTATTGATACCTTGGTTCTCAAAAACTGAGGGAAATACTTACGCTACTCTGCTGCATCATCCCTTCCTCTTCGGGGAAAACCAACGCAAGCTCAAGACGTAGCAGCCAGCCATCGACGGAGGGAGGCCGTCTTCCTCGTCTCTGGCCAGTTCGGCCGCCGCCACGCTCCGGTTCAATTCGTCGCAAGCAGGACCTCCCCCATCCATCCAGTGCTCCCATCCTCTTCCCCTTGACCTTGCGGAGCCACCCCACCCCTCAGCTTCGACCGGGAACCACCGTAGCTTGAAACTCCAAATCCTCTCGAGACGCCGTCCGCCGCAGAGCTCGCCGCCGGTGACTCCCTTCGTCCCCGCCAGCCTGTCGACCACCGAGAGGACCGCCCTGGACTAGCGGATCCATCCCTGCCCTCGGAATGCCGTGGGAAGCCGCCGTTCGTCGACGGCGATCGCCGGAGCCCGCCTCTGCTCGGCCAGAGGAGAGGGAGGCGCGGGCGACTGGTCAAACCTAACCAGTAGGCCCAAGGGACCCACTGTCAGTGACCCCGAGCCAGCCCGCGCTGGTTTAAGTGGAGGCGTAAAACCAGAAGTACGTCTCCTCCGTCTCGAAAACGTATCCTTATTCGAAACGTTTTCTTTTTCTGTTTTATTTAAAAACAGAGTTTTGACTAAACTTTAACTGGCTATAACTTTTTAAATATAAGTCCAATTGACTTGATTCTTTTTCTGTTGCATCTCAAATTTTGTCTAGTTTATTTTCATATTTATTTGAAAATTTTCCAAGAAACTTTTTTGTACGGTTTTGAAACTATGTGTTAATTCGAAATTTTCTTAAATAGGATTTTTGGAGAGAGAAGGCAACTTTCAAAAAGTGCACCCCCACTTGCATACTCTTGAAGGCAAGCATTCTGAACCCTGGCATAATATTGTTGTGTGTTGTTTCATACGGTACAACACCATCTTGACACGAAGTATTCATTATTTTATGTGATGATATGATCATACTCATGAGCGCGCAAATGAAGATTTCTTGCGGTTAAAATTTGATATGCTTTTGATAGTAATCACCCTCTTATGCCTTTCATGCCCACCGGAAGGAATCTGGGAAAACCTCTGTCTTGGGTAGTGTCGGTGTCAAAACCGGCAGATCTCGGGTAGGGGGTCCCGAACTGTGCGTCTAGGCCGGATGGTAACAGGAGGCAGGGAACACTTTGTTTTACCCAGGTTCGGGCCCTCTCGATGGAGGTAATACCCTACTCCTACTTGATTAATATTGATGATATGGGTAGTACAAGAGTAGATCTACCACGAGATCAAGGAGGCTAAACCCTAGAAGCTAGCCTATGGTATGATTGTTGTGTATGGAGTTTATTGCCTACGGACTACAACCCTCCGGTTTATATAGACACCGGATATGGTTAGGATTACATAAAGTCGGTTACAATGGTAGGAGATCTTGAATATCCGCATCGCCAAGCTTGCCTTCCGCGCCAAGGAAAGTCCCATCCGGACACGGGACGAAGTCTTCAATCTTGTATCTTCATAGTCTAGGAGTCTGGCTGAAGGTATAGTCCGGCTACCCGAACACCCCCTAATCCAGGACTCCCTCAGTAGCCCCCGAACCAGGCTTCAATGACGATGAGTCCAGTGCGGAGATTGTTCGGCATTGCAAGGCGGGTTCCTCTCCAAATCTTGTGTACCTGTAGGAATAATGTCCGATTTTTGTAACGTAGTGATCCTCGGCTTCCACGCCCAATAATGGCCATCTTCCACGTGTTCAAACGAATGCGAAAAGCCGGGGTGTTCTTACATCCACACCCCTAGCCGTATAAACGAGCCGCCTATTTAACGGGATGGGGATTTAGGTCCAAACCACATCTTCTCCTTTCCGCGAGTTATCATCAGAGCGCTTCCAGCAAAGGTCCATTCCAACATGACCAGTCGTCGCAGCTCCTCCCCTCGCCCCTCCGGTACCAAGCCCGGGGACTGGGAGAGTTGCACCATCCCGCATAGCAAGTTAGTGTCACTTCAGGCCAAGGGATTTCTCCCTCAGGCATACATGGTCCCGGTCTGAGCCGGTCTCGCCACCTACAATGGCAGAAAACAAGCGGAGAGCACCCCCAATCCTTCTAAAGGAGAGAGGGTGTGCCTCGTCCCCTATCTAATAAGGGGACTGGGATTTCCAATTCATCCATTTCTCCGCGGGCTTCTGGAGTTCTACGGCCTCCAGCTGCACAATCTCACACCCGCCTCCGTATTGCATATTGCGGGCTTCGTCGCCCTCTGCGAGCTATTTTTAGGCGTTGAGGCTCATTTCGTGCTGTGGAAGAGGTTATTCTGCCTGGTGCCCCATTCTCAAAAGGGGTCTATATACCAAGTGGGCGGAGCCGAAGTATGGCGCATCGCCTGGACCGGATACCTATCCGGAACCCCAAAGAAGGCGTCCGAGGACTGGCCTTCGGAATGGTTTTATATAGATGACGTCCCGCTACGGGACCCTATCCGGGTCGGTCTCCCTGAGTTCAACAGTGCTCCATTGAAGAAACGCTTGAGCTGGCGTCCGCGGAGCTCTCAGAGAGAAAGCGAAAGAGACGTCCTTTACCTGATGGGCCGGATAAGACTATTGGCTCATTCCGGACTAACCATGATTGGAGTCATGGCCGCATGCATTACGCGGGGGGTGCAGCCGCTTCAATATAGAGGCCACCCCATGTGGGATTTCAACGGGGAGGATGACGCCACATGTTACGGTCGTAAGGGGCCGGCCTCAGCCGCCGCCTTAGTAAAGATCTTGTCCTCTTTGTACAAGGGAGAAAAGGAGGAATTCCTCCGCGTCAACCCGCGGGCCGGATTCAGTATGTACAATCCTCCAAGTTGGGTAAGTGAACAATTGCGCTTGCCCGTTTGTTTTATACTCCCATGGTTAAATAGGTAGTCTAACGACTTCAATGCAGGAACTGCGACAGGAGGTAAAGGATATAAGCAGCCGCCCTCCATAGCCCGAGGACCTAGAACGGTCCCTCGATCCGGACTCCGAAGAGGATCCGGACATATCGGTGGAGCTTATCGACGGGTTGTTCCATCAGCTAAGCAAGGACAATACCTTGGTAGCCATCACGGCTGATTACCCAGGGTTAATTCCGGCCTCCCAGGTGACAGAAACCGGAGTCTCATTCCCTTGAGAGAGATTCCACTCTCATGTATTCCGGTGTTTCTGATGACAACCGTGTTTTGCAGGGGGGATTTCCGAGGCAGGAGGCCGAACCTGCGGCGGCTAGCCAACGAGGGGCCGCAGGGCCCCGTGGGGCAAAAAGGAATGTAGTCTGGACTGAGATGTCGGTGCAAAGGTATAGCGCACCCTCTGTTTCCCTGGTGTTGTTCCGTCAGGGCATATTAACATTCGTGCTATCTTCAGAACAAAGAGACCTCGCCGGACTACATCCGGAGAGGTTGCCAATCGCACCTCCACCAGCCAGGCTCCAATGTCTGGCCAGGAAGCGGAGGCGAGCACAAGGCGCGCACCGGACGCTCCTCCGACAGAGGATGCGGACAGGCTGTCTGCCACAAATTCTGAAGTGGAGAGTGCCATGAACCACAGGCGTCGCCGGACAGTTCTACGCGACGCTTGTTTCTCCCAAGAGGCTTTAGATGCCTTTAATTCGGGAGATGCGTACCTCCGTGCCGCTCAAAATGGTTTAGCCAGAGCCACGGAGCAGTATGTAAAAGACATACGGGTAAGAAAATTTTGGTCAAATATATATATACTAGTAGCCCCCGAGACTTGAAGCAGTTAGAGCAACTGATTTAAGGATCATTTAATATGCAGGTTCTTACAGAGAAGAATACTGTACTGTCCCAAGAGCTGGAAAAGTGCAAGGCCCAACTAGAGGCCGCACTAGCCGCAGCAGGGGAGCCCAAAGAGACCCCCTCAGGTAAGATACACTTCGAAAGATTAGTATTGTGCGGTGTGGGTGAAAATCTGACAAATCATGTTGCAGATGGCGCCGGACTCGATCCGGAAAAGCAACAACTCTTATGCCGGTTAAAGGCCGGTGAGAGTACGTTGACAAAGGTGAGGCGAGAGAAGAATGATCTTCAGGATGCCAACACCAGGCTGGACGTCCAACTTAAAGATGTTCGTGGCCAGCTGTCGGACTCCACAAAGGAGAATCAGCGGCTTCGACGCGGCATATTTAGTAAGTGCTTGAACGAACTTTGAAAAAAGAGTTCGGCGAGGAAGTCGACTAACAGAGTAATGTCTGTAGGTATGCTCACAGGTCGTCCTGCAGAGGAGATGCCCGGTTCTACGGGTGACCTTCTTCCCAAACTCATGCAACTGCATGAGCGAATTCGGCAGGCGATGCGAGGCGTTGCCCAAGCCTTATGGCCTACCCACTCCATGCCCGAGGGCCTTGGAGAGCTTGCGGAGAAGCTGAAGGGAGCTCGGCGGCGCTTCCGGCTGTGGAAGATATCGGCCTGCCGACAAGGCGCTAGGGAAGCCTGGGCCATGGTGAAGACCCGTTTTACGAAGTCTGACCCAAACCACATGGCCGAGGTCGGACCAGTGGGGCCTGACGGGAAGGAGATCCCTGTGAGCTTAGTATACGGCCAAGTAGAGTTGGCCACGAAGTATTCCCAGCAGGACTGTAAATTAGACAGCTTGTTAGATGGTATGGAAGAGGAATACAATCAGTCAGAATGACTATGTAATTTTGAATTGACATGTGTAATGCCTTCTAGCCGGATTGTAGATCGTTTGTCGTTGCCGACCTTTTCGCTTCAAGCTCGAGACCTGACGGTCTGGAGTGTGTCCGAATACCATAGCAGTTATATAAGAACTGTGGTATGTGCGGAGACCAGGCGTAGGGGTCATTAGTGCTTTATCAGACAAGTGCCCAACTAGTTATGTTATATTACATGGTTAGTAAGAAACATCTTCCAGAGAGAATAGTTCCGTTAGGGGTTCCTTTCGCTGGGAGGCATGCCCTAAAGTGCATATCCGGACTGCGTAAAAAGACGCAGAAAAAAGCATCCGGGGGTGCATAAAATCAGTAAAAAGATCATCTTTTATCTCACCGACCGAATATTCCCTTAAGAATGCTAGCTTTCGGCTTCACCCAGTCTGAGGTACACATCCGGCTGACCCAGCAGTAACAATCGCAGAGGTGCTCCCTTTACCGCCTAGCCGAACAATCGGGAACATAGGGGTAAGCACAGGAGCCAGGCAACTCAGCTAGGCCAAAACTTAAGTCATATCGATGCATATAATGGTGAAGAAAAAGGTACATGCGGAAGTTTGACGCATGTGTTGGGCATGAAGCCCGTATAAATAAGCTTCTGTTAAAGAAGCCCCCAGGTTTAATGAGCGCGAGTAGCGCGTCACTAGATGAGCCTTTAAGGGCTATAAAAGAGAAGAGGGGAAGGAGAGAAATGTAAGACAGAAAAATGCAAAAAATGGACAGAGGAAGGAGACGAACACAGAGTACGGCGCTAGGCATAGAATCTTCGGAGACGGGTAGCGTTCCACGGGTTCGGCTCGAGTCGGTTATCCGGCGCATCTTGCAGGCGGTACGCCCCGCCAGTCAGGACTTGGTCGATTATGAATGGACCTTCCCACTTGGGCTTGAGTTTGTCCTTTTTCTTATCCGGCAGGCGTAGAACTAGTTCGCCAACATTGTAATTTTTGGCCCGTACTTCTCTGCTTTGATATCTTCGGGCCTGCTGTTGATAAAATGCGGAACGGGCTTTTGCCACGTCACGCTCCTCCTCCAGGGCGTCCAAGTTGTCCTGCCGATCGAGCTCGGCTTCTCTTTCTTCGTACATGCGCACTCTAGGTGAGTCATGAATTATGTCATAGGGAAGAACTGCCTCTGCGCCGTACACCATAAAAAATGGTGTGTATCCGGTGGTGCAATTTGGCGTGGTCCGCAGCCCCCATAGCACGGAGTCGAGCTCCTCTACCCAGTGCGTGTTAGATTCCTTGAGGGACCGCACCAGTCTGGGTTCAATGCCGCTCATGATAAGACCATTTGCACGTTCGACCTGGCCGTTGGTTTGTGGGTGATAGACGGAAGCATAATCGAGCTTGATGCCCATGTTTTTGCACCAGAGTTTTACCTCGTCGGCGGTAAAGTTTGTACCGTTATCGGTTATGATGCTGTGGGGGACGCCATAACGGTGTACAACCCCGGATATGAAGTCTATCACAGGTCCGGATTCGGCCGTTTTAACAGGCTTGGCTTCTATCCATTTGGTGAATTTGTCCACCATGACCAGTAAGTATTTTTTCCTATCGGTCCCACCTTTAAGGGGTCCGACCATGTCAAGCCCCCAGACCGCAAAAGGCCAGGTGATGGGTATAGTTTGGAGTGCGGTGGGTGGCATATGGCTTTGGTTGGCAAAAAGTTGGCAACCAGCGCATCATCGGACTAGGTCCTAAGCGTCTGCCCGGGCCGTCGGCCAGTAAAAGCCTGTACGAAAAGCCTTGCTAACAAGGGACCAAGCAGCGGCGTGGTGACCACCGAGTCCGGCATGAATTTCAGCCAGAAGGTTCCGCCCTTCCTCTTCGGAGATGCACCTTTGAAGGACTCTGGTAGTGCTTTTCTTATAAAGCTCTCCCTCATGGACTCTATAGGCTTTAGATCACCGCACTATGCAGCGGGCCTCGTTTTGGTCCTCCGGGAGTTCCTGCCTAGTAAGGTAGGCTAGGAATGGTTCTGTCCACGGGGCTGAAGGTGTAATTTCATTGGCAGAGCCTCCAATTGTGTCAGATTGTTCGGCGTCGAGTGGTGCGGCTGGGTCCGGGCTGTTATTTGCGGGTTCCCCCTCCCATGCTACGGATGGCTTGAACAATCTTTCCAAAAAGATGTTGGGGGGGACTGCATCGCGTTTTGCTCCGATGCGTGCCAGGATGTCCGCTGCTTGATTGTTTTCTCGGGCTATATGGTGAAACTCCAGCCCTTCGAACCGAGCTGACTTTTTTAGGACGGCGTTGCGGTAAGCTGCCATTTTTGGGTCCTTGGCGTCGAAGTCACCATTTATTTGGGATATCGTGAGGTTTGAATCCCTGCGTACCTCTAGGCGCTGGATACCCATGGATACTGCTATCCGGAGACCATGTAGGAGGGCCTCATATTCGGCTGCATTGTTGGAATCCGTGTACATGATCTAGAGCACATATTGGACTGTGTCTCCTGTGGGGGACGTCAGGACGACGCCAACCCCCAGTCCAGCCGTCGAAATGCATAATCCAGTTTGAATATGTGCCGTACTCTTTAGGGAGCTCGGCCTCCGTCCATTCTGCGACGAAGTCGGCCAAAACTTGCAATTTAATAGCTCGCCGTGGCTTATAGATTATATCGAACGGGAGAAGCTCGATGGCCCATTTTGTAATCCGGCCCGTTGCATCGCGGTTGTTGATAATATCGTTTAGTGGCACTTCCGAGGCTACTGTTATGGAACACTCTTGAAAGTAGTGTCGTAGCTTCCGGGATGCTATGAATACCGCGTATGCAATCTTTTGATGATGCGGGTACCGTGATTTGCATGGAGTGAGGACTGTGGACACGTAGTAGACCGGCCTTTGAAGGGGGAATTTGTGTCCGTCCGTTTCCCGCTCGACAACGAGCATTGTGCTAACAACTTGGTGTGTTGCTGCAATGTATAATAACATTGGTTCGCCGGTGTTCGCCACGGCCAGGACTGGGTTTGTTGCCAATATAGCTTTTATTTCATCAAGTTCGGCCGTGGCGGCCTCCGTCCACTCGAAATGTTCGGTGCGCCGAAGGAGGCGGTAGAGGGGTAGTGCCTTTTCTCCAATCGGGAGATGAAGCGGCTTAAAGCCGCCACGCATCCGGTTAATTTTTGTATTTGTTTGAGGTCCTTTTGGATATCCAATTGTGACAAAGCTCGGATCTTGGCTGGATTTGCTTCAATTCCTCTACCGGATACAATGAAGCCCAAGAGCTTTCCGGCTGGAACGCCGAAGACGCATTTTTCCGGGTTGAGTTTGATGTCATATTTTCGGAGGTTATCGAATGTAAGCCTCAAGTCGTCTATTAGAGATTCGACATGTCTTGATTTGAAGAATACATCATCCACATACGCCTCCACTATTTTGCCGATCTGGTTTGCCAGACATGTCTGGATCATGCGCTGATATGTTGCGCCGGCGTTTTTCAGCCCGAAGGGCATTGTGTTGAAGCAGAATGGGCCGTATGGTGTGATGAATGCTGTTGCAGCTTGGTCTGATTCTGCCATCTTGATTTGATGGTATCCAGAGTATGCGTCGAGGAAGCACAACGAATCGTGTCCTGCGGTGGCATCGATAATTTGATCGATGCGGGGGAGGGGGAAGGGATCCTTTGGGCAAGCCTTGTTAAGGTCTTTAAAATCGACACACAGGCACCAGGATTTGTCCTTCTTTGGTACCATCACTAGGTTTGCTAGCCAGTCCGGATGTTTTATGTCTCTAATGAATCCGGCCTCCAACAGCTTGGCTAGCTCCTCTCCCATAGCATGTCTCTTGGGTTCGGAAAAACGCTGAAGGGCTTGTTTGACAGGTTTGAATCCTTTTAGGATATTTAAGCTGTGTTCGGCCAGCCTGCATGGGATCCCTGGCATGTCTGAAGGGTACCAGGCGAAAATGTCCCAGTTCTCTCATAAGAACTCTCGCAGTGCGGCGTCTTCATCAGGGTTCAGTCGTGCCCCGATGGAAGCTGTTTTATTGAGGTCCATTGGATGGACCTGGAATTTGACTATTTCGTTAGCTGGCTTGAAGGATGTGGATTTGGATCTCTTATTGAGTATCACATCATCCCTGTTAACCGTGGAGCGCAGTGCAGTCAGTTCCTTGGCCGCTAAGGCTTCGGATAGTGCCTCAAGGGCTAATGTGTCCGTCTTGTTTTCGGCGCGGAGTGCTATGTCCGGATCACTAGCTAGAGTGATAATTCCATTCGGCCCGGGCATCTTAAGCTTCATGTACCCGTAATGGGGTATTGCTTGGAAGATTGTGAATGCTTCCCACCCTAGTAAAGCGTGATTTCCGCTCTTAAACGGGGCCACCTAAAACGTGACTTATTCGGACCTGTAATTATCCGGCGTGCCGAACACCACATCTAGTGTGATTTTTCCTGTGCAGCGCGCTTCCCAACTGGGGATTATTCCTCTAAAGGTTGTGCTGCTTGGCTCGATGTGGTTCCAGTCTATTTCCATTTTCTGAAGGGTTTCCTCATAAATGAGGTTCAGTCCGCTGCCTCCATCCATGAGCACCTTGGTGAGGTGAAAGCCGTCCACTATGGGACTGAGGACCAATGCGGCTGGTGCTCGGGCTGTTCGGAATCTAGGTTCATCACTTGCGTTGAAGGTAATAGCAGTGCCGCTCCATGGATTTGTTGTTGCAACTTGATAAACTTCGGCGAGGCTGCGGAGTGTTCTTTTTCGCATATTGTTTGATGCAAAAGTCTCGAAGACTGTGAGAACGGTACTGGTGTCCTCGGGCTGGCTTTCTGCGGCCTCCAGGATTAAGAGGTCCTCGCCAATTTTGGCCACCTGCCGGAGTATCCAACATGCTCTAAGGATGTGAGTTGGTGTGGCGTCATCTGTACTGTGAATTCTACAGGGTCCATCAAGCCACCTTTCCAGTACGGTTCGATGCCCTGTAGAGGGTTTTGGCTTTTTGGTGTTTATCCCGGGTGTCCTATGATGATGCACCCTCTTAGTTCGGACGGGATTACTATTCAGGGCCGGATTATCCCAAAATTGTATTTCGGTTTTCCAGGCACTTTCCATCGCACAGTATTTTTGTACTATGGACGCCAAGTCAGCGAAGCGTGTAATATCACGACGACTTACGGCGTTAAGGATTCCCTCGTCCGTGCAATTACTGTAGAAGATAGAGATTGCGTCTCCCTCGCGGCAATCCTTTATCCTGTTCATAACCAGGAGGAATCTGGCCCAGTAATGATGTACTGTTTCCTCGGGCCTCTGCCTGATTTGGGAGAGATCGCTTATGTTCGGGTGGGCGGCTGTCGTTGAATCTGAAACCTCACCCAATCCAAGATTCGGAGGCCAAAGAGTTTCCGAACTCTGAAGTTCGGATTCTTGGATGTTGTCCAACGAATCTAGCCCGTTGCCTGATCCTAAGCTCAGGTCTTGAGTTACATCCTCCTCTCCGTGGGTATCCAGCTTGGAGGAGTCGGGAATTCGGACGTAGCTAGTCCTTAAAATAGATGAAGGGTCGCCGCACTGCGCCTCTACCACGGCAACGTGGTGGGTGACTTGGGGAGAGTTAATTTCTCTTAGATCGGGTTTAAGCCCAACCTGGTCGTAATCCGCAGCGACCCCCAGGGCGGCGATGTGATCCAAGAGCTCGTTTATGGAAGAGAGCTCCATTGGATCTAGCTGCTCGACGAGCTCCGAGCTGATGTGTAGGTTGCTTTTGATGACCCGAGAGGTCACCGTCGGCGCAACAGCCGAACAGGCGGTCATGAGAAAACCACCTAGCTGGAGGGTTTGGCCGACAGCCAAGGCTCCCTTAGCAACGGCGCCGTCTTTAAAGATGGGAGGAGGCATCCTTCCTGATTGTGACGGCACAGAGGAACTCTCAATGAAAGCACCAATGTCGGTGTCAAAACTGGCAGATCTCGGGTAGGGGGTCCCGAACTGTGCGTCTAGGCCGGATGGTAACAGGAGGCAGGGAACACTTTGTTTTACCCAGGTACGGGCCCTCTCGATGGAGGTAATACCCTACTCTTGCTTGATTAATATTGATGATATGGGTAGTACAAGAGTAGATCTACCACAAGATCAAGGAGGCTAAGCCCTAGAAGCTAGCCTATGGTATGATTGTTGTGTATGGAGTTTATTGCCTACGGACTACAACCCTCCAGTTTATATAGACACCGGATAGGGTTAGGGTTACATAAAGTCGGTTACAATGGTAGGAGATCTTGAATATCCGCATCGCCAAGCTTGCCTTCCACGCCAAGGAAAGTCCCATCTGGACACGAGACGAAGTCTTCAATCTTGTATCTTCATAGTCCAGGAGTCCGGCTGAAGGTATAGTCCGGCTACCCGAACACCCCCTAATCCAGGACTCCCTCAGGTAGACACGAGCTTGTCCCTAGTTCTTCATCGGGACGGTTATGTCCGGTAAGGCATGGTGGGGTACGATGAGCGGTGATTCTGTATGATTGGTATGAAATATACTTCTTACGCTTATCATGCAGGTAATGCTTTAACCTCCTGAGTTGACCATAGATCGAGTCTTGTTCCAGTAACTCCCATACTTGTCTCGTACTACCACTTGTCCCTGCCATAGGTAGGGTATGGTTCAGTTAGTTGTCAACCCCTTCCTAGCACACACCGTACAGAGAGGCCATGGTGGAAGATACCGGCTGCATCCGGTAGGCATGCCACCTGGTCCGGGGGCATGGGTGTTTCGGTTGGAGCCGAAGGGGGTAGCTCCCCTAGTTTGCGCATGTTATAAATTTTGTGATCCCATGCTAGTCGAGGTTGTAGCCTCCCCACTTAGAGTTTCGCTTAACGGGTGTTGTGGGTGATTCCAGACATCGGTAAGTTAGGCTGGTGTGTGCAGTCAGGTGTGTTTTCAATTAAAAGACCATAGACGGAATTAGTCCCAATGGACTAAAGGAATCCGTTACTCGTGGGTAAAGAGTACACCCTCTGTAGAGATTATATCTATTCGAATAGCCGTGTCCATGGTTAAGGACTACAGTCTGGGATGGGTCAAGTGTCGGTCTTCGGAGGAACAATTACTAAACCAGAACATGGATCATGACTTGTGACTCGTGATGACTATGATTATTATTATTATGAACTAACCATTTGCATTATTTGAATTATTGAGCTTCCCTGGGACGGTTCTACCTCCTGGATATTCACTGTGATTACTCTCATATAAGCCCTTTATGTGGTGTCGCGGAGACGCCCGACTGTGGCACGCCTGTTATTCATTTATTTTATAAGCCCTTTATGTGGTGTCGCAGAGACGCCCGACTGTGGCACGCTTGTTATTCATTTATTTTATAAGCCCTTTATGTGGTGTCGCGGAGATGCCCGACTGTGGCACGCTTGTTATTCATTTATTTTATAAGCCCTTTATGTGGTGTCGCAGAGACGCCCGACTATGGCACGCTTGTTATTCATTTATTTTATAAGCCCTTTATGTGGTGTCGCTGAGACGTCCGACTGTGGCATGTTGGTTATTTACTTATTTTATAAGCCCTTTATGTGGTGTCGCTGAGACGCCCAATTGTGGCATGCTTCTTATTTACTTACTTTATAAGCCCTTTATGTGGTGTCGCACAGACGCCCGACCGTGGCACGTTTGCTGCTTATTTCCTTTATAAGCCCTTTATGTGACGTCGCTCAGACGCCCGACTGAGGCATGCTTTATATTATTAACCTTTCAAGGCGTCGCTTCAGACACCCGATCGGTGCATCCTTTTTCTACTCCCTTATTACATATTCATGTTGTATGTGAATAACCTGCTTGCGTGCATCCTGGATGTTTATTTTGTGACTAACGTGAGATCATAAAATATTTCAGAGCATGATTATCATTTGTTATATTATACATGTGTTCATAATGTTTGCGAGTACATTCAAAAGTACTCACTGGCTTGTCCCTGGCTATTGTCTTGGCCAGATTTCTTGCGTGGAGAGGAGCGTCGCGATGACAACCCTAGAGCCTACGCAATGGTGATAGCAGCCTCGTGAAGATAGGAGTTATCCAGGTCAGTTGTTCCTGTGGGAAATGGAGTTCCATAGACGCTGATGATCCGCAAACCGCTTCTGCCATCAAACACTAGAAACCATTTGTTGTACTCATAGGCCAGAATGGTCTTGTACTACATATCTTGTATTTTTGCTTGGAGTTTCTGTATCAAGTTGGTGCCTCATCAGCTAACAGTAATCCTGGGGCTGGTGAGCACAAGGGCCATTTTTTGGGAAATTAATATCCCGAAAACCCGGTCCTGACATCCACCCCAGCTCAGCTGCTCCAATGACGGAAGGGTTCACCATAGCAGGGATCCGCTCTCCAGACTGTCTTTCGCCGCCTCGGATCTTCTTCCTAGCCGCCGGCAGCCACGACAACTGCATTACCATCATCAACTCAGCAGATCACCTTGAGGACTACACGGGTCCGCAAGATAGGTCGCACTCTTCCATGTCTGCTTACGTTATGTGTCGCTTAATATGATGACATGCTACATTATCGTTGTGTTCACCTATTAGTCTCCGAGTCAGGTCCAAACTAATGCTGAAAATTGAGTTTTTAAATGGTTGTGGGCTACATATTGGGGCAGCAATCAGTACTATTTGTCTACTATCTGGTTAATCTCCGGTGTCTACTATGAGTTTCATGTTGGGTGCAAACAAACATTAAAGGAGCCATTATCTGTATTTTTAACTAAAGCTATTATCTTCCTGCTATCATTGGTTTTGGGTCTATCCACAGTTTGCTACCATCACTCTGGATTTGTGCATGCACTCCTTACATAATCTCACTATGTTTTATTCCTATGCCTGTCAGTTATCGTACACAATGGAACTGATCATGTAGAGCAAAAGAGACGAGCCTTGCGTGGCAATAAAATTTCATGCAAACGTCGTTCCATGGTGGGCGCAAAGGCAGCCCCCCTCCACCCATTTCGGATCGTAATCAAGAGGAAGATAACTGTTATGAGGGGGATTCATAAGGAGAAGACCACTCCTACTTACCCCATGAGGTCTTCGCTCTAACTTGGCATGCTGATGTTGGTAATATCATGCATATGGTGCCTTGCATTTCTTACTGTATACATTAAAGATGTCATCTGCTTAGTTTAGACATGCTTTGTGTCAATGCCATCTGTTTAGTTTCTTTATCGTATATGTGAATCATGCAATGCCATCTTGTCTAGCCAGGCATCATATATGTGAATTTTGCAATGCCACCCTGGTTAGCCAGTCATCTTATATGTGAATTATATCATGCCATCATTTTTTTTATTACGTGTTAAATTTGTCAACAATTTTAGTACATTCAATTACTCTTCCTGTGCATCAGCCATTTGGCACGGTCATGGAAAAATCTGGAGTGGAAACAAGGTCTTCAGAGCAGACAATGCTATCTGACGAAGCGCATGTCTTGCTGGTTACCGATAGCTCCTCATAGGAGGATTCAGAGACAGATGACCAGTCATATTTTCCCCCCGAGGTGCATGCCCTAACTTGGCAGGGTTATGTTGCTCATATCGTCCGTATGGTATCTTGCACTGCTATGTCATTTGCTTAGTTTAGACATGCTTTGTGTGAATGCCACCTGTTTAGTGTCTAATTACCATATATGTGAATTATGTAATGCCATCTTGTTGCAAGACATTATATATGTGAATTACGCAATGTTATTGAAAGTGCAACTATCCCCGGGTGGTTTTGGTAATTCCTAACAACATATCCTAGGCAATGTTATCCTAGGAAAATCGGTTTCACCGATAGGGATCTCGGTCTCACCGAGATGGGATTGTAATCTCTCTGTTTCCCTTCGTAACGTTTCGGTCTTACCGAGATGAGCGATCGGTCCCACCGCGATTGCAATGTAAACTCTTTGTTTCCCTTTTGTAACATTTCGGTCTCACCGAGATGAGCGAATCGGTCCCACCGAGTTTACCTGACCAACTCTCTGGTTAGCTTATTACCAAAACTGGTCCCACCGAGTTTGTGTAATCGGTCACACCGAGATTACGTTATGCCCTAACCCTAACCATATCGGTCCTACCGAGTTGCATCTCAGTCCCGCCAAAAATCCTAACGGTCAATAGGTTTGCTGAATCGGTCCGACCGAGTTTAACCATTCGGTCCCACCGAGTTTGGCAAATTGTGTGTAACGGTTAGATTCTGTGTGGAGGCTATATATACCCCTCCACCCACTCTTCATTCGTGGAGAGAGCCATCAGAACATACCTACACTTCCAATACACATTTTCTGAGAGAGAACCACCTACACTTGTGTTGAGGTCAAGATATTCCATTCCAACCATATGAATCTTGATCTCTAGCCTTCCCCAAGTTGCTTTCCACTCAAATCTTCTTTCTACCAAATCCAAATCCTGTGAGAGAGAGTTGAGTGTTGGGGAGACTATCATTTGAAGCACAAGAGCAAGGAGTTCATCATCAACACACCATTTGTTACTTCTTGGAGAGTGGTTTCTCCTAGATTGGCTAGGTGTCACTTGGGAGCCTCCGACAAGATTGTGGAGTTGAACCAAGGAGTTTGTAAGGTCAAGGAGATCGCCTACTTCGTGAAGATCTACCGCTAGTGAGGCAAGTCCTTCGTGGGCGACGGCCATGATGGAATAGACAAGGTTGCTTCTTTGTGGACCCTTCGTGGGTGGAGCCCTTCGTGAACTCGCGCAACTGTTACCCTATGTGGGTTCAAGTCTCCATCAACGTGGATGTACGATAGCACCACCTATCGGAACCACGACAAAAACATCCATGTCTCCAATTGCGTTTGAATCCTCCAAACCCTTCCCTTTACATTCTTGCAAGTTGCATGCTTTACTTTCTGCTGCTCATATACTCTTTTGCATGGTTGCTTGAATTGTGTGAAGATTGCTTGACTTGTGCTAAGATAGCTAAAATCTGCCAAGAACTAAAATTGGGAAAAGGCTAGATTTTTATTTGGTCAAGTAGTCTAATCACCCCCCTCTAGACATACTTTCGATCCTACAAGTGGTATCAGAGCTTTGGTCTCCATTTGCTTTGATTTCCATAGCTTTTGGTGGTCATAGCCTTGGTTTCACAACCTAGGAGAGTATGGCGTCTAGCGAGGGAAATTATCACCATAGAGGTCCTTACTTTGATGGTACTAATTTTGCTAGTTGGAAGCATAAGATGAAAATGCATATTCTTGGACATAACCCCGCCATTTGGGCTATTGTGTGTGTTGGCTTGCAAGGTGAATTATTTTATGGGAAAGAACCAAATCGTGAAGCTACCGCAGATGAGTTGAAGATGCTACAATACAACGCTCAAGCTTGTGATATGCTCTTCAACAGATTGTGCCCCGAAGAATTCAACAAAATCAGCCGTCTTGAGAATGCAAAGGAAATTTGGGATACTTTGATTGATATGCATGAAGGTACGGACTCCGTCAAGGAATCCAAGTTGGATGTGCTTCAAGGTCAACTTGACAAGTTCAAAATCAAGGATGGTGAAGGTGTCGCTGAAATGTACTCTAGGCTTGCTCTTATCACAAATGAGATTGCCGGCTTAGGGAGTGAAGAGATGACCGATAGATTCATCATCAAGAAGATCCTAAGAGCCTTGGATGGAAAATATGATACCGTGTGCACATTGATCCAAATGATGCCCAATTACAAAGATCTCAAGCCAACGGAAGTCATCGGAAGAATTGTTGCTCATGAGATGTCACTCAAGGATAAAGAGGAATTTCACAACAAATCAAGTGGTGCTTACAAAGCCTCATGTGAAGCCCCCACATCATCGAGTGAGAAACAAACCTACAATGAAGAATTGAGATTAATGGTGAAGAACTTCAACAAGTTCTACAAGAGTAGAAGCAAAGAGAGAAGCTCCAAATCAAGGTCCTACAATGACAAAAGATCTTCTAGTCGAGAGCGAAACTGCTACAATTGTGGAAGGCCCGGACACTATTCCAATGAGTGTACGGCCCCCTACAAGAGAAGATTCTCCCAAGAGAAGAAGTAGAAGAGAAGAATCACCATCTAGAGAAAGAAGGAGTAGAGATGATCGTTATGAACAAAGACCCTCACGGAGAAGCAAGGATTCGGAAAGAAAGGACAAGTCATCAAGGAGCTACACAAAATGAAGACATCAAGCTCATGTTGGTGAATGGGTATCCGGCTCCGACTCCGACAACCACTCCGAGAGAAGCTATCACTCTGACTCTGAATATACTCAAGATGAAGGTGTTGCCGGTCTAGCACTTGTGACAACCAACTCCTATGACATATTTGACTCACCAAATGAAGGAGTTGGAACATGCTTCATGGCTAAAGGCCCAAAGGTATCACACCCCGAGTATGTTGATTTCAATAGTGATGAAGATGACTTGTTAGGTGATGATGATTTACTTGTTGACAACTCTAGTGATGAATACTATGATGAAACGTCAATTAATCATGCTAATCAAGATAAAACGAATGACAATGATAAGGAGAAGATTGAGTCTCTAACTAAAGAACTAAACACTCTTAAGTTAGCTCATGAAACTATCTTAGGAGATCATCGAGAACTTTTAAGGACTCATGAGAAATTGTGCTTTGAAAAGCTCAACCTTGAGCAAGAGCATGAGTTCTTAAAAGAAATCAATGATGATCTTCGCAAGAAAAGTTCTTCTTACATTGCCAAGCGTTTACTCTTATCCACTTACATGCCTCAAGTCAAGTCTAGTAACAAGAACAAGAAAGATTCTTCCTCTAGTAGTAACAATAATCATGCTAAATCCAATATTGTTGCTTCTACTAGTTCTCTTGATTCCACTAATGATTCTCTTAGCCAAGTTACACTTGAGCAAGAAAATAGCTTATTGAAGGGAATTATAGAGAAAGGTGTTTACAAGAGCCTTGCCGGAAGTAAGCAACTCGAGGAAATTGTACGCAAGCAAGGAAGGCACCGGAAGAACCAAGGTGTTGGTTTTGAACGAAAGTTCAATGCCAATGGAGTTCAGTGGGAAGAAGATCAATACCCCAAGACGAAGTTTGTTCCTCAACAAGAGAAGTATGATCCTACTTCTCTCAAAGGGACACAAGCTCAAGATGATCTTCCACCACAAGACCACAAGCAAAAAGGCAAGGACAAGCTTGAAGAGGAAATTGATGCATTTGAAGAAGCTCCTAAGGCCTTGGTCAAGTGGGTTCCCAAGACTACTTCAAGTTCCACTTCATCAAGTACAACTACAACACCGAGGATTCCCATCAAGATGGTGTGGATCCCGAAGAAGAAGAACTAGAGAGTTCTTGAGGGTGACTCCGCCAACACACTTCACTCTTATCATCTTGGCAAGAACAAGTGCAATCAACTTCCACATCTTGCACTAGTTCAAGGAGTCACAAACCCTCTTGTTGGTAAGACAAGGGACAAGGTAACCTAAAAGCTTTCATAGACATCATCTTGTGTGTGCATCACTCTATGTCTATGGATATCCCTGTTTGTTCCTTGTGGGACTAACCCGTGTAGGTATTGAAAGTGCAACTCACTCCAATGGATAGCTCCAAATGATCTACATCAACATTGAGCATCCACATCTTCAACATCTACATGAAGTCATCATCGACAAAACCCAAGGTTTGTTCATCCCTCTTAGGGGGATCTCACATCTAGGGGGAGCTTTACTCTAAGAATTGAGCTAAAGCAACTCTAATGGTGTGAACACAACAATGCTTTATGTAAAAGTGGTAACCCCACTTGTGCTTAAATGATGAGTATGACCTATGATCAAATGTTCTGATTTGACTCCTAAGTCAATATACTCATATATAGATGACCTAGTCATCGCAAATTGTTTGATAGATGCTAGAATTCGTTGTGCATGCTTTGCCACATATTTCAATTGCCATTTTATTGTGTGAGCATGTTGATTGCATATTTTACTCATTCAAGGACATCCACTTGTTGTTTTGATTGATTGGTTTTCTTTTCTTTTGCCAAGTGGATGGACAAGAATGCCTAAGAACCCTCTCTAGCTATCTATGCTTTTCTTGTCTCAAACTCTATTCATGATGCATCACAAAATTTGATCAAGTCAGATTCGAACCACTCTGCATGAGGAGCACTCGGAATCCCCGATTCGTCATAGACTTAAACTTCCAAAACTTCCTAGTGCGTTTCGGTCTGACCGATTCATCCATTTCGGTCATACCGAGATCACTAAGTCGATCTAGGTTTTCAATCTCGGTGCAACCGATTTGAACTTTTCGGTCACACCGAGTTGCTGTAACTATCAACAGTTATGCATCTCGGTGCCACCGAGTTGTTCCACTCGGTCACACCGATAGGGTCGGGCTATATATACTCACGGGCAAAAATTTGGAAATTTCTCCGAAACCCCTTCGTCCGCGCATAGCTCGCTCTACCTCCTGGGTCTTCGGATCGTCCTCCTCGTCGCCAGCCGCCTCCTGTCGCTGGTCTCCGCCGCTGTCAACGGAATTCTTCCCCGCCATTGCCGCCGTAGCGAGTTCATCGCCGAACTAGGGTATGGACTCGGTCACAGTGCTATCCCCGTCCGATTCCTAGAACATTGTGTTCATTATGATTCTTACCACGATTGAAACGCTTCTATCCAGTCAAAACACTCCGTAGATTAGAGTTGAATCGAAAATTTAGGGTTTGGTTTCTACCGAAACCATCTCGGACCCACCGGGTTGCAGAACTCGGTTCCACCGATTCGGCCAAGGCCATTGCACATGTGGTTCTCGGTCTGACCGAGAATTGCAAATCGGTGTGACTGAGTTCAGGACTTTGTGAAACCCTAGCAGTCTCGGTGCCACCGAGCTATGACTCGGTCTGACCGAGTTCACTAGTTTAGGTTCCAACAGCTGCTTCGGTATCACCGAGTTTGCAAATCGGTTGATCCGAAATGCTTTCTGTGGAAAACTAAAACTAAGTTTTTGACTCATTCTTTTGCAAAAACCTCTGCATTTTGTGATGCTCATCCACTCTATCTCATCTACAATCTATTCACAGGGTCTGCAGTTAGTGTTTGCAACATGTCTGACCAGAGTGATAGCCAAAACAGGTCAGAGGAGCAGGTTCACCTGAGTGAGGGCACTAGTCCCTCTAGCAGTTCAGATGATGGTAGCAGGAGCACCCCAAGCAATTTGCCAAAGGCTGCCACTAGAGCAAGCAAGAAGAAAACTTCAGAGTCTGAGGCAACCACTGATGCATTTGCCAGAGTGCCTCCAGCTCAGATATCTGCTGCAGTGCCTGTACCAGACACAAGAGTAACTTCATCTGCACCAGCTCCAGCTCCAGCGCAACCAGCTCCAGCACCTACCCCAGCAGCTCCATCTACTTCAACTGAAGCCTTCGTCCTTGGCGTTCTCCGAACACCACCACCTAAAGACCAAGCCTGAGAGACGTTTTAGTGCTATGCATTTTCTATGAACTTTTTGGTAACTTGTTGCCAAAGGGGGAGAAAAATGTATAGATCATAGGCTTCGAGAGAGAACGTTGCCTTTTATTCTCTCTTGCTTTGGTGGTTGAACTTTGTTTGTCTTTTGATTGCTTGAGATACTACGCTATTATCTATGAGACATTGATGATCATGTGGTTGATCATAAGCTACACTTATGCTTGTTAGATGATATTATCTTACTTATCCTTATATGATCATTCACTTTGCTTGGTGATGAGTGCATGTATTTAATTCTTATCATTTTGAGTGCTCCACCAAGATGTATGTGACATGGAAGAGTAACCCATGATCTTAACTCATTGTGCATTTGCAGTCCAAAGCAAATCTTAAGATATGCACAAATTTAGGGGGGCTCTTGCTTTTCACATACTTCTCAAAGCGACAATGTATTTCACTCTTATTATCATTTGTCGAAGCTTTGGTCTATATGTTGTCATCAATTACCAAAAAGGGGGAGATTGAAAGTGCAACTATCCCCGGGTGGTTTTGGTAATTCCTAACAACATATAGCTCATTGAGATAACATTATTCCAAGATTAATATTTAAGGAAAAGCTCAATGAATGGAATGGCATGGATGAGGAAAGTGGATCCCTCAAAATTCTAAGGACAAAAAGTTTGGCTCAAGCTTCAAGATCAAGACTCTACATTTTATATTTTAGTGATCCAAGATCACATTGAGTCTATAGGAAAAGCCAATACTATCAAGGAGGGATGAGGTGTTGCTTAATGGCTTGCTTGCTCAAAGTGCTTAGTGATATGCTCCAAAACCCTCAACTACCTTCCCACATCCACATATGACCTAAACCAAAAGCCAAACTCGGCCCCACCAATTCTATCTATCCGGCGCCACCGAGTTTCAAATGTCATAGCCACTGCCACAAACCCTAGGCAAATCGGTTTCACCGATAGGGATCTCGGTCTCACCGAGATGGAATTGTAATCTCTCTGTTTCCCTTCATAACGTTTCGGTCTTACCGAGATGAGCGATCGGTCCCACCGAGATTGCAATGTAAACTCTCTGTTTCCCTTCTGTAACATTTCGGTCTCACCGAGATGAGCGAATCGGTCCCACCGAGTTTACTTGACCAACTCTCTGGTTAGCTTATTACCAAAATCGGTCCCACCAAGTTTGTGTAATCGGTCACACCGAGATTACGTTATGCCCTAACCCTAACCATATCGGTCCTACCGAGTTGCATCTCAGTCCCACCGAAAATCCTAACGGTCACTAGGTTTGCTGAATTGGTCCGACTGAGTTTAACCATTCGGTCCCACCGAGTTTGGCAAATTGTGTGTAATGGTTAGATTCTGTGTGGAGGCTATATATACCCCTCCACCCACTCTTCATTCATGGAGAGAGCCATCAGAACATACCTACACTTCCAATACACATTTTCTAAGAGAGAACCACCAACACTTGTGTTGAGGTCAAGATATTCCATTCCAACCATATGAATCTTGATCTCTAGCCTTCCCCAAGTTGCTTTCCACTCAAATCTTATTTCCACCAAATCCAAATCCTGTGAGAGAGAGTTGAGTGTTGGGGAGACTATCATTTGAAGCACAAGAGCAAGGAGTTCATCATCAACACACCATTTGTTACTTCTTGGTGAGTGGTGTCTCCTAGATTGGCTAGGTGTCACTTGGGAGCCTCCGACAAGATTGTGGAGTTGAACCAAGGAGTTTGTAAGGGCAAGGAGATCGCCTACTTCGTGAAGATCTACCGCTAGTGAGGCAAGTCCTTCGTGGGCGACGGCCATGATGGAATAGACAAGGTTGCTTCTTCGTGGACCCTTCATGGGTGGAGCCCTCCGTGGAGTCGCGCAACCGTTACCCTCCGTGGGTTGAAGTCTCCATCAACGTGGATGTACGATAGCACCACCTATCGGAACCACGACAAAAACATCTGTGTCTCCAATTGTGTTTGAATCCTCCAAACCCTTCCCGTTACATTCTTGCAAGTTGCATGCTTTACTTTCCGCTGCTCATATACTCTTTTGCATGGTTGCTTGAATTGTGTGAAGATTGCTTGACTTGTGCTAAGATAGCTAAAATCTGCCAAGAACTAAAATTGGGAAAAGGCTAGATTTTTAGTTGGTCAAGTAGTCTAATCACCCCCCCCTCTAGACATACTTTCGATCCTACAGTTATCTTGTTGCAAGGCATTATGTATGTGAATTATGCAATGCCATGCTGTTTAGGCAAGCCTCATATATGTGAATTATATCATGCCATAATTTTTTTGTATTTCTCATTGCTTTTGTTGACAATGTTTGTATATTCAACTGCTCTTCCTGTGCATCAGCCATTTGAATTGGTGATGGAGAAATCTGGAGTGAAAACAAGGTCTTCAGAGCAGACAATGCTACCTGCTGAAGCAGATATCTTGCTGGTTACAGATAGCTCTTCAGAGGTGGATTCAGAGGCAGATGACCAGTCCTATTATCCCCCTGAGGTGTATGCTCAAACTTGGCAGGGTTATATTACTCATATAATGCATATGTTGTATTGCAATGCTTAGTTTTTACATCATATACACAATATTGAATGCCATCTCCTTAGTTGACACATCATATATGCGATTGCCCTCTGCTCACTTCCTTAGTATATAAATCATATATTTGAATTATGTCATGCCATGATGTTTACATAGATAGCATGTATCTGAATTATGGCATGCCAACCCATTTTCTAAAGACATAATATAGTTATATCATCTCGTCCTATTTACATAGTCATCATATTTAAATTGTGTCATTCTATCCGTGAATTATATCATGCTATCATGTTTCCATCGACGACATGTTTGTGATTAATGGCATGCCAACCACTTTAATAGACACATCGTATAGTTATATCATGTCATCCTGTTTACATAGTCATCATATTCTGAAGTATGTCATTCTATCCTGTTTAGTTAGTCATCATACATGTGAAATTGTGTCATGCTATCCTGTTTAATTAGCCATCATATATGTGAAATTATGTCCTGCTATTCTGTTTGCTTAGACAACATAAATGTGAATTATTTCATGCCCTGTTTTCTTCCCTACTATCCATTGCACCTGTCTATCTTACAATGTCTGTACATTCAATTACTTTTCTTGTTTATCAGCCATTTCAATTGGAGGGAGTGATGGCAGTATCTGTGGGAGTAAAAACATGGTCTTTAGAAAAGATCGTGCTACCTGTCGATGCAGATAGAACCACGGTTGTACTTGCCCAAGAACCAGCCCCACCACACATAACCCACACTCATGCAGATTGTACCCCTACCCAGTTGGACAGAGAACCAGCTACACCCCTTCTAACCCCAACCCCAGCAGATAGACACCCAGTTCCCGTTGACACAACACCGTCTCCACCATAGAGCACCCAAACACGAGCAGTTAGTAAGGCAACTGCAGTGCCCAAATCACGAGGACCACCACTCCAAACCCGAAGTCAACGCTTAAAGCAGAAGAAGAATTGTTCTCAGGTCAGGTTCCGTAGCTATGGTTCATACTACTTTGCTCTTGCATCACTGTATTTACTGATACCAACTAATTTCAAATTTGAAGGATGCAATTGAAACTCCAATGGCGCAATAGGTATGTTTTAAACCTGTTTCTTCAATGTGTTTGGCTGTTTGCTGTTGTAACTTGCTCTATGTTGATTTCAGTTTCAATTGAATAAACAGTTATGTTCTCATGCCATGCACATTACAAGTGTTGTTATTGATGTGTAGTTTCCCACACTATATTCTGTCTATGCTGCTTTGTCTTAAATAGATATGATTCGAACTATATCTATCTTGATTTGGCAACATAAACTAGAATGATATAGACCATACAATGACCATACTACATAGATATATGTTTGTTTCATGCTGTTATCCTGTCCACCTTACTACTGAACTGGTTTACCAAAATGAGTTTCATATACTACATTGTAAACCTGAGATGTGTTTGTTTGTTTCTCTTTTAGAACGCGGATAAAATATTGGAGAAGAGTACCCTGTTATGCAATGGTAAAGGAAGTAATGCAGATAAGGTTCAAGATAGTGAGACATCCCTGTTGGTCTCCAAGAAAGCTGATAAAAACTATATTGAAGACACTGAGACAACTCCAAAGTCTTGTCTTGATGTAGTGTTCGAGTTACTGGCTACCACTGCTGGCACCAGCTCTTCGAACTCGTTTCCTGAATCAGTTCGGCTTCTTCACTCTCAACTTCAAGTTGAAAGACATCGATCAGATGTTATGCGACAGGAAGCCGAAGGACTGAGGAAGTCCCTGCAGAATTCAGATGCATACTTTCTGGTGCAACAACAAGCGCTGAAGGACTTAAGCACCAAACAAGAGGAAGTTAATAAGCTTGCTAAGCATCTTGCCAGCATTATGGGTACCCAGGATATTGTTTCTTGAGCTCTTCTGAAGTGGTTTCAGTTCTGGACTTGTTTTGCTGCGGCGTTTATATGCTGTTGTGTTCCCTATATTTGCACTGGTGGCGAACTTTGATGCCCAGTGGATGTAATATGTGTAATAGCCATGATAGCCTAGTGTAAGTTGCTTGCTTATTTATTTCCTTGTTGTCTTGTTTATTTGTTTTCTTGTAGTCAGTGCAATTCTTTTTCTATGGTTTGCTAGTGGCTATAATAACCTATTTTTTAAAACTAGGCCACAATAACCATGGGCTAATATTTACTGTAGTGACACTGGGCCTCCTACGGGCCGTAGAAACAGTGGGCCTTCTGCGGGCCGTATAAACAGTGGGCCTTCTACGGGCCGTAGAAACAGTGGGCCTTCTACGGGCCGTAGAAACAATGGGCCTTCTACGGGCCGTATCATCAATGGGCCTTCTACGGGCCGTATCATCAATGGGCCTTCTACGGGCCGTATCATCAATGGGCCTTCTACGGGTCGTATCATCAATGGGCCTTATACGGGCCAAACAGACCGCATTCTGGCCATAAACGGGCTAGAGTTGGAATCGTCCGTTCATGGGCCGACCATAACGGGCCATCATTAATAGGCCGTATTTGATGACGCTATGAAAACGGCCCAACGTATTAACGGACCACCAACGGGCCGACTGTAACCACGGGCTGAATTTAGCCCAGAAGCAGAAAATGATAGTAATGGGCCGTAAGTAAACGAATGCTGGAAATGAGCCCAAGAATAAATGAGCTCTGAGAAGGCCAAAAGATAACATGGGCTGGAGACGGCCCAACGGAATAACGGGCCGTTAATGGGTATAAAGTGATACACTGTTCATTACGGGCCAGTTTCACCACGGGCCGTTAATGGGTGAAAAGTGATACACTGTTCATTACAGGCCAGTTTCACCATGGGCCGTTAATAGGCCAAGAGTTACATAGGGCCTCATATGGGCCGAAAGACATCATGGGCCATACATGGGCCAGAAGTGAAAACGGGTTGGAATCATATTGGATGGCCCAGATGACGCTACTGGGCCTAATTCGGATAGGGCGTAACAGGCCTTGGGTTAGCGGGCTGTAAATGGGCTATATGTGAACAGGCCGTTAACAAGCTTTCCATGGGCCGGCCCGCCACCTTTTGACCAAGTCAAACGGGCCGTCCTTTTCACAGGAATGGGCCTCTGTTGGGCCATGCCACGTGTCAATGTATCATAGGCGCCTTCTGTCCAATGAGTGGATGACATCTGTCCCGACGATGAGCCAACACGTGTTTCCTCCAACCAATGATGATTTTACACGTGGAAAATCCCCATTGGTCGGGGCTCTTAACGGGTTATCGGATCCAAAACCCGACCCAATAGCTTAACGGCGTTCCGTTATGGTGGATGCCACGTGTCGGTCACCCTTGACGAAAGCACTTCTGTGATGCGCGATTTATCGTCATGGAAGTGGGCACTTCCGTGATGATAATTTTGGTATTGTCATGGAACAGTTCTACGATAGCACAGGTATGACTATCTTGATTCTGTCATAAATTTGTCATGGATGTACATGCATGACAAAAAACGTGACCTACTGTGACAAACACGTATCATCACGGAAGTATATTTTTTTGTAGTGATTGAATCTGATAATACTGATGAAATTGATGATGAAGACTTGCCTGTTATTCGTGAGGGTTATGTTTTTGATAAAGAAGCTTCTTTAGCTATTTTAGCTTGCAAATATAGATACGAACTCAAGAGGTTATTAGCTAAATGGAATAAGCAATCTCTAAATGCTAGAATGAAACCTGACCCTGCTTTTGCTACTTCACCTATCTGTGTTACTGATAAGGATTATGAATTCTCTGTTGATCCTAATATAATTACTTTAGTTGAATCCGATCCTTTTCATGGCTATGAATTTGAAACTGTTGTGGCACATCTTACTAAATTAAATGATATAGCTACCCTGTTCACTAAAGATGAGAGAACTCGCTACTTTTATATCCTTAAAATATTTCCGTTCTCATTAAAGGGTGATGCTAAGATATGGTTTAGTTCTCTTGATCCTGGTTGTGTGTGTAGTCCCCAGGATATGATTTATTACTTCTCTGCTAAATATTTCCCTGCTCATAAGAAACAAGCTGCTTTAAGGGATATATATAATTTTGTGCAAATTGAAGAAGAGAGTCTCCCACAAGCTTGGGGGAGGCTTCTCCAATTACTTAATGCTTTGCCTGATCATCCTCTTAAGAAAAATGAAATACCTGATATCTTTTATAATGGACTAACCGATGCCTCCAGAGATTACCTGGATAGTTGTGCTGGTTCTGTTTTCAGGGAAAGAACACCGGATGAAGCTGAAATTTTATTGAATAATATGTTGAGAAATGAAAATAATTGGACACCTCCGGAGCCAATTCCTGAGCCTATTCCTAAACCAACTCCGAAGAAGAGAGGTATTCTATTTCTCAGTCCCGAAGATATGCAAGAGGCAAAGAAATCTATGAAAGAAAAAGGTATTAAAGCTGAAGATGTTAAGAATTTACCTCCTATTAAAGAAATACACGGTCTTAATTTACCGCATGTTGAAGAAACGTATGATCTTAATCCATTACCTATTGAAGAAACTCATGGTCTTGATAACCCGACACAGGTAGTAAAGATAAATTCTCTCTATAGATATGATAAAGCTGAAATCCCATTTACTAAGTTTGCTAGCCCATGCTTAGATGAGTTTGATACATTTATGGCTAAGCAAGAAGATTTTAATGCCTATTTTGGTAGACAATTGAAATACAATTCAAATATGCTGGAACACTTGGGTGATTATATGGCTAATGTCAAAGGTGAACTTAAACTTATTAGTAAACATGCTTCTATGGTTACCACTCAAGTAGAACAAGTACTTAAAGCTCAAAATGATTTGCTAAATGAATTGAATAGTAAGAATAATGATAATGTTGTTAGAGTGGCTACTAGAACTGGTACAATGACTCAGGAACCTTTGTATCCTGAAGGCCATTGAGGGAGTCCTGGATTAGGGGGTGTCCGGATGGCCGGACTATATCTTCGGCCGGACTCCTGGACTATGAAGATACGAGATTGAAGACTTCGTCCCGTGTCCGGAAGGGACTTTCCTTGGCGTCAAGGGCAAGCTTGGCGATACGGATATGTAGATCTCCTACCATTGTAAACCGACTTTGTGTAACCCTAACCCTCTCCGGTGTCTATATAAACCGGAGGGTTTTAGTCCGTAGGACAACATACAGATCAACAATCATACCATAGGCTAGCTTCTAGGGTTTAGCCTCTCCGATCTCATGGTAGATCTACTCTTGTACTACCCATATCATCAATATTAGTCAAG
Source organism: Triticum urartu (assembly GCF_056163025.1). Taxonomy (NCBI): domain Eukaryota; kingdom Viridiplantae; phylum Streptophyta; class Magnoliopsida; order Poales; family Poaceae; genus Triticum; species Triticum urartu. The sequence continues at coordinate 433,620,323 of NC_141873.1, forward strand.
CAGGACGTAGGGTTTTACCTCCATCAAGAGGGCCCGAACCTGGGTAAAACTTCGTGTCCCTTGCCTCCTATTACCATCCGGCCTAGATGCATAGTTCGGGACCCCCTACCCGAGATCCGCTAGTTTTGACATCGACATTGGTGCTTTCATTGAGAGTTCCTCCGTGTCGTCGCCATCAGGAAGGATGCCTCGCCCCGTCTTTAAAGACAACACCGTTGCTAAGGGAGCTTTGGCTGTCGGCCAAACCCTCCGGCTAGGTGGTTTTCTTATGACTGTCTGTTCGGCTTCTGCGCCGACGATGACCTCTCGAGCCATCGAAAACAATCTTCATGTCAGCTCGGAACTCGCTGAGCAGGTAGATCCAATGGAGCTCTCCTCCATAAATGAGCTCTTGGATCGCATCGCCGCCCTGGGAGTCGCGACGGATTACGACCAGATTGGGCCTAAGCCCGATCTGAGAGAGATTAACTATCCCCAAGTCACTCATCACGTTGCCGTGGTAGAGGGACAGTGCGGCGACCCCTCATCTATCTTAAGGACTAGCTACGTCCGGATTACCGATCCCTCCAAGCCGGATACCCGTGGAGGGGAGGATATCACTCAAGACCTGAACTTAGGGTCAGGCGATAGACTGGATTCATTGGACAACATCCAGGAATCCAAATTTTCGAGTTCGGAAATTCCTCGACCTCTGAGCCTCAGATGGGGTGAGGCTTCGGATTTAATTCCACCCACCCACCCGAACATAAGCGATCTATCCCAAATTAGGCAAGAGCCCGAAGATACAGTACATCATTACTGGGCCAGATTCCTCCTGGTTATGAACAGGATAAAGGACTGCCGCGAGGAAGACGCAATTTCATTCTTCTGCAATAAATGCACGGACAAGGGAATCCTCAACGCCATAAGTCGCCGTGATATTACACGCTTCACTGACTTGGCATCCATAGTACAAAAGTACTGTGCGATGGAAAGCGCCTAGAAAACCGAAATAAAATTTTGGGACAATCCGGCCCTGAATACAAACCCAGTCCGAAACAAAAGGGTGCATCATCGCCAGACACCCGGGTCAAACACCAAAAAGCAAAAACCCTCTATAGAGCATGTTGGTATTGGAAGGATGGCTTAATGGACCCTGTAAAATTCACAGTACAGAGGACGCCACACCAACTCACAGCCTTAGAGCATGTTGGATACTCCGGCAGGTGGCCAAAATTGGCGAAGATCTCCTAATTCCGGAGGCCACAGAAAGCCACCCCAGAGACACCAATATGGTATTAACAGTCTTCGAGACTTTCGCATCAAATAACATGCGAAAAAGGACACTCCTCAGCCTCGCCGAAATCTACCAAGTGGCAACAATAAACCCATGGAGTGACGCGGCTATTACCTTTAACGCTAGTGATGAACCTAAATTCCGAACAGCCCAAGTACCAGCTGCATTGGTCCTCAGTCCAATAGTGGACGGCTTTCGTCTTACCAAGGTACTCATGGACGGCGGCAGCGGATTGAACCTCATTTATGAGGAAACCCTTCAAAAAATGGAAATAGACTGGAACCGCATTGAGCGAAGCAGCACAACCTTTAGAGGAATAATCCCCAGTCGGGAAGCGCGCTGTACAGGAAAAATCACACTAGATGTGGTGTTCGGCACACCGGATAATTACAGGTCCGAAGAGGTCACGTTCCATGTGGCTCCGTTCAGCAGCGGTTATCACGCTCTGCTAGGGCGGGAAGCGTTTACAATCTTCCAAGCAATACCCCATTACGGGTACATGAAGCTCAAGATGCCCGGGCCCAACGGGATCATCACTCTCGCTAGTGATCCGGACATAGCACTCCGCGCTGAAAACAAGACAGCCGCACTGGCCCTCGAGGCACTATCCGAAGCCCTAGCGGCTGAGGAACTGACTGCGCTGCGCTCCACGGTGAATAGAGACGATGTGGTACTCGACAAAAGATCCAAGTCCACCTCCTTTAAACCGGCGGACGAAATAGTCAAATTCCAGGTCCATCCAACGGACCCCAATAAAACAGCTTCCATCGGGGCACAGTTAAACCCTGATGTAGACGCCACACTGCGAGAGTTCCTACGAGAGAACTGGGACATTTTCGCCTGGCACCCTTCAGACATGCCAGGAATCCCACGCAGGCTGGCCGAGCACAGCTTAAATATCCTAAAAGAATTCAAACCTGTCAAGCAAGCTCTTCGGCGTTTTTCCGAACCTAAGAGACAGGCCATGGGAGAGGAGCTAGCAAAGCTATTGGAGGCCGGATTCATCAGAGATATAAAACATCCGGACTGGCTAGCAAACCTGGTGATGGTAACAAAGAAGGACAAATCCTGGCGCCTGTGCATTGATTTTAAAGACCTTAACAAGGCTTGCCCAAAGGATCCCTTCCCCCTCCCCCGCATCGATCAAATTATCGACGCTACCGCAGGACATGATTCATTGTGTTTCCTCGACGCTTATTCCGGCTACCATCAAATCAAGATGGCAGAATCAGACCAAGCCACAACGGCATTTATCACACCATACGGCCCATTCTGCTTCAACACAATGCCCTTCGGGCTCAAAAACGCCGGCGCAACATATCAGCGCATGATTCAGACATGTCTGGCAAACCAGATCGGCAAAATGGTGGAGGCATATGTAGATGATGTGGTCGTCAAAACAAGACATGTCGAATCTCTAGTAGATGACTTGAGGCTCACATTTGATAACCTCCGAACATACGACATCAAGCTCAACCCGGAAAAATGCATTTTCGGCGTCCCAGCCAGAAAGCTCTTGGGCTTCATTGTATCCGGTAGAGGAATTGAAGCAAATCCAGCCAAGATCCGAGCTCTGTCACAATTGGATATCCCAAAGGACCTCAAACAAATACAAAAGTTAACCGGATGCGTGGTGGCTCTAAGCCGCTTTATCTCCCGCTTGGGAGAAAAGGCCCTACCCCTTTACCGCCTCCTCTGGCGCACCGAACACTTTGAATGGACGGATGCAGCCACGGCCGGACTCGACGAAATAAAAGCCATATTGGCAACAAACCCAGTCCTGGCCGCGCCAATCATTGGCGAACCAATGCTATTGTACATTGCAGCAACACATCAGGTGGTAAGCGCAGTGCTCGTCGTCGAACGAGAAACGGACGGACACAAATCCCCCCTTCAAAAGCTGGTCTATTATGTGTCCACTGTCCTCACTGCGTGCAAATCACGGTACCCGCATTATCAAAAGATTGCTTACACGGTATTCATGGCATCCCAAAAGCTATGACACTACTTTCAAGAGTGTTCAATAACAGTAGCCTCGGAAGTACCACTTAACGATATTATAAACAACCGTGACGCAACAGGCCGGATTGCAAAATGGGCCATTGAGCTCCTCCCGTTCGACATAACTTATAAGCCACGATGAGCCATCAAGTCGCAAGTTTTGACCGACTTCGTCGCAGAATGGACGGAGGCCGAACTCCCTAAAGAGTACGGCACATATTCAAATTGGATCATGCATTTCGACGGCTCCAAGATGTTGGCTGGACTAGGGGCTGGCGTCGTTTTGACGTCCCCCACAGGAGACACACTTCAATACGTACTCCAGATTATGTACAAAGACTCCAACAATGCAGCCAAATATGAGGCCCTTTTACATGGTCTCCGGATGGCAGTATCCATGGGCATTCAATGCCTAGAGGTGCGCGGGGACTCGAACCTCGCAATATCCCAAATAAACGGAGACTTCGATGCCAAGGATCCAAAAATGGCAGCTTACCGCAACACCGTCCTAAAAATGTCAGCTTGGTTCAAAGGGCTTGAATTTCACCATATAGCCCGGGAAAATAATCAGGCGGTAGATGTCCTGGCACGCATCGGCACAAAACGCGATGTAGTCCCCCCAACATCTTCTTGGAAAGGCTGTTCAAGCCATTCGTAGTATGGGAAGGGGAGCCGAACAATAACAGCCCGGACCCAACCGCACTGCCCGACATCGAACATTCTGACACAATCGGAGGCTTTTTGATCACTTACAGCTCGTTAGAGGGCTGATCCCCGTGCGGACTTTGTGCGGCAAAAGCACCCTCCGAGGCAGGACCCTCTGGTGGAGACCTCTTCTCCCGTTTGGAAGCCTTGGTTTCCGGATCTTCAGAGGCAGTCCTCTTCCTTCCCCGAAGCGAGAGAAGATCAGATTCTTCCCCTTGGTTATCCTCCTTCACGGAGGCGCTCATTCCCTCGGTTGGAATTGGTAGCGATGGGGGCCCACTTTCGACCTCATTATTCCCCCCTTTATCTTCCTTTGAGGGCTCCAGGCAAGGTGCTAGCTCGAGCATCTTTTCCAGTACCGGATTCTCCAAACCCTCGGGAAGGGGGGCCGAACACCGAATCATCTTCGCCTTTGTTAGCCAGTCCTGGTCAAAGAGCGATTTCTCAGAATGACGTCATGGTAAATGAAAGACGGTGTGTTCGTCTAGAGGATGCTGCTCAGGCCCATTTCCTCGGTAGTATACGGACACTCTATTTGGGGTCCGAAGAATGATTTGTACATCTCCTCGTGCGTCAGGCCGAGGAAATTCTGAATAGTGCACGGCCCTTCTGGGTTGAACTCCCACATGCAGAGGGGCCGGCATTTGCAAGGCTGGACTCGACGAACCAGCATGACTTGCACCACCGTAACCAGACTGAAATCTCCGTCGAAGAGATCTTGAATGCGGCTTTGCAGTATAGGCACGTCCTTGGCTGGACCCCGGCTCAGCCCTCTGCTAATCCATGACATGATTGAAGGTCTGAAGCACCTGACCTGGGCTTTGGGTGTTAGAACTCAAGGCGGGGGAAGGATTCGATTGAGCACGGGAGGGAAAAAAGTAAAAGCCTTGTCCCTTTATAAAGAGGGTCAATATCAATCGTCCTCTCCGTAGCCGTTTGGGACTTGCCTATAATCTAGGAGTCCTGGACACGGTTGGGTTACCCACGACCGTATTGATGAGAATCCCGTAATTAGGGGAACACGATCTCTGCTTTGACAAGACGTGTCAAGAAACCGCCTCGCGTTATGTGTGGAGCTGGTTAAAGAAAAACGGTTCGAATAATCACCGAGCTATGGCATGATGTCATGTTGCCAAAACATGTCAGCAGATTAAGATTTGTGGAAATATTATTCTCTCTACGGTGGTATGTGGAACTTATTTTGTAGGGCCGGACACTATCCTGGTATTTAAACTCTTCTTTGATATGTTCGGAGGAGGAACCCGCCTTGCAATGCCGAAGACAACACTGCGCACCAGACTCATCGTCATTGAAGCCTGGTTCAGGGGCTACTGAGGGAGTCCAGGATTAGGGGTCTTCGGACAGCCAGATTATATCCTTTGGCCAAACTGTTGGACTATGAAGATACAAGATTGAAGACTTCGTCTCGTGTCCGGATGGGACTCTACTTGGTGTGGAAGGCAAGCTAGGCAGTACGGATATGGATATATCCTCCTTTGTAACCGACCTTGTGTAACCCTAGCCCCCTCCGGTGTCTATATAAACCGAAGGGTTTTAGTCTGTATGACACAATAACATACAATCATACCATAGGCTAGCTTCTAGGGTTTAGCCTATATGATCTCGTGGTAGATCTACTCTTGTACTACCCATATCATCAATATTAATCAAGCAGGACGTAGGGTTTTACCTCCATCTAGAGGGCCCGAACCTGGGTAAAACATTGTGTCCCCTGCCTCCTATTACCATCCGCCTTAGACGCACAGTTCGGGACCCCCTACCCGAGATCCGTCGGTTTTGACACCGACACTCAACAAACGTGATCCAAGAGACTTGGAGTGGCCGTCAAGAAACAAGGGAGGAAGCCACGAGGCAGGGGGGCGCGCCTACCCCCCCTGGGCGCACCCTCCACCCTCGTGGGCCCTTCGTTGCTCCACCGACGTACTTCTTCCTCCTATATAAGTCCACGCACCCCCAAACATCCAGGAGCACCACAAAAACCTAATTCCACCGCCGCAACCTTCTGTACTCGAGAGATCCCATCTCGGGGCCTTTTATGGAGCTCCATCAGATGGGGCATTGATCACGGAGGGCCTCTACAACAACTCCATGGCCTCTCCGGTGATGTGTAAGTAGTTTACTTCAGACCTACAGGTCCATAGTTGTTAACTAGATGGCTTCTTATCTCTCTTTGGATCTCAATACAAAGTTCTCCTCAATTTTCTTGGAGATCTATTCGATGTAATCTTCTTTTGCGGTGTGTTTGTTGAGATCCGATGAATTGTGGGTTTATGATCTAGATTATCTATGAACAATATTTGATTCTCCTCTGAATTGTTTTATGTATGATTGGTTTGTCTTTGCAAGTCCCTTCGAATTATCAGTTTGGTTTGGCCTACTAGATTAATCTTTCTTGCAATGGGAGAAGTGCTTAGCTTTGGGTTCAATCTTGCGGTGTTCGATCCCAGTGACAGAAAGGGAACCGATACGTATTGTATTGTTGCCATCGAGGATAAAAAGATGAGGTTATATCATATTGCACGAGTTTATCCCTCTATATCATGTCATCTTCCTTAAAGCATTACTCTGTTCTTTTGAACTTAATACTCTAGATGCATGCTGGATAGCGGTCGATGTGTGGAGTAATAATAGTAGATGCAGAATCATTTCGGTCTACTTGTCTCGGACGTGATGCCTATATACATGATCATACCTAGATATTCTCATAACTATGCTCAATTCTATCAATTGCTCGACAGTAATTCGTTTACTCACTGTAATACTTATGCTCTTGAGAGAAGCCACTAGTGAAACCTATGGCCCCCGGGTCTATCTTCCATCATATTAATCTTCCAATACTTGGTTATTTCCTTTGCCGTTTATTTTACTTTGCATCTTTATTTCTCTTTATCATAAAAATACCAAAAATATTATCTTATCATATCTATCAGATCTCACTCTCGTAAGTGACCGAGAAGGGCTTGACAACCCCTTTATCACGTTGGTTGCGAGGTTCTTATTTGTTTGTGTAGGTGCGTGGGACTTGAGCGTGATATCCTATTGGATTAATACCTTGGTTCTCAAAAACGGAGGGAAATACTTATGCTGCTTTACTGCACCACCCTTTCCTCTTCAAGGGAAAACCAACGCAGTGCTCAAGAGGTAGCAACCTACGAGGTTCGTTAGTAACTTGATCAGAAGTTTTCATGATCATCATCATTAGCTTCCTCACTAATTGGTTTAGGAATCACTGTAACTGATTTTCTGTGATGAACTACTTTCCAATAACGGAGGAGGTACAATTACCTCATCAAGTTCTACTTTCCTCCCACTCACTTCTTTCGAGAGAAACTCCTTCTCTAGAAAGGATCCACTGTTAGCAACAAAGATCTTCCCTTTGGATCTGTGATAGAAGGTGTACCCAATGCTACCTCTTGAGCATGCGTTGGTTTTCCCTTGAAGAGGAAAGGGTGAGGCAGCAAAGTAGCATAAGTATTTCCCTCAGTTTTTGAGAACCAAGGTATCAATCCAGTAGGAGACTACACGCAAATCGCCTAGTACCTCCACAAACAAATAAGAACCTTGCAACCAACGCGATAAAGGGGTTGTCAATCCCTTCAGGGCCACTTGCAAAAGTGAGATCTGATAAATATAATAAGATAAATAACTTTAGTATTTTTTGGTATAGATTGGAAAATAAAGATTGCAAAATAAATAGTAAACCACAATTGTAGATTGGAAACTTATATGATGTAAAGTAGACCCGGGGGCCATAGGTTTCACTAGTGGCTTCTCTCAAGATAGCATGTATTACGGTGGGTGAACAAATTACTGCCGAGCAATTGATAGAAAAGTGCATAGTTATGATGATATCTAAGGCAATGATCATGAATATAGGCATCACGTCCATGACAAGTAGACCAAAACGATGCTACATCTACTACTATTACTCCACACATCGACCGCTATCCAGCATGCATCTAGAGTATTAAGTTCATAAGAACGGAGTAACGCATTAGGCAAGATGACATGATGTAGAGGGATAAACTCAAGCAATATGATATGAACCCCATCTTTTTATCCTCGATGGCAACAATACAATACGTGTCGTTTCCCTTTCTTTCACTGGGATCGAGCACCGCAAGATTGAACCCAAAGCTAAGCACTTCTCCCGTTGCAAGAAAGATCAATCTAGTAGTCCAAACTAAACCGATAATTCGAAGAGATTTGCAAAGATATCGAATCATGCATATAAGAATTCAGAGAAGAATCAAATAATATTCATAGATAATCAAGTTCATAAACCCACAATTCATCGGATCTTGGCAAACACACCGCAAAAGAGTTACATCGAATAGATCTCCAAGAAGATTGAGGAGAACTTTGTATTGGTATCCAAAGAGAGAGAAGAAGCCATCTAGCTAATAACTATGGACCCTAAGGTCTTTGGTGAACTACTCACACATCATCGGAGAGGCTATGATGTTGATGTAGAAGCCCTCCGTGATCGAATCCCCCTCCGGTGGAGTGCCGGAAAAGGCCCCAAGATGGGATCTCACGGGTACAAAAGGTTGCGGCGGTGGAAAAGGTGTTTCGTGGCTCTCCCCGATGGTTTCAAGGTATAAGAACATATATAGGCGAAAGAAGTAGGTCGGTGGAGCTGCGAGGGCCCCACAAGGGTGGGGGCGCACCTGGCCCCCCTCAACGCGCCCTCCTGCCTCGTGGCTTCCTCGCTGCTTCCTTGACGTCCACTCCAAGTCTCCTGGATTGCATTTGTTCCAAAAAAGATCCTCGCGAAGGTTTCATTCCATTTGGATTCCGTTTGATATTCCTTTTCTGCGAAACACTGAAATAGGCAAAAAACAGAAATTTGCACTGGGCCTTCGGTTAATAGGTTAGGCCCAAAAATAATATAAAAGTTCATAGTAAAGCCCATTAAACATCCAAAACAAATAATATAACAACATGGAACGATCAAAAATTATAGATACGTTGGATACGTATCAAGCATCCCCAAGCTTAACTCATGCTCGTCCTCGAGTAGGTAAATGATAAAAACAGAATTTTTGATGTGGAATGCCACCTAACATAATTTTCAATGTAATTTTCTTTATTGTGGCATGAATGTTCAGATCCAAAAGATTCAAGACAAAAGTTTAATATTGACATAAAAATAATAATACTTAAAGCATACTAACTAAGCAATTATGTCTTCTCAAAATAACATGGCCCAAGAAACCTCATCCCTACAAAAATCATATAGTTTGGTTGTGCTTCATTTTCGCCACACAAAAATGCTCTGACCATGCACAACCCCGATGACAAGCCAAGCAATTGTTTCATACTTTAGTAATCTCAAACTTTTTTCAACTTTCACGCAATACATGAGCGTGAGCCATGGACATAGCACTATGGGTGGAATAGAATATAATGACGGGGGTTGTGTGGAGAAGACAAAAAAAGAAAGTCTCACATTGACGCGACTAATCAACGGGCTATGGAGATGCCCATCAATTGATGTCAATGCGAGGAGTAGGGATTGCCATGCAACGGATGCACTAGAGCTATAAATGTATGAAAGCTCAACAAAAGAAACTAAGTGGGTGTGCATCCAACTTGCTTGCTCACAAAGACCTAGGGCATTTGAGGAAGCCCATTGTTGGAATATACAAGCCAAGTTCTATAATGAAAAATTCCCACTAGTATATGAAAGTGACAATATAAGAGACTCTCTATCATGAAGATCATGGTGCTACTTTGAAGCACAAGTGTGGAAAAAGGATAGTAGCATTGTCCGTTTTATTTTATTTTTTATTTTTTATTTGGCCTTTCTTTTTTTTCATTTGGCCTCCCCCCCCTTTTTTGACAATGCTCTATTAATGATGATCATCACACTTCTATTTATTTACAAATCAAAGATTACAAATCGATACTAGAACAAAGTATGACTCTATATGAATCAAGAGTAACATGTATGAAATTATGCATGGTGGCTTTGCCACAAATACGATGTCAACTACATGATCATGCAAGGCAATATGACAATGATGAAGCGTGTCATAATAAACGTAACGATGGAAAGTTGCATGGCAATATATCTCGGAATGGCTATGGAAATGCCATAATAGGTAGGTATGGTGGCTGTTTTGAGGAAGATATAAGGAGGTTTATGTGTGATAGAACATATCATATCACGAGGGTTGGATGCACCGGTGAAGTTTGCACAAACTCTCAAGGTGAGAAAGGGCAATGCATTGTACCGAAGAGGCTAGCAATGATGGGAAGGTGAGAGTGCGTATAATCCATGGACTCAGCATTAGTCATAAAGAACTCACATACTTATTGCAAAAATCTACAAGTCATCAAATACCAAGCATTACGTGCATGCTCCTAGGGGGGTAGATTGGTAGTAAAAGACCATAGCTCGTCCCCGACCGCTACTCATAAGGAGGACAATCAAAGAAACACCTCATGCTTCAAATTTGTCACACACCATTTACCATACGTGCATGCTATGGGACTTGCAAACTCTAACACAAGTATTTCTCAAATTCACAACTACTCAACTAGCATGACTCTAATATTACCATCTTCATATCTCAAAACAATCATCAAGTATCAAACTTCTCATAGTATTCAATGCACTCTATATGAAAGTTTTTATTATACCCATCTTGGATGCCTATCATACTAAGACTAATTTTATAGACAAAGCAAATTACCATGCTGTTCTAAAGGACTCTCAAAATAATATAAGTGAATCATGAGAGATCAATAATTTCTATAAAATAAAACCACCACCGTGCTCTAAAAGATATAAGTGAAGCACTAGAGCAAAATTATCTAGCTCAAAAGATATAAGTGAAGCGCAAAGAGTATTCTAATAAATTCCGATTCATGTGTGTCTCTGCAAAAGGTGTGTACAGCAAGGATGATTGTGGTAAACTAAAAAGAAAAGACTCAAATCATACAAGACGCTCCCAGCAAAATACATATCATATGGTGAATAAAAATATAGCCTCAAGTAAAGTTACCGATAGACGAAGACGAAAGAGGGGATGCCTTCCTAGGCATACCCAAGCTTATGCTTTTGGTTGTCCTTGAATTTTACCTTGGGGTTCCATGGTAATCCCCAATCTTAGTCTCTTGCCACTCCTTATTCCATAATCCATCAAATCTTTACCCAAAAACTTGAAAACTTCACAACACAAAACTAAATAGAAAATCTCATGAGCTCCGTTAGTATAAGAAAACAAACCACCACCTTAAGGTACTATAATGAACTCATTATTTATTTATATTGGTGTTAAACCTACTGTATTCCAACTTCTATATGGTTCATACCCCCCCGATACTAGCCATAGATTCATCAAAATAAGCAAACAACACACGAAAAATAGAATCTGTCAAAAACAGAACAGTTTGTAGAAATCTGTAGGTTTCCAATACTTATATAACTCCCAAAATCCTGAGAAATTAGGAAGTTCTAAATAATTTGTATATTGATCTACTGAAGTTGGAATTAGTATTTTATCGCTCTCTGGTAAAAAATTAAAATTATTCTCGTGAGCGCATACTTTCTGTTTTTTTCGACAAGATCAAACAACAATCACCCAAGAAGATCCTAAAGGCTTTACTTGGAACAAACACTAATTAAAGCATAAAAACACAATCATAACAGAGTATATATAATTTGTTTATTACTAAACATAAACAAAAAGCAAGGAACAAAAATAAAATTGGGTTGCCTCCCAACAAGCGCTATCATTTAACGCCCCTAGCTAGGCATTCATAATTTCAATGATGCTCACATGAAAGACAAGAATTGAAGCACAAAGAAAGCATCATATAGCATATGAAAAACACATCTAAGTCTAACATAGTTGAAAGTGCAACTATCCCTAGGTGGTTTTGGTAATTCATAACAACATATAGCTCATTGAGGTAATGCTATTCCAAGATGATTATTTCAGGAAAGCTCAATGATTGGCATGGCATGGATATGAAAGTGGAACCCTCAAAATGCTAAGGACAATGGATTGGCTCAAGCTCAAAAGCTCAAGACTCTTCATTTCATATTTTAGTGATCCAAGATCACATTGAGTCCATAGGAAAAGCCAATACTATTAAGGAGGGATGAGGTGTTGCTTAATGAGCCTCTTGCTTCATGTGCTTAGTGATATGCTCCAAAACCCTCAACCACTTTCCCATATCCACATATGACCTAAACTCTAAGCCAAACTCGGTCCTACCGATTTTTCCTATCCGGCGCCACCGAGTTTCACTTGTCATTAGCCACTGCTAAAACCCTAGCAATTCGGTTCTACCGATAAGGTTCTCGGTCCAACCGAGATGGGGTTGCAAACTCTCTGTTTCCCTTTCGTAACTTTTCGGTCCCACTGAAAGAGCGAATCGGTCCCACCGAGATTGCAATGTAAACTCAGTGTTTCCCCTTTGTAACTTTTCGGTCTCACCGAGTTCCACTCGGTCCCACCGAGTTTGCCTGACCAACTCTCTGGTTAGCTAATTACCAAACTCGGTCTCACCGAGTTTGTGTAATCGGTCTCATCGAGATTACGTTATGCCCAAACCCTAACCGAATTGGTCCTACCGAGTTGCATGTCAGTCCCACCGAAATTCCTAACGGTCACTAGGTTTACATTTTCGGTCCGACCGAGTTTTATGATTCGGTCCCACCGAGATTGGAAAACTGTGTAACGGTTGGATTTTGTGTGGAGGCTATATATACCCCTCCACCTCTTTCTCATTGGGTGAGAGAGCCATCAGAACACACACATCATTCCAACTCATTTGTTCTGAGAGAGAACCACCTACTCATGTGTTGAGATCAAGACATTCCATTCCTACCATATGAATCTTGATCTCTAGCCTTCCCAAGTTGCTTTCCACTCAAATCTTCTTTCCACCAAATCCAAATCCTATGAGAGAGAGTTGAGTGTTGGGGAGACTATCATTTGAAGCACAAGAGCAAGGAGTTCATTACCTACACACCATTTGTTACTTCTTGGAGAGTGGTGTCTCCTAGATTGGCTAGGTGTCACTTGGGAGCCTCCGACAAGATTGTGGAGTTGAACCAAGGAGTTTGTAAGGGCAAGGAGATCGCCTACTTCGTGAAGATCTACCGCTAGTGAGGCAAGTCCTTCATGGGCGATGGCCATGGTGGGATAGACAAGGTTGCTACTTCGTGGACCCTTTGTGGGTGGTTGCTTCTTCGTGGACCCTTCGTGGGTGGAGCCCTCCGTGGACTCGCGCAACCGTTACCCTTGGGTGGAGCCCTGTGTGGACTCGCGCAACCGTTACCCTTCGTGGGTTGAAGTCTCCATCAACGTGGATGTAGGATAGCACCACCTATCCGAACCACGGGAAAAACATCCGTGTCTCCAATAGCGTTTGAAATCTCCAAACCCTTCCCTTTACATTCTTGCAAGTTGCATGCTTTACTTTCCGCTGCCAATATACTCTTTGCATGCTTGCTTGAATTGTGTGATGATTGCTTGACTTGTCCTAAATTAGCTAAAATCTGCCAAGAACTAAAATTGGGAAAAGGTTAAGTTTTTATTTGGTCAGGTAGTGTAATCAACCCCCCCCCCTCTAGACATACTTTTGATCCCACAAGTGGTATCAGAGCTTTGGTCTCCATTTGCTTGATCTCCATAGCTTTTGGTGGTCATAGCCTTGCTTTCACAACCTAGGAGAGTATGGCGTCTAGCGAGGGAAATTATCACCGTAGAGGTCCTTACTTTGATGGTACTAATTTTGCTAGTTGGAAGCATAAAATGAAAATGCATATTCTTGGACATAACCCCGCCGTTTGGGCTATTGTGTGTGTTGGTTTGCAAGGTGACTTCTTTGATGGGGGAGAACCAAACCGTGAAGCTACCGCGGAAGAGTTGAAGATGTTGCAATACAATGCTCAAGCTTGTGATATTCTCTTCAACGGATTGTGCCCCGAAGAATTCAACAAAATCAGCCGCCTTGAGAATGCAAAGGAAATTTGGGACACTTTGATTGATATGCACGAAGGTACCGACTCCGTCAAGGAATCCAAGTTGGATGTGCTTCAAAGCCAACTTGACAAGTTCAAGATGAAGGATGGTGAAGGAGTCGCTGAAATGTACTCTAGGCTTGCTCTCATCACAAATGAGATTGCCGGCTTAGGAAGTGAAGAGATGACCTATAAATTCATCATCAAGAAGATCCTAAGAGCCTTGGATGGAAAATATGTGTGCACATTGATCCAAATGATGCCCAATTACAAAGATCTCAAGCCAACGGAAGTGATTGGAAGAATTGTTGCTCATGAGATGTCACTTAAGGACAAAGAGGAACTTCACAACAAATCAAGTGGTGCCTATAAAGCCTCATGTGAAGCCCCTACATCATCAAGTGAGAAACAAGACTTCAATGAAGAATTGAGCTTAATGGTGAAGAACTTCAACAAGTTCTACAAGAATAGAAGCAAAGATAGAAACTCCAAATCAAGGTCCTACAATGACAAAAGATCTTCTAGTCGAGAGCGAAACTGTTACAATTGTGGAAGACCCGGACACTATTCCAACGAGTGTACGGCTCCCTACAAGAGAAGAGAAGATTCTCCAAAAAGAAGAAGCAAAGGATCACCACCAAGAGAGAGAAGGAGTAGAGATGATCGTTATGAACAAAGATACTCACGGAGAAGCAAGGACTCGGAAAGGAAGGAAAAATCATCAAGGAGCTACACAAGACGAGGACATCAAGCTCATGTTGGTGAATGGGTATCCGGCTCCGACTCCGACAGCCACTCCGAGAGAAGTTATCACTCCGACTCCGAAGATACTCAAGATGAAGGTGTTGCCGGTCTAGCACTTGTGTCAGCCAACTCCTACGACATATTTGACTCACCAAATGAAGGAATTGGAAGATGCTTCATGGCCAAAGGTCCTAAGGTAACACACCCCGAGTATGTTGATTTCAATAGTGATGAGGATGACTTGTTAGGAGATGATTTGATTGGTGACAACTCTAGTGATGAATACTATTATGAAAGACCAATTAATCATGCTAATCAATATAAAACGAGTGAAAATGATAAGGAGAAGATTGAGTCCCTAACTAAAGAACTAAAAACTCTTAAGTTAGCTCATGACACTATCTTCGAAGATCATCGAGAACTTTTAAGAGCTCATGAGAAGCTACGCTTTGAAAAGCTCAATATTGAGCAAGAGCATGAGTTCTTAAAGGCAATCAATGATGATCTCCGCAAGAAAAGTTCTTCTTACATTGCCAAGCGTTTACTCTTATCCACTTACATGCCTCAAGTCAAGTCTAACAAGAAAGATTCTTCCGCTAGTAGTAACAATGATCATGCTAAATCCAATATTGTTGCTTCTAGTAGTTCTCTTGATTCCACTAATGATTCTCTTAGCCAAGTTACACTTGAGCAAGAAAATAGCTTATTGAAGGGAATTATAGAGAAAGGAGTGTACAAAAGCCTTGCCGGGAGTAAGCAATTCGAGGAAATTGTGCGCAAGCAAGGAATGCACCGGAAGAATCAAGGTGTTGGTTTTGAACGAAAGTTCAATGCCAATGGAGTTGAGTGGGAAGAAGATCAATACCCCAAGACAAAGTTTGTCCCTCAACAAGAGAAGTATACTTCTTCCAAGGGGACACAAGCTCAAGATGATCTTCCACCGCAAGACTACGAGCAAAAAGGCAAGGACAAGCTTCAAGAGGAAATTGATGCATTTGAAGAAGCTCCTAAGACCTTAGTCAAGTGGATTCCCAAGACTACTTCAAGTTCCACTTCATCAAGTATGACTACAACTCCAAGGATTCCCATCAAGATGATGTGGATCCAAAAGAAGAAGAACTAGAGAGTTCTTGAGGGTGACTCCGCCAACATACTTCACTCTTATCTTTTTGGCAAGAACAAGTGCAATCAACTTCCACATCTTGCACTAGTTCAAGGAGTCACAAACCCTCTTGTTGGTAAGACAAGGGACAAGGTAACCTAAAGTTTTCATGGACATCATCTCTTGTGTGCATCACTCTATGTCTATGGATATCCTTGTTTGTTCCTTGTGGGACTAACCCATGTAGGTATTGAAAGTGCAATTTACTCAAATGGATAGCTCCAAGAGATCTACATCAACATTGAGCATCCACATCTTCAATATCTACATGAAGTCATCATCGACAAAACCCAAGGTTAGTTCATCCCTCTTAGGGGGGATATCACGTCTAGGGGGAGCTTTACTCTAAGACTTGAGCTAAAGCAACTCTAAAGATGTGAACAAAACAATGCTTTATGTAAAAGTGGTAACCCCACTTGAGCTTAAACGATGAGTATGACCTACGATCAAGTGTTCTCACTTGACTCCTAAGTCAATATACTCATATATAGATGACCTAGTCATCGCAAATTGCTTGATAGATGCTAGAATTGGTTGTGCATGCTTTGCCACATATTTCATTTGCCATCTTATTGTGTGAGCATGCTGATTGCATACTTTACTCATTCGAGGACATCCACTTGTTGCTTTGATTGTTTGGCTTTATCTTCTTTTGCCAAGTGGATGGACAAGAATGCCTAAGAACCTCCTCTAGCTATCTATGCTTTTCTCGTCTCAAACTCTATTCATGATGCATCACAAAATTTGATCAAGTCAGATTCGAACCACTCTGTGTGAGGAGCGCTCGGAGTCCCCGATTCGTCATAGACTTAAACTTCCAAAACCTCTTTATGAATCTCGGTCTGACCGATACTCCACTTTCGGTCCTACCGAGTTCATTAAGTTGATCTAGGTTTTCGATCTTGGTGCAACTGATTTGAACTTTTCGGTCACACCGAGTTGCAAAAACTGCACACAGTTTTGCATCTCGGTGCCACCGAGTCGTTCCACTCGGTCACACCGACAGGGTCGGGCTATATATAGTGACGGGCAGAATTTTGGAAATTTCTCCGAAACCTCCTCGCCCGCGCGATAGCCTGCTCTGCCCCCGAGGTCTCCGGATCGTCTCCTCGCCGCCAGCAGCCTCCAGTCGCTGGTCTTCGCCGCCGTCAACGGATTTCTGCCCCGCCGTTGCTGCCGTAGCAAGTCCCCGCCGAACTAGGGTATGGACTTGATCTTTGTGCTATTCCTCAATCTGATTCCTAGCACATTGTGATCATCATGTTTCTTGCCACGTTTGATAAACTTCTATCCAGTCAAAACGCTCATAGATTAGGTTTAATTCGAAAATTCTAGGTTTAGGTTTCCGTCGAAACCATCTCGGACCCACCGAGTTGAAAAACTCGGTCCCACCGATCTGGCTTTTGCCATTGCACAAGTTAAACTCGGTCTGACCGAGAATAACTTATCGGTGCGACCGATTTTGGAATTCTGTGAAACCCTAGCAGTCTCGATGCCACCGAGCTGTGACTCGGTCTGACCGAGTTCACCAGTTCTGGTGCCAAAACTGCTTCGGTGTCACCGAGTTTGAAAATCGGTAGATCCGAGATGCTTTCTGTGGAAAACTAAAACTAAGTTTTTGAATTAATCTTTTGCAAAAATCTCTGCTTTTTGTGATGCTCATCCACTCTATCTTATCCATAATCTATTCACAGGGTCAGCAGTCAGTTTGCAACATGTCTGATCAAAGTGACAGCCAAAACCTCTCAGAGCAGCAAGTTGTGATGAGTGAGGGCACTAGCCCCTCAAGTTCTTCTAATGATGGCAGCAGGAGCACACCCAGCAATCTGCCTAAGGCTGCCACACGTCAAAGGAAGAAGAGAACGTCTGATTCTGAGGATGAAGACTATGTGGCAGAGGAAGAGGCCACTTCCAAAAGGGTTGAGCCAGCTCAAAGCTCAAAGCCAGGCCTGAAAATCAAGAGGCCAGCAGGCAGGCAGCCCATGTCTAAGGCTAGAGCCTCAACCGAGAAGCCTGCACCTGCTCCCATTGAGCCCATTGCTGCTGAGAGCAAGAAGAGAAAAGAGAGAGTAAAGAAAACTGTAGCCAAAGTGCTTGGGAGAGCCTCCGTCATGGTAGAAGAGGAGGAGGAAGAAGAGGCAGCTGCACCCGCGCCCAAGGCAGCCAAACTTATGGGAGATGCCATAAGGTCAGGGGGAGCTGCTTCCAAGCCCAAGGAAGCTCCTAAGGTTGCATCTAAGCCTAAGACAGCTCCAAAGAGAAACACAAGGAGTATACCTGCTGCAGAAAAGAACAAGGCCCCAGTGCCTGAAGCTATTGAAGAAGAGGAAGAGAGTGTCCTTCGGAAGCTCAAGCCCAAGATCCCAGACCACAACAATGCTCATCCTGTGGCTGAGGACATGAAGCTCAGGAGAGACTCAGGGCTCAGGAAATGGAGAGAAGCAGATCCATATGCTTCTAGGAGAAGGACTGCCGTGGATTATAGATTTCACACCAAGGAGCAACAAGATTTTTATGAGACTGTTTTGCTTGACAAGAAGCCAATCGTTTGCGACATGAGATGGGTCGACTGGACCTACATCAAAGAGAATGAGGAGTACTTCCCAGGAGTTCAGGACAGCTTCAAAGCGTGTGGAGTAGAGGACTTTGTTGGGCAGAAGCTCACAAAGTGGAACGAGGAACTCATCATGCAGTTCTACTCCACAGCTCACTTTTATCCAGATGGGAGGATCACATGGATGTCAGAGGGTACAAGGTACCAATCTACAGTGGCTGAGTGGGCACAGATCATCAATGCCCCAGAAGAGCAAGATGAGGACTTGGACATCTATGCCAAGAAGAAGATGGACCATAACTCCATGTCCAACATGTACAAGGAAATTCCCAATGAAGCTCTTGACACATTCAAGTTTGGCTCAGTGCACTATCTGCTATCAGGATTGCCTACTATCAATTGGATACTAAGGCACACTCTGTTGCCTAAGTCTGGAGATCACAAGATGATCAGAGGTCATGCTATCAACTTGCTACATGTGTTTGATGTGCCTCAGAAATTCAAGGTCATGAGTCTCATAGTTGAAACGATCAAGAGGACAGCTGCAGATCAGAAGAGGAGCTGTGGATATGCCCCTCAAATTCAGGAGCTCATCAACTCCAAGATGGGCACGGGCATATATTTGTTGGATAAGGAACACCTGCCCATCCGTCCAGATTTTGAGAACAATGAAGTTGTGATGACAGAGAATGAGCCATCGTCTGCACAAGCATATGCAAAGAAGGAGAAGGCGAAGAAGGAAAAAGCTGCCAGGATGCCTACTCAAGAGGAGGCATCTGACTATTTCTTGAAGACCAAGCAAGAGCAGCTCAGTTACTTGATTGCATCCTCGATGAGAATTGAGCAAAGTCTAGCCAACCTCACTAAAAATCAGCAGAGCCTAGAGAGGATCATGGAACAGAAGTTCTATGACTTGGATGTCAAGGTAACAGAAGTTCAGTCTGTAGTGGAGCAGCTTCAGGAGGACATGAATGAGAGGAGAGGCAGGACTACCACTCATGCTTTTTCTAGAGTGCCACGAGGTCCGAGGTCGTCTGCACTGCCAGTTACTGACACCAGAGCCACCACCTCAGCACTAGCTACAGCTTCAGCTCCAGCGTCTACCTCAGCTCCAACTCCAGCGACTACTTCAACATCTACAGAAGCCTTCGTCCTTGGAGTGATCCGGACTCCACCACCACCTGAAGATCAAGCCTGAGCGACGACTTAGCACTATGCATTTTCTAGGAACTTTTTGGTAACTTGTTGCCAAAGGGGGAGAAGATGTATAGATCATAGGCTTCGAGAGAGAGAGTGTTGCTTTTCTCTCTTGTTTTATTTGGTGGTTTTTCGAACTTTGTTTGCTTTTGAGTGCTTGATACTACGTCCTTATGTTTGTGAGACATCGATGATCATGTGATTGATCATAAGCTACACTTAATGTTTGCTTAATGCTTGCTTAAATATTATCATTATATCTATCGTTTGTGATCATTCACTATTCTTGGTGATGAGTGCATGTATTTCATTCTTATCATTTTGAGCGCTCCACCAAGATGTATGTGACATGGAAGAGTAACCCATGATTCTAACTCTTTGTGCATTTGCAGTCCAAAGCAAATTTTAAATATGCACAAATTTAGGGGGAGCTCTTACTTATCACATACTTCTCAAAGCGACAATATATTTCATGCTTATTATCATTTGTCGAAGCTTTGATCTATATGTTGTCATCAATTACCAAAAAGGGGGAGATTGAAAGTGCAACTATCCCTAGGTGGTTTTGGTAATTCATAACAACATATAGCTCATTGAGCTAATGCTATTCCAAGATGATTATTTCAGGAAAGCTCAATGATTGGCATGGCATGGATATGAAAGTGGAACCCTCAAAATGCTAAGGACAATGGATTGGCTCAAGCTCAAAAGCTCAAGACTCTTCATTTCATATTTTAGTGATCCAAGATCACACTGAGTCCATAGGAAAAGCCAATACTATTAAGGAGGGATGAGGTGTTGCTTAATGAGCCTCTTGCTTCATGTGCTTAGTGATATGCTCCAAAACCCTCAACCACTTTCCCATATCCACATATGACCTAAACTCTAAGCCAAACTCGGTCCTACCGATTTTTCCTATCCGGCGCCATCGAGTTTCACTTGCCATTAGCCACTGCCAAAACCCTAGCAATTCGTTTCTACCGATAAGGTTCTCGGTCCCACCGAGATGGGGTTGCAAACTCTCTGTTTCCCTTTCGTAACTTTTCGGTCCCACCGAAAGAGCGAATCGGTCCCACCGAGATTGCAATGTAAACTCAGTGTTTCCCCTTTGTAACTTTTCGGTCTCACCGAGTTCCACTCGGTCCCACCAAAAGAGCAAATCGGTCCCACCGAGTTTGCCTGGCCAACTCTCTGGTTAGCTAATTACCAAACTCGGTCTCACCGAGTTTGTGTAATCGGTCTCACCGAGATTACGTTATGCCCAAACCCTAACCAAATCGGTCCTACCGAGTTGCATGTCAGTCCCACCGAAATTCCTAATGGTCACTAGGTTTACATTTTCGGTCCGACCGAGTTTTATGATTCGGTCCCACCGAGATTGGAAAACTGTGTAACGGTTGGATTTTGTGTGGAGGCTATATATACCCCTCCACCTCTTTCTCATTGGGTGAGAGAGCCATCAGAACACACACATCATTCCAACTCATTTGTTCTGAGAGAGAACCACCTACTCATGTGTTGAGATCAAGACATTCCATTCCTACCATATGAATCTTGATCTCTAGCCTTCCCAAGTTGCTTTCCACTCAAATCTTCTTTCCACCAAATCCAAATCCTATGAGAGAGAGTTGAGTGTTGGGGAGACTATCATTTGAAGCACAAGAGCAAGGAGTTCATTACCTACACACCATTTGTTACTTCTTGGAGAGTGGTGTCTCCTAGATTGGCTAGGTGTCACTTGGGAGCCTCCGACAAGATTGTGGAGTTGAACCAAGGAGTTTCTAAGGGCAAGGAGATCGCCTACTTCGTGAAGATCTACCGCTAGTGAGGCAAGTCCTTCGTGGGCGATGGCCATGGTGGGATAGACAAGGTTGCTACTTCGTGGACCCTTTGTGGGTGGTTGCTTCTTCGTGGACCCTTCGTGGGTGGAGCCCTCCGTGGACTCGCGCAACCGTTACCCTTGGGCGGAGCCCTGTGTGGACTCGCGCAACCGTTACCCTTCGTGGGTTGAAGTCTCCATCAACGTGGATGTAGGATAGCACCACCTATCCGAACCACAGGAAAAACATCCGTGTCTCCAATAGCGTTTGAAATCTCCAAACCCTTCCCTTTACATTCTTGCAAGTTGCATGCTTTACTTTCCGCTGCCAATATACTCTTTGCATGCTTGCTTGAATTGTGTGATGATTGCTTGACTTGTCCTAAAATAGCTAAAATCTGCCAAGAACTAAAATTGGGAAAAGGTTAAGTTTTTATTTGGTCAAGTAGTCTAATCACCCCGCCTCTAGACATACTTTCGATCCCACAATAGTTCCTATGCATAGGCATCTTATAGGTAAATAAATTATCAAGACAAGCAAAAACTTGTATATGCAAGAAAGAAGTGAGAAACAATAACAATCTCAACATAACAAGAGGTAATTTAGTAACATGAAAATTTCTACAACCATATTTTCCTCTCTAATAATAACTACATGTGGGATCATAATCAAATTGAACAATATAGCTCTCACATAAAATTTTCTCTACATGATCCACATGCATGCAAAGTTGACACCCTTCCAAAATAGTGGGAATATCATTAACTAAAGTCATGACCTCTCTAAACCCACTTTTATCAAAAAATTCATAAGATTGAACATTCTCCAAATATGTGGGATCTAAAGTTGGCACTCTTCCAAACCCACTTTCAATATTATTGCAAACATTATTATCAATCTCATATTCATCATGGGGCTTAAATAAATTTTCAAGATCATAAGAAGAATCACCCCAATCATGATCATTGCAACAAATAGTAGTCATAGCAAAACTAGCATCCCAAGCTTGAGGTTTTGCATATCATTAATACAATTGACATTAAGAGAATTTATAATAACATCATTGCAATCATGCTTTTCATCAAAGGAACTATCAAGTATGGGTGCATTAGCAACGATCTCATGTTTAACATAAGGAACTATAGCAAATTCATCTTCATAAATATTGGCATCATGGCCACAAGAATAGCAAACATCATGTTCATCAAGGGATATTTCAATCAAATCATCGGAATCATAATCATCTATAGATCCATGCATATAATTATTTTCTTCCAAAGCAATGGTCATTCTTTAAATAAATTATCTGACATAGACATTATGAGCATAGTTTTCATAGCAATATTTAAGTATGTCAAAATTTTCAGATTCGTAGAGAGTAATATCATACTTTTCAATCAAAGAAGCAACTTCATAAGCACCCTTAAAAGCAACAAACTCTTCAATTTGTTTGATATCGTAGTAACTATAAACACCCTTTGCATAAGAAGATAAAATTTCATTATCATTAAACTCACATAGGTAGGGGAGGTGTTTTTTAGGGTTCTTAGAGCAACAAGTAAAATCATAAATTTCACAAAGATTCTGAGCATAACACAGCAATCTGTTTATTTGATCCCATAAGAGTCTCCCCTTTTCAGACAAACGGTGACGCATAAAATGAGCATGCTCATCTAAAGATTTCCCATCAACTAGGATAGTTGGGGTTTCAGCACGAGCGCATAAGGATTGAAGATGATCCAAGTAGAACACTTTAAGTGGATCCATATCAATAGATTTTTAGCAAGCAAAGATGCAAGCAAATAGAAGGGACATGGAAACACAATCAAAGATACATACCGGAAGAAGGTGAAGAAAAGGCAAAGGTTTTCGAAAATCATTTTAGAAGTGGGGGAGAGGAAAACGAGAGGTGAATGGCAAATAATGTAATGCTGTGATGGGTACTTGGTATGTCTTGACTTGTGCGTAAATCTCCCCGGCAACGGCGCCAGAAATCCTTCTTGCTACCTCTTGAGCATGCGTTGGTTTTCCCTTGAAGAGGAAAGGGTGATGCAGCAAATTAGCGTAAGTATTTCCCTGAGTTTTTGAGAACCAAGGTATCAATCCAGTAGGAGACTACACACAAATCGCCTAGTACCTGCACAAAAAAATAAGAACCTTGCAACCAACGCGATAAAGGGGTTGTCAATCCCTTCGCGACCACTTGCAAAAAGTGAGATCTGATAAAGATAATAAGATAAATATTTTTAGTATTTTTGTGGTATAGATTGGAAAATAAAGATTGCAAAATAATAGTAAACTAGAATTGTAGATTGGAAACTTATATGATGTAAAGGAGACCCGGGGGCCATAGGTTTCACTAGTGGCTTCTCTCAAGATAACATGTATTATGGTGGGTGAACAAATTACTGCCGAGCAATTGATAGAAAAGCGCATAGTTATGATGTTATCTAAGGCAATGCTCATGAATATAGGCATCACGTCGGTGACAAGTAGACCGAAACAATTCTGCATCTACTACTATTACTCCACACATCGACCGCTATCTAGCATGCATCTAGAGTATTAAGTTCATAAGAACGGAATAACGCATTAGGCAAGATGACATGATGTAGAGGGATAAACTCAAGCAATATGATATAAACCCCATCTTTTTATCCTCGATGGAAAAAATACAATACGTGGCGTTTCCCTTTCTGTCAATGGGTTCGAGCACCGCAAGATTGAACCCAAAGCTAAGCACTTCTCCCATTGCAAGAAAGATCAATCTAGTAGGCAAAACTAAACCGATAATTCGAAGAGACTTGAAAAGATATCAAATCATGCATATAAGAATTCGGAGAAGAATCAAATAATATTCATAAATAATCAAGTTCATAAACCCACAATTCATCGGATCTCGGCAAACACACCACAAAAGAGTTACATCGAATAGATCTCCAAGAAGATCGAGGAGAACTTTGTATTGAGATCCAAGAGAGAGATGAAGCCATCTAGCTAATAACTATGGACCCGAAGGTCTGTGGTAAACTACTCACACATCATCGGAGAGGCTCTGGTGTTGATGTAGAAGCCCTCCATGATCGAATCCCCCTCCGGCGGAGCGCTGGAAAAGGCCCCAAGATGGGATCTCACGGGTTCAGAAGGTTGCGGCAGTGGAAAAGGTGTTTCGTGGCTCTCCCCGATGGTTTTAGGGTATAAGAGTATATATAGGCAAAAGAAGTAGGTCGGTGGAGCTACGAGGGGCCCATGAGGGTGGGGGCGCGCCTGGCCCCCTAGGCACGCCCTCCTGCCTCGTGGCTTCCTCGCTGCTTCCTTGACGTCCACTCCAAGTCTCCTGGATTGCATTTTTTCCAAAAAAGATCCTCGCGAAGGTTTCGTTCCTTTTGGATTCCGTTTGATAATCCTTTTCTGCGAAACACTAAAATAGGCACAAAAAACAGCAATTTGCACTGGGCCTTTGGTTAATAGGTTAGTCCCAAAAATAATATAAAAGTGCATAGTAAAGCCCATTAAACATACAAAACAGATAATATAATAGCATGGAACAATAAAAAAATTATAGATACATTGGAGACGTATCACCCAACAATTTCTTTTGGGTATCCTATGAAGACGCACTTCTTCGATTTGGGTTTGAGCTTATCAGGTTGAAACCTTTTCACATAAGCATCGCAACCCCAAATTTTAAAAAACGACAGCTTAGGTTTCTTGCTAAATCATAGTTCATACGGTGTCATCTCAACGGAATTTTTTAGACGGTGCCCTATTTAATGTGAATGCAGATGTCTCTAATGCATAACCCCAAAACGATAGTGGTAATTCGATAAGAGACATCATAGATTGCACCATATCTAATAAAGTACGGTTATGACGTTCGACCACACCATTACATTGTGGTGTTCCAGGTGGCGTGAGTCGCGAAACTATTCCACATTGTTTCAAATGAAGACCAAACACGTAACCCAAATATTTGTTTCCGTGATCATATCGTATAAACTTTATTTTCTTGTTACAATGATTTTCCACTTCACTCTGAAATTCTTTGAACTTTACAAATGTTTCATCAAGTAGATATATCCATATCTTCTCAAATCATCTGTGAAGGTCAGAAAATAACGATACCCGCCGAGAGCCTCAACACTCATTGGACCGCCCACATCAGTATGTATTATTTCCAACAAGTCTGTTGCTCGCTCCATTGTTCCGAAGAACGGAGTCTTAGTCATCTTGCCCATGAGGCATGGTTCGCAAGCATCAAGTGATTTATAATCAAGTGATTCCAAAAGTCCATCAGCATGGAGTTTCTTCATGCGCTTTACACCAATATGCACTATCATTATTAACTTTGCATCTTTTGGCTTCAATATTATGAATATGTGTATTACTATGATCGAGATTCAATAAACCATTTATATTGAGTGTATGACTCATACGTCTCCAACATATCTATAATTTTTGATTGTTCCATGCTATTATATTATCTGTTTGGATGTTTAATGGGCTTTAATATGCTCTTTTATATTATTTTTGGGAGTAACCTATTAACCAGACTCCCTGTGCCAGTTTCTGTTTTTTTTGCCTATTTTAGTGTTTCGCGGAAAAGGAATATCAAATGGAATCCAAACGGAACAAAACCATCGCGAGGATCTTTCTTGGAACAAACGCAAACCAGGAGACTTTGAGTGGAAGTCTGGAACTCCGCGAAGCTTCCACGAGGCAGGAGGGCACGCCCAAGGGGGGTAGGCGTGCCCCCACCCTCGTGGGCCCCATGGAGCTTCACTGACGTACTTCTTTCGCCTATATATACTCTTATACCCTAAAAACATCAGAGGGAGCCACGAAACCACTTTCCACCGCCGCAACCTTCTGTACCCGTGAGATCCCATCTGGGGACTTTTCCGGCGATCTGCCGGAGGCGGATTCGATCACGGAGGGCTTCTACATCAACACCATAGCCTCTCCAATGATGTGTGAGTAGTTTACCACAAACCTTCGGGTCCATAGTTATTAGCTAGATGGCTTCTTCTTCTCTCTTTGGTTCTCAATACAAAGTTCTCCTCGATGTTCTTGGAGATCTATTCGATGTAATACTTTTTGCGGTGTGTTTGCCGAGATCCAATGAATTGTGGATTTATGATCAAGTTTATCTATGAATAATATTTGGTTCTTCTCTGAATACTTATATGCATGGTTTGATATCTTTGCAAGTCTCTTCGAATTATCGGTTTAGTTTGGCCTACTAGATTGATCTTTCTTACAATGGGAGAAGTGCTTAGCTTTGGGTTCAATCTTGCGGTGTCCTTTCCCAGTGACAGTAGAGGCAACAAGGCACATATTGTATTGTTGCCATCGAGGATAAAAAGATGGGGTTTATATCATATTGCTTGAGTTTATCCCTCTACATCATGTCATCATGCTTAAAGCATTACTCTGTTCCTATGAACATAATACTCTAGATGCATGCTTGATAGCAGTCGATGTGTGGAGTAATAGTAGTAGATGCAGAATCATTTCGGTCTACTTAACACGGACATGATGCCTATGTTCATAATCATTGCCTAGATATTCTCATAACTATGCGCTCTTGTATCAATTTCTTGGGAGTAATTTGTTCACCCACCGTAATACATGCTATCATGAGAGAAGCTGAGGGAGTCCTGGACTAAGGGGTCCTTGGGCGTCCGGCCTATTAGGCATGGGCCGGACTGATGGGCTGCGAAGATACAAAGACCGAAGACTCTACCCGTGTCCGGATGGAACTCTCCTTGGCGTGGAAGGCAAGCTTGGCGACCAAATATGAAGATTCCTTCCTCTGTGACCGACCTTATGTAAACCCTAGATCCCTCCCGTGTCTATATAAACTGGAGGGCTAGGTCCGTAGATAGACCCGCATAATCATAGTCAGACAGGCTAGACTTTTAGGGTTTAGCCATTACGATCTCGTGGTAGATCAACTCTTGTAATACTCATATTCATCAAGATCAATCAAGCAGGAAGCAGGGTGTTACCTCCATAGAGAGGGCCCGAACCTGGGTAAACATTGTGTCCCCCGTCTCCTGTTACCATCGACCTCAGACACACAGTTCGGGACCCCCTAACCGAGATCTGCCAGTTTTCACACCGACATTGGTGCTTTCATTGAGAGTTCCGCTGTGACATCGAAAGATAGGATCGATGGCTCGCCTTGTTCTCAAGGACAACGTCACCTCCGGAGGAACACTGGCCCCAGGCCAAACCCTCCGGCTCGGTGGCTTCATCATGACCACCCGTTCGGCCATTAAGCCGACGATGACTTCTAAGTCATCAAAAATCCCCTCCATATTGACTCCAAATACTCCAAGAAGATGGATCCGGCAGAGCTGTCGTCTTTAAACGAGCCCCTAGATCGCATCGCCGCCCTGGGGGTCACCACAAACTATGATCGGATTGGGCTTAAACCCGACCAGAGAGAAATTAAAACTCCGCCGATCACCCATCAAATAGCGGTAGTAGAGGAGCAAGACGACAACTCTTCCTCTATATTGAGGACGAACTATGTTTGGATCTCCGAGCTTGAAGAGCCGGAAACCTACCTGCAGAAAGACATGCCTTGTCCTCTGAACATAGAATCGGACGACAAGCCCAAAAAATCAGTTGACATCCCGGATCCCGAATTACTAAGTTCGGAAGTTCTTCAAACTCCAGATCCTAAATTGGGTCAGGGTTCAGATTTCAACCCACCCACCCACCCAGATATAAGCGCTCTCATGGGCATACGACAACAGTCTCAGGAAACGGTCCACCACTTCTGGGCCAGATTCCTCCTTGTCAAAGATAAGATTGAAGATTGCCACGACGAAGACGCGATCTCAGCGTTCTGCAGTAATTGCATGGATGAAGGAATCCTCAACGCCATCAACCGTCGTCGCATATCACGCTTCGCAGACTTGGCAACCATAGTATACAAGTACTATGCAATGGAAAGCGCCTGGAAAACTCAGGCAGCTGCTGGGAACCGCCGGTTTCCACCCAATCCCTCGTTCAGGTGACAAGGACGCACCCTCGTGGCATGCCCGACCCAATGATTAAATAAATATTAGCCCATTATGGGACGCGAAACCGTTCTGGAGGGATGGCTCGATGGACCATGCAAGTTACACACAACACCACATACTATATCAACCCACAGCCTTAGAGCATGTTGCATACTCCGGCAGGTGGCCAAGAGCGGTGAGGATATCCTCACCAAAAATAACCTAGAGCAATATCCCCCAGAAGACGACAACCTCAGAGTATTGATGGTCTTCGAGACTTTTGCTTCAAACAATAAGAATAAAAGGGCACTCCGCGACCTCGTCGAAGTCTGCCAAATCGCAGCAACAAACCCTTGGAACGACACGGCCATAAATTTCAATGCCGATGACGAACCAAAATTCAGGACAGTCCGGGCACCAGCCGCCTTGGTCCTTAGTTCGATCATGGATGGTTTCCGGCTCACCAAGGTTCTCATGGACGGCTGCAGCGGACTAAACCTCATTTACGAGGATACACTCAGTAAAATGGAAATAGACAGGAGCCGCATCGAGCAAAGTAGCACGACCTTCTGAGGAATTATTCCTAGTCGGGAGGCATGATGCGCAGGAAAAATCACGCTCGACGTAGTATTCGGCACACCGGAGAACTGTCGTACCGAGGAATTAACCTTCCAAGTGGCCCCTTTCAACAGTGGATATCATGCCCTATTGGGGTGAGATGCATTTACACGCTTCCAAGCTATACCTCACTACGGGTATATGAAGCTCAAGATGCCCGGGCCCAACGGCATAATCACTATCGCCAGTGATTCGGACATAGCACTCCGCGCCGAAAATAAAACTGCGTCCCTGGCCCTCGAGGCATTATCTGAAGCCCTAGCGGCCGAAGAATTAATCGCACTACGATCCATAGTGGATAGGGACGATGTAATCCTGGACAAACGACCCAAATCCACCTCCTTCAAACCAGCAGATTCCCAGAAGGGTTTAAACCCGTGAATATCGAATCATATGATGGAACAACTGATCCGTGGTATGGATCGAGGATTTCCTTCTCCATATCCACATGGCCCGCGGAGATGACCTTCATGCCATCAAATACCTCCCGTTAAAACTCAAAGATCTAGCTCGGCACTGGTTAAACAGTCTGCCCGAAAACTCTATTGGCAGCTGGGAGGATTTGGAAGACGCCTTCCGCGACAACTTCCAAGGTACATATGTCCGGCCACCAGACGCCGATGACTTAAGCCATATAGTTCAACAGCCCGGAGAGTTAGCCAGGAAGCTCTGGACTAGGTTCTTAGTTAAAAAGAACCAAATCGTCGACTGCCCAGACGCGGAAGTCCTAGCGGCCTTCAAACACAGCGTCTGGGTCGAGTGGCTCACCCGCCACATCGGTCAAGAAAAACCAAAATCCATGTCAGCCCTTACCGCTATGATGACCCGCTTTTGCCCGGGAGAAGACAGCTGGCTCGCTCGTAGAAGCAACATCGCCAGTGACCGGGCACTTTCAAAGTCCGAGACGGCAATGGCAAACCACGACGGAGCAAACACAAACGTCCTAATGATAAAGAAAGAACGCACGACACAGAGGTTAACGCTAGATTCAGCGGCCCCAAAACTGGTCAACAAAAAAAGCCATTCAAGGCAAACAGAGAAGGACCATCCAATTTAGACAAGATATGGGATCGGCCCTGCCAGATTCATGGCAACCCCGATAAACCAGCTAATCACACCAATAGAAGCTATTGGGTCTTCAAGCAGGCCGGCAAGATCAACTCCGAACACAAGGGGAAGAGGCCGCCCGGTGATAGCGATGACGAAGAAACTCACCAACCAAATACCGGGGGTCAGAAGCAATTCCCCCCTGAGGTAAAAACCATGAACATGGTATACATGACACACACCCCTACAGGGGAGCATGAGAAGCACTCCCTCCGGACGGAGGATCATACTACGTTTCCTTCAGCCGGAGTACAAAAGCAGACTTATTAAACTGCATACCTTGTTGGCCATTAAGCCGCCGGTCTCCATTCAGCAGAACCGACCAATTCTGGAGCTAGACTAGCAGTTCGTCTTCCGCCGTCCGCCTCATACACCCGCGAAATCTATACCGCGCATACATAACTATGCACTTAAAATACCATGAGCATCGGCGGAAGCACAATACAGACGGGCCTACAAGCACTCCCATACCCTCCTTTTCTTTTCTAACCACTCTTTCTTTTTCATTATCCTTTTCCACAGGTGACTCGCAGGTTGGTCATCTCACCGACTCTATCGGAGTTCCGGTTTGTATATTCATCCAAAAGCCACTCCCTTTAGGGAGCTCCTTCATCGAGGAAAGGCGGCGCAGACGTGCGACAGGAGGTCCAAAACAACTTTTTGTGGACCGCACTCTATTTTGCGGGCATGTAAAGTGCCTTCTACCTCAGCCGCCGATCCTTGGCATGTCAAATAGCCGGGGTCATGGCGTTATTATATACAAAACAACGATTGGCATATCACTCAAGTTCTAGTGAATATTATCAGTATCAAGTATCCACCTTTCTCTAAAAAACTGCATTTTGCTCCTTGTGTTATTTCACACACCCCGACATAACTCGCCAGGGGCTCGATATGGGCACAAAATAAATTGCCAACAAGTCCGAACATCTTTATAGCATACTTCGGCGTCGCGAGTTTGGCCTTATATGCATCAGCTCCGAATCATGTCTTGGGTCAATAGTTGGGTTGCCCGGCTCCTGCGCTTGCTACCTTACGTTCCGCTCTATCGGCTAATGTAGTAAAGGGAGAACTACTGTGATTGCGTTTCCGGTTCATCTGGTCAAACACCTCAGTAGAGAAAGCCGAAAACTGACTGTCATGATGCGGCGAGAGCTGGTCAACCACTCGATGACTTATCGGAATCTTTCGCGATTCCCCCATATTACACGAAGGACCTTTCTTCAGGTCATACATGTACACGCACCACATTGGGATAACCGCGTACATACCAGGGTTTATATCGTAGACTCACCATAAAACTCCTATGGCTAAGTGAAAGTGTTAACGCCCTATAGTCCGATTGCCTCGTTCACCGCATTGACACCTCCTTCACGGACCAAGACGTTGGGTTAAGAGTGATCAAGTGCTTTTCCGAACAGCCCCATATTTCCTACGAGGGGGCTAAAGCCGACGACTGGAAACTTCCAGATTATACAAAAATGGCCGCACAGGAGGAACCAAAAGCTTTTAAGCAAATATCATAATATTATCATATTTTCTTTTACAATTTCAATACATTTCATTCGAATATCATATCTTTCGAGCACTGGCCCTCTATCAGGCGGGCACCCTCTAAGACGTCCTCGAAATAATGTTCGGGTGCGTGATGGTCCTTACCCTTGAGGGGACTCCTCGCTGCAATGGCGGTGGCCTTCATCTTCACCCAGTATGTTTTGATGCGGGCAAAGGCCATCCGTGCACCTTCAATGCACGTTGAACGCTTAACGGCGTCGATACGCAGCACCACATCCACAAGCCGCTGCACCAAACTGAAGTAACTATTCGGAATGGGCTCAGTAGGCCACAGCCGGACTATGACGTCCTTCATGGTAGAACCGGATATCCTATGGAGCTCGGCCCACTGGGCCATCTGTTCATTTAGTAATAGCAGACGCTTTGGCGTGCCGAACTGTGACCAAAAAAGCTTCTTCGTGGCACACCCTTCCTGCGCCTGGTAAAATTGCACCGCATCGGAGGCGCTCTTCGATAGGTCCAAGAATGTGTTTGGAGAGCTCCACATTTGATTAAGCGGGGAATACTTCGGATCGCCGAACTTCGTCTGTAATAAGAAAGGCTTACCAGCCGCTATCTCCCCAGCTTGACGGATCTCTTCCCGAGCCGCTCTAGACTTAGATCGTGCTTCTTTCGCCTCTTGCAAGGCCTTGTCGAGATCGGCCGCTTTGGCTTTGTTATCCCTCTCAAGGAATTCACACTGGACACTGGTTTCCTCTAGCTTGCGCGCCCTGATAGAAATTCTCTCCCCACACCGGCGCCGAGCAGCCCGTTCGGTTTTTAACTCATCAGCTGCCTTATCGGCAGCCGAATTACTCACCCGGGCTTGTTCCCTTGGCGAGGATATGCTCAGCCCGAAGGGCCTCCACCGCAACAGCACCATCTGCATTTATGCGTGTCTCAGTATACAATTCTAGCTTCGTGCTCATGTTATCATACATACATATACTGACTGCCCCAGAAACATACCTTGCGCCTCGTCAAGCCGCCTGTTGATAAGTGTGATGTCATCATCCGCCTCATCACTCTTCCGCTGCAGACCTACAAGCTCTGCGGATCGGGCAGTAGCAAGGGAGGTAACATCCTGTGTTCCAAGTAGTCAGATTATTTCCTGGATATATCTTTTTGATCCTCTGATTGCCTCCCTTGGGAAGCCAATCAGAGTCTCAGGGGCTACTATCTATACACAGGAGTATTTTGTGAATAAAACAGAATTGAAAGCATTACAGTACAAACCTCGAAGCCTCTTAGCAGGCTCGTGAAGGCCTCATTCAATCCGCTTTTCGCCGACAGAACCTTTTCAACCACCGTACCCATCAAGGTATGATGGTCCTCGGAGACGGATGCCTGTCGCAGCATCTTCGTCAATATATCCAGCGCTTCTGGATCTCTGAAAGCTGCTATAGCAACACGGCCTCCCTTCGAAGGGATCCGTTCATTCGTCCCTAGAGTTGTCTCCGGCTGTAAGCCGGATAGTCCGGGGCCTTTATTGTTGGCCTCCGGACCCTGGGCTACCGAAGTATCACCTTCGGTTGGTGTTTTCATCATCCCTCGCGTCACTTGTTGATCAAGAGAGACCCTCCGGGACAACACCTCGAAGTCGTCCGCCCTATTGGGCGAGGAGACTAGTGGAGGCATCTTGCTTTCCATCATCTCCGGGAGAAGATCCCCCGAGGAAGAGGATTCTTGAGGAAGACTATGCGCCGAGCTACAAAAACATACATTCTCGATGTTACCCTAGCCACAGGAGAGGAACGGGGTATGTGTAAAACACCCTTGTTCGCTTAAGATTTAGGCTTGTCCTCGTCAGGGGTCAGCGCAATAACGTCGTCCTCCAAGCCCGAGCCGCCCGACAGGGGCATCTTGCCTCGCTTGGGAGCCTTTTCCTCCCAATCTTCGGAGACGGCCCTTTTCTTACCATGGGGAGAATGAACGTTGGCTTTTCCTTTACCTTTGTCTTCGGGCGATGGGATTTTCATCTCCCCGGACACATCATCTAATATATCTTCGGGATGGAGGCCACCTTCGGTCCTCCCGCTCTCTGTCCTGTCCTCCTTCACATGCATCTGGTACGGTGCCGGGGCCAACATCCTTGTTAATACGGAATCTGTGAGTCTTCGGGAAGGGGGGTCGAACACCTGATTCACTCTGCTTTCTTTATCCAGCCCAGGAAGAGTATAGTGTGATGCTTTAGCGATTGCCATGGTATCCGGACGGTTGCGGTCAAGGCCGATGTCCTCGGTGGTGTCCGGCCACTGTTTTCGTTTCTCGAAAAACAGCTTCCACATTCCTTTGTGCGTAATGCCGAAGAAGTCTTGGAGGGTCCGTGGTCCTTCCGGATTAAACTCCCACATACGGAGAGGCCGGCTGGCACGGCAGAACCCGGCGGACCAACATTACTTGAACCACGTTGATAAGACTGGCGTCCTTCTCAAGGAGACTCCGGATGCGGCTCTGTAGAGTCTGCACTTCGTCAATTGATCCCCAGTCCAGTCCTTTATTAATCCATGACGCAAGCTATAATGGAGGGCCAGATCGAAACACAGGTATAGCTGCCCACTTGGTACCGCGGGGTTCAGTGACATAAAACCACTCCCACTGCCATAGGTCAGGAGTTTCGGTGAAAGAGCCTTTTGGCCAGGGAGCATTGATAAGTTTGCCCACTATAGCACATCCGCACTCTGCTTGTTCCCTGTCGACTAACTTCGGCTTCACACTAAAGATCTTGAGCCATAAGCCGAAGTGTGGGTGAGGGAGTCCTAGACTAAGGGGTCCTCGGGCGTCCGGCCTGTTAGCCATGGGCCGGACTGATGGGCTGTGAAGATATGAAGACCGAAGACTGCACCCGTGTCCGGATGGGACTTCCCTTGGCGTGGAAGGCAAGCTTGGCGGCCAACTATGTAGATTCCTTTCTTTGTAATCGACCTTGTGTAACCCTAGATCCCTCCCGTGTCTATATAAACCAGAGGGCTAGGTCCGTAGATAGGCCGAATACTCATTACCATAGCCATACAAGCTAGAACTCTAGGGTTTAGCCATTACGATCTCGAGGTAGATCAACTCTTGTAATACTCATATTCATCCATATCAATCAAGCAGGACGTAGGGTATTACCTCCATAGGGAGGGCCCGAACCTGGGTAAACATCGTGTCCCCTGTCTCCTGTTACCATCGACCTTAGACGCACAGTTTGGGAACCCCTACCCGAGATCCCCCGGTTTTGACACCGACATTGGTGCTTTCATTGAGAGTTCCACTGTGCCGTCGACAACAGGATCGATGACTCACCTCGTCCTTAAAAACAATATCACTACCGGAGGAGAACTGGCCCTAGGCCAAACCCTCTGGTTGGGTAGCTTTACCATGACCGCCCGTTCGGCCGTTAAGCCGATGATGACCTCTCGGGCCATCGAAAATCCTCTTCGTATCGACCCCAAACACTCCAAGCAGATGGATCCAGCGGAGTTTTCATCTTTAAACGAGCTCCTTGACCGTATCGCCGCCCTGGGAATTGCCACAGATTACGATCGGATCAGGCTCAAATCCGACCAAAGAGAAATCAAATCTCCACCGATCACCCACCAGATAGCGGTAGTCGAGGAGCAAGACGACGACTCTTACCCTATACTGAAGACGGACAACGTACGGATCGCCGACCCTACAGAGCCGGATACCAACCCGCAAAAGGAGGTGACCGGCCTTCCGAACATAGAATCGGATGGCGGGCAAAGGCAACCAGAAGATACTCCGGAGCCCGGACTGTTAAGTCTGGAAAAACTTCAGACTCCGGATCATCGATCGGGTCAGGGTCCAGATCCAATTCCACCCACCCACCCAGACATAAGTGCTCTCACGAGCATACAACAGCAGTCTCAGGAAACGGTCCACCACTTCTGGGCCAGATTCCTCCTTGTCAAGGACAAGGTTAAAGATTGCCGCGACGAGGACGCGATATCAGCGTTTCGCAACAATTGCACGAATGAAGGAATCCTCAACGCCATTAATCACCGCTGCATAGTACACTTCACTGACCTGGCAACTATCGTACAGAAGTACGACGCAATGGAAAGCGCCTGGAGGGATCAGACAGCTTGTTGGGAGCCATCGGTCCCAACTCAACCACTGGTCCAGGCAAAAAGGGCGCATCCCCGTGACGCTCCCAGTACAATAGCCAAGAAATACAAACCCATTACGCGGCGCGGAACCATTCTGGAGGGATGGCTCGATGGCCCATGCAAAATACACACAACACCGAATACCATACCAACCCACAGCCTTAGAGAGCATGTTGGATACTCCGGCAGGTAGCCAAAAGCGGCGAGGACATCCTTACCAAAAAAACCCAGAGCAACACCCTCCAGAAGACGACGACCCCAGAGTGCTGACGGTCTTTGAGACATTCGCTTCAAATAATAAGCACAAAGGGCACTTCGCGGCCTCGCCGAAGTCTGTCAAATGTCCACAGTAAACCCTTGGAACGACACGGCTATAACCTTTAGTGACGGCGATGAACCAAAATACAGGACAGTCCGAGCACCAGCCGCCTTAGTCCTCAGTCCCATCATGGATGGCTTTCGACTCACCAAGGTCCTCCTGGACGGTGGCAGCGGACTAAACCTCATCTATGAGGATACACTCCACAAAATGAAAATAGACAGGAGCCCCATCAAGCAAAGCAGCATGACCTTCCGAGAAATCATTCCCAGCTAGGAGGCGCGTGTGCTGGAAAAATCACACTTGACGTGGTATTCGGCACGCCGAAGAATTATCGGTCTGAAGAAATCACCTTCTAAGTGGCTCCTTTTAGCAGCGGATACCACGCCCTGTTGGGGCGGATGCTTTTACACGCTTCCAAGCTATACCTCATTACGGGTATATGAAGCTCAAAATTCCCGGACCAAACGACGTAACCACTCTTGTCAGTGATCCGGACATAGCACTCCGTGCCGAAAACAAAACCGCATCCTTGGCCCTTGAGGCATTATCTGAAGCCCTCGCGGCCAAAGAATTAACCACACTACACTCCACGATGGATAGGGACGATGTGATCTTAGACAAACGACCCAAATCCACCTCCTTCAAACCGGCAGAAGAAATAGTCAAATTCTAGGTCCACCCAACGGACCCCAAGAAGACAACATCTATTGGAGCACAACTAGACCCAACGGTCGACGCCGCACTAAGGGATTTCCTTCGCGAAAACTGGGATATATTCGCCTGGCACCCTTTTGACATGTCGGGAATCCCACGTGAGTTGGCCGAACATAGCCTTAATATCTTAAAAGGATACAAACCAATCAAACAAGCACTGCGGCGCTTTTCTAAGCCCAAACGCCAAGCTATGGGGGAGGAGCTGGCCAAGCTAATTTAGGCCGGATTCATCAGAGAAATAAAACATTCGGACTGGCTGGCAAACCTGGTGATGGTACCAAAGAAGGACAAATCCTGGCGGTTCACTAGTAGAAAAAGGGTCAAATGTGAGACACATTAGTCCCAGTTTGTAACAGAACCGGCACTAATGTGTTCATTAGTGCGGTTCCAACGGCTAGGCGGGGGAGATCTTTAGTACCGCACTACACCACAACACTCGATTCGGGGCAATTAACTGCCGGGTGAAATACTGGTATAAGGGCAAATCTTCTGCCGGGAACCTTATAACTGCCGAAAGAAGTATGAAAGGGCAGCAAAACTGCCAGCAGAACTTGAGTAAAGAGGGCACACAAACTGCCGGAAATGACGCACGCATGTCAGGTCAGTGTATCTGCCGGGAGAACCAAGGCACGGCCCGTTAACTGCCGGTGACTGTGTGGCACGAGACATTGGGCCCAAACACGCACTAGTGCAGGAGATACCGAAAGTTTTGGCTCCAAAGAAAAATAAAAGCCGGCCCGAGCAGTTCTTCCCCAAATCGACCCTCTTCAACTTTACCACCACCCCTTCCAAACCCTAGATCTGGGCAGTCGGTTCTTCCCCTTCCCCGTGCGCCGCCACCCCTACATATCTTCCTCTTCCTCTCCGATCCACACACTCCCTGCTATGGCCCCACCTGGCCACCTCGCTGGTCTGCCTTTGGATGGAACCGTCCCGGCCTAGTCATTGTCAGATCTGGCCGCACCGGTCGTCTGTGCTGCTGGATATGGCCGCTCCGGGACTCATGACCACCACCCCGAGTGTGCACCTCTCCACCACCACTTCCCCATCGTCTTCACCTCCGCCTCGCCCAGATGCAGAGTATTCGTGTGTCTCCCGAGGAGCCCGAGAGGAGCCCGACCCCGGCGGCCTCTCCATGGACTCCCTCCACCATAGCTAAGGCAGCGCCACTGCGTCCAGAACACGGTTCAACCTCCAGAACGCTTGTGGCAAGCACTATATCATGAGTTCGAGTAGGTCGACCGCGAGCTGCATCGACATCGACCGATTCTCTTCTTCTTTGGGGGCCTGCACCATCCGCGCCGGCTGTGGAGGACGCATGACGCGATGCTGATAGGGCTGCAACATGATGGGCAGCGGTTCTACGTCCCCTCTCCGAGCAGTTCTTTCATGGTACTAGTTCCTCGGAGCCATCACTATATATCTTGTATATCTTAATTACGTCCTATTTACAACTAGGTATTTGGCTTGCAAGAGGCGCCGTATACTCATACTTGTTGGGTAAAGCAGTGGAAGCATATCGATACTCACTGACAAACTTAATTAGCAAAGTGATTTTTTTTCAAAATTCAGAACTGATACAATTTATTCTAGATGCTTTTACATGTCCTGGAACTGAGCATTTGCAGGCCTTGTTATTTTGAAGCCTAGTCTTTTGTTATTGGGCTGTTCATGAAACATAGTTGTTGGTCTGCCCTGCCATAGAACCATTTATGAAGAGCATAGGTGCTGCCTTCCTTTGTTTCCTATGCATAGTCCAATACCTATTTTTCAGTTGTAGAAAGTGGTTGACGTGGCATTAGTGATTAGTATTATGTACACAACAGGAATCTTGTCATAGATACATACTGAAAGTCGAAAATGATGCTAGTAGAAATAGGTGTTCTGTTAGTTTTTTGGGGGAAAGGAAGCATATCATGTTTACAAATTGTTTGACCTTGCATTTTATTGCTTACTATTTACTATAAATCAAGAATTGTACTTGGAAGTGTCAAAATCTGTCATTATAATCAGCCGTAGTAATATTGCTATAGATATATACACACTGAAAGTCTGAAAGATTTCTAGTAAAAGTACATGTCGGCTGCCATATCCTTTCCTGTGTCCTGTTCATTTTTTTTATCTTCTCTTGGTTTGATGCTATTAATTTTGTTACATAGTTCATAGATGTTGCTGGTTTGTACTTCAAAAATATTTGAAGTTAGTTTTTCTCTCTGGTTCAAAAAGTTTTATATCAAGCTTCTAAGTTTTGTCACAAGGATGAGATTGTTGAATGCTACAAAACTTCATACCCTTGCTGTCATAATTCTATAAACTAAACCATTCTAAACTAAGCCAACCAGATCATATCCTTAATTAACGGGTTTGTAGGTTAAGATCCACTCGGAACTATTTGGGTTATCTAACTTCTTGGCATGTTAATTGGTTCTAGAGTCTCCCTTTTCCTTTCTTTTACAATTGTCATGATTTTAAATTGCCTTAGACAATCTGTTTTGGCTGGTTTGATTTATTAGATAACTACAATGTGTGATGAATTCTTCAATTGATTAGGAAAGCTAGATGTGTAAAACTTTGTTTATGGAGCTTGCACATTAGCATATCCATTTCACTAATTGAAGAATAAAAGACTCATGTTCGTGATGCTTGACCTGGGGATCCCGTGGAATTCTTTTCTGTAACATGGTTCTCATCTCTGAACATCCACCCATGTTGTTTTCATGTTAAGATATTATAAAGTAAAATACAGTAATTGACATATGTTTCATTAGCTTTTTATACTAATGTTTTACTTCTACGAACTAAATTCTTGGAAATCACATTGATCTCTTTTAACTAATTCAGTAGTTGAGAAACTGTATTAAGTTGATTGCTCAAGTGATAAATTTTGCAATACATAAAAGCACATATGTGAACAAAAATATGCATGATTTACCACAGATATTATAATCCCATTCCATTGTGGTAGTGTCGGGGTCTACTTTTGCAGTCTGGGTCTTTGAATAGAGCAAAAGTGCTTGATCTAAACAATCTTATATTAGTTTACAGAGGGAGTACATGTTAACGGGATACTAGAGCAATTTTTGTTATTAGAACTGGTTTACAAATTAGCGGTGGTGTCATTTTTCATTTCTGTTGGGCGGGGAACTTCCATGTTAGGATTTATTTACATTAGCTTATAGCTAGCCTGGCTAAACTGTGGACATATAGACATGTGTGACGCCATGGAATCCTGGACCCAGCCGATAGGTCTTTCTTGGTTTCCAAGTCTAGTTGGGTTGAATCAGAATCTGTTTAGATCTTTCCTAGTTTTTGTTGGTTCATATCTTTCCTAAACTACCTCCAAACTGTGCCATAAAGCTAGGCAGGGTGTAATCAGCTGTGAAAGAATATACAGAGAAAGGGAGGAGGGTTACCTCGAGAACAGATCTATCACCCAAGGGATCATGGCGCCCAAGCCTAAACTCTCTCGCCCTTGCCTTCCTGACATCCAAGATCATCCCCTCCATAACCTAGGGTCGTGACAACATGTTACAATTGTAAGATGCAAGAATGTCCACATTTCTCCTTGTTTTTATTTACATAGTTTATATCTACAGTACCCTTCCCATTGGATGTCCCTGTATAGGAAAATGTATAGGACAAGGAATTGAGATAATTTTGCTCTCTGCAATGTAATTTTGATTTATATTTTGCTAGTACCTTTGAACATTTGATATTGTTGGTACTTTGAGTAATCTTTAACATGCATCCAAGGACAGGCAATTGAAGGTATGGACTACAACAGTACAGACTGTTATATATCTGGAATGTGAAATTTTGGGGTGGTACTGATTATAGAATGACAGACGGTTATATAAGAGAGAAGGTTTATGTTCTAATTCATTTCCGCAACACAAGTGCTTCAATTATCTTTTCACTTTCATTCGTACAAGTTTAAAAATTTCAGCCCTCAAAGCTGTTCTTATATGACTAATATTTAGTTTTAGATTCCTAGGTTTGCCATGACAGACAAGATATGGTGGCAAGGCCTTGCTCGTTCTAGAGGACATGGGATACATACAGGAAGCAGCTGAAATTGTAAGCAATTTACTTCA
This sequence comes from Triticum urartu, assembly GCF_056163025.1. Taxonomy (NCBI): domain Eukaryota; kingdom Viridiplantae; phylum Streptophyta; class Magnoliopsida; order Poales; family Poaceae; genus Triticum; species Triticum urartu. The sequence continues at coordinate 433,661,328 of NC_141873.1, forward strand.
GTAGTTTGATGCAGTAGTAACTTATCACTGGTGTGAATGTTGCAAGGTTACATGATGGGGTTGTTTCCCATACTTGTTCCATAAAAAAACTGATATTACTGCATTGTGCCTCAGTTTTAGATTCGTCGCATTCACATGATGCGCAAACCAAGATTGAAGTAGGAACAGTGAATAGTTCTTTTTGACATGATGTTGAAGACATGGTTGCTATCGGCAAGTGATATACTTCCACTATCATGTGGGGTGTGGTTGAGCTGCGATCTTCAAAGCATTGCAAGTTTGGTGACTCTTTGAATGATGTTGTTTCACAGGATGTTGGCAAGTCTGGTATTTAGAAGACATCTCATGAAGTCACTCAACAAACGTTTGCGAACAAGCAATTTGTCTTCCTGGACATGGCTTCAGCTCTACATCAAAGCTCAAACCATTTGTTTAGCTTAGTTTGATAAAAAATAAAATCTTATTGTCTTGTGTAAATTCTATTTATTGATGTAGCTAGATGCTACTGAAAACATGTATGTCTTTTGCTAGTTCTGATGTTACTGAACGCATGTATGTCTTGTGTAAATTCTGTTTATCGATGCAGCTGGATGCTGCTGAACGCATGTATGAATGTTGAAGTACTAATATATATGAAGTCATTATGTGTTGGAGATCTGCTATTGAATCTTGAGTGAATTCTTGTATGAATAGAAATTATAAGAAGTATATATGCTACCCGGATCAGAAAAACTGCCAGGGTAAGTAAAAGTCAAGGACAGACCGTCTGCCTAGAATTATTTTAACTGCCGGCAATTGGATTACCGGCATAAACATGTATCTGCCGGGAGAACGGGGCTTCAAGGCAGTTGAATTGCCAGGAGATCTGTTTCTGCCGGGAAATATGATCCCCGGCAGCCGTTCTTGTGGCAGTTCTATCTGCCGGGAGAAACTCTGTCCTGGCAGTTTTTCTGCCCTCTTAAGGGTCCTCTCCTGGCAGATTACATGCCATTGCATCCGTGTTGTGGTGTAGTTCCGGTTCGTGGTGAACCTTTAGCACCGGTTCATGCCATGAACCGGTACTAATGAGAGTGGTGGCAGAATGTTGTCAGAGTGGGGCCCCTCCAGCACCTTTAGTATCGGTTCGTGCCACGAACCGGTACTAAAGGTCGTCCTATATAAACCCTTCGTCCACCAGCACTCTATTCTTCCCCCTTTCCCCTCTCCCTCTCCTCTGTTCTTCCCTTCTTCCTCTCGAGTTCATCACAAAATTTGCCCCAAATTTGTCAAGATTTGCAGGCCCCCATCCATTCAAATGATCACAAAGGTTAGCAACTTTGTCCTTTCATCTCTCATTGCTAGATTAGCTCTTGCATTGGTTTATATAGTGATTAATTGTGGGTTTTAGTAATTTGGGAGGAATTATATGTGGTAGTATTTGATTTGTATGCAAATTGAGGTCGAAATAACACTTAGTTTGCATATGTAGGTGTGGTTTACTTAGTGCCTTCTAAATCTCCGTCGTAACCACCGTCGATCGCCCGCACCGTCCCGTCGCCGGCACCACCTTGTGGTGAGCCTCTTGTTCATGAAATTTATATAAAAAATTGATGTTTGTGTGATTTGGATATAGAGTTACTCATATAATTATCTTACACGTACGTTGTTTGTTATACATAGTGACATGGTTTTGATATCCGTCCCTGTCGGCCCTCGTCCTTGTTATGATTCGGATGTGGTATATTCTCTTTTAAAACTATTTGTTGCATTTCGTGTTTATGACAAATTATGCCCATCAAGCTGACATAGATATTTGTATGTAGGAGGTAGTTGAACCGGAAATTCCAACCGACCCTATTGTTGAGAGGTTAAATTTAGTTGAAAGAGAAAATGAGGATTTGAAAGAAAAATTGAAAAGAATTGAGGGGGAGAAGATGGAATTGGAGTTGCAGGTTGCCGATGTCGTCGATGATCACAAGATTAAGATGGAGAAAATGTGCTTGAAGATTAGAAAGATTAGAAAATATGCCATTCATAGTGAGGCTTGGTATCATTATGCTGTTGGATCAATTGTTACCTTAGTTACGATTTTGATCGCATTTGTTGTTGCATTTAAATTCTTTAGCTAGAGAGTTATTTGTTTGTTGCATTCAAGTGTTGTATGAACTTTATGTATGAACTTTATGTATTGTATTAATTTGGTGTTTTCGGTGCTCTGTATTGAAGATGAGCCGGCAATGGATGTACGATGACCGATGCTCTCCCGAGTTCATTAATGGCGTGCATACTTTTCTGCTTGTGGCTGAGGCAAACAAGCGGGCGGATGGTTTTATGCCTTGTCCATGCGCTGGCTATAAGAATGGTCACAATTACTCTACATTAAGAACCATTCACGTCCACCTGTTTGAGTCCGGTTTCATGACCCACTATAATGTTTGGACCAAGCACGGAGAAAGAGGGGTTATGATTGAAGACAATGAAGAAGAAGAGGACGACGACAGCTATCCTGGCCATGGGTTCCCTGAATACGATGATACAACAATGGGGGAAGAAGCTGAGCCGGTAATGCGGGAAGAAGCTGAGCCGGCAATGCGGGAAGAAGCTGAAGAAGAGGCATCGGATGAGCCCGTTGATGATCTAGGTCGGGCCATTGCCGATGCAAAGAGAAACTGCGCAAGTGATTTGGAGAAGAAGAAGTTGCAGCGCATGTTAAAGGATCACAAAAATTTGTTGTACCCAAATTGCGTAGGTGACAAGAAAAAGCTGGGCACCACACTGGAATTGCTGCAATGGAAGGCAGAGAATGGTGTATCTGACAAGGGATTTGGAAAGTTGCTGGTAATGATAAAGAATATGCTTCCAAAGGACAACGAATTGCCCGAGAGTACGTACGAAGCAAAGAAGGCTGTCTGCCCTCTAGGGTTAGAGGTGCAGAAGATACATGCATGCCCTAATGATTGCATCCTCTACCGTGGTGAGTACGAGGATTTGAACGCTTGCCTGATATGCGGTGCATTGCGCTATAAGATGAGCCGCGATGACCCTGTGATGTCAAGGGCGAGCGCCCCAGGAAGAATATTCCTGCCAAGGTGATGTGGTATGCTCCTATAATACCACGGTTGAAACGTTTGTTCCAAAACAAAGAGCATGCCAAGGCGATGCGATGGCACAGAGAAGACCGTAAGAAAGACGGAAAGTTGAGAGTACCCGCTGACGGGTCGCAGTGGAGAAAAATCGAAAGAAAGTACGGGAAGGAGTTTGCAGATGACGCAAGGAACGTATGGTTTGGTCTAAGAGAAGATGACATTAATCCTTTTGGGGAGCAGAGCAGCAACCATAGCACCTGGCCTGTGACTCTATGTTTGTATAACCTTCCTCCTTGGTTGTGCATTGTAACGCCCCGAGACCGATGTGCCAGGTGTCTTCTAGTTATTTGTTGTTGTTGCCTTGTCATTTGCTTGCGTGTCATGCATTTCATATCATGTCATCATGTGCATTTCATTTGCATACATGTTCGTCTCATGCATCCGAGCATTTTCCCCGTTGTCCGTTTTGCATTCCGGTGCTCCTATGTCACCCGGTGTCCCCTTTTGCCTCTTTTCATGTGCGGGTATTAAACGATCTCGGATTGGACTGAGACTTGCCAAGCGGCCTTGGTTTACTACCGGTAGACCGCCTGTCAAGTTTCGTGCCATTTGGACTTCGTTTGATACTCCAACGGTTAACCGAGGAACCGAAAAGGCCTCGTGTGTGTTGCAGCCCAACACCTCTCCAAAGTGGCCCAAAACCCACCTAAACCCCATCCATCATCTAGGTCGTTCGATCACGATCGCGTGGCCGAAAACCGTGCTCAATTTGGATCCTCCTAGCTCCTACTACCTATAAATAAAGTCTCGCCCCGAAAATTCCGGATCCATTTCACCCCTAACCTAGCTCCCCGCTCCTCTCCGCCGCCGGACACGTCCGGTCCGGCCGGACAAAGCCGCCGACGCCCACGTCCAACCGGGTTGCGACACGTGTCCCCGCGGGATCCTCTCTCTCCTCCGGCTCGGGAAGCCCGCACCAGGCCCCCGCGAGCCCATCCCGCCGCCGCCACCGCATGGGCGCCACCGCCCGCAGTCGCCCGACCGCATCAACTCCGGCGCCGGTGCGCTCCGCCGCCGCGCCATCTCCGCCGCCTTGCCCGGTGGCCGCCGACCCCGCCTCCTCGACCATCGCCGCCCCGCCGCGCCGACCATCGCCGCCCGGCGCCGCCACCGCACCGGCGAGCTCCTCCTCCTCGCCGAGCCCCGGCTTCCTCTCCTTCCTCCGGCGACCCTGAGCTCGACCCCAACTCTGGCGAACAGTGTTTCCGGCCATCCTCGAAGTCCGCGCCCGATCCAGATCCAGATTCAAACTCGGTTGACTTTCCCTCCTAACCCTAGAATTTTTGCATATGTTCATCGCATCATAACTCTGCACCCGTGGCTCCGTTTTGCGCGTGTAGCATATCAAATTGTTCGTCTCGACGAGTACTTCATTTCATCTCATTACATCACGATCATTTGAGCTCATCTTGATGCCCTAAATGCTGTTGGAAGAGTGCTAGTTTCTGTTAGTTTCAGTTTCATATCAGTAATTGATCATTTGTCATTTTTGCCATTATTAATGTGTGCATCCTATGAACTTGAGCCCTACATGACTTTTGAAGTATGCCATGCCATCTTTACAGGGGTGTATGCCATGTATTTTTGTGATCTTTGTGGTGACTAGCACAAGCATGCAAAGTAGCCCTCGTAATGTTACTGATTTCAGGGACTTAGAAATCATCTAAGTCTTTGTCCTGTTTATATTTTTATGCCATGTGTTCATGTTGCTACTGAGTGATCCATGCCTCTTTTGAGAATGATCAGTAAGGATGTTTTGTAGATATTGTGGTGCTCTATCCATCCATGTCTTTGTTTGCATTTATGGAGCAACCTAGCTTGAGTCAATCGAGCTCTACTTTTGCTATAAAATGTTCCTGGCAGCATGTTTACATGTTAAGCATTTTTGCCGAGCTTGTTGTAGTTGATCCATGCATGCTATGATGTTGTTCTTGCCATGTTTAGCTTCTATGCCATGTCTACTTGCTGGGTGTTTGCTTAGTTTATCATGCGATGCCTTGTGGTGAGTGCATCGAGCTCGTAAACATGCCTACTTGATATATGTTTTGCCATGTTCCAGTTTTCTGCTAAGTCTGAATCTGTTAACGATAATTGCTATGTTCACATGGTTGCCATGGTATTTTCTGATACCTTTTGGCTTATGGTCAGTAAGGTACTTTTGTTGTATGCTTTGAGTAGCTTCATGCCATGCCTTGCTTTGCCATGATATGTTCCTGTAGCATGTTGTTATCGTGCTCTAAACATTGCTTCATGATGTTAAATTCCTGACATGTTGTTATGTTCACTAAGTCTGTAACTTGATATCTTTTGCACTTTTGCCATGCTTGTTTGAACCTGATATTGAGTGATTTAGCCGTAGCTCAGTGTTCATCTTTTGTCAAGCATCTTGAGTGGATCCTTGCCATGTATTTTGTTGTCATGTTAGAGTGCAGTAGCATGTTGTTCTTGATGCATTTAGATGGCCTCGTGCTGTTAATCGCAGACTGGTGCCATATTTGTTTTGCTGTCATTTCCAAACCGTGCATCTGATACCGGTGATCTTTATATCGGTTTCGACCGAAATCAACTCGTCTTTCCAGTGGCACTCTTGGTTTTCCAAGTTGAGGTCTGATTAAACCTTTCCTTTCCGAAACATGCATATGCATTGCATATCACATCCCGCATATCTTGCCATGTTTTGCATCATGTTGTTTGTGCATTGCACGTGGTTGATTGTGTCTACCTTTGCTTGTATTCTTGCTTGGGTAGAGCCGGGAGACAAGTTCGTGTTCGAGGACCCGTTGAGTACATTTTCGAGGATCAAGCTTTTGTCTTCTCGGAGAACTTTGCAGGCAAGATGACCATACCCTCGAAATCACTTCTATCTTTGCTTGCCAGATGCTCGCTCTTTTGCTATGCATATGCTGCGATACCTACCACATGATTTATCATGCCTCCCATATTGCTAAGCCAAGCCTCTAACCCACCTTGTCCTAGCAAACTGTTGTTTGGCTATGTTACCGCTTTGCTCAGCCCCGCTTATAGCGTTGTTAGTTGTAGGTGAAGTTTGGAGTTTGTTCCTTGTTAGAACATGGATATGTTGGGATATCACAATATCTCTTATTTATATTAATGCACCTATATACTTGGTAAGGGTGGAAGGCTCGGCCTTATGCCTGGTGTTTTGTTCCACTCTTGCCGCCCTAGTTTCCGTCATACCGGTGTTATGTTCCTTGATTTTGTGTTCCTTACATGGTTGGGTTATAATGGGAACCCCTTGACAGTTCGCCTTGAATAAAACTCCTCCAGCAAGGCCCAACCTTGGTTTTATCATTTTCCACCTAGCCTTTTCCCTTGGGAGTCACGCATCCTGAGGGTCATCTTTATTTTAACCCCCCCAGGCCAGTGCTTGTCTAAGTGTTGGTCCGAAACAGAGCCACTTGCGGCGCCACCTCGGGGAAACTTGAGGGCTGGTTTTAGCTGTACGTAGTGTTCATCCGGTGTTGCCCTGAGAACGAGATATGTGCAGCTCCCATCAGGATGTCGGCGCATCGGGCGGTCTTCCTGGACTTGTTTTACCATTGTCGAGATGTCTTGTAACCAGGATTCCGAGTCTGATCGGATTGTCTTGGGAGAAGGAATATCCTTTGTTGACCATGAGAGCTTGTGATGGGCTAAGTTGGGACACCCCTGTAGGGTTTTGAACTTTCGAAAGCCGTGCCCGTGGTTATGGGCAGATGGGAATTTGTTAACGTCCGATTGTAGAGAACCTGAAATTTATCTGAACTAAAATACATTAACCGCGTGTGTAGCCGTGATGGTCTCTTCTCGGCGGGGTCCGGGAAGTGAACACGGTGTTGGAGTTATGCTTGAACGTAAGTAGCCTAGGATCACTTCTTGATCACTTCTAGTTCACGATCGTGCTTTGTCTTCTCTTCTTGCTCTCATTTGCGTATGATAGCCACCATATATGCTAGTGCTTGCTGCAGCTCCACCTCATACCTTTTCCCTACCCATAACCTTAAATAGTCTTGATCGTGAGGGTGTGAGATTGCTGAGTCCCCGTGACTCATAGTTTACTTCCAAAACCAGTTTGCAGGTGTCGATGTTACCGTGCAGGTGATGCAACCGAGCTCAAGGAGGAGCTCGATGTAGATCGTGTTCGTTATGTTGTTTCCGTTTCCAGTTGATCAGTAGTGGAGCCCAGTTGGGGCGATCGGGGATCTGTAGCATTAGGGGTGGTCTTCTTTTACTTTGGTTCCATAGTCGGACCTTGTTTGTATCTGTATGATGTAATGCTTTATTCATGTATTGTGTGAAGTGGCGATTGTAAGCCAACTATGTATCTCTTTCCTTATTCAGTACATGGGTTGTGTGAAGATTACCCCTGTTGTGACATTGCCTTCAATGCGGTTATGCCTCTAAGTCGTGCTCCGACACGTGGGAGATATAGCCGCATCGAGGGTGTTACATGCATGAAGCGGAAGTTCATTATGATGCCAGTGCTCATCCAAGGCCCTCAGCAACCCGGCTATGACATTGATGTGTACCTAAGGACATTAGTTGAAGAACTCTTACAACTGTGGAATGGAACAGGTGTACGTGCGTGGGATGAGCACATGGGGGAAGAATTTGACCTAAAGGCGTTGCTGTTCATGACCATCAATGATTGGCCCGCTCCAGTAACCTTTCAGGACAGACAAACAAGGGATACCAACAGTATATATTTGGCTAATTGTAAGAATAATGTGTACCTGGGACATCGTCGATTTCTTCCGAGCAGGCATCCCATAAGAAAGAAAGGCAAGCATTTCAAAGGTGAGGCGGATCACCGGACGAAGCCTCGCCACCGTACTGGTGTTGATGTACATGATATGGTCAAGGATTTGAAGGTGGTCTGGAAAGAGTCCTGGTGGACAACCTGTTCCGAATGACGCTGACGGATGCGCACCCATATGGAAGAAGAAATCTATATTTTGGGACCTGCCCTATTGGAAAGACCTAGAGGTCCGCTCCGCAATCGACGTGATGCACGTGATGAAGAATATTTGTGTGACCCTGTTTGGCTTCTTGGGCGTGTATGGGAAGACAAAAGATACACCTGAGGCACGGGAGGACCAGCAACGTATGCACAGAAAAGACGGCATACATCAGGGTCATGCAAGCTACGCTCTTACCAAAGAAGAGAAGGAAATCTTCTTTGAATGCCTGCTCAGTATTAAGGTACCGTCTGGCTTCTCGTCGAATATAAAGGGAATAATAAACATGGCAGAGAAAAAGTTCCAGAACCTAAAGTCTCATGACTGCCACGTGATTATGACGCAACTACTTCCGGTTGCATTGAGGGGGCTTCTACTGGAAAATGTTCGATTAGCCATTGTGAAGCTATGTGCATTCCTCAATGCAATCTCTCAGAAGGTAATCGATCCAGAAATCATACCAAGGTTAGAGAATGATTTGGTGCAATGTCTTGTCAGTTTCGAGTTGGTGTTCCCACCATCCTTCTTTAACATCATGACGCATGTCCTAGTTCACCTATGCGAAGAGATTAACATTTTGGGCCCTGTATTTCTACACAATATGTTCCCCTTTGAGAGGTTCATGGGAGTCTTAAAGAAATATGTTCATAACCGTGCTAGGCCAGAAGGAAGCATCTCCAAGGGCCATGAAAATGAGGAGGTCATTGAGTTTTGTATTGACTTTATTCCTGGCCTTAAGCTGATTGGTGTTCCTGAATCGCGGCATAAGGGCAGACTGGATGGAAAAGGCACGCTAGGAGGGGATCAAATAATATGTATGGATGGACATTCTCTCACTGAAGCACACTACACAGTTCTACAGAATTCTGCCTTGGTGGCTCCGTATATGGAAGAACACAAGAATTTGCTACGCTCCAAACACCCGGAGCGGTCTGATGACTGGATTACACATGAACAAACCAGGAGTTTCAACAGCTGGTTGCAGACACGTACCATGCATGACGCCTCTATTGAAGATGACATGTACTTGCTGTCCCAGTTACCATCTTCGAATATAATGACTTTCAAAGGGTACGAGATAAATGGTAATACCTTTTACATGATCGCCCAAGATAAGAAGAGCACCAACCAAAACAGTGGTGTCCACTTTGATGCAGAAACCAAGACGGGCAAGGAAACATATTATGGTTATATACAGGACATATGGGAACTTGACTATAGACGTGGTTTGAAGGTCCCTTTGTTTCGGTGCAAATGGGTCAATATGACACGAGGCGGGGTAACGGAAGACCCGCAGTACGGAATGACAACAGTGGATCCCAACAATCTTGTGTATGCAGACGAACCATTCGTCCTAGCCAATGATGTGGGACAGGTTTTCTATGTGAAGGACATGTCTACCAAGCCGAGAAAAAGAAAAGATAAGGAAGCGAATGCATCATACGATGAGCCAAAGTGGCACATAGTTCTTTCTGGGAAGAGAAACACCGTGGGAGTGGATGACAAGACAGACATGTCAGGAGATTATGAAAAGTTTGATGAAATTGCTCCATTCACAGTGAATATTGACCCGAGCATCCCGTTAAATGATGAAGATTTTCCATGGTTACGGCGCAAAGGGACACACGCGAAGAAAAAGTTTCACACCCAAAGATCTGGGATGTGATCGGCTTCACTATATATCATCACTTTCTTCTGTGTTTCACACCCAGGAGGGAATCTTTGTAATAGTTAGGGGTAGTTATGTGTTTTGGCATTTGAAACGCGAAGAAATTTTATGTGCAAACAAATTCTTTCATGCATTCACTGATTTTTTCAGCTAAATTGAAAAACACTTCAAATGAACTCCGAAAAGGTTGAAAGTTGGCATGGTATCATAATTTCACCCACATAGCATGTGCAAAAAAGTAGAGAGGGTTACGGCAAAAACTGGATGCACTTCATGTACAAAATGGACAATCTCTTTCGAACTATCAGGGTTTCGGACGAAAACTCATCTGTTACAATGGAATTTCATTTTTAAAATAACTTAAGCATTACCAAATTGAATATAATGATAAAACACACTTATATTAAACATAATAAAAAAGAATCACTGAAAAATGTATTTTTAAAGTTAAGTTATTCACAAACTAGTGATTCACATAAATTTCAAATAATTCAAAATTTAAACTATTCAAATTTGAAAACTACCAGCACTAACAGAAAGTTTCTAATTTTTTGTACCTAAAGCAAAAATATTCACAAAGAAACTCTAAATACAGCAAAAAAACAACTAAAAAAAATAAAACAAAATAAATAAAGCAGAAAAGAAAAAACTAAATGAAAAAAAGCCCACCTACTCGGCCACAGCGGCCTGCATACGACTAGAAACACAAATTCTAATGGGGCCAGGATGCAGGCCCACTAGCCCAATAGGCCCATCAGGGCATAGCAGCAGACATAGACCCGGAAGGCCTGCTTATGAGAGGAGCTCGAGAGAGCTACCGCACTGGGGCTTATAAACCAGTGCGGGCGCCCCTCGGCTAGCGAGGTGGGACTAAACTTGCCGAACCACACCTGCGCCAGCGCACCACCTTTAGTACCGGTTGGTGGCTTTAACCGGTACTAAAGGGTGGGTCTTTAGTACTGGTTCCAGCCACCACCCGGTACTAAAGGTGTGCTCTTCCCGCCGCTTGGCCTGGCCAAAACAGGCCTTTAGTACCTGGTGGTGGCACCAACCGGTACTAAAGGTGTCCCCTATATAACAAACACTTCGAAAAATTTCAGTTTCTCATCTCCCACTTCTCTCTGCCGCCGCCCCATCCCGCGCCGTCGCCGCCCCTGTCGCGTCGTCCCTGTCGACTCCGCGACGCCCCCATCCTCGTCGCGTCGTCCCCGTCGACTCCGCGCCGCCCCCGTCGCCAGCCAGTCCCCGTGGCCGCACCGGCCCGTCACCGTCCCCTCGCCTCGCCATCGCCGTCGCCTTGGATCGACCTCCCCTCGCCATCGCCGTCACCTCGCCGTCGCCGTTGCCTCGACCTCGCCCACGCGCACTGTGAGCCCCTCCCCCGGCCCGTCTCCTCCCTCCAATTGATCAAAGCCACCACGCCGCCGGCGCCGGCCGTGGCTACTGCACACACACGCGCGCGCACACACAAACACACACTACACGCGCGCGCGCGCACAAACACACACAACACGCGCGCGCGCGCACACACACACTACACGCGCGCGCACGCACAAAGCCACCACACCTCCGGCGCTGGCCGTGGCTACTGCACACACACGCGCGCGCGCACACACACACTACACGCGCGCCGCACACACAATTTTTCTGTTTTTAGTTTTGCCTGTTTATCTGTTTTTCATACAAAGTTTTAGATGAATTAATTAATTAAATTAGGTTAATGTCAAATAGTATATAGAAATGTTAGTTATAATCTATATAATGTCAAAGGTTTTTTCTTTTTTTTATACAAATGTCAGTTATATAGAAATGTTAGAAATTTTGGAAATGTTAGTTTTAGCTAGATGAATTAGATTAATTTCAAATTGTTAGACGATGATCGATGTTTTTTTAGTTTCTTATATTTTTAGTTATAAAATTTAGAATTTGCATATATGAAATCACAATCCATCATTTAAAAAATGTTACTTTACTTTTGCGGCATATAGTATTTGTTGTCGACGATGCCCGGCCCGCATCCTCGCCGTCGACCCGTTCGTGACGACGTCCTGCTTCAGAGGACCCATGTCCGGGACTGGGCTCCGCCGGGCTGGCACTGGGAGGTGCTACCTTCAGGGGCACGACGCTTGGTGAGGAACCCGGCCCCGTGTCCCATCGTCGACCCTGATCTCCTTTGGTGGTGTTTGCGTGGGCCACTTTCAGTGCGGAGGGAGTCGGCCCCGCCGGAGGTGGTATGTCGCCGTGTCAGGGAGGAGGACGAGCACGTCCATCGCTACATGGCTACTATGGACGTCGGGTTCTCCAATACCTAGCAGGTTCTTTGGGGAGATCACCCGAGCTATGATCCAGTGATGGTTCCTTCACTTTGGTTGTCCACCGCCCGCGCCTCAGGAACCGTGAGTGGCCTAGATTACTCTTTAGTATTCGATCTTTATTAGCTAGCTAGCTAGTGATGTATTCGATATATATTATTCGAGACGATGTATTCAAGATTATATCTATTATTCGAGACGATGTATTCGAGATTATATTCGATGATGCTTATTATGTACTATGATTGATTCAGTTTTTCCTTATTAATTGATTGCATCCATGCATTGTAATTTGAATACTAAATTGTTTTATATTTCTTTTGGATTAGTTAAATAAAAGCTATGGCGGACAATACCGGCAGAGAGGGAGAAGAGACCCTGTTCGATATCATATGCCATCCTCGCGGGCCAGATGATGATCAGAATGAAGAAGATTATGACGGCTCCGGATATCTAAACAACACCGGGGAGGGTGATTTGATATTCGATCGCGACAACCGAATTGATGAAGTCATGAACAATGATTATGATATTGATGACGAAGAAAATGTTGATCTTGAAACAACAAAGACCGGCGAGGTATATTTATATAAGCAGGCATCTGGTGATCATCACATGTTTTAAATGACTTGAAGATATATTAACGAATCGATCTTTCTTCTTTCAGCCATCCGTATCGAGCAAATCTTCAAGCAGCAGGAAACGAGGCCCGAACAAAAAGTTGAAGGAGGGCATAAAGTACAATATCGAGGCCATCAAAACTAATGGCGAACCGTTAGTGCCTAAGAAGATTGCTGACAAGTTCATTCGTCAGTGCGGAGTTCTTGTGAAGGACCAACTCCCGAGCTCCCTTCAAGAATGGAGAGAGCCAGCAAAGCCACGTCCAGATCTTACTTTTGTCGACGACAGACAAAAAGTTCTGATTTGGGACACTCTCATGGAACATTTCACCCTACCAGATCATTTCACAGATGCAGATGTGGAGAAAGTCAAGTACGCTGCTCTTAGGAAGATGGCGGTTGCATTCAACAACCACAAGAATCGTGTATGGGACAAGTACGTCAAGGGAGGAAGGAAGACTCCAGTATTCAAGGGAACACTAGAGAAGCAAAGTGCTCATTGGGACGATTTCATGAAATTCAAGGATTCGGAATTATCTAAGGAACGGTCGAGAATAAACAAGGCCAATGCTGAAAAAAAGATAAGTTCCATAAGCTGGGGCCAGGTGGCTACGTGGTGGCAATGCCTAAGTGGGCTAAGTCTGAGAAAGAGATGGAGGATGCAGGTGTCACTCCAGAAACATTGAGCTGGCCCCCTAGGTGCAGGACTTGGTTCTATGCGCATGGGGGGGAGTTGGACCCGAAGACAGGCAAAGTTTCGAAGAAGGCATGTCTGAATGGAGCCGAAGATAAGCTACTTGTTGTAATAGAAGAGGCTCGATCGGGGGTGTTCCAGCACAACAGAGAGAACGACAAGCTTACGCGTGCCTTGGGAAATCCTGAACACCCAGGAAGAACATGAGGCAAGGGTGTTATTCCATGGTATGAGGGGTTTCCGGACTGGAACACCGACTATAGAACCCGTGCGAGAAAGAAGATTGCAGAGGAGAAGAAGAGGGAGATGGAGGAGGAGCAGAGGAAGCTGGACTATGAACGCCTTCAAGGCCTAGAATCAGCGCACGTGGACTTGGCAGTCAAATTCCAGCGGGCAGCAGGAGCAGATCGACTCACTTAACCAGCAAAGGGGGTTCAGCAGCTGCAGCAGCTAGCGGATGATCCAGCATTGGATAGCACCATCCCATCCATGCCGAGAAGCAGCATGGGTTCCATCCCGGGCGACGCAATGCTGGATAGATACCCCATGGATGACATCATGGAGAACACTAACTGCGAGCTACACTTCAAAATGAAGAACATATCCATGAAGGTGGCGGACACCGTTGCTTTTACAAATCCCCCCGAGGCAACCTTCCATTGCAACCCGATTCCAACAGGCTATGCTCATGTCTTGGTTGATGAGGTAGTGGACCAATATTCGGGGCTAGAGCTTGACATTCCTGGAGGTGACGAGGAGCACACGCTGGGAGAGGCCAAACATCGTATCATCCTATGGAGAAAGGATTGCATCATCTTTTGAAGGCCACAGACACCGCGTCAGCCAACTCCTCGTCGAAGTCCACCACCGAGTCAGCAGATTCCCGCTCTTCTAAGTCCACCAACGCGTCAGGCCACTCCTCCTCCTCCAAGTCCGGCAAAGCGTCAGGCCACTCCTCCTCCAAGTCCGACACAGCGTCAGACCACTCCTCCTCCAAGTCCGGCACAACTTCAGGCCACTCCTCCTCCAAGTCCGGCACAGCTTCAGGCCACTCCTCCTCGTCCAACTCAGCCACGTCAGTCGTCTCCGCCGCCTCAGCAATCACGGAAGAGAGCCGCCGCAGCTATGGTGCGTAGCGGTACAAGTCGAGGTAGGACGGGAGGTACAGGCGGAGGCAAGCGATTTCAATATGGTCCAAGCAGCCTCGCGCCTCTTTCGCAGAGGCCTTACGACAAGTCCGAGGAGGAAAACGCAGCCATATCGAAGGCCGAGGTGGAAGCCCATTTTGCACCGAAACTGCCACCGCCACCAAGGGAGAAAGTGCATGAGGAAAAGATTGACCACTTCATTCGTATGGCTAGACCACCAGCTCCCAAGCCTGTTGACACAGACTATGAGCGCCACCTCAGGAAGTTAAATTGAGCACGTCTACAGAAAGAGGCTAGCTCGAGCTCGAGCAAATCAGCTGGCAAAAAATGCGGTAAAATTGTTCCCCAGCTGGGAGAACAAGCGGCCGCAATCAATCCCCCCGCTTGTTGTGCCAACAACACATGAGAGTAGGCGCGCCCAATATTATTGTGGGCAAACCATTTACGTTCCCGAGCTAGGCGATGTGGTAATAACCGAGGAGCATATAAGGCAGGCTGAAATGCTCAAGATCACTGTTGGACAACCCCTCGATATCGAGCCCATGTCTCCGCTTAGAGAGGAGGAAATAAAACGGAAATATGTCTGGGGCCAACCTTTGGTCGATCCAGACGAGGTCAAGAAGCTCCCAACGAGAATGTATGAATTGCATCAATGGTACATGAACATTACCAAGATTTCCAATCGAGAGTCCCTCATGGTGAATGTCAAGAAGGATCATTACTTCCATGAGAAACATGTGTCCGTTGAGTATTCAGAACTATTTCAGTTATACAATCAAGACGCACTCGACAAATCTATCGTCAGTTGCTATTGTCTGTAAGTGATTTCTTTCTGTAATTTAAGTCTCAAGCTAGATGTAGTGATCATTTTGATCAATCATTACCTGTAATTATCCTCACTATATTCTTTTCTGTGGTATTATGCAGGATGAAGATGTATGAAATGAAAAAAGATGGACGCTATGGCATTGGGTTCATTGACCCAAATACCATTAATGAATACACATGGAAATTAGATGCATATTATGAAAAAAGTGTAGAGGAAAGCATGCTAGAGTTCTTCAAGTGCCTCAATACCAATGAAGATATACTACTTACTTACAACTTCGAGTGAGTCACACTGTCTTGTACTACAAATTCTGTTTTTGCCTACTAGCTAGCTACATGTTTTTGCTTACATATGCCCGCTTAATTAAGACATGCAAAAGTGTGTGCATGCAGATTTCACTCGATCTTGTTAATCATTAAAGTTGATGAAGGAACAGTTGAAATACTGGACTCACTACTTAAAAAAGAAAGTGACTACACCATCTTGTTTGGGATAGTCAACACGTAATTTCAATCATTATTAACTATATCTCGGCCTATTTAGTTCGTCATTTCCTGATATGAACTATTTAATAACCCCTTTATTCATTTTCGTTGTCGGCGGGCAGGGCTTGGGCAAAGTTCATCAGCGTCACTCCAGGCCAATGGAAACGAAAGCTGAAATGGTATCGACCCAAGGTAAGTAATTAAGTAGTATAGCTAGCTAGCTGCCATCTCTTTAATTATCATGCTTGATTAATTATTATCTGATCAAATTCCATTCTCGTAAAGGCCCTGAAGCTGGCGCCGGGGAATAATCTGTGTGCATACTACGTTTGCGAGAACATT
The DNA here is from genome assembly GCF_056163025.1 of Triticum urartu. Taxonomy (NCBI): domain Eukaryota; kingdom Viridiplantae; phylum Streptophyta; class Magnoliopsida; order Poales; family Poaceae; genus Triticum; species Triticum urartu. The sequence goes on from NC_141873.1 coordinate 433,677,510, forward strand.
CGCATGATGGTGTCCGAAAGGAGCAGATCTCAAAGACAGGACTGGGTACGTTTGTCAGAACACTATTCATAATTTTTACACCATTATCGATATCTAGTCACACAACTAATACACATGCATATTGATCTCCTTCTTAACAGTTCAGAGAGGTGCGGGAGCAGCTCCTAGCAGAGGAGCACATAGAAGTAATTCAAGAGGAAATAGCGGGATTTTTGCTCGACCAGGTCATAGATCCCAATGGAGAATACTATTACCCGCTACCGCCCCCATGAACCACTTCCAATTGTCATCGTGCTCCGAAGGCACCAATTAGGCTAATGCCACTGGCTCCAAAGGCACCAATTAGGAGAAATTGTATATAGCTAGCTAATTGTATATATATACATGTGTGTATATATGTGTGAATTAATGGTGGTTGTGAGACATTATATATATATATGATCGGTTCTACTAGAAATTCTATTTATATATATGCATAACGTGTACAATATGTAGTATCGTAAAATACCAGCAAACGTAAAATAACTAAATGGAAAACACAAAATTACATGAAAAAGAAATCATAAACCCAAAACCCCCCAACCTTTTAATACCGGTTGGTGTCACCAACCAGTACTAAAGGGCTCCCTGCCCCCGGAGCTGGCTCGTGCCACGTGGTTGCCCTTTAGCACCGGTTCATGCTGAACCGGTACTAAGGGGGGGGGGGCTTTAGTGCCCACACTTTAGTGCCGGTTACCGAACCGGCACTAAAGGGCCTTACGAACCGGTGCTATTGCCCGGTTCTGCACTAGTGGTTGTGCGTCGATTTTAAAGACCTCAATAAGGCTTGCCCTAAGGATCCATTCCCCTCCCCCGCATCGATCAAATCATTGATGGTACCGCAGGACATGACTCACTGTGTTTCCTTGATGCATATTGCGGATACCATCAAATCAAAATGAAGGAGTCCGATCAAGCTGCAACAGCATTCATTACCCCATTTGGGATATTCTGCTTCAACACCATGCCCTTCGGGCTCAAGAACGCCGGCGCCATATACCAACACATGATTCAAACATGCCTGGAGAAACAGATCGGTAAGATAGTTGAAGCTTATGTGGACGACGTTGTCATCAAAACTAGCGCGTCGAAACACTAATAGACGATTTACGTCTCACATTTGATAACCTCCACGCGTATGACATTAAGCTCAATCCGGAAAAGTGTGTTTTCCCCGCTGGAAAACTGCTGGGCTTCATCGTTTCAACAGAGGAGTTGAAGCAAATCCAACCAAAACCCGAGCTCTGTCACAATTGGCTATGCCAACAGACCTTAAACAAGTCCAAAAGCTCGCGGGTTGCGTGGCAGCTCTAAGCCGCTTTATCTCAAGATTGGGAGAAAAGGCACTGCCACTCTACCGCCTTCTATGGTGAACCGATCACTTCGAATGGACGGACGCGACAACAGCTGGACTGGAGAAAATAAAAGCCCTTCTTGCGAGCAACCCAATCCTGGCCGCATCAAACATTGGTGAACCGATGTTATTATACAGATAGGCAACACATCAGGTGGTGAGCGCCGTGCTTGTCGTTGAACGATAACAGGACGGACACAAATTCCCACTTCAGAAGCCAGTATACTATGTATCCACTATCCTTACACCATGCAAATCCCGGTACCCCCATTATCAAAAGATAGCATACGTGGTCTTCATGACATTCCGAAAGCTCCGTCACTACTTCCAGGAGTGTTCTATCACGGTGGCTTCCGAAGTACCACTCAAAGACATTGTAAACAACCGCGATGCCATGGGCCATTGACCTCCTTCCATTTGATATTACATACAAACCACGTCGAGATATTAAATCCCAAGTACTGGCTGACTTCGTCGCCAAATGGACAGAGGCCGAACACCCCAAAGAGTACGCCACATATTCCAATTGGGTTATGTATTTCGATGGCTCCAAAATGCTAGCAGGGCTAGGGGCGGGTGTCGTTTTAACATCGCCTACTGGAGACGTCGTTCAGTACGTACTCCAAATACTATACGCAGAATCCCACAATGCAGTCGAATACGAGGCCTTATTGCATGGTCTCCGGATGGCTGTCTCCATGGGCATACAATGCCTAGAAGTGCGCGGGAACTCAAACTTTGCAATATCTCAAATAAATGGAGACTTTGATGCCAAAGATCCGAAGATGGCAGCTTATCATAATGCCATCATAAAAATGTTAGTCCAGTTCGAGGGGCTCGAGTTCCATCATGTGGCTCGAGAAAGTAATCAAGCGGCGGACATTCTTGCTCGTATCGGCGCTAAGCGCGACCCTGTCCCACCTAATATCTTTCTGGAAAGGCTTTTTAAGCCATCCGTGGTGTGGCAGGGGGAAAACGGCAACACTAGTCTGGATCCGAACATAACGCCAGATTCTGAAAACACCGACATCATCGGAGGCTCTGCCACCGAAATAACACCGTCGGCACATCTCATAATGTCAGTCATTGCCCCATGGACCAGAATGAGGCCTGCTGCATTGTCCAGCGTTCGAAGGCCTACAAGGTTCACGGCGAATAGCTTTATAAGAAAAGTGCCACCGGAGTCCTTCAAAGATGTATCTCCGAGGAGGAGGGGCGGCAGCTCCTGGCTGAGATTCATGCCGGTCTCGGCGGGCACCACGCCGCAGCTCGGGCCCTTGTTAGCAAGGCCTTCCGTACAGGGTTCTATTGGCCGACGGCCCGAGCGGATGCACAGGACCTTGTCCAACGTTGCGTTGGATGCCAACTCTTTGCCAACCAAAGCCATATGCCCCTCACCGCCCTACAAACAATCCCCATCACTTGGCCTTTTGCGGTCTGGGGACGGGACATGATTGGACCCCTTAAAGGAGGAAGCCATAAGAAAACATATTTACTAGTCATGGTGGATAAATTCACCAAGTGGATAGATGCCAAACCGGTTAAAACGGCCAAGTCCGGGCTAGTAATAGACTTCATATCCGGTGTCGTACACCGTTATGGTGTTCCGCACAACATCATCACTGATAACGGCTCCAATTTCACAGGTGACAAAGTGAAAACCTGGTGCGCTAATCTAGGCATCAAGCTCCATTGCGCCTCGGTCTATTATCCACAGACAAATGGCCAAGTCGAACGAGCCAATGGTCTTATTATGAGCGGCATCAAACCCAGACTAGTGCGGTCTTTGAAGGAATCAGACAAGCACTGGGTTGAGGAGCTCGAATCCGTACTCTAGGGGCTGCGGGCCATGCCCAATCGCACTACCGGATACACCCCCTTTTTCATGGTGTACGACGCAGAGGCGGTATTACCCTGCGACATTATTCATGACTCACCTCGAGTGCGCATGTACGAAGAGAGAGAGGCCGAGCTCGATCGGCAGGACAGCTTAGACGTCCTGGAGGAGGAGCACAACATTGCAAAAGCCTGTTCCGCATTTTATCAATAGCAGGCACGCATGTATTAAAGCAGAGAAGTGCGGGCCAAAACATACAACATCGGCAAACTCGTTCTATGCCTACAGGAGAAGAAAAAGGACAAACTCAAGTGGGAGGGTCCCTTCATCATCGACGAAGTTCTCACCGGAGGAGCGTACCGCTTGCGTGATACATCAGACAATCAACTAGAGCCGAATCCCTGGAACACAGCCAGACTCCGAGGATTCTATGCCTAGCGCCGAACTCTTTTTTCGTTTCCTTCCTCTTATTGTTTTCATCATTTTTTCTCTCTTTTCGTTTTTTCTCTTTAGCCTTGAAGGCTTTCGTGCGGTTAGACCGTGCACCCCCGACGCATACATCTTCAAGTATGTACGTCTATCATACCTGGGGGGTTCTTGGACAAAAGCTTGCTATTTCTATTTTCCAAGCATAAAGCTCATCCCATATGCGTTTCCTCCCATATGTACCTTTTCTTTGCCATTATATGCATCGATATGACTTGTGTTTTGGCCAAGATAGGTTGCCTGGCTCCTGTGCTTATGCCCTACGTTCACGTTAGTTCGGCTAGGGCATAAAGGGAGCACCTCTGCGATTGTTATTGCCGGGTCATCCGGATGTGTACCTCAGACTCGGTGAAGCCGAAAGCTAGCGTTCTTAAGGGAATATTCGGTCGGTGAACTAAAGATGTTTTTGCACTCGCTCCATTATGAACCCCCAGAAGTTATACACACTGTGATTTTTTCATCACAGTCCGGACATGCACATAGATGCATGCACACACAGGGAAAGGAACCCTTAACGGAACTATTCTCTCTAGAAGATGTTTCTTACAATTTCAGTGTAATATAACATAACTAGCCAGATACAACTTGTCTGTTCAAGCACCTATGACCCCTATGCCTGGTTTCCACGCATACCTGATGACCCACAAGTATAGGGGACCTATCGTAGTCCTTTCGATAAGTAAGAGTGTCAAACCCAATGAGGGGCAGAAGGAAATGATAAGCGGTTTCCAGCAAGGTATTCTCTGCAAGTACTGAAATAAGTGGTAACAGATAGTTTTGTGATAGGATAATTTGTAACGAGCAACAAGTAACAAAAGTAAATAAAGTGCAGAAAGGTGGCCCAATCCTTTTTGTAGCAAAGGACAAGCCTGGACAAACTCTTATATAGAGAAAAGTGCTCCCGAGGACACATGGGAATATCGTCAAGCTAGTTTTCATCACGCTCATATGATTCGCGTTCGGTACTTTGATAATCTGATATGTGGGTGGACCGGTGCTTGGGTACTGTCCTTACTTGGACAAGCATCCCACTTATGATTAACCTCTATTGCAAGCATCTGCAACTACAACAAAAGTATTAAGGTAAACCTTACCATAGCATGAAACATATGGATCCAAATCAGCCCCTTACGAAGCAACGCATAAACTAGGGTTTAAGCTTCTGTCACTCTAGCAACCCATCATCTACTTATTACTTCCCAATGACTTCCTCTAGGCCCAAATAATGGTGAAGTGTCATGTAGTCGACGTTCACATAACACCACTAGAGGAGAGACAACATACATCTCATCAAAATATCGAACGAATACCAAATTCACATGACTACTAATAGCAAGATTTCTCCCATGTCCTCAGGAACAAACTTAACTACTCACAAAGCATAAACATGTTCATAATCAGAGGGGTATTAATATGCATATAGGATCTGAACATATGATCTGAACATATGATCTTCCACCAAATAAACCAACTAGCATCAAATACAAGGAGTAATTAACACTACTAGCAACCTACTAGCACCAATCCCGGACTTGGAGACAAGAATTGGATACAAGAGATGAACTAGGGTTTTGAGAGGAGATGGTGCTGATGAAGATGTTGATGGAGATTTCCCTCTCCCGATGAAGGAGCGTTGGTAATGACGATGACGATGATTTCCCCCTCCCGGAGGGAAGTTTCCCCGGCAGAACAGCTCCGCTAGAGCCCTAGATTGGTTCCGCCAAGGTTCCGCCTCATGGTGGCGGAGTTTCGTCCGAGAAGATGGCTTATGATTTTTTCCCATCGAAAGACTTCATATAGCAGAAGATGGCCACCGGAGGGCCACCAGGGGGCCCACGAGGTAGGGGGCGCGCCCAGGGGGGTGGGGCGCGCCCCCACCCTCGTGGGCAGGGTGTGGCCCCCTGGTGAACTTCTTCCACTGAGTATTTTTTATATATTCTGAAAACGTCTTCCATGAAGTTTCAGGACTTTTGGAGCTATGCAGAATAGGTCTATAATATTTTCTCCTTTTCCAGCCCAGAATCCCAGCTGCTGGCATTCTCCCTCTTTATGTAAACCTTGTAAAATAAGAGGGAATAGGCATAAGTATTGTGACATAATGTGTAATAACAACCCATAATGCAATAAATATCAATATAAAAGCATGATGCAAATGTTGGAAATATGCCCTAGAGGCAATAATAAAAGGATTATTATTATATTTCCTTGTTCATGATAATTGTCTTTTATTCATGCTATAATTGTGTTATCCGGAAATCATAATACATGTGTGAATACTTAGACACCAACATGTCCCTAGTAAGCCTCTAGTTAACTAGCTCGTTGATCAACAGATAGTCATGGTTTCCTGACTATGGACATTGGATGTCATTGATAACGAGATCACATCATTAGGAGAATGATGTGATGGACAAGACCCGATCCTAAACATAGCACAAGATCGTATAGTTCGTTTGCTAGAGTTTTTCCAGTGTCAAGTATCTTTTCCTTAGACCATGAGATCGTGTAACTCCCGGATACCGTAGGAGTGCTTTGGGTGTACCAAACGTCACAACGTAACTGGGTGACTATAAAGGTATACTACGGGTATCTCCGAAAGTGTCTGTTGGGTTGACACGGATCAAGACTGGGATTTGTCACTCCGTATAACGGAGAGGTATCTCTGGGCCCACTCGGTAATGCATCATCATAATGAGCTCAAAGTGACCAAGTGTCTGGTCATGGGATCATGCATTACGGTACGAGTAAACTGAATTGCCGGTAACGAGATTGAACGAGGTATTGGGATACCGACGATCGAATCTCGGGCAAGTAACATACCGATTGACAAAGGGAATTGTATACGGGGTTGCTTGAATCCTCGACATCGTGGTTCATCCGATGAGATCATCAAGGAGCATGTGGGAGCCAACATGGGTATCTAGATCCCGCTGTTGGTTATTAACCGGAGAGCCATCTCGGTCATGTCTACATGTCTCCCGAACCCGTAGGGTCTACACACTTAAGGTTCGGTGACGCTAGGGTTGTAGAGATATGAATATGCAGTAACTCGAAAGTTGTTCAAAGTCCTGGATGAGATCCCGGACGTCACGAGGAGTTCCGGAATGGTCCGGAGGTGAAGAATTATATATAGGAAGTGCAGTTTCGGCCATCGGGAGAGTTTCGGGGGTCAGCGGTATTGTACCGGGACCACCGGAAGGGTCCCGGGGGTCCACCGGGTGGGGCCACCCATCCCGGAGGGCCCCATGGGCTGAAGTGGGGAGGGGGAACCAGCCCATAGTGGGTTGGTGCGCCCCCCTTGGCCCACCCACTGCCTAGGGTTGGAAACCCTAGGGTGGGGGGCGCCCCACTTGCCTTGGGGGCCACTCCACCCTTGGCCGCCGCCCCCCCTAGGAGATCCCATCTCCTAGGGCCGGCGCCCCCTAGGGGAGCCTATATAAAGGGGGGGAGGGAGGGGCAGCGGCACCCTTGAGTCTTGGCGCCTTCCTCTCCCCTTCTACACCTCTCCCTCTCACAGTAGAACGGCGAAGCCCTGCTGCGGTAACCCCTGCATCCACCACCACGCCGTCGTGCTGCTGGATCTTCATCAACCTCTCCTCCCCCCTTGCTGGATCAAGAAGGAGGAGACGTCACGCTGACCGTACGTGTGTTGAACACGGAGGTGCCGTCCGTTTGGCGCTAGGATCTCCGGTGATTCGGATCACGTCGAGTACGACTTCCTCATCCCCGTTCTTTGAACACTTCCGCGCGTGATCTACAAAGGTATGTAGATGAAATCCGATCACTCGTTGCTAGATGAACTCATAGATGGATCTTGGTGAAACCGTAGGAAAATTTTTGTTTTCTGCAACGTTCCCCAACAGTGGCATCATGAGCTAGGTCTATGCGTAGTTCTCTTTGCACGAGTAGAACACAATTTGTTGTGGGCGTAGATGTTGTCAACTTTCTTGCCGCTACTAGTCTTATTTTGCTTCAGTGGTATTGTGGGATGAAGCGGCCCGGACCAACCTTACACGTATGCTTACGTGAGACCGGTTCCACCGACTGACATGCACTAGTTTCATAAGGTGGCTGGCGGGTGTCTGTCTCTCCCACTTTAGTTGGAGCGGATTCGATGAAAAGGGTCCTTATGAAGGGTAAATAGAGGTTGACAAATCACGTTGTGGCTTTCACGTAGGTAAGAAAACGTTCTTGCTAGAACCCTATTGCAGCCACGTAAAACTTGCAACAACAATTAGAGGACGTCTAACTTGTTTTTGCAGCAAGTGTTTTGTGATATGATATGGCCAAAGTTGTGATGAATGATGAATGATATATATGTGATGTATGAGATGTTCATGCTATTGTAATAGGAATCACGACTTGCACGTCGATGAGTATGACAACCGGCAGGATCCATAGGAGTTGTCTTTATTTTTTGTATGACCCGCGTGTCACTGAGAAACGCCATGTAAATTACTTTACTTTATTGCTAAACATGTTAGCCATAGTAGTATAAGTAATAGTTGGCGAGCAACTTCATGGAGACACGATGATGGAGATCATGATGATGGAAATCATGGTGTCATGCCGGTGACGAGATGATCATGGAGCCCCAAGATGGAGATCAAAGGAGCTATGTGATATTGGCCATATCATGTCACTATTATTATTCAATTGCATGTGATGTTTATCATGTTTTTGCATCTTGTTTACTTAGAATGACGGTAGTAAATAAGATGATCCCTCATAATAATTTCAAGAAAGTGTTCCCCCTAACTGTGCACCGTTGCGACAGTTCGTTGTTTCAAAGCACCATGTGATAATCGGGTGTGATAGATTCCAACGTTCACATACAACGGGTGTAAGACAGATTTACACATGCAAACACTTAGGTTGACTTGACGAGCCTAGCATGTACAGACATGGCCTCGGAACACAGTAGACTGAAAGGTCGAGCATGAGTCATATAGAAGATACGATCAACATGAAGATGTTCACCGATGTTGACTAGTCTGTCTCACATGATGATCGGACATGGCCTAGTTAACTCGGATCATGTTATACTTAGATGACTGGAGGGATGTCTATCTGAGTGGGAGTTCATTGAATAATTTGATTTAGATGAACTTAATTATCATGAACTTAGTCTAAAATCTTTACAACATGTATTGTAGATCAAATGGCCAACGTTGTCCTCAACTTCAACGCGTTCCTAGAGAAAACCAAGCTGAAAGACGATGGCAGCAAATATACGGACTGGGTCTGGAACCTGAGGATCATCCTCATAGCTGCCAAGAAAGATTATGTCCTACAAGCACCGCTAGGTGACGCACCTGTTCTCCCTGCAGAACAAGACGTTATGAACGCTTGGCAGACACGTACCGATGATTACTCCCTCGTTCAGTGCGGCATGCTTTACAGCTTAGAACCGGGGCTCCAAAAGCGTTTTGAGAGACACGGAGCATATGAGATGTTCGAAGAGCTGAAAATGGTTTTTCAAGCTCATGCCCGGGTCGAGAGATATGAAGTCTCCGACATGTTCTTCAGCTGTAAGATGGAGGAAAACAGTTCTGTCAGTGAGCACATACTCACTATGTCTGGGTTACATAACTGCTTGACTCAGCTGGGAGTTAATCTCCCGGATGACGCGGTCATTGACAGAATCCTTCAGTCGCTTCCACCGAGCTACAAGAGCTTTGTGATGAACTTCAATATGCAGGGGATGGAAAAGACCATTCCTGAAGTATTTGCAATGCTGAAATCAGCAGAGGTAGAAGTCAAAAAGGAACATCAAGTGTTGATGGTGAATAAAACCACTAAGTTCAAGAAAGGCAAGGGTAAGAAGAACTTCAAGAAGAATGACAAGGGAGTTGCCGCGCCCGGCAAGCAAGCTGCCGGGAAGAAGCCAAAGAATGAACCCAAGCCCGAGACTGAGTGTTTTTATTGCAAGGGAAGTGGTCACTGGAAGAGGAACTGCCCCAAATACTTAGCGGACAAGAAGGCCAGCATCACGAAAGGTATATGTGATATACATGTAATTGATGTGTACCTTACCAGTACTCGTAGTAGCTCCTGGGTATTTGATACCGGTGCGGTTGCTCACATTTGTAACTCAAAGCAGGAGCTGCGGAATAAGCGGAGACTGGCGAAGGACGAGGTGACGATGTGCGTCGGGAATGGTTCCAAGGTCGATGTGATCGCCGTCGGCACGCTACCTCTACATTTACCTACGGGATTAGTTTTGAACCTCAATAATTGTTATTTAGTGCCAAGTTTGAGCATGAACATTGTATCAGGATCTCGTTTAATACGAGATGGCTACTCATTTAAATCCGAGAATAATGGTTGTTCTATTTATATGAGAGATATGTTTTATGGTCATGCTCCGATGGTGAATGGTTTATTCTTAATGAATCTCGAGCGTAATGCTACACATATTCATAGTGTGAGTACCAAAAGATGTAAGGATGATAATGATACTCCCACATACTTGTGGCACTGCCGCCTTGGTCACATAGGTGTCAAACGCATGAAGAAGCTCCATGCAGATGGACTTTTAGAGTCTCTTGATTACGAATCATTTGACACATGCGAACCATGCCTCATGGGTAAAATGACCAAGACTCCGTTCTCAGGAACAATGGAGCGAGCAACCAACTTATTGGAAATCATACATACTGATGTGTGCGGTCCAATGAGTGTTGAGGCTCGCGGTGGTTATCGTTATGTTCTCACCCTCACTGATGACTTGAGTAGATATGGGTATGTCTACTTAATGAAACACAAGTCTGAGACCTTTGAAAAGTTCAAGGAATTTCAGAGTGAGGTTGAGAATCAACGTGACAGGAAAATCAAGTTCTTGCGATCAGATCGTGGGGGAGAATACTTGAGTCACGAATTTGGCACACACTTAAGAAAATGTGGAATAGTTTCACAACTCACGCCGCCTGGAACACCTCAGTGTAATGGTGTGTCCGAACGTCGTAATCGCACTCTATTAGATATGGTGCAATCTATGATGTCTCTTACCGATTTACCGCTATCATTTTGGGGCTATGTTTTAGAGACTGCCGCATTCACTTTAAATAGGGCTCCGTTGAAATCCGTTGAGACGACACCATATGAATTATGGTTTGGGAAGAAACCTAAGCTGTCATTTCTAAAAGTTTGGGGATGCGATGCTTATGTCAAGAAACTTCAACCTGAAAAGCTCGAACCCAAGTCGGAAAAATGCATCTTCATAGGATACCCTAAAGAAACTATTGGGTATACCTTCTACCTCAGATCCGAAGGCAAGATCTTTGTTGCCAAGAATGGGTCCTTTCTAGAGAAGGAGTTTCTCTCGAAAGAAGTAAGTGGGAGGAAAGTAGAACTTGATGAAGTATTAGCTCTTGAACCGGAAAGTGGCGCAACTCAGGAAAATGTTCCTGTGGTGCCTGCACCAATTAGAGAGGAAGTTAATGATGATGATCAAGATACTTCTGATCAAGCTCCTACTGAAATTCGAAGGTCCACAAGGACACGTTCCGCACCAGAATGGTACGGCAACCCTGTCTTGGAAATCATGTTGTTAGACAACGGAGAACCTTCGAACTATGAAGAAGCGATGGCGGGCCCGGATTCCGACAAATGGCTGGAAGCCATGAAATCCGAGATAGGATCCATGTATGAAAATGAAGTATGGACTTTGACTGACTTGCCCGTTGAGCGGCGAGCCATAGAAAATAAATGGATCTTTAAGAAGAAGACAGATGCGGATGGTAATGTGACCATCTATAAAGCTCGGCTTGTCGCTAAGGGTTATCGACAAGTTCAAGGGGTTGACTACGATGAGACTTTCTCACTGGTAGCGAAGCTGAAGTCCGTCCGAATCATGTTAGCAATTGCCGCATTCTATGATTATGAGATATGGCAAATGGACGTCAAAACGACATTCCTTAATGGTTTCCTTAAGGAAGAATTGTATATGATGCAGCCGGAAGGTTTTGTCGATCCTAAGAATGCTGACAAGGTGTGCAAGCTCCAACGCTCGATATATGGGCTGGTGCAAGCATCTTGGAGTTGGAACATTCGCTTTGATGAGATGATCAAAGCGTTTGGGTTTATGCAGACTTATGGAGAAGCCTGCGTTTACAAGAAAGTGAGTGGGAGCTCTGTAGCATTTCTCATATTATATGTAGATGACATACTTTTGATGGGAAATGATATAGAGCTTTTGGACATCATTAAGGCCTACTTGAATAAGAGTTTTTCAATGAAGGACCTTGGAGAAGCTGCTTATATATTAGGCATCAAGATCTATAGAGATAGATCAAGACGCCTCATAGGTCTTTCACAAAGCACATACCTTGATAAGATATTGAAGAAGTTCAATATGGATCAGTCTAAGAAGGGGTTCTTGCCTGTGTTGCAAGGTGTGAAATTGAGCTCAGCTCAATGTCCGACCACGGCAGAAGATATAGAAGAGATGAGTGTCATCCCCTATGCCTCAGCCATAGGTTCTATTATGTATGCCATGCTGTGTACCAGACTTGATGTAAACCTTGCCGTAAGTTTGGTAGGTAGGTACCAAAGTAATCCCGGCAAGGAACACTGGACATCGGTCAAGAATATCCTGAAGTACCTGAAAAGGACTAAGGAAATGTTTCTCGTTTATGGAGGTGACGAAGAGCTTGTCATAAAGGGTAACGTCGACGCTAGCTTCGACACAGATCTGGATGACTCTAAGTCACAAACCGGATACGTGTATATTTTGAATGGTGGGGCAGTAAGCTGGTGCAGTTGCAAGAAGAGCGTCGTGGCGGGATCTACATGTGAAGTGGAGTACATGGCAGCCTCGGAGGCAGCGCATGAAGAAATTTGGGTGAAGGAGTTCATCACCGACCTAGGAGTCATACCCAATGCGTCGGGGCCGATCAAACTCTTCTGTGACAACACTGGAGCTATTGCACTTGCCAAGGAGCCCAGGTTTCACAAGAAGAGCAGGCACATCAAGCGTCGCTTCAACTCCATTCGTGAAAATGTTCAAGATGGAGATATAGATATTTGTAAAGTACATACGGACCTGAATGTAGCAGATCCGTTGACTAAACCTCTCCCTAGAGCAAAACATGATCAACACCAGAATTCCATGGGTGTTCGATTCATCACAATGTAACTAGATTATTGACTCTAGTGCAAGTGGGAGACTATTGGAAATATGCCCTAGAGGCAATAATAAAAGGATTATTATTATATTTCCTTGTTCATGATAATTGTCTTTTATTCATGCTATAATTGTGTTATCCGGAAATCGTAATACATCTGTGAATACTTAGACACCAACATGTCCCTAGTAAGCCTCTAGTTAACTAGCTCGTTGATCAACAGATAGTCATGGTTTCCTGACTATGGACATTGGATGTCATTGATAACGAGATCACATCATTAGGAGAATGATGTGATGGACAAGACCCGATCCTAAACATAGCACAAGATCGTATAGTTCGTTTGCTAGAGTTTTTCCAATGTCAAGTATCTTTTCCTTAGACCATGAGATCGTGTAACTCCCGGATACCGTAGGAGTGCTTTGGGTGTACCAAACGTCACAACGTAACTGGGTGACTATAAAGGTATACTACGGGTATCTCCGAAAGTGTCTGTTGGGTTGACACGGATCAAGACTGGGATTTGTCACTCCGTATAACGGAGAGGTATCTCTGGGCCCACTCGGTAATGCATCATCATAATGAGCTCAAAGTGACCAAGTGTCTGGTCACGGGATCATGCATTACGGTACGAGTAAAGTGACTTGCCGGTAACGAGATTGAATAAGGTATTGGGATACCGACGATCAAATCTTGGGCAAGTAACATACCGATTGACAAAGGGAATTGTATACGGGGTTGCTTGAATCCTCGACATCGTGGTTCATCCGATGAGATCATCGAGGAGCATGTGGGAGCCAACATGGGTATCCAGATCCCGCTGTTGGTTACTGACCGGAGAGCCATCTCGGTCATGTCTACATGTCTCCCGAACCTGTATGGTCTACACACTTAAGGTTCGGTGACGCTAGGGTTGTAGAGATATGAATATGCAGTAACCCAAAGTTGTTCGGAGTCCCGGATGAGATCCCGGACGTCACGAGGAGTTCCGGAATGGTCCGGAGGTGAAGAATTATATATAGGAAGTGTAGTTTCGGCCATCGGGAGAGTTTCGGGGGTCACCGGTATTGTACCGGGACCACCGGAAGGGTCCCGGGGGTCCACCGGGTGGGGCCACCCATCCTGGAGGGCCCCATGGGCTGAAGTGGGAAGGGGGAACCAGCCCATAGTGGGATGGTGCGCCCCCCTTGGCCCACCCCCTGCGCCTAGGGTTGGAAACCCTAGGGTGGGGGGCGCCCCACTTGCCTTGGGGGCCACTCCACCCTTGGCCGCCGCCCCCCTAGGAGATCCCATCTCCTAGGGCCGGCGCCCCCTAGGGGAGCCTATATAAAGGGGGGGAGGGAGGGGCAGTGGCACCCTTGAGTCTTGGCGCCTCCCTCTCCCCTTCTACACCTCTCCCTCTCACAGTAGAACGGCGAAGCCCTGCTGCGGTGACCCATGCATCCACCACCATGCCGTCATGCTGCTGGATCTTCATCAACCTCTCCTCCCCCCTTGCTGGATCAAGAAGGAGGAGACGTCACGCTGACCGTACGTGTGTTGAACACGGAGGTGCCGTTCGTTCGGCGCTAGGATCTCCGGTGATTTGGATCACGTCGAGTACGACTTCCTCATCCCCGTTCTTTGAACACTTCCGCACGTGATCTACAAAGGTATGTAGATGCAATCCGATCACTCGTTGCTAGATGAACTCATAGATGGATCTTGGTGAAACCGTAGGAAATTTTTTGTTTTCTGCAACGTTCCCCAACAGTGGCATCATGAGCTAGGTCTATGCGTAGTTCTCTTTGCACGAGTAGAACACAATTTGTTGTGGGCGTAGATGTTGTCAACTTTCTTGCCGCTACTAGTCTTATTTTGCTTCAGTGGTATTGTGGGATGAAGCGGCCCGGACCAACCTTACACGTATGCTTACGTGAGACCGGTTCCACCGACTGACATGCACTAGTTTCATAAGGTGGCTGGCGGGTGTCTGTCTCTCCCACTTTAGTTGGAGCAGATTCGATGAAAAGGGTCCTTATGAATGGTAAATAGAAGTTGACAAATCACGTTGTGGCTTTCACGTAGGTAAGAAAACTTTCTTGCTAGAACCCTATTGCAGCCACGTACAACTTCGTCTAACTTGTTTTTGCAGCCAGTGTTTTGTGATATGATATGTCCAAAGTTGTGATGAATGATGAATGATATCTATGTGATGTATGAGATGTTCATGCTATTGTAATAGGAATCACGACTTGCACGTCGATGAGTATGACAACCGGCAGGAGCCATAGGAGTTGTCTTTATTTTTTGTATGACCTGTGTGTCATTGAGAAACGCCATGTAAATTACTTTACTTTATTGCTAAACGTGTTAGCCATAGTAGTAGAAGTAATAGTTGGCGAGCGACTTCATGGAGAAACGATGATGGAGATCATGATGATGGAAATCATGGTGTCATGCCGGTGACGAGATGATCATGGAGCCCCAAGATGGAGATCAAAGGAGCTATGTGATATTGGCCATATCATGTCACTATTATTATTCAATTGCATGTGATGTTTATCATGTTTTTGCATCTTGTTTACTTAGAATGACGGTAGTAAATAAGATGATCCCTCATAATAATTTCAAGAAAGTGTTCCCCCTAACTGTGCACCGTTGCGACAGTTCGTTGTTTCGAAGCACCACGTGATGATCGGGTGTGATAGATTCCAACGTTCACATACAACGGGTGTAAGACAGATTTACACATGCAAACACTTAGGTTGACTTGACGAGCCTAGCATGTACAGACATGGCCTCGGAACACAGTAGACCGAAAGGTCGAGCATGAGTCATATAGAAGATACGATCAACATGAAGATGTTGACCGATGTTGACTAGTCCGTCTCACGTGATGATCGGACACGGCCTAGTTAACTCGGATCATGTTATACTTAGATGACTGGAGGGATGTCTATCTGAGTGGGAGTTCATTGAATAATTTGATTTAGATGAACTTAATTATCATGAACTTAGTCTAAAATCTTTACAACATGTATTGTACATCAAATGGCCAACGTTGTCCTCAACTTCAACGCGTTCCTAGAGAAAACCAAGCTGAAAGACGATGGTAGCAACTATACGGACTGGGTCTGGAACCTGAGGATCATCCTCATAGCTGCCAAGAAAGATTATGTCCTACAAGCACCGCTAGGTGACACACCTATTCTCCCTGCAGAACAAGACGTTATGAATGCTTGGCAGACACGTACCGATGATTACTCCCTCGTTCAGTGAGGCATGCTTTACAGCTTAGAACCGGGGCTCCAAAAGCGTTTTGAGAGACACGGAGCATATGAGATGTTCGAAGAGCTAAAAATGGTTTTTCAAGCTCATGCTCGGGTCGAGAGATATGAAGTCTCCGACAAGTTCTTCAGCTGTAAGATGGAGGAAAACATTTCTGTCAGTGAGCACATACTCACTATGTCTGGGTTACATAACCGCTTGACTCAGCTGGGAGTTAATCTCCCGGATGATGCGGTCATTGACAGAATCCTTCAGTCGCTTCCACCGAGCTACAAGAGCTTTGTGATGAACTTCAATATGCAGGGGATGGAAAAGACCATTCCTGAAGTATTTGCAGTGCTGAAATCAGCAGATGTAGAAGTCAAAAAGGAACATCAAGTGTTGATGGTGAATAAAACCACTAAGTTCAAGAAAGGCAAGGGTAAAAAGAACTTCAAGAAGGACGGGGTTGCTTGACAAAGGGAATTGTATACGGGGTTGCTTGAATCCTCGACATCGTGGTTCATCCGATGAGATCATCGAGGAGCATGTGGGAGCCAACATGGGTATCCAGATCCCGCTGTTGGTTATTAACCGGAGAGCCATCTCGGTCATGTCTACATGTCTCCCGAACCCGTAGGGTCTACACACTTAAGGTTCCGTGACGCTAGGGTTGTAGAGATATGAATATGCAGTAACCCGAAAGTTGTTCGGAGTCCTGGATGAGATCCCGGACGTCACGAGGAGTTCCGGAATGGTCCGGAGGTGAAGAATTATATATAGGAAGTGCAGTTTCGGCCATCGGGAGAGTTTTGGGGGTCACTGGTATTGTACCGGGACCACCGGAAGGATCCCGGGGGTCCACCGGGTGGGGCCACCCATCCCGGAGGGCCCGATGGGATGAAGTGGGGAGGGGGAACCAGCCCATAGTGGGCTGGTGCACCCCCCTTGGCCCACCCCCTGCGCCTAGGGTTGGAAACCCTAGGGTGGGGGGCACCCCACTTGCCTTGGGGGCCACTCCACCCTTGGCCGCCGCCCCCCCTAGGAGATCCCATCTCCTAGGGCCGGCGCCCCCCTAGGGGAGCCTATATAAAGGGGGGGGGGAGGGAGGGCCAGCGGCACCCTTGAGTCTTGGCGCCTCCCTCTCCCCTTCTACACCTCTCCCTCTCACAGTAGAACGACGAAGCCCTGCTGCGATGACCCCTGCATCCACCACCACGTCGTCGTGCTGCTGGATCTTCATCAACCTCTCCTCCCCCCTTGCTGGATCAAGAAGGAGGAGACGTCACGCTGACCGTACGTGTGTTGAACACGGAGGTGCCATCCGTTCGGCGCTAGGATCTCCGGTGATTTGGATCACGTCGAGTACGACTTCCTCATCCCCGTTCTTTGAACGCTTCCGCGCGTGATCTACAAAGGTATGTAGATGCAATCCGATCACTCGTTGCTAGATGAACTCATAGATGGATCTTGGTGAAACCGTAGGAATTTTTTTGTTTTCTGCAACGTTCCCCAACAGCAAAATGGACGTATCAAGTCCCCCAAGCTTAGACATCGCTTGTCCTCAAGCGAAAGCCGAAATCGAAAAATATGTCCACATGTTTAGAGATAGAGGTGTCGATAAAAAATAAAATACAGACATGAGGGCATCATGATCATTCTTAGAACAACAACTTATATAATTCTTGTCATATGATTTCTTATGCTAGAGTGATAATTCAATCACAATTTCAAGTGTGAATCATAAACTTCATTGAAAACTAACAAACTATAATCTCAGTCATTGGAGCAATTGCAATTTATCATAACATAGGAAAGAGTCAATGTATAAGAGCTTTTCAGCAAGTCCACATACTCAACTATCATATAGTCTTTCACAATTGCTGACACTCACGCAATACTTATGGGTATGGAGTTTTAATCGGACAAAGAGAAAGATAGGGGCATATAGTTTTGCCTCCCAACGTTTTACCTCAAGGGTAATGTCAACAACAATGGTTCATGAAAACTCACATCCAATTAGCCATATATACCAGGATCTTTCCAACATACTGTGCTTGCCAAAGGATAAAATGTAAAAAGGAAGGATGAAGATCACCATGACTCTTATGCAAGGTAGGAGATAAAAGTAAAAGATAGGCCCTTCGCAGAGGGAAGCAGAGGTTGTCATGCGCTTTTATGGTTGGATGCACAAAATCTTAATGCGAAAGAACGTCACTATATATTGCCACTTTTGGTATGGACCTTTATTATGCAGTCTGTCGCTTTTATTTCTTCCATATCACACGATCATATAAAGTTTATTTTCTCCCACACTAATAAGTCATACATATTTAGAGGGCAATTTTTATTGCTTTGCACCGATGACAACTTACTTGGAGGATCTTACTCAATCCATAGGTAGGTATAGTGGACTCTCATGGCAAAACTGGTTTAAGGGTATTTGGAAACACAAGTAGTATCTCTACTTGGTGCGATGAATTTTGGCTAGCATGAGGGGGAAAGGCAAGCTCAACCATGTTGGATGATCCATGACAATATAATTTATCTCAGATGTAAGAAAACATAACCCATTAAGTTGTATTCCTTGTCCAACGTCAACTCTTTAGCATGTCATATTTTAATGAGTGCTCATAATCATAGAAGATGTCCAAGATAGTATATCTATATGTGTAGACCTCTCTTTCTTTATTACTTCCTATTAATTGCAACGATGACCAAAACTATGCTTGTCAACCCTCAACAACTTTTATTCATCATACTTTTTCTATGTGAGCTCATTACCCTCCATAAGATCCATATGATCTCTATGTTTCTTTTATTTCTTTATCTTTTCTTTTATTCCCTTAGGATCATCGCAAAATAATCAAGCCCTTGACTCAACACTAATCTTTATTATATAGCTCACGGGCTTGATTACATAGAGGAATTATAAAGCAAAACTCATGACTAGATCATACTAAGAACTTTTATTCTACTAGATCAAGATATTACCAAAAGGACCGAACTAAGAAAAACGGTAAAGATAAAAGTGATGGTGATACGATACCGGGGCACTCCCCCAAGCTTGGCAGTTGCCAAGGGGAGTGCCCATACCCATGTGATTATGTCTCTCTTTTCGGGGGTGGTGATGTGATGTTCTTGGCGATGATGCCCCTCAGGATACGATTCTCCTCCTCGAGCTTATTAACTTGGTGCTTGAGATACATTATTTCCTTTCGGAGTTTTCCTGTAACAGCCAAAGCTCCCTGCACCCAAGGGTGCTGCATAGCTGTTGGAGAACCAGTGACACTCTTTTTCATATTCTCATAAGAAAGAAATCTAACATTGGAAGGGATAACCGAGTTTGGAATAGCCGAGCTCTGCAGTTCTCCCATTGTGAATCCAGCTCGGAAGCGGGAAGTGACTTCTTGATCCTCCTCCATGGCATCTATCCTCTTCAATTCGGCCTCCATCTCTTCCTCCGTTGCTGGCCCAAAGAGGTCAACATTGTTGTTTGTCCTTGATCTCGGTGCCGGATGAGACACCCGGCTCTCCCCAACTGACTCTTGCGAAGACATCCTGCTCTAATCTGCAGTAGCAACAGCTCGAAACACAAACAGTGGGTAATTGCGTGATACGGGAGTCAAAACCTCTGGGAGATTATATAATGAATTTTTACCGACCCAAATATGTGTCGTGTAAGAAAACGGAGTCCGGAGAGCACACGAGGTGCCCACGAGGTAGGGGGCGCGCCCTCCACCCTCGTGGAGCCCTCATGTCCTTCCCGGACTGCTTCTTATTTTTCTATTTTTCTAAATATTCCAAAATGGAGAAATATTGCCTTAAAAACTGTTTTGGAGTCGGTTTACTTACCGTACCACATACCTATTCCTTTTCGGAGTCTGAAACATTCCGGAAAGTGTCCCTTATGTATTCCTCTAGGGTGACGGTTTCAATAACATTGGTTTCAACATTTATGGGATTACCTGAGATATTATGTGTAACACCCACGATGCAGCTATATCTCCCACGTGTCGGAGCATGACTTAGAGGCATAACCGCATTGTAGGCATGTCACAAGAGGGGTAATCTTTACACATCCCATGTACTGAATAAGAAAGAGATACAGAGTTGGCTTACAATCGCCACTTCACACAATACATAAATATAGCATTACATCATCCAGAATACAATCAAGGTCCGACAACGGAACCAAAATAAAGACAACCCCAAATGCATAAGATCCCCGATCGCCCCAACTGGGCTCCACTACTGATCGTCTAGAAAGGAAACATCATAACGTCTGGATGTCACAGCCCTAGAATTTGCTTGTAGCTATTTACCCGAGTGAGCATCATGCATCATGTCTAAATTCTGAAAGTTGAATTGAGGTTAGTTGAAACCCTCATAAATCACTTCAAAAATAATCAACATTAAAATCTTTTCAAAGAAGTCCAAGAAAATGTTCCTCTTAGTCTCTGAAAATATTGGCAAGAGGTAAAACTTAAAACAATATTTTTGGAATCCCAGAGATATTTATTTTGGGCCTTTGAATTAATTAAATAACTATTTGCATTGGATATATATTCTTTATATAATTAATATATGTCCAATAATCCTGGAACATTTTATGTGGTTTGGGATATTTTAATTCTAGTCACATATTTAGTTTCAGGATTTTATAAAATGATTTAGTATTTTAACTAAATAAAAAAAATAACATAAATAGAAAACAGAAACAGAATTAAGAGAGAGAGAGAGAGAGTAATCTCACCTGCAGCCCACCTGGCCGGCCCAGCTGGCAGCCCAGCCAACTGGCCCAGCCCACCGAGGGCAGGGGCGTCTTCTTCCTCCTGCCAGAAGGCAGAGGAGAAGACAGCCACGGCGCCGCGGCGTGCCACGCCGGCAGCTGCCTGCCTAGCTGCCCCCTCGTCGCCCTGGAACCCCTCGCACTCTCCCTTGCTCATCCCCCTCCTCCGTTTCTCTTACTCGCAACCGCCGAGAGTAGCCGTCGCCGCCGATGCGCACCGCCGTGGCCACCGGCCACCCCACGCATCACCGACGCGCTCAGAGGCTCCGCCTCGACCCCCTCTTCCTCCTCACCGAGCCACACCCCGCGGGAGCCCCTACAACGCCGCCATCAGCTCCGTCTTCTTCCCCGGACTCCGACGGCCGCCGTCCTCGATTCTCCGTCGTCAGGACCTCTCCCGAGCCGCTGAGCCTACTCGTCGATCCGCTGTGAGCCCCTGCTGCTTCTCCTATGCTCGCCCCCTCCGTTCCCGTCCCCTAGCTCCATTTCTCGTCACGGCCGAAAGCTTCTCGCTGCCGGCCATGGCGTAGCCGTGGCCATAGCTGCGCACGCTCACAACGGAGCACCTCACCGTGCTCAGAAAGCCCCCCAGGAGGCCAACGCAGCCGCTAGCCGGCCCCCTAGTGCATCGCAGCCTCGTGCCCGCATGTTCCCGAACTCCGGCCGCCGCAAAAGTTGCCGCCGCCGTCGATTTAGTCAACCCCGGCGCAAGGTGTTGCCACCGCTGGATGCGCGAGTCTTCCAGCTCGCCGTAGCCGCAAACCACGAGCGAAACGATGCTCTGTAGCTCCGTCCCGAGCATCTCTGGCGAGCCACCGCCGTGCTTTTGGTCGCCGGCGTCGACCGCTGACGTGGTCGCTTAATTAAGACTAATCACCACTAATCCCTCCCTAGCAGACGCTGACAGACGGCCCCCACCCGTTAGTTAACCACAGGGTTATACCCTGTTTAATTTAAGCTAATGACCGTGGCCGCACCAGTCAGTTTGACCTGGCCACGTCACCGTTGACCTGGTCCCACACGTCAGCCACAGAAACCAGCCCTGGGTCACTGACCAGTGGGCCCGACTGGTCAGGTTTGACCCGGACCAGCCCTGTTGACTTGGTGACATCATCATGACATCAGGCTGACACAGTAATCCTTTTTCTGGAATTTAAATAAATCTTAAATGATTTATTTATTTCAGAAAATGTCCAAAACTTCTAAAAATCATAGAAAATCAACTGTAACTCCAAATGAAATAAATTATATATGAAAAATTATCAGAAAAATTCAAGGAATCCATCTGTACCATTTCCATGCATGTTAGAACAACTTAAGGCCACTGTTTAGGACAAATCAAATGAATGTTATTTAAATAACCACATGTGGAGTTTGAATTTGAACCTAGTGTTCAAACCAACTCCATTTAACTTGTTGCTAGTTGCATTAGGCCAACCAACAGCATATTGCCATGTCACGATCATGCATCATATTGTCGCATCACATTGATTGTGTTCTTCCTTGTTTGCCGGTATTTGTCCCCTCTCGATAGACGTGGTACCGACGCTGTGATCGTTGACACTGATGAAGACCCAATGTTATCTTCAGAAGTGCCAGGCAAGCAAAACCCCCTTGTTCATTCCGATACAAACCCACTCTCTCGCTCCTTCTCTCTTTTACTGCATTAGGACGACAACGATCATCTGCTACTTGTTGCGGTAGTTGAACCCCTTATCCTCTGCATGACCTGTCATTGCCACAGTAAATAGATGAAACCCACTAGCATGAGTAGGAGTTGTTTGAGCCCTGATGTGCCTACTCATTCATGCTTGTTTGTCATGCCGGCTACTGCTTAGAGTTGAGTCAGGTCTGATTCATCGGGGATGAATCGGAGTTGTGTGAACATGCCCTACTATGTGTGAGCTAAGTGTGTGAACACGATTTGGTAAAGGTAGCGGTGAGAGGCCATGTAGGAGTACATGGTGGGTTGTCTCATTGAAACCGTCCTCAGGAACTGAGTTCTGTGTCTGTGATCCATGAACAGCTACTACCACTCATTGGGATCCTTAATTGACCCTCTCGGCTTCTTAATCACCCTAGTACTCTGTCCAGGAGTTGCAACTAGTTTCTGGTGTTTGTAGGTTATGTGTTGGCGGCCGTGCGTAGCGCTAACCCTAGGGGTGGGCTATGTTGCGGTAGATACACCGTGGCACGGTGTACCGGGCGCCCGTTTGGTGTCTCGTGAACCCTGTTCACATCGTTCGGGGCCGTATGTGGAAACCTCGGCCGGACTCCCTGCCGATGGAACCTGGATAGGCGATAAACCTGGACTAGAGACTTAAGTGTCCAGGTAGGCCGTGGCCGACACCCTCGTTGGGCTTCCGCTTGAAGGTTGCCGAGTACATGTCGTGTAAACGACGGTAAGTGGTGGGAGCGTGTGTGAAGAAGTACACCCCTGCAGGGTTATCATTATCTATTCGAATAGCCGGATTCCTCGGATATGGAAACTTGGACCCCTTGCATAGTTCATAGACAAGTGAAAGTGGATACTCTAAAACTCGCAAGATAAGTGTGAGTGCTATGGATGGCCTTCTCGTAGGGAGACGGGAGCGGATCCATCATGGTGTATTGAGTGGTGAATATGTGGACTCGTGTGCGCCACCTCAAAATAGTTGCTTGCAATCGTAGTTCAGGTTAGCCACTGAGTCAAAGCTGGCTTGCTGCAGTTAAACTCCACCACCCCCCTTGTTGATACCGATGCAGATGTAGTTTAGTACTGATGTAAGTCTTGCTGAGTACCTTTGTACTCACGTTTGCCTAATTTATGTTTTGCAAATATATTTCAGTCTTGCTAGTAGTTCCGCGTGGACTTCGACGTTTAGCTTGATACCTCAGCTATGATCTTGTGCCCTCGGCAGGATCTGGTAGATAGTCAGGCTTCTTAGCCTTTTCCATTTGTAGATGTCTGTACTCAGACATGTTAAGCTTCCGCATGTGCTCTGCATTGTATGCTATGACTGCTGGGTCATGAGACCCATGTTTGTAATATCTCGCTCCTCGGAGCCTAATAAATAAATACTTGAGTTGTAGAGTTATGTTGTGATGCCATGTTGTATTTACACATATCGAGCATATTGTGTGTATGATTGAAATGCTTGGTATGTGTGGGATCCGACAATCTAGTTGTTTATCCTTGACAGCCTCTCTTATGGGGAAATGTAGTCTAGTGCTTCCATGAGCCATAGTAGTCCGCTACAGCCCAGTTCACCGGAGTCCTGCTAGCCCAGCACTACTGCTCAGGACACTTGACTGGCCGGCATGTGTTTCACTTCGTTCCTATGTCTGTCCCTTCGGGGAAATGTCACGCTGTGATATCCGGAGTCCTGCCTAGCCTGCTACAGCCCGGGTTCCCCGGAGTCCTGTTAGCCCAGTGCTACAGCCCGGAATCACTCGCTGATGACCGACATGCTCGATGTGGTTCGTGTATGCCTGTCTCCATAGGTCTGTGCCGCTTTGGGTTCACTACTAGCCATGTCGGCCCGGGTTCTCTGTCATATGGATGCTAGCGACATTATCATATACGTGAGCCAAAAGGCGCAAACGGTCCCGGGCCATGGTAAGGCGACACCCATGGGATACCGTGCGTGAGGCCACAAAGTGATATGAGGTGTTACCGGCTAGATCGATGTGGCTTGGAATCGGGGTCCTGACAGCGTTGGTATCAGAGCCTGACTGCCTGTAGGTTTACCAAGCCAAACTGGTCGAAGTTGAGTCTAGAAATTCTTTAGTTATATAAGGGAATTGATTGTGGAAGGGAACGTAAGGCTCTTTTTACTCCTTATCCTCATGACCTTCTGATCTGTGTCATCTTATCTTTTCTACGGGGTTAGGAACTAGGTTTCTCCTCTATCTCTCAGGATGACGTGTTACTAAACTGTAGTTGCCTAGGATTGTTGAGTTCAAGCCTCAGTTCAGTTCCTACCACTTCCATATGTTCATAGCTGGCTCCAGAACCTTGGTATGATGTTGTTAAGTGGTTATGCCACCATTTTTGCAGATTGTCTCAAATCTTTTGAGCAATTACAGCCGTTATGATGTCCGAGTCATCCCAGGTCTCTAAATAGTCTGATGCATTTGCAAATCCTTTCTTTCCATTTCTAATATCCTTTTGGGCCAGATTAACCACACTAAACGGTCTGTTGAGGTACTCCATTGCCTTGACATATATGTTAGAGCTATTACTATGACCCTAGGTGTTTTAGGGAGTCACCTAGTGATCTAGCCGTGTTTTTATTCCCAGTGTGTGATTTTGGCCATTATTCCCGAAAGCATCCCGTGATGCCATGTAGTAGTAGGTACTCTATTCATGGGTTCTTGAACCCGAGATTCACCCTACTTACCTCATGTTGATAGTGTTGCTAGTTCCTTTAGGATATTAGTAACCTTTGCGATAGTCCTCGAGGTTCGTGGTACATCCTTCTTCCAACTATCATGAACCATTCTTGGCAGGAGTTCCTTGAACCAAAAGATCACAACCAGAGTGCTCTTAATGAGTTATCCATTCTACATTGTGAATCTGCCAGTCCTACCTATCTGCATGGGTTGTCCGGAAGAAATGTTGGTCTTTGCTCGACATACTAATCTATGCATCCACAACTCAGAAAATTATATGTTCCTTTGAGTTGTCCCTCTTTAGTTGTGCATTCGTGTTATCGATGCTTATTTTTCTTGTAGTCCGTCGAGCCATTCTATTTCAGAATGACTAGGAGAAACAAACTCCAGTACCTCATCCATATCCAGGATTGGGTCAAAGTAGTTGTGTTCTGCAGATCAAATGCCATCCAGATTTTGCTCTGTTCTACCCTGGAGTATTACCCCTTTTATCTCAGGACTGTCATGAGAATTGCACCACCTCTTATGAACTCTTGACGCAATAATGCTTCTTGCCATCATTGTTCATTCCTCAGTTCCGTGTTATTATAACCGGAATGCCGACAAGTGAACCGTGGTGTGTGAAAGCAATATTCCTAGCAACTCCGTTGCTTGGTAGTTAATGGACAATACTCTCATTCTTAGTGTGCTGGTAATTAAATCACCATCCTAAGATTGACCGTGCTACCTAGTCCATATTTCCGGGTGCACTCATCGACCAATGAGTTAGGACTATGAATCCCTCGCTCCTTGATCATATCGTCTTGCCCTGAAAAGGAAGATTGTTCTCGAGCTTAATAACATATCGGTGGTTCGTGAATTCCCGAATATCTTCTCGAAAGTGTTACCAGGTTGTCACCTGACCGTTATGTTGAGTTCGTGATCAAGTTGGTTTTCCGATAAACCACTTTTCCCCAAGAACCTATGTTGGATACCCCTGAGCTAGTTGGTTAAGCTTAACAACAACTTGAAGAGTTGGAAGATAAAAGCTTGTCTGACTTAGTTCATGTTAAGGGATATCTTTGTGTTGTGCGTGTGTTGAAGAAAGATGATATGTTCACCAATTGGTCCTCGTGATCAGTTGTTGGATCTATTGTCTTGTCAAAACTTTGACTTGAGTATGGGCTATCAGCAAGTCAAATCAGAACCAACGATGTTCATAATGTTGTTTTACTTGTGGTTGATCCCTCGAGCATACACCATTACATCCTTTGGTATGACCAATGCTACCACCATGTTCACATGATGGTGGAAGTCCAGTGATATGGAAATTCCAATGAGTTGTTGTTGAGCCCATCAGCAGCATGTTGTCTCCCCCATAATTCATGTTGAACATCTAAGTTAGTGTTGGAAACTTTTGTAAGCATTATCTTCATGTCCCGTTCATGAAATACATGTTTGGTGTAAGAAGTGACTTTCTCCAAGTTCATGTGCATTAGGTGCAAGTTGCCGCCGTGAGTTCGAGAAAGATTGTTTTTGCTTCCTTTGGAATCATCCCAAGTCAGTCATGCATGTGCGAAGTATTCTATGGTCCGATAGACTGATCATCTACATTCTATACGTATCCCTAGCACACCAAGCCACTGATTGATTTGTTCAAGGAGAAGAAGTTTCTTCTTAAGGGTTAGACCTATGCAAGGACTTTGATATCCTCGTTGATGGTTCCCCCTGAACTCGGTAGTGTTTCATTTTAAGACTACCAGGTGACCATGCTTGTCTAGGACAACATGTTCACATGCTTGTAGCAGAACCGACTCATGTTTTGGAGCTTACTACCATAGTTCATTCCCCCGAGAATCTCGCAACGTCGTCTCGTCGATTTGTGTTGCAAACCTTCATTTTACTTTCCATGAACTATAATATTGGTCTCTCGATAACCGGTAAAGTGGATGTCGTGGCCAACACATCCAGTCGGAAGACCTATTATTGTAGTATCTCGATTGAAGAAAGATGGCCACCTTCCCATGAGGATTTCGTAGGATTTACCTCCGCAGTTAATCCTTACGGATTCTTGTGCTCCCGAAGTCCGACCTCTTACTTGATGTCCTAGATACCAAACCATATCAATAAATGAGTTATCCTAGCACATCAAGGAGAACATTAGAAGCGGAGTGCTAAATGTCTCTCGGTCGATTATCCAAATTTTGTTTCCTTGGCCTCGCTAAGGTGAAATCGGAGAAAGTGTTATCTTTCTTTGCATCTGCATCTTCCACCATTATTCATCATGGTAGCATGTTGTGTTGCCAGGATCCTTGACACGGATATTGGCAGAACCTTGATGAATATGGAAATGCTCAAGTTCTTGAGAGCATGCTCAGGCACTAGGTTCTGATGTTGTCGTTAACTGGAATGTGCCTCCGTTCTCTCAGTTGTTCGATAGCCATCCAATTGGTGGAATCACCTTTGCCGGTGAACCTTCTCCCCAGTTACCAGAATCATTCCCAACATTTGCATTTTGTTCCCAGCTTACACCTCAGTAGCTGTTGTTCAGGATCATCTTCAAAAGTGGACTTACCATGGGTCTCATCCATTTCTGATGATAAGCAAAAATCATCCATTGCGTTGTCTTCAACAAGGTAGTCCACATCATCCATTCTAGGCCGAGTATGTCATTCTTTCAAACTCCTTCAAAAGATCGATTGTGATTACCTTAGGCTAGTATAAAGAGTTTCAATGATCTATGCGTCAAAAGTAATTCTTTTTGCCACTTAAGGGAATAGCTCTACGAGTCACCTTCACTAAGGTGCCTCATTATGGTATTATGGGCAACATAACTTCTCGCTACTTTGAAACCCCCTCACCATCTATTTAGGCGTGGAATTGTTGCCCACCAAATCAAACCCCGTCATTGTTCTTCCATCCCTCTCGATGTGTTTTGTGTCTCAACTTGAGATGTTTCAACATCTCATTCTGCGAGTTGATATTGTTAGCTCGATCTTCGAGAAGATCAATCCTAGTTGAGTTTCTTTCCGTCGTCATCACGTGGATGAAGATCTCAAAAGTGAGGATGTCAAGATCGACATGATGCAATGAATCAACATCTTCGAGAAGGGCAATCGGATCGTGAAGATTCTTTATTGGTGTTCCCTCTGTCTTCTTACCTCACGTCTTGAATCCCGGGACGAGATTCTTGTTTAGTGGGGGTGAGTTGTCACAGCCCTAGAATTTGCTTGTAGCTATTTACCCGAGTGAGCATCATGCATCATGTCTAAATTCTGAAAGTTGAATTGAGGTTAGTTGCAACCCTCATAAATCACTTCAAAAATAATCAACATTAAAATCTTTTCAAAGAAGTCCAAGAAAATGTTCCTCTTAGTCTCTGAAAATATTGGCAAGAGGTAAAACTTAAAACAATATTTTTGGAATCCCAAAGATATTTATTTTGGGCCTTTGAATTAATTAAATAACTATTTGCATTGGATATATATTCTTTATATAATTAATATATGTCCAATAATCTTGGAACATTTTATGTGGTTTGGGATATTTTAATTCTAGTCACATATTTATTTTCAGGATTTTATAAAATGATTTAGTATTTTAACTAAATAAAAACAAAATAACATAAATAGAAAACAGAAACAGAATTAAGAGAGAGAGAGAGTAATCTCACCTGCAGCCCACCTGGCCGGCCCAGCTGGCAGCCCAGCCAACTGGCCCAGCCCACCGAGGGCAGGGGCGTCTTCTTCCTCCTGCCAGAAGGCAGAGGAGAAGACAGCCACGGCGCCGCGGCGTGCCACGCCGGCAGCTGCCTGCCTGGCTGCCCCCTCGTCGCCCTGGACATCCCCAATGCCGCCACGCACGCCCCTGGAACCCCTCGCACTCTCCCACGCCTCACCGACGCGCTCAGAGGCTCCGCCTCGACCCCCTCTTCCTCCTCACCGAGCCACGCCCCGCGGGAGCCCCTACAACGCCGCCATCAGCTCCGTCTTCTTCCTCGGACTCCGACGGCCGCCGTCCTCGATTCTCTATCGTCAGGACCTCCCCCGAGCCGCTGAGCCTACCCGTCGATCCGCTGTGAGCCCTTGCTGCTTCTCCTATGCTCGCCCCCTTCGTTCCCATCCCCTAGCTCCATTTCTCATCGCGGCCGAAAGCTTCTCGCCGCCGGCCATGGCGTAGCCGTGGCCATAGCTGCGCACGCTCACAACGGAGCGCCTCATCATGCTCAGAAAGCCCCCCAGGAGGCCAACGCAGCCGCTAGCCGGCCCCCTAGTGCATCGCAGCCTCGTGCCCGCATGTTCCCGAACTCCGGCCGCCGCAAAAGTTGCCGCCGCCGTCGATTTAGTCAACCCCGGCGCGAGGTGTTGCCACCGCTGGATGCGCGAGTCTCCCAGCTCGCCGTAGCCGCAAACCACGAGCGAAACAATGCTCTGTAGCTCCGTCCCGAGCATCTCCGGCGAGCCACCGCCGTGCTTTTGGTTGCCGGCGTCGACCGCTGACGTGGTCGCTTAATTAAGACTAATCACCACTAATCCCTCCCTAGCAGACGCTGACAGACGGCCCCCACCCGTTAGTTAACCACAGGGTTATACCCTGTTTAATTTAAGCTAATGACCGTGGCCGCACCAATCAGTTTGACCTGGCCACGTCACCGTTGACCTGGTCCCACACGTCAGCCACAGAAACCAGCCCTGGGTCACTGACCAGTGGGCCCGACTGGTCAGGTTTGACCCGGACCAGCCCTGTTGACTTGGTGACATCATCATGACATCAGGCTGACACAGTAATCCTTTTTCTGGAATTTAAATAAATCTTAAATGATTTATTTATTTCAGAAAATGTCCAAAACTTCTAAAAATCATAGAAAATCAACTGTAACTCCAAATGAAATAAATTATATATGAAAAATTATCAGAAAAATTCAAGGAATCCATCTGTACCATTTCCATGCATGTTAGAACAACTTAAGGCCACTGTTTAGGACAAATCAAATGAATGTTATTTAAATAACCACATGTGGAGTTTGAATTTGAACCTAGTGTTCAAACCAACTCCATTTAACTTGTTGCTAGTTGCATTAGGCCAACCAACAGCATATTGCCATGTCACGATCATGCATCATATTGTCGCATCACATTGATTGTGTTCTTCCTTGTTTGCCGGTATTTGTCCCCTCTCGATAGACGTGGTACCGACGCTGTGATCGTTGACACTGATGAAGACCCAATGTTATCTTCAGAAGTGCCAGGCAAGCAAAACCCCCTTGTTCATTCCGATACAAACCCACTCTCTCGCTCCTTCTCTCTTTTACTGCATTAGGACGACAACGATCATCTGCTACTTGTTGCGGTAGTTGAACCCCTTATCCTCTGCATGACCTGTCATTGCCACAGTAAATAGATGAAACCCACTAGCATGAGTAGGAGTTGTTTGAGCCCTGATGTGCCTACTCATTCATGCTTGTTTGTCATGCCGGCTACTGCTTAGAGTTGAGTCAGGTCTGATTCATCGGGGATGAATCGGAGTTGTGTGAACATGCCCTACTATGTGT
The DNA here is from genome assembly GCF_056163025.1 of Triticum urartu. Lineage (NCBI taxonomy): Eukaryota > Viridiplantae > Streptophyta > Magnoliopsida > Poales > Poaceae > Triticum > Triticum urartu. The sequence goes on from NC_141873.1 coordinate 433,708,299, forward strand.
GAGCTAAGTGTGTGAACACGATTTGGTAAAGGTAGCGGTGAGAGGCCATGTAGGAGTACATGGTGGGTTGTCTCATTGAAACCGTCCTCAGGAACTGAGTTCTGTGTCTGTGATCCATGAACAGCTACTACCACTCATTGGGATCCTTAATTGACCCTCTCGGCTTCTTAATCACCCTAGTACTCTGTCCAGGAGTTGCAACTAGTTTCTGGTGTTTGTAGGTTATGTGTTGGCGGCCGTGCGTAGCGCTAACCCTAGGGGTGGGCTATGTTGCGGTAGATACACCGTGGCACGGTGTACCGGGCGCCCGTTTGGTGTCTCGTGAACCCTGTTCACATCGTTCGGGGCCGTATGTGGAAACCTCGGCCGGACTCCCTGCCGATGGAACCTGGATAGGCGATAAACCTGGACTAGAGACTTAAGTGTCCAGGTAGGCCGTGGCCGACACCCTCGTTGGGCTTCCGCTTGAAGGTTGCCGAGTACATGTCGTGTAAACGACGGTAAGTGGTGGGAGCGTGTGTGAAGAAGTACACCCCTGCAGGGTTATCATTATCTATTCGAATAGCCGGATTCCTCGGATATGGAAACTTGGACCCCTTGCATAGTTCATAGACAAGTGAAAGTGGATACTCTAAAACTCGCAAGATAAGTGTGAGTGCTATGGATGGCCTTCTCGTAGGGAGACGGGAGCGGATCCATCATGGTGTATTGAGTGGTGAATATGTGGACTCGTGTGCGCCACCTCAAAATAGTTGCTTGCAATCGTAGTTCAGGTTAGCCACTGAGTCAAAGCTGGCTTGCTGCAGTTAAACTCCACCACCCCCCTTGTTGATACCGATGCAGATGTAGTTTAGTACTGATGTAAGTCTTGCTGAGTACCTTTGTACTCACGTTTGCCTAATTTATGTTTTGCAAATATATTTCAGTCTTGCTAGTAGTTCCGCGTGGACTTCGACGTTTAGCTTGATACCTCAGCTATGATCTTGTGCCCTCGGCAGGATCTGGTAGATAGTCAGGCTTCTTAGCCTTTTCCATTTGTAGATGTCTGTACTCAGACATGTTAAGCTTCCGCATGTGCTCTGCATTGTATGCTATGACTGCTGGGTCATGAGACCCATGTTTGTAATATCTCGCTCCTCGGAGCCTAATAAATAAATACTTGAGTTGTAGAGTTATGTTGTGATGCCATGCTGTATTTACACATGTTAAGCTTCCGCATGTGCTCTGCATTGTATGCTATGACTGCTGGGTCATGAGACCCATGTTTGTAATATCTCGCTCCTCGGAGCCTAATAAATAAATACTTGAGTTGTAGAGTTATGTTGTGATGCCATGTTGTATTTACACATATCGAGCATATTGTGTGTATGATTGAAATGCTTGGTATGTGTGGGATCCGACAATCTAGTTGTTTATCCTTGACAGCCTCTCTTATGGGGAAATGTAGTCTAGTGCTTCCATGAGCCATAGTAGTCCGCTACAGCCCGGTTCACCGGAGTCCTGCTAGCCCAGCACTACTGCTCAGGACACTTGACTGGCCGGCATGTGTTTCACTTCGTTCCTATGTCTGTCCCTTCGGGGAAATGTCACGCTGTGATATCCGGAGTCCTGCCTAGCCTGCTACATCCCGGGTTCCCCGGAGTCCTGTTAGCCCAGTGCTACAGCCCGGAATCACTCGCTGATGACCGACATGCTCGATGTGGTTCGTGTATGCCTGTCACCATAGGTCTGTGCCGCTTTGGGTTCACTACTAGCCATGTCGGCCCGGGTTCTCTGTCATATGGATGCTAGCGACATTATCATATACGTGAGCCTAAAGGCGCAAACGGTCCCGGGCCATGGTAAGGCGACACCCGTGGGATACCGTGCGTGAGGTCGCAAAGTGATATGAGGTGTTACCGGCTACATTGATGTGGCTTGGAATCGGGGTCCTGACACTGGAGTCCTCGTCGAACTCCCACTTGAGTTCGGTCGCATCCCCTGTAATGGCATCATCGGCACCTGCATCTGGTTTGGAAGTAATCTATGAGTCACGGGGACTCAGCAATCTCACACCCTCGCGATCAAGGCTATTTAAGCTCGTGGGTAGGAAAGGTAGTGAGGTGGAGCTGCAGCAAGCACTAGCATAAATGGTGGCTAACTTACGCAAATGAGAGCGAGAAGATGAGCAAAGCACGGTCGATAAACTATGATCAAGAAGTGATCCTAGAACTACTTACGTTCAAGCATAACACGAGACCGTGTTCTCTTCCCGGACTCCGTCGAAAAGAGACCATCACGGCTACACACGCTATTGATTCATTTTAATTAAGTTTAGTGTCAGGTTCTCTACCACCGGATATTAACAAATTCCCATCTGCCCATAACCGCGGGCACGACTTTCGAAATTTCAAAACCCTGCAGGGGTGTCCCAACTTAGCCCATCACAAGCTCTCACGGTCAACGAAGGATATTCCTTCTCCCAGGACGACCCGATCAGACTCGGAATCCCGGTTACAAGACATCTCGACAATGGTAAAACAAGTCCAGCAAAGCCGCCCGATGTGCCGACAAATCCCGATAGGAGCTGCACATATCTCGTTCTCAGGGCACACCGGATGAACACTACGTACAACTAAAACCAACCCTCAAGTTTCCCCAAGGTGGCGCTGCAAGTGGCTCTGTTTTGGACTAACACTCAGAGGAGCACTGGCCCGGGGGTTTAAAATAAAGATGACCCTTGAGTCCATGGAACCCAAGGGAAAAAGGCTTAGGTGGCAAATGGTAAAACCAAGGTTGGGCCTTGCTGGAGGAGTTTTATTCAAGGCGAACTGTCAAGGTTTTCCCATTATAACCCAACCGCGTAAGGAACGCAAAATCAAGGAACATAACACCGGTATGACGGAAACTAGGGCGGCAAGAGTGGAACAAAACACCAGGCATAAGGCCGAGCCTTCCACCCTTTACCAAGTATATAGGTGCATTAAAGTAAACAAGATATAATAATGATATCCAAAATATAAACATGTTCCAACAAGGAACAAACTCCAATCTTCACCTGCAACTAACAACGCTATAATAGGGGCTGAGCAAAGCGTTAACATAGCCAAACAACGGTTTGCTAGGACAATGTGTGTTAGAGGTTTGACATGGCAATAGGGGAGGCATTATAAAGCATTTGGTAGGTATCGCGGCATAGCAATAGAGCGAGCAACTAGCAAGCAAAGATAGAAGTGATTTCGAGGGTATGGTCATCTTGCCTGCAAAGTTCTCCGAGTTGACGTAAGCTTGATCCTCGTAAGCGTAATCAACGAGTTCCTCGATCACGTACTCGTCTCCCGGCTCTACCCAAGGAAAGAACACAAGCAAAGGAAACCACAATCAACCACGGTGCAATGCGCAAGCAACATGATGCAAAACATGGCATGATATGCGGGATGTGATATGCAATGCATATGCGTGCTCCGGAAGGAAAAGATTGAACCAGGCCTCAACTTGGAAAACCAAGAGTGCCGCTGGAAAGATGAGTTGATTTCGGTCGAAATAGATATAAAGATCACCGGAATCGGATGCACGGTTTGCAAATGGCAAGCAAGACAATAATGGCACTATCCTGCAATTAACAGCAGGATGCCATCTAGAATGCAACAAGAAACTAAGCTACTACACTCCAACATAGGAACAAAATACATGGCAGTGATCTCCTCAAGATGCTTGTTAAAAGATGAACACTGAGCTACGGCTAAATCACACAATAGCAGGTTTAAACAAGCATGGCAAAAGTGCAAAATATATCAGCTTCACAGACTTAGAGAAAATAACAACATGCCAGGAATTAACATCAGGAAGCAATGTTTAGAGCAAGGTAACAATATGCTACAGGATCAGAACATAGCAAAGCAAGGCATGGCATGAATCTGCTCAAAGCATATAACAAAAGTCCCTTACTGACCATAAGCCAAAAAGGATAAGAAGATATGATGGCACCCACGTAAGCACAGCAAGTTTCGTTAACAGATTCAGACTTCACAGAAAACTGGACATGGCATAAACAGAGTTACGTATGCATGTTTGCGAGCTCGATGCACTCAACACAAGGCATTGCATGATAAGCTAAGAATACACCCAGCACCAAGACATGTTCAAGAAGCTAACCATGGCAAGAACCAGTTCATAGCATGCATGGATCAACTACAACAACCTTGGCAAAATTGATTAACACGTAAACAATCTGCCAGGAACATTTTGTAGCAAAAGTAGAGCAAGATTGAGTCATGCTAGGGTACTCCATAAATGCAAACAAGGACATGGATGGATAGAGCACAACCATATGCCCAAATAATCCTTACTGAACATACTCAACAGAGGCATGGATCACTCTGTAGCAACATGAATACATGGCATAAAAATAACAACAGGGAAATGACTTAGTGAAATTCTAAGTCCCTGAAATCCGCAACATCACGAGAGCTACTTTGCATGCATGTGCTAGTCACCACATTGATCAAAAAAATACATGGCATACACCCTTGTAAAGATAGCATGGCATAGCCCAAAACACATGTAGGGCTCAAGTTATATGCAGCACACAATAATCATGGCAAAAATGACAAATGCTCATAAACTGCTAAGAATCAGGAACTAACATTATGAAGAACTCTTGCAACAGCATTTTAGGCCTCAAGATGGACTCAAACAAGCTTGGTGCAATGGAACAAAATGTAGAGCACATCCTAACGAACATTTTGATATGCCACACGCACGAAACGGAGCTATGATGACAGAGATATGATGCGATGAATAGAGCTAGAAAATGTTGCAGACTTAGGAAAAATACGAGGTCAACCTAGGGTTTGACCCGATCTGGATCTGAGCGGCGTGGATCCCGAGGTTCACCGGCGCTCTTGCCGGAGTTGAAGTAGAGGACGGCGGCGCGGGGCGCGGAGCTCGCCGGATCAAGGCCGGGGAGGTCCGGCCGGTGCCGCGGCGAGGAACGGCGGCGAGGGCACACCAGCGAGGCAGAGGAGCTCAGCCCCGGCCGGCGAGGGGCGGCGGAGGCGGCGGCCGGCGGTTGCGGCCGGGCGGCGGAGCGACACGGTGGAGGCGCGGGCGAGCGAACGGCGGAGTGAGGCACGCGGGCCGCGGGGGCTGGCGGCGGGCCCAAGCGGGTGGAGGCGGTGACGTGGCACGTGGGAATTGGGCACGGGCGACGACGGACGTTTCCGGCGGCGGCGGGAGGAGCTAGACTAGGGTTTTGGACCCGAAATTTTGGAGGGGGGGCCTATTTATAGATTCTAGGAGCTAGGAGAGTCCAAATGAGGTGCAGTTTTCGGCCACGCGATCGTGATCGAACGGCCAAGAGGATGGAGGGGGTTTGGATGGGTTTTTGGCCACTTTGGAAGGGTGTTGGTCTGCAACACACATGAGGCCTTTACGGTTCCCCGGTTAACCGTTGGAGTATCAAACGAAATCCAAATGGCATGAAACTTGACAGGCGGTCTACCAGTGGTGTACCAAGGCCGCTTGCAAAATCTCGGTCCAATCCGAGAATGTCTAACACCCGCACACGAAAAGAGGCAAAAGGGGGCGCCGGAGGACATAGGAGTGTCGGAATGCAAAACGGACAATGGGAAAAATGATCGGATGCATGAGACGAACACGTATGCAAATGAGATGCACATGATGACATGATATGAGATGCATGACATGGGAAAAATGCAAAACAAATACAAAACCCAACCACGAGGGAATATCATAACTTAGAGCCGAAAATGGCAAGAGTTGGAATACAAATATGGTAAATTACATCCGGGGCATTACAACACTCCACCACTACGAAAGGATCTCGTCCCGAGATCTAGGACTAAAAGAACTCCCGATATTCGGAATGGAGGTGGTCCTCATGTTCCTAGGTGGCTTCTCGGTCGGAATGATGTGACCACTTCACTTTCAGGAATTTGATAGACTTGTTGCGAGTCTTGCGCTCAGTTTCTTCAATAATAGCAACGAGATGCTCATGATAATACATGACTTCTTGGAGATCAATCTCTTCGAAGTTGATGGTGCGGTTAGTAGTCTTGAAACACTTGCGAAGCTGTGACACGTGAAACACGTCGTGCACATTTGCAAAGTTGGACAGAAGCTCAAGTTGATAGGTGAGGTCGCCTCTTTTGCCAATGATCTTGAAAGGACCCACGTATCTAGGGGCAATCTTCCCTTTGATACCGAAGCGACGAGTGCCTTTCATTGGAGAGATGCGGAGGTAGACATGGTCTCCAATCTCGAAAGCCAAGTCACGATGCTTGCTATCATAGTAACTCTTCTGGCGCTATTGCGCGGCTTTCAGATTTTCACGAATGACTTTGCACATATCTTCAGCCTATGTGATCAAGTCATTGCCAAGAAGTTGGCGTTCACCAGTCTCTGACCAATTAAGAGGAGTACGACACTTTCTGCCATAGAGAATCTCGGATGGGGCCTTGCCCGAACTCGCTTGGAAGTTGTTGTTGTAGGAGAACTCGGCATATGGAAGACAATCTTCCCACTTCATACTGAAAGAAATGACACAAGCCCTGAGCATATCTTCAAGAATTTGATTTACTCGCTCGACTTGTCCACTAGTTTGGGGATGAAAGGCTGTGCTGAACCGAATGTTGGTGCCCATGGCCTTCTGGAAGGAATCCCAAAACTTAGAAGTAAAGATGCTTCCACGATCTGAGGATATCAACTGCGGAATTCCGTGCAAAGAGACAATCCTGGAGGTATATAGCTCTGCTAACTGAGCTGCTGTGATAGATTCTTTGATAAGAAGAAAATGAGCCACTTTAGTGAGCTTGTCGATGACGACGAAGATAGCATCATTGCCACGCTTGGATTTGGGAAATCCAGTCACGGAGTCCATATCAATATGGTCAAACTTCCATTCTGGAATAGCAAGAGGTTAGAGGATACCAGCTGGTTGTTGGTGTTCTGCTTTCACTCTTCTGCAGACATCACATTCATTCACAAACTGAGCAATCTCGCGCTTCATTCGAGTCCACCAATACGACTACTTGAGGTCATGGTACATCTTTGTACTTCCAGGATGAATAGATAGGAGTGAATTGTGAGCCTCATTCATATTGACTTTACGAAGGTCACCCTTAGGAACAACAATTCGGTCCTTGAAGAATAGAGTATCTTTGTCATCAAGGCGACAACACTTGTACTTGGGTTGGCTCTTGGCAATCCCATTCTTCACCTTCTTCACCATTGCATCAAGAAGTTGAGCCTCACGAATCTGATCTTCCAGAGTAGGAGAGACTTGGAGGTTGGCAAGAAATCCTTGAGGAACAACTTGGAGATTAAGTTTGCGGAAAGCTTCACAAAGATCCGGTTGGAAGGGCTTGAGAATCAAACTGTTGCAGTAAGCCTTCCTGCTCAAAGCATCAGCAATGACATTGGCCTTGCCTGGAGTATATTCCATACTCGGATTATACTCTTGAATCATCTTGACCCAACGAGTCTGCCTGAGGTTGAGGTTGAGCTGAGTGAAGATGTACTTGAGACTCTTATGATCAGTGAAGTTGTCCACTTTCCTTCCCAACAAGAGATGTCTCCATGTTAAAAGAGCATGGACAACTGCCGCCAACTCGAGGTCATGAGTGGGGTAGTTCTTTTCGTTGGGCTTCAACTGGCGAGAGGTATAGGCCACAACTTTCTTCTCTTGCATTAACACAGCACCGAGACCTTGCAGGGAAGCATCACAAAAAACCTCGAATGGTTTGGATTCATCAGGAGGAGTCAGAACTGGAGTTGTGACTAACTTCTCTCTGAGGGTGTTGAAAGCCACGTCACATTCAGGCGTCCAGACATACTTCACATGCTTCTGGAGGAGGTTGTAAAGAGGCTTCGTGATTTTAGAAAAATTCTCAACGAATCTTCGACAATAGCTTGCAAGCCCAAGAAAGCTGCGGAGCTGTGACATGTCTCCAACGTATCTATAATTTTTGATTGCTCCATGCTATATTATCTACTGTTTTGGACTATATTGGGCCTTATTTTCCACTTTTATATTATTTTTGGGACTAACCTATTAACTGGAGGCCCAGCCCAGAATTGCTGTTTTTTTGCCTATTTCAGTGTTTCGAAGAAACCGAATATCAAACGGAGTCCAAATGGAATAAAACCTTCGGGAACGTGATTTTCTCACCGAACGTGATCCAGGAGACTTGGACCCTACTCCAAGGAGTCAAAGAGGCGATCATGAGGGTGGGGGGCGCCCCCCTAGGGCGCGCCCCCTGCCTCATGGGCCCCTCGATGCTCCACTGACGTACTCCTTCCTCCTATATATACCTACGTACCCCCAAACAAACAGATACGGAGCCAAAAACCTAATTCCACCGCCGCAACTTTCTGTATCCACGAGATCCCATCTTGGGCCCTGTTCCGGAGCTCCGCCAGAGAGGGACATCATCATGGAGGGCTTCTACCTCATCATAGCCTCTCCGATGAAGTGTGAGTAGTTTACCTCAGACCTTCGGGTCCATAGTTAGTAGCTAGATGGCTTCTTCTCTCTTTTTGGATCTCAATACAAAGTTCTCCCCCTCTCTTGTGGAGATCTATTCAATGTAATCTTGTTTTTGTGGTGTGTTTGTTGAGACCGATGAATTGTGGGTTTATGATCAAGTCTATCTATGAATAATATTTGAATCTTCTCTGAATTCTTTTATGTATGATTGGTTATCTTTGCAAGTCTCTTCGAATTATCCATTTGGTTTGGCCAACTAGATTGGTAGTTCTTGCCATGGGAGAAGTGCTTAGCTTTGGGTTCGATCTTGCGGTGTACTTTCCCAGTGATAGAAGGGGCAGCACGGCACGTATTGTGTCGTTGCCATCGAGGATAACAAGATGGGGTTTATTTCATATTGCATGAATTTATCTCTCTACATCATGTCATCTTGCTTAAGGCGTTACTCTATTTTTAACTTAATACTCTAGATGCATGCTGGATAGCGGTCGATGAGTGGAGTAATAGTAGTAGATGCAAAATCGTTTCGGCCTACTTGTCACGGACGTGATGCCTATATACATGATCATGCCTAGATATTCTCATAACTATGCTCAATTCTGTCAATTGCTCAACAGTAATTTGTTCACCCACCTTAAAATACTTATGCTCTTGAGAGAAGCCACTAGTGAAACCTATGGCCCCTGGGTCTATTCTCATCATATTAATCTCCATCACTTTAATCTTGCTTTGCTTTTTTACTTTGCCTTTACTTTTTACTTTGCATCTTTATACCAAAAATACCAAAAATATTATATCCATCAGATCTCACTCTCGTAAGTGACTGTGAAGGGATTGACAACCCCTAATCGCATTGGTTGCGAGTAGCTATCGTTTTGTGCAGGTACGAGGGACTTGAGTGTGGCCTCCTACTCGATTGATACCTTGGTTCTCAAAAGCTGAGGGAAATACTTACGCTACTCTGCTGCATCATCCCTTCCTCTTCGGGGAAATCCAACGCAAGCTCAAGAGGTAGCAAGAAGGATTTCTGGCGCCGTTGCCGGGGAGTCTACGCAAAAAGTCAACATACCAAGTACCCATCACAATCCCTATCTCTCGCATTACACTATTTTGCATTTGCCTCTCGTTTTCCTCTCCCCCACTTCACCCTTGTAGTTTTATTCGCCCTCTCTTTCCCAATCTCTTTCTCCTTCTCCTCCCTCTCTTTTCCGCTTGCCTTTTTGTTTGCTCGTGTGCTAGTTTGCTTGCTTGTTGTTATGTCTGAAATTGGGGAAGTTATCGCCGATATGGGCGATTACAATATCATGGAAAATTCTAATGCTCCTGCTGAAGAACCCCCTACCTACCATACAAAAAGATTTCGAATCGGTAGCGGTAATATTATTGGAAAAGGAGTTATTCAATATTTCTTTACTTGTGCCGGTGCTTTGCCCTCTATGGGCGGTTCTATTCTCCATAGAACTAGTAGTCTTGCGGACGCTATTGCTATGCTTATCGTTGAACTTGGAAGGCAATTTATGCATATGCACCCATCTATACAAAGAGTTTTCCTAGAATTTTCTAATGTCGAGCATTCCTCTGTTAAGCATGCCGCTACTATCTTTTTGGCTCATGAATTCAGATTTATAATAAAAGAAGCCAAAGAAATCTTTGTGCACTATAGGGTGGACACTGGTCGTCCTCCCATAGAATCTCTCCTCTTCGATCAAGAAGAAATTATGCGCTTTCAATCTCTTGACTATGTTGCTTTTAATGAAAACCTTAGAAAAAAGGTGCCAATCAATATTTTAATTGATAGAATCTCCGAACTTAATGATGATTTGGCTATTCGAAATAATGAGCTAGGATGCTCTCTTGAGTTTAGGCTCACAAGGTTCTATCAAAAGAATGCTTATAATGATGAATTGGTTGTACAATACGAACGGCCGAAAGAGAAACCTATACCTCCTAAAATTGATCTTGGGGACTTCTGTCCTATTAAATTTAGCCCTTTTGATTACTTTTTCTTTCCTCAAATAAAACTTGCTGCCGAACTTAGAGAATATGAAATGAGTTTCACCGATCTATCTTATTACTACGGCACAACCTAGATCTATCCTCGCTTTTATGCCTAGTTAGGGGCGTTAAACGATAGCGCTTGTTGGGAGGAAACCCAATTTTATTTTTATTCCTTGCTTTTTGCTCCTGTTTAGAAATAAATAAATTATTTAGCCTCTGCTTTGGTTGTGTTTTTTGTGTTTAATTAGTGTTTGTGCCAAGTAGAACTGTTGGGAAGACTTGGGGAGAGTCTTGTTGAACTTGCTGTAAAAAACAGAAACTTTAGCGCTCACGAGAACTGCTTTAATTTTCATTTGAAGAGTGCTATTTAGTTAATTCTTTTTGCAGATGATTAATAGATAAATTACTCACGTCCAGAAAATTATTTTAGAATTTTCGGGGTTCCAGATCTTGCGCTAGCTACAGATTACTATAGACTATTCTGTTTTTGACAGATTCTGTTTTTCGTGTGTTGTTTGCTTATTTTGATGAATCTATGGTTAGTAAAATAGTTTATAATCCATAGAGAAGTTGGAATACATTAGGTTTAACACCAATATAAATAAAGAATGAGTTCATTACAGTACCTTGAAGTGGTCTTTTGTTTTCTTTCGCTAACGGAGCTCATGAGTTTTCTACTTTAAGTTTTGTGTTGTGAAGTTTTCAAGTTTTGGGTGAATTCTTTTGATGGATTATGGAACAAGGAGTGGCAAGAGCCTAAGCTTGGGTATGCCCATGGCACCCCCAAGATAATCCAAGGACACCAAAAAGTCAAAGCTTTGGGATGCCCCGGAAGGCATCCCCTCTTTCATCCACTTCCATCGGTAATTTACTTGGAGCTATATTTTTATTCACCAACATGATATGTGATTTGCTTGGAGCGTCTTGTATTATTTTTGTCTTTGTGTTTTAGTATGCCACAATCATCCTTGTTGTGCACACCTTTTGAGAGATCCATACATGAATTAAAATTTTATAGAATACTCTATGTGCTTCACTTATATCTTTTGAGCTATGTAATTTTGCTCTATGTGCTTCACTTATATCTTTCAGCGTTATAATTTTGCTCTATGTGCTTCATTAGATATTTTAGAGCACGGTGGTGGATTTGTTTTAAAGAAACTATTTATCTCTCATGCTTCACTTAAATTATTTTGAGAGTCTCTTAATAGCATGGTAATTTGCTTAATAATAATATGCTTGGTATTCAAGATTTGTGAAACTTTCTTTTGAGTGTGTTGAATACTAAGAAAAGATTGAAACATGATAATTGTTTTGAGATATGGAGGTGATAATATTAAAGTCATGCTAGTTGAGTAGTTGTGAATTTAAAGAATACTTGCGTTGAAGTTTGTGATTCCCGTAGCATGCATGTATGGTGAACCGTTATGTGATGAAGTCGGAGCATGATTTATTTATTGATTGTCTTCCTTATGAGTGGTGGTCGGGGACGAGCGATGGTATTTTCCTACCAATCTATCCCCCTAGGAGCATGCGCGTAATACTTTGCTTTGATAACTTCTAGATTTTTGCAATAAGTATATGAGTTCTTTATGACTAATGTTGAGTCCATGGATTATACGCACTCTCACCCTTCCACCTTTGCTAGCCTCTCTAATACCGTGCACTTTTCGCCGGTATCATACACCTACCATATACCTTCCTCAAAACAGCCACCATACCTACCTATTATGGCATTTCCATAGCCATTCCGAGATATATTGCCATGCAACTTTCCACCGTTCTGTTTATTATGACACACTCCATCATTGTCATATTTCATATCCCGGTACACCGCCGGAGGCATTCATATAGAGTCATATTTTGTTCTAAGTATTGAGTTGTAAGAAAAATGAAAGTGTGATGATCATCATTTTTAGAGCATTGTCCCAAGTGAGGAAAGGATGATGGAGACTATGATTCCCCCACAAGTCGGGATGAGACTCCGGACAAAAAATAAAAGAGGCCAAAGAAGCCCAAAAAAAGAGAAAAAAAGAGGCCATAAAAAAAGAGAAAAGGCCCAAATAAAAAAATGAGAGAAAAAGAGAGAAGGGACAATGTTACTATCCTTTTACCGCACTTGTGCTTCAAAGTAGCACCATGATCTTCATAGTAGAGAGTCTCTCATGTTATCACTTTCATATACTAGTGGGAATTTTACATTGTACAACTTGGCTTGCATATTCCAATGATGGGCTTCCTCAAAGCGCCCTAGGTCTTCGTGAGCAAGCAAGTTTGATGCACACCCACTTAGTTTCTTTTGATGAGCTTTCATATACTTATAGCTCTAGTGCATCCGTTGCATGGCAATCCCTACCCACTCACATTTATATCTATTGATGGGCATCTCCATAGCCCATTGATACACCTAGTTGATGTGAGACTATCTTCTCCTTTTTGTCTTCTCCACAACCACTATTCTATTCCACCTATAGTGCTATATCCATGGCTCACGCTCATGTATTGCGTGAAGATTGAAAAAGTTTTGAAAAAGTTAGAGTATGAAACAATTGCTTGGCTTGTCATTGGGGTTGTGCATGATTTAAATACTTTGTGTGGTGAAGATAGAGCATAGCCAGACTATATGATTTTGTAGGGATAACTTTCTTTGGCCATGTTATTTTGAGAAGACATAATTGCTTTGTTAGTATGCTTGAAGTATTATTATTTTTATGTCAATATAAACTTTTGGCTTGAATCTTTCGAATCTGAATATTCATATCACAATTAAGAAGATTTACATTGAAATTATGCCAAGTAGCACTCTGCATCAAAAATTCTCTTTTTATCATTTACCTACTCGAGGACAAGCAGGAATTAAGCTTGGGGATGCCTGATACGTCTCCAACGTATCTATAATTTTTCATTGCTCCATGCTATATTATCTACTGTTTTGGACTATATTGGGCTTTATTTTCCACTTTTATATTATTTTTGGGACTAACCTATTAACCGGAGGCCCAGCCCAGAATTGCTTTTTTTTGCCTATTTCAGTGTTTCGAAGAAACGGAATATCAAACGGAGTCCAAACGGAATAAAACCTTCGGGAATGTGATTTTCTCACCGAACCTGATCCAGGAGACTTGGACCCTACTCCAAGGAGTCAAAGAGGCGATCACGAGGGTGGGGGCGCGCCCCCTACCTCGTGGGCCCCTCGATGCTCCACCGACGTACTCCTTCCTCCTATATATACCTACGTACCCCCAAAATAACAGATACGGAGCCAAAAACCTAATTCCACCGCCGCAACTTTCTGTATCCATGAGATCCCATCTTGGGGCCTATTCTGGAGCTCCGTCGGAGAGGGCCGTCATCACGGAGGGCTTCTACATCATCATAGCCTCTCCGATGAAGTGTGAGTAGTTTACCTCAGACCTTCGGGTCCATAGTTAGTAGCTAGATGGCTTCTTCTCTCTTTTTGGATCTCAATACAAAGTTCTCCCCCTCTCTTGTGGAGATTTATTCGATGTAATCTTGTTTTTGTGGTGTGTTTGTTGAGACCGATGAATTGTGGGTTTATGATCAAGTCTATCTATGAATAATATTTGAATCTTCTCTGAATTCTTTTATGTATGATTGGTTATCTTTGCAAGTCTCTTCGAATTATCCGTTTGGTTTGGCCAACTAGATTGGTAATTCTTGCCATGGGAGAAGTGCTTAGCTTTGGGTTTGATCTTGTGGTGTCCTTTCCCAGTGAAAGAAGGGGCAGCAAGGCACGTATTGTATCGTTGCCATCGAGGATAACAAGATGGGGTTTATTTCATATTGCATGAATTTATCTCTCTACATCATGTCATCTTGCTTAAGGCGTTGCTCTGTTTTTAACTTAATACTCTAGATGCATGCCGGATAGTGGTCGATGAGTGGAGTAATAGTAGTAGATGCAGAATCGTTTCGGTCTACTTGTCACGGACGTGATGCCTATATACATGATCATGCCTAGATATTCTCATAACTATGCTCAATTCTGTCAATTGCTCAACAATAATTTGTTCACCCACCATAAAATACTTATGCTCTTGAGAGAATCCACTAGTGAAACCTATGGCCCCCGGGTCTATTCTCATCATATTAATCTCCATCACTTTAATCTTTCTTTGCTTTTTTACTTTACCTTTACTTTTTAATTTGCATCTTTATACCAAAAATATCAAAAATATTATATCTATCAGATCTCACTCTCGTAAGTGACCATGAAGGGATTGACAACCCCTAATCGCGTTGGTTGCGAGTAGCTATCGTTTTGTGCAGGTACGAGGGACTTGAGCGTGGCCTCCTACTGGATTGATACCTTGGTTCTCAAAAACTGAGGGAAATACTTACGCTACTCTGCTGCATCATCCCTTCCTCTTCGGGGAAATCCAACGCAAGCTCAAGAGGTAGCAAGCTGCTTCACATTCTGAGGCGGTTCCCAATTCACAATTGCAGACACCTTCTCAGGATTAATAGCTATCACTACAAAAAAATACACTTCCGTGATGATACGTGTTTGTCACAGTAGGTCGCGTTTTCTGTCATGCATGTACATCCATGACAAATTTATGACAGAATCAAGATAGTCATACATGTGTTGTCGTAGAAGTGTTCCATGACATTACCAAAATTATCATCACGGAAGTGTCCACTTCCATGACAATAAATCACACGTCACAGAAGTGCTTTCGTCAAGCGTGACCGACACGCGACATCCACCGTAACGGAACACCGTTAAGCTATTGGGTCGGATTTTGGATCTGATAACCCGTTAACAGCCATGACAAATGCCGATTTTTCACGTGTAAAATTCTCATTGGCTGACGGATCCACGCGTCAGCTCCGCGTTGGCACAGGTGTCACTCATCCAACGGTCACAATGGGCCTATGATATGTTGACACGTGGACCGGCCCAAAAGTGGCCCACAAAGATTAAATGGGCCGGCCCAACCGAAGGCCCATAAGATTTAGCGGACCATAATGGGCCGGCCCAGCTAAAGGCCCACGCGATTTTGCAAACCATAATGCTGGCCCAGCTAAAGGCCCACTAGATTCTGCCGACCATAATGGGCCGGCCCAGCTAAAGGCCCAACATTCTCTGTCAAATCGGCCCGTCAACGGCCTGTCCTAAACTTGTCATCAACGCGGCCCATGGTCACTTCTGGCCCGTTAACAGTCCGCTAAGTAATTGGGCCGAATTACGGCCCGGTGTATTTCCGGCCTATTAAAGTTCCGGCTTCATTTGGGCCCATTTACAATCCATCAAAACTTTCGGCCCATGAACGACCGTGAAGGATTTGGGTCATATTCGGCCATGTCTGACATTCGGCCTGTTAGAGGCCCACTATAGCGTTGGGCCACTTTCGGCCTATTGTCATTTTCGGCATGTTAACGCCGGACGTAAACCATGGGCCATATGTGGCCCAATGTCATATCGGGCCCATTAACGGCCCATATAAAAATGACGATAATCTAGCCCGACCAAAGTTCTGGCCTGTTAAAGGCTCGTGTATTAGGTCGGCGCATTTACGGCCCGTCCGAATTTCGGCCTGTTAAAGTCCAGTGGGTTATTTGGCACAATCAGGGCCCAATCTCACTTTCGGTCTATTAAAGGCCCATGTATTTTATGGGCTCGAGATATTTACACCTGTAAATGGCCTATTTTTACCGAGGGCCCAAATTATGTTTAGGCCTGTTAAAGGCCCACTATGGGCACATGCCTACCAGAAAAATATGAAAGCTTATGCTGATTTAGGCCCAGATCTTTTTAGTGGGATACATGCCAATTTCGGCTTGTAATCGTTTTTAGCCCAATTGGAATGGGCCCGATGAATGTTGGCATGTTGGGCTCCTACGAAGGTTTCGGCCGAATACATTACTAAGATAAACCTACACTATACAAAAATAGCAGCGTAATTACTGCAGCCTGAGGCAGCATCATAAATGTTGTATCACAACAAAATAAATTCCAACCATACAACAAAAGGCCTGTTGGCATAAAGTTTACAGTCCTTCCAGATAAAAGCACCATTAGATGTATAGAAGCACAGATCATTTGACCTGAGTGCTAATGTTTCAGGCTGTAGAATCTGATGGAGCAGCATGATCTCCACCTTTTTTCCGCCATTGCTCTTGAACAATGAAGCGAGTGTCTGATAGTCTGGTTTCAAAACCATTCATATATTGACAACATTTCTCAACCACTATTCTTGTTTCCGAAACAACGTCCATTAGGGATTGGACTTGTGTCTGGAGCACAGATATATCACTCTGTCTAGCAGGAAGATTTTGTTCAGTAGGCGATTTGGACGAGGTTACCTTGACAACCAACCCAGAATTATGCAGGAAGGTGCTTTTTGCATTGTTAGTGGAGAGATACTGACACACTGTAGCAAGAGGTGACATTGTGCCTGTAGTAGCCTCGTCACCTTCAGGTGGTTGCAGCTGTTCAATCATTTGTTCCATAGCTTCCTGAAAGTTTGAACTTGTAGATTAGTGTACCGGATAAGTTACTAATGAGACAAAAACAAACAAATTAGGTTCAACGTTTATACATAACTTATTTTGGTGAACTACTGTAATACATTAGCATGTATTGTAGTGCCAACTACATAATAAAATCACTTTCGAAACATATGTCCATGTAGCATGCCTACTGTATTTTCTATTTCCTCACATTCATTGACATCTAAGGATAAAGAGACATGGTTTAAAGTAGGATGAACATAGTATGACATCATTCATATCATGGGCAAACAGATATAAAACAAACATGCTATTTTATCATTGTGTGCGCACGTGAACATAACAACTAGATTACAGATCAAGACCAAAAGAATATCCTTCATCTCTTTTAAACCATGTAAGGTGAAACGATACGTTAAGACAACTGTGAATAAAAGTGAACAGAGTAACTGACATTGGCTGCAAACCAAGTAGTTAAATGAACACATCACAATACCAATCAGTTCAAGGCAGGAGGAGCAAGGACTTATAATAGCGGCTTGAACTGGTGTGCTCATGCCCTTCATCTTGCTGGTGTGGCAATCCTTGAAGATTTGCACTTCATTCGGTTCAGGTTCTTTTTGGTCTACACGGGATTTCCTCTGTATTTGGAACAAGTCAATATAGATACGATAATATGGCACAAAAAAAGAAGGAAGTGGCAGCTATTTACGAGAGCCTCGCAGTGTGCAATATAGCTATGAGATCCTGTGGTCTGTTGGAATTTCACTTTAGAACGGTTGGTTTTGTTCTCCAAACAGTTAGCCTAGAAGAAGATACACTTGTAAGGCACATACATAAATACAAGTTTAATATGTGGTCTGGTCAAATACATATAGCCTACCCGATACTTTGGATCAGACCAGTGTTTAACGAGGGCTGTCCAGTCTTCATCTGTAATATATTCCACTGGAGATGTTTGGCCGATTTCATTGTTAGCCTTGCCTTTAAAGTGAGATTTTCTAAGGTGGTACCGATACTATCGCAGAGCAGACTGAAAAACATGAGTGCATGCTTGTCTAGTTGCATCATCTTTCGGATCCAACTTGAACCTCATCTATTGAAAAAAGAATGTGAGTCTTATTAGGAGGAAACTAGAAAGTATGGGACAGAGCAAGACAATATTACTAATTGTGATGAATAACATTACTTACGGATAAATGGTCAAGGAAGGTGTTAAACTGGCTATTGTCTTTCTCATTCCTGTATTGGATCCACGTTGGGGGGATACGTGCATGACACCTAACGGCAACGGCTGCCTCTGATACTAACTTGGCTGACTCTGTAGCATCACGTGGCCTATTTAAACCTGCCTCAAAATGGATCTCCATTCTTCCTCCTTTAGATTTTGTTAATCTGTCAAGCATTATCCCTGATGTCTGTTTCCACTTGCGCCGCGGTGCTAGTTCAACAACGAATATGGAAAGTGTTAGTGTACATCAAACTGTGAGAGTATATATAAAGGAGCATGCAACTGCAACTTGACTCGGTCAGGTACCGTCTTGGTGTTGATGCTCATGAGGTTCATCTAATCTTGCCAAGTCCTGTTGTGTCAGCAGTGCTTCGGAAGTAGTGTTAGGTGTGAAGGCAGCTTGGGAACTGGCCAGTTCCGGAGCAAACGAACGAGTAACTAGTTGAGATGCTGGTACAGTTGAAGCGGATGCTGCAGCTGCTGGAGCAGGTGATACTGTATTTGTAGATTTAGCTGGTGGAGTTGGACCTTCTACTGCACTATAAGTACCAGCAGAATCTCGACGGCAGAACCTTTTCTGTTTCACCCGACGAGTAACAGCACTCCCTACTATATTATTTTCCTTGCTCTTTTTTGACTTTGCCATGTCAAGCTGTACCCACAACACAAAAGAATAAAATCACTCTTCAGAACTCATTGATGCATGAAACAGACAAACAATACTTTGATGTAAGACAACCGTATGAGGATGAAATATGTAAGAAAAATAGGACGAACACTACTTTGATGTAAGTCAAGCGCAGGATAGGAGGATGGAATATATACAAAAAAAGATAGCGTTTCATATCACACGTACGATAGGAGGATGGAATATGTATGAAAAAACAGTAAGCGGAAGGCATTTCAACAAAATTAGAAGAAATGAAAGCTAGGCACCATATGAACATGCAACCAATATCACTCTATCAGGTAAAAAGTGTCTCGTCGTAAGAGCCATTTCAAGAAATTAGAAGCAGTACAAGCTAGAAGACAATGCAAGATGCAACCTACATCACAGTCCCAAGTTAAATGTGTCTTATGGGTAAGTGATCGTTGCAGGTATAAGTTGTAAGCTACGTAGATGCAATTCAACATAATCAGAAGCAATACAAACTAGACATCATATGGAAAACGCAACCACGTATAACAGTTCCAAGTAAGAGCAAGCACCTGTGATGGTGGAGTAGGGGAGATGTGCTCATCATGTACACGTATGTTCTAGAAACAGGAACATGTGTCATATTCAGATGCATTATGTGTAAAGTAAGCAGATGCAATATAAGTTAGAAGCAATACAAGCTAGACATCATACGCAACATGCAACGACATATAATAGTGTCAAGTTAGAGCAAGCACCTGTGATGGTGGAGTAGGGGAGATGTGCTCATCATCTACACAGCTACGTTGACTGTCCAGCCTTATGTTGTCTTGCGAATCTTGTTGGGAGGATGGCGGAGTAGAATCTATAGAGACCCCCTGTTTGAGTTGCTCCGAAGGACCACCATCATCCACTGCCGGACTAATTTCCTTCAGTTGTAATGATTTTGCATTGTGAAGTCAAACCGATAAGAAAAAGGAATAAAATTCGCTCTTCAGAACTCATTCATGCATGATACTGATGAACACTACTCGGATGAAAGGCAAACACATGATGCGAGGATGGAATATGTATGAAAAACAGGATGGTGTGACATATTCACACCTATGATGTGGTAACTAAGCAGAAGGCATTTCAACAAATTAGAAGCACTGCAAGCTAGACACCATATGAAAGATGCAACCAATATCACTCTGCCAAGTTCAAACTGTATGGCGTTTCAACAAATTAGAAGCAGTACATGCTAGAAATCATATGCAAGACACAACCAATATCACAGTGGTGACTTAAAGGTGCCTTATCATAAGTGACTGATGCGGAATATGCAAGAATAGTAGTCTGATGTAGAAATAGGAACACATGTCATATTCACAGGCATTATGTGTAAAGTAAGCAGATGCAATTCAACAAAGTTAGAAGCAATACAAGCTAGACATCATACGCAACATGCAACCACATATAATAGTGCCAAGTTAGAGCAAGCACCTGTGATGGTGGAGTAGGGGAGATGTGCTCATCATCTACACAGCTAGGTTGACTGTCTAGCCTTGCGTTGTCTTGCGAATCTTGTTGGGAGGATGGCGAGGTAGAATCTGTAGAGAACCTCCATTTCAGTTGCTCGGAAGGACCACCATCATCCAATGCCTTGCTAATTTCCTTCAGCTTTATTGATTTTGCATTGTGAGGTCATACCGACAAGAAAAAGGAATATCATTCGCTCTTCAGAACTCATTCATGCATGATACTGACGAACACTACTCTGATGAAAGGCAAAGTCATGATACGAGGATGGAATATGTATGAAAAAATGGACGGCTTGACATATTCACACCTATGATGTGGTAACTAAGCAGAAGGCACTTCAAAAAATTAGAAACACTGCAAGACACCATATGGAAGGTGCAATCAATATCACTCTGCCAAGTTAAAACTGTCTCGTCATAGGTGGCGTTCATCAAACTAGAAGCAATACATGCTAGAAATCATATTCAAGACGCAAACCAATATCACACTGCCAACTTAAAGGTGTCCCATCATAAGTGACTGATGCAGGATACACAAGAAGAGTAGTTTCATGTAAGAACATGGTGTGATAGACAGATATAGTATGTACCAAAAACAGGAAAGTGTGTCATATTCACATGTATCATGTGTAAGCTAAGCAGATGCAGTTTACACTAATTAGGAGCAATACGAGCTAGACACCATATGCAACATGCAACCAGATATCAGACTCCCAAGTTAGAGCAAGCACCTTGGATGGTGGAGTAGGGGAGCGGAGACTTGGACCTTGTAATGCACAATCAGTACAAGGAGAATCGATACAGATGCTCCGTTTACGTTGCTGCAGAGGACCACCATCATTGCCTTCCTTACTCTTTTCCTTCCTCTTTCTTGATTTTGCCTTGTCAAGTCAAACCCACAAGAAAAAAGAATAAAATTTGCTCTTCAGAACTCATTGATGCATGATACTGATGTGTCGGCGTTCTGGGAACGAGGGTCCCCAGACTTGCCTGCCTGTGGCCTGCGGCGTGGCTCGAGGAGGGGCCCAGCACGGCCCATCTTCATCAACACAGACCCAAGACCCTCGCGAGGGGTCAAGCCTCGCGGGGCGGATGACACGGATCTTCCTCAGGCACGGCCTCATCAGGCTGGCTCGCGAGGAGGCGGAGAGATCAAGGCGGGGTACCTCACGCGGTGCCCATGACGCAAGCCATGATGACCAATGGTGCCAGGCGGGCGCCAGCCCGCGCAGTGTCTCCCTTTCCTCTTTGGTGCAAAGGGAGCAAGCGCAGGCGAGATCATCAAGCAAAGGCACCCGTTTCGGTGCAACGAGACCAAGACCAGCCCAACGGCAGGGAGGAAGTCATTGTGGAGCCCAAGCCAGCGTCACCACCAGAGCCTTTGGCAGGCGAGGACCAACCTTAGTCAGGATAAGTGTACCAGATGTTCCCCTTCAAAATGGCCAATTGTTGGCGCCCTTCCACTCAATATTTGGGAAGAGGCCCAGGGCCTTTGCCTATAAATAGGACTAGCCACCCCCAGGGTAGGGGGCGTCGAGAATCGGCCAACCCAGAAACAAGCTGGGATCGAAATCGAAATCGGAGAGAGAATCGAGAAGAGAGAGAGAGAGAGAGAAGGGTGACTGAACTCCTCCTAGCAGTTCATCCCCACAGCCAAGAACAGACCCTCGCGAGGCTGTTCTTCCTTGTATTGCTCATCATCATCAGCCCAAGAGGCAATCCACCACACCACACACTAGAGTAGGGTATTACACCACAACGGTGGCCCGAACCAGTATAAACCCTGTGTCTCTTGTGCTGTTCTTTCCATAGCTTAGATCTTAGCGAGGCGGAGGGGTGCAGGTAGGTAGAAGGCAAAATCTCCGCACGCACCCCAGTGTTCGAACCTCAAGGGTCTGCCGGAACCCGAAATCCGACATTTGGCGCGCCAGGTAGGGGTGCACCAGAGTTTTCCCTTCCGCCACCGCCACGGCCTACCTCGCGATGAGTAGCACGTCGCCCGCTCCGGCCGCCGGCGCCAGCACGGGGGCCAGGGGGCTCCGAGCCCTGGCCCCAGCCCTGCAACGGGTACGGTGGCCGTACAAGTTCAAGACAACAACACCGCCGCGCTACGGCGGCGCGACTGATCCGCGGCCTTCTTGCTGGCATACGAGGAGGCCATCCTCGAAGCTGGAGGTGACGATAGGGTCATGGCCAACTGGCTCCCCATGGTCCTCACCGGCGCTCCGTGCGCATGGCTGCTCCACCTGCCGGCAGCCTCTGTGGCCTCTTGGGAAGAGCTCCACAGCCTCTTCCCCGCCCACCATGCTACACCAACACCCCCGGTCGTCGCGGCCCTCCTGGGCGGCTCGCAGGCGCCGCCTACAAGTCACCACGTCAAGCAGTTCATCCGCTGGGTCAGCGCCTCTTCCACGCGGCAGGGGGCTCTCCCGGACCGGGTGGCGCCCAAGGCCGGCCTGACCTTCAGCTCGGAGGACCACCCCTCCAACTCGGCCTGCTCGGGTGCGCTCCCCATGCTGTGCACCCCCACCATCTGCCAGGTGGCCGTCACCAGAACTCTCATCGATGGCGGCGCGGGCCTCAGCGTGCTCTCGATTGAGGCCTTCAACCTCCTCTGCATACCCCTGGAATGGCTGCAACCCAGCCGGCCCTTCTCAGGCATTGGGGGCAGGTCATCCAGCTCCTTGGGACAGATCCGGCTCCCAGTAACCTTCGGCACCTACGACAACTTCCGCACAGAGCTGGTCGACTTCGACATCGCCCCCATCGGCCTCGCCTACAACGCCATCCTCGGCTACCCAGCGCTGGCCCAGTTCATGGCTGCGACGCACCCAGCGTACAACCTCATGAAGATGCCCGGGAGTAGCGGTGTCCTCACCGTGCACGGGGACACTGGAGACGCGCTACGAGTGCTCAAGCTCGCCTTCAAGACGGCGGTGTCGGCACAGCCCACCGACTCAGAGACCCCCGAGCCCAAGAGGGATGCACCCGCCAAGAAGAAACAGTTGTTCACCCAAGACAAGGCAGAAACCAAGCAGATACTCGTCGATGAGGACGGGTCCACCAACGCCACTTTCACCATAGGCGCCAACCTCGAACCCGAGCAGGAGGAGGCCCTAGTTAGGTTCCTACGTGCAAACAAGAAGGTATTCTCTTGGGAGCCTGACCAGTTGGCGGGGATCCCTAGGAGCATAATCGAGCATCACCTCAACGTGTGCCCCAACGTGCGCCCTGTGAAGCAGAAGGCAAGGTGGCAGTACACAGAAAAGCAGGCCTTCATCGTCCAAGAGACCCGCAAACTAGAAGCCGCTGGGGTCATTCGCGAGGACCGATACCCGGATTGGTTGGCCAACCCTATCGTTGTGCCAAAGAAGGGAGGGAAGGAGCGCATGTGTGTCGACTTCACCAACCTCAACAAGGCATGCCCGCAAGATCCGTTCCCGCTCCCCCGCATCGACCAGATCGTCGATTCCACCGCAGAATGCGACCTGCTATGCTTCTTGGATGCCTTCTCTGGGTATCACCAGATCAAGATGGCGGTAGAAGACGTCGAAAAGACAGCCTTCCTAACCCCGTGTGGGGTGTACTACTACACATGCATGCCATTCGGGCTGCGTAACGCAGGGGCGGCCTTTTCAGCGGCTGATGCACATCACCTTGGACCCGCAGCTCGGGAAGAATGTTGAGGCTTACGTTGATGACATTGTGGTGAAGTCTTGGGAGGCCAGGACCCTGATACAAGACCTGGAGGAAACCTTCGCGAGCCTCAACGTAGTGAACCTGCGGCTCAACCTAGAGAAGTGTGTGTTCGGAGTCCCCTCGGGCAAGCTCTTGGGTTTCCTCGTGTCCCACTGAGGCATCGAGGCTAACCTGGAAAAGGTCAAGGCGGTCGAGGACATGAGCCCGCCAAAGACCCTCAGAGAAATGCAGAAACTCACTAGGTGCGTGACCGTGCTAGGGTGCTTCATCTCCAAGTTGGGGGAGCGAGTGCTGCCCTTCTTCCAGCTAATGAAGAAAAAGGGGCCCTTTGAATGGACTGAAGAGGTCGACAAGGCGTTCCAGGATCTCAAGAGATACCAGACCAGCCCTCCGGTCATGGTGGCTCCGTGCCCTCAAGAGCCCCTGGTGCTTTACCTCGCCGCCACTCCCTACTCCGCCAGCGCAGCCCTGGTGGCGGTTAGGGAGGAGCGTCGAATCAAAACCACAGCAGCAGCCCGGGACAAGGCAAAACAGGAACAAGGAAGGCCCACAGAAACCGCCACCGCGGGTGAGGAGGATCAGCCGCCGCAGAGGAGTGCACCGGAGCCGGAAGAGGCCCCTCTCCCAGATGGCCAGCCTCAGGAGGCCTCACCGCCTCAGGAGGCGCCATGGTCTCCGGAGGGCGCCACCAGCACTGACGCACCCAACCTCGTCGAGCACCCAGTGTACTTCGTCAGCACGGTGTTGCGGGACGCGAGGGCACGGTACCCCATGCCTCAGAAGCTCCTCCTCGCGCTACTGGTGGCCTCGCACAAGCTGCGGCACTATTTTCAGGGTCACCCCATCAAGGTCGTCTCGTCATACCCCCTGGAGAGAGTGCTCAAGAGCCCTAACTCAGCTGGAAGGGTCGCTGAGTGGAACAGAGAACTGCAAGCGTTTCAGCTCGAATTCAGCACGACCAGAGTCATCAAGGGAGCAGCATTAGCGGATTTTGTGGCAGAATGGACGGAGGCACCAGGCCTCAAGGCCGACGAGGATCGGTCCCTCTCCCCGGGAAGCGAGGCGCCAGAAGGCTGGGTCATGTACTTCGATGGGGCGTTCTCCAGGCATGGCGCTGGGGCTGGGGCGGTGCTTATATCGCCCACTCAGGACAAGCTGTACTATGCTGTACAGCTCTGTTTCCAGCAAGGTGAAAAGGTCTCCAACAACATAGCGGAGTATGAAGGTTTAATAGCGGGCTTGAAGGCCGCAGCTGCCCTGGGGGTGAAACGCCTCACCATTAAGGGCGATTCGCAGCTCCTTGTCAATTTCTCCAACAAGGTGTACGAGCCGAAAGATGAGCACATGGAAGCCTACCTTGCGGAGGTACGCAGGATGGAGAAGCAGTTCTGGGGTCGGAGTTGCAGCATGTTCCCTGTCGGTGTCAAAACCGGCGGATCTCGGGTAGGGGGTCCCGAACTGTGCGTCAAGGCCGGATGGTAACAGGAGACAAGGGACACGATGTTTTTACCCAGGTACGGGCCCTCTCGATGGAGGTAATACCCTACTCCTGCTTGATTAATATTGATGATATGGGTAGTACAAGAGTAGATCTACCACGAGATCAAGGAGGCTAAACCCTAGAAGCTAGCCTATGGTATGATTGTTGTATATGGAGTTGTTGTCCTACGGACTACAACCCTCCGGTTTATATAGACATCGGATAGGGTTAGGGTTACACAGAGTCGGTTACAATGGTAGGAGATCTTGAATATCCGCATCGCCAAGCTTGCCTTCCACGCCAAGGAAAGTCCCATCCGGACACGGGACGAAGTCTTCAATCTTGTATCTTCATAGTCCTGGAGTCCAGCTGAAGGTATAGTCCGGCTACCCGAACACCCCCTAATCCAGGACTCCCTCAGTAGCCCCCGAACCAGGCTTTAATGACGACGAGTCTGGCGTGCAGATTGTTCGGCATTGCAAGGCGGGTTCTTCTCCAAATCCTGTGTACCTGTAGGAATAATGTCCGATTTTTGTAATGTAGTGCTCCTCGGCTTCCATGCCCAATAATGGCCGTCTTCCACGTGTCAAACGAATGCGAAAAGCCGGGGCGTTTTTACATCCACACCCCTGGCCGTAGAAACGAGCCGCCTATTTAACGGGATGGGGATTTAGGTCCAAACCACATCTTCTCCTCTCCGCGAGTTATCATCATAGCGCTTCCAGCAAAGGTCCATTCCAACATGACCAGCCGCCGCAGCTCCTCCCCTCGCCCCTCCGGTCCCAAACCCGGGGACTAGGAGAGTTGCACCATCCCTCATAGCGAGTTAGTGTCGCTTCAGGCCAAGGGATTTCTCCCTTAGGCATACATGGTCCCGGTTCGAGCCGGTCTCGCCACCTACAATGGCGAAAAACAAGCGGAGAGCACCCCCAATCTTTCTAAAGGAGAGCGGGTGTGCCTCGTCCCCTATCTAATAAGGGGACTGGGATTTCCAATTCATCCATTTCTTCGCGGGCTTCTGGAGTTCTACGGCCTCCAACTGCACAATCTCACGCCCGCCTCTGTATTACATATTGCGGGTTTCGTCGCCCTTTGCGAGCTATTTTTAGGCATTGAGGCTCATTTCGTGCTGTGGAAGAGGTTATTCTGCCTGGTGCCCCATTCTCAAGAGGGGTCTATATACCAAGTGGGCGGAGCCGAAGTATGGCGCATCGCCGGGACCGGATACCTATCCGGAACCCTAAAGAAGGCGTCCAAGGACTGGCCTTCGGAATGGTTTTACATAGATGACGTCCCGCTACCGGACCCTGTCCGGGTCGGTCTCCATGAGTTCAACAGTGCTCCATTGAAGAAACGCTTGAGCTGGCGTCCGCAGAGCTCTCAGAGAGAAAACGACAGAGACGTCCTTTACCTGATGGGCCGGATAAGACTGTTGGCTCATTCCGGACTAACCATGATTGGAGTCATGGCCGCATGCATTATGCGGGGGTGCAGCCGCTTCAATATAGAGGCCACCCCATGTGGGATTTCAACGGGGAGGATGAAGCCACACGCATTATGCGGGCCGGATTTAATATGTACGATCCTCCAAGTTGGGTAAGTGAACAATTGCGCTTGCCCGTTTGTTTTATACTCCCACGGTTAGATATGTAGTCTAATGACTTCAATGCAAGAATTGCGACAGGAGGTAAAGGATATAAACAGCCGCCCTCCACAGCCCGAGGACCCAGAACGGTCCCTCGATCCGGACTCCGAAGAGGATCCGGACATATCGGTGGAGCTTATCGATGGGGTGTTCCATCAGCTAAGCAAGGACAATACCTTGGTAGCCATTATGGCTGATTACCCAGGGTTAATCCCGGCCTCCCAGGTGACAGAAACCGGAGTCTCATTCCCTTGAGAGAGATTCCATTCTCATGTATTTCGGTGTTTCTGACGACAACCGTGTTTTGCAGGGGAGATTTCCGAGGCGGGAGGCCGAACCTGCTGCGGCTAGCCAACGAGGGGCCGCAGGGCCCCATGGGGCAAAAAGGAATGTAGTCCGGACTAAGATGCCGGCGCAAAGGTATAGCGCACCCTCTGTTTCCCTGGTGTTATTCTGTCAGGGCATATTAACGTTCGTGCTATCTTCAGAACGAAGAGACCTCGCCGGACTACATCCAGATAGGTTGCCAATCGCGCCTCCACCAGCCAGGCTCCAACGTCTGGCCAGGAAGCGGAGGCGAGCAGAAGGCGCGCACCGGACGTTCCTCTGATAGAGGATGCGGACAGGCTGTCTGCCACAAATTCTGAAGTGGAGAGTGCCATGAACCACAGGCGTCGCCGGACAGTTCTACGCGATGCTTGTTTCTCCCAAGAGGCTTTAGATGCCTTTAACTCGGGAGATGCGTACCTCTGTGCCGCTCTAGCCGGAGCCACGGAGCAGTATGTAAAAGACATACGGGTAAGAAAATTTTGGTTAAATATATATATATATATACAAGTAGCCCCCGAGACTTGAAACAGTTAGAGCAACTGATTTAAGGATCATTTAATATGGAGGTTCTTATAGAGAAGAATACTGTACTGTCCCAGGAGCTGGAAAGTGCAAGGCCCAACTAGAGGCCGCACTAGCCGCAACAGGGGAGCCCAAAGAGACCCCCTCAGGTAAGATACACTTCGGAAGATTAGTATTGTGCGGTGTGGGTGCAAATCTGACAAATCATATTGCAGATGGCACCGGACTCGATCCGGAAAAGAAACAACTCTTATGCCGGCTAAAGGCCGGTGAGAGTACGTTGACAAAGGTGAGGCGAGAGAAGAATGATCTTCAGGATGCCAACACCAAGCTGGACGTCGAACTTAAAGATGTTCGTGGCCAGCTGTCGGACTCCACGAAGGAGAATCAGCGGCTTCGACGCGGCATATTTAGTAAGTGCTTGAACGAACTCTGGAAAAAGAGTTCGGCGAGGAAGTCGACTAACAGAGTAATGTCTGTAGGTGTGCTCACAGGTCGTCCTGCAGAGGAGATGCCCGGTTCTACGCGTGACCTTCTTCCCGAACTCTTGCAACTGCACGAGCGAATTCGGCAGGCGATGCGAGGCATTGCCCAATCCTTATGGCCTGCCCACTCCATGCCCGAGGGCCTTGGAGAGCTTGCGGAGAAGCTGAAGGGAGCTCGGCGGCGCTTCCGGTTGTGGAAGATATCGGCCTGCCGACATGGCGCTAGGGAGGCCTGGGCCATGGTGAAGACACGTTTTACGAAGTCTGACCCAAACCACATGGCCGAGGTCGGACCGGTGGGGCCTGACGGGAAGGAGATCCCTGTAAGCTTAGTATACGGCCATGTAGAGTTGGCCGCGAAGTATTCCCAGCAGGACTGTAGATTAGACAGCCTGTTAGATGGTATAGAAGAGGAATACAATCAGTCAGAATGACTATGTAATTTTGAATTGACATGTGTAATGCCTTCTAGCCGGATTGTAGATCGTTTGTCGTTGCCGACCTTTTCGCTTCAACCTCGGGACCTGACGGTCCGGAGTGTGTCCGAATACCATAGCGGTTACATATGAACCGGGGTATGCGTGGAGACCAGGCGTAGGGGTCATTAGTGCTTTATCAGACAAGTGCCCAACTAGTTATGTTATATTACATGGTTAGTAAGAAACATCTTCCAGAGAGAATAGTTCCGTTAGGGGTTCCTTTCGCTGGGAGGCATGCCCTAAAGTGCATGTCCGGACTGCGTGAAAAGACACAGAAAAAAGCATCTGGGGGTGCATAAAATGAGTAAAAAGATCATATTTTATTTCACCGACCGAATATTCCCTTAAGAACGCTAGCTTTCGGCTTCACCCAGTCTGAGGTACACATCTGGCTGACCCGGTAGTAACAATCGCAGAGGTACTCCCTTTACCGCCTAGCCGAACAATCGGGAACGTAGGGGTAAGCACAGGAGCCAGGCAACCCAGCTTGGCCAAAACTTAAGTCATATCGATGCATATAATGGTGAAGAAAAAGGTACATGCGGAAGTTTGACGCATGTGTTGGGCGTGAAGCCCGTATAAATAAGCTTTTGTTAAAGAAGCCCCCAGGTTTAATGAGCGCGAGTGGCGCGTCACTAGATGAGCCTTTAAGGGCTATAAAAGAAAAGAGGGGAAGGAGAGAAATGCAAGACAGAAAAATGCAAAAAATGGACAGAGGAAGGAGACGAACACAAAGTCCGGCGCTAGGCATAGAATCTTTTGAGACGGGTGGCGTTCCATGGGTTCGGCTCGAGTCGGTTATCCGAAGCATCTCGCAGACGGTACGCCCCACCAGTCAGGACTTGGTCGATTATGAATGGACCTTCCCACTTGGGCTTGAGTTTGTCCTTTTTCTTATCCGCCAGGCGTAGAACTAGTTCGCCAACATTGTATTTTTTGGCCCGTACTTCTCTGCTTTGATATCTTCGGGCCTGCTGTTGATAAAATGCGGAACGGGCTTTTGCCACATCACGCTCCTCCTCCAAGGCGTCCAAGTTGTCCTGCCGATCGAGCTCGGCTTCTCTTTCTTCGTACATGCGCACTCTAGGTGAGTCATGAATTATGTCGCAGGGCAGAACTGCCTCTGCGCTGTACACCATAAAAAATGGTGTGTATCCGGTGGTGCTATTTGGCGTCGTCCGCAGCCCCCATAGCACGGAGTCGAGCTCCTCTACCCAGTGCATGTTAGATTCCTTGAGGGACCGCACCAGTCTGGGTTTAATGCCGCTCATGATAAGACCATTTGCACGTTCGACCTGGCCGTTGGTTTGTGGGTGATAGACGGAAGCATAATGGAGCTTGATGCCCATGTTTTTGCACCAGAGTTTTACCTCGTCGGCGGTAAAGTTTGTACCGTTATCGGTTATGATGCTGTGGGGGACGCCATAACGGTGTACAACCCCGGATATGAAGTCTATCACAGGTCCGGATTCGGCCGTTTTAACAGGCTTGGGTTCTATCCATTTGGTGAACTTATCCACCATGACCAGTAAGTATTTTTTCCTATGGGTCCCACCTTTAAGGGGTCCGACCATGTCAAGCCCCCAGACCGCAAAAGGCCAGGTGATGGGTATAGTTTGGAGTGCGGTGGGTGGCATATGGCTTTGGTTGGCAAAAAGTTGGCAACCAACGCATCGTTGGACTAGGTCCTGAGCGTCTGCCCAGGCAGTCGGCCAATAAAAGCCTATACGGAAAGCCTTAATAACAAGGGACCGAGCAGCGGCGTGGTGACCACCGAGTCCGGCATGAATTTTAGCCAGAAGGTTCCGCCCTTCCTCTTCGGAGATGCACCTTTGAAGGACTCCGGTAGTGCTTTTCTTATAAAGCTCTCCCTCATGGACTCTATAGGCTTTAGATCGCCGCACTTTGCAGCGGGCCTCGTTTTGGTCCTCCGAGAGTTCCTGCCTAGTAAGGTAGGCTAGGAATGGTTCTGTCCACGGGGCGATAACCGCCATTATTACGTGGGCTGAAGGTGTAATTTCATTGGCAGAGCCTCCAATTATGTCAGATTGTTCGGCGTCGAGTGGTGCGGCTGGGTCCGGGCTGTTATTTGTGGGTTCCCCCTCCCATGCTACGGATGGCTTGAACAATCTTTCCAAAAATATGTTGGGGGGGACTGCATCGCGTTTTGCTCCGAAGCGTGCCAGGACGTCCGTTGTTTGATTGTTTTCTCGGGCTATATGGTGAAACTCCAGCATTTCGAACCGAGCTGACATTTTTAGGACGGTGTTGCGGTAAGCTGCCATTTTTGGGTCCTTGGCGTCGAAGTCTCCATTTATTTGGGATATCGCGAGGTTTGAATCCCCGCGTACCTCTAAGCGCTGGATACCCATGGATACTGCTATCCGGAGACCATGTAGGAGGGCCTCATATTCGGCTGCATTGTTGGAATCCGTGTACATGATATGGAGCACATATTGGACTGTGTCTCCTGTGGGGGACGTCAGGACGACGCCAGCCCCCAGTCCGGCCAACATTTTGGAGCCGTCGAAATGCATAATCCAGTTTGAATATATGCCGTACTCTTTAGGGAGCTCGGCCTCCGTCCATTCTGCGACGAAGTTGGCCAAAACTTGCGATTTAATAGCTCGCCGTGGCTTATAGGTTATATCAAACGGGAGAAGCTCGATGGCCCATTTTGCAATCCGGCCCGTTGCATCGCGGTTGTTGATAATATCGTTGAGTGGCACTTCCGAGGCTACTGTTATGGAACACTCTTGAAAGTAGTGTCGTAGCTTCCGGGATGCCATGAATACCGTGTATGCAATCTTTTGGTAATGCGGGTATCGTGATTTGCATGGAGTGAGGACAGTGGACACGTAGTAGACCGGCCTTTGAAGGGGGAATTTGTGTCCATCCGTTTCCCGCTCGACAACGAGCACTGCGCTGACAACTTGATGTGTTGCTGCAATGTACAATAACATTGGTTCGCCGGTGTTCGGCGCGGCCAGGACTGGGTTTGTTGCCAATATGGCTTTTATTTCATCAAGTCCGGCCGTGGCGGCATCCGTCCACTCGAAGTGTTCGGTGCGCCGAAGGAGGCGATAGAGGGGTAGTGCCTTTTCTCCCAAGCGGGAGATGAAGCGGCTTAAAGCCGCCACGCATCCGGTTAATTTTTGTATTTGTTTGAGGTCCTTTGGGATATCCAATTGTGACAAAGCTCGGATCTTGACTTGATTTGCTTCAATTCCTCTACCGGATACTATGAAGCCCAAGAGCTTTCCGGCTGGGACGCCGAAGACGCATTTTTCCGGGTTGAGCTTGGTGTCATATTTTCGGAGGTTATCGAATGTAAGCCTCAAGTCGTCTACTAGAGATTCGACATGTCTTTACTTGACAACCACATCATCCACATACGCCTCCACTATTTTGCCGATCTGGTTTGCCAGGCATGTCTGGATCATGTGCTGATATGTTGCGCCGGTGTTTTTCAGCCCGAAGGGCATTGTGTTGAAGCAGAATGGGCCGTATGGTGTGATGAATGCTGTTGCGGCTTGGTCTGATTCTGCCATCTTGATTTGATGGTAACCGGAGTATGCGTCGAGGAAACACAACGAATCGTGTCCTGCGGTGGCATCGATAATTTGATCGATACGGGGGAGGGGGAAGGGATCCTTTGGGCAAGCCTTGTTAAGGTCTTTAAAATCGACACAGAGGCGCCAGGATTTGTCCTTCTTTGGTACCATCACCAGGTTTGCTAGCCAGTCCGGATGTTTTATGTCTCTAATGAATCCGGCCTCCAATAGCTTGGCTAGCTCCTCTCCCATAGCCTATCTCTTGGGTTCGGAAAAACGCCGAAGGGCTTGTTTGACAAGATTGAATCCTTTTAGGATATTTAAGCTGTGTTCGGCCAGCCTGCGTGGGATCCCTGGCATGTCTGAAGGGTGCCAAGCGAAAATGTCCCAGTTCTCTCGTAGGAACTCTCGCAGTGCGGCGTCTATATCAGGGTTCAGTCGTGCCCCGGTGGAAGCTGTTTTATTGGGGTCCGTTGGATGGACCTGGAATTTAACTATTTCGTCAGCTGGCTTGAAGGATGTGGATTTGGATCTCTTGTCGAGTATCACATCATCCCTGTTAACCGTGGAGCGCAGCGCAGTCAGTTCCTCGGCCGCTAAGGCTTCGGATAGTGCCTTAAGGGCTAATGCGGCCGTCTTGTTTTTGGCGTGGAGTGCTATGTCCGGATCACTAGCTAGAGTGATAATTCCATTCGGCCCGGGCATCTTAAGCTTCATGTACCCGTAATGGGGTATTGCTTGGAAGATTGTGAATGCTTCCCGCCCTAGTAAAGCGTGATATCCGCTTTTCAACGGGGCCACCTGAAACGTGACTTATTCGGACCTGTAATTATCCGGCGTGCCAAACACCACATCTAGTGTGATTTTTCCTGTGCAGCGCGCTTCCCGACTGGGGATTATTCGTCTAAAGGTTATGCTGCTTCGCTCGATGCGGTTCCAGTCTATTTCCATTTTTTGAAGGGTTTCCTCATAAATGAGGTTTAGTCCGCTGCCTCCATCCATGAGCACCTTGGTGAGGCGAAAGCCGTCCACTATGGGACTGAGGACCAATGCGGCTGGTGCTCGGGCTTTTCGGAATCTAGGTTCATCACTTGCGTTGAAGGTAATAGCAGTGTCGCTCCATGGATTTATTATTGCAACTTGATAGACTTCGGCGAGGCTGTGGAGTGTTCTTTTTCGCATATTGTTTGATGCGAAAGTCTCTAAGACTGTGAGAACGGTACTGGTGTCCTCGGGTTGGCTTTCTACGGCCTCCAGAATTAAGAGGTCCTCGCCAATTTTGGCCACCTGCCGGAGTATCCAACATGCTCTAAGGCTGTGAGTTGGTGGGGCGTCCTTTGTACTGTGAATTCTACAGGGTCCATCAAGCCACCTTTCCAGTATGGTTCCATGCCCTGTAGAGGGTTTTGGCTTTTTGGTGTTTATCCCGGGTGTCCTATGATGATGCACCCTCTTAGTTCGGACGGGATTACTATTCAAGGCCGGATTATCCCAAAATTTTATTTTGGTTTTCTAGGCGCTTTCCATTGCACAGTATTTTTGTACTATGGATGCCAAGTCAGCGAAGCGTGTAATATCACGATGACTTACGGCGTTAAGGATTCCCTCGTCCATGCAATTACTACAGAAAATTGAGATTGCGTCTCCCTCGCGGCAATCCTTTATCCTGTTCATAACCAGGAGAAATCTGGCCCAGTAATGATGTACTGTTTCCTCGGGCCTCTGCCTGATTTGGGAGAGATCGCTTATGTTCGGGTGGGCGGGTGTCATTGAATCTGAAACCTCACCCAATCCAAGATTCGGAGGCCGAAGAGTTTCCGAACTCTGAAGTCCGGATTCTTGGATGTTGTCCAATGAATCTAGCCCGTTGCCTGATCCTAAGCTCAGGCCTTGAGTTACATCCTCCCCTCCGCGGGTATCCGGCTTGGAGGGGTCGGGAATTCAGACGTAGCTAGTCCTTAAAATAGATGAAGGGTCGCCGCACTGCGCCTCTACCACGGCAACGTGGTGGGTGACTTGGGGAGAGTTAATTTCTCTTAGATCGGGTTTAAGCCCAACCTGGTCGTAATCCGTAGCGACCCCCAGGGCGGCGATGCGATCCAAGAGCTCGTTTACGGAAGAGAGCTCCATTGGATCTAGCTGCTCGACGAGCTTCGAGCTGACGTGTAGGTTGCTTTTGATGACCCGAGAGGTCACCGTCGGCGCAACAGCCGAACAGGCGGTCATGAGGAAACCACCTAGCCGGAGAGTTTGGCCGACAGCCAAGGCTCCCTTAGCAACGGCGCCGTCTTTAAAGACGGGAGGAGGCATCCTTCCTGATTGCGACGACACAGAGGAACTCTCAATGAAAGCACCAATGTCGGTGTCAAAACCGGCGGATCTCGGGTAGGGGGTCCCAAACTATGCGTCAAGGCCGGATGGTAACAGGAGACAAGGGACACGATGTTTTTACCCAGGTTCGGGCCCTCTCGATGGAGGTAATACCCTACTCCTGCTTGATTAATATTGATGATATGGGTAGTACAAGAGTAGATCTACCACGAGATCAAGGAGGCTAAACCCTAGAAGCTAGCCTATGGTATGATTGTTGTATATGGAGTTGTTGTCCTACGGACTACAACCCTCCGGTTTCTATAGACACCGGAGAGGGTTAGGGTTACACAGAGTCGGTTACAATGGTAGGAGATCTTGAATATCCGCATCGCCAAGCTTGCCTTCCACGCCAAGGAAAGTCCCATCCGGACACAGGACGAAGTCTTCAATCTTGTATCTTCATAGTCCTGGAGTCCGGCTACCCGAACACCCCCTAACCCAGGACTCCCTCATGCCCCGTGGCACAAAACAGGAGGCCGACGACGTCGCCAAACGGGCGTCCAGGCGGTTACCTTAGGAGCCTGGCGTCTTCGAGGAGCGGCTCTTCAAGCCCTCAGCCCTGCCGTCATTGTCAAACACGGCTCAGCCTCGGGAGGAGCTCCCCCAGCCAACTGCCTCGGGAGCCCCGGTCTGTGGCCCGGCCTCAGGAGCACGCCTGCTCCTGACGATGGAACCTCAGGAGGGGTGCTGGATCACGGAGCTCTGGAGTTACTTAATACAAGGGACCCTGCCGGAGAAGGAGGAGGAAGCGGAGCGTGTGGCACGACAGGCCACGGCATACTACATCAAGGATGGAGAGCTCTACCGGAAGCGACCAAACGATGTATCCCTACGCTGCATATCTAGGGAGCAAGGAAAGGAACTGCTGGAAGATATACACGGCGGAGACTGTGGACATCATTCATCATCACGGACCCTCGTGGGCAAGGCGTTCCGCAGTGGGTTTTATTGGCCCACTGCACTCAATGACGCCGTCGAACTGGTGAAAGCTTGTGAGGCCTGCCAGTTCCACGCCGAGCAGATCCATCAGCCGACAGGAGGCCTGTAGACTATACCCCTTTCGTGGCCATTCGCAGTCTGGGGGCTGGACATCCTGGGCCCGTTTCCTCGGGCGCCAGGGGGCTACCGCTACCTCTATGTCGCCGTGGGCAAGTTCACCAAGCGGGCTGAAGTAGAGGCCGTCCGCACCATCCCCGCGGGTTTCGCGGTCAAGTTCATCAGGGGCATCGTGAGCCGGTTCGGGGTGCCGAACCGCATCATCACAGACAACGGTTCGCAGTTCACCAGTAACCTCTTCAAAACATACCATGCTAACCTTGGAACGCAGAGATGCTACGCTTCGGTGGCGCACCCCCGAAGCAACGGCCAGGCTGAGCGAGCCAACACAGAGGTCCTGAGGGGCCTCAAGACCAGGACGTTCAAGAAGAAGCTGGAGGCCTGCGGTAGAGGTTGGTACGACGAGCTTCAGTCCGTGTTGTGGTCCATCCGCACAACCGTGACCAAGCCGACATGAGAGACCCCGTTCTTCCTGGTCTACGGAGCCGAAGCGGTCCTCCCTCACAAGGTCAGACGTCGCTCCGGGCAGGTCCTGGCGTTCGACGAGGCGCGGCAGGACGCCATGCGGGGGATGGACCTTGTGCTGGGGGAGGAACGTCGCCGAGAAGCCGCGCTGCGAGCGGCGAGGTACCAACAAGCACTGCGACGATATCACTGCCGCAACATCTGCCCTAGAACTCTCGAGGTAGGAGATCTCGTGCTCAGGCGGGTTCTCTCCAGGGAGGGACTGCACAAGCTCTCTTCCATGTGGGAGGGCCCGTTCAAGGTTGTTCATGTTTCCAGGCCCGGCTCCGCGCGCTTGGAGACTCAGGAGGGGGTGCCGGTCCA
This sequence comes from Triticum urartu, assembly GCF_056163025.1. Classification (NCBI taxonomy): domain Eukaryota; kingdom Viridiplantae; phylum Streptophyta; class Magnoliopsida; order Poales; family Poaceae; genus Triticum; species Triticum urartu. The sequence continues at coordinate 433,745,104 of NC_141873.1, forward strand.
GAAAGCATGGAACATCCAGCACCTCCGGAGGTTCTACCCCTAAAAAGGCCCAGAGCCTGTGAAGAAGGCGAATGCTTGTGAAGCTGTCGCGTTTTGGAAAAGGCCCAGAGCCTGTGAAGCTGTCGCGTTTTGGAAAAGGCCCAGAGCCTGTGAAGAAGGTGAATGCCTGTGAAGCTGTCGCGTTTTGGAAAAGGCCCAGAGCCTGTGAAGAAGGCGAATGCCTGTGAAGCTGTCGCATTTTGGAAAAGGCCCAGAGCCTGTGAAGAAGGCGAATGCCTGTGAAGCTGTTGCGTTTTGGAAAAGGCCCAGAGCCTGTGAAGAAGGCGAATGCCTGTGAAGCTGTCGCGTTTTGGAAAAGGCCCGGAGCCTGTGAAGAAGGCGAATGCCTGTGAAGCTGTCGCATTTTGGAAAAGGCCCAGAGCCTGTGAAGAAGGCCAACGCCTGTGAAGCTCACCGCCCGTGACACTCTCACGTAATAATGAGTTGGGGCTGTACACGCCCCGGAGTCTCAGGAACGCCGGCCTCAGGCCCTGGGGCTCCCTCCCACGCCCAGTGGCAGCACTTAGCTCCGCGCTGGTGAGAAGACGTCGAAGACTAGATTAGGTGCCGGACGCGGCTTTTTCATTTGCTTTCCGCAGTTGGCTTGTTCATTCTCATTCGAAGTTTTATTGAAGCTGTTGCCGTCTTTGGCCTGTGGTTCTTTGACTTTTCACTCTCCTGCCTCGATTTCTCTTATGCAAGGCCTCGCGAAGGGGGCAGCCGAGCGTCCTCGCGAGTGTTCCTGTCCTAGTCGTTCAAAGGTTTCGCGACCTGGGTCCATTACAGGAGCACCCCTCCAGTCCGTGCCCCACGGGCACCGCGACACGAACACAGGGCCTGGGTTGGTCGCCCCCCCCCACGGCTGGGGCTGGGAACTATCCACGCGCGGGCACATAGCCGGAAGGCACAATAACGGAAGCACAGCGATGATTAACAGCAATAACCCAAACACACCCCCGCGGGGCTCCATGCTACTGTCTTTTTACGCGGGAAAAAGGAAAAGAAAGAACAAATCAGGCGCAGCTCGCCTCACACCGGCCTGCAGGGAAGACTCGAGCTGCCTCCGGGGCTCAGGCAGACTCCCTCTCGCGCTTCACCGAGGCGCGACGGCGGGCAGACACGCTACCACCCCCCAAGTAGGTACGACGGCGTGGAGGCTGACCGCGGCCACCGCAGGAAGAGTTGCCACATGAAGAAGAACCGGTGAAGCTTGGGGAACCCTGAGCGCCGCCAATCACGCGAGCGCTGTCCTCTCCATCATCGCCGGGGCTGGGTTCCCGGCCGCGGTCGTCGTCCTCAGGGCAGCACCCTGCGTGGCAACCATCTTCCCCAAACACCCTTACGTAGAGGGTGGCTTCGCCATCAAACTTGAAGTGCAGGGTGCACCGACGGCTCAGGCCATGCGCGCGGGCAAACGTTTGCCAACCGTGGGTCAAGGCCAGGCTCCCGGCTGCGGAGACCTCCAGTGAAGCCCATGAGGCCCGGCTGCAGGATCCGTCTGCCTGAAGCCAAAGACCGCCCGGGGCGCCGGCCGGGAGCTCGCTGAGGAGGAAGCGAGGAAGTTGAAGCCGGGTGCTAGTTGGCTCCGCCGGCCACACAATGAACTCCGGCAGCACCTCTGCAGCGCGAAAGCGCGGCCTAGGGGAACGCGCGACCGAAGCGCGCCCCCCGGTCGCGGCAGTCCGCCCGACACCGTGCTGGAAATCGTCTCCACGGCCGCGGGGAGCTGCCGTGGTGGCCACGGGATGTTTGCGAGGGCGCCCTCGGCCGCGCTTTGGCGGGGGAGAGGCAGGCTCAACCTGGCGAGCCTTCTGCTTCTCTGCGGCCGAGAACCTCCTCGACGGGGCCATGAAGAAGAAGGAGAAGCAAGGGGGGATGAACTGGAAGGGCGCGCGCTGATCCGTACTTATAGCCGGCGAGGGCCAACCGTCGCCCCCCACGATCGCAAGTAATCATGACCAGCTTTGCATGCAGGGACTTGTCCAATCCGTGCAGTTTCCGAGGCGCCGTGGGGAAGCAGAGATGTCCACGTCCAATCAACCGCCACGCGGCACCCAAGGCCGCAGGCTGTTAGGGCCCGCGACGCTTCGCTCTTGCCCTTTCGCCTCCCTGCACGGCCATGTCCGGGCGCGCCTTGGGCCCGGGGGCTACTGTCGACGTTCTGGGAACGGGGGTCCCCAGACTTGCCTGCCTGTAGCCTGCGGCGTGGCTCGAGGAGGGGCCCAGCACGACCCATCTTCATCAACACAAACCCAAGACCCTCGCGAGGGGTCAAGCCTCGCGGGGCGGACGACACGGAGCTTCCTCAGGCACGGCCTCATCAGGCTGGCTCGCGAGGAGGCGGAGAGATCAAGGCGGGGTACCTCACGCGGTGCCCATGACGCAAGCCATGACGACCAAGGGTGCCAGGCGGGCGCCAGCCCGCGCAATGTCCCCCTTTCCTCTTTGGTGCAAAGGGAGCAAGCGCAGGCGAGAGCATCAAGCAAAGGCACCCGTTTCGGTGCAACAAGACCAAGACCAGCCCAACGGCAGGGAGGAAGTCATTGTGGAGCCCAAGCCAGCGTCACCACCAGAGCCTTTGGCAGGCGAGGACCAACTTTAGTTAGGATAAGTGTACCAGATGTTCCCCTTCAAAATGGCCAATTGTTGGCGCCCTTCCCGCTCAATATTTGGGAAGAGGCCTAGGACCTTTTCCTATAAATAGGACTAGCCACCCCCAGGGTAGGGGGGGATCGAGAATCGGCCAACCCAGAAACAAGCTGGGATCAAAATCGAAATCGGAGAGAGAATTGAGAAGAGAGAGAGAGAGAGAGAGAGAGAGAGAGAGAGAAGGGTGACTGAACTCCTCCTAGCAGTTCATCCCACATAGCCAAGAACAGACCCTCGCGAGGCTGTTCTTCCTTGTATTGCTCATCATCATCAGCCCAAGAGGCAATCCACCACACCACACACTGGAGTAGGGTATTACACCACAACGGTGGCCCGAACCAGTATAAACCATGTGTCTCTTGTGCTGTTCTTTCCATAGCTTAGATCTTAGCGAGGCGGAGGGGTGCAGGTAGGTAGAAGGCGAAATCTCTGCGCGCACCCCAGTGTTCGAACCTCAAGGGTCTGCCGGAACCCGAAATCTGACATGACGAACACTACTTTCATGTAAGGCAGCCGCATGATAGGAGGATGGAATATATATGAAAAACAGGATGGCATGACATATTGACATGTATGATGTATAAAGTGTAAACTAAGCACAAGGTGCTTGAACTTGTTAGAATCGATGCAAGCTAGAAACCATATGAAAGATGAAACCTATATCACTCTGCCAAATTAAAAGGGTGCCCTAACAAATGTATTTGACCAAATTAGAAGCAATACATGGCAACAGGCTAGAAATAATATGCAATATGCAACGAATAAAGGTGACTCATCGTAAGTGATTGATGCAGGATACAGAAGAGAGGTAGTTTCATGTAAGAACAAGGTTAACACATAGATGTAGTGTGTACCAAAAATAGGAAGGCATGTCATATTCACAGGTATAGTGTGTAAACTAAGCAGATGCAATTTACCATAATTAGAGGCATTACAAGCTAGACACCGTATGCAACATGCAACCACATATCACACTGCGAAGTTAGAGCAAGCACCTGTGACGGTGGTGTAGGGGAAGTGCGGTCTTCAGGTACAGAGCTACGTTCAATATCTTCATTTAGGCTTGCTGTTTCTTGAGAATCATGTGGAGAGGATGAAATTGCATTCTTTATAAGAGTATTGCATCTCATATTAACCCACACGCGTGACTGTCTCATCATAAGCGATAGACGCATGATACACAAGAACAGTAGTTTGATGTAAGAACATGGTGGGATAGGCAGATGTAGTATGTACCAAAAACAGGAAGGCGTGTCATGTTCACATGTATAATGTGTAAGCTAAGGAGATGCAATTTAACAAATTAGGAGCATTCATGAGGGATACACAAGAAAAGTGCCTTATCATAAGATATAGTATGTACCAAAAACAGGAAAGCGTGTCATATTCACATGTATCATGTGTAAGCTAAGCAGATGCAGTTTACACTAATTAGGAGCAATACGAGCTAGACACCATATGCAACATGCAACCAGATATCAGACTCCCAAGTTAGAGCAAGCACCTTGGATGGTGGAGTAGGGGAGCGGAGACTTGGACCTTGTAATGCACAATCAGTACAAGGAGAATCGATACAGATGCTCCGTTTACGTTGCTGCAGAGGACCACCATCATCGCCTTCCTTACTCTTTTCCTTCCTCTTTCTTGATTTTGCCTTGTCAAGTCAAACCCACAAGAAAAAAGAATAAAATAGGAACACATGTCATATTCACAGGCATTATGTGTAAAGTAAGCAGATGCAATTCAACAAAGTTAGAAGCAATACAAGCTAGACATCATACGCAACATGCAACCACATATAATAGTGCCAAGTTAGAGCAAGCACCTGTGATGGTGGAGTAGGGGAGATGTGCTCATCATCTACACAGCTAGGTTGACTGTCTAGCCTTGCGTTGTCTTGCGAATCTTGTTGGGAGGATGGCGAGGTAGAATCTGTAGAGAACCTCCGTTTCAGTTGCTCGGAAGGACCACCATCATCCAATGCCTTGCTAATTTCCTTCAGCTTTATTGATTTTGCATTGTGAGGTCATACCGACAAGAAAAAGGAATATCATTCGCTCTTCAGAACTCATTCATGCATGATACTGACGAACACTACTCTGATGAAAGGCAAAGTCATGATACGAGGATGGAATATGTATGAAAAAATGGACGGCTTGACATATTCACACCTATGATGTGGTAACTAAGCAGAAGGCACTTCAAAAAATTAGAAACACTGCAAGACACCATATGGAAGGTGCAATCAATATCACTCTGCCAAGTTAAAACTGTCTCGTCATAGGTGGCGTTCATCAAACTAGAAGCAATACATGCTAGAAATCATATTCAAGACGCAAACCAATATCACACTGCCAACTTAAAGGTGTCCCATCATAAGTGACTGATGCAGGATACACAAGAAGAGTAGTTTCATGTAAGAACATGGTGTGATAGACAGATATAGTATGTACCAAAAACAGGAAAGTGTGTCATATTCACATGTATCATGTGTAAGCTAAGCAGATGCAGTTTACACTAATTAGGAGCAATACGAGCTAGACACCATATGCAACATGCAACCAGATATCAGACTCCCAAGTTAGAGCAAGCACCTTGGATGGTGGAGTAGGGGAGCGGAGACTTGGACCTTGTAATGCACAATCAGTACAAGGAGAATCGATACAGATGCTCCGTTTACGTTGCTGCAGAGGACCACCATCATCGCCTTCCTTACTCTTTTCCTTCCTCTTTCTTGATTTTGCCTTGTCAAGTCAAACCCACAAGAAAAAGGAATAAAATTTGCTATTCAGAACTCATTGATGCATGATACTGACGAACACTACTTTCATGTAAGACGAACACTACATATCACACTGCCAAGTAAGAGCAAGCACCTGCGATGGTGGTGTGGGGGAATTGCGGTGATCAACTAGAGAGCTACGTTGACTATCTTCATTTAGCCTTGCTGTTTCTCGAGAATCATGTGGGGAGGATGACACTGCACTCCTTAAACGAGTATGGCGTCTCACAGAAACCCACCCGGGTGACTGTCTCATCATAAGTGATTGACGAGGAATACAAAAGAGCATTATTTTGATGTACGAACATGGCTAATAGACATATGTAGTATGTATCAAAAACAGGAAGGAATGTCATTATCAAAGGTATAATGTGTAAAGTAAGCAGATGCAATTTAACCAAATTGGAAGCAATACAAGCTAGACACCATATGCAACATGCAACCACATTTGACAGCGCGAAGTTAAAGCAAGCACCTAGGATGGTTGTGTGTGGCAATTGAGATCATCAACTGCAGAGCTAAGTTTACTGTCTCCAACTGCTGACACTGCACCCGTTAGAGTGTTGGAACGCTTAGTGCTTATCTTCGAATTACACTGGAGCGACTTCTGTCTTTTCTTTTCTGCATTCATCAACACAGCGTCAGAGTCTGAAATACCCATGCATAAAAAAACAATAGTGTGAGTATGGGTGAAGTGTGTGCACAATTAGTATAGTGTAAAGGTAGTAGATAGCAGGTCGGTGAGAAATAAATGACGCGAGACATATGATAGCTCTACAACATGCATGGCACACTAAATTACTACAGGATTCTATGAAAATAACAGTCGACTAAAAGCAAATAGGTCAGTCCATTTTTTCTGCACTGTTCGATGTACAAAGACCGGGCAGATCGCCTTCATCTACCTCCAGCGAGTCAGTGTTGACGATCTTCCTCGAAATGCCAGCGACCACCGGCCCAGTATTCCTCCCCTGCCTGCGCCCTCCCCTTGACCTCACCGCACCGCCGTGCTTGGCACCGCCCCCCGGCCATCCATTCATGCCCCATCGACCTCCAGATCGGGCACAAGCAGCTCCTGCGGCCCACACCCCTATGATAAACACCGATGCGCCGCTTCCCCGGGGAATAGGCGGACTAGGTGCTCCGCGCGCCTAAGCGGGTGCTGCTTCTATTAATTGCGGTTCGACTGACCCTGAATTGAAATCCAGGCGGGCTACTGACCTCTAGCAAAGGTGAAATAGTAAAAGGGAGGAAACCTTGTGCATTTAGTATCACGAAGAAGATGCAGTAAGAAGCACTCAACTAGTTTCTTTCGTGGGATGAATACAGTGTGAGCGGAGACGTAAGATTTGCACGAATAAGGGAAGAGGTGTACCTCTTTCTACTGGCAGTGCTTTGTCATCCTTCTGTTTTTTCTGACGATCTTCTTGTTGTTCGCCGGAAACCAGAAGTTGTGGAGGACGATGCAGCCTTGGACGAACCCATGGCCTAATTGTTGAGTGTGGTGCGGTGGCCGTCTGTCGGTGGCAGGGAAGCAGATCCGAGGCGGCGAACGATGGCGTAGCGGGAACAGCTCCGGTGCGGTGGACGGTTGCGACAGTGGAGCTGCAGCAGTGAGGCGCAGGATGGCGTGGTCGGAGTGGTTCTGGTACGGTGCACGTTGGCGTCGGCGTCGTGGAGGCAGCTCTGCCTCGGCTTCAGCGGCTAAGTCCTTGAGGGCATTACGGTTGCGGTTGCGTTGGATGACGATGTCGGGGTACCGGCTCCGACGTGATGGAGGAGGGTGGCAGTGGATTGGCCGCTATGGGGTGGAGGACGGAAGAGGCTGGGGTTTCGCGGCTGGTGGAGAGGGCGTTTTCGCGCCCACAGAGTATGAATGGGGAAACGGAGGGAGGCGGGGAACTAAGGGGGAACAATGTTTCGGTTTGAGATGCACTTGTTTGAAATTTGGGGAAAGTTACAAACTTTCCCCCCATCTAAAATTTCGGACATATTGCGGGTTGGGGTAGGACAGTCATGTCAGGTGTCCCAAATGTGGGCGGGATAGATTTCGGCTGAGTGCATGGGTAGGCGTCCACGGCATATGAATGCTTCTCTGGCGTCTTGGTGAAGTTACAAACCTACCCCGGTTTAGACCTTTGGACATCGGGCCGATAGGCTACACGGGCCAGAGTCAGGACAGTAATTTCCTACCACCAAGACATTAGTCTCGCGCGGTTTCGGGTGACCAGAGGCCTATTTGGCGTTTCGTTCAATATTTGGGAGCAGAAGCATTAGGCCTCCTTTGGTTTGTAGGATTTTTGTAGGAATTCTATAGGATAGGATTTGCAAAGGAAAAATTCCTTTGAAGCCCTTTGGTTTGTAGGAATGGATTCCTATTCATATGTAGGATAGGAATCAATCGTTCACGTTTTGGAGGAAAAAAACATTAGCCTAGACTCAATGGAAAAAATCCTATCCTATGCACCAAATGACATCTCTTTATCTATAGGAATTGACATGCATGTCATCTCACTTCCTATGATTTTCCTATTACTATAAAATTCCTATCCTATGAACCAAAGAAGGCCTTAACATTTTCGGTTCTCTTGAATTGAACTTCAGGATTTGTCAAACTTCACAAATCTTTACTCTTGAAAATCCTAAAGCTACGATTATTTTGGAATGGAGGGGGTACATTTGAATATACATTGTACATGAGTATATATTAAAAAATATGCAACTTACCTCAGTTCATGCTTGGTTCCAGATATAATCTCCTTGGTTGCAAAAAAAAGTTAGATATGCGTATGAATATATATAGCATGTTCAAACTCACAACAAAGATTGATGCCCCCTTTTACATCTGATTTACAAATGCCATTATCTCGGGTTCAAATAGATGAATGCACTTCCTATGAATTCGAATCTTTGAAACCCCCTTTATGTTGAATTCGACATGTATTGTGTTAATAAAATAGGAGTACATTTTAGGGTGATCATACGGTCACTGGCTCACCATACAGCTCCGTAATTTGTTGATAACACGATCAATTGACCAGTCAAACGGTCCACATTTAGCAGCGCACATTACCATAGGGCCCACCCGTCAGCGCGTATATGAAGGACGAAAATGGTAATAAATTAGTGGTCGGTGGGTATTCGAAGTTGTGAGACCTCTGGTTGGCACTCACCGGCGGTTGGGGGGTGTTCATTGGGCGGTGGGGTGGGGATCCCCGGAGAAAAAGCTCGGCGGGGGGGGGGGGGGGGGGCTAGAGGGATGGCTGGTGCGGCGGCGGACCGGCGGTGGGGAGTGGTTTCGGGGAGGGCGGGCCGGCCGCGGGCGGCAGGGTGCTGGCGGTTCGACCGGTGGTGGCTGGCGGCTCGGGGGTGGAGTTTGATGATAAACTGGAGGCCCTTGATTTCGTATCCAACGGCTAGAAAATCTAATGACCAGAGATGAAAAAGTCAGTCGACCGACGTGTAGCCTCACCCCGCACGTACACATGCACGCACGCAAGACACGCACGCATGTAGGCGTGCAACACTAACACGTACACACGCACGCGTGCTGGCGTGCAACACTGACACGTACACATGCACTCACGAACACACGCACGTACGCACCCATGCATGCAACACTGAAACATACCCTTGCACGCACGCAACACTCGCACGCCTGCATGCACACAGCACACGACGCAAGGCACACGTTCAACCTATATGTGCATGCACCCTTTGTTAAGGACATGGATTGTTACGGGTATTAATCAATCTTATCTGTGATAAGCAGAACATTGATGTTTGCAGCGGTCTTTATGAATCACAACGTATCGAACAGGCTATCAACATAGTAGGCTTATCTACATGAAAAAGATGACGTCACACTCAACGAACAATCATCGGTTTCTGAAATGCCCGCTTCTGACCGCCCTGGCCCACAAAAGGTTCCTCTGCTATGCGCTGCCTGTGTTGGGTCACTGACATGCATGCCATGCACCCAAAGAGCCCACATGTCAATGGAAGAACGGCACGGTGTCCTAGGTCAGAGTTGAGGGCGCCACTCGCAGCACGCCCGGCTGAACACGCCTCCGTGCCACATTCAAACACCTCCATGAAACCCTCCCCGTGTGGAAGTCAAGAAACCCACTCTGGGCACACGTCCGTTCATGATCGGGCCGCTCCCCTATCTCCTCCACCATTTTGTCCACTCTTACAATGGCTTACGAAGAGTAGTTATTCCTCATCCAAGCCGGCTGGGTAGCCCGCCTGATACGAGCTATGCAGCTCGCTGATCCACCTCCCTCCCCTCGCCCGACGGAGCCAGTTGTCGCCCCAAGCCGTGGAATTTTGCCATGTGTTGTTTTCATGGACTAGCAAGATGCCCGTGCATTGCACGGAACATCAAGATGCATTTTTTACAAACTCCCGCATGCATGCAAGGATAATTAGTGTCCTCCTTTGCTAGTACCACGAGGCAAATACCATTAATATTGCATCGATTAGTGTTAGTGGCCTTGTATATCTGCAAATTGTAATTTTGATAGTGGCCCCTTGTATATAAAAATGGAGGGAGAAAGATGAGAGATAAGGTGAGGAGGAGTGGGGCGTGGTGGTGACTGGTGGTCGTACTGGGCGGAGGCATGGGGATGGACGGCGCATTATGTCTAGGTTTGTATCTCTCTCACACACACCCACGTAGGTGGGGGACGTGCACGAAGAGAATAGGTGCACGCACGGCGCACGTACTCCCGTCTCTTTCCCAACCACACCCGCGCGGGTACATGGTGGAGCTCATTTCTGTACGGAAAAGGCAGCCCATGCGGTAATTTGGCACGTGTACTGGTTGTCCACTTGGTGGAGGGCGTATCGTCTACCACGGGTGAACAAACAAATTGCGACTTGACGCGTTATGTTAAATTAAAAAAAGAGGCAAACCATGTGGGGCCTACCTTAGAGGCAAGGCTCTATACACTAGAGTACTTTTGATGTGTCCCGTCAACTCGCAGAACGAGGAGAAGCTTGCATAGTACGTCGTCTCCTCCGCCCACGGGCGCGGTGGCTCGCAGGATGAGGTGAAGCTTGCTTACTAGTATGCCTTACGCCCGCTCCCTCGCCCACGCGCGCAGTGGCTCGCAGCACGAGGAGAAAATTTTACTACTCCGTCCGTTTACTCCTCGTCCCTACTACGTACTTTGGTTAGTACTCCCTCCATTTACTTATACAAGGCCACTATAAAAAAATACATTTTGCATCTATACAAGGCCACAAATAGTAATCGAGACAAAAGTTACTACTCCCTCCTTTCCATTTTATGGCTCAATTTCAAAATCTCTCCAACCAAGGTAGACGGTGAGTGGTCGAATTAATTTCGTATTTTGCACAAGTAATTAGTACGCTCGTTTTTCTCAAGAAGTTATGTTTACCGAGGCATTAATTAGAACGAATGCATGGATGACCACTAAATTTCCATGAACTTGTACATGCATTGGTTAGTTTCCTCTTGACACTGCTTGCGTCGGGTGATCTAACGCACCTCGAAATCCAACATGTAATGGTACTACTACTAGTATAGTAGAATTGAGATTTATCAAATGGAAAAACGAATGTTTTTTAGATGAGCCCTATAAACCCTAGTGGGTACGTACTCCGTAAAAACAGATTTTTTCCAAAACTAAGTCGCCCCCTTTCATGAATTATGTAGTATACTCCTCCGTCGACGCTCCCTTTCATGAATTATGTACTTCCTGTCGCCGACATGTGGGACATATAGCAACCGGGTCAACGTGTCAAGCACCAAATAACAGTGCAGAACAGCAGGGGGGACGCACCCCACTCGTACCGGCCCAGTAGTAGTAATGAGCAATGAGATGTCAAATCACAATGCCGCACTTTCCCAAACGGACGAAGCAACCATTATTTCACACTTCGATTCGCCATCATCTCAAACCACGTACTAGTATTGCTTTTGCCTCAAGAGGGACACGCGCATTGCCTTGGTACATCATGACACGTGGGACCGCATGACAGGCCATGCTCCCCCGCCGATCGCTCGGTAAAATCACCTCATTTTTACTATACTTCCTCCGTATTAGTTTACTACATGGCATGCACATCGTTCTAGGTTGAGAATTTAACTGGCTATATATGTGATGAACAGTACTCTAGCCTTTTAAAAATGTATACTTTTGTACAGTAGTACTATCGATGGATTGCGCCATGGAGCAAAAATTGAAATTAAAAAAAGGCGGTACATATAGAGAGCGCTTGTCGCCAAATTATGCATATAGTACTATTAAAAAGGCTAGTCACAATAATGGTGTCCAGCACAACCCACCCCTCAAATAAAACTAAGAGGGTGCTTGGATACGTTTTAGTCCCATGACTAAAAGTAGTGGGACTAAAACATGCTAGCCTCACCCATGCTTGGATCCAAATACTAAAAAGGCTAAAATCAAGTTAATGAGCATTTATTATCCTCCAAAACCTCCAATCCAGAACTCGCATGTGTTAAAGGAGAGGAGTTAAATGAGTAGAGAGAAGACTAATCCACATTTTAGTAGGGGTACCCCTGACTAAAAAAAATTAGTCTCAAGACTAGTTTTAGCCCCTCTTTAGTCAGGGGTGCTTGGAACTTTAGCCTCTTAAAGAGACTATTTTTAGTCAGACTAAAATAAGTCCCTTGGATCCAAGCACCCTCTAAGCATCCTGGAATTCTTTGACAAAACTAAGCACCCTGAAATTCTTTGAGAACTAAACTGATGGCTATATGATGTTGGCCATATATATTGTACGTATATAATGTGAAGAAACGAGTGGTAGTACTATACCAACTAAAAGATGAAATGTAAGAAATACTAGTATGTACGTACTGAAGAGTTAAAGTAACGAGAAGAAACATAACATAGTTCTGCTGGGGGCTCAGCACAACACACCCCTCAAATTTAATTAAGCACACCTGAAATTAAACTTTGCAACTATTCCGGTAGACACTGCATTAGAACCACCATGAGCAACGACACTGCCAGCTTACTCGGAGTCCTCGTCCACGTCCTCGACTTCGTCCTTGTCCCTCTTCCTCTTGGACGATACTTCTTTGCTTGAACCGCACACTTGGTTGTTGCTCTTCATCCAACCCTTGTAGTTATTGAAGCAAAGGTAGCCATCCATTGCAGCATAGTGGATGTGGTCTATATCTAGTACATTCTGCTGCCCTGCATGATGATGAAATGTGTAATGAGGTTTCTCCAGTTTACCGTACGAAGGATGAACCATGGCTCCTGCCAGGGTCAGCATTGAAGGCTGACGAGAGGACACCAGCCGATTCTTCTGGAGGTTGAAGGTGTTGCCTACAACGAGGCCTATCTGACGCAGGACTTCTTTGTCGTTACCAAAGTCTACAGTAACGAATTTCACTGTTATGTCCTTGAGGAAGTTCTTAAAATCCTAGCACTCAACGTAGGCATGGCATATGTGGTAGACCAAGCAAACGTTATGTACGCAAACCTGGATCACGGCGGGCTTCTTCCTCTCTTCGTCCTTTAGATCCTTCTCTCGTCCCAGGACTGTGGTGTACTCAACATCTAGCCCAACAACCCACTCATCATCTGAGTTTTCGAACATGCGGCTGAAGCGATAAAGGCATCCTTTCACCATTGCGGAAGAACGGGTGTAGATGACGTCGAACTCATCGCCGGTGATGGTTCTAACCTTGTACTCACCGCCGATCGTGGAGATTTGGGACGCCATATGGATTTGGAAGGAGGGTTAGGATTAGTGGAACTACCGTAATGTGAATGGATGGGATAACTAGGAGCGAACCGCCGTAGTATTGAAGGACGTGCGGGGACGAGTAGGAGCGAACTGCTAGCGTGCGAACGGCAGGGTAGTTGCTTTCCATTCTCCCATGATACGGGCTTCCGAGAGCCCTTGGATCTGAGATCAAACGGTTGCATGGCGTGATTCTAGACCTATGGGTGAATATCCTATCCTGGAGGGTTATTCTGCAAATTTTCAGCAACATAGCATGCGACCGTTTGATCTCAGATCCAAGGGCTGCCAGTAGCCCGTATCATGGCCGTGCCTACCATGACCGTCGCGTCGCTCACGTGGTCGCGCCCTTGGAGATTTAACATGGTGTGTTAGGCTATCTGATGTTGGCATGTCATACATAGTCATCACTTAGGCACTCATACTACAACAAGGTTGGCTATAAGTGTTTTTTTACTCCTCTCTATCTCTTTCTTCGTACTCAAGGAAGAAACGGTGCTAAGCGTGTGTATTTATTGCATTTGCCAAGGAGTGACCTCTTCCAATGAAATGGTGTTGCTAAGTTTGCTTCATTTAATTAGCTATAGACTCAAAATTGTCTTTTCACCTAGGTACACGCGCTTAGCACCGTTTCTTCCTTGGATCACCAAATTAGTCTCTCTCTTCTTGATTAACTTGCCACATCAGACTTTATTCCTATGTGGCAAGCTTAAGCACTTGTAGGAGCAAGTAAAAGTAAGTACAATAGTGCGCTTTACGTGGCATTTTTGCATATGTGGAGGAAAGAGAGGCAAGGAAAAAGTGGAGAAGTGGGCTCTCGTGCAAGAGCTAGCCTCTACTACATGGTGGGGCATTGGGAGAGGCACCTGTATGGAGGTGGTCAGGAATCTGGGAGACTCACGCCGGTCGTAGCACCGCAGTTAAAATGATAATGGCAAGTCAAATCATGGGCCCCACCTATCCAGCAGTAACTCGATGTCAAATCACACAACCCTACGTTTGCAGCAGTCTACTCCCTCGTCTTCTCGCATCTCTGTCGAACCGACTAGGCGAAACTGCCCCGCCGCCTACCCCGCAGGAAAAGCCCTGCCCTCGACTTTTAAATACAACTACATCCGCTTAAGAATCCAATGATATTGTTTTTGTGACATAGTAACTCATATTTAGTTAGTCAAATGGATGACCTAGAACTACGTGCAGGCCCTATAAACAGAGACGCCTAAAAATAAAAAAACCGAGACGGAGAGGGTAGTTCAGCACGTATCTTTTTAGATCAATAAATATAGTCGGGATTCACCAAGGAGAAAAACCAAGTGGTAGGCTGCTCCTGTCGTGTTGGCGTAGCAACTCAAGCAGGGTCAGTCCGCACACGAAATGGCAACACACTTAACAGGACCCCTTTGGCCGACATGTGGCTCATCCACCGTCTTGTTCCACGTGCGATGCACAAAATTATAGTTCGGAGCAGTGGTTGGAATTGGAGGCACCCCGGTCATAGCGCCGCAGTAGTAGAAAATGAGCGACGAGGGGTCAAATCACAAAGCCCCACCTTTCCCGCATTAAGCTGGACGGACGATGCAACCATCATTTCACTCTAGGGCGCAAGAGGATAAAGAAAAGAGAAAACAATGATGCGTGCGGCAGCTACCTAGGGCACCCTAGGGTAGGGGTCTCCACTACAGATCCTTTTTTTGAAAGCGCCTTCACTACAAATCGGCTTCTCCCTCGTCCTCTTGAAGAAAACCGATGATGAGGGCGGCGGTAGGGTTTGTAGGAGTACTACGGCGTGCGGGGCCACGTCGTAGTAAACGGGTTCGAGCCGACAACTTAAATATGTGTGGGCCGCTTGGTTTTACGGGAATGAGGCAGCATTTTGGGTTCGGGGACCAGTGGAGATATAGTACGTACAAAAAATTGTGGACGTAGGTTCGACCGAAAGGGAATGATGCATGGGCCCTGCATTTTGATATACCCGGGGCCGCGTGAAATTTGCTACTCTACTCAAAACTAGTAAGGTACACATGTATTGAACGCATGAGATTTTGAAACCAAATTATGAATAAATACACACTATAGGATGTAAAGCTTTGAGTCATATATGCATGATGTAGATGAACGCATAAGGGATGTTCATATATGCATGATGTAAACCATTCAAAGTCAATAAGTTTTATAAAAATGTTAAGATTCATGGGGTTGTGCATTGTACTCCCTCCGTTCCAAAATAGATGACCCAACTTTGCACTAACTTTGTACAAAGTTAGTGCAAAGTTGGGTCATCTATTTTGGAACGGAGGGAGTAAATCATAAAGTAAAAAACAAATAATGGAAATTCATTTAGAAAAGAATCAATTATGATACAGAAGATTCTAGAACAAAGGTGAAGTGCTTGTGTTTTGAGGTTTGTGCATTATGCTTAAGTTCAACCATGGAGTCTTCTAAATTGTACATGTGGCAGATCTGGTGGAATGTTGATGATATCCAACGGCCAGTAGTGCTCGGATTTGCCTATCTCTGCACTGTCGGGTTAGCTTCATCCAGCGACCATCTTTCAAAGTTATTGGCACACTATATAGTTCTTGTGCCATAGTTGCATGTTTTGGAAGAAAACTACTAGTGGGTTGTACTATCTATTTAGGAATAGAAGATGTATGCATGGAAGTTGTAGGGAAAGAGATGACATGGAGCATCTCAATTCCTATGAGTAGGGATTGGAAAAGAGATGTCATTTGGTTCACATCATAGGAACTTTTCTATTGAATATAGAGATGACATGTTTCTCAATTCCTATGAGGAGGTATTAGAGAAGAGATGTAATTTGGTTCATATCATAGGAACTTTTCTATTGAATATACGCTAATGTTTATTTTCCTTTGAAATTAAGGGAGTATAGGAATCCATTCATATGAACCAAGTGGCTCTAAAGCTATAGAAATGATATCATGTTTATTTCCTTTGAAATGTGGAGTATATGAATCTATTCCTATGAACCAATTGGCTCTAAAGGAAAAATCCTATAAAAATCATATCATATAGAGTTCCTATGATATTCCTCGACACTAAAGGATGCTTGAAATTGTTGCGGGTGATACGATGGTCTTTCTTTGTAGACTCCTCACCCAACTTTATAGTTACCTCTCGAAGATGAATGAAATGATATATACATGGTATTCTACATGTGCAATTTGGTACACGAAAACTCGGTAAAAGTTTGCGAGGTTCGAATTTTCAATAAAGCTATATGCACTGCATTTTGGAACGGAGGGAGCATACGGCAGTTGCTAACACTCACGTGGAAGATTTTTGTGTAGGAGGAGTGGCTGTTCTGTTAAATGACATGGCAAAACTGACACTATCGGATGCCGATCTAACGGTCCTTATGGCGTTCGTCAGGAAAAGGCTTGTGGCGAATGTGGGAGTCCTGGATTAGGGGGTCTCCGGACAGCCGGACTATCTCCATTGGCCGGACTGTTAGACTATGAAGATACAAGATTGAAGACTTCGTCTCGTGTCCGGATGGGACTCTACTTGGCGTGGAAAGCAAGCAAGGCAATACGGATATGGATATCTCCTCCTTTGTAACTGACCTTGTGTAACCCTAACCCTCTCCGGTGTCTATGTAAACCGAAGGGTTTTAGTCTGTAGGACAACAACCATAACCTACAATCATACCATAGGCTAGCTTCTAGGGTTTAGCCTCTCTGATCTCGTGGTAGATCTACTATTGTACTACCCATATCATCAATATCAATCAAGCAGGACGTAGGGTTTTACCTCCATCAAGAGGGCCCGAACATGGGTAAAACATCGTGTCCCCTGCCTCCTGTTACCATCCGGCCTAGACGCACAGTTCGGGACCCCCTACCCGAGATTCGCCGGTTTTGACACCGACATTGGTGCTTTCATTGAGAGTTCCTCTGTGTCATCGCCGTTAGGCTTGATGGCTCCTACTATCATCGATAGCGATGCGGTCCAGGGTGAGACTTTTCTCCCCAGACAGATCTTCGTATTCGGCAGCTTTGCACTGCAGGCTAATTCGCTTGGCCATGTAGAGCAGATTGAAAGCTACGCCCCTGGCCATCAGGTCAGATTTGGAAGTTTGAACTACACGGCCGACATCCGCGGAGACTTGATCTTCGACGGACTCGAGCCACAGCCAGGCGCGCCGCACTGTCGTGATGGGTATGACCTAGCTCTGCAGCCGAACAGTACCCAAGAGGCTGCACCCACATCAGCTCCGACCCTTAGCTCAGAGCCAACTGCGCCAGTCGAGGACGGGTGGTTAGACACCGCCTCAGGGGCTGCAGTCTCAACGGCGATCGAGCCGAACACCAGCCTAACCCTCTGCGCAGCCCATGACTCCAAGGTGCCGGACTCTTTCCCGGACTCCGAACCATCCGTGCCCCTGCCAATTGAATCCGATTGGGTGCCGATCATGGAATTCACCGCCGCGGATATCTTTCAACACTCGCCCTTCGGCGACATTCTGAATTCACTAAGGTCTCTCTCTTTCTCAGGAGAGCCCTGGCCCGATTATGGCCAACAGGATTGGGATGCGGATGACGAAGAAATTCGACGCCCACCCACCACCCACTTCGTAGCCACTGTCGATGATTTAAGCGACATGCTCGACTTCGACTCCAAAGACATCGACGGTATGTACGACGATGTAGAAGACGAACATGAACCAGCGCCTATGGGGCACTGGAAAGCCACCTCGTCATATGACATATACATGGTGGATACACCCAACGAAGGCAATGGCGACGAGATAGCGGAGGATGACCCCTCCAAGAAGCAACCCAAGCGCAGCCGTCAGCGGTGCCGCTCTAAGTCCCGCCAAAGCAAAAGTGGTGATACCAGCATAGGAGATAATAACACTACGGACAGTGCTGAAGACAACAACAATCCCCTCCAGCAAGATTTAGAGCAGGAGGATGGAGGAGCCAGCTCTCCTGAGAGAGCGGCAGACGGAGAGGAGGAGGATGACAATCACATGCCCCCCTACGAAGACGAGGCAAGCCTCGGCGACGATGAATTCGCCGTACCAGAGGATCCCTTCGAACAAGAGCGCTTCAAGCGCTGGCTTATGGCCACGGCAAATAGCCTGAAGAAAAAGCAGTAGCAGCTTCAAGCTGATCAAAATCTGCTAGCTGACAAATGGACTAAAATCCTCACGGCCGAGGAATATAAACTCGAGCGCCCCTCCAAGAGTTACCCAAGGCGCAGGTTACTACCCCGACTGGAGGAAGAAGTGTATGATACGGCTGATCGGCCACCTCGTGGCTGCGATAGAGAGGCATTCCAGCCAAAAGATGAGCCTCCACCCCAACGCCATTCAAATAAAAAGGCATGGGGAGATACGCCAGACCTGCGAGACATACTGGTGGACAAGGCAAAGCATTCAAGATCGATCTACGGATCACGAGGGCGCACCACTCTGCGAGACGGCAAACGTCACGCCGGATACAGTAAAAGCAAATCCGGCCGGTTCGAACACAGCGGGCAAGACCCATTCGAGCTGCGTCGCGATATAGCCCAATACAGAGGCGCTGCACACCCCTTATGCTTCACAGACGAAGTAATGGAACATCAATTCCCAGAAGGTTTCAAACCTGTAAATATTGAACCATACGACGGCACAATAGATCCCGCAGTATGGATTGAGGATTTCCTCCTCCACATCCACATGGCCCGCGGCGATGACTTACACGCCATCAAATACCTCCCACTAAAGCTCAAAGGACCAACATGGCACTGGCTTAACAGCTTGCCAGCGGACTCCATTAGCTGTTGGGAAGATCTGGAAGCCGCATTCCTCGACAACTTTCAGGGCACTTATGTGCGACCACCAGACGTTGATGACTTGAGCCACATAATTCAGCAGCCAGAAGAGTCGGCTAGGCAATTCTGGACTCGGTTCCTTACAAAGAAAAATCAAATTGTCGACTGTCCGGATGTGGAGGCCCTAGCGGCTTTCAAGCACAACATCCGAGACGAGTGGCTAGCCCGGTACCTTGGTCAGGAAAAGCCGAAATCTATGGCAGCTCTCACGACGCTCATGACCCGCTTTTGTGCGGGAGAAGACAGCTGGCTGGCTCGCAGTAATAACATATCAAAGAACCATGGTACCTCAGATACCAAGGACGGCAATAGCAGGTCACGCCGCAACAAGCATAAGCACCGCATTAACAGCGAAAATACTGAGGATACGGTAGTCAATGCCGGATTCAAAGGCTCTAAACCCGGTCAGCGGAAAAAGCCATTCAAACAAAGTACGCCGGGTCCGTCCAGCTTGGACCATATACTCGATCGCTCGTGTCAAATACACGGCACCCCAGACAAGCCAGCCAATCACACCAACAGGGATTGTTGGGTGTTCAAGCAGGCCGGCAAGTTAATTGCCGAAAACAAGGACAAGGGGCCGCATAGCGATGACGAGGAGGAGCCCCGGCAGCCGCACACTGGAGGACAGAAGAGGTTTCCCCCGCAAGTGCGGACGGTGAACATGATATAGGCAACCCACATCCCCAAGAGGGAGCAGAAGCGTGCGCTCAGGGACGTATATGCATTGGAGCCAGTCGCCCCAAAGTTCAACCCTTGGTCCTCCTGTCCGATCACCTTCGATCGCAGGGACCACCCCACTAGTATCCGTCATGGCAGATTCGCCGCACTAGTCTTAGACCCAATCATCGACGGATTTCACCTCACTCGAGTCCTTATGGACGGCGGCAGCAGCCTGAACCTGCTTTATCAGGACACAGTGCGCAAAATGGGTATAGACCCCTCAAGGATCAAACCCACAAAAACGACCTTTAAGGGCGCCATTCCAGGTGTAGAGGCCCATTGCACACGCTCAATTACACTGGAAGTGGTCTTCGGATCCCCGGATAACTTCCGAAGCGAAGAGTTAATCTTCGATATAGTCCCGTTCCATAGTGGTTATCACGCGCTGCTCGGGCGAACCGCATTTGCTAGATTCAATGCAGTACCACATTATGCATACCTCAAGCTCAAGATGCCAGGACCTCATGGAGTTATTACAGTCAATGGAAACATAGAGCGCTCTCTCCGAACAGAGGAGCACGTCGCAGCCCTCGCAGCAGAAACGCAAAGCAGCCTCTCAAGGCAATCAACCAGTTCGGCGCTTCACAGCCCAGACACCTTCAAACGCGCTCGGGGCAATTGGCAAATAGACCGCCTGGCGCGATCTGAGCTCGTGTAGCAATACGGCGGCCACCCCAATCCCAGCCCAGCGGCAAAACTCATGCCGCGCGTACATAATTACGCATTAAAAATACCATGGGCACAGGTGGGGAGGGGGGCACAACTGCGGCACGCCCCAAAATGCGGCCTAAACCGCACTAGGGGCTTCCCGTTTGGTTATTTTTCTTTTTCTTTCAGGACCTTAATCTCTGGAAACACTATCCGGCAGCACTATTGTCGAGCACATGATGCAGCAACCAAGGAGGCAGACAGCTACGTTATACCACGGAATTCCCAGGTTGATTACTGTAACGGGTCAAATATTCAATTTAATATCATTCCTCAGCTTGCCCTTGGAAGGGACATAGTCCTACTCTTTGCTTATCGCACTATCTGTATCACTCTGCTTTAACGCAATTTTTTTAATAAACAATGCATGACATTACGACTATTATTGCATTTTTGTTATATATATATATGTGTGTTCATTAATGACGCCTTGCAACCGTACACTCTGGTACGGCCAATACACCAGGGGCTTACGTACCCCACAATGCAGTGTGAAAAGTCTGAACACTTACACAAGTGCGGCACCCGAACTTATAGCATTATATGCATCAGCTCCGAATCATGTCTTTGGTCAAATGTTGGGTTTGCTCGGCTCCTATGTTTTGGTACCTTACGTTCCGCTCTATCGGCTAAGGTAGCGCTAGGACAACTACTTCGATTGTGCCCTGGTTCTGCCGGGCTTAGCACCTCAGTAGAGAAAACTAAAACTGACTGTCATGATAAGGCGAGAGACTGGTCGCTGTTCGGCAAGGTTTTTCGAGTCCCTAAAGACTTATGTCGCTTAGGGCGAGGGGCCGGCCCTGTCCGGCTTACAGGCGTATATCGCGCCCTGAATTCGGCCTTCCGAATACCATGGGCTTCGCCGAAATTTAAAATTATAGAATTCTATGGCTAAGTGAGACTGATAAAGCATTATTAGTCCGGTTGCCTTGTTCATTGTGCTGAGCACCTCCCTCGAAGGACCCAAACATGGGAACAAGAGTTCTCAGGTTTATCCCGAACACCCCAGCACTCGTGGCATGGGGGCAGAAGCCGAGGACTAGCCATCTCTCAAATTGGATAAACAACCAAACAGAAGGTAATATTTTAAATTCCAACAAGCGTTGCATAGCGCATATGAAACAAGTTTTCATACATACAGGACAAAACAAGCAAGTCTCATTCAAATATTACATCTTTTGAACACTCGTCCGCAATGAGACGGGCACCCAGCAGAACACCCTCGTAGTACATCTCGGGGTGGCGATGCTCCTTGCCCTCTGGCGGCCCCTCCTTGATCAGCTTCACGGTGTCTAGCCTGACCCACTGCAATTTCACACGGGCGAAAGCCCGGCGTGCACCTTCAATGCAGACAGATCACTTGACGACCTCCAGCCATGGGCAGGCATCCACAAGCTGCCTCACCAGGCCGAAGAAGCTGTTCGGAAGGGCGTCACCAGGCCACAACCGGACTATAAAGCTCTTCATGGCCTGATTGGCCGCCTTATGTAGCTCGACCATCTGCTTCAGCCGGTCGTTCATTGGCACCGGATGTTCGGCCTCAGCATACTGAGACCAGAATAGCTTCTCCGTCGAGCTTCCGTCCTCGGCCTGGTAGAATTGTGCGGCATCGGACACACTGCGAGGCAAATCTGCGAATGCTCCTGAAGAGCTCCGGATCCGAGTAAGTAATCGGTAATTTACTTTTACATTCTTGCTTTGCATATAGAAAGCCTTACCCGCCACTATCTTCTTCATCGCGTCGATCTCTTGGAGGGACTTTTGGGCTTCGGCCTTGGCACTTCTTACACTCTTGAGGGCCGCGGCAAGCTCAGACTCCCGCGTCTTGGAGTCAAGCTCCAACGCCTCATGCTTCGCCACAAGAGCCTGGAGCTCTTGCTGCACCTCGCCCACCCGAGCCTCGTGCTTCTCTCGCTCGGTGCACTCCTTGGCCGCTTTATCTTCGGCCTTGGTTAGTGCCTGCTTCAGGGTCGCCACCTCGGTCGTGGCCCCTAGCAAACATACAATGATCCTGTCATTTTGCAATCACGTCCTTTTTATATATACATATCTATAGACGGGGTATTACTTACCCTTGTTCTCCTCGAGCTGCCTCTTGGCAAGGCCGATCTCTTTCTTGGACCCCTCAAGGTCCTACTTCAGTACGACGACCTCCGCAGTTAGTGCGGCGGACGCCAGCAGCGAAGCCTGCATATGCATATTGACATACTTATAATAGACTCTTGCGATATTATTTGATCCTCTGTTCGGCTTTTCTTTGTGAACACTGAACAAAGCATCAGGGGCTACTGTCTATGCGGTAATATTTCTACTACATTTTAAAACACTTACCTCAAAGCCTGTTAGAAGGCTGGCACATGCTTCAGTCAATCCGCTCTTGGGGGACTGAACCTTCTGGATCACCGCACTCAGGATAGTGCGGTGCTCCTCATCGATGGAAGCTCTCGGGGGCCCCGTCCCCATGGCTCCCGGAGTCCGGAAGGTCGCCTTGAGGCGCCTCCAGGACTGTCTCCCCTCGATTCGGTGCCTCTTGAGACAACACCTTGGTGTCATCGGCAGGATGAGGGGAGGTGGCGGTCGGGACTGGATCGCTATCCATGTCTGACAAGCCCAAGGAGCTGTCCAATGATACATCGATACTGGCTCGTGGCGGCCTGCATAATTGCATTCGGCATTAGGGAAAACAGTGCGACAAAGGAATCCTATGAGTTACTCTGGTATCTGAATACTTACGATCTCCCCGGGGGCTTGACCCTGGGCAACCACTCGTCTTCACCTTCGTCGGCGGCGGTGGAACTGTCCGGAAGGAGAATCCTTCCCTTCTTGGACCCTCCGGCCTCCCCGTTTGGGGCGGCCTTCCTTTTCTTGTCTCCACCAGTCACTGGGGGAGCATCTTCTTCTTCTTCCTCGTCTTCGGGGGAAGAGTGAGCCGCAGAGTCATCGGACGGTGAGACCGATGATGCCTGGCGTCGGGAACTCTTTCGGGTTCCCTTGGCCTTCTTGGTCTTCTCCGGCACCGTATAAGGGGCCGGAGTCAACATCTTCGCCAGAAGAGCGTCTGCGGGGCCTTCGGGCAAAGGAGCCGGACAGTCGATCTGCCCCATCTTCTGCCAGTCCTGTCAAAGGTACGGGAGTTTAGATCCCGCATAGAGTCAATCTATATAAAAAATAAGTATCCTGTGAAAGGTAAAGCAGCTTACCACACTGGCTTGGCGCTTCGCGCTGAATCCGCGATCCTCAGCAATAGGGGGGGGGACCTCGGCACTTTTGAGCAGCACCCTCCAGGCGTCTTCATGAGTCGTGTCGAAGAGCCTGTTCAGAGTTTGGTGTTGTGTCGTATTGACTCCCACAAGTTGAACTCCCGTTGTTGGCACGGGAGTATCCGGCGGATGAGCATAACTTGGACTATGTTGACAAGCTTGAGCTTCTTCTCCACCATGTTTTGAATACATGTTTGGAGTACGATCAGTGAGGGAGTCCTGGATTAGGGGGTGTTCGGGTAGCCGGACTATACCTTCAGCCGGACTCCAAGACTATGAAGATACAAGATTGAAGACTTCGTCCCGTGTCCGGATGGGACTTTCCTTGGCGTGGAAGGCAAGTTTGGCAATGCGGATATTCAAGATCTCCTACCATTGTAACCAACTCTATGTAACCCTAACCCTATCCGATGTCTATATAAACTGGAGGGTTGTAGTCCGTGGCCAATCAACTCCATATACAACAATCATACCGTAGGCTAGCTTCTAGGGTTTAGCCTCCTTGATCTCGTGGTAGATCTACTCTGGTACTACCCATATCATCGATATTAATCAAGTAGGACGTAGGGTTTTACCTCCATCAAGAGGGCCCGAACCTGGGTAAAACATCGTGTTCCCTGCCTCCTGTTACCATCCGGCCTAGACGCACAGTTCGGGACCCCCTACCCAAGATCCGCCGGTTTTGACACCGACATTGGTGCTTTCATTGAGAGTTCCTCTATGCCGTCACAATCAGGAAGGATGCCTCCTCCCGTCTTTAAAGACGGTGCCATTGCTAAGGGAGCCTTGGCTGTCGGCCAAACCCTCCGGCTAGGTGGTTTCCTCTTGACCGCCTGTTCGGCTGTTGCGCCGACGGTGACCTCTCGGGTCATCAAAAGCAACCTACACGTCAGCTCGGAGCTCGTCAAGTAGCTAGATCCAATGGAGCTCTCTTCCGTAAACGAGCTCTTGGATCGCATCGCCGCCCTGGGGGTCGCTATGGATTACGACCAGGTTGGGCTTAAACCCGATCTAAGAGAAATTAACTCTCCCCAAGTCACCCACCACGTTGCCGTGGTAGAGACGCTGTGCGGCGACCCTTCATCTATTTTAAGGACTAGCTACGTCTGAATTCCCGACCCCTCCAAGCCGGATACCCGCGGAGGGGGAGATATAACTCAAGACCTGAGCTTAGGATCAGGCAACGGGCCAGATTCACTGGACAACATCCAAGAATCCGAACTTCAGAGTTCGGAAACTCTTCGGCCTCCGAATCTTGGATTGGGTGAGGTTTCAGATTCAACGACACCCGCCCACCCAATCATAAGCGATCTCTCCCAAATCAGGCAGAGGCCCGAGGAAACAGTACATCATTACTGGGCCAGATTCCTCCTGGTTATGAACAAGATAGAGGATTGCCGCGAGGAAGACGCAATCTCAATTTTTTGCGGTAATTGCACGGACAAGGGAATCCTTAACGCCGTAAGTCGTCGTGATATCACACGCTTCGCTGACTTGGCGTCCATAGTACAAAAATACTGTGCGATGGAAAGCGCCTGGAAAACCGAAATAAATTTTTGGGATAATCCATCCATGAATAGTAATCCCGTCCGAACTAAGAGGGTGCATCATCACAGGACACCCGGGTTAAACACCAAAAAGCCAAAACCCTCTACAGGGCATGGAACCGTACTAGAAAGATGGCTTGATGGACCCTGTAGAATTCACAGTACAGAGGACGCCACACCAACTCACAGCCTTAGAGCATGTTGGATACTCCGGCAGGTGGCCAAAATCGGCGAGGACCTCTTAATTCCGGAGGCCGCAGAAAGCCAGCCCAAGGACACTAGTACCGTTCTCACAGTCTTTGAGACTTTCACATCAAACAATGTGCGAAAAAGAACACTCCGCAGCCTCGCCAAAGTCTATCAAGTTGCAACAATAAATCATGGAGCGACACTGCCATTACCTTCAACGCAAGTGATGAACCTAGATTCCGAACAGCCCGAGCACCAGCCGCATTGGTCCTCAGTCCCATAGTGGATGGCTTTCGCCTCACCAAGGTGCTCATGGATGGAGGCAGCGGACTGAACCTCATTTATGAGGAAACCCTTCAAAAAATGGAAATAGACTAGAACCGCGTCGAGCGAAGTAGCACAACCTTTAGAGGAATAATCCCCAGTCGGGAAGCGCGCTGCACAGGAAAAATCACACTAGATGTGGTGTTCGGCACGCCAGATAATTACAGGTCCGAAGAAGTCACGTTTCAGGTGGCCCCGTTTAAGAGCGGATATCACGCTTTACTAGGGCGGGAAGCATTCACAATCTTCCAAGCAATACCCCATTACGGGTACATGAAGCTTAAGATGCCCGGGCTGAATGGAATTATCACTCTAGCTAGTGATCCGGACATAGCACTCCGCGCTGAAAACAAGACGGCCGCATTAGCCCTTGAGGCGCTATCCGAAGCCTTAGGGGCCGAGGAACTGACTGCTGTGTGCTCCACGATTAACAGGGATGATGTGATACTCGATAAGAGATCCAAATCCACATCCTTCAAGCCAGCCGACGAAATAGTCAAATTCCAGGTCCATCCAACGGACCCCAATAAGACAGCTTCAATCGGGGCACGACTGAACCCTGATGCAGACACCGCACTGCGAGAGTTCCTACGAGAGAACTGGGACATCTTCGCCTGGCACCCTTCAGACATGCCAGGGATCCCACGCAGGCTGTCCGAACACAGCATAAATATCCTAAAAGGATTTAAACCTGTCAAACAAGCCCTTCGGCGTTTTTCCGAACCCAAGAGACATGCTATGGGAGAGGAGCTAGCCAAGCTATTGGAGGCCGGATTCATCAGAGACATAAAACATCCAAACTGGCTAGCAAACCTGGTGATGGTACCAAAGAAGTACAAATCCTGGCGCCTGTGTGTCGATTTTAAAGACCTTAACAAGGCTTGCCCAAAGGATCCCTTCCCCCTCCCCCGCATCGATCAAATTATCGATGCCACCGTAGGACACGATTTGTTGTGTTTCCTCGACGCATACTCCGGTTACCATCAAATCAAGATGGCAGAATCAGACCAAGCTGCAACAGCATTCATCACACCATACGGCCCATTCTGCTTCAACACAATGCCTTTCGGGCTGAAAAACGCCGGCGCAACATATCAGCGCATGATCCAGACATGTCTGGCAAAACAGTGGAGGCATATGTGGATGATGTGGTCGTCAAATCAAGACACGTCGAATCCCTAGTAAACGACTTGAGGCTTACATTCGATAACCTCCGACAATATGACATCAAGCTCAACCTAGAAAAATGCGTCTTCGGCGTTCCAGCCGGAAAGCTCTTGGGCTTCATTGTATCCGGTAGAGGAATTGAAGCAAACCCAGCCAAGATCCGAGATTTGTCACAATTGGATGTCCCAAAGGACCTTAAAAAAATACAAAAATTAACAGGGTGCGTGGCTGCTTTAAGCCGCTTCATCTCCCGCTTGGGAGAAAATGCACTACCCCTTTATCGCCTCCTTCGGCGCACCGAACACTTCGAGTGGACGGATGCCACCACGGCCGGACTTGATGAAATAAAAGCCATATTGGCAACAAACCCAGTCCTTGCCGCGCCAATCACCGGCGAACCAATGTTATTGCACATTGCAGCAAGACACCAAGTTGTTAGCGCAGTGCTCGTTGTCGAGCGGGAAACGGACGGACACAAATTCCCCCTTTAAAGGCCGGTCTACTACGTGTCCAATGTCCTCACTCCATGCAAATCATGGTACCCGCATTATCAAAAGATTGCATACACGGTATTCATGGCATCCCGGAAGCTACGACACTACTTTCAAGAGTGTTCCATAACAGTAGCCTCGGAAGTGCCACTAAACGATATTATCAACAACCGCGATGCAACGGGCCGGATTGCAAAATAGGCCATCGAGCTTCTCCCATTCGATATAACCTATAAGCCACGGCGAGCTATTAAATCGCAAGTTTTGGCCGACTTCGTCGCAAAATGGACGGAGGCCGAGCTCCCTAAAGAGTACGACACATATTCAAATTGGATTATGCATTTCGACGGCTCCAAAATGTTGGCCGGACTGGGGGCCGGCGTCGTCCTGACGTCCCCCATAGGAGACACAGTCCAATATGTGCTCCAAATCATGTACACAGATTCCAACAATGCAGCCGAATATGAGGCCCTCCTACAGGGCCTCCGGATAGCAGTATCCATGGGTATCCAGCGCCTAGAGGTACGCGGGGATTCAAACCTCGCGTTATCCCAAATAAATGGAGACTTCGACGCCAAGGACCCAAAAATGGCAGCTTACCGCGACGCCGTCCTAAAAATGTCAGCTCGGTTCGAAGGGCTGGAGTTTCACCATATAGCCTGAGAAAACAATCAAGCGGCGGACGTCCTAGCACGCATCGGAACAAAACGCGATGCAGCCCACCCCCAACGTCTTTTTGGAAAGATTGTTCAAGCCATCCATAGCATGGGAGGGGAACCCGCAAATAACAGCCCGAACCCAGCCGCACCACTCGACGCCGAACAATCTGACACAATTGGAGGCTCTGCCAACGAAATTACACCTTCAGCCCACGTAATAATGGCGGTTATCGCCCCGTGGACAGAACCGTTCCTAGCCTACCTTACTAGGTAGGAACTCCCGGAGGAACAAAACGAGGCCCGCTGCATAGTGCGGCGATCTAAGGCCTACAGAGTCCATGAGGGAGAACTTTATAAGAAAAGCACTACCAGAGTCCTTCAAAGGTGCATCTCCGAAGAGGAAGGGCGGAACCTCCTGGCTGAAATTCATGCCGGACTCGGTGGTCACCACGCCGCTGCTCGGTCCCTCGTTAGCAAGGCTTTCCGTACAGGCTTTTACTGGCCGACGGCCCGAGCAGACGCTCAGGACCTAGTCCAATGATGCGCTGGTTGCCAACTTTTTGCCAACCAAAGCCATATGCCACCCACCGCACTCCAAACTATACCCATCACCTGGCCTTTTGCGGTCTGGGGGCTTGACATGGTCGGACCCCTTAAAGGTGGAACCCATAGGAAAAAATACTTACTGGTCATGGTGGATAAGTTCACCAAATGGATAGAAGCCAAGCTTGTTAAAACGGCTGAATCCGGACCTATGATAGACTTCATATCCGGGGTTGTACACCGTTATGGCGTCCCCTACAGCATCATAACCGACAACGGTACAAATTTTACCGCCGACGAGGTAAAACTCTGGTGCAAAAACATGGGCATCAAGCTCGATTATGCTTCCGTCTATCACCCACAAACCAACGGCCAGGTCGAACATGCAAATGGTCTTATCATGAGCGGCATCAAACCCAGACTGGTGCGGTCCCTCAAGGAATCTAACACGCACTGGGTAGATGAGCTCGACTCCATGCTATGGGGGCTGCGGACCACGCCAAATCGCACCACCGGGTACACACCATTTTTTATGGTGTACGGCGCAGAAGCAGTTCTGCCCTGCGACATAATTCATGACTCACCTAGAGTGCGCATGTATGAAGAAAGAGAAGCCGAGCTCGATCGGCAGGACAACTTGGACGCCTTGGAGGAGGAGCGCGATGTGGCAAAAGCCCGTTCCGCATTTTATCAACAGCAGGCCCGAAGATATCAAAGCAGAGAAGTACGGGCCAAAAATTACAATGTTGGTGAACTAGTTCTATGCCTGCCGGATAAGAAAAAGGACAAACTCAAGCCCAAGTGGGAAGGTCCATTCATAATCGACCAAGTCCTGACTGGTGGGGCGTACCGCCTGCGAGATGCGTCGAACAACCGACTCGAGCCGAACCCGTGGAACGCCACCCGTCTCCGAAGATTCTATGCCTAGCGCCGGACTCTGTGTTCGTCTCCTTCCTCTGTCCATCCCTTTTTGTATTTTTCTGTCTTACATTTCTCTCCTTCCCATTTTTTTTCTTGCATAGACCTTAAAGGCTCATCTAGTGACGCGCCACTCGCGCTCATTAAACCTGGGGGCTTCTTTAACAAAAGCTTATTTATACGGGCTTCACGCCCAACACATGCGTCAAACTTCCGCATGTACCTTTTTCTTCACCATTATATGCATCAATATGACTTAAGTTTTGGCCAAGCTGGGTTGCCTGGCTCCTGTGCTTACCCCTACATTCCCGATTGTTCGGCTAGGCGGTAAAGGGAGCACCTCTGCGATTGTTACTGCTGGGTCAGCCGGATGTGTACCTCAGACTGGGTGAAGCCGAAAGCTAGCATTCTTAAGGGAATATTCGGTCGGTGAAATAAAAGATGATCTTTTTACTCATTTTATGCGCCCCCAGATGCCTTTTTTTCTGCGTCTCTTCACGCAGTCCGGACATGCACCTTAGGGCATGCCTCCCAGCGAAAGGAACCCTTAACGGAACTATTCTCTCTGGAAGAAGTTTCTTACTAACCATGTAATATAACATAACTAGTTGGGCACTTGTCTGATAAAGCACTGATGACCCCTACGCCTGGTCTCCACGCATACCCCAGTTCTTATATAACCGCTAGGGTCTTCGGACACACTCCGGACCGTCAGGTCCCGAGGTTGAAGCGAAAAGGTCAGCAACGACAAACGATCTACAATCCGGCTAGGCATTACACATGTCAATTCAAAATTACACAGTCATTCTGACTGATTGTATTCCTCTTCTATACCATCTAACAGGCTGTCTAATTTACAGTCCTGCTGGGAATACTTCGCGGCCAACTCTACTTGGTTGTATACTAAGCTTACAGGGATCTCCTTCCCGTCAGGCCCCACTGGTCCGACCTCGGCCATGTGGCTTGGGTCAGACTTCATAAAACGGGTCTTCACCATGGCCCAGGCCTCCCTAGCGCCTTGTCGGCAGGCCGATATCTTCCACAATCGGAAGCGTCGCCGAGCTCCCTTCAGCTTCTCCGCAAGCTCTCCAAGGTCCTCGGGCACGGAGTGGGCAGGCCATAAGGCTTGGGCAATATCCCGCATCGCCTGCCGAATTCGCTCGTGTAGTTGCAAGAGTTCGGGAAGAAGGTCACCCGTAGAACCGGACATCTCCTCTGCAGGACGACCTGTGAGCATACCTACAGACATTACTCTGTTAGTCGACTTCCTCGCCGAACTCTTTTTTCAAAGTTCGTTCAAGCACTTACTAAAAATGCCACGTCAAAGCCATTGATTCTCCTTCGTGGAGTCCGACAGCTGGCCACGAACATCTTTAAGTTCGACGTCTAGCTTGGTGTTGGCATCCTGAAGATCATTCTTCTCTCGCCTCACCTTTGTCAACGTACTCTCACCGGCCTTTAGCCGGCGTAAGAGTTGTTGCTTGTCCGATCGAGTCCGGCGCCATCTGCAATATGATTTGTCAGATTTGCACCCACACCGCACAATACTAATCTTTCGAAGTGTATCTTACCTGAGGGGGTCTCTTTGGGCTCCCCTGCTGCGGCTAGTGCGGCCTCTAGTTAGGCCTTGCACTTTTCCAGCTCCTGGGACAGTACGGTATTCTTCTCTGTAAGAAGCTGCATATTAAATGATCCTTAAATCAGTTGCTCTAACTGCTTCAAGTCTCGGGGGCTACTGGCATATATATATATATTTAACCAAAATTTTCTTACCCGTATGTCTTTTACATACTGCTTCGTGGCTCTGGCTAAACCATTTTGAGCGGCACGGAGGTACGCATCTCCCGAATTAAAGGCATCTAAAGCCTCTTGGGAGAAACAAGCGTCGCGTAGAATTGTCCGGCGACGCCTGTGGTTCATGGCACTCTCCACTTCAGAATTTGTGGCAGACAGCCTGTCCGCATCCTCTGTCGGAGGAGCGTCCGGTGCGCGCCTTGTGCTCGCCTCCGCTTCCTGGCCAGACATTGGAGCCTGGCTGGTGGAGGCGCGCTTGGCAACCTCTCCGGATGTAGTCCGGCGAGGTGTCTCCGTTCTGAAGATAGCACGAACGTTAATATGCCTTGACAGAATAACTCCAGGGAAACAGAGGGTGCACTATACCTTTGCGCCGGCATCTCAGTCCGGACTTCAATCCTTTTTGCCCCACGGGGCCCTGCGGCCCCTAGTTGGCTAGCCGCCGCAAGTTCGGCCTCCTGCCTCGGAAATCTCCCCTGCAAAACATGGCTGTCGTCAGAAACACCGGGCTACGTGAGGGTGGAATCTCTTTCAAGGGAATAAGACCCCGGTTTCTGTCACCTGGGAGGCCGGGATTAACCCTGGGTAATCCGCCGTAATGGCTACCAAGGTATTGTCCTTGCTTAGCTGATGGAACACCCCGTCGATAAGCTCTACCGATATGTCCGGATCCTCTTCGGAGTCCGGTTGAGGGACCGTTCTGGGTCCTCGGGCTGTGGAGGGCGGCTGCTTATATCCTTTACCTCCTGTCGTAGTTCCTGCATTGAAGTCGTTAGACTACCTATCTAACCATGGGAGTATAAAACAAGCAGGCAAGCGCAATTGTTCACTTACCCAACTTGGAGGATCGTACATACTGAATCCGGCCCGCGGGTTGACGAGGAGGAATTCCTCCTTTTCTCCCTTGTACAAAGAGGATAAGATCTTTACCAAGGCGGCGGCTGAGGCCGGCCCCTTACGACCGTAACGTGTGGCGTCATCCTCCACGTTGAAATCCCACATGGGGTGGCCTCTATATTGAAGCGGCTGCACCCCCCGCATAATGCATGCGGCCATGACTCCAATCATGGTTAGTCTGGAATGAGCCAACAGTCTTATCCGGCCCATCAGGTAAAGGACGTCTCTGTCGCTTTCTCTCTGAGAGCTCCGCGGATGCCAGCTCAAGCGTTTCTTCAATGGAGCACTGTTGAACTCAGGGAGACCGACCCGGATAGGGTCCGGTAGTGGGACGTCATCTATATAAAACCATTCCGAAGGCCAGTCCTCGGACGCCTTCTTTGGGGTTCCGGATAGGTATCCGGCCCCGGCGATGCGCCATACTTCGGCTCCACCCACTTGGTATATGGACCCCTCTTGAGAACGGGGCACCAGGCAGAATAACCTCTTCCACAGCGCGAAATGAGCCTCAACGCCTAAAAATAGCTCGCAAAGGGCGACGAAACCCGCAATATACAATACGGAGGCGGGCGTGAGATTGTGCAGCTGGAGGCCGTAGAACTCCAGAAGCCCGCGGAGAAATGGATGAATTGGAAATCCCAGTCCCCTTATTAGATAGGGGACGAGGCACACCCGCTCTCCTTTAGAAGGATTGGGGGTGCTCTCCGCTTGTTTTCCGCCATTGTAGGTGGCGAGACCGGCTCGGACCGGGACCATGTATGCCTGAGGGAGAAATCCCTTGGCTTGAAGCGACACTAACTCGCTGTGCGGGATGGTGCAACTCTCCCAGTCCCCGGGTTTGGGACCGGAGGGGCGAGGGGAGGAGCTGCGATGGGTGGTCATGTTGGAATGGACCTTTTGCTGGAAGCGCTCTGATGATAACTCGTGGAAAGGAGAAGATGTGGTTTGGACCTAAATCCCCATCCCGTTAAATAGGCGGCTCGTTTATACGGCTAGGGGTGTGGATGTAAAAACGCCCCGGCTTTTCGCATTCGTTTGACACGTGGAAGACGGCCATTATTGGGCATGGAAGCCGAGGAGCACTAAATTACAAAAATCGGACATTATTCCTACAGGTACACAAGATTTGGAGAAGAACCCGCCTTGCAATGCCGAACAATCTGCGCGCCGGACTCGTCGTCATTGAAGCCTGGTTCGGGGGCTACTGAGGGAGTCCTGGATTAGGGGGTGTTCGGGTAGCCGGACTATACCTTCAGCCGGACTCCAGGACTATGAAGATACAAGATTGAAGACTTCGTCCCGTGTCCGGATGGGAGTTTCCTTGGCGTGGAAGGCAAGTTTGGCAATGCGGATATTCAAGATCTCCTACCATTGTAACTGACTCTATGTAACCCTAACCCTATCCGGTGTCTATATAAACCGGAGGGTTGTAGTCCGTAGCCAATCAACTCCATATACAACAATCATACCGTAGGCTAGCTTCTAGGGTTTAGCCTCCTTGATCTCGTGGTAGATCTACTCTTTTACTACCCATATCATCGATATTAATCAAGTAGGACGTAGGGTTTTACCTCCATCAAGAGGGCCGGAACCTGGGTAAAACATCGTGTTCCCTGCCTCCTGTTACCATCCGGCCTAGACGCACAATTCGGGACCCCCTACCCGAGATCCGCCGGTTTTGACACCGACAGTCAGCTCTTTCGAACTACCCCAGGACAGGCCCTTCTCTTTCCAGGAGGTGAGCCGCGTGGGGATGCCAGGTCGGAACTCGGGGGCCGCTACTCATGCAGGGTCGCGCGGCTAGATGATATAGAACCACCCCGATTGCCATCCCTTTATGGTTTCCACAAAGGAGCCCTCGAGCCATGTTACGTTGGGCATCTTGCCCACCATGGCGCCTCCGTACTCCGCCTGGCGGCCGCCCACCACCTTCGGCTTGACATTGAAGGTCTTCAGCCATAAGCCGAAGTGGGGCTTGATGCGGAAGAAGGCCTCGCACACGACGATAAACGCCGAGATGTTGAGGATGAAGTTCGGGGCCAGATCGTGGAAATCCAGGCCGTAATAAAACATGAGCCCCCGGACGAAGGGATGGAGAGGGAACCCTTGTCCGTGGAGGAAATGGGTGAGGAATACTAGCCTCTCATGGGGCCTGGGGGTGGGGATGAGCTGCCCCTCATCTGGGAGCCGGTGTGAGATGTCGTCGGGCAGGTATCCGGCTCTCCTCAGTTTCTTGATGTCTCCCTCCGTGATGGAGGAGACCATCCACCTGCCTCTCGCTCCGGACATGATTGGAGAAGGTCGAGGTGGGAAGTGCGGACTTGGGCGCTAGAGCTCGAGTGTGCGAAAACGGATGGGTAAGGGAGGAAGAAGGCGTGGATAGAAAGGTGAATCCTTATCCCTTTATATGGGCGGACGAAAACTAAGCGTCCCCACTTGCCTGGTAAAACTCGCTTATCCCCCAAGCGCCGCAATTGATGGCGCGGTTGGGTTACCCACGCCCGTATTGATGAGAATCCCGTAATAAGGGGACACGGTCTCTGCTTTGACAAGACGTGTCGAAAAACTGCCTCGCGTTATGTGCGGGGCTGGTTAAAAGAAACGGTTCGAATAATCACCGGGCCATGACGTAACGTCATGCTGCCAAAACAAGCCAGCAAATTAGATCTATGAAAATATTATTCTCTCTACGGTGGAATGTGGAACTTATTTTGCAGGGCCGGACACTATCCTCGTATTCAAATTCTTCTGCGGTGTATTCGGAGAAGGAACGCGCCTTGCAATGCCGAAGACAATACCGCGCGCCGGACTCATCGTCATTGAAGCCTGGTTCAGGGGCTACTGTGGGAGTCCTGGATTAGGGGGTCTCTGGACAGCCGGACTATCTCCATTGGCCGGACTGTTAGACTATGAAGATACAAGATTGAAGACTTCGTCTCGTGTCCGGATGGGACTCTACTTGGCATGGAAGGCAAGCTAGGTAATACGGATATGGATATATCCTCCTTTGTAACCGACCTTGTGTAACCCTAACCCTCTCCAGTGTCTATATAAACCAAAGGGTTTTAGTCCATAGGACAACAACCATAACCTACAATCATACCATAGGCTAGCTTCTAGGGTTTAGCCTCTCTGATCTCGTGGTAGATCTACTCTTGTACTACCCATATCATCAATAACAATAAAGCAGGACGTAGGGTTTTACCTCCACCAAGAGGGCCCGAACCTAGGTAAAACATCGTGTCCCCTGCCTCCTGTTACCATCCGGCCTAGACGCACAGTTCGGGACCCCCTACCCGAGATCTGCCGGTTTTGACACCGACAGCGAACGTTTGTCGGATAATGATTTACGGACACATGCATTGCATTGATATGTGCCCCCTCACGAGTCACGACTCTCCCGAGTCCTCTCGCAGACTCGCACGTCGCACCCACCGTCTATCTGCAGGTACACATCACGCACATATGTGCTCTTCACACCCTACCCTCAGAACTTCTAAAAAACAAAAGACGGCGCGCACATTTTATTTTAGCTCACACGTCACACACTTGCACTATTACTCTTGCGGAGAACGTTCTTTGGGCATAGTATATTGTACTCTCACGAAGAGAAGCGGTGCACGCACACACTAGTTCTCTCACACCCACTCGCGGGTACACGTAGGAGCGCATTTTTTTGAAGCTGGTACAACCAAATCACTCCACTATATATACAAGCAAGAGCCTTAGCGCTTGCTTTACTAGGGTTCCTCTCGTTCACTCTCTCATGCTCTCCAGATCTAAGCAACACATAGGTGGCCACACTCTCTCTCAGCTCACGGCTGGTCACAAATCCGGCCGGACAACCTCGAACAGGGCAGGGGTGTAGGTGCATCGTTCACGCTGT
The DNA here is from genome assembly GCF_056163025.1 of Triticum urartu. Lineage (NCBI taxonomy): Eukaryota > Viridiplantae > Streptophyta > Magnoliopsida > Poales > Poaceae > Triticum > Triticum urartu. The sequence goes on from NC_141873.1 coordinate 433,781,273, forward strand.
CGTCGGCGGTGAGGGAGGAGACCAACGGCTGCCCGCGCGTCCTGATCGGCAGCCGTGCCGTTCTCTCGGAGAGAGCGCCGGCTCGGGAGGGCCTCCGACCCCTTCTTCCTCCCTGCGGTATTGTGGCCAAGATGCGGCCTCCCGACACCGTCTGTGCGACATGCCGACGACCCTCAGGTATATATTCCTTCGAAACCTGCCTTGCTCTACTGCCCCAGCTCCCTTCGTGTGGATCCTTTTCTACTTCCATCCGTTGTTCCAAAGCCACCTAGACTTCTACTAAGGCACATGCTTTTCACGTATGTTCTGTATGATATATACTCATATACCTTCTTTTTAGAGAGAGAAATGGGTACTCGTATCTTGAGTAGATATCATAGTGTGTTTGTTTGCATGATCTAAGGACTATTCTGAAATAAGAAGCAAATCACTTGCACAAATCAAACTGAGTTCCAAGTAAGAATTTGATTACAAGATAAAAGTTGTAGTTTTATTATATGTTGTTTCCTGGGTTCCACTGATGTATAGTTCCAGAGTTGTTTGACGGTTTACATGCATGTTTATGGACTATTTTGTGCAACTAAATAAGTCATTTAGGTCTGACAGACACTCATGTCCTTTATTAGCTTGAGGTATAGCTTATGTATGACTGAAATAAAATATTACACTTTTTCTGCGAATAATAAAAATATTACATTTCTCGATGAAGCAGAATAAAACTTTAGCTAGCATCAGCCATGCAATGTTATGTTATGTGAACAGTGTAAATTTTGCAGTATAGCGGCATATAAAAAATCCATTTTTACAGTAATCTAAAAAAATAAGTTAGTAGTAGAGTGTTTATTTCCCAGGTGACAACGGGGAACCAAAATGTGCTAGCTATTTGCCAACTTGTCGTACTTGCATGTGAGGAGGTGGCAGCAGTTTCTAGACATTTCTCAACTTCAGTAGGTGCAATCCAGATTCAACGGGGACTTCTTTATTTGTTTACTTGGAGAGAAGAGCCGGCCATGTGCACAAGGAGCGGGAACGAATCCGGCAGCTCTTAGTCGTCAGATCATTTCATCCTTTGTTTGATGGACGGCAGTGATATGCATGAGAGGGGAAATGAACGCTGGATTTTGAGCCAATGCTTGTTTGGGCGGGAGAACCGAAGATGGAGTGGTAAATCCAATTTCAAAACTGCCGCATTATAGTAGTAGTAGATTAGAAGTAAAGCTATTTCATACAGTCGACTCAAAGCGTTGGTTCAAACAGGGAAGAAAGTGGGAAAGCTGTAGCATGAATCTAGGACTTGGTTCTAAGAGGAAACAGGGGAAAGTAGTAATATCTGTCACTGTTTAAATAACCGTATATCTTATTTGCGCAAACAGGGATGTATGTCTCCATATTGTTTCAGGATGTCTGTCTCTGTATCATTTCTATCCATGCAATCAAAAGCACACACCTCAGTTTTAGTACAACTATGCAAAATGAGATGGCTATCCCTCGCTGCCGTCGTCTAACCTCCCATCTTCAAGATATCCCTACATTGGTAGTAACTAAGGTAGAATGACCAACGCAATCTAAAAGAAGCTGAATCGTACGTTTTACTTCCTGATTGCAGTGCAGGGACGAGCGAAAACAACTGCACCCTAGTCCAGAATGCACTTTCTACCAGTTCATCCATGGACCAAGGACTAGCTAGCACGGCTACACGGCAGTTCTTTGGACAGGTGCGCGGACAAGAGGCATTGTGGTCTACTTATTTCTGCAAATAGCGGTGCTTAAATTTAGTGGAATGCACAAGCATTTCAGCTGGTCAGTACACTGCATGGTTCAGTTCAGCATTCCAGCTGATACCACAATTATAATTGGTTATTCTAGAAAGAGAGAACCTAACCCTGAATGGTGGCAACAAGAAAAAACTAGAGTGAACTCCAGGAAATTTAAGCCTGCCGGGAGGCCCTTTGCTCAGAGAGAAGCCTTGCTTGTTTTTTTCCTAATTTGTAAACCTTCTCACAACTTTGTCTTTTGCTGTGAACTAGTATATGTTTGTTATGTTCTATGAATCATTGAGATGTATAAAATTGCTTAACTTATGCTTTTCAAGTTTTTTATGAAGACGAGTTTAATGTGAGTGTTCCACATGAGCGCTGGACTAGCGTGTGAACGTTTGGAATTTATTACATTGTGGCCTCAATTAACTGCATGAACCACTGTAACAAGATACATAGTTGCTTATATGTTAGACAGCAGATTGTTGATTGTTAGCTGGTCGATAGCCTAGTGTTGAAGCGAGCTGAGCCAATGTGCCGGGTTTTGCACAACTGCTTACAAGTGGGGTAGCACCAACAGTGTTTACAAGTACTTATGTATACGTCGGCGCACGGTTCTCGAACGAGTGCTCTATTTCATCAAAACACACACTGCTCGTATGATAAACCGTGACAACTTATGTCTTACCATGCCATATTCATGAAAAAACTAGTGAGGACGCATCTGTTTCGGCAACAATTATGATGGTTCTGACATGATTCATGGGCACACAAAAGTAGTAGCAGTTCCCATAGACGGATTCAAACAGAGTACTAGCCCCAGAGGGGTCGATAACAGGCAAGGTTTGGATAATTAGACACAATCCAAACTACTATTAAACACTAGCTGGGGCAACTATTTCATGCCTCGATCTAATTTGGGCTGGACACAAGACAGACCTTGCCATGAACATCATCGAGGATGTCCCGCAGCAGCTCAATCCTGTGAACCTTCATGAAGACAACCTTGTGGCCTTGCGACTGATAAACTTGTTTGTGGAGGCATGCCATGTCATCTTCCTGCCTAAGCTTGACAAGAACAGTTTTCCTCACAAACGAAGGAGTAGCTTTGAACTTCTTGTGCTTCAGTACACCCTGGACAACACGCCTGACAACAGTGAGGCTGGAATACAACTCTTCATTGGTATAACCGCAAATGGCTTCCAGGATCCAACAGCCTAAGAACTCTATTTTCCCAGTGCGTATATTCAGGTCGTCCGCCTCATAGCGAGTGACATGTACAACCACACAATCCTTATCTGCATCAGGGCTCTAATTGAAATAGAAACAAATTCTGAATTACTTTTCAGTATAAGAAACACAAGTTATTTAAACCACTATGTATACCATGGCATCGAAGCTAATAAAATTTTGCATTATTAATCACCACATACTTCCTTTTCTAAAAAAATCACCACATACTTAGATGAAAAACCACAATCGAGATCGGCAAAGAAGGAAATCACCTTGGGCAGCTCAGCGGGGGGGGTGGGGGGGACACATCCCCGAAGGGGGAAAACTGCTCCTGCAGTGCCATGGGGGCTGTAACCTCAAACGGGGCATTGACCATCTCAGCATCTGGGGTCGCCTCGGTGGTTGCCTCCATCTTCTTGGAGCTCTTTGTCTCGTGGGGATCAGCCTTCCCCGTCTGCTCCAATATCAGCAGATCTTTGCCTGGTTCTCCTTGGTCCATCATGAAACTAACGAATACTAGGAGTCCACTGAAAGGAAAACACAATCGTAATGACAATGAAACAAAAAAGAGAGTGAGGATCGGTTACTGCTTTGCAAAAGTTCTTTTTTTTCCTCTGAACGAAAATATACCAACATCACGGATCCTCTTACCTTCCCTTCGTTCGAAGAGAAGAACAGTGGCAGATGCAAGTGTTGCCTTTCTTGAAGATGGTGAAGGGGATTCAGCGAAGAGTGAAATGATGGTTGCTTCATCCGTCAAACTTAGACTGCGGGGAGGTGGGGTTTTGTGATACGACGGCTCGTTACTGCCGCGCTACGACTGGGGTGACTCTCCGCCTGCATACTCCCTTCTAATTTGGTGGATGGCATTTGGGCCCGTGCGCTGCATGGCCCACATGTCGGTGAACAAAAGTATAACGGCATTCAGTAGAGGGAGACGTTTCAATGACCTAGGAGGAGCCAGAAGCGGTAGAGTGTCTCCACTGTACTAGTAGTAATTGTTTTTCTGGGTAGGTGTAGAGTGTCTCCACTGTACTAGTAGTAATTGTTTCTTGGGTCCCAAGACAAAACAGCCCATCCACACTAGTAAATAGTAAAATCAATTCAAAAACCTGGGTGCTCTTCTTCCTCCTCGCTCCCACCCACCTCACGTCAGCTCGCTCCACTCGTACCCCCAAATTCCTCACCTCACTCCTACAGAAAACCCCAGCCCCCCTTCTTCCTCACTCCTACAGAAAACCCCCAGCTCCCCTTCTTCTTCGCTCGCACTACAACTAGGCTCGTCATTCGTTACTCCGCTCAAATCCGTGAGCACGACGCCCTCGAGGAAAATGGAGTCGGTTGACCCCAGCGCCAAGAAGATGAGGCTCTCGCCAGCGGCGACGCCTGTTGTAGATCCCGCACCCGGCAGCGCGGGGAGAAGCGGCGACCCCTATCGGCGTTCTGGGAACAGGGGTCCCCAGACTTGCCTGCCTGCGGCCTGCGGCGTGGCTCAAAAGGGGGCCCAGCGCGGCCCATCTTCATCAACACAGACCCAAGACCCTCGCGAGGGGCCAAGCCTTGCGGGGCGGATGACATGGAGCTTCCTCAGGCACGGCCTCATCAGGCTGGCTCACGAGGAGGCAGAGAGATCAAGGCGGGGTACCTCATGAGGTGCCCATGACGCAAGCCATGACGACCAAAGGCGCCAGGCGGGCGCCAGCCGGGTAGTGTCCTCCTTTCCTCTTTGGTGCAAAGGGAGTAAGCGCAGGCGAGAGGATCAAGCAAAGGCACCCATTTCGGTGCAACGAGACCAAGACCAGTCCAACGGCAGGGAGGAAGTCATTGTGGAGCCCAAGCCAGCGTCACCACCAGAGCCTTTGGCAGGCGAGGACCAACTTTAGTCAGGATAAGTGTACCAGATGTTCCCCTTCAAAATGGCCAATTGTTGGCGCCCTTCCCGCTCAATATTTGGGAAGAGGCCCAGGGCCTTTGCCTATAAATAGGACTAGCCACCCCAGGGTAGAGGGGCAATCAAGAAGGGAGAATCTAGAAGCCAAGAGAGAAACTAGCTAGGATCGGATCGAGTAGCAACACACAGAGAGAGAGAAGGGCGACTGAACTCCTCCTAGCAGTTCATCCCCCAGCCAAGAACAGACCCTCGCGAGGCTGTTCTTCCTTGTATTGCTCATCATCATCAGCCCAAGAGGCAATCCACTACACCACACACTGGAGTAGTGTAACACCCTCGATGCGACTATAGCTCCCACGTGTCGAGGCACGACTTAGAGGCATAATCGCATTGAAGGCATATGTCGCAAGTTAGGCAATCTTCACAACATCCCATGTAATATAATTCAAAAAGGGGAGAAAACATAGTTGGCTTACACTCGCCACGTCAATCAAGTACATAAATAACATTACATCATCCAAACACTCATGGACCGACTACGGCGCCAAAATAAAAGAGAACCCAACAAGCGACACGGTCCTGATCACCCCCAATTGGGCACCACTACTGATCATCAGGAAAGGAAACATAGTAACGTTGAGAGCCCTCATCGAACTCCCACTTGAGCTCAAGCGCGTCTCCTGGAGCGGAATCATCAGGCCCTGCATCTGGTGTAATAGTAATTTGTGAGCCACAGGGACTCAGCAATCTCGCACCCTCGCGATCAAGACTATTTAAGCTTATAGGTAAGGTAAGGTAAAATATGTGGAGCTGCAGCAAGCGACTAGCAAATATGGTGGCTAACTTATTCGCAAAAGAGAGCGAGAAGAGGAAGCAAAGTGCGAGCGAGAAACCAGAGAACAACCTGCGCAAACATTACTCCAACACCGTGTCCACTTCCCGGACTCCACCGAGAAGAGGCCATCACGGTAGCACACTCAGTTGATTCATTTTAATTAAGTTAAGGTTCAAGTTATCTACAACCGGACATTAACAAATTCCCATCTGCCCATAACCGCGGGCACGGCTTTCGAAAGTTCAAATCCCTGTAGGGGAGTCCCAATTTAGCCCATGACAAGCTCTCACGGTCAACGAAGGAATAGACCTCCTCCCAAGACGTTCCGATCAGACTCGGTATCTCGGTTCTTCAAGACACTTCGACAAGTTAAAACAAGACCAACAACACCGCCCGAATGTGCCGACAAATCTCGATATGAGCTGCACATATCTCGTTCTCAGGGCACACTCAGATGAGACTAGCTACGAGTAAAACCAACCCTCAAGTTTCCCCGAGGTGGCCCCGCAGGCAGCTTAGTTCGGACCAACACTCAGAGGAGCACTGGCCCGGGGGGGGGGGGGGTTAAATAAGATGACCCTCGGGCTCCGGAAACCCAAGGGAAAAAGAGGCTAGGTGGCGAATGGTAAAACCAAGGTTTGGCATTGCTGGAAAAGCTTTAATCAAGGAGAGCTATCAAGGGGTTCCCATTATAACCCAACCGCGTAAGGAACGCAAAATCCGGGAACATAACACCGATATGACGGAAACTAGGGCGGCAAGAGTGGAACAAAACACTAGGTGAGAGGCCGAGCCTTCCACCCTTTACCAAGTATATAGATGCATTAAGATAACATGGCAATATAATGATATCCCAACAAGTAAATAAATGTTCCAACAAGGAACGGCTTCCGATCTTCACCTGCAACTAGCAATGCTATAAGAGGGGCTGAGCAAAGCGGTAACATAGCCAATCAATGGTTTGCTAGGACATGGTGGGTTAGAGGTTTTGACATGGCAATTTGGGAGGATTGAAAGCAAGTGGTAGGAATCGTAGCATTGGCATAGCACAAGAGCGAGCAAACTAGCATAGCAAAGATAGTAGTGATTTCGAGGGTATGATCATCTTGCCTGCACAGTTGTCAGAGTTGACTGGATCCTCGAAAGCAAACTCAACGGGATCCTCGTTAGCGAAATCGTCTCCCGGCTCTACCCAAACAAGACAAACAAGCAACAGGTACACAATCAACCCCGTGTAAGGATCAAACAATATGATGCAAAGATGATATGCTATGCGGGATGCGATGCGGGATGCATATGCAAGATTATGACAGGGAATGCATGAACCTGGCCTCAACTTGGGAATCCAAGTGTGCCACTGGAAAGATAAGATGAAATCGCTTGAAAACGATATAAAGAACGCCGGAATCGGAGTTACGGTTTGGAAATGGCAAGCGATTCAAAAATGGCACCGGTCTGCGATTTACAGCAAGTAGGCATCTAAATGCAATGAGATGAACATGCTACAGCAACCAGACATGACACAAAAATACATGGCAGGGATGCATACAAGATGCTTAACAAAAGTCTAGCACAGAGCTACGGCCAATTCATCCATTAACAGGTTCAAACAAGCATGGCAAAAATGCATATGGTAAACAGATCTCAGACTTAGTGAAATTAACACTTGTCTGAAATTTCAGATCAGGTAGCACTCTTCGGAGCAACAAAACCACATGCTACAGGACCTGAACATGGCAAAGTAAAGCATGTCATGGAGCTACTCAAAGATCTTAACAAACGTCCCTTAGTGACCTTGAGCCAAAAGGGATCAGAAAATACAATTGCAAGCATGTGAACATAGCAAAAACATAATCAGTTTTCAGACTTAGTGAAAACTGGCACATGCTGAAACATAAGTCAAGTAGGCATGTTTACGAGCTCGATGCACTCACTACGGCGCAAGTCATATAAGATAACCATACACCCATGAAGTATACACAAAATGCAAGCTAGACATGGCAAGAACAATAGCATAGCATGCACGGGTCAACTACAACATCATCGGCAAAATTGCAAACAAGTTGACAATCTGCCCAGATTCACAAAGTAGCAAAAGTAGAGCTCGATTGACTCAAGCTAGGGTGCTCCATAATTGAAAACAAAGACATGGATGGATAGATTACTACAATATTAATAAAACATCTTAATGATCATCCTCAAAAGAGGCACGGATCACTAGGAAACAACATGAACATATGGCAACATGAGATAAACAGCTCAAGGACTTAGTGGAAATGCTAAGTCCCTGAAAGCAGAATTACCAAGTGCACCACTTTGCAAGCTTGTACTAGTCACCGCACACATCACAAAAGTACATGGGTTGCACCTCTGGAAAGATGACAAAACCCTTAACAAAACATATGTAGAGCATCAGGGCATATCATGCACACAATAATCATGGCAAAAATGACAAAAAGCTAAATGGAGTAGCAGATCTGACAATTAACTCAAGTAGCCCTCTTCTAACAGCATTTTGGGCATCAAGATGAACTCAAATGAAAATGATGCGATGGAATGAAATGATGTACTCTCTGAGATGAACATTTTGATATGCTATATGCATGAATCGAAGCTACGGATGCAAAGTTACGAGGCCATGAACAGGAGCACTTGGGCTAGGAAAATCCGGGGACTTAGAAAAAAAATACAACCTCCCAGATCTAGGGTTCCTCGGCGCGCGAACCGAGGCGGTGGCGCACGCACTCCGGCAAGGCAGAGAGGCGGGGACGGCGAGGGATGGCCGCGGTCGGGGAAGATGGAGGCGCGGGCGGCGGCGCAACCGGGCGGCGGGGCGAGGCGATGTGGGCCTCGGGGGCCGGCCACGGGCTCCCGGGCCGCGGCGGCGGCTGGCGGCGGAGGTGCCACGTGGCACGCGGCGGTTGGCGGCGGTGGGATCCGGACGTTGTCCGGCTCCGTCCGGACACATCCGGCGGCGGCGGAGACGGATTTTTTTAGGGTTTCGGGGAGGGGGATCCGAGATTTCGGAGGAGGACCTATTTATAGGCATAGAGGGAGCTAGGAGAGTCCAAATGAGGTGCGGTTTTCGGCCATGCGATCGTGATCGAACGCTCTAGATGATGGAGAGGGTTTAGGTGGGTTTTGGGCAAAAATGGAGGGGTGTTGGGCTGCAACACACACAAGGCCTTTTCGGTCCCTCAGTTAACCGTTGGAGTATCAAACGAAGTCCAAATGGTACGAAACTTGACAGGCGGTCTACCAGTAGTAAACCAAGGCCGCTTGGCAAGTCTCGGTCCAATCCGGAAATGTTTAATCCCCACACACGAAAGAAAGGTAGAATTGACCACCAGAGGAGAACGAAGCGCCGGAATGCAAAACGGACAACGGGGAAAATGCTCGAATGCATGAGACGAACACGCATGCAAATGCAATGCACATGATGACATGATATGAGATGCATGACAACGGTAACAACACACGGAGACAAAACCCGAACCCGAGAAAATAAATTAACTTAACGCCGGAAACAGCAAGAGTTGGAGTATAGATTGGAAAAGTTACATCCGGGGTGTTACAAGTAGGGTATTACACCACAATGGTGGCCCAAACCAGTATAAACCCTGTGTCTCTTGTGCTGTTCTTTCCATAGCTTAGATCTTAGCGAGGCGGAGGGGTGCAGGTAGGTAGAAGGCGAAATCTCCGCGCGCACCCCAGTGTTCGAACCTCAAGGGTCTGCCGGAACCCGAAATTCGACATTTGGCGCGCCAGGTAGGGGTGCACTGGAATTCGTCTACCACCACCCCGTTCTCCTCCGACCATCGCGTCCATGTCTGATGCTCGTCGGGCCCGCGCCGAGCGCCGGGCCGCTCTCGCTTCCCGCGTCGCCTAGATGGCTCCTGTCGGCGGGCGTCCTCGCCGTTCCCCGTCACCTGCCGTCAACGCCGCCACCGGCCCGGCGGGGAACGAGCAGCAAGCGTCGTCTCAGCATTCGTCCGTGCGGCAAGACGGCCGCACCGCTACTCCCTCGCTCACCCCAGCTGGTTCTTTGTCCCGCGCGCTTCGCGCACCCATGGAGGCTCGAGCTGCGCTCATCGCGGCAAACGAGCTCCTACGCTACCGTCCCGTCGACGACGTCTATGAAGAATGGCTCGACCGCGTCACCGAGCTCGTCCGCGCCGCAGGGGGCTCTCCTGCGCCGTCCGTTCCGCTGCACTACACCCCGCCCCGCGCAGGCGACGAAGCTCTAGGGGCACCCAGCCGCCTCCTCCTCATGAAGGCGCCATGGCTCCAAGGCGCGTGGCCCCTGGGCGGAACCCGCTCCGTCAGGTGCCAGCGCGGCAAGAGCAGAGCTGCCAAGAAGTCCCTCGCCCGCAAGAAGCTGCCCGGGCGCTCCCTGCTCCAGCACGTCGCGACCATGCTCCTGCTCCCGTGCGTCAAGACCCCGCACTACTCCCAGCTGCAGCGCGTGGGGACATGCAAGACCAAGCTCTCCGTCACCCAAGGCCTCCCGTGGCCACAACAGGCTGCCATGCCTTCACCACCGAGCTACGCAGCGTCGCGTGGCCCGGCAAGTTCAAGCCAGACCTGCCTCCTCGTTACGACGGCACGGCCGACCCTGCGGAGTTCCTCTAGCTCTATGAGTTGGGCATCGAAGCTTCCAACATAGACAAGAAGGTCATGGAGAACTGGTTTCCCATGGCGCTCAAGGACGGGGCCCGCACCTGGCTCCTGAACCTGGCTCCAGGAACGATCTCCTCCTGGGACGAGATGCGCACCCGCTTCATCACCAACTTCCAAGGTACTCGCGACCGGCCACCCGCCGTGAGCGACATGCGCCGCATCAACCAACAACCCGGAGAGACCCTGCAGAAGTACATCCAGCGCTTCAACAACGCACGCCTTAAGATTCCCAAGGTGACCGAGGAGGCCATCATCTCAGCCTTCTCCGATGGCGTGCGCGATGTCAAGATGAAGGAGGAGCTGGCGATGCATGAAGACCTATGCACTTCCTTGGAGTTGTTCAACTTGGCAACCAAGTGCGCCAGGGCTGAGGAAGGGCGTCTCTCCCTCCTCGAGCTGCCTACCGCAGACCCAGAAGAGAAGAAGCCCAAGGCCAAGGATGTGAAGCGCAAGGGGGCTGCCGTGCTTGCGGCAGAACCAGACACCAAGCGGGGCAGAGATCAGCCCGAATCTTCCAAGGGCAGTCGGTACTGTGTGTACCACGACCTCCACACCCACAACACAAAAGAATGTCAAGAGCTCCGAGCCGTGCGAGAAGGAAGGATCGGCCGTCGCCCCGACCACAGTGACCCGGGCTACGGTCGAGGAGGAGGAAGGAACGCAGGACGCTGGGAAGACCGCTGCCCGCGCCAAGGGTGGCGCGATCGACCTCGCGAGGATCGCTGGCAAGACCCGCCTCGCGAGGGAGACTGGAGGGATCAGCTACGCGAGGATCGCCCGTAAGGCAACGTAGGCCTCCCTCCGCTGCCGCCGCAGCCAAGGAGAAACGAGGACCGCCATCAGGACGAGGGAGCTGGGGGCTTCCAGGAGCCGTGCGCGATCGCCTGCATCCTGGGCGGGGCTCAAGCCCCAGCCACTCAACGCATCTTCAAGCAGTTCGCCCGCGAAGTGAATACAGTCCTCCCCAAGCTCGAAGCCACACGCCCTCTCAGGTGGTCGGCGTGCGCCATCACGTTCACCTCAGCAGATCAGCTCAAGTGTGCGGCCATAGCCGGAGTCCTTCCGATGCTTTGTTCCCCAATCATCAGCAACGTGGTGGTGACCAGGACCCTCATTGATGGCGGGGCAGGGCTCAACGTCATATTCGTGGAAACATTCAACAATCTCCAAGTGCCCTACAACCAGCTTCAGCCAACCAAGCCTTTCTCCGGAGTCCTCGACGGCTCCACGGTCCCGATTGGGCAGGTCCGCCTCCCTGTCACCTTCAGGGCATGCTACAACTACCGCACCGAGCTCATCGACTTCGACGTCGCTCACATTCGCCTGCCGTACAACGCCATCCTTGGGTACCCAGCGCTGGCCAAGTTCATGGCCGTAACTCACCATGGCTACAACGTCCTCAAGATGCCAGGAAGTGGCAGAGTCATCACGGTGCCCTGTGAAGAGAAGGATGCGGTGTGTTCCCTAGAATGAGCCTTTCAGGCCGCATCACTAGAAGACCCGGATCGCGGAAGCAGGAGTCTTCCCGAGACCGCCCCCAAGAAGAAGAAGACATCGTCCGGCCCGGCCCCTCAGGAGGCAGGCCCCTCAGGGCCCGCGCCTGCCCAGGGGGAACCTCCTTCCATTGCATAGGAAAGCGTGCCCAACACCCTCCTCAGGCAGGGCTCGGGGGCTCTCCCCTGGAGAGCCACCGACCTGGCTAAGGTCACAAGGGAGGCGCTTGGGCACCACATGGAGGCGTGTTTCGAAGCACGTTTCCCTCAAGAAGGAGTAAGGCAAGGAGGGCCAGACCCTCAGGAGTTCGTCAGCAAGGCCATTCAGGAGCTATAGGAGTCAAGAGTCATGAAAGGCGGCGGCCGCCTACCAGCTGTGGCTCCCCATCCAGGCGATGATGGTGGGCTGTGTGTCTGCATCGACATACCAGGGCTCAATTGAGTCGCCTCTCTGGAGCGCCTCTGGCCCTCGCGAGTGGGGCACTACGAAGGTCCACCCCACAGCTACGTTCGCATGCCTTACGGCTTGCCGAACGCGGCTGCCACGTACAAGCGCCTCAAGAGGGGCATCATGGAGGCTCAAGAGGCCAGGCGTTCCGCAGCCCTGGCGGGGATGGAGATGGTCCGCGAGGAGCCACCAGCACCTCCGGAGCCTCCCGAGGCCCCTGGGCCTGGGGGCTCGTGAGGATCGGCTTCTGCAGCCCACCGAGTCTGCTACGCCAACACTCCTTCGTCCTCAACATCATCAGGTGACATCTTTCAAGTTTCAGTTCTAGCTGGGAGCGCCCCCCAGGGCTGCATTATTCCCAGGCCGCATGGGTCCGTCCCTGCGGCATGTATCCCTTTTATTTCATGTTGTTAGCTTACCTTGTTAGGGGCGCCCCTCGGGCTGCATCATCCCCCAAGTCGCTCGGGCCAGACCCAGCGGCATGTATTCCTTTTGCGTTTATTTCCGGCTATGCGTTCGACCCACCATGCTTGATTATTTGATGCCTGTCCATGGCACCTCTTCTTCTCCATGCCGACCACTTGCACGTTAAAAGGGGGGGGGGGGTACCTGAGCATCGCGACTCAGGGCTCTTACTGGCTCTCCAGCCCTCACCCTCTGGCCTTGTCCATGGCATCGCGACCTGGCATACCAGCGACGGCTGAGACCAGCTCGAGGGCCGGGACCCGAGGACATAGAGTGCTGGCATCAAACCAAATTTGCAGGGACACATCACAAGATAAGGCCCAGTGCCAGGTGCAACCCGCCTAGAGGTAGGGCCCCGTGAGTCCCGCGCTGGCTCACGGGTGCCCAGATACACCTCGCCAGGCCCTACCGTGCCAGCCACGTGTCAGGGCGGGGCTGTACATGCCCCGGGGGCTCCTCCCAGAGGGGAGCCCCCTCCCACGTACCAGTGGAAGCACCATGCTCCGCGCTGGCTGACGACACTGCCGAGGAGCGGCTATGCCCGTACACATACGGAAGCGCTATGCTCCACGCTGGTGATAAACAACTGAGGGCGGCCCCCGGGCCGCATCAACCTCAGGGAGCCCAGAGCTTAGTGTCTAGCCTCATCATAACGCCTCCCCTCGGGAGTGCCGCGCGAGGGGGCTGGGCACGGGGGCTGCGCCTGGGTCACGCCCAGACGCACGCCACCCAGCCAGGCCCCCCTGGGCCTGGTTCGTCACGCGTCTCTCCCCGAGTGGAGCCAAGGTACGAAGGCCGTTTGAGCGTCAAGGGGGACTCCTGAGCATCGCGACTCAGGAGCCTAACTTGTCACATAGCCCCTCACTCCTTAGTTCCGAAAGGCTAACGACGGTTGAGGTATGCGCGCGGCCGGGCTCTGCAGACGTAGAACGGTAGATCCACCCACATCACACCTCCCTACTTGCTGTTCGTGTGCCAAGGAGGACTCCTGAGCATCGCGACTCAGGAGCCTAACTGGTCACGTAGCCCCTCACTCCTTAGTTCCGAAAGGCTAACGGCGGTTGAGGTATGCGCGCGGCCGGGCTCTGCAGACGTAGAACGGTAGATCCACCCACATCACACCTCCCTACTTGCTGTTCGTGCGCCAAGGGGGACTCCTGAGCATCGCGACTCAGGAGCCTAACTTGTCACGTAGCCCCTCACTCCTTGGTCCCGTCTTGGTTTCCGGTCGGGGCTAACGGCGGCTGAGGTATGCGTGGGGCCGGGCTCTGCTGGCGTAGAACATAAGAAAGTAGGAAGGAAAAGCGTAAATTTCAAGGAATTCAAAAGAAAATATTACAGTCCACACTGTTATCTCAATGCCAAACGCAAGTTTAAACGCCTCCCCGAGGCATGATACATGTGCAGGAATTAAAGGCAGGGCAGGAGCCACAACGGAGTCACTTGTCGGCGGTGGAGCAGCGTGGAGTGGGTTCGCCTCATGGAGCAGCGGGGTCGGCAGCGCCTTGCTTCGGCTTGGTGCTGAAGGCCCGGAACTTCCCCAGCAGAGCCTCCGCGCGACCCTTCACGGCCTCGGCAGCGGCACGCTCGCCACTTACTGGCTCCAGCAGGCTATCGAGGTCGACGCCGGGATCGCGAAGGTAGATGTGGGTGAGAACCCACGTTAGCGCTGCAGAAGACAGGACACGTGCCTCGGCCTCGGCCGTGGGGCCAAGGCCAAGGGAGACATCTTCAAGAGCGCGAACCAGGAAGGGAAGCAGCTCGGCGGGGCCGTCCTCGGTGCCAGCCAGCGGGCTCTCCAGGCCGCTGTCGTAAAGCGTCCTCAGCGAGGAGCGAGCCTTCGCCTCCATCTCCGCGAAGGCCACGCGGTCCTCGGCAAGAACCTGGTCCTTGTCGTCCAGCTCGACCTTCCTCGCCCCCAACTCCTGCTCCAGCGCGCCTAGGCGATCACGGCGCCTCCTGAGCTTGACCTCCCTCTCCTTGACGGCCGCCTCGCGAGCCTTCACGCCTTCTTCCTGCTCTTGGCGAAGGCGGCCTCTTTCGCGAGCTGGTCCTGCGGGCCTTGCAGCTCGTCCTCCAGCGCATTGCAGCGACCACGGACGTCGACCACCTCCCCCAGGGCTGCGTCATGAGCAGCCTTCGCCTCAAGGACGGCCTGCCTCTCCTCATCGCAAGCCGTCGAGGCCTGGACCAGCACCGCCGGAATCGAAGCGTCGGAGCGAATCCATCCTGAAGCCAGCAACAAGCGCCCGGCCACCAAGCGAGGGTCGGCGCCAAGAAGATCCTACCGCAGCCGGTCCAGCTCAGCAGCAGCACGATCCAGAACGGCAGGAGGAGTCGGAGAGACGGCAGTCGGTGGAGTAGGAGGAGAAGGCGGCAGCGCGACTACAGCATCCTGAGGCGGAGCCTGCTGCACCCCAACGGCTGTAGTGGCGGCAGCAGGCAAAGGCACCTCGGGAGTCACTTGGGCCATGGGAGCTGAGCTCGCCCCAACCGGCTCAGCCAGTCCTCGCAAGGACGACCGAGCAGGAGAAGCCCGTGCGTCGCGGTCACCTTCCTTCGCGGGCAAAGGCGCTGCCACGGATGGAACCTCAGGAGCTCCCTTCGGCTTCTTTGCTGCGGGCGCCAGCCTGTCCAAGAGATGTGGACGTCAAGCCTCAGCAGCAGAACAAGAAATAAAGACAAGAATCAAGCGCTTACGGGTCGTCGCCAGTGAGCTTAGGTAGCCTCCGGCCAAATTTGAAGCCTAAAAGCCGGCTGGAAGGGTCAACCTTCGGAAGCTCGGGAGCGGAAGGCGCGTCTGCGGTCTGCCTCGGGGCCGGGGCAGACCCGCGGGAGATCATCCCGGTCATGTCCATCTTCGGGATCGGGGGCAGGCTCCCGCCGCCCTGCTCGTCATCATCCTCGTCGTCATCGCTCGGAGAGAGGCGGAGAGCGCGGGACCTGCGCCGGGGGAGGGGAGCCCTCGACTCTCCGTCAGTCGCCTCGGAGTCAGGCCTTTTTTCCCGCTCCCCTCCTTCCTCCTCTTCGCTGGAGTCGTCGAAGGACACGTCCACCGATTCCCCGGGAGTTTCCATGGGCACGGGCCCGTCCCCGTTGAAGACGGGCATGGACTCCACTACCTGCTCCCAGTCGTCGCGGAGGAACAAGGGCGTAGAAGCGCCCTCCAACCTCGCCACATCGCCCCCGACTAGAGATTGGAGGACCGCAGCCAGATCTTCGTAGGCCAAGGCCGCGGGGCTCGGATGGGGCCTCCACATCGGAAGTGAGTACTGCCGAAGCGGAGCCAGCTGGTGCTCCAGGAATTCCCTCAGCAGCGACGCGCCGGTCAGCTTCACCGCGCCATGTTGGCCGGCCTCAGATCCGCGTCCATCTTCTCCAACACCAGCTTCGCGTGGGGGTCCACGAGCTCTGCTCGACCCCAATCGCTAGAGCTCGTGGGTTGCTCCGTGGGCAAGATCAGCCGAGGGTGGATGCGCCCAGCATCTGCCAAGACCCACTTGCTCCTGAAGCCCTCAATCCTTTTCCCGGGGTTCGAAATGGCAATGGCGCCACCGTACGCGATGAAGCTCGCGCACGCGGAAGCAGGACCGCGAGAGGTCCGGAGGTAGAAGTAGTGGCGCAGCAAGGCCACTGAGGGCTTCACCCCTACATGAGCCTCGTAGTAATAGGCGAAGATTGCCAGGAGAAGGACGGAGTTGGGGTGGAGATGCAGAGCCTGTAGCTTATAATGGCGGAGGACAGAGAAGAAGAACTCGGAGAAGGGAGGCACCAGGCCAGCAGCAATGGCGCTTACAAAGAACGGATAGAAGGTGCTCCCTTGGCCCTCAGGGGTGGCGGAGCCGGCCTTGAACACCTTCACCTCGTCGATGCCCTGAACCGCCGCCATCCGGCGCAACCGGGCGAGGCTCGCCTCCGACACGTTCGGTGAGTCCAGGGCAGACGAGTACCAAGCTCCGGCCGAGGACTGACGAGGCGCCATGGCTTCCTAGGTCACGCGGTCGGAGTAGATCTGGAAATTTTGGAGGAAGGAAGGAGAGGCGCAAGAAAGGGGATCTGAGCAGCAACCGGAGTGTAACACCCCGGATGTAACTTTCCCAATTTGTACTCCAACTCTTGCCGTTTCCGGCGTTAAGTTATATTTATTTCCTCAGGTTCGGGTTTTTGTCTCCGGTGTTGTTATCGTTGTCATGCATCTCATATCATGTCATCATGTGCATTGCATTTGCATACGTGTTCGTCTCATGCATTCGAGCATTTTCCCCGTTGTCCGTTTTGCATTCCAGCGCTTCGTTCTCCTCCGATGGTCATTTCTAGCTTTCTTTCGTGTGTGGGGATTAAAAATTTCCGGATTGGACCGAGACTTGCCAAGCGGCCTTGGTTTACTACCGGTAGAACGCCTGTCAAGTTTCGTATCATTTGGACATCGTTTGATACTCCAACGGTTAACCGAGGGACCGAAAAGGCCTCGTGTGTGTTGCAGCCCAACACCCCTCCAATTTGGCCCAAAACCCACCAATCTCTGCTCCATCATCTAGAGCGTTCAATCACGATCGTGTGGCCGAAAACCGCACCTCATTTGGACTCTCCTAGCTCCCTCTATGCCTATAAATAGAACCCCTCCGTTTTCGGATCTCCTTCCTCCCCGAAACCCTAAAAAAGTCCACCGCGCGCGCCGGACGTGTCCGTTCCGGGCGGACACGCCGCAGCCGCCGCCCGCAGCCAGTGGCAGCGCGCCACGTGGCACCCGGCCACCGCCGCCTCCGCGGCCCGCCCAGGCCCATCGCGGGCCCTCTCCGCCGCCACCCGGGCCGCGCGCCCCGCGCCTCTCCCTCCGCCGCCGCCCGCACCAAGCCGCCGCCTCCGCCGCCTCCGCCGCCGCGCCGCCGCGGTCCGCTCCACCGCCTCCTTCTCCTACCTTGCTGCCTCCGTCGCCCACCAGGACACCGACGAGCTCCGTCGCGGCTCGCCCCTCGCCTGTGCGCCGCCCGAGCCGGCCTCCTCGTCCACGAGCGCCGCCTGCTCCGCCGCCTCCTCGTCACCGGCGAGCGCCCCGACCACGGCCTCCCTCCGGCGAGTTCCCTTCTTCCTCTAGCCACCAAGGCGCCATTTCCGGCGAGGAGCTACAGTGCCCGATCCGGAGCTACAGTAACCGCCAGATCTAGATCCATTCGGAGGTTGACTTTTCTTAGAAACCCTAGCCCATGTTGCAAACTTTGACCTGCCGTAACTTTGCATCTGTAGCCCCGATTCATGCATATAGCATATCAAAATGTTCACCTCAGAGAGTACATCATTTCATTCCATTGCATCATTTTCATTTGAGCTCATCTTGATGCCCGAAATGCTGTTAGAAGAGGGCTACTTGAGTTAATTGTCAGATCTGCTACTCCGTTTAGGTTTTTGTCATTTTTGCCATGATTAATGTGTGCATGATATGCCCGTGAGTTCTACATGTGTTTTGTTAAGGGTTTTGTCATCTTTCCAGAGGTGCAACCCATGTATTTTTAGGATGTGTGTGGTGACTTGTGCAAGCTTGCAAAGTGGTGCACTTGCTAATTCTGTTTTCAGGGACTTAGTAATATCACAAAGTCCTGGATCTGTTTATCTCATGATGCCATATGTTCTTGTTGTTTCCTAGTGATCCGTGCCTCTTTTGAGGATAATCAGTAAGGGAGTTTTGTTAATATTGTAGTGCTCTATCCATCCATGGCTTTGTTTGCAATTATGGAGCACCCTAGCTTGAGTCAATCGAGCTCTACTTTTGCTACTTTGTGAATCTGGGCAGATTGTTAACTTGTTTGCAATTTTGCCGGTGATGTTGTAGTTGATCCGAGCATGCTATGCTATTGTTCTTGCCATGTATAGCTTTAATTTTGTGCCTTCTTGATGGATGTATGCTTGTCTTGCCATGACTTGCACCGTAGTGAGTGCATCGAGCTCGTAAACATGCCTACTTGAGTTATATTTCAGCATGTGTCAGTTTTCACTAAGTCTGAAAACTGATTATGTTTTTGCCATGTTCACATGCTTGCCATTGTATTTTCTGATCCCTTTTGGTTCAAGGTCACTAAGGGACTTTTGTTAAGCTCTTTGAGTAGCTCCATGCCATGCTTTACTTTGCCATGTTCAGGTCCTGTAGCATGTAGTTTTGTTGCTCCGAAGAGGGCTACCGGTTGTGTAGCATGTAGTCTGAGATCTGTTTGCCATTTGCATTTTTGCTATGCTTGTTTGAACCTGTTAATGGATGATTTGGCCGTAGCTCAGTGCTAGACTTTTGTTAAGCATCTTGTGTGCATCCCTACCATGTATTTTGTTGTCATGTTTGGGTGCTGTAGCATGTTCATTTCATTGCATTTAGAGGCCTACTTGCTGTAAATCGCAGACCGGTGTCATTTTTGAATCGCTTGCCATTTCCAAACCGTAACTCCGATTCCGGCGTTCTTTATATCGTTTTCAAGTGATTTAATCTCATATTTCCAGTGGCACACTTGGTTTTCCATGTTGAGGCCAGGTTCATGCATTTCCTGTCATATCTTGCATTTTGCATCCCGCATCGCATCCCGCATAGCATATCATCTTTGCATCGTGTTGTTTGAGTTTGCACGTGGTTGATTGTATCCTTGTTGCTTGTTTGTCTTGTTTGGGTAGAGCCGGGAGATGAGTTCGCTAACAAGGAGCCCGTTGAGTTTGCTTTCGAGGATCCAGTCAACTATGACAACTGTGCAGGCAAGATGATCATACCCTCGAAATCACTACTATCTTTGCTATGCTAGTTTGCTCGCTCTTTTGCTATGCCATTGCTACGATGCCTACCACTTGCTTACAAGCCTCCCAAATTGCCATGTCAAACCTCTAACCCACCATTGTCCTAGCAAACCGTTGATTGGCTATGTTACCGCTTTGCTCAGCCCCTCTTATAGCGTTGCTAGTTGCAGGTGAAGATTGGAGGTCGTTCCTTGTTGGAACATTTCTTTTACTTATTGGGATATCATTATATTGCCATGTTATCTTAATGCATCTATATACTTGGTAAAGGGTGGAAGGCTCGGCCTCTCGCCTAGTGTTTTGTTCCACTCTTGCCGCCCTAGTTTCTGTCATATCGGTGTTATGTTCCCGGATTTTGCGTTCCTTACGCGGTTGGGTTATAATGGGAACCCCTTGATATTTTGCCTTGATTAAAGCTTTTCCAGCAATGCCCAACCTTAGTTTTACCATTTGCCACCTAGCCTTTTCTTTCCCTTGGGTTCTGCAGACTCAAGGGTCATCTTTATTTTAACCCCCCCCCCCCCCGAGCCAGTGCTCCTCTGAGTGTTGGTCCACCTGTCAGCTGCCGGTGGCCACCAGGGGCAACTCTGGGCTGTCCTACCGGTACCTAAGACAATCTGAGTGTTCCCTGAGAAAGAGATATGTGCAGCTCCTATCGGGATTTGTCGGCACATTCGGGCGGTGTTGCTGGTCTTGTTTTAACCTGTCGAAGTGTCTTGAGTTACCGAGTCTGATCGGAACGTCTTGGGAGGAGGTCTATTCCTTCGTTGACCGTGAGAGCTTGTCATGGGCTAAGTTGGGACTCCCCTGCAGGGATTGAACTTTCGAAAGCCGTGCCCGCGGTTATGGGCAGATGGGAATTTGTTAATGTCCGGTTGTAGATAACGTGAACCTTAACTTAATTAAAATGAATCAACTGAGTGTGTTACCGTGATGGCCTCTTCTCGGTGGAGTCCGGGAAGTGGACACGGTGTTGGAGTAATGTTTGCGCAGGTTGCTCTCTAGTTTCTCGCTCGTGCTTTGCCTCCTCTTCTCGCTCTCTTTTGCGAATAAGTTAGCCACCATATTTGCTAGTCGCTCGCTGCAGCTCCACATATATATTACCTTGCCATACCTATAAGCTTAAATAGTCTTGATCGTGAGGGTGCGAGATTGCTGAGTCCCTGTGGCTCACAGATTACTATTACACCAGATGCAGGGCCTGATGATTCCGCTCCAGCAGACGCGTATGAGCTCAAGTGGGAGTTCGACGAAGACTCTCAACGTTACTATGTTTCCTTTCCCGATGATCAGTAGTGGTGCCCAGTTGGGGTGATTGGGACCGTGTCGCATGTTGGGTTCTCTTTTATTTTGGCGCCGTAGTTGGGCCATGAGTGTTTGGATGATGTAATGTTATTTATGTACTTGATTGACGTGGCGAGTGTAAGCCAACTATGTTATCTCCCCTTTCATTATTATATTACATGGGATGTTTGTGAAGATTGCCTAACTTGCGACATATGCCTTCAATGCGATTATGTCTCTAAGTCGTGCCTCGACACGTGGGAGCTATAGTCGCATCGAGGGTGTTACAAGTTGGTATCAGAGCCTTCCCCGACCTTAGGAGCCCCATTGCTTGATCGTTATTAGCGGACGAGTTGAGTCTAGAAAAATGTTTTGAGTCTTTTAGGAATTATATATCGGAGAGTTTAGGAATTCTTTTTACTTCCCAGTCTCCTCATCGCTCTGGTAAGGCATCCTGACGTAGAGTTTTGACTCTTCTCTTCCCAAATTTCACTAAAAAAATTTAGGATCACGCGGGTATCCTGGAATGGTTCCGATGGTTTTATGATGAGAATATTGTCTTGGTGCCTCCTGTCAGGGGTTTAGTGGAAGTGTCCCGGGGAGTTGAGCTCTGAGGTGTTGTCATCCTAATTTTATCGTTGCAGTTCTAGAATACCTGAGTTTAGTACGCCGACATCGAAAATCTCTTTTATGCAGTTCGTTGGTGAGATAACCTCGACGCCACCCAGTACTGGGGCGGGAGTTCGGGAGTATCGCCATAACTTGTATAACAGATGCTTTTCGAAGGTTGAGGTAGATGGTTTCCGAAGGTTTCTTGGTTATGTATTGAAGGATGGATACAGCTGGATGTAGGTTTTGCTAGTTTGGGTGAGATATTATGCTTCCCCTGTATCCCCAACACCTGATTGCATAACCGGAAAGGTTCGGGAGTTTCATAGGTGGGAATTCTTGTAGCTCTAGTTCTTCTTCCACGGATATTGGTTTGAGATTGGGATTTCTTACCGATTATTCGTTCTTGATCCGTACCTTGTTGATTTATTTCTCTACATTAATTCTACGTGGCTTCTCAATTTATGGATATGTGACCATTTCAAGAGAAATGCATTCGTTCATTTTGTTCGGATGTGAAGACTATATGTTGCAATTTTCATTCCGTTGGATTCAGCTTCAATAATTGTCTATCAATGTGCTAATGGTGGTCAACCTCTTCAGGATGGCTCCTCCAACGCGCATGACTCCGAATCCTGATCCGCCACCACCTCCACCTCCTCCGGAGGCATGGCAAGCTGTGATGGCCGCAACCAATGCAAACACACAGTTGATCATGCAAATTCTTCAAGGGCGCAATCAAGGCAGTCAAGGGAATCAAGGCAGCAATCAGAGTCACTTTGCTACACTCAACCAGTTCCTTGCTAACGGGCCAAAGACTTTCAGCAATTGTGTTGAGGCAACCGATGCTGACGATTGGCTTGTGGATCTGTGCAAGCATTTCGAGTGCAGTAACGTCAGGCCTGAGGACTTTGTCAAGTTCGCTTCCTTCCAACTCAAAGATCAAGCTGCAGAATGGTTCTAGCAGTACAAGGACTCCAGAGGTGGATGTGTCATCACTTGGGATGATTTCCGTCGAGATTTCCGAGCTCATCATATTCCCCAGAGCGTGGTTGAAAGCAAGCGTGAGGAATTTCGCAATATGAAGCAAGGCTCTTTGTCTGTCTGTGACTACAACAAGTTGTTCCAGAAGCTCGCTCGCTTTGCCAAGCAGGACGTCCTTGATGAGAAGAGCATGATATACCAGTTCAGGGGTGGTCTCAGAGAAGAAATTCAGCTCGCTCTTGTTCTCTTTGAGCCCTTGAGGTACAATGAGTTCTACAACATGGCACTGAAGCAAGAGGCTGCTCAGTTGAGGTGTGATGCTTCCAAGAAGCGAGTCAGAGATGTTACTCCTCCTTCCTCTACTCAAGTGGCCAAGCAGTAGAAGTTTTGTCTTCCTCCTCCTCCGTTGCGTCAGCCGTATCAGCAGAAGAGCAAAGGTGGCAGTGGTTCTTCCCACCCACCCAACCCTGGCTTTCAGAACAAGACTTCGTCTCAAGCTCCAAGATCGAGTGCTCCGTATCACCGTCCGCTTTCAGAGGTCACGTGCAACAAGTGCCAACAGAAGGGTCACTATGCCAACAAGTGTTTCAACCAGAGGCGTCTTCCTCCTCCTCCTCCTCCTGTCAGATCGGCAAGTACAGTTGTGGTCAAGCATAACCCCAAGCACGCCAAGGTCAATTTGATGAATGCAGCTTAGGCAGAGGACTCGTCAGATGTGATCATGGGTAACCTTCCTATTAATGATATTCCTGCAAAAGTTCTTTTTGACACGGGTGCATCGCATTGTTTCATCTCGAGACCGTTTTCATCTAAGCATGGTTTGCCTTTGCAAATTTTGCCTAATCCTTTAGCAGTTGTCTCTCCCGGTAAGCGCATGCATGCTAACTCCGTTGCTCCGGATGTTACTATCACCTTGGGAGACTACAAGTTTCTATCTTCTCCTACGGTTCTTGGTGACTCGGATATTGATCTTATTCTCGGAATGGATTGGCTTTCTAAGCACAAGGCTCAGCTTGATTGTGCAGCCAGGCAGATTCAATTGACTCATTCGTCTGAGGATGTAATTGTCTTTGCCGCTCGGGATAATACCATTCGTCTGTTTTCTCTCAATGAGAAGGGTGAATTGGATGCCATCTCTCAAATTCCAGTCGTTTGCGAATACCAAGCGTCTTTCCAGAAGAGCTCCCAGGAATGCCACCACACCGGCCAGTTGAATTCGTTATTGATCTTGATCCTGGCACGGAACCTGTGTGCAAACGTCCTTACAAGATCGGACCTGAAGAGTTGAAGGAGCTGAAGAAGCAACTCGATATTCAAGAAAAAATGGGTCTCATCTGGCCTAGTTCTTCTCCGTGGGGTTGTGGTGTTCTTTTTGTGAAGA
Organism: Triticum urartu; assembly: GCF_056163025.1. Taxonomy (NCBI): domain Eukaryota; kingdom Viridiplantae; phylum Streptophyta; class Magnoliopsida; order Poales; family Poaceae; genus Triticum; species Triticum urartu. The sequence continues at coordinate 433,805,101 of NC_141873.1, forward strand.
AGAAGGATGGAACGGACCGACTTTGTGTTGATTACCATCTAGTGAACAAGAAGACCATCAAGAACAAATACACACTTCCCAACATCAACGAGCTATTCGAACAACTCAAAGGTGCCCAAGTATTCTCCAAGCTTGATCTCCATATGGGTTATCACCAGATTCGCATTCGTGAAGAAGATATTCCCAAGACAGCATTCAGAACAAGCTTTGGTTCATATCAATACACTGTCATGTCTTTTGGCCTCGCCAACGCTCCTCCGACGTTCTCTCGCATGATGAACTTCATCTTCAACGCCTACACCAATGACTTCGTTTTGGTTTATCTCGACGACATTCTGGTTTTCTCCAAGAACAAGGAAGATCATGCCAAACACTTTCGTTTGGTTCTTGATAAGCTCAGAGAACATCAGTTCTACGCCAAGTTCTCCAAGTGTGAATTTTGGCTCGATGAGGTTCTTTATCTTGGTCATATCATCTCTGCCAAGGGCATCGCCGTGAATCTTGAGAAGGTGTCTGCAATTGTGTATTGGGAACCTCCTCAGAACGTGAAGCAACTCCGCAGTTTTCTCGGTCGCGCAAGCTATTGCCGAAGATTCGTTGAAAACTTTTCCAAGATCGCGAAGCCACTCTCAAATCTTCTTCAGAAGCACGTCAAGTACGTTTGGTCTCCGGAGTGTGATATTGCTTTCAACACTTTGAAAGAGAAATTGATCACTGCTCCAATTCTGACTCCGCCTGATGAATCCAAGCCGTACGAGGTCTTTTGTGATGCCTCTCTCCAAGGTCTTGGCGCAGTATTGATGCAAGAGAAGAAAGTTGTTGCTTATACATCTCGCCAGTTGAAGCCTAATGAGAAGAACTACCCCACTCATGATCTCGAGTTGGCGGCAGTTGTGCATGCTCTTTTGACTTGGAGACATGTTCTATTGGGAAGAAAAGTGGACATTTTCACTGATCACAAGAGTCTCAAGTACATCTTCACTCAGCCTAATCTCAATCTCAGGCAAACTCGATGGGTCGAAATGATTCAAGAGTATAATCCGAGTATTGAGTATACTCCAGGCAAGGCCAATGTGATTGCTGACGCTTTAAGCAGGAAAGCCTACTGCAACAGTCTGATTCTCAAGCCTTATCAACCCGAGCTTTGTGAAGCCTTCCGCAAACTTAATCTGCAAGTTGTTCCTCAAGGTTTCCTCGCCAACCTTCAAGTTTCTCCTACCTTGGAAGACCAGATTCGCCAAGCCCAGCTTCTTGATGCTATGGTGAAAAAGGTGAAGATTGGGATTGCCAAGAGTCAACCCAAGTACAAGTGCTACCGCCTTGATGACAAGGACACTCTTTTCTTCGAGGATCGTATTGTTGTGCCCAAAGGTGAACTTCGTAAAGTGATCATGAACGAGGCTCACAATTCTCTCCTCTCCATCCACCCTGGGAGCACGAAGATGTATCAGTACCTTAAGCAAGCCTATTGGTGGACTCGAATGAAGCGCGAGATCGCTCAATTCGTGAATGAATGTGATGTCTGCAGAAGAGTGAAGGCAGAACACCAAAGGCCAGCAGGTCTCCTCCAACCTCTTGCCATTCCAGAATGGAAGTTTGACCACATTGAAATGGACTTCGTGACTGGGTTTCCAAAGTCCAAGCGTGGCAATGATGCTATATTCGTTGTCATCGACAAACTCACCAAAGTGGCTCATTTTCTGCCTATCAAAGAGTCGATCACTGCAGCTCAATTGGCGGAACTCTATACCTCTCGTATTGTCTCTCTGCACGGTATTCCTCAAGTGATCTCTTCAGACCGTGGCAGCATCTTTACATTGAAGTTTTGGGATTCTTTTCAGAAGGCCATGGGCACCAACATCCGCTTCAGCACAGCTTTCCATCCTCAAACAAGCGGTCAAGTCGAGCGTGTCAACCAGATTCTTGAAGATATGCTCAGGGCTTGTGTGATCTCCTTCGGCATGAAGTGGGAGGATTGTCTTCCTTATGCTGAATTCTCCTACAACAACAGTTTTCAAGCAAGTTCGGGCAAGGCCCCTTTTGAAATTCTGTATGGCAGGAAGTGCCGTACCCCTCTCAACTGGTCTGAAACCGGTGAACGTCAGCTTTTGGGTAATGACTTAATCACAGAGGCAGAAGAAATGTGCAAAGTCATTTGTGATAACCTCAAAGCAGCCCAATCCCGTCAGAAGAGCTACTATGATAGTAAGCACCGTGATTTGGCTTTCGAGATCGGAGATCATGTTTACCTCCATGTCTCTCCTATGAAAGGTACTCGTCGCTTCGGTATCAAAGGGAAGCTTGCCCCCAGATACGTGGGACCTTTCAAGATTGTCAGCAAGAGAGGCGACCTCTCCTATCAACTCGAGCTTCCTTCAAACTTTGCAAATGTTCATGACGTGTTCCATGTCTCTCAGCTTCGAAAGTTCTTCAAGACTCCTGACCGCACCGTCAAATTCGAGGACATTGAGCTCCAAGAAGATCTCTCTTATCGTGAGAACCCAGTTGCTATTCTTGAAGAGACTGAACGCAAGACTCGCAACAAGTCAATCAAATTTCTCAAAGTCAAGTGGTCACACCATTCCGACCAGGAAGCTACCTGGGAACGCGAGGATCACCTCCGTTCTGAGTACCCGGTGTTCTTTCAGTCCTAGATCTCGGGACGAGATCCTTTCGTAGGGGTGGAGTGTTGTAACACCCCGGATGTAACTTTCCCTATTTGTACTCCAACTCTTGCCGTTTCCAGTGTTAAGTTATATTTATTTCCTCGGGTTCGGGTTTTTGTCTCCGGTGTTGTTATCGTTGTCATGCATCTCATATCATGTCATCATGTGCATTGCATTTGCATACGTGTTCGTCTCATGCATTCGAGCATTTTCCCCGTTGTCCGTTTTGCATTCCGGCGCTTCGTTCTCCTCCGGTGGTCATTTCTAGCTTTCTTTCGTGTGTGGGGATTAAACATTTCCGGATTGGACCGAGACTTGCCAAGCGGCCTTGGTTTACTACCGGTAGACCGCCTGTCAAGTTTCGTATCATTTGGACTTCGTTTGATACTCCAACGGTTAACCGAGGGACCGAAAAGGCCTCGTGTGTGTTGTAGCCCAACACCCCTCCAATTTGGCCCAAAACCCACCAATCTCTGCTCCATCATCTAGAGCGTTCGATCACGATCGCGTGGCCGAAAACCGCACCTCATTTGGACTCTCCTAGCTCCCTCTATGCCTATGAATAGAACCCCTCCGTTTTCGGATCTCCTTCCTCCCCGAAACCCTAAAAAAGTCCACCGCGCGCGCCGGACGTGTCCGTTCCGGGCGGACACGCCGCAGCCGCCGCCCGCAGCCAGTGGCAGCGCGCCACGTGGCACCCGGCCACCGCCGCCGCCGCGGCCCGCCCAGGCCCATCGCGGGCCTTCTCCGCCGCCACCCGGGTCGCGCGCCCCGCGCCTCTCCCTCCGCCGCCGCCCGCACCAAGCCGCCGCCTCCGCCGTCTCCTTCTCCTACCTCGCCGCCTCCGTCGCCCACCCGGACGCCGACGAACTTCGCCGCGGCTCGCCCCTCGCCCTTGCGCCGCCCGAGCCGGCCTCCTCGTCCACGAGCGCCGCGCCGCGCCGCCGCCTCCTCGTCGCCGGCGAGCGCCCCGGCCACGGCCTCCCTCCGGCGAGCGCCCTTCTTCCTTCGGCCACCAAGGCGCCATTTCCGGCGAGGATCTAGAGTGCCCGATCCGGAGCTACAGTAACCGCCAGATCTAGATCCATTCGGAGGTTGACTTTTCTCAGAAACCCTAGCCCATGTTGCAAACTTTGACCTGCCGTAACTTTGCATCCGTAGCTCCGATTCATGCATATAGCATATCAAAATGTTCATCTCAGAGAGTACATCATTTAGTTCCATTGCATCATTTTCATTTGAGCTCATCTTGATGCCCGAAATGCTGTTAGAAGAGGGCTACTTGAGTTAATTGTCAGATCTGCTACTCCGTTTAGGTTTTTGTCATTTTTGCCATGATTAATGTGTGCATGATATGCCCGTGAGTTCTACATGTGTTTTGTTAAGGGTTTTTTCATCTTTCCAGAGGTGCAACCCATGTATTTTTAGGATGTGTGTGGTGACTTGTGCAAGCTTGCAAAGTGGTGCACTTGCTAATTCTGTTTTCAGGGACTTAGTAATATCACACAGTCCTGGATCTGTTTATGTCATGATGCCATATGTTCTTGTTGTTTCCTAGTGATCCGTGCCTCTTTTGAGGATGATTAGTAAGGGAGTTTTGTTAATATTGTAGTGCTCTATACATCCATGGCTTTGTTTGCAATTATGGAGCACCCTAGCTTGAGTCAATCGAGCTCTACTTTTGCTACTTTGTGAATCTAGGCAGATTGTCAACTTGTTTGCAATTTTGCCGGTGATGTTGTAGTTGATCCGTGCATGCTATGCTATTGTTCTTGCCATGTCTAGCTTTAGTTTTGTGCCTTCTTGATGGATGTATGCTTGTCTTGACATGACTTGCACCGTAGTGAGTGCATCGAGCTCGTAAACATGCCTACTTGAGTTATATTTCAGCATGTGTCAGTTTTCACTAAGTCTGAAAACTGATTATGTCTTTGCCACGTTCACATGCTTGCCATTTTATTTTCTGATCCCTTTTCACTCAAGGTCACTGAGGGACTTTTGATAAGCTCTTTGAGTAGCTCCATGCCATGCTTTACTTTGCCATGTTCAGGTCCTGTAGCATGTAGTTTTGTTGCTCCGAAGAGGGCTACATGATCTGAAATTCCAGACAAGTGTTGATTTCACTAAGTCTGAGATTTGTTTGCCATTTGCATTTTTCCCATGCTTGTTTGAACCTGTTTATGAATGATTTGGCCGTAGATCAGTTCTCGACTTTTGTTAAGCATCTTGTGTGCATCCCTGACATGTATTTTGTTGTCATGTTTGGGTGCTGTAGCATGTTCATTTCATTGCATTTAGAGGCCTACTTGCTATAAATCATAGACCGGTGTCATTTTTGAATCGCTTGCCATTTCCAAACCGTAACTCCGATTCCGGCGTTCTTTATATCGTTTTCAAGCGATTTCATCTCATCTTTCCAGTGGCACACTTGGTTTTCCAAGTTGAGGCCAGGTTCATGCATTTCCTGTCATTTCTTGCATTTTGCATCCCGCATCGCATCCCGCATAGCATATCATCTTTGCATCGTGTTGTTTGAGTTTGCACGTGGTTGATTGTATCCTTATTGCTTGTTTGTCTTGTTTGGGTAGAGCTGGGAGACGAGTTCGCTAATGAGGAGCCCGTTGAGTTTGCTTTCGAGGATCCAGTCAACTCTGACAACTGTGCAGGCAAGATGATCATACCCTCGAAATCACTACTATCTTTGCTATGCTAGTTTGCTCGCTCTTTTGTTATGCCATTGCTACGATGCATACCACTTGCTTGCAAGCCTCCCAAATTGCCATGTCAAACCTCTAACCCACCATTGTCCTAGCAAACCATTGATTGGCTACGTTACCGCTTTGCTCAGCCCCTCTTATAGCGTTGCTAGTTGCAGGTGAAGATTGGAGCCCGTTCCTTGTTGGAACATTTCTTTTACTTGTAAGGATATCATTATATTGCCATGTTATCTTAATGCATCTATATACTTGGTAAAGGGTGGAAGGCTCAGCCTCTCGCCTAGTGTTTTGTTCCACTCTTGCCGCCCTAGTTTCCGTCATATCGGTGTTATGTTCCCGGATTTTGCGTTCCTTACGCGGTTGGGTTATAATGGGAACCCCTTGATATTTCGCCTTGATTAAAGCTTTTCCAGCAATGCCCAACCTTGGTTTTACCATTTGCCACCTAGCCTTTTCTTTCCCTTGGGTTCTGCAGACTCAAGGGTCATCTTTATTTTAACCCCCCCCCCCCCGGGCCAGTGCTCCTCTTAGTGTTGGTCCACCTGTCAGCTGCCGGTGGCCACCAGGGGCAACTCTGGGATGGCCTACCCGTACCTAAGACAATCTGAGTGTGCCCTGAGAAAGAGATATGTGCAGCTCCTATCGGGATTTGTCGGCACATTCGGGCGGTGTTGCTGGTCTTGTTTTAACCTGTCGAAGTGTCTTGAGTTACCGAGATACCGAGTCTGATCGGAACGTCTTGGGAGGAGGTCTATTCCTTCGTTGACCATGAGAGCTTGTCATGGGCTAAGTTGGGACTCCCCTGCAGGGATTGAACTTTCGAAAGCCGTGCCCGCGGTTATGGGCAGATGGGAATTTGTTAATGTCCGGTTGTAGATAACGTGAACCTTAACTTAATTAAAATGAATCAACTGAGTGTGTTACCGTGATGGCCTCTTCTCGGTGGAGTCCGGGAAGTGGACACGGTGTTGGAGTAATGTTTGCGCAGGTTGCTCTCTAGTTTCTCGCTCGTGCTTTGCCTCCTCTTCTCGCTCTCTTTTGCGAATAATTTAGCCACCATATTTGCTAGTCGCTCGCTGCAGCTCCACATATATATTACCTTGCCATACCTATAAGCTTAAATAGTCTTGATCGCGAGGGTGCGAGATTGCTGAGTCCCTGTGGCTCACAGATTACTATTACACCAGATGCAGGGCCTGATGATTCCGCTCCAGCAGACGCGTATGAGCTCAAGTGGGAGTTCGACGAAGACTCTCAACGTTACTATGTTTCCTTTCCCGATGATCAGTAGTGGTGCCCAGTTGGGGGTGATTGGGACCGTGTCGCATGTTGGGTTCTCTTTTATTTTGGCGCCGTAGTCGGGCCATGAGTGTTTGGATGATGTAATGTTATTTATGTACTTGATTGACGTGGCGAGTGTAAGCCAACTATGTTATCTCCCCTTTTATTATTATATTACATGGGATGTTTGTGAAGATTGCCTAACTTGCGACATATGCCTTCAATGCGATTATGTCTCTAAGTCGTGCCTCGACACGTGGGAGCTATAGTCGCATCGAGGGTGTTACACGGAGAAAGCAAAAAAAGCAAAGCCTAGGCAGATGCCGCTCCCTTATCAACTCGCGTGGTTGCTGAGGTGCCCACGTCCAGTCAACCGCCACGCGTTGCCCAAGGCCGCAGGCTGTTAGGGCCCGCGGCGCTTCACTCTTGCCCTTTCGCCTCCCTGCATGGCCAAGTCCGGGCGCGCCTTGGGCCCGGGAGCTACTGTCGGTGTTCTGGGAACAGGGGTCCCCAGGCTTGCCTGCCTGCGGCCTGCGGCGTGGCTCAAAAGGGGGCCAGCGCGGCCCATCTTCATCAACACAGACCCAAGACCCTCGCGAGGGGCCAAGCCTCGCGGGGCGGACGACACGGAGCTTCCTCAGGCACAGCCTCATCAGGCTGGCTCGCGAGGAGGCGAAGAGATCAAGGCGGGGTACCTCACGAGGTGCCCGTGACGCAAGCCATGAAGACCAAAGGCGCCAGGCGGGCGCCAGCCGCGCAGTGTCCTCCTTTCCTCTTTGGTGCAAAGGGAGCAAGCGCAGGCAAGAGCATCAAGCAAAGGCACCCGTTTCGGTGCAACGAGACCAAGACCAGTCCAACGGCAGGGAGGAAGTCATTGTGGAGCCCAAGCCAGCGTCACCACCAGAGCCTTTGGCAGGCGAGGACCAACTTTAGTCAGGATAAGTGTACCAGATGTTCCCCTTCAAAATGGCCAATTGTTGGCACCCTTCCCGCTCAATATTTGGGAAGAGGCCCAGGGCCTTTGCCTATAAATAGGACTAGCCACCCCCAGGGTAGAGGGGCAATCAAGAAGGGAGAATCTAGAAGCCAAGAGAGAAACTAGCTACGATCGGATCGAGTAGCATCACACAGAGAGAGAGAGAGAAGGGCGACTGAACTCCTCCTAGCAGTTCATCCCCCCAGCCAAGAACAGACCCTCACGAGGCTGTTCTTCCTTGTATTGCTCATCATCATCAGCCCAAGAGGCAATCCACCACACCACACACTGGAGTAGGGTATTACACCACAACGGTGGCCCGAACCAGTATAAACCCTGTGTCTCTTGTGCTGTTCTTTCCATAGCTTAGATCTTAGCGAGGCGGAGGGGTGCAGGTAGGTAGAAGGCGAAATCTACGCGCGCACCCCAGTGTTTGAACCTCAAGGGTCTGCCGGAACCCGAAATCCGACAACCCCGCCCCCACCGGATCCCAGGAACCCGTAGAATCTCGGGTGGACCGGCGATCTCCCGGACGCCATCCTTGGGGAGATCATCTCGCTTCTCCCCACCAAGGATTGTTGCCGCACCCAAGTCCTCTCAATTCGGTGGCGCCCTCTATGGCGCGCCGTTCCCCTTAATCTCGACTGACGTCAGCTATCTCTCTTCAATGATTTTGAAATCCCCAGGGCCATCATCTCCTCCCACCAGGGCTCCATTCAAAGCCTCTGCATCCCGCAATGCTACCTGAGCAAGCATACCATGCCCTGCACGGTGGACACCTGGCTGGAATCCCCTGAATTCAGAGAACTACAGCTGCTTGAGTTCTACTATTCCCCTGAAAATCACATACCACATACCGAACGCCATGAACTTGTGCCCTCGGCACCGATGTCCATCTCGGGGTTTTTGTCCTCTCTCCACACCGCCACCTTTGCGCAGTGCTGCCTACCAGACAATCTGGTACTAAACCTTCGACTCCCATTTCTCAAGAAACTTTCACTGTGCGGGTTCGTATATCGGAGGCCTCATTGCACAGCATCATCCACTCTAGTTGCCCTGCACTGGAGTGCTTGGTGCTTGTTTTCACAGCTAGAATCGGTTGTCTCCAAATAAAGTCGCCTAACCTTGTAAGAATTGGAATTTCTTTTGACAGAAGGCAGCTCATCATCCAAGATGCCCCTTCACTTCAAAGGTTGATCCTTGATTCTAGTTATTCACCATTGCAAATAACCGTCCTCTCTGCACCTAAACTGGAGACCTTGGGTGTAATATATGATCTATGTGCTCATTTCAATATGGTGTTTGGCTCCATAGTTCTTCAGGTACTTTATATTATCATCTACACTTGTAACCATAAGCTGCATTTTAAATTTCTGTGCATAATTTATATATCATCTTGGAGTACACATTTTGTACTAATATTATGTTCTATGCTCAATGAAGAGTTTCTCCATGGATGGCCTATCAATGGTGTTGGATTCTGTCAAGATCTTATATATCCAAATGAATAGTTTTGATCTGAACAAGATTATTGGCTTGCTGCAATGCTTTCCATGTCTGGAGAAGTTGTATATAAAGGTGATAATTTCACGCACATTGGAAGCCCGCATATAGTGTACTAGAATTAACCGTTCAGTTGTTGCTCTTTCGACACTCTTCTTTTAGACCTTAACTATTTTCAATCTTCATGTCTATTTAGGCAACAGGACGGGGTAAGAAAGTTATAGCCAATCAGTGGATTTGTAAGAATCGGGATTTTCTCACTTCTCATGAGATTCGATTGAAGACAATAACGCTAGAACGATATGTAGCCAACCGTGCAAACACAAGATTTGTCACATTCTTCCTGCTGAATGCGAGGTTACTATTGTCCATCAGGCTTAAGTTTATCAGCAGCATGGTTTTGACGGATGGGTATGTCGAAGAGAAAAAAAGGAGTTTCAGGTGGGCAAAAGAGCTTCTGAACGTGTCGGGCTTCTATTTACAACATATTGTGGTCATAATCCAGTAAATTTTACGACCCAGGATGTTCATTCTATGGACTTGACCGATCCATTTGACTATGACTGCTAAAAACAGTGATGGAGTTAGATGTTGTTGCCCTTTTCAATTTGGTTTTTTTGTAAACCTGATGAACAATTAACCCTCGTGCTTTTGTACAGTTTGTAAGTTGGAGTTAAATGTTCCTGCCCTTTTCAACTCGGCTGTGACTGTCATATTTTCTTTGAAACAAGGCAAATGGCTTGCCATTCGTTTAATTTAGAGTGAAATATTGTAACAAATCCAAACCAAGGGAAATAACATCACTCTCGCCGGCTGCTTGAGCTCACTGTGCATTACAGAAGCCAAGTGATTAGCCCCCACCAGCACCCACAAACTTATTTCGAACTAGAACATCAAATGGGCTGTAAATTTTCATAGGAAAGGCTGCATGACCGTGACAGATTTGGATTCTGACATTTGGGGCCCGCGAGGAAATAGCCTATCCAAGGTGGTGTCGACTTACTGTCCAGTCAACAAATGATTCTGCCTACTAGCCGTTGGATTGACATCCAACATCTGGCATGTATCTTCTATCTCTTGTCTTCTTCTTACTCCAATCGCCCAAACCAAACCACCCCGTTGGCTCCGCCAGCTCCCGCCTCCCATGGCTGGCTGCGCCTCCGCCGCCCTATCGTACGTACCCTCCAACGTTGGCCAGTCCCTCCCTCTATTCCCCCACACGTCCTGTTATTCTCCGGCGACGTCAGCCCCAACACGCACCCGCGCCCGAACCAGTCAACCATCATACTCCCCTCCGCCTGTGACTGGACCGGCGCATCTTCAACGGCTCCTGTTCGTTCCATCTGAGGCCTCGCCATCGTCCTCCGCCTTGCGGCCTTGGTTCGTTCACCGTGTGTGGTGCGCCGCCCTCTTGCGTTGTCAACGTCGTCAACAACCGAGAGGAACAAGGAGATGACTGTACGTGGAGAGGATGACAGTAGGGACCCACCAGCGTCATGGCAGTACGCAAGCAAGTGCCTCTATAGTACAAGCCTAAAAATATGGTTCCTCCTAATGGTTAGACATCTGGGGCTCACGCAATTGTCAACGTAGTCAATAAACAAGAGAATTACACTACGAGCGGCTGACACCAGGGACCCAGCAAGTCGCGCAGTTTTTTTGAGGAACAAGCAGTTGTTATTTATACTAGTTTTAGCAACGGATCAGGGTGACAACGGGGTTGTGCGGGGGCTGTGGCCCGTCTAGCCAGGGTTTTATTTATGTTTACCACATCATGAGCCCAGTTGTGTTTTTTTCTTGCTGAAAATGGCTAGCCCTGTTCTATTTTTTAAAGAAATACCCAAACAAGGCCTACTTGCTTTATCGGCCCTGCTGGGCTGCAAATCTTTCAAGACGAGGAGAGTTTCATTTGGTTTACCCAGAAATGAGATGTACATTTTTAAAACACATCAAACCGGGAATTAGTTTCAATTTTTTTCATTACAAGATCTTAAATTCCATTGATTTTTATGCGTGGACAATTATTTGGATTTTATATTTATATAAATTATTTTTCAAAATAGTTTGAATGTGAATCGATATTACTGGATTAAAAACAGTTGACCGCACCGAAATATGCAAAATATCGTATACTTTTTAACCGTGGCCACAATATGGGGTGTGATGCTAACAAAAACAAGATGGGCTCCAAAAAAATTCTTAAGAATTAGCAAATGGGCTGTACATTATTAGAAATAATGGCAGATGGGTTGTATGCTGTTTTCCATAGATTTGAGGCTGACTTGTGCGCCTACTACAGGTTGACGTGTATGCTTTCATAAAAAAAGGTTGACGCACACGCAATGCCCTGTCAACTTAGTCAACACACGAGAGTAGTGACTGTTGGATGTCCATCCAACGGCTGTCGTGCTTCTTCAATCTTTGCTCTTCATGCTCAAGCCGCTCAAACAAGCGCCGGCGGGACTGCCTACTCCCTCCTCCCGCGGCCGGCTATGCTGCCGCGCAGGCCTCACGGCCCCACCGTACTCCCATCGCTGGCCTAGCCATCCCTCTACTCACCCACACATGTTGTTATTCTCCGGTGACGGCAGATGAACCAGTAAACCCTCGTACTCCTCCGCGTGGGAAACAACTGCCGAGTATTCCTTGGCTCCATGTTGTTCCCTTCCTAGGCCTCGCCGTCGTCCATCGCCCTGGTGCTCTCGGCGCGGCCTGGTCAACATGGTCAATGAACGACATCCATCAGAAGTGGATTGTACGTGGAGAGGCTGACAGCTGGGTCCACGGACGCATGCAAGGAAATGCCTCCTTATTATGCGCAAAATAATGATTCCTCCACCTGACAGCTAGGACCCACAGGAAGGGCCTCTGTATTTTGCGAAAAAACGTTCCCCCCACTGAGAGGTTGGACCCACCAGCTATATCTTCGCACGCAAGGAAGTGCCTCCTTATTATGCCCAAAAAAATGAATACCCCCCTGCTAGCTGGGACCCACCATATTGTTGGGCTGACTTGTGGGCCTACTAGTTGACAGGGACGGAGAGCTTTGTCAACTTGGTCAATACTCCAGTGACCGTATGATGTCCATCCAACGGCCATAGTGCTTCTTCAACCTCTGGTCTTCTTGCTCCAGCCGCCCAAAGCAGCGCCGGTCGTGCCGCCTGCTCCTGCCTCCCGTGGCCGGCTGTGCTACCACGGAGGCCTCACCGCCCCCATACTACTCCCACCACTGGACAGGCCATTCCTCCACTCACCCACACCCCCTGTTATTCTGCGGCGACAGCAGCCTCACACTGCAGCCGAACAAGTGAACGCTCGTACTCGTCTCCGCGTGGGCATCCACTGCCGCGTCTTGCACGGCTCCGCGTCGTCCCCTTCCTAGGCCTTGCCATCGTCCACCGCCGTGGTGCTCTCGGCGCGGCGTGGTCAATGTGGTCAACGACCGACTTCCACCGAAAGAGTACTGTACGTGGAGAGGCTGGCAGCTGGGTCCACGGCAGCCGCAAGGAAGTGCCTCCTTATTAGGCGGAAAATAATTATTCCTCCACCTGACAGCGGGGACCCACCGGACGGGCCACCAGTATTTTGCGAAAAAAAATCGTTTCCCCCTGACTGCTGGGACCCACCGGATGGGCCACCGTATTTTGTGAAAAAAATGTTCCCCCTGCTGTCAGCTCGGACCCACCGGAAGTGCCTCCTTATTATGCACAAAAAAGTGAATACTCCCCCGGCTAGCTGGGACCCACCTTGCTGGGAGGTTGACTTGTGGGCCTACTAAGTTGACGGGGACGAAGGGCTTTGTCAACTTAGTAAATATGAACGATTCTAGCTCCGGTGACCGTACGATGTCCATCCAACGGTCGTAGTGCTTCTTCAACCTCTGGTCTTCTTGCTCCAGCCGCCCAAAGCAGCGCCGGTCGTGCCGCACGCTCCTGCCTCCCATGGTCGGCTGTGCTGCCGCAGAGGCCTCGCCGCCCCCTACTATTCCCACCACTGGCCAAGCCCTGCGGCGACGGCAGACTCACACCGCAGCCGAACCAGTGAACCCTCGTAGTCCTCTCCGCGCGGGCTTCCACTGCTGCGTCGTCCCCTTCCTAGGCCTTGCCGTCGTCCACCGCTGTGGTGCTCTCCGCGCGGCGTGGTCAACATGGTCAAGGAACGACTCCCATCGGAAGAGTACTGTACGTGGAGAGGCTGACAGCTGGGTCCACGGCCACAGCCCAGTTTTTTTGTGATTTGCCAAGTAAGTCGCTTTCTCAGGCCTGTTGGGCTGCAAATCTTTCAAGATGAGGAGAGCTTTTATTCGGCTGGCCGAGAAAATGGCCCATCAGTAATGAGAAATGGGTTGTACATTTTTAAAACACATCAAACCGGCAATTAGTTTCAAATATCTTTTTTTCATTTCAAGATTTTAAATTACATTAATTTTTATGCGTGGAGAATTTGTTGGATTTTATATTGGTATACATTTATTTTTAAAATCATTTTGAATGTGAGTCGAAATTTCGGGATTAAAAACAGTTCGGACCGCACCGAAATATGCAAAATTTCGTATAATTTTTTAACTGTTGCCACAATATGGGTTGTAATGCTAACAAAAAGAATATGGGCTCCAAAAAAACTTAAGAATTAGCAAATGCGCTGTAAATTATTAGAAATAATGGCAGATGGGATGTATGCTGTTTTCCACAGATTTGAGGCTTTCCTAAAAAAAAGGTTGACGCATAAGCACTGACTGTTGGATGTCCATCCAACGGCCGTCGTGCTTCTTCAATCTCTACTCTTCCTGCTCCAGCCGCTCAAACAAGCGCCGGCGGGACTGCCTGCTCCCTCCTCCTCGCGGCCGGCTGTGCTGCCACGCAGGCCTCACCGCCCGACCGTACTCCCATCGTTGGCCTAGCCATCCCTCTACTCACCCACACCTGCTGTTATTCTCCGGCGATGGCAGATGAACCAGTAAACCCTCGTACAGTCGTACTCCCCTCCGCGTGGGAAACAACTGCCGAGTCTTCCCTGCCTCCGTGTCCTCCCCTTCCTAGGCCTCACCGTCGTCCACCGCCCTGGTGCTCTCGGCGCGGCCTGGTCAACATGGTCAACGACCGACATGCATCTGAAGTGGACTTTACGTGGAGAGGCCAACAGCTGGGTCCACGGCCGCACGCAAGGAAATGCCTCCTTATTACACGCAAAATAATGATTCCTCCACCTGACATCAGGGACCCACCGAAAGGGCCTCTATATTTCACGAAAAAAATACATTACCGCCGCTGACAGCTCGGACCCACCAGCTATATCTTCGCACGCAAGGAAGTGCCTCCTTATTACGCGCAAAAAAATGAATAGTCCCCCTATTAGCTGGGACCCAGTATAGTGGTAGGCTGACTTGTGGGCCTACTAAGTTGACAGGGACGGAGGGCTTTGTCAACTTAGTCAATATGCACGATTCTAGCTCCAGTGACCGTACGATGTCCATCCAACGGCCGTAGTGCTTCTTCAACCTCTGGTCTTCTTGCTCCAGCCGCCCAAACCAGCGCCGGTCGTGCCTCGTGCTCCTGCGTCTCGTGACCGGCTGCGATGTGGCGGAGGCCTCACCGCCCCCTACTACTCCCATCGCTGGCCAGGACATCCCTCTACTCACCCACACCCCCTGTTATTCTGCGGCGACGGCAGCCTCACACCACAGCGAACCAATGAACCCTCATACTCCTCTACGCGGGACATCCACGGTCGCGTCTTCCCCGGCTCCACGTCGTCCCCTTCCTAGGCCTCGCCGTCGTCCACTGCCCTAGTGCTCTCAGTGCGGCGTGGTCAACGTGGTCAAGGAACGGCTTCCATCGGACATGGACTGTACGTGGAGAGGTTGACAGCTGGGTCCACGGCCGTAGCAAGGAAGTGCCACCTTATTACATGCAAAATAATTATTCCTCCACCTGACAGCAGGACCCACCAGACGGGCCACCGTATTTCGCCCCCTGACTGCTGGGACCCACCAGCTACATCTTTGCACGCAAGGAAGTGCCTGACAGTCGGGACCCACCTGGTCAAAGCGTACATAGTGTTGTCATTCTGGTCGCGAACGTGTACGTACATATATATTGGTCGGTGTAGAGGCGCGCACGTGTCGTAGTAGAGGCGGCCAGGGTGCAAGAAAAAAAATACGGCCACATATGTGTACATATGGGCGGGGTCTCGAACGCCTACTCGCGCATACGTACGGCCAGGGCTCGTGTACATGGCTGGGTCGGAACAGAGAAACAGCGTCATTGTCGTGTTCATGGGGAGGCAACAGAATGCGTCGTGTTCATGGGGAGGCAACGGAATGTGTCATGTTCATGGGAAGGCAACGGAACGAGTGGGAGCCAACCGGCTGGGTCGGAACGGAATGCGTGGCCGTGTTCATCGGGAGGGCTTGGATGGAACAGGCGATGGAAATGAGGCCTGGCGTATCGCAAAACGGAGGAAACGGCCTTGTGTTCGACCGGCCACATTCGAAATGGGATCCTGTTCATTGGGAGGGGTCTGCCGTACCGCAAAATGGAGGAAACTGACCTCCTACGGTCGAAATGGGGGTCCTGTTGATCGGGAGGGGTGTGGCGTACCACAAAACGGACGAAACGGACTTGTGTTGGAGCGCTACAGTCGAAACGGGGGTCATGTTCATCGGGAGGGGTGTGGCGTACCGCAAAACGGGACTCCACGGGATACTGTTCATCTCCACTGTCGACCTCCTCCAGCCTCCACGGGCTCTTGTTCATCCAGCCTCCACCGCGTGCTACTCCACCGGCTACTGTTTAACCACCCCTCCACCGTCTACTGTTCATCCAGCCCTCCACACCACGGGGTCCTGTTCAACCACCCCTCCACAGGCACCCCTCCACCGTCTACTGTTCATCCAGCCCTCCACACCACCGGGTCCTGTTCAACCACCCCTCCACCGTCTAATGTTCATCCAGCCCTCCACACCACGGGGTCCTATTCATCCACCCCTCCACAGGCACCCCTCCACCGTCTACTGTTCATCCAGCCCTCCACCAGACAACGGGGTCCTGTTCATCCAGAGGCAACGCCACCGCTCACTGTTCATCCAACCCCCCCCCCCCCCCGCAACGCTCACTGTTCATCCCATCGATCGACTTCAGTTAGCAGCAGTAGCGAAGGAATCGCTCGATGGGGTTCAGTTAATAGCCATCGATCGATCGCTCGGGTTCAGTAACGCGTAGCCTGCAGTGCAATCGCTCGGGTTCAGTTAGAGCCCAACGCCTCGCACACACGCGTGTACGTGTACGAGAGAAACGCGCATCGCTCGGCCCCCGACCTCCCACCGTAACCGGGAACTCCCCGAAATTTTCCTCGCCCTCGCTTCTACCACGGTTTTTTCCGTCATGGACGGCCCAAAGAATGTCATGCAGCTGCATCTCCGGCCTACCCAGGACGAAAACCCATTTTCTGTCATGATTTTTTGTCATAGAAGTAGGAACCCACCACATCTATGATGATACCGGGTTTTGTCACAATTATCGTCATAGAAGTGTCATATGTATGGCAGAAAAAAAATTCATTCGGCCCAAAATGTCGCGGATGTGTCTTTTTTTGTAGTGTATGCCCTTGGCGGAGATGATATGCCCAAGATAGAGAACCTCATCGAGCCAAAACTCGCACTTTGAAAACTTCACATAGAACTGATGTTCTCTGAGTTTGTCCAACACCAATCTCAAATGCTTGGCATGATCCTCTTTGTCCTTGGAAAAGACGAAAATGTCATCGAGATAGACCAAGATGAAGTCATTTGTGTAGGGGTTGAAGATGAAGTTCATCATGCGAGAGAACATTGGAGGAGCATTGACAAGGCCGAAAGACATGATCGTGTATTCATAAGAACCATAGCTTGTCCTGAATGCTGTCTTGGGAATATCTTGTTCATGAATGTGAATCTGATGATAGCCCATATGGAGGTCAAGCTTGGAGAATACTTGAGCACATTTGAGTTGCTCGAAAAGCTCATTGATGTTGGGAAGTGGGTACTTGTTCTTTATGGTCTTCTTGTTCAATGGACGGTAGTCGACGCAGAGTCGGTCCGTGCCATCCTTCTTCTTGACAAAAAGAACATCACAACCCCATGAAGAAGAACTTGGTCGGATCAGGCCCATGCGCTCTTGTATATCAAGTTGTTTCTTCAGCTCCTTCAACTCTTCTGGTCCAAGCTTGTAAGGACGTTTGCAAACAGGTTCCGTGCCAGGCTCAAGATCGATGACGAATTCAACTGGCCGGTGAGGAAGCATTCCTGGAAGCTCTTCTGGAAAGACGTCTTGATATTCACAAATGACTGGAATCTGAGAGATGTCATTCAACTCGCCCTTCTCATTGAGAGAAAACAGTCGAATGGTATCGTCACGAGCGGCATAGATGATCACATCCTTAGACGAGTGTGTCAATTGAATCTGCCTGGCAGCACAATCAAGCTGAGCCTTCTGCTTAGAAAGCCAGTCCATGCCGAGAATTAGATCAATATCCGAGTTACCAAGAACAATTGGAGAGGATAGAAACTTATAGTCGCCCATCTTGATAGAAACATCCGGGACGCAATTGTTAGATGTCATTTGCTTGCCCGGGGACACAATCTTCAACAGGAAAGGAATCTTTTCGGTCACAAACTCATGCTTGGTAACAAAAGGTCTTGAAATGAAAGAAAGCGATGCACCAGTATCAAAAAGAACTCTTGCAGGAATATCATTAACAGGAAGGTTACCCATGATCACTTCTGACGAATCCTCTGCCTGATCTGCGTTCATCATGTTGACCTTTGCAGACTTGGGATTATGCTTGACCACTGCATTGCTGGCAGATCTCATAGGAGGAGGAGGCGGAAGACGCTTCTGGTTGAAGCATTTGTTTGCATAATGACCCTTCTGCTGACACTTGTTGCACGTAACCTCTGAGAGCGGACGGTGATAAGGAGCACTTGACCTTGGAGCATGAGACGAAGCTTTGTTCTGAAAGCCTGGGTTGGGTGGGTGGGAAGATCCATTGCCACCTTTACTCTTCTGCTGATAAGGCTGACAGAAAGGAGGAGGAGGAGGAGGCAACCAGTACTTTTGCTGCTTAGCTGCCACTTGAGTTGAAGAAGAAGGAGTTGCATCCCTGACTCTCTTCTTAGAAGCATCGCACTTGAGCTGAGCAGCCTCTTCCTTTAGTGCCATGTTGTAGAACTCATCATACTGTTTCGGCTCAAAAAGCACGAGAGATAGTTGCAGATCTTCTCTGAGGCCACCTCTGAATTGATAAATCATGCTCTTCTCATTAGGGACGTCTTGCTTGGTGAAGCGAGCGAGCCTCTGGAACAAGATGTTGTATTGGTAAACAGACAGGCTGCCTTGCTTCAGATTGCGGATCTCCTCACGCTTACTCTCAACAACACTATGAGGAATGTGGTGAGCTTTGAAGTCTTGGCGGAAATCATCCCAGGTAATCACACGACCTCCTCTGGAATCTTTGTATTGTTGATACCACTCAGCAGCTTGGTCTTTGAGTTAGAACGAAGAAAACTTGACAAAGTCCTAAGGCCTAACGTTGCTACACTCAAAATGTTTGCAGATATCCACGAGCCAATCGTCAGCGTCTGTGGCCTCGACACAGTTACTGAAAGACTTCGGCTGGTTTGTGAGGAACTGGTTGAGGGTAGCAAACTGAGCTTGATTGATGCCATGGCCTTGATTTCCTTGGTTGCTCTCTTGCAAGAGTTGCATAAGCATCTGCGTGTTGGCGTTGGTAGCGGCCATCACAGCTTGCCATGCCTCCGGAGGTGGAGGTGGTGGCGGAGGTTCCGGATTATGACGCGTTGGAGGAGCCATCCTGAAGAGGGTGACATCTGTTAGCATCTTGAAAGACATATATTCAAGCTGAATCAAATGGATCGAAATTGCAACATATAGCCTTAACATTTGAACAAGAATGAACGAATGAATTCCAAATTAAATGATCACGCTTCCAAAAATTGAGAAGCCACTTAGATAGAGGTAGATGAATAAAACAACAAGGTACAGATATGAACAAATAATTGGTAAGGATTACCCAATCACAAACCAACTATCTGCGGAAAGAAATACTAGAGCTACATGAATTACCACCTATGAAACTCCCAAAATTTTCTGGTTATGCAATCAGGTGTTGGGGATACAGGAGAAGCATAATATCTCACCCAAAACTAGCAAATCCTACATCCAGTTGTATCCATCCTTCAACACATAACCAAGAAACCTTCGGAAATCATTTACCTCAACCTTCGAAAAGCATCCCTTATACGAGTTATGGAAATACTCCCGAACTCCCGCCCCAGTACTGGGTGGCGTCGAGGTTATCTCACCAACAACTGCAAAAAGGAGATTTTTGATGTCGGCAAAACTCAGGTATTCCAGAACTGCAACGATAAAATTGTGACGACAACACCTCGGAGCTCAACTCCCCGGGACACTGCCACAACCCCTAAATGTCAGGAGGCACCAAGAACAATGTTCTCGTCACAAAACCATCAGAACGGTTCCAAGATACCCGCATGATCCTAAATTTTTTTCGTGAAATTTGAGAAGAGAAGAGTCAAAACTCTATGTCAGGAGGCCTCACCAGAGTGACGAAGGGACTGGGAAGTAAAAAAGAATCCTACTCTCCGATATATATAATCCTATAAGACTCAAAAACATTTTTCTAGACTCAACAACGCCAGCTATTCGATCAAGCAGGGGGCTCCTAAGTCGGGGAAGGCTCTGATTACCAACTTGTAACACCCACGATGCGGCTATATCTCCCACGTGTCGGAGCACGACTTAGAGGCATAACCGCATTGTAGGCATGTCACAAGAGGGGTAATCTTTACACATCCCATGTACTGAATAAGAAAGAGATACATAGTTGGCTTACAATCGCCACTTCACACAATACATAAATATAGCATTACATCATCTAGAATACAATCAAGGTCCAACTACGGAACCAAAATAAAGACAACCCCAAATGCATAAGATCCCCGATCGTCCCAACTGGGCTCCACTACTAATCGTCTGGAAAGGAAACATAGTAACGTCCGGAGTCCTCGTCGAACTCCCACTTGAGTTCGGTTGCATCCCCTGTAATGGCATCATCGGCACCTACATCTGGCTCGGAAGTAATCTGTGAGTCACGGGGACTCAACAATCTCACACCCTCGCGATCAAGACTATTTAAGCTCATGGGTAGGAAAGGTAGTGAGGTGGAGCTGCAGCAAGCACTAGCATATATGGTGGCTAACTTACGCAAATGAGAGCGAGAAGAGGAGCAAAGCATGGTCGATAAACTATGATCAAGAATTGATCCTAGAACTACTTACGTTCAAGCATAACACGAGACTGTGTTCTCTTCCCAGACTCAGCCGAAAAGAGACCATCACGGTACACACGATGTTGATTCATTTTAATTAAGTTTAGTGTCAGGTTCTCTACCACCGGATATTAACAAATTCCCATCTGCCCATAACCGCGGGCACGACGTTCGAAAGTTCAAAACCCTGCAGGGGTGTCCCAACTTAGCCCATCACAAGCTCTCGCGGTCAACGAAGGATATTCCTTCTCCCAGGACGACCCGATCAGACTCGGAATCCCGGTTACAAGACATCTCGACAATGGTAAAACAAGTCCAGCAAAGCCGCCCGATGTGCCGACAAATCCCGATAGGAGCTGCACATATCTCGTTCTCAGGCACACGGGATGAACACTATGTACAACTAAAACCAACCCTCAAGTTTCCCCGAGGTGGCGCTGCAAGTGGCTCTGTTTTGGACCAACACTCAGAGGAGCACTGGCCCGGGGGTTTAAAATAAAGATGACCCTTGAGTCCGCGGAACCCAAGGGAAAAAGGCTTAGGTGGCAAATGGTAAAACCAACGTTGGGCCTTGCTGGAGGAGTTTTATTCAAGGCGAACTGTCAAGGGGTTCCCATTATAACCCAACCGCGTAAGGAACGCAAAATCAAGGAACATAACACCGGTATGATGGAAACTAGGGCAGCAAGAGTGGAACAAAACACCAGGCATAAGGCCGAGCCTTCCACCCTTTACCAAGTATATAGGTGCATTAAAGTAAACAAGATATAATAATGATATCCCAAATATAAACATGCTCCAACAAGGAACAAACTCCAATCTTCACCTGCAACTAACAACGCTATAAGAGGGGCTTAGCAAAGCGGTAACATAGCCAAACAACAGTTTTCTAGGACAAGGTGGTTTAGAGCTTTGACATGGCAATAGGGGAGGCATGATAAAGCATGTGGTCGGTATCGCGGCATAGCAATAGAGCAAGCAACTAGCAAGCAAAGGTAGAAGTGATTTCGAGGGTATGGTCATCTTGCCTGCAAAGTTCTCCGAGTTGACGTAAGCTTGATCCTCGTAAGCGTACTCAACGGGTTCCTCGATCACGTACTCGTCTCCCGGCTCTACCCAAGGCAAGAACACAAGCAAAGGAAACCACAACCAACCACGGTGCAATGCGCAAGCAACATGATGCAAAACATGGCATGATATGCGGGATGTGATATGCAATGCATATGTGTGCTCCGGAAGGAAAAGATTGAACCAGGACTCAACTTGGCAAACCAAGAGTGCCGCTGGAAAGATGAGTTGATTTCGGTCGAAATCAATATAAAGATCACTAGAATCGGATGGACGGTTTGCAAATGGCAAGCAAGACAATAATGGCACTATCCTATGAATAACAGCACGATGCCATCTAGAATGCAACAAGAAACTAAGCTACTGCACTCCAACATAGCAACAAAACACATGGAGTGATCTACTCAAGATTCTTGACAAAAGATGAACACTGAGCTACGGCTAAATCACACAATAGTAGGTTCAAACAAGCATGGGAAAAGTGCAAAAGATATCAGCTTCATAGACTTAGAGAAAATAACAACATGCCAGGAATTAACATCAGGAAGCAATGTTTAGAGCAATATGACAATATGCTACAGGATCATAACATAGAAAAGCAAGGCATGGCATGAATCTACTCAAAGCATATAACAAAAGTCCCTTACTGACCATAAGCCAAAAAGGATTAGAAGATATGATGGCACCCATGTAAACACAGCAAGTTTCGTTAATAGATTCAGATTTAGCAGAAAACTGGACATGGCATAAACAGAGTTACGTAGGCATGTTTGCGAGCTCGATGCACTCAACACAAGGCATTGCATGATAAGATAAGCATACACCCAGCAAGAAGACATGTTCAAGAAGCTAACCATGGCAGGAACCAGTTCATAGCATGCATGGATCAACTACAACAACCTTGGCAAAATTGATTAACACGTAAACAATCTGCCGGGAACATTTTATAGCAAAAGTAGAGCAAGATTGAGTCATGCTAGGGTACTCCATAAATGCAAACAAGGACATGGATGGATAGAGCACAACCATATGCCCAAATAATCCTTACTGAACATACTCAACAGAGGCATGGATCACTCTGTAGCAACATGAAAATACATGGCATAAAAATAACAACAGGGAAATGACTTAGTGAAACTCTAAGTCCCTGAAATCAGCAACATCACGAGAGCTACTTTGCATGCATGTGCTAGTCACCACATTGATCAAAAAAATACATGGCATACACCCCTGTAAAGATGGCATGGCATAGCCCAAAACACATGTAGGGCTCAAGTTCATATGCAGCACACAATAATCATGGCAAAAATGACAAATGCTCATAAACTACTAAGAATCAGTAACTAACATTATGAAGCACTCTTGCAACAGCATTTTAGGCCTCAAGATGGACTCAAACAAGCATGGTGCAATGGAACAAAATGAAGAGCACATCCTAACGAACATTTTGATATGCCACACGCACGAAACGGAGCTACGATGACAGAGATATGATGCGGTGAATAGAGCTAGAAAATGTTGCAGACTTAGGAAAAATATGAGGTCAACCTAGGGTTTGACCCGATCTGGATCTGAGCGACGTGGATCCCAAGGTTCACCGGCGCTCTTGCCGGAGTTGAAGAAGAGGACGGCAGCGCGGGGCGCGGAGCTCGCTGGATCGGGGCCGGGGAGGTCCGGCCGGTGGCACGCCGAGGAATGGCGGCGAGGGCGCGCCGGCGAGGCAGCGGAGCTCGGCTCCGGCCGGCGAGGGGCGGCGGCGTTGAGCGGAGGCGGCGGCCGGCGGTTGCGGCCGGGCGGCGGAGCGGCGAGGTGGAGGCGCGGGCGAGCGGACGGCGGGGTGAGGCACGCGGGCCGCGGGGGCCGGCGGCGGGCCCGAGCGGGCCGCGGCGGGGCGCGGGTGGCGGCGGTGACGTGGCGCGTGGGGATTGGGCGCGGGCGACGACGGACGTGTCCGGCGGCGGCGGGAGGAGCTAGACTAGGGTTTTGGACACGAAATTTCGGGGGGGGGGGGCTATTAATAGATTCTAGGAGCTAGGAGAGTCCAAATGAGGTGCGGTTTTCGGCCAAGCGATCGTGATCGAACGGCCAAGAGGATGGAGGAGGTTTGGATGGGTTTTGGGCCACTTTGTAAGGGTGTTGGGCTGCAACACACACGAGGCCTTTACGGTTCCCCGGTTAACCGTTGGAGTATCAAACGAACTCCAAATGGCACGGAACTTGACAGGCGGTCTACCGGTGGTGTACCAAGGCCGCTTGGCAAATCTCGGTCCAATCCGAGAACGTCTAACACCCGCACACGAAAAGAGGAAAAAGGGGGTGCCGGAGGACATAGGAGTGTCGGAATGCAAAACGGACAACGGGAAAAATGCTCGGATGCATGAGACGAACACGTATGCAAATTAGATGCACATGATGACATGATATGAGATGCATGACATGGGCAAAATGCAAAACTAAGACAAAACCCAACCACGAGGGAATATAATAACTTAGTGCCGAAAACGGCAAGAGTTGGAATACAAATATGGTAAATTACATCCGGGGCGTTACATAATGTTTGATTCTTTGACCGTTCACCACCTTCGGATTTGTGCCTTCAAAGTTATTGATTTTTATGGCACCGGAACAATAGACCTCCTCGATAACGTAAGGACCTTCCCATTTAGAGAGAAGTTTTCCTGCAAAAAATCTTAAACGAGAGTTGTATAGCAATACATAATCACCTACATTAAACTCATGCTTTTGTATCCTTTTGTCATGCCATCTTTTAACTTTTTCTTTAAACAACTTGGCATTTTCGTAGGCTTGGGTTCTCCATTCATCGAGTGAGCTAATATCAAATAACCTATTCTCACCGGCAAGTTTAAAATCATAATTGAGCTCTTTAATAGCCCAATATGCCTTGTGTTCTAGTTCGAGAGGTAAGTGACATGCTTTTCCATAAACCATTTTATACGGAGACATACCCATAGGATTTTTATATGCAGTTCTATAGGCCCATAATGCATCATCAAGTTTCTTGGACCAATTCTTTCTAGATCTATTAACAGTCTTTTGCAAAATTAATTTGAGCTCTCTATTACTCAATTCTACTTGACCACTAGACTGAGGGTGATAAGGGGATGCAATTCTATGATTAACATCATACTTAGCAAGTATTTTACGGAAAGCACCATGAATAAAATGTGAACCACCATCAGTCATTAGATATCTAGGGACTCCAAATCTTGGAAAAATAACTTCTTTAAGCATCTTAATAGAGGTGTTATGATCGGCACTACTAGTTGGAATAGCTTCTACCCACTTAGTAACGTAATCAACAGCAACTAAAATATGTGTATATCCATTAGAGGAAGGAAAAGGTCCCATATAGTCAAAGCCCCAAACATCAAATGGTTCAATAACAAGTGAATAATTCATAGGCATTTCCTGACGTCTACTAATATTACCAATTCTTTGACATTCATCACAAGATAAGACAAACATACGGGCATCCTTGAAGAGAGTAGGCCAATAAAAACAAGATTGCAATACCTTATGTGCAGTTCTATCTCCAGCATGGTGTCCTCCATAATCTTCGGAGTGACACTTGCGTAGGATCTGTTCCTGTTCATGCTCAGTCACACAACTTCTAATAACACCATCTACTCCTTCTTTATAAAGATGTGGGTCATCCCAAAAGTAATGCCTCAAATCATAGAAAAACTTTTTCTTTTGCTGGTATGTGAAACTAGGTGGTATGAACTTAGCAAAAATGTAATTAGCATAATCAGCATACCATGGAGAAGTATGAGAAGTATTTATGACATTTAATTGCTCATCAGGAAAGCTATGATCACTAGGTAGTGGGTCATCAAGCACATTTTCTAACCTAGACAAGTTGTCTGCAACGGGGTTCTCAGTTCCCTTTCTATCAACAATATGTAAGTCAAATTCTTGTAGCAAGAGAACCCATCTAATAAGTCCAGGTTTAGCATCATTCTTTTCCATAAGATATTTAATAGCATCATGATCATTGTGAATAGTTACTTTAGAATCAACAATATAAGGTCTAAACTTATCACAAGCAAATACAACTGCTAAGAATTCCTTTTCAGTAGTAGCATAATTTCTTTGAGCATTGTCTAGGGTTTTACTAGCATATTGAATAATGTTTAATTTCTTATCAACTCTTTGTCCGAGAACATAACCTATAGCATAATCACTAGCGTCACACATAATTTCAAAAGGTAAATTCCAATCAGGTGGCTGAACAATAGGTGCAGAGATCAATGCTTTCTGAAGTATTTCAAATGGTTCTACACAATCATCATCAAAGACAAATGGTATATCTTTTTGTAATAAATTAGTCAGAGGCCGAGAAATTTTTGAGAAGTCCTTAATGAACCTCCTATAAAATCCGGCATGACCAAGGAAACTTCTTATACCTTTGATGTCCTTGGGACATGGCATCTTTTCAATAGCATCAACCTTGGCTTTATCAACCTCAATAGCTCTTTCGGAAACTTTATGCCCCAAGACAATACCTTCATTAACCATAAAGTGGCACTTTTCCCAATTCAAGACAAGATTAGTTTCTTCACATCTCTGCAAAACTCGATCAAGGTTGCTCAAGCAATCATCAAAAGAAGATCCTTAGACGGAGAAATCGTCCATCAAAACCTCACAAATCTTTTCACAAAAGTCAGAGAATATAGCCATCATGCATCTTTGAAAGGTAGCAGGTGCATTACATAAACCAAAAGGCATGCGTCTATAAGCAAAAGTACCAAAAGGGCAAGTAAAAGTAGTCTTTGATTGATCTTTGGCTGACACGGGTATTTGAGAGAAACTAGAATAACCATCTAGAAAGCAAAAATGTGTATGTTTGGATAATCTTTCTAGCATTTGATCGATAAAAGGTAAGGGGTAATGATCCTTTTTAGTGGCCTTATTTAATTTGCGGAAATCAATTACCATCCTATAACCTGTAATAATTCTTTGAGGAATCAATTCATCTTTATCATTAGGAACGACAGTAATACCACCCTTCTTAGGGACACTATGGACAGGACTTACCCACTGACTATCAGCAACGGGATAGATTATACCTGCCTCAAGGAGCTTTAGTATTTCCTTTCTTACCACTTCTTTCATTTTAGGATTCAGTCGTCGTTGATGATCACGAACTGGTTTAGCATCTTCTTCCAAATTTATTTTATGTTGACATAGAGTGGGACTAATGCCCTTAAGATCATCAAGAGTATACCCAATAGCAGCACGGTGCTTCTTCGGAGTTTTCAATAATCTCTCTTCCTCATGCTCTGAAAGGTTAGCACTAATAATAATAGGATATATCTTTTTCTCATCAATATAAGCATATTTAAGAGTATCAGGCAACGGTTTAAGCTCAAACACGGGATCACCCTTGGGTGGAGGAGGATCCCCTAGGATTTCAACAGGCAAATTGTTTTTCAGAATAGGTTCCTGTTTAAATAATACTTCATCTATCTCCCTTCTTTCATTCATAAACATATCATTTTCATGGTCTAGCAAATATTGTTTTAAAGGATCGCTAGGAGGTACGGCAATAGAAGCAAGACCAATAATTTCATCCTTACTAGGCAATTCTTCTTCACGGTGTTGTCTACTAAATTTAGAGAAATTAAATTCATGAGTCATATCATCTAAACCGATAGTAACAACATCCCTTTTGCAATCTATGGTAGCATTAACAGTGTTCAAGAAGGGTCTACCAAATATAATGGGACAGAAGCTATCTTGTGGGGAACCAAGAACAAGAAAATCAGCAGGATATTTAGTTTTCCCACACAAGACTTCAACATCTCTAACAATTCCCATTGGTGAAATAGTATCTCTATTGGCAAGTTTAATTGTGACACCAATATCTTCTAACTCAACAGGTGCAATATCATGCATAATTTCTCTATATAGGCTAATAGGTATTGCACTAGCACTGGCACCCATATCACATAAGCCATGATAACAATGATCTCCTATTTTAACAGAAATAACAGGCATGCCTACCAGATGTCTAGGTTTATCTTTAGCACAAGGTTTAGCAATTCTACCAGTTTCATCACAGAAATAAATAACATGCCCATCAATATTATCAGCCAAGAGATCTTTAACAATAGCAACATCATGTTCAACTTTAATTTGCTCAGAAGGTGTATAAGTTTTAATATTGCTTTTACAAACCACAGTTGAAGCTTTAGCATGATCCTTTATCCTAACAGAAAAAGGTGGTTTCTCAACATAAGCAGTAGGAACAATAGGATCATTATAAGTGACAATCTTTTCTTCAACTTTAATAGGTGCAGCTACTTTTACTTCTATGGGAGGATGATATTTAAACCACTTCTCCTTGGGGAGATCAACATAAGTAGCAAAAGATTCACAGAAAGAAGCTACTATCTCAGAGTCAAGTCCATATTTAGTGCTAAATTTACGGAAAACATCGGTATCCATAAAAGATTTAACACAATCAAACCTAGGTGTCATACCTGACTCATTACCTTTGTTGAGGTCCCAATCTTCAGAGTTGCGTTTAATTCTTTCCAATAAATCCAATTTGAATTCAATAGCCCTCATCATAAAAGAGCCAACACAAGAAGTATCAAGCATGGTGCGATTGCTATCAGAAAGTCGAGCATAAAAATTTTGAATAATCATTTCTCTTGAGAGCTCATGATTGGGGCATGAATATAACATTGATTTAAGCCTCCCCCAAGCTTGAGCGATGCTTTCTGCTTCGCGAGGACAAAGATTATATATA
Organism: Triticum urartu; assembly: GCF_056163025.1. NCBI lineage: Eukaryota > Viridiplantae > Streptophyta > Magnoliopsida > Poales > Poaceae > Triticum > Triticum urartu. The sequence continues at coordinate 433,833,436 of NC_141873.1, forward strand.
TAAATGCGATCACGATGAACAAGGTGCATAGGATAAAATTTCTGATGAAATTCCAATTTCAATCGTTTGTAATTCCATGACCCCATATCATCACATAGCCTATACCATGTCGATGCATCTCCCTTCAAATATAAAGGGAAGACCTTCTTCTTAACAACATCTCTGGGTACACCTACAAGATTAAATAATCCACAAACTTCATCCACATATATTAAGTGCTCATCAGGATGCTTTGTTCCATCTCCTACAAATGGATTAGCCAGCAGTTTTTCTATCATACCCGAAGGAATTTCAAAGCAGACATTTTCATTTTCAGTAGGTTCAGTAGGTTGAGCAGCAACTCTTTGCTCTACTGGTCGGGGTGAAGATACCCCGAACAAGCCCCTCAGAGGATTACTTTCCATAGTAATGAGTGATAGTAAATTTCAGCACACTATATAAAATTTTCCTTACCAAATTCCACCTACCAAAGGCGCTTCACTCCCCGGCAACGGCGCAAGAAAAGAGTCTTGATGACCCACAAGTATAGGGGATCTATTGTAGTACTTTTGATAAGTAAGAGTGTCGAACCCAACGAGGAGCAGAAGGAAATGATAAGCGGTTTCCAGCAAGGTATTCTCTGCAAGTACTGAAATAAGTGGTAACAGATAGTTTTGTGATAGGATAATTTGTAACGAGCAACAATTAACAAAAGTAAATAAAGTGCAGCAAGGTGGCCCAATCCTTTTTGTAGCAAAGGACAAGCCTGGACAAACTCTTATATAGAGAAAAGCGCTCCCGAGGACACATGGGAATATCGTCAAGCTAGTTTTCATCATGCTCATATGATTCATGTTTGGTACTTTGATAATCTGATATGTGGGTGGACCGGTGCTTGGGTACTGTCCTTACTTGGACAAGCATCCCATTTATGATTAACCTCTATTGCAAGCATCCACAACTACAACAAAAGTATTAAGGTAAACCTAACCATAGCATGAAACATATGGATACAAATCAGCCCCTTACGAAGCAACGCATAAACTAGGGTTTAAGCTTTTGTCACTCTAGAAACCCATCATCTACTTATTACTTCCCAATGCCTTCCTCTAGGCCCAAATAATGGTGAAGTTTCATGTAGTCGATGTTCACATAGCACCTCTAGAGGAGAGACAACATACATCTCATCGAAATATCGAACGAATACCAAATTCACATGACTGCTAATAGCAAGACTTCTCCCATGTCCTCAGGAACGAACGTAACTACTCACAAAGAATAAACATGTTCATAATCAGAGGGGTATTAATATGCATATAGGATCTGAACATATGATCTTCCACCAAATAAACCAACTACCATCAACTACAAGGAGTAATTAACACTACTAGCAACCTACTAGCACCAATCCCGGACTTGGAGACAAGAATTGGATACAAGAGATGAACTAGGGTTTTGAGAGGAGATGGTTCTGATGAAGATGTTGATGGAGATTGCCCTCTCCCGATGAGAGGAGCATTGGTAATGACGATGACGATGATTTCCCCCTCCCGGAGGGAAGTTTCCCCAGCAGAACAGCTCCGCCAGAGCCCTAGATTGGTTCCGCCAAGGATCCACCTCGTGGCGGCGGAGTTTCGTTCAAGAAGATGGCTTATGTTTTTTCCCATCGAAAGACTTCATATAGCAGAAGATGGCCACCGGAGGGCCACCAGGGGGCCCACGAGGTAGGGGGCACACCCAGGGGGTAGGGCGAGCCCCCACCCTTGTGGGCAGGGTGTGGCCCCCTGGTGAACTTCTTCCGCTGAGTATTTTTTATATATTCTGAAAACGTCTTCCGTGAAGTTTCAGGACTTTTGGAGCTGTGCAGAATAGGTCTCTAATATTTTCTCCTTTTCCAGCCCAGAATCCCAGCTGCCGGCATTCTCCCTCTTTATGTAAACCTTGTAAAATAAGAGGGAATAGGCATAAGTATTGTGACATAATGTGTAATAACAGCCCATAATGCAATAAATATCAATATAAAAGCATGATGCAAAATGGACATATCAATACCCCGGTTTATTTTGCCGCTCAGGTATTCGAAACACTCCACACCTTCGGGTCGAGGGATTGAAGCGAAAAGGTCGGCCATGAAAATTGTTTTACAATCCAGCTAGATGGAAAATACATAGTCACTTAGGACTTAAAAACTTCCTCCTCTATACCATCCAACAGGCGGTCTAATTTACAATCCTGTTGAGAGTATCTAGCAGCCACCTCCACTTGGCCATATACTAAACTAACGGGAATTTCTTCCCCATTTGACCCTAGCGGTCCAACCCGGGCCATGTGATTCGGATCTAGCTTGGTATATCGTGTTTTTACCATGGCCCAGGCCTCTCGCGCACCCTCTCTTCAGGCCGATATCTTCCATAGTCGGATACGCCGCCGCGCTCCCTTGAACATCTCTACAAGCTTCTCCATACTCCCTGGAGGGGAGTCGGATGGCCATAAGGCCTTGGCTACACTCTGCATTGCCTGCCGAGCTTTCTCGTGCAACTACGACAGCCCTTGCAGAAGATCACTTGATGATCCGGACACCTCCTCTTCGGGACGACCCGTCAATATACCTGCAATCACAGCTATATGAGCTACTTTTACTTCCAAATTGTTATAAGGTAAATACGGTCGCATACTGAATATGCCGCCTCGCAGTTTTTTGTTCTCCTTCACGGAGTCAGCTAGCTGGGCCCGCACATCCTTCAGCTCTTCGCCCGGCTGGGTGTTTGCATCTTGGAGTTTGTTTTTCTCCTATCTGACACGGGTCAAAACCCGCTTGCCTGCGGCATGCAGTCTTTTCGACTCTTTTTCCTCCAATTGATCTGATGATCCTATTATGAGAGAAATCTGTAGTGTTAACACGGTCGCTATGCAATAACTGTTTCTCGATGGAGGGAAATATCACCGGAAGACGCCGCTTTGGATTTTTCCAGTTCGACGGTCATTGTGTTTAACTGCGTCCGGCACTTTTCTAGCTCTTGGGCTAGCACGTCATTCTTCTCCAACAGAACCTGGTCATGCAGTGATCCTCAAATCCGTTGTCCCAACTACTTTAAGTCTCGGGGGCTACTGGCATATGGTTATCATAGTCAGACAAAGTAAACTTACCTGCACATCTTTTAAATGATGCTTTGTGGCTCTGTTAAGCCCATCTCGAGCAGCACGGATATATGCATCAGCCAAGCTGAAGGTGTTAAATGCCTCTTCTGAAAAGCCAGGGTCTTGTAAAACGGCCCTGCGGCACTGATGATTCATGGCACTCTCCACTTCCGAGTTGGTGATGGATACATCATCCGCAGCTAGAGGACAGTCTGGCATCACCCCCGCATCAGCCCCCATCTTCACGGCGGGATCTGGATCCTGGCTGCGGGAAGTATGACTGGCCGGACCCCCGGATATAGTCCGGCACACCTTTTTCCTAATACAGGGTAAACGAAAAGGTCACAGTTGGATGTGACTGCCAAGGTGCATATTTGCAAATTCATACCTCTTTGATGTGACTGCCTTCATTTTCCTTCCTCTTCATTTTCCTTCCTCTTCGAAGGCTTGACTGGTGTGGGGGACGCTCTCTTCGGAGATGCCCCCGGGGCAGCATGGTGCGCCGAACGCCTCCCCTTTTGAGCATAGGACAGTGCGGTGGGTAAGGAGGAATGAGAAAACTCTCTTAGACAAGGTATCTCCGGATTACTTACATGTGAAGCAGAAAGGAGGCTGGGGTAATCGGCGATGATGGGTACATCTGTACCGTCATAGCTCATCTGATAGAATATTCCATCCTCGAGCTCCACAAATATGTCCAGATCTTCCTCATATCCGGGGTCAAGATCCAGGTTGCCATTCTCAGGCTGAGGGGCAGGGTCATGGATCCCCTCGACAGCCTTTCGCCATTCCTGTTATAAGCGGATAAGATATTGCCTGTCAAGAATGATTCAGGGACAAGAGTAAAATAGTGGAGCCAAAGCTTACCCAGCTGGGAGGATTATACATGGAAAATCGTCTCGATATTGGAGACAGGTGAACTCCTCCTTCTACCCCTTATACAGCTCGGCCAGTATTTTGGTCAGGGCGGCGGGGGTCTTCGGGCCCTTCTGACCATAGCGTGAGGCGTCGTCTTCCCCATTATAATGCCATATGGGCAGCCCTCTGTATTGGAGTGGCTGGACCCCCCGTGTTATGGAGATTGCCATTCCTCAACTATTGACAATCCAGACTGGGCAAGCATCTTAATCTTGCCCAGCAGCAGGATGATCTCTGCACTATCCTCTTCCTCGAGGCTCCGAGGACGCTAGCTATGGCGCTTCTTCAGTGGGGCATTTGAAAACTCAGGGAGGCCCATGCGGACAGGGTCAGGTAGAGCGACATCGTCGATATAGAACCATTCGGAAGGCCACTCTTCGGGAGCTTTCTTCGGCGTGCCGGACAGGTATCCGGTCCCCGTGATGTGCCACACTTCGGCTCCTCCCACTTCAAAAATTGACCCACCTTGATTGCGAGGGATGAGGCAGAACAATCTTCTCCATAAATCGAAATGGGCCTCGCAGCCCAGGAATAGCTCGCATAGAGCGACATAACCCGCAATATGAAGGGTAGAGGCGGGAGTGAGACTGTGCAGTTGGAGGCCATAATACTCCAGCAGACCTTGGAGGAAGGGATGGATCGGAAATCCGACACCTCTTAACAAGAAGGGGACGAAGCATACTCGTTCTCCCCTGGACGGATTGGGGAAGTTCTCCATTTGAGCTCCGCCCTTGAAGGACGTCATCCCTTCTCGTACGGGGCCAAGTCTATGGGGGGAAGAAAGCCCTGTGTTTGCAGCTTCGCCAGCTGACTGTGGGATACGGAACATCTCCCCCAATCACCCTCTTTGGAGTCGTGGGGACGAGAGGAAGAGCTGGGAGCGCTAGCCATGTTGGAGTGGTTTTTTCTTAGCAAACTTTGAGGATTTTTCGCGGGGTGTGGGATGGATCTGAGATCTATTCTCCTTAAATAAGCACCTTTGTGGTACGTTCGGGGTGGTATATGCAAAAAATACCCTGACCTCTCGCATTCGCTCGACACGTGGAAACTAAAGTTCTTGATGCACAGAAGCCGAGGGGTACAACATTAAATGGAAGGCCGAGCACACTACTCGGAAGTCATCGGTGGAGGAACCCGCCTTGCAATGCCGAAGATAATCTATGTGCCGAACACCTCATCATTGAAGACTGGTTCAGGGGCTACTGAGGGAGTCCTGGACTAAGGAGTCCTCGAGCGTCCGGCCTGTTAGCCACGGGCCGTACTGATGGGCTATGAAGATACGAAGACCGAAGACTGCACCTGTGTCCGGATGGGACTTTCCTTGGCGTGGAAGGGCAAGCTTGGCGGCCAAGTATGTAGATTCCTTTCTCTATAGCTGACCTTGTGTAACCCTAGATCCCTCCCATGTCTATATAAACTGGAGGGCTAGGTCCGTAGATAGGCCGAATACTCATTACCATAGCCATACAAGCTAGACCTCTAGGGTTTAACCATTATGATCTCGAGGTAGATCAACTCTTGTAATACTCGTATTCAACAATATCAATCAAGCAGGACGTAGGGTATTACCTCCATAGAGAGGGCCCAAACCTGGGTAAACATCGTGTCCCCTGTCTCCTGTTACCATCGACCTTAGACGCACAGTTTGGGACCCCCTACCCGAGATCCGCCGGTTTTGACACCGACAGTGGGGGAATGCGGAGAAAGGCCTCACACGTGATAATGAACATCGAGATGTAAAGGAGAGAATCTGGGGCTAGATCGTGAAAATCTAGTCCGTAGTAAAACATGAGCCCCCGGACGAAGGGGGTGAAGAGTGAATCCTAGCCCTCGCAAGAAGTGGGAGATGAATACGACCCTCTCGCCGGATCTGGGAGTAGGAATAACATGTCCTCGAGCTGGAAGCCTGTGGGGGATCTCTGCGGTCAGGTATATGGTTGCACGAAGCTTCGTGATGTCCTCCTCCGTAACAAAGGAGGCCACCCATCGGCCCTGTGGGCTGGGTCCGGACATGATTGGGAAGCTTTAAGCGATGAAGTCAAGCCTTGGGTGCTAGAACTCGAAGTTGGAAGGGCTAAGGAAAAGGTTGGCGCAAAACAAGGCGGCCCTTGGCTCCTTTATAAAGGCAACGGATATCGAACGCCTCCACCTAAGCCTGAAAACCTGCCTATTCCTAAGGAATCATACCAATGGAAGGGTTGGGTTATCCACGCTCATATTGATGAGAATCCCGTGATAAGGGGACACGATCTCTGCTTCGACAAGACGTGCCAATAAAAACTATGCCTCGAAACATGGAACAGCAGAACCAGAAATGGTTCGAAATAATGACCGAACAAACGTGACGTCACGTTACAAAAAAGTTGTCAGTAGATTGGACTCATGCAAATATTATATTCTCTGCGGTTGTGTGTGGTACTTGTGTTGCAGATCCGGACATGTTCATTACGGTCGAAGACTATCTTGGAGTATTCGGAAAGGGGAACCCGCCTTGCAGTGTCGAAGACAATCTGCGTGTCGGACACCTCGTCATTGAAGCCTAGTTCAGGGGCTACTGAGGGAGTCCTGTACTAAGGGGTCCTCGGGCGTCCGACCTATTAGACATGGGCTGGACTGATGGGCTGTGAAGATACAAAGGCCAAAGACTCTACCCGTGTCCGGATGGGATTCTCCTTGGCGTGGAAGGCAGGCTTGGCGACCGAATATGAAGATTCCTTTCTCTGTAACCGACCTTATGTAACCCTGGATCCCTCCGGTGTCTATATAAACCAGAGGGCTAGGTCCGTAGAGACATGTCCTCATAATCATAGTCAGACAGGCTAGACTTTTAGGGTTTAGCCATTGCGATCTCGTGGTAGATCAACTCTTATAATACTCATATTCATCAAGATCAATCAAGCAGGAAGTAGGGTATTACCTCCATAGAGAGGGCCCGAACCTGGGTAAACATTATGTCCCCCGTCTCCTGTTACCATCAACCTCAGACGCACAGTTCGGGACCCCCTACCCTTCGAAGGGAGGCCGTGCTGCTACAGCAGCTTCCGGAGATCCAGAAGCGCCGGATATATTGACGAACGTGCTGCGACAGGCGTCCGTCTCCGAGGACCATTGTACCTTGATGGGTACGGTGGTTGAAAAGGTCCTGTCCACGAAAAGTGGATTGAATGAGGCTTTGAGGTTTGTATTGTAATGCTTTCAATTGTGTTTCATTCACAAAATACTCCTGTGTATAGATAGTAGCCCATGTGACTCTGATTGGCTTCCCAAGGGAGGCAATTAGAGGATCAAAAAGATATATCCAGGAAATAATCTGACTACTTGGAACACAGGCTGTTACCTCCCCTGCTACTGCCCGATCCGCAGAGGTTGCAGATCTGCAGCGGAAGATTGATGAGGTGGATGATGACATCATGCTTATCAACAGGCGGCTTGATGAGGCGCAAGGTATGTTTTTGGGGCATTCGGTATATGTATGTATGATAACATGAGCGCGAAGCTAGAATTGTATACTGAGACACGCATAACTGCAGATGGTGCTGCTGTGATGGAGGCCCTTCGGGCTGAGCTTGTCCTTGCCAAGGAACAAGCCCGGATGAGTAATTGGGCTGCCAATAAGGCAGCTGATGAGTTAAAACCGAACAGGCTGCTCGGCGCCGGTGTGAGGAGAGAATTTATATCATGGCGTGCAAGCTAGAGGAAACCATTGTCCAGTGTGAATTCCTGAGAGGGATAACAAAGCCAAAGCGGCCGATCTCGACAAGGCCTTGCAAGAGGCGAAAGAAGCACGATCTAAGTCTAGAGCGGCTCGGGGAGAGATCCGGCAAGATGGGGAGGTAGTGGATGGTAAGAATTTCTCATTACAGACAAATTTCGGTGATCCGAAGTATTCCCCGCTTAATCAAATGTGGAGCTCTCCGAACACATTCTTGGACCTGCCGAAGAGCGCCTTCGATGCGGCGCAATTTTACCAGGCGTAGGAAGGGTGTGCCACGTAGAAGCTTTTTTGGTCACAGTTCGGCACACCAAAGCGTCCGCTGTTTCTAAATGAACAGATGGCCCAGTGGGCCGAGCTCCACATGATGTCCGGTTCTGCCATGAAGGACGTCATAGTCTGGCTGTGGCCTAGTGAGCCCATTCCAAATAGTTACTTCGGTTTGGTGCAGCGGCTTGTGGATGCGGTGCCGCTATCGATGCTGTTAAGCGTTCAACATGCATTGAAGGTGCACAGATGGCCTTTGCCCGTGGCAAAACATATTGGGCGAAGATGAAGGCCACCGACATTGCAGCGAGGAGTCCCCTCAAGGGTAAGGACCATCACGCACCCGAACATTATTTCGAGGACATCTTAGAGGGTGCCCGCTTGATAGAGGGCCAGTGCTCGAAAGATATGATATTCGAATGAAATGTATTGAAATTGTAAAAGACAATATGATAATATTATGATATTTGCTTAAAAGCTTTTGGTTCCTCCTGTGCGGCCGTTTCTGTATAATCTGAAAGTTTTCCAGTCGTCGGCTTCAGCCCCCTCGTAGGAAATACGGGGGTGTTCGGAAAAGCACTTGATCACTCTTAACCCAACGTCTTGGTCGGTGAAGGAGGTGTCAATGCGGTGAATGAGGCAATCGGACTATTGGGCGTTAACACTTTCACTTAGCGATAGGAGTTTTATGGTGAGTCAATATAAACCCTGGTATGTATGCGGTTATCCCAATGTGGTGCATGTACACGTATGACCTGAAGAAAGGTCCTTCGTGTAATACGGGGGAATCGCGAAAGATTATGATAAGTCGTCAAGTGGTTGACCAGCTCTCATCGCATCATGACAGTCAGTTTTCGGCTTTCTCTACTGAGGTGTTTGACAAGATGAACCAGAAACACAATCGCAGTAGTTCTCCCTTTACTACCTTAGCCGATAGAGCGGAACGTAAGGTAGCCAGCACAGGAGCCGGGAAACCCAACTATTGACCTAAGACATGATTCGGAGCTGATGCATATAAGGCCAAACTCGCGACGCCGAAGTATGCTATAAAGCTGTTCGGACTTGTTGCCAAATTATTTTGTTCCCATATCGAGCCCCTGGCGAGTTATGTAGGGGCGTGTGAAATAACACAAGGAGAAAAATGCAGTTTTTTAGAGAAAGGTGAATACTTGATACTGATAATATTCACTAGAACTTGAGTGATATGCCAATTGTTGTTTTGTATATACTAACGCCATGACCCCGGCTATTTGACATGCCAAGGATCGACGGTTGAGGTAGAAGCACTTTACAGGCTCGCAAAATAGAGAGTGCGGTCTACAAAAAGGTGTTTTGGACCTCCTGTCGCACGTCTGCGCCGCCTTTCCTCGATGAAGGAGCTCCCTAAAGGGAGTGGCTTTTGGATAAATATACAAACCGGAACTCCGATAGAGTCGGTGAGATGACCAGCCTGCGAGTCACCTATGGAAAAGGATAATGAAAAAGAAAGAGTGGTTAGAAAAGAAAAGAAGGAGGGTATGGGAGTGTTTGTAGGCCCGTCCGTATTGTGCTTCCGCCGATGCCCATGGTATTTTAAGTGCATAGTTATGTATGCGCAGTACAGATTTCACGGGTGTATGAGGCGGATGGCGAAAGCTGAACTGCTAGTCCGGCTCCAGAATTGGTCGGTTTTGCTGAATGGAGACCGGCGGCTTAATGGCCGACAAGGTATGTGGTTTAATAAGACCGCTTTGTACTCCAGCTGAAGGAAACGTAGTATGATCCTCTGTCCGGAGGGAGTGCTTCTCATGCTCCCCTGTAGGGGTGTGTGTCACGTATACCATGTTCACTGTTTTTACCTCAGGGGGAAATTGCTTCTAACCCCCGGTATTAGGTTGGTGAGTTTCTTTTTCATCGCTATCACCGGGCGGCCTCTTCCCCTTGTGTTCGGTGTTGAGCTTGCCGGCCTGCTTGAAGACCCAACAGCTTCTATTGGTGTGATTAGCTAGTTTATCGGGGTTGCCATGAATCTGGCAGGGCCGATCCAATATCTTGTCTAAATTGGATGGTCCGTCTCTGTTTGCCTTTAAAGGCTTTTTCCGTTGACCGGGTTTGGAGCCGCTGAATCCGGCGTTGACCGATGTGTCATGAGTTCTTTCTTTATCATTATGATGTTTGTGTTTGCTCCGTCATGGTTTGCCATTGCCGTCTCGGACTTCGGAAGTGCCCGGATCGCTGGCGCTGTTGCTTCTACGAGTGAGCCAGCTATCTTCTCCCGTGCAAAAGCGGGTCATCAGAGCGGTAAGGGCTGACATGGATTTTGGTTTTTCTTGACCGATGTGGCGGGCGAGCCACTCATCCTGGACGCTGTGTTTGAAGGCCGCTAGGGCTTCCGCATCCGGATAGTCGACGATTTGGTTCTTTTTAACTAAGGACCTACTGTAGAGCTTCCTGGCGGACTCTCCAGGCTATTGAACTATATGGCTTAAGTCATCGGCGTTTGGTAGTCGGACATATGTACCTTGGAAGTTGTCGCAGAAGGCGTCTTCCAAATCCTCCCAGCTGCCAATAGAGTTTTCGGGCAGACTGTTTAACCAGTGCTGAGCTGGACCTTTGAGTTTTAACGGGAGGTATTTGATGGCATGAAGGTCATCTCCGCGGGCCATGTGGATATGGAGAAGGAAATCCTCGATCCATACCACGGGATCAGTTGTTCCATCATATGATTCGATATTCACGAGTTTAAACCCTTCTGGGAATTCATGCCCTAAGGATCCCTTCCCCCTCCCCCGCATCGACCAAATTATCGATGCCACCGCAGGACATGACTCACTATGATTCCTCGACGCATATTCCGGATACCATCAAATCAAAATGAAGGAGTCCGATCAAGCCGCAACGGCATTCATTACCCCATAGGGGCCATTCTGTTTCAACCACATGCCCTTCAGGCTCAAAAACACCGGGGCCACCTACCAACGCATGATTCAAACATGCCTGGAGAAACAGATCGGCAAGACAGTTGAAGCATACATGGACGACGTTGTCATTAAAACTAGGCACGTCGACTCACTAATAGACAATTTACGTCTCACATTCGACAACCTCCATGCATATGACATCAAGCTCAATCCGGAAAAGTGTGTTTTCAGCGTCCCTACCGGAAATCTGCTAGGCTTCATCGTTTCCAATAGAGGAATTGAAGCAAATCCAGCCAAAATCAGAGCCTTGTCACAATTGGCTACGCCAACGGACCTTAAATAGGTGCAAAAGCTCGCAGGATGCGTGGCAGCTTTAAGCCGCTTTATCTCCAGATTAGGAGAAAAGGCATTGCCACTGTATCGTCTCCTCCGGCACACCGATCACTTCGAGTGGATGGATGTGGCAATAGCCATATTGTAAGAAATAAAAACCTTTCTTGCGAGCAACCCAATCCTGGCCGCACCGAACGTCGGCGAACCCATGTTATTATACATATCAGCAACACACCAGGTGGTGAGCGCCGTGCTCGTCGTGGAGCGAGAGCAGGACAGACACAAATTCCCACTTCAGAAGCCGGTATACTACGTATCCACCATCCTCACACCATGCAAATCCCGGTACCCTCATTATCAAAAGATAGCATACGCGGTCTTCATGGCATCTCGGAAGCTACGACACTACTTCCAAGAATGTTCTATCACGGTGGCTTCCGAAGTACCACTCGATGATATAATGAACAACCGCGATGCTACGGGCCGGATAGCCAAATGGGCCATTGAGCTCCTTCCATTCGACATAACATACAAACCGCGTCGAGCCATCAAATCCCAAGTACTAGCGGACTTCGTCGCCGAATGGACAGAGGCCGAACTCCCTAAAGAGTATGACACATATTCCAACTGGGTTATGTATTTTGATGGTTCCAAAATACTGGCAGGATTAGGAGCGGGCGTCGTTTTAACGTCCCCCACTGGAGACGTAGTCCAGTATGTGCTCCAAATAGTATACACATACTCCAATAATGCAGCCGAATACGAGGCCTTAGTGCATGGTCTCCGGATGGCTATCTCCATGGGCATACAACGCCTGGAAGTGCGCGGGGACTCAAACCTCGCAATATCTCAAATAAATGGAGATTTTGATGCCAAAGATCCGAAGATGGCGGCTTATCGCAACGCCGTCCTAAAAATGCCGGCTCGGTTCAAGGGGCTCGAGTTTCATCACGTGGCCCGAGAAAGTAATCAAGCGCCGGACGTCCTTGCTTGCATCGACGCTAAGCGCGACCCCGTCCCACCTAACATATTTCTGGAAAGGCTTTTTAAGCCATCCGTGGTGTGGCAAGGGAAGAGCGGCAACACCAGTCCGGATCCGAACACAACCCCAGATTCCGAACACAACGATATCATCGGCGGCTCAGCCACCGAAGTAACACCATCGGCCCACCTCATCATGGCAGTCATTGCCCCATGAACTGAACCCTTCTTGGCCTACCTTAATAGGAAAGAACTCCCGGAGGATCAGAATGAGGCTCGCCGCATTGTCCAGCGTTCGAAGGCCTACAAGGTTCACGACGGAGATCTCTACAAGAAAAGCGCTACCGGAGTTCTTCAAAGATGTATCTCCGAGGAAGAGGGGCGGCAGCTCTTGGCTGAAATTCATGCCGGTCTCGGCGGGCACCACGCCGCAGCTCGGGCCCTTGTTAGCAAGGCCTTCCGTACATGTTTTTACTGGCCGACGGCCTGAGAAGATGCACAGGACCTGGTCCAACACTGCGTCGGATGCCAGCTCTTCTCCAACCAAAGCCATATGCCCCCCACCACTCTACAAACGATCCCCATCACTTGGCATTTCGTGGTCTGGGGGCTCGATGTGGTCGGATCCCTTAAAGGAGGAAACCATAAGAGGAAGTATCTGCTAGTCATGGTGGAAAAAATTCACTAAGTGGATAGAGGCCAAACCGGTTAAAACGGCCGAGGCAGGGCCAGTGATAGAATTCATATCCGGCGTGGTGCACCGTTATGGTGTTCCACACAGCATCATCACCGATAACGGCTCCAACTTCACAGCCGATGAGGTGAAAACTTGGTGTGCTAATTTGGGCATTAAGCTCGATTACGCCTCTGTCTATTACCCACAAACAAATGGCCAAGTCGAACAGGCCAATGGTCTTATTATGAGCGGCATCAAACCCAGACTAATGCGATCTTTGAGAGAATCAGACAAGCACTGGGTTGAGGAGCTCGACTCCATACTCTGGGGGCTGCAGATCACGCCTAACCGCACTACTGGATATACACCTTTCTTCATGGTGTATGGCGCGGAGGCTGTGTTGCCCTGCGATACTATTCATGACTCACCTTGAGTGTGCATGTACGAAGAGAGAGAGGCTGAGCTTGATTGGCAGGACAGCCTAGATGCCCTGGAGGAAGACCGCGATGTTGCAAAAGCCCGTTCCGCATTTTACCAACATCAGGCCCGCAGATATCAAAGTAGAGAAGTACGGGTCAAGACTTATAATGTTGGCGAACTCGTTCAACTCTTACTGGAGAAGAAAAAGGACAAACTCAAGCCCAAGTGGGAAGGTCCCTTCATAATTGACAAAGTTCTCATTGGAGGAGCGTACCGCCTACATGCTGCATCAGAAAATCGCCTAGAGCCGAACCACTGGAACGCGGCCAGACTCCGAAGATTCTACGCCTAGCGTCGAACTATTCGTTCATCTCCTTCTCCCTATTGTTTCCTTTATTTTTCTTTCCTCTCTTTTCGTTCTTCTTTTTTTCTAAGACTTAAAGCTTTCGAACGGCTAAACAGCGCACCTGTGATGTACACATCCCTAAACATGTACCTCCATTATACCTAGGGGCTTCTCGGACAGAAGCTTATTCTTATTTTCTGAGCATCAAGCTCATCACATATGCATTTTTCCCATATGTACCTTTTCTTCGCCATTATATGCATCGATATGACTTAAGTTTTGGCCAAGATGGGCTGCCTGGCTCCTGTGCTTATGCCCTACGTTCCCGTTAGTTCGGCCAGGGCATAAAGGGAGCACCTTTACGATTGTTACTGCCGGGTCATCCGGATGTGTACCTCAGACTGGGTGAAGCCGAAAGCTAGCGTTCTTAAGAGAATATTCGATCGGTGGACTAAAGATATTTTATATTCCTTCCATTATGAACCCCCAGATGATTACCTATACTGTGATGTTACCAATCACAGTTCGTACATGCACTTTAACGCATGCACACCCAGGGAAAGGAACCCTTAACGGAACTATTCTCTCTAGAAGATGTTTCTTACAATCATGATGTAATATAACATAACTAGCTGGATAAAAATTGTCTGTTCAAGCAACTATGACCCCTACGCCTGGTTTCCACGCATACCCTGCTCTATTTTACCGCTCAGGTATTCGGAAACACTCCGCACCTTCGGGTCCAGAGGTCGAAGCGAAAAGATCTGCCCTGACAATCGTTTTTACAATTCAGCTAGAGCTACATATGTCAAGGAAAGTACATAGTCACTAGGACTCAAAAATTTCCTCCTCTATGCCGTCCAGCAGGCGGTCTAACTTACAATCCTGCTGGGAATACTTGGCGGCTACTTCTACTTGGTCATATACCAAATTAATGGGAACTTATTTTCCATCTGACCCTAGAGGTCCGACCCGAGCCATATGGTTTGGATCAAGCTTGGTATACCGTATTTTCACCATGGCCCAAATTTCTCGCGCACCTTCCCGACAGGCCAATATCTTCCACAGTCGAAAGCACTGCCGCGCTCCCTTGTATACTTGTATAAGCTCCTCCAACTTTCTCGGAGGGGAGGCGGATGGCCATAGGGCCTTGGAAACACTTTGCATCTCCTGCCGAGCCTGCTCGTGCACCTGCGACAGCTCTTGTAGCAGATCGTTGGAAGACCCGTACATCTCCTCTTCGGGACAACTGGTCAGCGTACCAGCAGACATAACTCTATCAGTCCTTTCTATCTCTGAATTATTTGAAGGTAAGTTCGACCACATACTGAATATGCCGCCCCGCAGCCTTTTATTCTCCTTTACGGAGTCCGCCAGCTAGGCCCGTACATCTTTTAGTTCCTCGCCCAGTTGGGTATTGGAATCCTAGAGCTTGTTTTTATCCATCATGACTTTTGTTAGCACACGCTCGCCCGCGGCTAGCAGTTTTTTGGCTTCTCATTCTCCGCCTCGAGCGGCATTCAGTTGCTCTTGTAGTTGATCTAATGATCCTATTAAGAGGAGAGCAATCATGTTATCATTATTGGCATACCACTATGTTTTGTCCCTGGAGGGGAACATTACCAGGAGACGCCTTCTTGGATTTCTCCAGTTTGGCATTGGCAGCAGTTAGCTGGGCCCGATACTTTTCTAGCTCCTGAGATAGCAGGCTGTTCTTCTCCATGCTGGTCCGTGGATCTGGAAATACCATCGCGAGCATCTCGGATGTACGCATCGGCCGAGCTGAAGGCATCAAATGCCTCCTTTGAAAAGTCGGGGTCACGAAGCGCGGCCCTCCGACGATGATGGTTCATGGTGCTCTCCACCTTAGAGTTCGTGACGGACATATCGTCCGAACCCTCTATGGAAGGACAGTTCGATGCCACTCCCGTGTCAGCCTCCATCCTCAAGGCAGGGTCCGAAACCTGACTAGTCGATGCGCGTCCGGCCGGATCCCTGGACGCAGTCCGGCGGATACTTTTCCTGATAGAATGTGGCGAGTGACATCATGATTTGATGTGGTGAACAGAGGATGTATTCCTTGAAGGAAAGTTTTACCTCTTTGGTGAGGGTTCTGTCGTATTGTCATTTGCGTTCCTCTTCGAAGATGTGCTCGGCGTGGGCACCGCTCTCCTCGGAGATGCTTCTGGCGCACGTTGCGATGTCGAGAACCTCCCCTTTGAAACACGAAATAGTGTGGTGGGTGAGGCATAGTAAGGGAACTCTTTCGAAGAAAGTGCCTTTTAAAGTACTTACATGCGAAGCAGGAAGGAGGCCGGGGTAATCGGTGATGATAGGTACTTTTGTACCATCGTAGCTCGTCTGATAGAATATTCCATCCTCGAGCTCCACAAATATGTCCGGATCTTCTTCATATCTGGGGTCAAGATCCCGGTTGTGACTCTCCAGCTGAGGGGCGGGGTTATGGATCCCATTGATAGCTTTTCGCCATTCCTGTTATGAGTGCATAGGATACTGTCCATCAAAGATAATTCGGGGAGAGGAGTAAAATGGTAGGGTCAGAGCTTACCCAGCTTGGAGGGTTATACATGGAAAATCCTTCTTGACATTGGAGACAGGTGAACTCCTCCTTCTCCCCTTTATACAGTTCGGCCAATATTTTGGCCAAAGCGGCGGGGGTCTTTGGGCCCTTCCGACCATAGCGTGAGGCGTCATCTTCCCCATTATAGTGCCACATGGGAAGCCCTCTGTACTGGAGTGGTTGGACCCCCCGCACTATGGAGATCGTCATTACCTCAACTATTGACAATCCGGACTGGGCAAGCATCTTAATCTTGCCAATCAACAGACTGACTTCGGCGCTATCGTCCTCCTTGAGGCTTCGAGGACGCCAGCTGTCGTGGAATTGTCACGGCAGATGTCCTCATGGAAGGACTTAGTCGTGGAGCCATCACTACGGGTTAGCTTGAAGGGGTTAAACCGGACAAGGGACACGAGAGTTTATACTAGTTCGGCCTCTTCGATGAAGGTAAAAGCCTACATCTAGTTGTGATTGGTATTGCTGGGGTTTCAAAGACCAGGGAGCGAATCCGCTTTGTCTGGCTTCGAGTTGTTGTTTTTTCTGTCCCTGAACTGCCGCCGGGTCACCCCTTTATATATTCAGGAGGATCCCGGCCGGTCTACAGAGTCCCGAGGCTGGCTCATACAAGTGTCTGCCTCGGTCTCTTCTTTCTTATCTTACAATGCAAGTTTATACAATCATGGTGGTTTACTATCATGGGCCCTAAACCGCCTGTGGGCTCTGGGCCTCCAAGCTTCATCCGTAAAGCGCCATCTTCCGGGTTTCCTTGGGCTTCAGTATAACTGAAGGTGAATCGGCCCCTCCTGCGCGGTTTACCCTCAGTGGTTATATGCTCAACATTAGGCCCTAGATTGATTTGAACCTGTTCATGTCAGTCTTCAATCCTTGAACTTCCGACAATTCTCGTAAACCGCCATATTGTCTTCTCCCTTTGAACTTTGATGAATCGCCATGACGTCATCTTCTGTTACTGTAGTAAATAATTGTGACATCATTCCTGTATAAAAAAGTTTTATAAAGATTCCCTTCTCTTTAATTAATTCCCGAAGATCGAGGCGACAGCTGCATCCTCTTTTGCCGCCTCTGATTCCTCGATTTTTGCGCCTGTTGTTTTATCCCACTTCCTTATAAATAAAACCGGGGCGCCTTCCATTTTCTCCCTTTCCAAACCGTATCGTCTTCCTCCTCGCGACCCGAAGACCTCAAGTATCGCCGCCGCCGCCGTCGTTGATCTTCCAGTCCGCACCAACTCAGGCCGCTGCATCGACCTGACTCTGACCAGAAATCGACGGTGAACCTCCGCAGCTCGTCCACATCCGTGAGTTCTTCTCCTTCCCCTTCTCAGATCTGCATTGGAACCTTTTGTTGAGTTCGTCGGCGGTCATCGCCGCCCGATGCAAACCCTTGTTAGTTTTCACCTCCAATACCCTGTTTAGATTGTAAAAACAACGTAGAACTGTTGCAGCAATTGTTTGCGCTTATCTTGCATAAAAATAGATCTCATTTCCATTGTTTGGAAGCCCTCTTTGAGTGTATGAACTTCTCTGCACTGTTTTAGGTCTAGAAATTTTTCCTTCCAAAGCGATCATCTGATCCAAAATAATAATTGCAACTTGTGAAACCTGTTTGTTCCACACTTAACAAATTTCCAGCTTGGGGTTCTGCCTCCAAAAGGCGGTTTATCCTTTAGTGTTGATAATCCATCGTATGTCATTAGCCCTCTCTTAAACCGCCATCTAGACTTTGAACAGCCATGCCCGGTTCACTTCATACGTATACCTTGAATTGCCGGTTTAACATTTTGACAAACACATATGAACCGCCAATCGTAAACCGTCCATTTTCCTTTTACAGACTTTGTAAGAT
The DNA here is from genome assembly GCF_056163025.1 of Triticum urartu. Taxonomy (NCBI): domain Eukaryota; kingdom Viridiplantae; phylum Streptophyta; class Magnoliopsida; order Poales; family Poaceae; genus Triticum; species Triticum urartu. Next base: position 433,851,553 of record NC_141873.1, read on the forward strand.
GACGAAACAATTTGCTGCTTGCAACTGGGTTCCATCTCGGATCATAGAAACGCAAATCAATGAATATATCACCACCGGCGCTTTGGCTTCAAAAAATGTCCTCCGTTGGCGAGTTCCTGGCCCTGAGTGCCCCCCTGAACCTCAAGATGGAGAAGTGATTGTATTCTTGCAACATTTAGCTTGAGGTTTCAGTCCTCCCGGATCAAAAAAATTCCGGGATGTTCTTCCCAGGCTCCAACTTCATCCTCAAGATATTGGACCAAATTCTGTGTCCAACATATGCAATTTCCAAGTATTCTGCGAGGTTTATCTGCAAGAAGAACCAACTGTTGACCTCTTTCTAGATCTCTTTCACTTAAACCGCCAGACGGAATTTTCTGATGGACCTAATACTGAACTTGGCGGTGTGTCAATCCAAAAGAGGAAAGAAGTTGATTTTCCTCACGCCAAACTTCACAGCCATCCAAAAGACTGGAACCAAACCTGGTTCTATTGTCAGAATACCGCCCCTGCTGAAGAGAATCCCTTGCCGGGCTACCGTCCGCACCGGCTCAGCAATAATCACCCTTTACCTCAGAGATTGCCTGCCAAAGATCGACAAGCCTATGCCCCTCAACTCGCCAAACTTCGGGCTCTTCTTGCCAACAGTTTAACTAGTGTTGATCTCGTCCATTGCTGGATTTCATGGTGCATTCTTCCTTTAAGCCGCCGGCCCGGATTGATGTTCGAATACACTGGCAACACCAATGATCCTCAACGGTTTAATTCGATAGAACTGACGGACGATGAAGTCAGTGAAAGTGTAAAGAAAATACTCGATGAACCACTCGCCGTATGTACTCAAATTGGTTTGCGTCCTTTTTACGCCTCCAACAAACCGCCAAGGGTAAATATTTTAACCTTGTACTTTTCCTTATCCTTCTCCGCTTTGACACTGCTATAATAATACCTTTGTGCAATCCCATAGGCCAGTAGCTCTTTTTGGAAAAAGAAAACTCAAGACAAAGTAGCTAAGGCTCCTCGTAGTAAGACCAAGGTCATCAAGAAAGCTGCCAAAAAGAAAACTGTTGAGTCTTCAGAACCACCAGAAGATGTCGATGACTCGGCTGAAGAGGTAAAGTTTGACTCCCTTGACTTCTATCCATATATTTTACTGACAATGATTATTTCCAGGATGATGCGGAGGCCAGCCATGCAGATCATGTTGAGGTAATTTGTTTTTCTTCTGACTCGGAACTTGTGCCGGTTCAACGATTTCGCCGTGCAGTTCGAAAAGTGAAATGCGCTCACCCTGTTGCTCATTTGGATCAAAAACTTTCTTTGAAGACACAGCAAACTGAAGGGCGTCGCACAACCCGGCACAGTGGTCAACAGGTCACTTCTTCCGGTTTACCTCATACCCCAAACCGGAAACGTCGTCCAAAGGTTGCTTGTTCTTCTGAAAAACGTTATCTTTTGAAAGGTTTCTTCTGATGCCCTCTCAATTCATCTGATTCAAATTATTAGGCATCTTCTAATTCGTCTGGCCATTCATCAACCACTCAGCTGCCTCCACTAAAAACCGTCCCTGGGTAAGTGTGCAGTCTTCCCTTCTCTTTCATAACTCAGTTGACCATGCTAATCTTTGTTTTAATATTAGTGCTCAAGCTCGTTTGAGTAAGAAGGCCAAGACCAGCGCCCCTACCTGTGAAGTTGAGCCGGAGAAAGCTCCTGAGGATCTTCATAAAAATCTCGATAATCTCATGGATGATTTTACCCTGCCAGAGCCAACTATCAATGCTAATCCGCCAGAAGCTGATCCGGCCATACATGAGGATACCTCAAGTCCACATGCTATGCCTGCAAGTCCGGTTGCTGATCCACTGAAGTCAAGTGCTAATCCGTCAAGCCCAGCCAAAGACGATGATGTTATTGTTACTGGCACTGCTTATACCGCTCCGGGTGATCCAATTGTCTTGGCAAAACATACCGCTAAGGATGAGTTTATTTCAATGGGAAAGAGGAAGATGGAAACTGATATGTCAAAATATGCTAATCTTTCTGCCCAGGATCTTCATTCCGGTTTCTTGAACCGGCTTTATACAAGTCGAGATAATGAGGCTGACTTGGTAAATCTGATGAAGGAACGTTATGAGGTAAACATTTTCCTCCTTATCTTTGTATTTTCACTGCCTTGTATCCTGTAGCCCCAAGGGTCGGTTTAATTTGTAAAAACAAACCGGGACTTTGAATTTCCAAGCTGCACATTGTTGACTTTTAAGTTTTTTGAACAAACACACATTAGGCCCCAAGTGCCAGGATTGAAACTTGTATGAGTCCTTGGGACTTTGAATAAGCAGTAAGAAAGAATTAATCCGCATTAGCCCCCAAGTGCCAGGATTGAAACTTATATGAATCCTTGGGACTTTGAATAAGTAGTAAGAAAGAATTAATCCGCATTAGCCCCCAAGTGCCAAGTGTAGAACCAGTTGTATGCTTGGGACTTTTGATAAAATATTGAAATGCTCCTCTTGATTTTGGCAGGCTGACATAAACCATCAACGGACGCAGATTGCTGATCTTCAAGAGATTATCAAATCGCAGCAAGAAGAATCTTCCAAAGCCAAAGATGAACTTCAAGCCGCTTTAACTTCCATAGAATGACTGAAAGAAGAATTCAAGACGGAACGTGCCAACTGGGACACTAAAAAGGGGACATTGCTGAAACGGGCTGAAGATGCCGAATCTGCACTTAAACCGGTGGCAGAAGAGCTTTCTGGGTTAAAGTGCCAAGTGAACGCCATGACCTCCGCAGTATTTGGTAAGTACTCCTAGCAAAGTATTTGAAATACCCATGTTGTAAGGTGCCGGTTGAAATATGAAATTCTGAAACCGTTGCAGGGAGCCGCATTACTCATCTGGGCTCAGATGTACGAATGAAGCTGAAAGCAGCATATACTCTTCTGGAACAACTTTACACCGGTGCTCAACGGGTTATCTGTGCAGCCTCCTATGACAATCCGGCCCCAACACTGATCAAGGATACTCTGACAAGGCTATCCATGGTACCAGCACAGCTAGAAGAGGTGAAGCGATCTGCTGCCAGGGTCGGCGCTTTGTTGGCACTTACCCGAGCCAAAGCATGGATAGCTGACTTGGATCCGGTTTACCTTGCCAAAGGCTTTCCAAGCACACAAGAAAACGGGGCAGATTTTGATGATGCAGCCCTTAAAAGAGTGACAAGGGAAATGCGTCCTCTGGCGAGTCAGCTGGCAGAAGATGCTAACTTGACGGTTCACCGGTCTTATTATGATGCCAACAACAAACGGGCTAACCCTGTCATTCCGGAGGCGCAAAATCTTATTCCAGGAATCCGTAAGCACACTTATGCCCCTGATATTGATCCGTCAGAACTTATCAGTGAAGAAGCTATCTTTCAGGCCTTAACCCGGATTGACTGGACCATCACAAACTTCCAGCCGCTAGGTGGGGAAGAAGAGGCTGAACCGATGCCAGATGACCCATCAACTTCGCATCAACATGGTAATGAGACTTGATCCGGCAATTAGAGTGATGCTCCAGAAACCTTGTTCTGCTGGAAATACCATATTTTGGGCCTTCAAGCGCCTTGTAATGAGCTCGTGGAAATACTTTGATCCGTTGCCCTCGTGTAGCGGAATACACTTTGTGTTGATTTATCATGAGAATTTCAGTATTGGCTTATGTATTTCTACAATATTATGCAATCCCTGTGCCTGCATAAGGAAAATCTGTCCAGGCGGTTTACCACTGGACGGGTCAAAATACCCAACACAACTTGGTAAGCAACTACGGTTGCAGCAATAATAAATCATACCTGTGATATAAAACATTGTTGTTGGTTTACCAATTGTGATTTGAAGAAAAGGTGAAAACCCAACTTCCACCATTCCATGTTGGCATATATGATATAAAACCGGGTTGTGATGAACACCGGCCGATTGCTGGAGACAAAGTGTCAAAGCCAGACCGGTTTTGAGGGATGCCGAATTACCTTTAATTGTATACTTTAACAGAAGATCCATAAGCCATGCCAGGTTAAGAAACTCTGGTTTAACGTAGACCTCACGAAAAAAACTTGGCAGAAAAAAGAAAACAAAAAACTGTAGTCGAGGCTTTTCGAGGGCTGCCAGGCCCAAATCGAGGCTTTTCATGGGCTACCAGGCCACTGAGTTAAACCATTTTGGCAAAGCCTTTTAAGATGGCCCTCCAACTAACCAATCATCGTTTTAACTTTGACAAGTTCAGGGTCTCAATGAGAGTAACTGTCAAACGTTCGACGAGTCGTGCCAGGATTACCTGGATAGGAGTGGCTTACTTGATGAAGGCAGGTTAACCTGAGATTTTAGGTGAATACACCAGGCTTCCAAGCCGTGGGTCGATACCCAGCTACAAGGGTCCTTTCAAACTCTTTGGTATTTGACGCAAAGAGCCCCCAAGTAACTTTGTGAGCTGTGCTCAATGGGTGCCTATGTTTGAGTTGTGCGTAGCAACAATACTCTCTTTGGCCCCTTCGGTGTGAAGCTCCCAAGCTTTGTTGTGGCGTGATAGCTGCATTAGGAGGGTAGTAACGCTATGTTCTCTTTGGTGAATACACCTATGTTTGAATAGGAAGCCCCCATGTTAACAGATATTTGAAGAAAAAAAGATGGCGGAGGCCCTGCTTGATAGCAAGGATGTCGGTTTATTATATTAATCATAATATATACATTGTTGAAATATGTACATATGAAAAGCCTGTGGCTTCAAGTGTAATAAGGCCGTAGGAGAGCTATGTTCCATGGCCGTCGGGTCTCCTCCTCAGAGCTACGTGAGTCTTCTCGAACGTCAATGAGGTAGTATGATCCGTTGTGCAGATTTTTGCTGACCACAAAAGGCCCTTCCCAAGGTGGGGATAACTTATGCATATCAGTCTGATCTTGAATGAGCTGAAGTACCAAATCGCCTTCTTGAAAGGTTCTTGTCTTAACCCGGCAGCTGTGATAACGCCGCAGGTCTTGCTGATAAACCGCCGACCGAGCCAAAGTCATGTCTCGCTTCTCATCTAACAGGTCCAGCGCCTCTTGGCGTGCTTGCTCGTTATCTGCTTCAACATAATTCGCGACCCGGGGCGAGTCGTGACGAATATCACTTGGGAGGACAGCCTCAGCCCCATAAACCAGGAAAAAGGGTGTATATCCCGTAGATCGGTTTGGGGTGGTATTTATGCTCCATAACACAGATGGTAATTCCTCCACCCAAAAACCCGGCGTCCGCTTCAAAGGGACCATGAGCCGAGGCTTGATACCCTTCAGGATTTCTTGATTCGCCCTCTCAGCTTGACCATTGGACTGGGGGTGAGCCACGGACGCTACATCAAGCCGGATGTGCTCTCGTTGGCAGAACTCCTCCATCTCACCTTTAGAAAGGTTCGTACCATTATCTGTGATGATGCTATGTGGGAAACCGAAACGAAAAATAATCTTTTTGAGAAATTGAACCGCCGTGGCTGCATCACATTTACTGACGGGCTCCGCTTCAACCCATTTGGTGAACTTGTCAACTGCCACCAACAGGTGGGTCTTCTTGTCCTTAGAACGCTTAAAGGGTCTAACCATATCAAGCCCCCAAGTAGCAAACGGCCAAGTGATGGGGATCATGCGTAACTCCTGAGCAGGAACATGAGCACGACGTGAAAATTTCTGACAAGCGTCACGCCGCTTTACCAAGTCTTCCGCATCAGAATGAGCTGTCAACCAGTAGAACCCGTGTCAGAAAGCCTTAGCAACCAAGTACTTTGAGCTGGCATGGTGACCGCAATCCCCTTCATGGATTTCCCGTAGAATCTCTTGTCCTTCTTCAGGAGAAACACAACGTTGGAATACGCCTGAAACACTAGAACGGTGCAACTCGCCATTGTGAACAACCATAGACTTGGACCGCCGGACTATCTGCCTGGCGAAAAGTTCGTCTTCTGGTAATTCGCCCCGGTTCAGATACGCCAAATATGGAACCGTCCAATCCGGAGTGGCATGTAAAACGGCTACCAAATGGGCCTCCGGATCAGGAACAGCTAAATCCTCCTCTGTAGGCAACTTGACAGACGAGTTATGCAAGATATCTAGAAAGGTATTAGGTGGTACCGGTTTACGCTGAGATCCCAGTCGGCTTAGAGCATCGCTGCTTCATTCTTGCGCCGGTCGATGTGCTCCACCTGATAACCCTTAAAGTGACCTGCTACAATATCCACCTCGCGCCTATAAGCCGCCATGAGCGGGTCTTTAGAATCCCAAGTACCAGAAACTTGTTGAGCCACCAGATCAGAATCTCCAAAGCATTGAACCCGGCTTAAGTTCCTTTCCTTAGCTACACGAAGACCATGGAGCAAGGCTGTAACATCCCAAATTTTCAATTTGGAATGTTATACATTAGATCATCATGCATATCATATTTTATTTTTCTTTTGGTTTTGATCCTAGAAAATCCTAAGCAACTCAAGGACCCACGGAGAGAGTTGGGGATTTCGTTATTTACATATTTGAGTTTTCTCAAATTTTGTAAACAGGATCATTTGATTTTATTTATTTTATCATTAATTATTTCTATTACAAAAATATGAGAGAGGGAATAAAATGACTTTCCCAAAATATAGAAATATTGAGGATTTAATTAAAAAATCAAATAAGATTTATTTCGGAGTTTTTTGGTATTTTTAATTGAATTTAGGAAAAAAATACGCGTTTTTCAAAGTTGTATTTTGGGCCCAAATAAATGTTCACTTTATCGGGCTTGATTTTAGAAACCCGGGAAAATTTATTTCATGATTTTTGGAGTCCGTTTAGTATTTCTTTTTATTTTTCTTCCGAGCGTAATTATTTAAAAAACGAAACCGACTATGGGCCGTACCCGAGCGGGACTCCGCCCGGGGGCGCCTTTAAATAGCGAGGCACTCGACGCCCCAGCCCATAACCGCGCCCGCGCCCGAAACCCTAGCCCGCCGCCGCCGCCGGACCCGCCGCCGACTCGCCGGAGTTACACGCCGCCCGAGGTTCGCCGCCGCCTCGACTTCCGTGCCGATTTTTTTAAAAAAAATTATTTTCTTTTTTTCGGTTTTATTTTCGAATTTTTATTATTATTTTAATATTGTTTTTTATTTTAATTATTTTCGGATTAGTTTAATTAACGATTAATCTGTTCGTCGTTTTTCTTTTTCATCGGATTTTCCGCGGTTATTTTCTGATCGCGATTTCTGATCCGATTTTCGTTTTAGTATAACTTTTCGCTCGTTTATCGGAATCAGGCGATTCAAGCGCCTGGAGTTTCGTCTCGAAACCCTCTTTCCGAATAATTAACTTAAACAAGTTTTTTCTACTGTAAAATTTGACTTAGATTCAGATTACTAGAACGAAGTTGATTTCTTTCGCCGTTTGATTTCTTTTGCTACGTTCGATTTGATTCTTTTTGCAAACCAGGGTTCTTAAGTTGAACTTTCTGGTTAGATCTTCTATTTGAGTTTTACCTGTGCATTAGATGAGTACTTATTGTATGCTTTTTTGTTTGTCTGCGATAGAATACCCGGAGTGCGCCGCCTGTTACTTTGAATCTCTAGGTTTCGCGGATCATCAGCAAGGCAACTAACACTTTGATCATACCTTTTTCTACAACCCAGTTTTATTGCATTAGATCAATCCTCACACATTGCATGATTAGGATCTAATTAAATTGTGGGATGGGAAGTAGATGAGGTAGTACCTATTACCTGTTTATTATCAAACCTTTGGGAGTTATTTCTACGTTTGCTTATTATGCCATGCTATGCTAGTAGACGTGGATTGGGTGAGTGATATCCATGACAGATGTGAGATTGTTAATTAATGGTTTATCTAAGGTGGCAACCTAAACACACATCTGGGTGGATTGAGGCACCTGGGTATTCCAGGACTTGCCTGTTTTTCTTTTGGACCGCCACCCAGGCTCAAAGGGATCATGAGATTATTCATACTAGAAACTTCCGTGTGCAGCCACAAGCCATTATGGGCTCTGGCATAGTTGATTAAGTCATGCAAACTCTTACAGGGTAGACTAGCAGATGTAGGGGAAAGTAGGTGTACTGGTCTATCCATCATAAGGTGCTAGCATTTCTGAAAGACTGTATCTCGGTCATCCGTTTCTCAAACACCATGTAGTGCGAGAAATCCAACGGAGGCGATCGAGTCTTGTGAGGAAAAGTGCGAAGACCTCTGCAGAGTGTATTAAACTAATCATGGTTAGCCGTGTCCCCGGTTATGGACATCTTGAGTATCTAGTACCTGGATTATCATGTGAATCTCAACATGTTACTTTAAATTAATTTTGTTGGGTTTTGATAATGATGATGTTTAATTGCGATTGAGGATGCTGTCAACCATTCTAAATGTTTAACAACTACCATGATAGTTAAATAATTTTTATTTCTTTGTGGTAGGGAAAAATTGGCTTTACGCAAAATTGTAACCATAGAGCTTTCCACCAGCCAAATATGCATATAGTATAGCTGTTTCATTCCATTACTCTCTATGTGTTACTTTGCCAGCATATTCCATGTGCTGACCCGTTTCGGGCTGCAACGTTAATGTTGCAGACTTTTCAGACGACGATTAAGGAGTTTTTAGGTCGTGGTTCTATACTCAGTGATGTCGTTGGAGTTGATGGACTCACTTATCTTCCAAGCCTTCCGCTGTTATCGTTATTAGATGGCCGTAAGCCATATTTATTGTAATAAGTTCTCTATGGAGACACTCGATGTAATAAGTGTGTGATTGCTACTCTGTTATAAATCCTCCGAGTACTGTGTGGTGTCAGCATTACTGATCCAGGGATGACACCGGAGCACAGAGATCAGACTGTTTGAGGTCTAGTCGCTACAAATACCCTGCCTTGGGATAAGAATTGTCAGAAGTGGGGGAGACCTCAGATCGGCGCTTCCGAACCAGAGTGTCGGGTAAACCGGCTGAAGTGACCTGTTAGCCGCTATGCCAGGTTGTCCGGCGAGCCTCGTGCTGCTGCATCTTCAAAATAAATGTTGGATCCAAGTAAGCAAGAGGATGAGAAAGAGCTTACTTTCCAGACTGCTTGACGGGTCTTTTGTGTTGGCATAGAGTCTGAACCGGAGGAAAGGGTAATTACCTCTACGTCATCAGCCTGGCTGCCGTCCACGTCCTCCTGATAAAGATCATTGTTAATGAGGTGCATGAAAAGGGAGCCAAGTGAGTCAAGTTCTACCTCAACTTCCGGTTCATCTGCATCTTCATCAAGGTCCGTGTTGATACGTTCAGCTGTTTTCCGCTTTGAGGTTCGCTTGACAACTTTTGTTTTGGGACGGGATGGCTTTGCCGCTTTTTCTGCAGATTTCCGCTTCCAAAATGGATCATCACCCTGTTTATAAACCAACAGAAGAAAGTTTACGAGTTGAACAATTTAGAAAAAGATGTCGAAGATAAAAAGGAAGGATAGCACTTACAGCAGGCGGTTTATTTTGTGTGTAGAAGGGGTTCAAGCCGGTTTGGTGACAGACAGATTCCGATTCATTCAAAATTTTCTTAACACCTTCAGTGACCTCTTCATCGGTTAACTGAATGTTGATGTGGCATTGGGGTTCTTCTAATTCACCGGTGTACTCACACATTAAACCGGGGCGACGGCTTAGTGGCAAGATGCTCGAAGATATCCAACAACGCACAAAGTCGACGCCCGATAAACCGTTGGCCATAAAGGCCTGGAGCTTGGCGAGTTGAGGGGCATATGCGGCCCGTTCCGCAGAACTTAGACGTTGCGGCAATGGATGAGTGTTGGAAAGCCAGTGGTCACGATAGCCTGGCAGAGGGTTCTCATCTTCAGGAGAGGTATCCTTGCAATAGAACCAAGTCTGGTTCCAGTCCTTAGGGTGACTGTGCAGCTTGGCATGAGGGAACTCAACTTATTTCCGCTTTTGAATAGAGACGCCACCAAGCTCAGTGTTGGGACCGTTTACAAATTTTGTACGCCGGTTCAGATGAAAGAAATCCCGGAACACCTCAGTAGTTGGTTCTTCTTGTAAGTATACTTCACAGAAGACTTGGAAGTTGCATAGATTGGACACCGAGTTGGGTCCAATATCTTGAGGATGGAGTTGGAAACTGGCAAGAACATCTCGGAAAAACTTCGACCCGGGCGGTTTGAAACCACGGCCTATGTGGTCGACAAAGACCACTACCTCACCCTGCCTCGGGGTAGGAGGATTCTCTATTCCTGGAACTCGCCATCGAATCTCAGTTTTCTTGGGCAAGGTGCCGATATTGACCATTCCGTTCAACTGTTCTTCGGTAACCCGGGAAGGAGCCCAGTTGCAAGCGTAAAACTGTTTGTCCATTGCGAACGAAAAGCTGAAAAGGAAATACCGGTTTACAAATCATTCATGGTGGTACACAAGATGCGATGGGATAAAGATATACAGCTATGTGAAATTACGTAAACCGGAGGCTGACACAATAATGAATGACAAGGTCATATCAGAACAAGGGTGTACACATGTTGTTAAAACTGGACTATCACAACGGATGTAAAAGGGTTTGCCGGTTTACCAGGGGACTAATGGTATGTGATAGGTTGATTTTTAAAAGGTAAACCGCCTGTGTGGTAAAAAGGGACAGATCTACAGCAAAAACGACTAAGTAAGGTAAAACAGGTTTCACAAGACTGCATTGAAATTTTGGATCTGCTGTAAGTTATGAAAAGGAAAAATATTGAGATTCAAAAGCTTGGTCTTCAAGCAGTTCACGAAAGGTCCAGATCAAGTTACAGTGTATCTAAAGATTGGATCAAGTGGTTGAGATACGGAGTTTCGTAGCTATTATGCGGAACATATAAAAATCAAATTCTGTTATCTATGGGTTGAAGAAGAACAAGAGGAGAACAAAAGGAACTCGCATGAACCCTAACGGATCTGCAGAGAAAGGAGGAGAAGCTTACAAGAAGCAGGTCAGGGAGCGGAGATGCGCCGCGTCTTTCTGATGCAATCAGGTTGATGCAGTGATTGTTGGTGATGCAGCGGCGGAGCTCGATGATGGCGGCGGCGCTCGGAGGCAGGGCGTTGCAAGGAGGAAGAAGAGGCGAAGAGACGGAGGGGAAAAAGGGAAATGACCCTTGGTCCTATTTATAAGGGAAAGGAGAGGTAACAGGCGCGAGAATCGAGGAGCTGAAATATTGGATGCCTAACAGGAGCGGTCACCTCGATTGTTGGAAGTTCATTAACTGAAGGTGAGATGTATCATTTTAATAACAAGATGACGTCATGACGATTTATCATGATCCCGGAATATGACGACACGGCGGTTTACAAGATCAAGGTAAAGATGCAAAGGAGGAATTTTTCTAAGTGTTGAAGATTGACATGAACAAGTTCAAACCAATCTGGGGCCTAATGTTGGGGATATTACAACTAGACATAAACCGGCCAGGAGTGGCCGGATTAGCTTTACGAAGGCCCAAGGCCCAAAGGCGAGTTAAGGCCTGTAGATGTAAACTGACTTTCTCATGTAACTTGTATTGTAAGTAGAAGGAATAGAGACCGAGCCGGACACGTTTATGATCCGGCCTCGGGACTCTGTAAACCGGCGGGCGTCAACCTGTGTATATAAAGGGACGACCCGACAGCGGTTTAGGGACGACAGACAACAAATCGAGAGCCAGGCAAAGCGGATTCACTCCTTGGTGATCGAAACCCTAGCAATACCAATCACAACTAGACGTAGGCTTTTACCTTCATCGAAGGGGCCGAACTAGTATAAAACCCCTCGTGTCCCCTTGTCCGGTTTAACCCCTTTAAGCTAACCCGTAGCGATGGCTCCACGACTAAGTCCTTTCACGAGGACATCTGCCGTGACAAACCCACGACGGCACGCTACCTCTACATCTACCTTCGGGATTAGTTTTAGACCTGAATAATTGTTATTTGGTGCCAGCGTTGAGCATGAACATTATATCTGGATCTTGTTTGATGCGAGACGGTTATTATTTAAATCTTAGAATAATGGTTGTTCTTCTTATATGAGTAATATCTTTTATGGTCATGCACCCTAGAAGAGTGGTCTATTTTTGATGAATCTCGATAGTAGTGATACACATATTCAATATTGACGCTAAAAGATGCAGAGTTGACAATGATAGTGCAACTTATTTGTGGCACTGCCGTTTAGGTCATATTGGTGTAAAGCGCATGAAGAAACTCCATTCTGATGCACTTTTGGAATCACTTCGTACTTGCAAACCATGCCTCATGGGCAAGATGACTAAAACGTCGTTCTCCGGAACTAAGCGAGCAACAGATTTGTTGGAAATCATACATACTGATGTATGTGGTCCGATGAATGTTGAGGCTCACGGCGGGTATCGTTATTTTCTCACATTCACAGATGATTTGAGCAGATATGGGTATATATACTTAATGAAACATAAGTCTGAAACATTTGAAAAGTTCAAAGAATTTCAGAGTGAAGTGGAAAATCATCGTAACAAGAAAATAAAGTTTCTACAATCTGATCATGGAGGAGAATATTTGAGTTACGAGTTTGGTCTTCATTTGAAACAATGCGGAATAGTTTCGCAACTCACGCCACCCGGAACACTACAGCGTAATGGTGTGTCCGAACATCGTAATCGTACTTTACTAGATATGGTGCGATCTATGATGTCTCTTACTGATTTACCGCTATCGTTTTGGGGTTATGCTTTAGAGACAGCTGCATTCACATTAAATAGGGCACCGTCTAAATCCGTTGAGATGACGCCTTATGAACTGTGGTTTGGCAAGAAACCAAAGTTTTCGTTTCTTAAAGTTTGGGGCTGCGATGCTTATGTGAAAAGCTTCAACCTGATAAGTTCGAACCCAAATCGGAGAAATGTGTCTTCATAGGATACCCAAAGGAGACTGTTGGGTACACCTTCTATCACAGATCCGAAGGCTAGACATTCGTTGCTAAGAATGGATCCTTTCTAGAGAAGGAATTTCTCTCGAAAGAAGTGAGTGGGAGGAAAGTAGAACTTGATGAGGTAACTGTACCTGCTCCCTTATTGGAAAGTAGTTCATCAAAGAAATCTGTTCCTGTCACTCCTACACCAATTAGTGAGGAAGTTAATGATGATGATCATGTAACTTCAGATCAAGTTATTACTGAACCTCGTAGGTCAAGCAGAGTAAGATCCGCACCAGAGTGGTACGGCAATCATGTTCTGGAGGTCATGTTACTTGACCATGACGAACCTACGAACTATGAGGAAGCGATGATGAGCCCAGATTCCGCAAAATGGCTTGAGGCCATGAAATCCGAGATAGGATCCATGTATGAGAACAAAGTGTGGACTTTGGTTGACTTGCCTGATGATCGGCAAGCCATCGAGAATAAATGGATCTTCAAGAAGAAGACAGACGCTGACGGTAATGTTACTATCTACAAAGCTCGACTTGTTGCGAAAGGTTTTCGACAAGTTCAAGGAGTTGACTACGATGAGACTTTCTCACCCGTAGCGATGCTTAAGTCCGCCCAAATCATGTTAGCAATTGCCGCATTCTATGATTATGAAATTTGGCAAATGGATGTAAAGACTGCATTCCTGAATGGATTTCTGGAAGAAGAGTTGTATATTATGCAACCTGAAGGTTTTATCGATCCAAAGGATGCTAACAAAGTATGCAAGCTCCAGCGATCCATCTATGGACAGGTGCAAGCATCTCGGAGTTGGAATAAAGGTTTTGATAGTGTGATCAAAGCATATGGTTTTATACAGACTTTTGGAGAAGCCTGTATTTACAAGAAAGTGAGTGGGAGCTCTGTAGCATTTCTAATATTATATGTGGATGACATATTGTTGATTGTAAATGATATAGAATTTTTGGATAGCATAAAAGGATACTTGAATAAGAGTTTTCCAATGAAAGACCTCGGTGAAGCTGCTTATATATTAGGAATCAAGATCTATAGAGATAGATCAAGACGCCTAATTGGACTTTCACCAAGCACATACCTTGATAAAGTTTTCAAGAAGTTCAAAATGGATCAAGCAAAGAAAGGGTTCTTGCCTGTGTTACAAGGTGTGAAGTTGAGTCAGACTCAATGCCCGACCACTGCAGAAGATAGAGAGAAAATGAAAGATGTTCCCTATGCTTCAGCCATAGGCTCTATCATGTATGCAATGCTGTGTACCAGACCTGATGTGTGCCTTGCTATTAGTTTAGCAGGGAGGTACCAAAGTAATCCAAGAGTGGATCACTGGACAGCGGTCAAGAACATCCTGAAATACCTGAAAAGAACTAAGGATATGTTTCTCGTTTATGGAGGTGACAAAGAGCTTGTCATAAATGGTTACGTTGATGCAAGCTTTGACACTGATCCGGATGACTCTAAGTCACAAACCGGATACGTGTTTATATTGAACGGTGGAGCTGTCAGTTGGTGCAGGTCTAAGCAAAGCGTCGTGGCGGGATCTACGTGTGAAGCGGAGTACATAGCTGCTTCGGAAGCAGCAAATGAAGGAGAAGGAGTTCATATCCGATCTAGGTGTCATACCTAGTGCATCGGGTCCAATGAAAAACTTTTGTGACAATACTGGTGCAATTGCCTTGGCAAAGGAATCCAGATTTCACAAGAGAACCAAGCACATCAAGAGACGCTTCAATTCCATCCGGAGCAAGTCCAGGTGGGAGACATAGTGATTTGCAAGATACATACGGATCTGAATGTTGCAGACCCGTTGACTAAGCCTCTTCCACGAGCAAAACATGATCAACACCAAGACTCCATGGGTGTTAGAATCATTACTGTGTAATCTAGATTATTGACTCTAGTGCAAGTGGGAGACTGAAGGAAATATGACCTAGAGGCAATAATAAAGTTATTATTTATTTCCTCATATCATGATAAATGTTTATTATTCATGCTAGAGTTGTATTAACCGGAAACATAATACATGTGTGAATACATAGACAAATATAGTGTCACTAGTATGGTCTACTTGACTAGCTCATTAATCAAAGATGGTTAATTTTCCTAGCCATGGACATGAGTTGTCATTTGATTAACGGGATCACATCATTAGGAGAATGATGTGATTGAGTTGACCCATTCCGTTAGCTTAGTACTTGATCGTTTAGTTTACTGCTATTGCTTTCTCCATGACTTATACATGTTCCTGTGACTATGAGATTATGCAACTCCCGAATACCGAAAGAACACTTTGTATGCTACCAAACGTCACAACGTAACTGGGTGATTATAAAGGATCTCTACAGGTGTCTCCGATGGTGTTTGTTGAGTTGGCATAGATCGAGATTAGGATTTGTCACTCCGATTGTCGGAGAGGTATCTCTGGGCCCTCTCGGTAATGCACATCACAATAAGCCTTGCAAGCAATGTGACTAATGAGTTAGTTGCGGGATGATGCATTATGGAACAATTAAAGAGACTTGCCGGTAATGAGATTGAGCTAGGTATTGAGATACCGACGATAGAATCTCGGGCAAGTAACATACCGATGACAAAGGGAACAACGTATGTTGTTATGCGGTTTGACCGATAAAGATCTTCGTAGAATATGTAGGAACCAATATGAGCATCTAGGTTCCGCTATTGGTTATTGACCGGAGACATGTCTCGATCATGTCTACATAGTTCTCGAACCCGTAGGGTCCGCACGCTTAAAGTTCTGTGACGATCGGTATTATGAGTTTTTGTGTTTTGATGTACTGAAGGTAGTTCGGAGTCCCGGATATGATCACGGACATGACAAGGATCTACGTGTGAAGTGGAGTACATAGCTGCTTCGGAAGCAGCAAATGAAGGAGTCTGGATGAAGGAGTTCATATCCGATCTAGGTGTCATACCTAGTGCATCAGGTCCAATGAAAATCTTTTGTGACAATGCTGGTGCAATTAACTTGGCAAAGGAATCCAGATTTCACAAGAGAACCAAGCACATCAAGAGACGCTTCAATTCCATCCGCGACCAAGTCAAGGAGGGAGACATAGAGATTTGCAAGATACATACAGATCTGAATGTTGCAGACCCGTTGACTAAGCCTCTCTCACGAGCAAAACATGATCAGCACCAAGACTCCATGGGTGTTAGAATCATTACTGTGTAATCTAGATTATTGACTCTAGTGCAAGTGTGAGACTGAAGAAAATATGCCCTAGAGGCAATAATAAAGTTGTTATTTATATTTCCTTATATCATGATAAATTTTTATTATTCATGCTAGAATTGTATTAACCGTAAACTTAGTACATGTGTGAATATATAGACAAACTAAGTGTCACTAGTATGCCTCTACTTGACTAGCTCGTTGAATCAAAGATGGTTAAGTTTCCTAGCCATAGACATGAGTTGTCATTTGATTAACGGGATCACATCATTAGAAAATGATGTGATTGACTTGACCCATTCCGTTAGCTTAGCATTCAATCGTTTAGTATATTGTTATTGCTTTCTTCATGACTTATACATGTTCCTATGACTATGAGATTATGCAACTCTCGAATACCGGAGGAACACTTTGTGTGCTACCAAACGTCACAAACTGGGTGATTATAAAGGTGCTTTACAGGTGTCTCCGATGGTACTTGTTGAGTTGGCATAGATCAAAATTGGGATTTGTCACTCCGATTGTCGGAGAGGTATCTCTGAGCCCTCTCGGTAATGCACATCACTATAAGCCTTGCAAGCAATGCAGCTAATGAGTTAGTTGTGGGATGATGTATTACGGAACGAGTAAAGAGACTTGCCAGTAACGAGATTGAACTAGGTATTGAGATACCGACGATCGAATCTCGGGCAAGTAACATACCAATAACAAAGGGAACAACGTATGTTGTTATGCGATTTGACCGATAAAGATCTTCGTAGAATATCTAGGAGCCAATATGAGCATACAGGTTCTGCTATTGGTTATTGACCGGAGACGAGTCTCGGTCATGTCTACATAGTTCTCGAACCCGTAGGGTCCGCACGCTTAACGTTCGGTCACGATCGGTAATATGAGTTTATGTGTTTTGATGTGCCGAAGGTAGTTCGGAGTCCCGGATATGATCACGGACAAGACGAGGAGTCTCGAAATGGTCAAGACATAAAGATCGATATATTGGATGACTATGTTTGGACTTTGGAAGGGTTCCGAACAAGTTCAGACAAATACCGGAGTACCGGGCGGTTACCGGAACCCCCCGAGGAGTGTAATGGGCCTATTGGGCCTTAGTGGAGAAGAGGAGGGGCAGCCAGGGCAGGCCGCATGCTCTCCCCCTCTAGTCCGAATTGGACAAGGAGGGGGGCGCCCCCCCCCTTTCCTTCCCCCTCTCTCCTACTCCTACTCTTGGAAGGGTTGGAGTCCTACTCCCGGTGGGAGTAGGACTCCCCTTGGGGCGCGCCTAGGAGGGCCGGCCCCTCCCCCTCCTCCACTCCTTTATATACGGGGGAAGGGGGCACCCCATAGACACACAAGTTGATCAGTTGATCTTTTAGCCGTGTGTGGTGCCTCCCTCCATCATAATCCACCTCGGTCATATCGTAGCGGTGCTTAGGCGAAGCCCTGCGTCGGTAGCATCATCATCACCGTCATCACGTCGTCGTGCTGACGGAACTCTCCCGCGAAGCTCTGCTGGATCGTGAGTTCGTGGGACGTCACCGAGCTGAACGTGTGCTGAACTCGGAGGTGCCGTGCGTTCGGTACTTGGATCAGTCGGATCGTGAAGACGTACGACTACATCGACCGCGTTCTCATAACGCTTCCGCTTACGGTCTACGAGGGTACATGGACGACATTCTCCCCTCTCGTTGCTATGCATCACCATGATCTTGCGTGTGCGTAGGATTTTTTTTTTAAATTACTACGTTCCCAACACTCCACACGCCCACCGATGATGCTACACGCATCACCGGAACAGGGACTAGACGGGGAGACCTTTATTCCATCTTTATGGAGCCGTCACCGTCTCGCCTTCGGACACAAACCCTAACAAAGCTCGAAAAAAGATATGAAAACGGAGCCCTCTCACCGGCAAGGGCCGAGATTCACTCTGCCACCATGGCCTTAAGATTACCGGAGACGGAACGGACCGGCGCCGGCGCCGATGAAAGGCACAAAGAACCCTAATTTTGAGGAGGCGGCGGCCAGCGACGTTGGAGGCGGCGGCTCACCCAGGAGAATGAACCCAACTCCGTGTGAATTGCTTTCAGGCTTTTAGTATTCCAGCAGGTGCCGCATTGACTCTGGGACAACGACCAGTACGAGGAGGAAAGGGAAAGCCCCGGCGTTGCCAACGGCAGCCTTCAGGTCCCAGAGCACGGGTACCGCAGCCGCACCACGGAGGTGGCGGCGCTGACAGTGCGCTGCTGGCGCACCATGTACCGCACGCAGCAGCTCTTCGCGGCGCGGGCGGCGCAGGCGGTGGTCGGCGGCCTGGGCCTTGGCATGCAGCGTCTTCTTCCGCGTGCGTGCCGACCCGGACGGGCTGGCGCTCCGGCTGGGCCTCTTCGCCTTCAGCCTCAGCTTCCTCCTCTCCTCCACCGTGGAGGCGCTGCCCATCCTCCTCCACGAGCGGCGCGTGCTGATGCGCGAGGCCTCCCGAGTCCCGCCGCGCCTACCGCCTGTCCTCTTACGTGGTTAGCCGTGTCCCCGGTTATGGACATCTTGAGTATCTAGTACCTGGATTATCATGTGAATCTCAACATGTTACTCTAAAGTTAATTTTGTTGGGTTTGTTAAATGATGATGCTTAATTGGGATTGAGAATGCTGTCAACCATTCTCAATGTTTAACAACCACCATGATAGTAATTAAATTTATTCCTTTGAAGTAGGGAAAATGGGCTTTACGCAAAAACTGTAACCATAGAGCTTTCCACCAGCCAAATATGCATATAGTATAGTTGTTTCATTCCATTACTCCCTATGTGTTACCTTGCCAGCATATTCCATGTGCTGACCCGTTCTCGGGCTGCAACGTTAATGTTGCAGACTTTTCAGATGATGAATAAGGAGTTTTTAGGTCGTGGTTCTATACTCAGTGATGCCGTTGGAGTAGATGGACTCACTTATCTTCCAAGCCTTCCGCTGTTATCGTTATTAGATGGCCTTAAGCCATATTTATTGTAATAAGTTCTCTTTTGAGACACTCGATGTAATAAGTGTGTGATTGCTACTCTGCTATAAATCCTTCGAGTACTGTGTGGTGTCAGCATTACTGATCCAGGGATGACACCGGAGCACAGAGATCAGACTGTTTGAGGTCTGGTCGCTACAGGGATGGTATCAGAGCACACGCTGACTGTAGGACACGACCACTAAGCTAAAAGACCTAGATCACTACCCACTCTCTTCTCTTCTGACCTCTCATCTTTTCTACTCTTTAGGATGGCGGATGCAAGGAACAAGTTCACCCAACCAGATGAAGATACACCCTTTGGACGCCACTTGAAGGAAGTCACTAGATACCTGAACATAGGAGTACCAAGCTTCACGGGAACCTACAACGCCACTTTACCTGAAGAAGAGGGCTGGATGATTCAAGTTCAAGTTCCAGGAAGGACGTTCATGCCAGTCACTAAGCCCATAGAGTTTTCTTTTGATGCACCAACTTGGAGTCTAGGAAAGAGTATGGCAGCTCACATCGCCATGGGACGCATTGGAGAAGTCTACCGCAAGGATCTCAAGGATACTATCTACCAGATTTGTGGGCGCCGAGATGAACACTGGGAGATGATCAGCACCAGGAAAGATAGATCAATTGCAGCTTTTATCCAGGAGTTAAACCATCACATTCGACGACAGGAGAATCAGATGTGCGCCGACATGATAGATCTGAAGAAGACTAATACTAGAATCAAGGAACTGGAGGAAGAACTCAAGGCTACACGTGAAGGTTATGAAGAAGAAATTGAAGTATTGGTGGAGAAGAATGACGACCTGATCAAGAAGATTGGAATATTTATGGGAGGCCCGACACCAGTAGATGAAGACGAAGAACCCAAGGAGATTAGCCCGGAAGACTACATCATCATCGACGACATCGACTCGGAAGCAGATAGTAGCGATGATGACTATGTTGATGAAGCTAGAGCCGATATCATGGAGTCTACAACCGTAGAATGTTTCTAGTAGACCACCTCACCAGTAGTAGTAGTCCACCATGTAAATTTAGTAGTCCGAGCACTCTTGCAATAGCTAGATCGATTGAATGCCTTTGTTTGATTGAATGAAGTGAATTGTTTGCTTTTGCCTCATGTGCATATGGGTAGTGTTTTCTCTTTAGACCCCCTCTATTCTTATATCTCATCTTTTCTAAACCCTCAGATGCCTCCGAGACGTGACCCCGGATTTGCCTTTCCGCCGGAGCTCACCCAGTTGATCCAGCAGCAGAACACCTTGATGCAGTTGCTAGTTTAGAATCAGAATCAGGGGAACAACAACAACAACCCACCACCACCACCACCTGTTGACCACTTAGCCCGTTTTCTTAGGCTGAATTCGCCGGTGTTTTCTAGTAGCACCGAGCCGATAGTAGCAGATGATTGGCTCCGCAAGACAGCTAGGGAGTTGACCATGTTGGAAATATGCCCTAGAGGCAATAATAAATTGGTTATTATTATATATTTCCTTGTTCATGATAATCGTTTATTATCCATGCTATAATTGTATTGATAGGAAACTCAGATACATGTGTGGATACATAGACAACACCATGTCCCTAGTAAGCCTCTAGTTGACTAGCTCGTTGATCAATAGATGGTTACGGTTTCCTGACCATGGACATTGGATGTCGTTGATAACGGGATCACATCATTAGGAGAATGATGTGATGGACAAAGACCCAATCCTAAGCCTAGCACAAAGATCGTGTAGTTCGTATGCTAAAGCTTTTCTAATGTCAAGTATCATTTCCTTAGACCATGAGATTGTGCAACTCCCGGATACCATAGGAATGCTTTGGGTGTATCAAACGTCACAACGTAACTGGGTGACTATAAAGGTGCACTATAGGTATCTCCGAAAGTGTCTGTTGGGTTGGCACGAATCGAGACTGGGATTTGTCACTCCGTGTAAGCGGAGAGGTATCTCTGGGCCCACTCGGTAAGACATCATCATATGCGCAATGTGACCAAGGATTTGATCACGGGATGATGTGTTACGGAACGAGTAAAGAGACTTGCCGGTAACGAGATTGAACAAGGTATAGGGATACCGACGATCGAATCTCGGGCAAGTACAATACCGCTAGACAAAGGGAATTGTATACGGGATTGATTAAGTCCTTGACATCGTGGTTCATCCGATGAGATCATCGTGGAACATGTGGGAGCCAACATGGGTATCCAGATCCCGCTGTTGGTTATTGACCGGAGAACGTCTCGGTCATGTCTGCATGTCTCCCGAACCCGTAGGGTCTACACACTTAAGGTTCGATGACGCTAGGGTTATAAAGGAAGCTTGTATGTGGTTACCGAATGTTGTTCGGAGTCCCGGATGAGATCCCGGACGTCACGAGGAGTTCCGGAGTGGTCCGGAGGTAAAGATTTATATATAGGAAGTCCTGTTTCGGCCATCGGGACAAGTTTCGGGGTCATCGGTATTGTACCGGGACCACCGGAAGGGTCCCGGGGGCCCACCGGGTGGGGCCACCTACCCCGGGGGCCACATGGGCTGTAGGGGGTGCGCCTTGGCCTACATGGGCCAAGGGCACCAGCCCCAAGAGGCCCATGCGCTTGGGGAAACCCTAAAGGAAGAGTCCCAGCAGGGGAAGGCACCTCCTAGGTGCCTTGGGGGGGAGGACTCCTCCCCTGGCCGCCGCCCCCTTGGAGATTGGATCTCCTAGGGGCTGGCGCACCCCCCCTTGGGATCCCTATATATAGTGGGGTAGGAGGGCCTCTCAAACACACCTTTTGCCTTTGGTGCAGCCCCTCCCTCTCTCCCAAGTTCTTCTCCTCTTCTGCGGTGCTTGGCGAAGCCCTACAGGATTGCCACGCTCCTCCATCACCTCCACGCCGTTGTGCTGCTGTTGGATGGAGTCTTCCTCAACCTCTCCCTCTCTCCTTGCTGGATCAAGGCGTGGGAGACGTCACCGGGCTGTACGTGTGTTGAACGCGGAGGTGCCGTGCGTTCGGCACTTGATCATCGGTGATTTGGATCACGACGAGTACGACTCCATCAACCCCGTTCTCTTGAACGCTTCCGCTTAGCGATCTACAAGGGTATGTAGATGCACTCTCCTTCCCCTCGTTGCTGGTTTCTCCATAGATAGATCTTGGTGACACGTAGGAAAATTTTGAATTTCTGCTACGTTCCCCAACAGTGGCATCATGAGCTAGGTCTATGCGTAGTTTCTATGCACGAGTAGAACACAAAGTAGTTGTGGGCGTTGATTTTGTTCAATATGCTTGCCGTTACTAGTCTTATCTTGATTCGGCGGCATCGTGGGATGAAGCGGCCCGGGCCGACCTTACACGTACTCTTACGTGAGACAGGTTCCACCGACTGACATGCACTAGTTGCATAAGGTGGCTAGCGGGTGTCTGTCTCTCCCACTTTAGTCAGATCGGATTCGATGAAAAGGGTCCTTATGAAGGGTAAATAGCAATTGGCATATCACGTTGTGGTCTTTGCGTAGGTAAGAAACGTTCTTACTAGAAACCCATAGCAGCCACGTAAAACATGCAAACAACAATTAGAGGACGTCTAACTTGTTTTTGCAGGGTATGCTATGTGATGTGATATGGCCAAAAGGATGTGATGAATGATATATGTGATGTATGAGATTGATCATGTTCTTGTAATAGGAATCACGACTTGCATGTCGATGAGTATGACAACCGGCAGGAGCCATAGGAGTTGTCTTTATTTATTTATGACCTGCGTGTCAACATAAACGTCATGTAATTACTTTACTTTATTGCTAACCGTTAGCCATAGAAGTAGAAGTAATAGTTGGCGAGACAACTTCATGAAGACACGATGATGGAGATCATGGTGTCATGCCGGTGACGATGATGATCATGGAGCCCCAAGATGGAGATCAAAGGAACTATATGATATTGGCCATATCATGTCACTATTATTTGATTGCATGTGATGTTTATCATGTTTTTGCATCTTGTTTGCTTAGAACGACGGTAGTAAATAAGATGATCCCTCATTAAAATTTCAAGAAGTGTTCTCCCCTAACTGTGCACCGTTGCTAAAGTTCGTCGTTTCTAAGCACCACGTGATGATCGGGTGTGATAGATCCTTACGTTCACATACAACGGGTGTAAGACAGTTTTACACATGCAAAACACTTAGGGTTAACTTGACGAGCCTAGCATGTACAGACATGGCCTCGGAACACAGAAGACCGAAAGGTCGAGCATGAGTCGTATAGAAGATACGATCAACATGAAGATGTTCATCGACATTGGCTAGTCCGTCTCACGTGATGATCGGACACGGCCTAGTTGACTCGGATCATGTAATCAATTAGATGACTAGAGGGATGTCTATCTAAGTGGGAGTTCATAAGATGAACTTAATTATCCTGAACATAGTCAAAAGGATTTTGCAAATTATGTCGTAGCTCGCGTTTTAGTTCTACTGTTTAGTTATGTTCCTAGAGAAAAATTAGTTGAAAGTTGATAGTAGCAATTGTGCGGACTAGGTCCGTAAACTGAGGATTGTCCTCAATGCTTCTTAGAAGGCTTATGTCCTTAATGCACCGCTCAGTGTGCTGAACCTCGAACGTTGTCTGTGGATGTTGTGAACATCTGACATACACGTTTTGATAACTACATGATAGTTCAGTTAAACGGTTTAGAGTTGAGGCACCAAAGACGTTTTTGAAACGTCACGAAACATATGAGATGTTTTGAGGGTTGAAATTGGAATTTCAGGCTCGTGCCCACGTCAAGAGGTATAAGACCTCCGACGATTTTCTTAACCTGCAAACTAAGGGAGAAAAGCTCAATTGTTGAGCTTGTGCTCAGATTGTCTGAGTACAACAATCATTTGAATCAAGTGGGAGTTGATCTTCCAGATAAGATAGTGATGTTTCTCCGAAGTCATTACCACCAAGCTGCTAGAGCTTCGTGATGAACTATAATATATCGGGGACATGTATGATGATCCTTGAGATATTCGCGATGTTTGACACCGCGAAAGTAGAAATCAAGAAGGAGCATCAATTGTTGATGGTTGGTGAAACCACTAGTTTCAAGAAGGGTAAGGGCAAGAAGGGATACTTCATGAAATGGTAATTCAGCTGCTGCTCTAGTGAAGAAACCCAAGGTTGAACCCAAACCCGAGACTAAGTGCTTCTGTAAAAGGGGAACAGCCACTGGAGCAGAATTACCCTAGATACTTGGTAGATTAGAAGGCTGGCAAGGTCGATAGAAGTATATTGGATATACATTGTGTTGATGTGTACTTTACTAGTACTCCTAGTAGCACCAGGGTATTAGATACCGGTTCGGTTACTGAGTGTTAGTAACTCGAAATAAAAGCTACGGAATAAACGGAGACTAGCTAAAGGTGAGCTGACGATATGTGTTGGAAGTGTTTCCAATGTTGATATGATCAAGCATCGCACGCTCCCTCTACCATCGAGTTTGGTGTTTGCGTTGAGCATAGACATGATTGGATTATGTCTATCGCAATACGGTTATTCATTTAAGGAGAATAATGGTTACTCTGTTTATTTGAATAATACCTTCAATGGTCTTACGCCTAAAATGAATGGTTTATTGAATCTCGATCGTAGTGATACACATGTTCATGCCAAAAGATATAAGATAGTACCACCTACTTGTGGCACTGCCACGTAAGTCATATCGGTATAAAACGCATGAAGAAGCTCCATGTTGATGGATCTTTGGGCTCACTCGTTTCTGAAAAGTTTGGGACATGCGAACCATGTCTATTGATATATATGCATGAAGAAACTCCATGCAAATGGACCGTTTTGTACTCGCTTGATTTTGAATCACTTGAGACATGCAAATCATACCACATGGGCAAGATGACTGAAAGCCTCGTTTTCAGTAAAATGGAACTAGAAAGCAACTTGTTGGAAGTAATACATTTTGATGTGTGCAGTTCAATGAGTGCTGAGGCATGTAGTGGATATCGTTATGTTCTTACTTCACAAGATGATTTGAGTAGATGTTCAGTATATTTACTTGATGAATCGTGAGTTTGAATTATTGAAAGGTTCAAGTAATTTCAGGGTGAAGTTGAAAGATCGTCGTGACAAGAGGATAAAGTATCTATGATATGATCATAGAGATGAATATCTGAATTACGAGTTTGGCACAGAATTAAGACATTGTGGAAATTGTTTCACAACTAATACAGCCTGGAACACCATAGTGTGATGGTGTGTCCGAACATCATAACTGCACCCTATTGGATATGATGCATACCATGATGTCTCTTATCAAATTACCACGATAGTTTATGGGTTAGGCATTAGAGACAACCGCATTCACTTTAAATAAGGCACCACGTAATTCCGATGAGATGACACCGTATGAACTATGGTTTAGAGAAACCTAAGCTGTCATTTCTTAGAAGTTTGGGGCTGCGACGCTTATGTGGAAAAGTTTCAGGCCGATAAGCTCGAACCCAAAGCGGATAAATGCATCTTCATAGGACAACCCAAAAACCATTGGGTATACCTCCTGTCTTAGATCCGAAAGCAATAAAGGATTGTTTCTAGAATCGGGTCCTTTCTCGAGGAAAAGTTTCTCTCGAAAGAATTGAGTGGGAGGATGGTGGAGACTTGATGAGGTTATTGAACCGTCACTTCAACTAGTGTATAGCAGGGCACAAAGAGTTGTTCCTGTGGCACCTACACCAATTGAAGTGGAAGCTTATGATATTGATCATGAGACTTCGGATCAAGTCACTCCAAACCTCGTGGGATGACAAGGATGTGTACTACTTCGGAGTGGTACGTAATCCTGTCTTGGAAGTCATGTTGCTAGACAACAATGAACCTACGAGCTATGGAGAAGCGATGGTGGGCCCGGATTCCGATAAATGGCCCGAGGCCATAAAATCCGAGGTAGGATCCATGTATGGAAACAAAGTGTAGACTTTGACAGAACAGCTCGATGGTCGTGAGGCTGTTGAGTATAGATGGATTTTAAAAGGAAGACGGACAATGATGGTAAATGTCACCATTAAGAAAGCTCGACTTGTCGTTAAGATGTTTTCCGGCAAGTTCAAGGAGTTGACTACGATGAGACTTTCTCACTCGTAGCGATGCTAAGAGTCTGTTGGAATTATATTAGCAATTACTGCATCATTTATGAAATCTTGCAGATAGGATGACAAAACATAGTTTCCTCGACTATTTTCTGAGGAACGGTTGTATGTGATACAACCGGAAGGTTTTGTCAATCCTGAGAGATGCTAATAAGTATGCAAAGCTCCAGCAATCCTTCTAAGGACTGGAGTAAGCATCTCGGAGTTGGAATATGCGCTTTGATGATGATCAAAGATTTTGGGTTTATACAAAGTTTATGAAAAACTTGTATTTCCAAAGGAGTGAGTGGGAGCACTATAGAATTTCTGATGAGTATATGTTGTTGACATATTATGGATCAGAAATGATGTAGAATTTCTGGAAAGCATATAGGGTTATTTGGAAAGTGTTTTTCAATGGAAAACCTGGATTAAGCTACTTGAGCATTGAGCATCAAGATCTATAAGGATAGATCAAAACGCTTAATGGTACTTTCAAATGAGCACATACCTTGACATGATCTTGAAGTTGTTCAAGATGGATCAGTCAAAGAAGGAGTTCTTGCCTGAGTTGTAAGGTATGAAGTTAAGACTTAAAGCTCGACCACAGCAGAATAGAAAGGACGAAGTTCGTCCCCTATGCTTAAGACATAGGCTCTATAGTATGCTATGTTGTGTACCGCACCTGAAGTATGCCTTGCCATGAGTCAGTCAAGGGGTACAAGAGTGATCCAAGAATGGATCACAGGACAGCGGTCAAAGTTATCCTTAGTAACTAGTGGACTAAGGAATTTTCTCGATTATGGAGGTGGTAAAAGAGTTTGTCGTAAAGGGTTACGTCGATGCAAGCTTAACACCTATCCGGATAGCTCTGAGTAGAGATGTCGGATACGTATAATGGAGCAACAATTTAGAATAGCTCCAAGTAGAACAGTTATTTGGAATAGCTCCAAATGGAACGTGGTAGCTACATCTAAGAGATGACATAGAGATTTGTAAAGCACACACGGATCTGAAAGGTTCAGACCCGTTGACTAAAACCTCTCTCACAAGCAACATGATCAAACCTAAAACTCATTGAGTGTTAATCACATAGTGATGTGAACTAGACTTCTGACTCTAGTAAGCTCTTGGGTGTTAGTCACATGGCGATGTGACCTGTGAGTGTTAATCACATGGCGATGTGAACTAGATTATTGACTCTAGTGCAAGTGGGAGACTGTTGGAAATATGCCCTAGAGGCAATAATAAATTGGTTATTATTATATATTTCCTTGTTCATGATAATCGTTTATTATCCATGCTATAATTGTATTGATAGGAAACTCAGATACATGTGTGGATACATAGACAACACCATGTCCCTAGTAAGCCTCTAGTTGACTAGCTCGTTGATCAATAGATGGTTACGGTTTCCTGACCATGGACATTGGATGTCGTTGATAACGGGATCACATCATTAGGAGAATGATGTGATGGACAAAGACCCAATCCTAAGCCTAGCACAAAGATCGTGTAGTTCGTATGCTAAAGCTTTTCTAATGTCAAGTATCATTTCCTTAGACCATGAGATTGTGCAACTCCCGGATACCGTAGGAATGCTTTGGGTGTATCAAACGTCACAACGTAACTGGGTGACTATAAAGGTGCACTATAGGTATCTCCGAAAGTGTCTGTTGGGTTGGCACGAATCGAGACTGGGATTTGTCACTCCGTGTAAGCGGAGAGGTATCTCTGGGCCCACTCGGTAAGACATCATCATATGCGCAATGTGACCAAGGATTTGATCACGGGATGATGTGTTACGGAACGAGTAAAGAGACTTGCCGGTAACGAGATTGAACAAGGTATAGGGATACCGACGATCGAATCTCGGGCAAGTACAATACCGCTAGACAAAGGGAATTGTATACGGGATTGATTAAGTCCTTGACATCGTGGTTCATCCGATGAGATCATCGTGGAACATGTGGGAGCCAACATGGGTATCCAGATCCCGCTGTTGGTTATTGACCGGAGAACGTCTCGGTCATGTCTGCATGTCTCCCGAACCCGTAGGGTCTACACACTTAAGGTTCGATGACGCTAGGGTTATAAAGGAAGCTTGTATGTGGTTACCGAATGTTGTTCGGAGTCCCGGATGAGATCCCGGACGTCACGAGGAGTTCCGGAGTGGTCCGGAGGTAAAGATTTATATATAGGAAGTCCTGTTTCGGCCATCGGGACAAGTTTCGGGGTCATCGGTATTGTACCGGGACCACCGGAAGGGTCCCGGGGGCCCACCGGGTGGGGCCACCTACCCCGGGGGCCACATGGGCTGTAGGGGGTGCGCCTTGGCCTACATGGGCCAAGGGCACCAGCCCCAAGAGGCCCATGCGCTTGGGGAAACCCTAAAGGAAGAGTCCCAGCAGGGGAAGGCACCTCCTAGGTGCCTTGGGGGGGAGGACTCCTCCCCTGGCCGCCGCCCCCTTGGAGATTGGATCTCCTAGGGGCTGGCGCACCCCCCCTTGGGATCCCTATATATAGTGGGGTAGGAGGGCCTCTCAAACACACCTTTTGCCTTTGGTGCAGCCCCTCCCTCTCTCCCAAGTTCTTCTCCTCTTCTGCGGTGCTTGGCGAAGCCCTACAGGATTGCCACGCTCCTCCATCACCTCCACGCCGTTGTGCTGCTGTTGGATGGAGTCTTCCTCAACCTCTCCCTCTCTCCTTGCTGGATCAAGGCGTGGGAGACGTCACCGGGCTGTACGTGTGTTGAACGCGGAGGTGCCGTGCGTTCGGCACTTGATCATCGGTGATTTGGATCACGACGAGTACGACTCCATCAACCCCGTTCTCTTGAACGCTTCCGCTTAGCGATCTACAAGGGTATGTAGATGCACTCTCCTTCCCCTCGTTGCTGGTTTCTCCATAGATAGATCTTGGTGACACGTAGGAAAATTTTGAATTTCTGCTACGTTCCCCAACAGACCACAGCAGGATGCATAGATGCGGAGAAGGTGAAGTTTGCCGCACATCAGCTAGAAGGACCCGCAGCATCCTGGTGGGAGAATTTCACAGCCACCTTCCCAGTCAACACTGTCACATGGGACCAGTTTCAGCAGTCTTTCCGTACTGCCCATGTTTCAGCAGGAGCAATGGCCATGAAGAAGCGTGAGTTTCGCAACTTGCGCCAAGGAGGACGGACAGTTGGCCAGTATGTGGAGGAGTTTAGTACGCTAGCACGTTATGCCCCAGACGACGTTGCTACAGATGCAGCTAAGCAGGAGAAGTTCCTGGAAGGACTGAATGATGAGTTGAGTATGCAGTTGATGGTAGCCACCTTCAACAACTACCAGGAGTTGGTAGACCGTGCTCTTATGATTGAAGGGAAGCAGCAGCAAATTGAGAACCGCAAGAGGAAGTATGGACAAGGAAAGTATAATTTAGGAGCTCAGCAGAAGCCACGTTTTACCCCTAGACCGGGAGGACATTTTCAGCATACCCATGGAGTAGGTAGCTCGCACAATCCCAATGGCACCAAGAATGGTAATGGGAATGGAGGAAGCAATGGTCAGAACCGCAGCACCCCATCAACCCCAGCCAAGAGAGATCTGAGTCAAGTCACCTGTTTCAAGTGTTCCAAGACCGGACATTATGCCAATGAATGTCCTGAAGGCCAAAACGGCAATGGAAGCTCTGGAAAGAAGCCGAACCCTTTCAACAGGGGACAGGTGAACCACGTTAATGTGGAGGAGGTTGAAGCTCAGCCCGATGCAGTAATAGGTAAGTTTTTGGTTAAGTCATTTACTGCACTCATTCTTTTTGATACTGGTGCATCGCATTCATACATATCAAGGGGATTTGTGGAAAAGTATAGCCTGCCCACTAGGGTTCTTAAAACACCTATGCTAGTAAGCTCGCCAGGAGCAGAGTACATGGCCGGACAAGGATGTTTTCAAGTGCCATTAAGTATAGGAAGGCATGTTTTCCCAACGGATTTAATTATTCTGGAATCCCAAGGTTTGGATGTAATTCTCGGTATGGATTGGCTGTCGATGTATGGAGGAAACATCGATTGCGCCAGTAAGACAATTTTGCTCACAACGCCAGAAGGAAGAAGGATCAAGTATGTATCCCGACATGCGCCAAATAGGACACAAGTAAATTCCTTATCAGGAGTTGTGCAGGAGGAAGTACCAGTGGTAAAGGATTTTCCTGATGTATTTCCCGAAGAGTTGCCAGGCATGCCACCGGATAGAGACATTGAGTTTTTGATTGAGCTTTTGCCAGGCACTGGGCCAATATCGAAGCGACCATACAGGATGCCCGCAAAAGATTTGGTGGAAATTAAGAAGCAGATTAAGGAGTTACTGGATAAAGGTTACATTCGCCCAAGTTCTTCGCCTTGGGGATAACCAGTACTTCTAGTGGAGAAGAAGGATGGATCGTTAAGAATGGTTGTTGATTATTGAGGATTGAACGAAGTAACAATCAAAAACAAGTACCCACTACCAATGATCAATGATCTGTTTGATCGATTGCAAGGGGCTAAAGTGTTTTCCAAGATCGATTTGCGATCAGGGTACCATCAGTTGAAGATTCGAGAGCAGGACATACCTAAGACAACATTCACCACAAGATATGGACTGTATGAGTATACCGTTATGTCATTCGGACTGACTAACGCACCTGCCTATTTTATGAACATGATGAACAAAGTGTTCATGGAGTTTTTGGATAAGTTCGTCGTGGTTTTCATCGATGATATTCTGGTATTCTCAAAGAATGAAGAGGAGCATAAAGAACATTTGCGATTGGTACTTGAGTATACCGTTATATGCCAAGTTCAGCAAATGTGAGTTTTGGTTGAAGGAAGTTGGATTCCTCGGACATGTTATATCCGGAGAAGGAATAGCAGTTGACCCCACCAAGGTTATCACTGTGACCAATTGGGAAGCACCAACAACAGTTGGAGAGATCCGGAGTTTTCTGGGACTCGCGGGATACTACCGGAGATTTATTGAGAACTTCTCAAAGATTGCGAAGCCTATGACGGAGTTGCTGAAGAAGGATACTAAGTTCAAATGGACTGAGGAGTGTGAGGCAAGTTTTCAGGAATTGAAGAACCGTTTGGTTACCTCACCAGTGTTGATTTTTCCAGATAAAACCAAGGATTATGAGGTGTATTGTGATGCTTCACGTCGAGGAATTGGAGCAGTGCTTATGCAGGAAGGGAGAGTTGTTTCATATGCCTCAAGACAACTTAAGCCCCATGAATCGAATTATGCCACGCATGATTTGGAGTTAGCAGCCGTAGTGCATGCCTTGAAGACATGGAGACATTTCCTCATCGGAAATCATTGTGAGGTGTACACGGATCATAAGAGTTTGAAGTACATTTTCACACAGAAGGAGTTGAACCTCAGACAAAGGAGATGGTTGGAGCTCATCAAGGATTATGATATGAGATTGCATTATCATCCCGGGAAGGCTAATGTAGTAGCTGATGCATTAAGCCGCAAGAGCCATGTCAATACGTTAATGACGGGAGAAATACCCAAGGAGTTAGCAGAAAATCTTCGTGAACTATGTTTGGAAATAGTTCCGAGAGGCTATGTAGCAACATTGGAAATTCAGTCAACTTTGATGGACAGAATCAGGGAAGCTCAGAAGACTGACAAGGAGATTGCTTCCATAAAGGAGAAAATGAAAGAAGGAAAAGCTAAAGGATTTCGTGAGGATGAGCACGACACCCTATGGTTTGAAGACCGTGTTTATGTACCCAATGACCCGGAGATCAGAAAGTTGATTCCGCAAGAGGCACATGATTCACCGTATTTGATTCACCCAGGAAATACCAAGATGTATTTGGATTTGAAGGATATTTTCTGGTGGACCGGAATGAAGAAGGATATTGCAGAGTATGTAGCAGTTTGTGACGTATGTCAGAGAGTAAAGGCAGAGCATCAGAAGCCAGCAGGATTGTTGCAACCATTGCCGATACCCGAATGGAAGTGGGATAAGCTAGGCATGGATTTTATCACGGGATTACCAAGGACTCGTTCAGGCTATGACTCGATTTGGGTTGTAGTTGATCGATTGACGAAGGTAGCTCATTTCATCCCAGTAAAGACCACTTACACCAGTGCTAAGTTGGCAAAGATATACATGACCAGGATCGTATGTTTGCATGGAGTTCCGAGGAGCATCGTATCAGATAGAGGAACCCAGTTTACCTCAAAGTTCTGGAAGCAGTTGCATGAGACTTTGGGTACTAGGCTAGAATTTAGTACAGCTTTTTATCCGCAGACAGATGGACAGACCGAGAGAGTCAATCAGATTTTGGAGGATATGCTGAGAGCTTGTGCGCTAGATTATGGATCTAGTTGGGACGATAATTTGCCATATGCAGAGTTCTCTTACAATAATAGCTATCAGACCACTAGTTGGGATCTAGTTGGGATCTAGTTGAGACCAGTTTGAAGATGGCCCCTTTCGAAGCTCTGTACGGAAGGAGGTGCAGGACACCGTTGTCATGGGACAAAGTTGGAGACCGCCAGTTGTTTGGACCAGATCTGATTAAAGAGTCTGAACAGAAGGTGAAGTTGATTCGCGATAGGCTCAAGGTAGCCCAGTCCAGGCAGAGGAGCTACGCAGATTCTAAACGCAAGGAGACGGTTTATGAAGTCGGAGACAGAGCTTATCTTCGAGTATCCCCACTTCGAGGGATCAAGCGCTTTGGAGTTAAGGGGAAGTTAGCGCCACGATTTGTAGAGCCATATCGAGTTTTGGAGCGTATGGGAGAAGTGGCCTACAAGTTGGAATTGCCAGAAGGATTGACAGGAGTTCATGATGTGTTCCACGTTTCTCAGTTGAAGAAGTGTCACGCGGAGATGGCTGACATACCTTTGAGAGACACAGTGCCATTGGAAGCAATTCAGTTGGATAAGAATTTGACCTATGAGGAGAAACCAGTCAAGATTCTCGAGTTTGCCAGCCGAGTCACTCGCAGCAAGGTTATCAAGTTTTGCAAAGTTCAGTGGAGCCACCACACGGAGGATGAAGCCACCTGGGAGCGAGAGGAAGATTTGCTCAAGGACCACCCTCACCTATTTGCTAGCCAACCCGAATCTCGAGGGCGAGATTCATCTTAAGGGGGGTAGGTTTGTAACATCCCAAATTTTCAATTTGGAATGTTATACATTAGATCATCATGCATATCATATTTTATTTTGCTTTTGGTTTTGATCCTAGAAAATCCTAAGCAACTCAAGGACCCACGGAGAGAGTTGGGGATTTCGTTATTTACATATTTGAGTTTTCTCAAATTTTGTAAACAGGATCATTTGATTTTATTTATTTTATCATCAATTATTTCTATTACAAAAATATGAGAGAGGGAATAAAATGACTTTCCTAAAATATAGAAATATTGAGGATTTAATAAAAAAATCAAATAAGATTTATTTCGGAGTTTTTTGGTATTTTTAATTGAATTTAGGAAAAAAATACGCGTTTTTCAAAGTTGTATTCTGGGCCCAAATAAATGTTCACTTTATCGGGCTTGATTTTAAAAACCCGGGAAAATTTATTTCATGATTTTTGGAGTCCGTTTAGTATTTCTTTTTATTTTTCTTCCGAGCGTAATTATTTAAAAAAAAATGAAACCGACTATGGGCCGTACCCGAGCGGGACTCCGCCCGGGAGCGCCTTTAAATAGCGAGGCACCCGGCGCCCCGGCCCATAACCGCGCCCGCGCCCGAAACCCTAGCCCGCCGCCGCCGCCGCCGGACCCGCCGCCGACTCGCCGGAGTTGCACACCGCCCGAGGTTCGCCGCCGCCTCGACTTCCGTGCCGATTTTTTTTTAAAAAAAATATTTTCTTTTTGTCGGTTTTATTTTCGAATTTTTTTATTATTTTAATATTATTTTTTTATTTTAATTATTTTCGGATTACTTTAATTAACGATTAATCTGTTCGTCGTTTTTCTTTTTCGTCGGATTTTCCGCGGTTATTTTCTTCTCGCGATTTCTGATCCGATTTTCGTTTTAGTATAACTTTTCGCTCGTTTATCGGAATGAGGCGATTCAAGCGCCTGGAGTTTCGTCTCGAAACCCTCTTTCCGAATAATCAACTTAAACAAGTTTTTGCTACTATAAAATTTGACTTAGATCCAGATTACTAGAACGAAGTTGATTTCTTTCGCCGTTTGATTTCTTTTGCTACGTTCGATTTGATTCTTTTTGCAAACCAGGGTTCTTAAGTTGAACTTTCTGGTTAGATCTTCTATTTGAGTTTTACCTGTGCATTAGATGAGTACTTATTGTATGCTTGTTTGTTTGTCTGCGATAGAATACCCGGAGTGCGCCGCCTGTTACTTTGAATCTCTAGGTTTCGCGGATCATCAGCAAGGCAAGTAACACTTTGATCATACCTTTTTCTACAACCCAGTTTTATTGCATTAGATCAATCCTCACACATTGCATGATTAGGATCTAATTAAATTGTGGGATGGGAAGTAGATGAGGTAGTACCTATTACCTGTTTATTATCAAACCTTTGGGAGTTATTTCTATGTTTGCTTATTATGCCATGCTAAGCTAGTAGACGTGGATTGGGTGAGTGATATCCATGACAGATGTGAGATTGTTAATTAATGGTTTATCTAAGGTGGCAACCTAAACACATATCTGGGTGGATTGAGGCACCTGGGTATTTCAGGACTTGCCTGTCTTTCTTTTGGACCGCC
The DNA here is from genome assembly GCF_056163025.1 of Triticum urartu. Classification (NCBI taxonomy): domain Eukaryota; kingdom Viridiplantae; phylum Streptophyta; class Magnoliopsida; order Poales; family Poaceae; genus Triticum; species Triticum urartu. The sequence goes on from NC_141873.1 coordinate 433,886,551, forward strand.
ACCCAGGCTCAAAGGGATCATGAGATTATTCATACTAGAAACTTCTGTGTGCAGCCACAAGCCATTATGGGCTCTGGCATAGTTGATTAAGTCATGCGAACTCTTACAGGGTAGACTAGCAGATGTAGGGGAAAGTAGGTGTACCAGTCTATCCATCGTAAGGTGCTAGCATTTCTGAAAGACTGTGTCTCGGTCATCCGTTTCTCAAACACCATGTAGTGCGAGAAATCCAATAGAGGCGATCGAGTCTTGTGGGGAAAAGTGTGCAAACCTCTGCAGAGTGTAATAAACTAATCATGGTTAGCCGTGTCCCCGGTTATGGACATCTTGAGTATCTAGTACCTGGATTATCATGTGAATCTCAACATGTTACTCTAAAGTTAATTTTGTTGGGTTTGTTAAATGATGATGCTTAATTGGGATTGAGAATGTTGTCAACCATTCTCAATATTTAACAACCACCATGATAGTAATTAAATTTATTCCTTTGAAGTAGGGAAAAATTGGCTTTACGCAAAAACTGTAACCATAGAGCTTTCCACCAGCCAAATATGCATATAGTATAGTTGTTTCATTCCATTACTCCCTATGTGTTACCTTGCCGGCATATTCCATGTGCTGACCCGTTCTCAGGCTGCAACGTTAATGTTGCAGACTTTTCAGACGACGAATAAGGAGTTTTTTGGTCGTGATTCTATACTCAGTGATGACGTTGGAGTTGATGGACTCACTTATCTTCCAAGCCTTCCGCTGTTATCGTTATTAGATGGCCTTAAGCCATATTTATTGTAATAAGTTCTCTTTTGAGACACTCGATGTAATAAGTGTGTGATTTCTACTCTGCTATAAATCCTTCGAGTACTGTGTAGTGTCAGCATTACTGATCCAGGGATGACACCGGAGCACAGAGATCAGACTGTTTGAGGTCTGGTCGCTACAAAGGCCTCGTACTCCGCTGCATTGTTAGTACAAGTAAACATTAAGCGGAGAACATAACAAATCTTATCTCCTCGAGGGGAAGTGAGGACAACTCCAGCCCCCGAGCCTTCCAGCTGCCTGGATCCATCAAAGTGAATGGTCCAGTATGTATTATTCGGTTTGTCTTCTGGTGCCTGTAACTCGGTCCAATCATTGATGAAGTCCACAAGCGCCTGAGATTTGATGGCTGTTCGGGGTGTATACTTCAAACTATGGGGACCGAGCTCGATCACCCACTTCGCAACCCAGCCAGTTGCCTCTCTATTCTGGATTATATCACCCAAGGGAGCAGAACTAACCACTGTAATAGGATGGCCTTGAAAATATTGCTTGAGTTTCCTACTTGCCATGAAAACTCCATACACTAGCTTCTGCCAATGCGGATATCTTTGCTTTGATTCGATCAGTACTTCACTGATATAATAAACTGGTCGTTGAACCGGATATTCTTTCCCAAACTCCTTACGCTCAACCACAATCGCCACACTAACCGCTCGGGCATTGGCAGCCACGTACAATAGTAGAGGTTCATTATCAATTGGAGCAGCGAGGACTGGCGGTTGAGCTAGCTGCTGCTTCAACTCTTCGAATGTCGTATCAGCGGCGTCACTCCAGACAAATTTATTTGTTTTCTTCAACATCCGATACAGGGGAATCGCCTTCTCTCCCAAACGGCTGATAAATCGGCTGAGGGCTGCAATCTGGCCCACCAGACGCTGAACATCATTGATACATGCCGGTTTAGCCAAGGATGTGATTGCTTTGATCTTTTCCGGATTTGCCTCAATACCTCTGTTAGACATAAGAAAACCCAAGAGTTTGCCTGCTGGAACACCAAAAACACATTTGTCCGGGTTGAGCATCATTTTGTAAACCCGAAGATTGTCAAACGTCTCTTTGAGATCATTTATCAGGGTTTCCTGCTTTCTGGATTTCACCACAATGTCATCCACATAGGCATGAACATTATGCCCGATCTGCTTGTGAAGACAATTTTGCACACAACGCTGGTAGGTTGCTTGGGCACTCTTGAGCCCAAAGGGCATAGAAACATAGCAGAAGGCTCCAAAGGGAGTGATGAAGGCTGTCTTCTCCTGGTCTTTAACTGCCATCTTAATCTGATGATAACCTGAATAAGCATCCAGGAAACTCAGGCGCTCACAACCCGCCGTTGCATCAATGATCTGATCAATACGCGGGAGAGCGAAAGGATCTGCCGGGCAAGCTTTATTCAAATCAGTGTAGTCTACACACATACGCCAAGTGCCATTTTTCTTAAGAACAAGCACCAGATTAGCCAACCATTCGGGATGAAACACTTCGACAATAAACCCAGCCGCCAGTAGCCGGGCTACCTCTTCGCCGATGGCGTTGCGTCTTTCTTCGTTAAAGCGGCGAAGGTACTGCTTGACCGGCTTAAACTTAGGATCAATATTTAGGCTGTGCTCAGCGAGTTCCCTTAGTACACCTGGCATGTCAGAAGGTTTCCATGCGAAGATGTCCCGGTTCTCATGGATGAACTCGATGAGCGCGCTTTCCTATTTCGGATCCAGATTTGTACTGATACTAAACTGCTTGGATGAATCACCAGGGACGAAGTCAATGAGTTTAGTCTCATTAGCCGGTTTGAACATGAGGGCTGGGTCATGCTCCGTCGTAGGCTTCTTCAAGGGGGTCATGTCTGCCGGATCAACATTGTCTTTATAGAATTTCAGCTCCTCTGTTGCACAAACCGATTCAGCATAGGCCGCTTCACCTTCCTCACAATCCAAGGCAATCTTTCGACTCCCGTGTACTGTGATTGTCCCCTTATGACCTGGCATCTTGAGCTGTAGATAGACATAACAGGGCCTCGCCATGAATTTCGCGTAAGCCGGCCGTCCAAATAGCGCGTGATATGGACTCTGGATTTTCACCACTTCAAAGGTCAAAGTCTCAGACCTAGAATCAAACTCATCTCCAAACACAACTTCCAAAGCAATCTTTCCACAGGGTAGGCCGACTTACCTGGTACCACACCATGAAAGATAGTGTTTGACAGTTTAAGGTTCTTATCCGTCAAACCCATGCGACGGAAAGTCTCATAGTACAGGATGTTGATACTGCTTCCTCCATCCATCAGAACCTTGGTAAACTTATAGCCTCCCACCTGAGGCACTACCACGAAGGCTAGTTGGCCCGAATTGTCAACCCGGGGCGGGTGGTCCTCCCTGCTCCACACAATAGGCTGCTCCGACCATCGTAGATAATGTGGTACAGCTGGTTCAACAGTATTGACTGCCCTCTTGTGAAGTTTCTGATCCCGCTTGCACAAGCTGGTAGTGAACACATGATACTGTCCGCTGTTCAACTGCTTGGGGTGACTCTGGTAACCTGACTGTTGCTGATTCCCTTGGTTATTCTACTGGTTATTACCATGGTTGTTCTGATGGCCCTGGTTGTTCTGAAATCCAGAGCTTGAACCGCCGCCCCCATGGAAACCTGGGCCTGAACCGCTGGGTGGATCCTGATCATACCGGTATAAATCAGAATTTTTGAACTCCCTCATTGTGTGACAATCTTTCCAAAGATGTGTGGCAGGGGCCTCCTTGGTTCCATGCTTTGGGCAGGGCTGGTTTAACAAACGCTCCAGATTCATGCCGCGCTGGGGCAGTTTACCTTTGCGACACTGCATATTTGTGTTAGCCACCAAATCTGAATTATCCGCTTTACGCTTACTGTTATTCCCATGGCCCCCTTGGTTGTGGTGCTGCCCTTTTGCACCGCCGTTCTTCTTTCCCTTCTCCGGTTTGTCCTCCTCTGAATCCGGATCCTTGGTATTATCTGAATCGGCATACTTAACTAAAGCGGCCATGAGTGTTGACATGTCGTTGCAATGACGTTTGAGCCTTCCCAACTTCTGTTTCAACGGCTTAAAACGGCAATTGCCCTCCAATGTTAATACCGTGGTATCTGCATTAATACGATCTGATGAATGCAAAATCGCTGAGACTCGTTTAACCCAATGGGTCGTGGACTCCCCTTCCTCTTGGACACAAGCGGCCAGATCCACAATTGACATCGGCTGCTTGCACGTATCCTTGAAGTTCTGGATAAACCGGCGCTTTAATTCGGCCCATGAGTCGATAGAGTTGGTTGGCAAGCTCTTCAACCAAGTGCGAGTTGTTCCTTCCAGCATCATGGTGAAATATTTAGCACAAACCGCCTCATCCACATCTAACATCTCCATTGCCATCTCATAGCTCTCCACCCATGCCTCTGGCTGCAACTCGACGGTGTAATTTGGTACCTTACGAGGTCCCTTGAAATCCTTGGGCAATCGCACATTACGCAGTGCGGGAGTTAAACATGGTACTCCTAGGGAACTGAACATTACCCCTGGCTCCACGGAGGCAGTGGGGTGAACCGGAGTATGATGTCGTGCTTCGTGTCGAGCTGTCAACTCGGCCCCCCGTCGTGCGTGGCCGTGGTCCACAACATCTTGTGCATTAGCACCTCCCCCAGCCGGGTTGTTCTCCCGCGGCGAATTTTGGTGGCGTGCGCTACTGGATACGGCCGGTTCGTCCTCCACGTGTCTGCTATAACTCCGGCTTGGACAGGGAGTGGAATGAATCCTCTCACAGCTGTGTGAATACGCTTGCTTTTGATTCAGTGCTTTCTGAAGGAGATCCCTGGCCCGACGCGCTTCCACTGCAACTGGTGATTCGCCGTCGGTTGGGAGAGCCGCCAGGCGTGAAGCGGCGGCCACAATATTATCCAACGGGTTGGAATAATGCCCGGGCGGCGTTGATAATACAATGTTGTTCTGGCGAGGCAGGTTTGTTGCGCGTGGCTGAGCCGGCGCTCCTGCTTCCGGTGCCCCCGCCCGGTTTGGCGCGGATTGGTTACCAGCTCCTGCACCTGGCGTGTTGAAAAGATTTTGCGGCTCATAAACCGATGGGAGACGTGATCAGTACCTTCTTCTCATGACCTCTTTTGAAGCATTCTGGTCTAGTCTAATCCAGTAAGTCTGTGCTTCCAACTCGGCCCGCTTTGTGGCCATCCTGGCGTTCTCTGCTGCCAGGTCCGCTTTAGCCTGGGCTATCTGATCTTTCACTTTTAGAATCTCCGCATCGTGCTGATCCCTGGCTGCTGCGTCTACCTCCGCGAACATCAATGCCGCTAGAGCGTCGAACAAATCAGACAAGACTTGGGCCGGAGGCGGCACCGAGCTTCCTGCACCTGCTGGCGTGGCCGTCGTTGAACCGGAGAGTACCGCTGCGGCGGTAGATGAATGAGGCGCCGGTCGCGTGCCGGCCATGAAGACAGCGGCCCGGTTTGGCAGACCAGGGGAATTCGGAATACTGTTGCCCTCGGATCCTTCCTCAATCCGGCCGTCGTACAACTGGTAAAGCGATTCGGTTTCTCCGGAAGACTCGTCATCACTGCGGACTACGGTTTCTCCATTGGAGATCGGTTCCTCCTCATAACCCGAACCGTGGACGACACCCATGAAAACATGACTGGCCTCAGGCTGAACCGGTGAAGAACTTGCATGCCGAGCCGTCTCGATGATGTCGGCGCAGGTGTCCGGCTCGGGGGCCGGTTCGCCGATCTTGCCGATGAAGACGTGAATCCCACCAAAGGGGACCCGGTACCCGTATTCGATTGAATTAGCCTCGGGACCCCATCCTGCGTTGTCGATGTAGAGCTTGCCGCGGCGACTCTTCGTCATCCGGCCCACAGCGTATCCCCTCAGTCCATCGAAGTTTCCCTTCAAGAACTCGAAACCATCGTGCGATGGCCCCACGGTGGGCGCCAACTGTCGTGGAATTGTCACGGCAGATGTCCTCATGGAAGGACTTAGTCATGGAGCCATCACTACGGGTTAGCTTGAAGGGGTTAAACCGGACAAGGGACACGAGAGTTTATACTAGTTCGGCCCCTTCGATGAAGGTAAAAGCCTACGTCTAGTTGTGATTGGTATTGCTGGGGTTTCGAAGACCAGGGAGCGAATCCGCTTTGTCTGGCTTCGAGTTGTTGTTTTTTCTATCCCTAAACTGCCTCCGGGTCTCCTTTATATATTTAGGAGGATCCCGGCTGGTCTACAGAGTCCCGAGGCTGGCTCATACAAGTGTCCGCCTCGGTCTCTTCTTTCTTATCTTACAATGCAAGTTTATACAATCATGGTGGTTTACTATCATGGGCCCTAAACCGCCTGTGGGATCTGGGCCTCCAAGCTTCATCCGTAAAGCGCCATCTTCCGGGTTTCCTTGGGCTTCAGTATAACTGAAGGTGAACCGGCCCCTCCTGTGCGGTTTACCCTCAGTGGTTATATCCTCAACACCAGCTATGGCGTTTCTTCAGCGGAGCACTTGAATACTCTGGGAGGCCCATTCGGACTGGGTCAGGAACAGCGGCGTTGTCAATATAGAACCATTCGGAAGGCCACTCTTCGGAAGTCTTCTTTGGCGTGCCGGATAGGTATCCGATCCCCACAATGCGCCACACTTCGGCTCCTCCCACTTCGAATATTGACCCCCCTTGATTACGAGGGACAAGGCAAAACAGTCTTCTCCATAAATCAAAATGGGCCTCGCAGCCTAGGAATAGCTCACATAGAGCAACATATCCCACAATGTGCAGGATGGAGGCAGGAGTGAAACTATGCAGCTGGAGGCCATAATACTCTAGAAGCCCTCAGAGGAAGGGATGGATTGGAAATCCGATGCCTCTTAGCAGGAAGGGTACAAAGCATACTCGTTCCCCTTTGGACGGATGGGGAATGTTCTCCGCCTGAACCCCGCTAGTGAAGGACGTCAGCCCTGCTCGTACGGGGACTAAATCCATGGGAGGAAGAAAGCCCTATTTTTGCAGCTTCACCAGCTGACTATGAGATACGGAACATCTCTCGCAATCACCCTTTTTGGAGCTGTGGGGACGAGAGGAAGAGCTGGGAGCGCTAGCCATGTTAGGGAGGTTCTGCTCAGCAAGCTCTAAGGGTTTTTTCCGTGAGGTTTGGAATGGATCTGAGATCTATTCTCTTTAAATAGGCACCTTTCTGGTATGGTCAGGGTGGTATGTGTAAAAATACCCTGACCTCTTGTATTCACTCGACACGTGGAAGCTAAATTCAGGAAGGCGGGGAAGCCGAGGGGTACGACATTAAATGGAAAGCCGAATACATCGCTTTGAAGTCATCGGAGGAGGAACCCGCCTTGCAATACCAAAGACTATCTGCGCGTCGGACACCTCATCATTGAAGTCTGGTTCGGGGGCTACTGAGGAGTCCTGGACTAAGGGGTCCTCGGGCGTCCGGCCTATTAGGCATGGGCCGGACTGATGGGCTGCGAAGATGCAAAGACCAAAGACTCTACCAGTGTCCAGATGGGACTCTCCTTGGCGTGGAAGGCAAGCTTGGCGACCAAATATGAAGATTCCTTCCTCTATGACCGACCTTATGTAAACCCTAGATCCCTCCTGTGTCTATATAAACTGGAGGGCTAGGTCCGTAGATAGACCTGCATAATCATAGTCAGACAGGCTAGACTTTTAGGGTTTCGCCATTACGATCTCGTGGTAGATTAACTCTTGTAATACTCATATTCATCACGATCAATCAAGCAGGAAGTAGGGTATTACCTCCATAGAGAGGGCCCAAACCTGGGTAAACATTGTGTCCCCCATCTCCTGTTACCATCGACCTCAGACGCACAGTTCGGGACCCCCTACCCGAGATCCGCCGGTTTTGACACCACATAAGCCAGTAGTGAAACCTATGGCCCCCGGATCTCTTTATTATTATATTGCATCCCTTTTATTTACATCGTATCTCGTTTACTATTTTGCAATCTTTACTTTCCAATCTATACAACAAAAATACCAAAAATATTTATCTTACTATCTTTATCAGATCTCACTTTCACAAGTGACCGTGAAGGGATTGACAACCCCTTTATCGCGTTGGCTGCGAGGTTCTTGATTGTTTGTGCAGGTACTAGATGACTTGTGTGTTATCTCCTACTGGATTGATACCTTGGTTCTCAAAAACTTAGAGAAATACTTACGCTACTTTGCTGCATCACCCTTTCCTCTTCAAGGGAAAACCAACACATGCTCAAGAGGTAGCAAGAAGGATTTCTGGCGCCGTTTCCAGGGAGATCTGCGCCAAGTCAAGACATACCAAGTACCCATCATAAACTCTTCTCCCTCAAATTACATTATTTGCCATTTGCCTCTCATTTTCCTCTCCACCACTTCTAAAACGATTTTCGAAAACCTTTGCCTTTTCTCTCACCCTTCTTTCCTTCGATCTTGTGTTACCATGTACCTTCTTTTTGCTTGCATCTTCACTTGCTAAAAGTTTATGGATCCTCATGCACTTGCTAATCTCTTTAAGAGATCCAATTATGATGAACCTATTGCTAGTGAGTTGAGTGCACTAGATTATCTTTATGAGGTTTTGCTTGAAATTCATGAATCTGAAAAGTGTGATGAATTACTTTATGAAGTGATTCACGATAGATCTTTGAATAAAAAGCATGATTGCAATGATTTTATTATAAATTCTATTGATGTAAATTGTGCTAATAATATAAAAAACCCTAAGCTTGGGGATGCTAGTTTTTCTATGTCCTTTATTTGTTTCAATGATCATGATTGGGGTGATTCTTCTTTCGATCTTGAAAATTTATTTAAGCCCCATGAAGAGTGTCAACTTTGCATGCATGTGGATCGTGCTGAAAATATTTTATGTGATAGCTATTTTGTTGAATTTGCTTATGACCCACATGTAATTATTATGAGAGAGGAAAATATGATTGTAGAAATTTTCATGTTACTAAATTACCTCTCGTTATGTTGAGATTGCTATTGTTTCTTTCCGCTTCCTTGCATATGCTAGTTTTTGCTTGCTATGATTTGTTTGCCTATAATATACCTATGCATAGGAAGTATTCTAGACTTAGATGTGTTTGTCGCATGTTTCATGATGCTCTCTTTGTGCTTCAATTCTTGTCTTTAATGTGAGCATCATTTAAATTATCAATGCCTAGCTAGGGGCGTTAAACGATAGCGCTTGTTGGGAGGCAACCCAATTTTATTTTTGTTCCTGTTCAGTAATAAATAATTTATCTAGCCTCTGTTATGATTGTGTTTTTTATGTTTTAATTAGTGTTTGTGCCAAGTAAAGCCTTTAGGATCTTCTTGGGTGATTGTTGTCTGATCTTGCTGAAAAAACAGAAAGTATGCGCTCACGAAAATAATATTCATTTTTTACCAGAGAGCGATAAAATACCAATTCCAACTGCAGTATATCAATATACAAATTATTTATGTCTTGCTATTTTTTCAGAATTTTTGGAGTAACAGAAGTATTCAAAACCTAAAGATTGATACAGACTGTTCTGTTTTGACAGATTCTGTTTTTTGTGTGTTATTTGCTTATTTTGATGAATCTATGGCTAGTATCGGGGGGTATGAACCATAGAGAAGTTGGAATATAGTAGGTTTAACACCAATATAAATAAATAATGAGTTAATTACAGTACATTAAAGTGGTGGTTTGTTTTCTTATACTAACGGAGCTCATGAGATTCTCTGTTGAGTTTTGTGTTGTGAAGTTTTCAAGTTTTTGGGTAAAGATTTGATGGATTTTGGAACAAGGAGTGGCAAGAGCCTAATCTTGGGGATGCCCAAGGCACCCCAAGGTAAAATTCAAGGACAACCAAAAGCCTAAGCTTGGGGATGCCCCGGAAGGCATCCCCTCTTTCGTCTTCGTCTATCGGTAACTTTACTTGAGGCTATATTTTTATTCACCACATGATATGTGTTTTTCTTGGAGCGTCTTGTATGATTTGAGTCTTTGCTTTTTAGTTTACCACAATCACCCTTGCTGTACACACCTTTTGGGAGGGACACACATGAATTGGAATTTATTATAATACTCTATGTGCTTTACTTATATCTTTTGAGATAGATAATTTGGCTCTAGTGCTTCACTTCTATCTTTTTAGAGCACGGTGGTGGTTTTATTTTATAGAAATTATTGATCTCTCATGCTTCATTTATATTATTTTGAGAGTCTTTTAGAACAGCATGATAATTTTCTTTGGTTATAAAATTAGTCCTAATATGATGGGCATCCAAGATGGGTATAATAAAAACTTTCATATAGAGTGCATTAAAAACTATGAGAAATTTGATACTTGATAATTGTTTTGAGATATAAAGATGGTGATATTAGAGTTGTGCTAGTTGAGTAATTTTGAAATTGATAAATACTTGTGTTGAGGTCTGTAAGTCCCGTAGCATGCACGTATGGTAACCGTTGTGTGAAAAATTTGAAGCACGAGGTGTTCTTTGAGTGCCTTCCTTATGAGTGGCGGTCGGGGACGAGCGATGGTCTTTTTCTACCAATCTATCACTCTAGGAGCATGCGCATAGTTCTTGGTTTTTATGACTTGTAGATTTTTGCAATAAGTATGTGAGTTCTTTATGACAAATGTTGAGTCCATGGATTATACGCATTGTCACCCTTCCACCATTGCTAGCCTCTTTTGTGCCGCGCAACTTTCGCCGGTACCATAAACCAATCATTTACCTTCCTCAAAACAGCCACAATACCTACCTATTATGGCATTTCCATAGCCATTCCGAGATATATTTCCATGCAACTTTCCACCGTTCCGTTTATTATGACATGCTTCATCATAGTCATATTGCTTAGCATGATCATGTAGTTGACATCGTATTTGTGGCATGGCCACCTTTCATAATATTTTATACATGTCACTCCTGATTCATTGCACATCCCGGTACACCGCCGGAGGCATTCACATAGAGTCATATTTTGTTCTAAGTATCGAGTTGTAATTCTTGAGTTGTAAGTAAATAAAAGTGTGATGATCTTCATTATTAGAGCATTGTCCCATGTGAGGAAAGGACGATGGAGGCAATGATTCCCCCACAAGTCGGGATGAGACTCCGGACGAAAAAAAGGAGGCCATAAAAAAGAGAAGGCCCAAAAAAAGAGAGAAAAAGAGAGAAGGGGCAATGTTACTATCCTTTTTCCACACTTGTGCTTCAAAGTAGCACCATGATCTTCATGATAGAGAGTCTCTTATGTTGTCACTTTCATATACCAGTGGGAATTTTTCATTATAGAACTTGGCTTGTATATTCCAATGATGGGCTTCCTCAAATTACCCTAGGTCTTCATGAGCAAGCAAGTTGGATGCACACCCACTTACTTACTTTTGTTGAGCTTTCATACACTTATAGCTCTAGTGCATCCGTTGCATGGAAATCCCTACTCACTCACATTGATATCTATCGATGGGCATCTACATAGCCCATTGATACGCCTAGTTGATGTGAGACTATCTTCCTCCCTTTTGTCTTCTCCACAACCACCATTCTATTCCACCCATAGTGCTATGTCCATGGCTCGCGCTCATATATTGCGTAAAAGTTGAAAAAGTTTGAAAAGGCTAAGTATGAAACAATTGCTTGGCTTGTCATCAGGGTTGTGCATGATGGGAGCATTTTGTGTGAGGGAGATGAAGCATGGCCAAACTATATGATTTTGTAGGTATGAGCTTTCTTTGGCTATGTTATTTTGAGAAGACATAATTGCTTGGTTAGTACGCTTGAAGTATTATTATTTTTATATCAATATTAAAATTTTGTCTTGAATCTTTCGGATCTGAACATTCATGCCACAATAAAGGAAATTACATTGAAAATTATGTTAGGTAGCATTCCACATCAAAAATTCTGTTTTTATCATTTACCTACTCGAGAACGAGCAGGAATTAAGCTCGGGGATGCTTGATACGTCTCCAATGTATCTATAATTTTTTATTGTTCCATGCTATTATATTATCTGTTTTGGATGTTTAATGGGCTTTAATATGCTCTTTTATATTATTTTTGGGACTAACCTATTAATCGGAGCCCAATGCTAGTTTCTGTTTTTTTGCCTATTTTAGTGTTTCGCGGAAAAGGAATATCAAACGGAATCCAAACGGAACGAAACCTTCGCGAGGATCTTTCTTGGAACAAACGCAAACCAGGAGACTTGGAGTTGAAGTCTGGAACTCCGTGAAGCTTCCACGAGGCAGGAGGGCGCGCCCAGGGGGTAGGCGCTCCCCCACCCTCATGGGCCCCACCGAGCTCCACCAACGTACTTCTTTCGCCTATATATACTCTTATATCCTAAAAACATCAGAGGGAGCCACGAAACCACTTTTCCACCGCTGCAACCTTCTGTACCCGTGAGATCCCATCTGGGGCCTTTTCCGGTGATCTGCCGGAGGGGGATTCGATCACGGAGGGCTTCTACATCAACACCATAGCCTCTCCGATGATGTGTGAGTAGTTTACCACAGACCCTCAAATCCATAGTTATTAGCTAGATGGTTTCTTATCTCTCTTTGGTTCTCAATACAAAGTTCTCCTCGATGTTCTTGGATATCTATTCGATGTAATACTTTTTGCGGTGTGTTTGCCGAGATCCGATAAATTGTGGATTTATGATCAAGTTTATCTATGAATAATATATGGTTCTTCTCTGAATTCTTATATGCATGATTTGATATCATTGCAAGTCTCTTCGAATTATCGGTTTAGTTTGGCCTACTAGATTGATCTTTCTTGCAATGGGAGAAGTGCTTAGCTTTGGGTTCAATCTTGCAGCGTTCTTTCCCAGTGACAGTAGGGGCAGCAAGGCACGTATTGTATTGTTGCCATCGAGGATAAAAAGATGGTGTTTATATCATATTGCTTAAGTTTATCCCTCTACATCATGTCATCTTGCTTAAAGCGTTACTCTGTTCCTATGAACTTAATACTCTAGATGCATGCTGGATAGCGGTCAATGTGTGGAGTAATAGTAGTAGATGCAGAATCATTTCAGTCTACTTAAGACGGACGTGATGCCTATGTTCATAATCATTGCCTACATATTCTCATAACTATGCGCTCTTCTATCAATTGCTCGGCAGTAATTTGTTCACCCACCGTAATACATGCTATCATGAGAGAAGCCACTAGTGAAACCTATGGCCCCCGAGTCTCTTTTTATTATATCGCATCTCTTTTATTTACATCGTATCTCGTTTACTATTTTTCAATCTTTACTTTTCAATCTATACAACAAAATACAAAAAATATTTATCTTAATATCTTTATCAGATCTCACTTTCGCAAGTGACTGTGAAGGGATTGACAACCACTTTATCGCGTTGGTTGCGAGGTTCTTGATTGTTTGTGCAGGTACTAGGTGACTTGCGTGTTATCTCCTACTGGATTGATACCTTGGTTCTCAAAAACCGAGGGAAATACCTACGCTACTTTGCTGGATCACCCTTTCCTCTTCAACGGAAAACCAACCCATGCTCAAGAGGTAGCAATGACCATAGAAGGTTTTATTCATGTAAATAGAACAATAATTATTCTTAGACTTAAATGAATAATTGTATTGCAATAAACATGATCCAATCATATTTATGCTCAGCGCAAACACCAAATAACATTTATTTTAGGTTCGACACTAATCCCGAAGGTAAAGGGAGTGTGTGATGGTGATCTTATCAACCTTGGAATCACTTCCAACTCACATCATCACCTCGCCCTTAACTAGTCTTTGTTTATTTTGCAACTCCCATTTCGAGTTACTACTCTTAGCAACTAAACCAGTATCAAATACTGACTGGTTGCTATAAACACTAGTAAAGTACACATCAATAACATGTATATCAAATATACTTTTGTTCACTTTGCCATCCTTCTTATCCGCCAAGTATCTAGGGCAGTTCCACTTCCAGTGACCATTTCCTTTGCAGTAGAAGCACTCAATTCTAGGCTTGGGTCTAGCTTTGGGCTTCTTCATGGGAGCAGCAACTTGCTTGCTATTCTTCTTTAAAGTTCCATTTTTTTCCCTTTGCCCTTTTCTTGAAACTAGTGGTCGTGTTAACCATCAACACTTGATGCTATTTCTTGATTTCTACCTTTGTTGATTTTAGCATCGCGAAGGGAATTAGTTTCGTCATCCCTTGCATATTATAGTTCATCACTAAGTTCTAGTAACTTGGTGATAGTGACTAGAGAACTTTGTCAATTACTATCTTATCTGGAAGATTAACTCCCACTTGATTCAAGCAATTGTAGTACCCAGACAATCTGAGCACATGCTCACTGGTTGAGCTATTATCCCCCATCTTGTAGGCAAAGTACTGTTAGAGGTCTCATACCTCTCGACACGGGCATGAGTATGAAATACCAATTTCAACTCTTAGAACATCTTATATGTTCCGTGGCGTTCAAAATGTTTTTTAAGTCCTGGTTCTAAGCCGTAAAGCATGGTGCACTAAACTATTAGGTAGTCATCATACCGAGCTTTGTCAAACGTTCAGAACGTCTGCCTTTGATCCTACAATAGGTCCGTCACCTAGCGGTGCATTAAGGACATAATACTTCTGTGCAGCAATGAGGATAATCCTCAGATCACGGAGCTAGTCCGCATCATTGCTACTAACGTCTTTCAACATAGTTTTCTCTAGGAACATATCATAAATAAAACGGGGAAGCTATACACGAGCAATTTGTCGGATCACGAGTTCTGGCAAACCCTTGAGGTTCGAACACTGGGGTGCGCGCGAAGGTTTTCTCCCTATCGATCCACGCCCTAGCTCTCTAAGATCTCGCAGATGAACTCGACGAACTAACAACACAGAAAGACACAAGATTTATACTGGTTCGGGCCACCGTTGTGGTGTAATACCCTACTCCAGTGTGGTGGTGGTGGATTGCCTCTTGGGCTGATGACGAACAGTTACAAGGGGAAGAACCGCCTCCTAAGGTTGAGGTGCTCTTGTGCTTGGTGGACTTGAGATGAGGTTGATCCTCTCTCGTTTCCTCTCTCTTCTCCTCTCTCTCCCTTTTTTTCCTTTTTGTCCCCCTCCACTATGGTGGCTAGTTCTACTTATATAGGCCCTGGTCCTCTTCCCAAATATTGAGCGGGAAGGGAGCCAACAACGGCCAATTCTAAAGGGGACAGCTAGTACAAGTTATCCGGACAAAAGGTGGTCTTCGCCTGCCAAAGGCTCTGGTGATGACGCCGTCTTGGGCTCCATGGTGACCTCTGTCATGTCGTCCTTCTGGTCTTGGTCTCGTTGCACCAATATGGAAACCTCTGCGCCTGTGCTTGCCCCTTGGCACCAAAGAGAAAACAAGGACACTGCGTGCGCTGGCGCCCGCCTGGTCTCGATCGTCATGGCTCACGCCACCAGGACCTCACAAGGTTTGCCTTGCCTTGGTCTCTCTGCCCCTCGTGAGCCTTCCTGGCGTGGCCGCTCCTGAGGAGGTATTGCACCATCTGTCTCGCGAGGTTTGGCCCCTCGTGAGGGTCTTGAATGCCTTGTCGATGAAGATGGGTTGTATAGACCTGCCAGCCCAGCCACGCCACGCCGTGGGCCGCAGGAAGGCAAGTCTGGGGACCCTCGTTCTCAGGATGCCGACAGTAGCCCCCGGGCCCAAGGCGCGCTCGGGCTTGGCTTCGAGGTGAACCCAAAGGGTCAAGCGCGGAGCGCCGCGGGCCCCCAAAGCCTGCGGGCTCGGTTGACGCGTGGCGGTTGATTGGACATGGGCGTCTCCGGTTCCCCATGCTGCCTCAGCAACTGCCCGACTTGACAAAAAGGCTGGTGCGGACAGCGCTTGTCTTCATTGCTACTTCCTCGCCTTGCTTCAAATCCCCTCTCTCGCTTCTTGTTGCCGGAACTTCCAGATCCGCTTCAACTTCGCTCCGCATCGGCGACCAATGGCGCCGCGCAAGGTCAAGTCCTCCTTGGCACCAGCCTTGTTCGAGCCAGCCCTCGATGCGCCCAACGTCACGGAGAAGAACCTTGCCGCCACGTGCTTGCTGATGGCGGGGGCGAGCAATGAGAGGGGGAAGACAGAGCTCAGGCTTTCCTCCGACGAGCTGGAGCCTGAGGGAAGCACCTTCTTCCCTTTCTTCACGAGCAGCATTGCCGCCGGGTTGGTTCCCCCCCTTTTCTGATTTCTTTTTCGAGGTCCTCAACCACTTTGGGTTGCAGGCGCCGCATCTCCATCCCAACTCCGTTCTTCTCTTGTCCATCTTCGCCTACTATTCCAAGGCATACCTGGGCGTGATGCTGTCCGTGGCACTGCTACGCCATTTCTTCTTCCTCCACATCACCGGTGGCCACATCTTCGGGTGCGCCAACTTCATCGCGGCCGGCCAGGCCAACTCGATCTCGAACACCGGGAAGAGGGTTGACAACATCAGGGCCAAATGGGTCATGATGAGTGCCAAGTGCACCCATCCATGCTTGGAACTGCCGACGGAGGCGCCCCGGTCTAACAAGGGGTGGTCTCGTGTTGAGCTCACCGATGAGCGGGCGTCGTTGGTGCTGGAGCAGAAGGCGAATACGAGGGAGGCGGAGCTCAATGCCAAGGCGAAGGTCCTGGCCGAAGACCGCGAGGCCTTCTTGCTTCTTGAGAAGAGGTCCAGCGTGGCGCTGAAGTCACTATACGAGAAGGGCCTGGAGAAGCTGCTGACCACCGACGAGGATGGCCTTGCTCAGCTGCTTCCCCACTTGGTGAAGGCGCTTGAGGAAGTCGTGGAGGCATCGGTCCTATGCCTGAGGTGGAGGCTCGTGCCCTTTCTTCACCTGCGCTGATGCGTGTCTTCAGTCATCTGTACCTTCGCGACCCCAATGCTTGTCTTGACGAGCTGCTGGAGCCTGTAGCTGACGAGCATTGTGCGGCCGCTGCCGCTGCCGTGAAAGGTCAGGTGGAGGCCCTGTTGAAGAAGTTCCGCGGCTTCGTCCTTGCTCCCTTGACCGGCGATGCTGCCGATCCTGCAGATGATGGTGTCCAGGAGTGACCTGCGACTGCTTTCCTATTTCATTCCTGCAATACGTATCAGGCCTTGTGGAGGCGTTAGAGCTTTCATTTGATGTTGCGAGTACAATATGTCTTATAATATTTGCTTTGAGGTTTTGCGATTTTCTTTCTATTTTCTTTGTGTTCTGCGTTGGCAGAGCCCGGCCCCGCGCATACCTCAACCACCGTTGGGCCGACCGGAGACCAGGACAGACCAAGGAGTGAGGGGCTACATGACCAGTTAGGCTCCTGAGTCGTGATGCTCAGGAGTCCCCCTTGACGTGCAAACAGCTTACAGCGAGAGTACGCGAGGATGGGTTGATGTTCTACGTCGGCAGAGCCCGGCCCCGCGCATACCTCAACCGCCGTTGGGCTGACCGGAGACTAGGACGAACCAAGGAGTGAGGGGCTACATGACTAGTTAGGCTCCCGAGTTGCGATGCTCAGGAGTCCCCCTTAACGTGCAAACAATCTCTATACCTTTGCCCTCGCCGAGGCTCGGCTCGGGAGGGGCGTGCGACGACCAGGTCCAGGAGACCTGGCTGGGTGGCGTACGCTTGGGCGTGACCCGAGCATAGCCCCCGTGCCCAGCCCCCTCGCGCGGCTCTCCCGAGGGGAGGCGTTGCGGTGAGGCCGGACGCTGAGCTTTGGGGCTCCCTGAGGTTGGTACGACTGCGAAGCCGCCCTCAGTTGTTTATCACCAGTGCGGAGCATAGTGCTTCCGCTTGTGCATAGGCATAGCCGCTCCTCGGCAGTGTCGATGGCCAGCGCGGAGCATGGTGCTTCCACATGTGTGTGGGAGGTGGCTCCCTCTGAGGAGAGCCCCCGGGGTGTGTACAGCCCCGCCCTAACACGTGGCTTGCACGGTAGGGCTCGACGAGGTGTATCTGGGCACTCGTGAGCCAGCGCGGGACTCATGAGGCCCTACCTCAAGGCGGGTTGCGCCTAGTCTTGGTTCTTGTTTGCGGTGCCGGACCTGCGAGGTGGTCAGACAACCTGCGCCGAATGAATCTCCTGAGGTTATCACGTGAGAAGGCCAAGCACCAACGGCCTCAGGAGGTGACATAAACGGGGCCGGCCCGCCAGACAGAGCTCAGCCGTTGGATTTATCGACGCTGCAGGGACGGACCCGAACACAGACATCATGCTCAATTTACTCACGCGAAGGGTCCTGAAGAAAGACGGCCGGCGCGCGGTCCCCATGATGGGTGGCGATCGGGCAAGTAGTAATCATAGGTAGATCGAACATAGAGTAGCAGGCTTAAGCAAGTGCACGAGAGATATGTGCCACTGGGTCAGGCCCGAGCGACTTGGGGATGATGCAGCCCGAGGGGCTCCCCCAACAAGGTAAGCTAAAGACATAAGAAAAGGGATATATGCCATAGGGACGGACCCAAGCGGCCTGGGAATGATGCAGCCCGAGGGGCGCTCCCAGCTGAATGAACTTGGAAAGATGTCACCTGGTCATGTTGACGAAGGAGGGTTGAGGCAGCTGAAGGTGCATGGCAAAGGGGTTGCTCCTCACGAGCCTCCGGAGCTCTGAGCCTCTGCAGGCTCTGGAGGCTCAGGTGGTTCCTTGAGGACCGTCTCCATCTCCATCAGGACGGCGTGGTGCCTGGCTTCCTAATCTGCTAGGATGCGTCGCAAGTTGCGCTAGTAGGCGGACGATACACTTGGCAGGCCAAAGGGCATGTGAACGTAGTTGTGCGGTGGGCCCTCGCAGCGTCCCACGCGCGAAGGCCAGAAAAGCTCCTGAGAATCGGCCCTGTTGAGCCCTGGAACATCGATGCAAACATGTAGCTCGGCATCCTCGCTTGGATGGGAAGCTGCGTCTCGTGAGCGGCGGTTGCCGCGCATGGACCTTGCGTCTTGCAACTCCTGGGTGGTCTTGGTGATGAACTCCTGAACGATGGGCGATCCTTGCCCTGTGCCCTCCTGAGGGAAACGTGCCATGAAGCACGCCTCCAAGTGGTGCCCGAGCGCCTCCCTCGTGATGTGGGCAAAGTCTGAGGCCTTCCAGAAGAAAGCCCCCGAGCCCTGCCTGAGAAGGGCGCCGGGCGCGCCTTCCTATGCGATGGAGGGAGACGCCCCTGGAGTGGGCGCTGATCCTGATGAGGCTTCGGCTGCGGCGTCACCCTCCTGAGGTCCTGCGCGTCGCAGCTGCTTCTTCTTCTTGGGGATGGCCTCAAGAGGGCCCTCGCCCTTGCTGTCAGGGTCGTCGGTTGCTGCAGCTTGGAAGGCACGCTCGAGAGAGAGCGTCGCATCTCTTTCTTCACATGGGACCGTGATGATCCCACTGATTCCCGGCATCTTGAGGACATTGTAGCCGTGATGGGTCACTGCCATGAACTTGGCTAGGGCTGGATACCCGAGGATGGCGTTGTACGGTAGGCGGATGTGCGCGATGTCGAAGTCGATGAGCTTGGTGCGGTAGTTCTTGCGTTCCCCGAAGGTGACAGGGAGGCGGACCTGCCCTATCGGTGTGGTAGAACCGTTGGTCACTCCTGAGAAAGGCTTGGTGGGCTGAAGCTGGTCATACGACACTTGGAGGCTGTCGAACATGTTGGCGGACAAGACGTTGAGCCATGCACCACCGTCGATGAGGGTCTTGGTAACTTGCACGTTGCTGATGACTGGGGAGCAAAGCATTGGGAGGGTGCCAGCGGTAGCTGCGCACTTGAGCTGGTCTGCCAAGTTGAACGTAATGGGGCACTGGGACCATCTGAGCGGGCGCGTGGCTTCGAGCTTGGGGAGGACTGCATTCACTTCACGAGCAAACTGCTTGAAGATACGCTGCGAGGCTGGGGCCTGGGCTTCGCCCAAGATGCAGGCGATAGCGCATGGCTCTTGGAAGCCCCCAGCTCCCTCGTCCTGATGGTGTTCGTCATTCCTTCTTGGCGGTGGTGGCAGCGGAGGGAGTCCGGCGTTGCCTTGAAGACGATCCTCATGAGGCTGATCCCTCCAAGCGCCCTCGCGAGGCTGGTCCTGCCAGCGGTCCTCACGAGGTCGATCGCGCCACTCCTAGCGCGGGCCACGGTCGTCCCAGCGTCCGCCACCACGTCCTCCTCCTCGGCCGTAGCCCCGGTCGCCGCGCTCGAGGCATCGATCAAAGCGCCCTTCGTGAATGGCCCTGAGCTCTTGACAATCGCTAGTGTTGTGGGTGTTCAGGTTGTGGAAGGCGCAGAACGGACGGCTGCCCTTGGATGACTCTGGTTGGTCTCTGCCACGCCTGGTGTCTGGTTTCGCTGCGAGCACGGCTGCTCCCTTGCGCTTCATGTCCTTGGCCTTGGCTTTCTTCTCCTCTGGGTCCGCAGTAGGGAGCTCGAGGAGAGGGAGGCGCCCCTCCTCAGCTCTAGCACACTTGGTCGCGATGTTGAAAAGCTCCAGGGTCGTGCACAGCTCTTCATGGATGGCGAGCTCCTCCTTCATCTTGACGTCGCGGACGCCATCAGAGAACACAGAGATGATGGCCTCATCGGTCACCTTGGGGATCTTGATCCGTGCGTTGTTGAAGCGCTGAATGTACTTTTGCAGGGTCTCTCCTAGCTGTTGCTTGATGCGGCACAGGTCGCCCGCGACAGGGGGGGCGATCGCGAGTGCCCTGGAAGTTGGCGATGAAGCGGGTGCGCATTTCGTCCCAGGAGGAGATTGAGCCCAGAGGTAGGTTCAGGAGCCAGGAGCGGGCGCCTTCCTTGAGAGCCACGGGGAACCAGTTCGCCATGACCTTCTCGTCCCCGTTGGACGCTTCGATGCTCAGCTCGCTGAGTTGCAAGAACTCCTCGGGGTCGGGGGTGCCGTCGTAGCGAGGAGGCAGATCTGGCTGGAACTTGCCCGGCCAGGCGACGCTACATGGCTCTGGGGTGAAGGCGCGGCAGCTAGCTATGGTCACCGGGACCCGCCTTGGGGGTGGAGCTTGGTCTTGATGGGGTCCGTGCCCTGCCGCTACAGGTGGCGCGCAGACTTGCCGCAGCAGCCGGTCCTGGCGTGGTGGCGCGAGGAGCGGCGGAGCGTTTTGTTGCGGCCGAGGGACTTCTTGATAGCTTCTCTCTTCACACGCGGGCGCGAGCCGCGGCGGGTCGCGTCGCGAAGCCGCGCGTCTTGGTGCCAAGGCGCCGTCTTGGGGCTGAGGTGGTGGAGGTGCTCCGTGAGCTACGTCACTCGTAGCTCACGGAGGGCGAGGCGGAGAGAGGGACCTTGTAGGGGAGCCCCCTGTGGCGCGGACTCGACGATGCGGTCGAGCCAGTCCTCATAGAGGTTGTCGACCGGACGGTAGCACAGGAGCTCATGCGCCATGAGGAGCGCAGCCCGCGCATCCATGGGAGGGCGACGTGCATGGGAAGAAGAACCGGCCGGGTTAAGTGATGGAATGGCGGTGCGGCTGTCCCGCCGCACCGAGGGGTGCAGCGAGGATGCTTGCTGCTCGTTCCCCGCCGAGCCGGTGGCGGCAGGCGACGGGGAACGACGAGGCGGCCCGCCATCGGGAGCCGTCTGAGCAACGTGGGCGGCGAGGGCAGCCCGGCGCTCGGCACGAGCGCGGCGAGCGTCTGCCATGGAGACGACGAAGCGATGGAGCATGAGCGACGGAAGGAAGCTTCAGTGCACCCCTACCTGGCACGCCAAATGTAGGATCACGGGTTCTGGCAAACCCTTGAGGTTCTAACACTGGGGTGCGCGCGAAGGTTTTCTCCCTATCGATCCATGCCCTAGCTCTCTAAGATCTCGCAGATGAACTCGATGAACTCACAACACAGAAAGACACAAGATTTATACTGGTTCGGGCCACCGTTGTGGTGTAATACCCTACTCCAGTGTGGTGGTGGTGGATTTCCTCTTGGGCTGATGAAGAATAGTTACAAGGGGAAGAACTGCCTCCTGAGGTTGAGGTGCTCTTGTGCTTGGTGAACTTGTGATGAGGTTGATCCTCTCTCGTTTCCTCTCTCTTCTCCTCTCTCCCCTTTTTCCTTTTCGCCCCCCTTCACTGTGGTGGCTAGTTCTACTTATATAGGCCCTGGTCCTCTTCCCAAATATTGAGCGGGAAGGGAGCCAACAACGGCCAATTCGAAAGGGGACAACTAGTACAAGTTATCCTGACAAAAGGTGGTCTTCGCCTGCCAAAGGCTCTGGTGATGATGATGTCTTGGGCTCCATGGTGACCTCCGTCCTGCCGTCCTTCTCGTCTTGGTCTACTTGCACCAATATGGAAACCTTAGCTTCATGCCTCGGTACTCCTCATCTGCGCTTGCCCCCTTGGCACCAAAGAGGAAACAAGGACACCGCGCGCTGGCGCCCGCCTGGTCTCGATCGTCATGGCGCACGTCACGAGGCCCTCACAAGGTTTGCCTTGCCTTGGTCTCTCCGCCCCTCGTGAGCCTGCCTGGTGTGGCCGCTCCTAAGGAGGTCTTGCGCCATCCGCCTCGCGAGGCTTGGCCCCTCGCGAGGGTCTTGAATGCCTTGTCGATGAAGATGGGCCATACAGACCTGCTAGCCCAGCCACGCCGTGGGCCGCAGGCAGGCAAGTCTGGGGACCCCCGTTCCCAGGACGCTGACACAATTGATCTGCAACATAAATATGCAAATACTATTAGGACTAAGTTCATGATAAATTAAAGTTCAATTAATCATATTACTTAAGAACCCCCACTTAGACATCCCTCTAATCATCTAAGTGATCTTGTGATCCATATCAACTAAACCATGTCCGATCATCACGTGAGATGGAGTAGTTTTCAATAGTGAACATCACTATGTTGATCATATCTACTATATGATTCACGCTCGACCTTTCGGTCTCATTGTTCCGAGGCCATATCTGCATATGCTAGGATCGTCAAGTTTAACCTGAGTATTATGCATGTGCAAAACTGGCTTGCACCCGTTGTATGTGAACGTAGACCTTATCACACCCGATCATCACGTGGTGTCTCAGCACGAAGAACTGTCGCAACAGTGCATACTCAGGGAGAACACTTATACCTTGAAATTTTAGTAAGGGTCATCTCATAATGCTACCGTCGTACTAAGAAAAATAAGATGCATAAAAGATAAACATCACATGCAATCAAAATATGTGACATGATATGGCCATCATCATCTTGTGCCTTTGATCTCCATCTCCAAAGTACTGTCATGATCTCCATCATCACCGGCATGACACCATGATCTCCATCATCTTGATCTTTATCAACGTGTCGTCACATGGTCGTCTCGCCAACTATTGCTTTTGCAACTATTGCTATCGCATAGCGATAAAGTAAAGCAATTATATGGCGCTTGCATCTTATGCAATAAAGAGACAACCATAAGGCTCCTGCCAGTTGCCGATAACTTTAAAAAAACATGATCATCTCATACAACAATTTATATCTCATCACGTCTTGACCATATCACATCACAACATGCCCTTCAAAAACAAGTTAGAGGTCCTCTACTTTGTTGTTGCAAGTTTTACATGGCTCCTACGGGTTGAGCAAGAACCGTTCTGATCTACTCATCAAAAACCACAACACGGTATAGTGATTGCTTTCTGATATTCAGAAAGAACCATGTTCATTGAATCCGATTCAACTAAAGTTGGAGAAACTGACACCCGCTAGCCACCTGTGTGCAAAGAACGTCGGTAGAACCAGTCTCATGAACACGGCCATGTAATGTCGGTCCGGGCCGCTTCATCCAACAATACCGCTGAATCAAGAAACAACTAGTGACGGCAAGCAATATGTATATACACATGCCCACAACTCCTTTATGTTCTACTCATGCATATAACATCTACGTATAAACATGGCTCTGATACCACTATTGGGGAACGCAGTATTTCAAAAATTATCCTACGATCACGCAAGATCTATCTAGGATATGCATAGCAATGAGAGGGGGGAGTGTGTCTACGTACCCTCGTAGACCGAAGCGGAAGCATTAAGTAACGTGGTTGATGTAGTCAAACATCTTCGCGATCCAACCGATCAAGTACCGAACGCACGGCACCTCCGCGATCTGCACATGTTCAGCTCGGTGATGTCCCTAGAACTCTAGATCCAGCTGAGGTCGAGGGAGAGTTTCGTCAGCACGACGGCATGGTGACGGTGATGATGAAGTTACCGATGCAGGGCTTCGCCTAAGCACTACGACAATATGACCGAAGTGTGTTTATGTGGAGGGGGGCACCGCACATGGCTAAAACAATTGTCAACTTGTGTGTCTGTGGGGTGCCCCCCTCCCTGTATATAAAGGAGTGGAGGAGGGGGCTGGCCGGCCTCCTATGGCACGCCCCAAGGGGGGAATCCTACTCCTACTGGGAGTAGGTTCCCCCCTTTCCTAGTCCAACTAGGAGGGGGGAAGGGAAGAGGGAGAGAAAGGAAAGGGGGGTCGGCCCCCTTCCCAATTCAGATTGGGCTTGGGGGCGCGCCCCACCTCTTGGCCACTTCCTCCTCTCTTCCACTAAAGCCCATGTAGGCCCATTAAGCCCCCAGGGGGGTCCGGTAACCCCCGGTACTCAGGAAAATGCCCGAACTAATCTGAAATATTTCCGGTCTCCAAACATAACCTTCCAATATATCAATCTTCATGTCTCGACCATTTCGAGACTCCTCGTCATGTCCGTGATCACATCCGGGACTCCGAACAACCTTAGGTACATCAAATCATATAAACTCATAATACCAATCGTTATCGAACGTTAAGTGTGCGGACCCTACGGGTTCGAGAACTATGTAGACTGTTGGGGAATGCAGTAATTTCAAAAACATTCCTACGCACACGCAAGATCCATCTAGGTGATGCATAGCAATGACAGGGCAGAGTGTTGTCCACTTACCCTTGTAGACCGTAAGCAGAAGCGTTATGACAACGCGGTTGATGTAGTAGTACGTCTTCACGATCCGACTGATCCTAGCACCGAAGGTATGGCACCTCAGCGATCTGCACACGTTCAGCTCAGTGACGTCCCACGAACTCTAGATCCAGCTGAGGTTAAAGGAGAATTTCGTCAGCACGACGGCGTGATGACGGTGATGATGAAGTTACCGACGCAGGGCTTCGCCTAAGTGTGACAGCCTGGGTTTTGCCCTTTCTTATTTGCTTGATTTTTCATTTGAATTTTTTTGAAACTTGGAGTTTCTGAATCTTTTCATATGGACTTAAACACTTGGGAATCCTTGGCTTTCACCCAAGTGCTTCACTTCCCTCCTAAATCATCATTTCACTTCTGACCCACCAAAAAATAATCTTTGGAATATTTTTCTTAAATGAAAAATATTCATTTTCTTTCCAAAAACCCTAAGCCAGATCTGTTTGCTTCAAAGCAACCCCAATTTTTATGGCTTGGAAAAATCTGAGATAATTCACAAATATTCTGTGAACCCTAGTGCACCTTCCTGAGAAAAAATATTTCATCACTTTTTGGAATATTTTTGCTACAGAAAATCTTTTCTATTCTGGACAAAAATGGTGGTTTCTACAGCAACTACCATTTTAATTGCTCCATTTGACCTGAACTTTCTTGTGCATCTTTACCTTAGTAACTTATCACTAGCCTCCAAAGCACAGCTTCAAACTCCAAGCCATTTGACCATAGTAACATCACCAAGTTACTGACCAGAAACTTACTTGGTGTGTGAAAACTTCTCTACTGCACCTGGATCCAAACCAAATCGTGGTAACACTCAAAACTATCACGAATAACATGCCAGACATTGAGTTTTTGCTTAGATCGACCTGATGTCATAGTTCACGCAGTGACCGCGTTCATCCAGGCATGCTGGCATGCAGCCGACGCGCTCTGCGACGCGCCCGAGCCTCTGTTGCTCGCGTGCATGCTTCCCCGCCTGCCCAACCATGCCAACCCACGCACCATCATCGTCTCAATGTTCTTAACTCCTCTCTGGCGCTCACCGACGCCGGAGCTCGCCGCAGTGAGCATGGGCAAGGTCCGGCCAGCCCAACAGTGCGGAGCGCACTGTGCTCATCGCCATCCTCTTGATCCTGTGCTCGTCTCCGCCCGCCCACAGTGGCCATGTGACCTTCGTCGCCTTCTCCCCCTCTCACTGACGCCGCTTATTGCCGGGCGCCGTGGACAGGTGTCCACTAGCGGAGCCCGGAGCACCCTCGTCGCTCGCCTATAAATAGAGCCCTCCCCAGCCTCCTCGAGCACCATCCAGCCCTCACACACACCCCACGATCGAGTAGGAAGCTGGAGCCCGGACGGGCAGGCCTCGGGCCGCCATCCCCGAGGTCGAGCTCACCGGCGATCCCCTTTGGTCGCCGTAGTAGCTCTAGCCCCTCCCAGGCCTGGGCGACCCCTCCAGGGCTTCCGCCTCTCTCCGATGAGGACGTCTCGCCCGCTTGGAGCCCCTGGAGTGGCCTCTGCTCGCCGCCTTCCTCAACTCCGGCGACCTCCACGTTTTGCCTCCGCTTGCGAGGTTGATTCCGACGCCGTCCGACCGCCCCTAGCTATGCTACGGGTACGGGCAGGTGCGCCTCAACCCCCTCTTGCCATACCTCCCTCTTGTTTGGGCCAAGGAGCCCTCGTCGCCGGCAAGAGCTCTGGCGAAGCCGCGGCCCCCTCTGTTTCCTTCTTCCTCTTCCCCACCGGACTAGCGGGGCCCGCTAGTCAGCCACTCAGTACCCGTGCGAAGCGGTACGAGTGGTGGCGCCCCTGGGCTTTACGCCTTCGACGTCACCCCCCCCCCCAGTCTATTTCTTTTATTCAAATTCATTTGAATTTACAGAACACTTCAAACAGTTATAACTTTTCAACCATAAGTCCAAATGAATTGATTCTTTTTGCATTGTGTTCTTTGATAAGAAATCTAGCAGCTCACCAAAGATGAGATTTTTCTGAGCTGTCTAGAATTTCTGGTGAATTTCAGAAGTGTTCTTGATATTTTTCTTTTTGTGTTTAAAATTATTTTCAGAAGGTGAAGCTTGTCTTGAGGATGACCAGGAGGCTTGTGAACCTCATCTGCACTAAGGCAAGCCACAGCAACATTTTCTTGGTGCCATTTCAATAATTTTGATTCTCTTACTTGAACCAAATGATTAATCCATGAATTTAAATGATTATGGAGTTATTTATATTCTGTTAAATATTGGTTAGTTGTTATACTTGATTTACAGAATGGGTGAAACTAGTTTAGTGGATAAAGCAAGATAAGATTTATTTGAGGTGATGTTAGAAATAATTTCGTTATGCATGTTAGCAATTATTTAAAGCTATATTTTTTCCCTCTTAGATTGATAAAAATTAGTTAGAAAATGTTATTTTAAATACTTGTTTAATCATATTACTTGTCTTGCAGAATGTTTGAACCCATCTTAGTGATAAAGAAAGTAAGAGTTGTTGATAGTGAAATCTTTTTGACAAGCATATGAGAAATTTATCGGAGTTACTTTCTTTCGTAAGAAATCAATAAAACTTGTTGCAAAATAGTTTGGTTAAGTTGTGAGTTATTTGAGAAAGTAGAGTAATTTGAGTTGTTGACGTTATGCTTGGTGTGTATAAGGATGACATCGGTCATTTTTTATCACTATATGATGAATGTGTTGTTTTGCATTTCATGGCATGCTATGACACCGGTCATTTTTAGTTTAAAGTTAAACCTGAATATAACTCAACTTGAATATATCGTTGACTGGGTCATGGTGCCGCTGAATCGAGTTTCTTTCCAGTGCAACCACATTTGCCTTTGTGGGAAGGCCTTGATTCGGTCCATTGACACGGCCTCTGGTCGGTGCCTCCATCTAGGGAAGGTTATGTCGTGCTTGCCCTGGCCCGGTAAGCGGACATAATCTTGTGTGCTCGTTGATGAGATTATGGTACCGAGTCCCTGAGTGGGAGTGTTTTGACCACGACAGTGGTCGGGGTGTCTTTGGTAGACACGGGGCCACCCAGGACCAACCCGTTGGGGATTTGGGTCGGAGTGGCCGGGAGAGTGTTGTGGCAATGGAGGGGTTTTGATGGAATGCCGTTGGTCCACCCGAATGGGAGTGCGAGGCCATGGGTTCCGTGGTGTGGGTACAATGTGCTACCTCTGCAGAGTGTGTAATCTATCGATAGCCGAGTCCACGGTTATGGACACCTCATAGTAGGTCCCACCATGAGTCAATGTTTAATAAAAATTGCACACTAAGATATGAACTTTGCATTGTTGATGGATGGCAGAAAGGCCATCGAGGCATTTGGGACCAAATGATGGTCGTGGTTGTGATCGCTGTAAGGATCACGAGTTGTTCTTGAGAATGACCACTTTGGTGGTGTGTTTGTGATCTAGAGATGATCACGGTTGGTAAGCTGTCCCGAGGGACGTTCGAGCATGATCATAGCATGTTGACATATAGTGTTGCATTTTTAATAATTGGTTAAATATCATGATATTGTTTGTTATTATGATTATGACTTTTGTGAGCTTGCAAGTACATTCAATGTACTGACCTGGCGTGTCATGCCAGATTTTAGGAAAGTATCGTTGGAGAGGAGCATTGTTCGAGTCTAGATCGTGTCCACATCGGTGTCCCTATGATATGGAGCTTCCGCCACGACGTTATTCCGCTGCCACGTAGTTGTTAGGGTCGAGGCCCCTTTATGTTCACTAAATAATGTACATATTGTTCAGCCGCACCGAGTGTGCCGCTTGGCCTCGACAGCTGTTGTAATGTAACTCTGTTCCGCTAGGATCAATAAAGCGGTTGTTATTCTGTACCAAGATGTTGTGTGTTGCTAGAAGACATGGTCTCTTGGCTGACAATGCATGGTAAACCGGTCGCTCTGAGCTGTGGTGCCACAACGGTTGGTATCAGAGCCGCGCTGACTGTAGGCCATGCTAGACTACGACGCGCTAGATACGAGTTTTAGTTGAGTGCCGGTAGTAATTTGTGCTGATTATTGAGTTGCATGCATTTGTTTTATATATTTTTATGCTAACCTGCTAATGGTTGTGGGTGTAAATGGCTCCGTTGTCGTATCCGTTCCAGTTGCAGCCGATGCCGTACACGTCACCGCACCTCCTTCGCAACGTGTGGCGTCGGCTGTACCCTCTCGGAGACGACCTAGTCTATCGTGTGTACCGGGAGCATCTAGCTGATTCAGTATATGAGTATCACGCAGTGGTCACTCTGCGCACTAGTTCTGATTCCAGCTCTTACACTCGCACTTCTCGGAGCGGTTATGCCTCCACCGCTTCTCAGGCTGTCCAGTTTGCTACATTCAAGGTCCTTGTCGAGCTTCGCTACAACGAGGTCCGAATGCAGAACCACCTAGGTTTCTACTACTACCCATCTCTGCACGACAACGGTCGTGTCCATTTCCCTCTCATTGATCCGGAGTCTGATAGTGTTGCTAGCCACCTTGCTCGTTATATCACTGCTAGCTATCTCATGATCCACGAGCTGGCTCGAGAGCTGACTCGTACTCTTACTGCTTTAGCCACTACTTTGGTCACTTCTAGATCCGCCACTACTCCGTCTTCACTGGGATTTACCCCTTATGTCCCAATCAGTTCTAGCTCCCCTATTTCGTCGGTTACTCCCCCGAGTAGCACGGGCGTCTCGGCCGCGAACCCTCTCAGTACTCCTGTCGAGTGGGTCTCACTTCTCGCTACCCCTGTAGCCCCGATGCTTCATCCTACCCCTGCCCCTGAGGGAGAGCCCTCGAGGCAGCGTCGTCGTGTTACCTTTAACCCGGAGGTTTCCGTTAACCACGTCAGTTCGGGATCCGAGACCACTTCAGGGGAGGATGCCGCAGCACCAGCAGAGCAGTAGTATCTTTGAGTATTCGCAGTTGTCTGGATGATGTATGGATGTAGTCATACGAGTCATGATGTTTCATTGCCTGTATGAGAGTAGTGAACCAGTCATGTTGTTTACTTTTCATGTATGAGTCTATGTATAATTATGTTGAGACTTTATTCGCCGTATTTTTCGCTCTTCTGCTTTCTTCCGGGATTTGTCGCTGGCTTTTCCCCAATTTTATTCTTGGGTGTTTCTCATCTCGATTGTGTTGTCTTGGGAAAAATTCACAATAGGATGACGCGGGGAGGTAGCAGTAGCAACGTTTGTGAGGGAACTCCTGTTCGTCGTTCCGCACGACAGGCAGGACATTCTCCCGAGCCGTACGTTCAGCCACCACGTCCACCGCCTGATCCTCCCTCCACCGAGCAAAGTCTGTGTATGTTTGAAGAAAAAAGGAACAATGATCTGATTGAAATATTGAGAAGTGTTCAAGCTATGGTTGGACAGAATGGAAACCAGAATGGTCATCGCTCAAAGCTGTCAGATTTTCAGAGGACCAATCCACCCAGTTTCAGTCAGATTGTTGACCCAATGGATGCAGACGATTGGTTACGCACAATGGAGAAAAAGCTTGAGATTGCACGTACTGAAGGAAATGATAAAGTTCCATTTGTAACTCATTACCTTGAAGGCGCAGCTGCCATATGGTGGGAAAATACAAAGGCCATGTGGCCGATTGATGAGGAAATCACCTGGGAGAAATTTAAGGATAAGTTCCGAAAATATCATATCCCTACTGGAGTTATGAAGGCCAAGCAGCGTGAATTTCTCGCGCTCGTCCAAGGAAATCAGTCTGTGGCTGAATATCTGCAAAAATTCAATCATTTGGCCCGTTACTCTCTGTATGACGTGGCCACCGAAGAAAGGAAGATTGACAGATTTCTTGGAGGTTTAAATCCACAACTTCGGTGTGCTCTCAGTATGTTTGATTTCACGGATTTCCAAACTCTGGTGGACAAGGCGTTCATTGCTGAACGGGAGCACAAGCTTATATCCGATAATAGGCCTGCTAACGACAACAAGCGCAAGTTTGAGCCAAAGAAGGATGGGCCACCTATGCAAAAGGCTCGTACCTGGCAGCAGACTCGGGTGGAATACATGCCAAATTGGCAGCAGAATGTTAACAAGACCACCACCCAAGTCAAGAATATTGTGACCAATCCAATGCATGAGGAGCGTCAACGCAGTAATTCTTGTTTCATTTGCGGGCAGCATGGACATTATGCCAAGCAGTGCCCCAATAACAACAAGACGAATGCCTAAGTCGGCCGCAAGTCAATTTTATGGAGTTGCGGCCAAATCAGCAAAACTTCACCGGGCACGTGCATCATATCTCCGCCGATGAAGCCCAAGAAAAGCCAGAAGTCGTCATTGGTATGTTTTCTGTTAATGACATACCTGCCATAATTTTATTTGACACTGGGGCTTCCCATTTTTTATTTCTTAGAGTTTTGCCGCCCAAAACAATTTTCCTTGCACAATTTTGGGCAAAAATATGCTGGTACAAACCCCGGGATCCATAATCAAGAGCAATCTGGTCTGCCGTGATCTGGAGATCAATATCAACGGGGTCCGCTTTCCAACATCTCTGATAATCCTTGAGTCTGAAAAGTTGGATATTATATTGGGTATGAATTGGTTGACCAAATATCAAGTTTGCATAAACTGTGCAACCCGAGAAGTCAATCTGACCAGTCTGGATGGGCAGCTCACCAAATTCTATGCTCGCGAGAATATACCTAAGCCAGAATTAGTGTGCACTATTATGGTTGAATTGGAATTTATTCCTGTGGTTAGTGAGTACCCTGATGTGTTTCCAGAAGAACTGCCAGGCATGGCACCAAATTGGGAACTGGAGTTTGGCATAGATCTTGTGCCCGGAACCGCACCGTTATACAAGAAGTATTACCGGATGCCCTCCTCAAAATTAGTGGAGCTAAAGAAACAGCTTGACGAATTACTCTAGAAAGGTTATATTCGTCCCAGATCTTCACCGTGGGGATCACCTGCAATTTTCATGGGCAAAAAGGATGGTAGTCTCCGTATGTGCATAGATTACCGCCAGCTGAATGAGGTCACCATAAAAAATAAATACCCGCTGCCAAGGATTGATGATCTGTTTGATCAGCTCAGTGGGGCTAAGGTATTCTCTAAAACGATTTATGGACCGGATATCATCAGCTTAAGATTGAAAAGGAAGATATTCCTAAGACCACATTCACTACTCAGTACGGTCTTTACGAATATACCGTGATGTCCTTTGGTCTCACCAATGCCCCTGCTTTCTTCATGCATATGATGAACAAAGTATTTATGGACTTCCTCGACAAATTCGTGGTAGTCTTCATCGATGACATCCTCATTTACTCCAAGGGTGAAGAAGAACACAAGGATCACCTCCGAGCAGTACTACAACGGCTCCGCGACCATCAGCTATACGCCAAGTTCAGTAAGTGCAAATTTTGGCTCAAGAAAGTTGGGTTTCTCGGACATGTACTATCCGCCGAAGGTATAGCTGTGGACCCGAGCAAAGTAAAGGATGTGCTCGATTGGGTACCACCCACGACCGTGACACAGATCCAGAGTTTCCTTGGATTAGTTGGATACTATCATCGTTTTATTGAAGGGTTTTCCAAAATTGCTAAACCCATGACGGAGCTGCTCAAAAAGGATACAAAGTTTAAGTGGACAAAGGATTGTGAGAAGAGTTTTAATGAGCTGAAGATACAACTGACAACCGCACCTATATTGACTCTTCCAGACATTTATCGCAGCTTTGATGTGTACTGCGATGCCTCCAGACAAGGTATTGGTTGCGTGTTGATGCAAGACAGCAAGGTAGTAGCATATGCATCGTGACATCTACGACCTCATGAGGGAAATTATCCTACTCATGATTTGGAATTGGCTGTAGTGGTTCATGCATTAAAAATTTGGAGACACTACCTCATTGGAAAAAGGTGCCAAATTTTTACCGACCACAAAAGCCTCAAGTACATTTTCACTCAGCCAGATTTAAATCTCCGTCAGCGAAGATGGTTAGAGTTGGTCAAGGATTATGACCTTGGAATAAATTACCATCCAGGCAAGGCCAACATCGTTGCTGATGCGCTCAGTAGAAAGCCCGTCAGCTTAAATGTCATGTTAAAATCATTGCCCACCAAATTCCAAGAGGAGATCGCTCAGCTCAACTTGGTCATCATAGAGGCTGACCTCGCTAATATTTTGGAAGTTACCCCCACACTTGAGATGGAGATCTACAAGGCACAGCCAGCTGACACCAACCTACAAAGACGTGCCAAGGGCCAGATGGCAAAGCAGGCCTTTGACTTCTCCAAGGACGAATTTGGTACCCTCCGATTCCGTGGACACATTTGTGTGCCAAATCAACCAGACTTGAAGAAGAAAATCCTGTTATAAGCCCACGAATCGGCATATTCCATTCACCCGGGAGGTACGAAAATGTATGAGGACCTTAGACAAATATTCTGGTGGGATGGAATGAAGAAAGACATTGCCTATTTTGTAGCCTGTTGCGACATATGCAATAAGGTGAAAGCAGATCATCAGAAGCCAGCCAGACTTCTCCAACCGCTGCCAGTTTCACAGTGGAAATGGGATGACGTTTGCATGGATTTCATCACAGGATTGCCTAGGACTCAGCGAGGCAAGGATGCAATCTGGGTTATAATAGACACCCTGACCAAGGTTGCTCATTTCATTCCGATCAGCACCAGATACAGAGCAAATGAACTTGCCCAACTGTATGTATCCAGGATCGTCAGTCTGCATGGAGTACCCCTGAACTATCACTTCTGGCCGAGGTTCTTTGTTTACCTCCGCATTTTGGCCCCGTCTCCATCAATCCTTAGGGACAGCACTGAAATATAGTATTGCCTATCACCCTCAGACAGATGGACAGACAGAGCGGGTAAACCAAACACTCGAAGATATGTTGCGAGCCTGTGTGCTAGCCAAAGGTGCTAAATGGGAAGACTGCTTGCCGTATGCCGAGTTCTTTTATAACAACAGTTTCCAGACCAGTCTAAAGATGTCACCATATGAAGCTCTGTATGGCCGTAAGTGTCGCACTCCTCTAAATTGGTCTCAGACTGGAGATAGCCGTATCTTCAGAACGGATCTCATGCTGGAAGCTGAGAAACAAGTTAGGAAAATCCGAGACAGACTGCAATTGGCCAAATCTCGACAAAAAAGTTATTATGATGCCAAACATCGGCAGGTCAGTTTTGAACCCGGAGAACACGCATACCTCCGAGTCACTCCTATGAAAGGAGTCAAGAGATTTCAGACTCATGGAAAGCTGGCACCCAGATTCATTGGTCCATTCCCGATTATGTCTCGAGTGGGAATTGTTGCATATCAACTGGAACTACCCCCGAAATTGGCAGACATACACAACGTGTTCCATGTTTCGCAATTGAGACGATGCATATCCCCGCCTGAGGAAAGAACTACAACGGCTGAGATAGAATTGGCAAAATATTTAACTTATGAAGAAAGACCGTTCAAAATTTTGGATCAGATGGAAAGGGTCACTCGCAGTAAAGTCAGAAAATTTTACAAGGTTCAGTGGGAGCATCACACAGAGTCAGAAGCAACTTGGGAGCAGGAAGAATTCCTTAGGGATCAGTATCCAGAGTGGTTTTCCCAAGCAACCGAATCTCGAGGACGAGATTCATTCTAAGTGGGGGAGGTTTGTGACAGCCTGGGTTTTGCCCTTTCTTATTTGCTTGATTTTTCATTTGAAATTTTTTGAAACTTGGAGTTTCTGAATCTTTTCTTATGGACTTAAACACTTGGGCATCCTTGGCTTTCACCCAAGTGCTTCACTTCCCTCCTAAATCATCATTTCACTTATGACCCACCAAAAAATAATCTTTGGAATACTTTTCTTAAATGAAAAATATTCATTTTCTTTCCAAAAACCCTAAGCCAGATCTGTTTGCCTCAAAGCAACCCCAATTTTTATGGCTCAGAAAAATCTGAGATAATTCACAAATATTCTGTGAACCCTAGTGCACCTTCCTGAGCAAAAATATTTCATCACTTTTTGGAATATTTTTGCTACAGAAAATCTTTTCTATTCTGGAAAAAAATGGTGGTTTCTACAGCAACTACCATTTTACTTGCTCCATTTGACCTGAACTTTCTTGTGCATCTTTACCTTAGTAACTTATCACTAGCCTCCAAAGCACAGCTTCAAACTCCAAGCCATTTGACCACAGTAACATAACCAAGTTACTGACCAGAAACTTACTTGGTGTGTGAAAACTTCTCTACTACACCTGGATCCAAACCAAACCGTGGTAACACTCAAAACTACCACGAACAACATGCCAGACATTGAGTTTTTGCTTAGATCGACCTGATGTCATTGTTCACGCGGTGACCACGGTTCGTCCAGGCCTGCTGGCATGCAGCCGACGCGCTCTGCGACACACTCGAGCCTCTGTTGCTCACGTGCTCGCTTCCCCGCCTGCCCAACCATGCCAACCCTCACCACCATCATCGTCTCAACGTTCTTAACTCCTCCCTGGCGCTCGCCGACGCTGGAGCTTGCCGCAGCGAGCACGGGCAAGGTCCGGCCAGCCCAACAATGCGGAGCGCACTGTGCTTCTTGCCATCCTCTTGATCCTGTGCTCTTCTCCACCCGCCCACAGTGGCTGCGTGACCTCCGTCGCCTTCTCCCCCTCTCACTGACGCCGCTCGTCACCGGGCGCTATGGACAGGTGTCCACCGGCGGAGCCCGGAGCACCCCCGCCGCTTGCCTATAAATAGAGCCCTCCCCAGCCTCCTCAAGCACCATCCAGCACTCACACACACCCCACGATCGAGTAGGAAGCCGGAGCCCGGTCGGGCAGGCCTCGGGCTGCCGTCCCCGAGCTCGAGCTCGCCGGTGATCCCCTCTAGTCGCCGCAGTAGCTCCAGCCCCTCCAAGGCCTGGGCGACCCCTCCAGGACCTCCGCCTCTCTCCGGTGAGGCCGTCTCGCCCGCTTGGAGCCCCTGGAGTGGCCTCTTCTTGCCGTCTTCCTCAACTCCGGCGACCTCCACGTTCTGCCTCCGCTTGCGAGGTTGATTCTGACGCCGTCCGACCACCCCTAGCTACGCTACGGGTATGGGCAGGTGTGCCTCAACCCCCTCTTGCCATCCCTCCCTCTCGTTTGGGACAAGGAGCCCTCGTCGCCGGCGAGAGCTGGCCCCCTCTGTTTCCCTCTCCCTCTTCCCCCACCTGACTAGCGAGGCCCGCTAGTCAGCCACTCAGTATGTGCGCGAAGCGGTACGAGTGGTGGCGCCCCTGGGCTTTACGCCTTCGACGTCACCCCCAGTCTATTTCTTTTATTCAAATTCATTTGAATTTACAGAACACTTCAAACAGTTATAACTTTTCAACCATAAGTCCAAATGAATTGATTCTTTTTGCATTGTGTTCTTTGATAAGAAATCTAGCAGCTCACCAAAGATGAGATTTTTCTGAGCTGTCTAGAATTTCTGGTGATTATAAGAAGTGTTCTTGATATTGTCTTTTTGTGTTTAAAACTATTTTCAGAAGGTGAAGCTTGTCTTGAGGATCACCAGGAAGCTTGTGAACCTCATCTGCACTAAGGCAAGCCACAGCAACATTTTCATGGTGCCATTTCAATAATTGTGATTTTCTTACTTGAATGAAATGATTGATCCATGCATTTAAATGATTATGGAGTTATTTATATTCTGTTAAATATTGGTTAGTTGTTATGCTTGATTTACAGAATGGGTGAAACTAGTTTAGTGGATAAAGCAAGATAAGATTTATTTGAGGTGATGTTAGAAATAATTTTGTTATGCATGTTAGCAATTATTTAAAGCTATATTTTGCCCTCTTAGATTGATAAAAATTTGTTAGAAAATGTTCTGTTAAATACTTGTTTAATCATATTACTTGTCTTACAGAATGTTTGAACCCAACTTAGTGATAAAGAAAGTAAGAGTTGTTGATAGTGAAATCTTTTTGACAAGCATATGAGAAATTTATCGGAGTTACTTTCTTTCGTAAGAAATCAATAAAACTTGTTGCAAAATATTTTGGTTAAGTTGTGAGTTATTTGAGCAAGTAGAGTAATTTGAGTTGTTGACGTTATGCTTGGTGTGTATAAGGATGACATCGGTCATTTTTTTAATCACTATATGATCCATGTGTTGTTTTGCATTTCATGGCATGCTATGACACTGGTCATTTTTAGTTTAAAGTTAAACCTGAATATAACTCAACTTGAATATACCATTGACTGGGTCATGGTGCCGCTGAATCGAGTTTCTTTCTAGTGCAACCACATTTGCCTTTGTGGGAAGGCCTTGATTCAGTCCATTGACACGGCCTCTGGTCGGTGCCTCCATCTAGGGAAGGTTATGTCGTGCTTGCCCTGGCCCGGTAAGCGGACATAATCTTGTGTGCTCGTTGATGAGATTATGGTACCGAGTCCCCGAGTGGGAGTGTCCCCGGGTGGGAGTGTTTTGACCACGAAGGTGGTCGGGGTGTCTTTGGTAGACACGAGGCCACCCAGGACCAGCCCGTGGGGGATTTGGGTCGGAGTGGCCGGGAGAGTGTTGTGGCAATGGAGGGGTTTTGACGGAATGCTGTTGGTCCACCCGAATGGGAGTGCGAGGCCATGGGTTCCGTGGTGTGGGTACAGTGTGCTACCTCTGCAGAGTGTGTAATCTATCGATAGCCGAGTCCATAGTTACGGACACCTTGTAGTAGGTCCCACCATGAGTCAACGTTTAATAAAAATTGTACACTAAGCTATGAACTTTGCATTGTTGATGGATGGCAGAAAGGCCATCGAGGCATTTGGGACCAAATGATGGTCATGGTTGTGATCGTCGTAAGGATCACGAGTTGTTCTTGAGAAACGCCACTTTGGTGGTGTGTTTGTGATCTAGAGATGATCACGGTTGGTAAGCTGTCCCGAGGGACGTTCGAGCATGATCACAAAATGTAGACATATAGTGTTGCATTTTTAATAATTGGTTAAATATCATGATATTGTTTGTCATTATGATTATGCCTGTTGTGAGCTTGCAAGTACATTCAATGTACTGACCTGGCGTGTCATGCCAGATTTTAGGAAAGTATCGTTGGAGAGGAGCGATGTTTGAGTCTAGATCGTGTCCACATCAGTGTCCCTGTGATATGGAGCTTCCGCCACAATGTTATTCCGCTGCCACGTAGTTGTTCGGATCGAGGCCCCTTTATGTTCACTAAATAATGTACATATTGTTCAGCCGCACCGAGTGTGCCGCTTGGCCTCGACAGCTGTTGTAATGTAACTATGTTCCGCTAGCATCAATAAAGCGTTGTTATTCTATACCAAGATGTTGTGTGTTGCCAGAAGACATGGTCTCTGGGCTGGCAATGCATGGTAAACCGGTCGCTCTGAGCCGGGGTGCCACACTAAGCTCTACAATGATATGACCGAGGTGGAAATCTGTGGTGGGGGGCACCGCACATGGCTAAACAATCAACTTGTATGTATATGGGGTGCCCCCTTCCCCCGTATATAAAGGAGTGGAGGAGGGGAGGGCCGGCCCTCTCATGGCGCGCCCAAGGGGGGAGTCCTACTCCCGGTGGGAGTACGATTCCCCCTTCCCTAGTTGGAGTAGGAGAAGAAGGAAGGACGAGAGAGGGAGAAGGAAAGGGGGCCGGCCCCCACCCCAATTCGGATTCGGCTAGGGGGGCGCCCCCACCTTGGCCACCTCCTCCTCTCTCCCACTAAGGCCCATTAAGGCCCAATGACTCCCCGGGGGTTCCGGTAAGTCCCCGGTACTCCGGTAAATGCCCGAACTCACCCGGAACCATTCCGATGTCCAAACATAGCCTTCCAAAATATCGATCTTTATTTCTGGACCATTTCGCGACTCCTCGTTATGTTTGTGATCATATCCGGGACTCCGAACTACCTTTGGTACATCAAAACACATAAACTCATAATACCGATCTTCACCGAACGTTAAGCGTGCAGACCCTACGGGTTTGAGAACTATGTACACATGACCGAGACTCACTTTCGATCAATAACCAATAGTGGAACCTAGATACTCATATTGGTTCCTACATATTCCACGAAGATCTTTATCAGTCAAACCGCATAACAACATGCGTTGTTCCCTTTGTCATCGGTATGTTACTTGCCCAAGATTCAATCGTCGGTATCTCAATACCTAGTTCAATCTCGTTATCGGCAAGTCTCTTTACTCGTTCTGTAATGCATCATCCCGCAACTAATTCATTAGTCACATTGCTTGGAAGGCTTATAGTGATGTGCATTACCGAGAGGGCCCAGAGATACCTCTCCGATACACGGAGTGACAAATCCTAATCTCGATCTATGCCAACTCAACAAACACCATCGGAGACACCTGTAGAGCATCTTTATAATCATCCAGTTACGTTGTGACGTTTGATAGCACACTAAGTGTTCCTCCGGTATTCGGGAGTTGCACAATCTCATAGTCATAGGAACATGTATAAGTTATGAAGAAAGCAATAACAATAAACTAAACGATCATAGTGCTAAGCTAACGGATGGTGTTGGGGAACGCAGTAATTTCAAAATTTTCCTACACACATGCAAGATCATGGTGATGCATAGAAACGAGAGGGAAGAGTATCGTCCATGTACCCTCGTAGACCGTAAGCAGAAGAGTTATGAAAACGCGGTTGATGTAGTCGAACGTCTTCACGATCCGACCGATCCAAGTATCGAACGCATGGCACCTTCGAGTTTAGCACACGACGTGATGACGGTTATGATGTTGCTACCGATGTAGGGCTTCGCCTAAGCACCACCATGATATGATCGAGGTGGATTATGGTGGAGGAGGGCACCGCACACGGCTAAGGGATCAATGATCAACTTGTGTGTTCTAGGGTCCCCCTGCCCCCGTATATAAAGGAGCAAGGGGGGAGGCCAGCCGGCACCTGTAGGGCGCGCCAGGAGGAGGAGTCGTCCTCCTAGTAGGAGTATGACCTTTCCTACTCCTACTAGGAGGAGGAAAGGAAGGGGGAAGGGGAGAAGGAAGCAGAGGGAGGAAAAGTAGGAAAGGGGGGCCGGCCCCATAGTCCAATTAGGTTTGGGCTAGGGGGGCCGCGCGCCCTGCCTCCTCTCTTCCACCACTTGGCCCATGAGGCCCAATACTTCTTCCCCGTATTCCCGTAACTCCCCGGTACTCCGAAAAATACCGGAATCACTCGGAACCTTTCCGATGTCCGAATATAGTCGTCCAATATATCGATCTTTACATCTCGACCATTTCGAGACTCCTCGTCGTGTCCCCGATCTCATCCGGGACTCCGAACTACCTGCGTTACATCAAATCACATAAACTCATAATATCGATCGTCACCGAACGTTAAGCGCGCGGACCCTACGGGTTCGAGAACTATGTAGACATGACTGAGACACATCTCTGGTCAATAACCAATAGCGGAACCTGGATGTTCATATTGGCTCCTACATATTCTACGCAGATCATTATCAGTCAAACCGCATAACAACATACGTTGTTCCCTTTGTCATTGGTATGTTACTTGCCCGAGATTCGATCGTCGGTATCTCAATACCTAGTTTAATCTCGTTACCGGAAATTCCCTTTACTCGTTTCCGTAATGCATCATCCCGCAACTAACTCATTAGTTGCATTGCTTGCAAGGCTTATAGTGAAGTGCATTACCAAGAGGGCCCAAAGATACCTCTCCGACAATCGGAGTGACAAATCCTAATCTCGATCTATGCCAACTCAACAAGTACCATCGGAGACACCTGTAGAGCACCTTTATAATCACCCAGCTACGTTGTGACGTTTGGTAGCACACAAAGTGTTCCTCTGGTAATCGGGAGTTGCATAATCTCATAGTCATAGGAACATGTATAAGTTATGAAGAAAGAAATAGTAGTAAACTAAAACGATCAAGTGCTAAGCTAACGGAATGGGCCAAGTCAATCACATCATTCTCCTAATGATGTGATCTCGTTTATCAAATGACAACTCATGTCTATGGTTAGGAAACATAACCATCTTTGATCAATGAGCTAGTCAAGTAGAGGCATAGTAGTGACACTCTGTTTGTCTATGTATTCACACATGTATTATGTTTCTGGTTAATACAATTCTAGCATGAATAATAAAGATTTATCATGAAATGAGGAAATAAATAATAACTTTATTATTGCCTCTAGGGCATATTTCCTTCAGATGGGTCAAGTCAATCACATCATTCTCTAATGATGTGATCCCGTTCATCAAATGACAACTCTTGTCCATGGCTAGGAAACTTAACCATCTTTGATTAACGAGCTAGTAAAGTAGAGGCATACTAGTGACACTCTGTTTTTCTATGTATTCACACATGTACTAAGTTTCCAGTTAATACA
Organism: Triticum urartu; assembly: GCF_056163025.1. NCBI lineage: Eukaryota > Viridiplantae > Streptophyta > Magnoliopsida > Poales > Poaceae > Triticum > Triticum urartu. Next base: position 433,927,629 of record NC_141873.1, read on the forward strand.
ATTCTAGCATGAATAATAAGCATTTATCATGATATAAGGAAATATAAATAACAACTTTATTATTGCCTATAGGGCATATTTCCTTCAGTCTCCCACTTGCACTAGAGCCAATAATCTAGATTACATTGTAATGATTCTAACACCCATGGAGTCTTGGTGCTGATCATGTTTTGCTCGTGAGAGAGGCTTTGACTCGTCAACGGATCTGCAACATTCAGATCCATGTGTATCTTGCAAATCTCTATGTCTCCCTCCTTGAAATGATCGCGGATGGAATTGAAGCGTCTCTTGATGTGCTTGGTTCTCTTGTGAAATCTGGATTCCTTTGCCAAGGCAATTGCACGAGTATTGTCACAAAAGATTTTCATTGGACCCGATGCACTAGGTATGACACCTAGATCGGATATGAACTCCTTCATCCAGACTCCTTCATTTGCTGCTTCCGAAGCAGCTATGTACTCCACTTCACACATAGATCCCGCCATGACGCTCTGCTTGGAACTGCACCAACTGACAGCTCCACCATTCAATAAAAATACGTATCCGGTTTGTGACTTATAGTCATTCGGATCAGTGTCAAAGCTTACATTGACGTAACCATTTACGACGAGCTCTTTGTCACCTCCATAAACGAGAAACATATCCTTAGTCCTTTTCAGGTATTTCAGGATGTTCTTGACTGCTGTCCAGTGATCCACTCCTGGATTACTTTGGTACCTCCCTGCTAAACTAATATAAAGGCACACATCAGGTCTAGTACACAACATTGCATACATGATAGAACCTATGGCTGAATCATAGGGAATGACTTTCATTTTCTCTCTATCTTCTGTAGTGGTCGGGCATTGAGTCTGACTCAACTTCACACCTTGTAACACAGGCAAGAACCCTTTCTTTGCTTGATCCATTTTTAACTTCTTCAAAACTTTATCAAGGTATGTGCTTTGTGAAAGTCCAATTAAGCGTCTTGATCTATCTCTATAGATTTTGATGCCTAATATATAAGCAGCTTCACCGAGGTCTTTCATTGAAAAATTCTTATTCAAGTATCCTTTTATGCTATTCAGAAATTCAGTATCATTTCCGATCAACAATATGTCATCTACATATAATATCAGAAATGCTACAGAGCTCCCACTCACTTTCTTGTAAATACAGGCTTCTCCAAAAGTCTGTATAAAACCATATGCTTTGATCACACTATCAAAGCATATATTCCAACTCCGAGAGGCTTGCACCAGTCCATAAATGGATCGCTGGAGCTTGCACACTTTGTTAGCACCTTTTGGATCGACAAAACCTTCTGGTTGCATCATATACAACTCTTCTTTAAGATATCCATTAAGGAATGCGGTTTTGACATCCATTTGCCAAATTTCATAACCATAAAATGCAACAATTGCTAACATGATTCGGATGGACTTAAGCATCGCTACGGGTGAGAAGGTCTCATCGTAGTCAACTCCTTGAACTTGTCAAAAACCTTTTGCAACAAGTCGAGCTTTGTAGACAGTAACATTACCGTCAGCGTCAGTCTTCTTCTTGAAGATCCATTTATTCTCTATGGCTTGCCGATCATCGAGCAAGTCAACCAAAGTCCACACTTTGTTCTCATACATGGATCCCATCTCAGATTTCATGGCCTCAAGCCATTTTGCAGAATCTGGGCTCATCATCGCTTCCTCATAGTTCGTAGATTCGTCATGGTCAAGTAACATGACCTCCAGAACAGGATTACCATACTACTCTGGTGCGGATCTTACTCTGGTTGACCTACGAGGTTCGGTAGTAACTTGATCAGAAGTTTCATTATCATCATCATTAGCTTCCTCACTTACTGGTGTAGGAATCACTGAAACTGATTCTCTGTGATGAACTACTTTCCAATAAGGGAGCAGGTACAGTTACCTCATCAAGTTCTACTTTCCTCCCACTCACTTCTTTCGAGAGAAACTCCTCTGGAAAGGATCCATTCTTAGCAACGAATATCTTGCCTTCGGATCTGTGATAGAAGGTGTACCCAACAGTCTCCTTTGGGTATCCTATGAAGACACATTTCTCTGATTTGGGTTCGAGCTTATCAGGTTGAAGCCTTTTCACATAAGCATCGCAGCCCCAAACTTTAAGAAACGACAACTTGGGTTTCTTGCCAAACCACAGTTCATAAGGTTTCGTCTCAACGGATTTTGATGGTGCCCTATTTAACGTGAATGCAGCCGTCTCTAGAGCATAACCCCAAAACGATAGCGGTAAATCAGTAAGAGACATCATAGATCGCACCATATCTAATAAAGTGCGCTTACGATGTTCAGACACACCATTACGCTGTGGTGTTCCAGGTGGCATGAGTTGCGAAACTATTCCGCATTGTTTCAAATGAAGACCAGACTCGTAACTCAAATATTCTCCTCCACGATCAGATCGTAGAAACTTTATTTTCTTGTTACGATGATTTTCCACTTCACTCTGAAATTCTTTGAACTTTTCAAATGTTTCAGACTTATGTTCCATTAAGTAGATATACCCATATCTGCTCAAATCATCTGTGAAGGTCAGAAAATAATGATACCCGCCACGAGTATCAACACTCATTGGACCGCATACATCAGTATGTATTATTTCCAATAAGTCTGCTGCTCGTTCCATTGTTCCGGAGAACGGAGTCTTAGTCATCTTGCCCATGAGGCATGATTCCCAAGCATCAAGTGATTCCAAAAGTCCATCAGCATGGAGTTTCTTCATGCGCTTTACACCAATATGACCTAAACGGCAGTGCCGCAAATAAGTTGCGCTATCATTATTAAACTTATATCTTTTGGCTTCAATACTATGAATATGTGTATCACTACTATCAAGATTTAGTAAAAATAGACCACTCATCAAGGGTGCATGACCATAAAAGATATTACTCATATAAATAGAACAACCATTATTCTTTGATATAAATGAATAACTGTCTCGCATCAAACAAAATCCAGATATAATGTTCATGCTTAACGCTGGCACCAAATAACAATTATTCAGGTCTAATACTAATCCCGAAGGTAGATGTAGAGGTAGTGTGCCGACGGCGATCACATGGACTTTGGAACCATTTCCCATGCGCATCGTCACCTCGTCCTTAGCCAATCTTTGCTTAATATGTAGCCCCTGTTTCGAGTTGCAAATATTAGCAACAGAACCAATATCAAATAACCAGGCGCTACTGCGAGCATTAGTAAGGTACACATCAATAACATGTATATCACATATACCTTTGTTCACCTTGCCATCCTTCTTATCTGCCAAATACTTGGGGCAGTTCCGCTTCCAGTGACCAGTCTGTTTGCAGTAGAAGCACTCAGTCTCAGGCTTAGGTCCAAACTTGGGTTTCTTCTCTTGAGCAGCAACTTGTTTGCCGTCCTTTTTGAAGTTCCCTTTCTTCTTCCCTTTACCCTTTTTCTTGAAACTGATGGTCTTGTTAACCATCAACACTTGATGCTCCTTCTTGATTTCTACCTCCGCAACCTTTAGCATTGCGAAGAGCACGGGAATTTTCTTATCCATCCCTTGCATATTATAGTTCATCACGAAGCTCTTGTAACTTGGTGGCAGTGATTGAAGAACTCTGTCAATGACACTATCATCAGGAAGATTAACTCCCAGCTGAGTCAAGTGGTTGTGGTACCCAGACATTCTGAGTATATGTTCACTGACAGAACTATTCTCCGCCATTTTGGATTTGTAGAACTTATTGGAGACTTCATATCTCTCAATCCGGGCATTTGCTTGAAATATTAACTTCAACTCCTAGAACATCTCATATGCTCCATGACGTTCAAAAATGTCGTTGAAGTCCCGGTTCTAAGCCTTAAAGCATGGCACACTGAACTATCGAGTAGTCATCAGATTTGCTTTGCCAGACGTTCTTAACGTCCTCAGCAGTATCTGCAGCAGGTTTGTCACCCAGCGGTGCTTCTAGGACATAATTCTTTTGTGCAACAATGCGGATAATCCTCAAGTTACGGACCCAGTCTGTGTAGTTGCTACCATCATCTTTCAACTTAGATTTTTCTAGGAACGCATTAAAATTCAATGGAACAACAACACGGGCCATCTATCTACAAAAACATAGACATGCAAAATACTATCAGGTACTACGTTCATGATAAATTAAAGTTCAATTAATCATATTACTTAAGAACTCCCACTTAGATAGGCATCCCTCTAATCATCTAAGTGATCACGTGATACATATAAACTAAACCATGTCCGATCATCACATGAGATGGAGTAGTTTTCAATGGTGAACATCACTATGTTGATCATATCTACTATATGATTCACGCTCGACCTTTCGGTCTCAGTGTTCCGATGCCATATCTGTATATGCTAGGCTCGTTAAGTTTAACCCGAGTATTATGCATGTGCAAAAACTGGCTTGCACCCGTATATGTGAACGTAGAGCTTATCACATCCGATCATCACGTGGTGTCTCGGCACGACGAACTGTAGCAACGGTGCATACTCAGGGAGAACACTTGTACCTTGAAATTTAGTGAGAGATGATGAGCCCGAACTAAGCAAACTAAGATGCATAAAGGATAAACATCACATGTAATCAAATATAAGTGATATGATATGGCCATCATCATCTTGTGCCTTTGATCTCCATCTCCAAAGCACCGTCATGATCACCATCGTCACCGGCTTGACACCTTGATCTCCATCGAAGCATCGTTGTCGTCTCGTCAACTATTGCTTCTACGACTATCGCTACCGGTTAGTGATAAAGTAAAGCAATTATATGGCGATTGCATTTCATACAATAAAGCAAAAACCATATGGCTCCTGCCAGTTGCCGATAACTGTGTTACAAAACATGATCATCTCATACAACAATTTATATAATCACGTATTGACCATATCACATCACATCATGCCCTGCAAAAGCAAGTTAGACGTCCTCTACTTTGTTGTTGCAAGTTTTACGTGGCTGCTACGGGCTGCTAGCAAGAACCGTTCTTACCTACGCATCAAAACCACAACGTAGTATAGTGTTTGCTTTTTGATCTTCAGAAAGAACCTTGTTCATTGAAACCGATTCAACTAAGGTTGGAGAAATAGACACCCACTAGCCACATGTGTGCGAAGCACGTCGGTAGAACTAGTCTCGCGTAAGCGTACGCATAATATCGGTCTGAGCCGCTTCATCCAACAATACCACTGAATCAAGAATCAACTAGTGACAACAAGCAATATGTATATACTCACGCCCACAACTCCTTTGTGTTCTACTCGTGCATCTAACATCTACGCATAGACCTGGCTCTGATATCACTATTGGGGAATGCAGCAATTTCAAAAAAATTCCTACGCACACGCAAGATCCATCTAGGTGATGCATAGCAACGAGAGGGGAGAGTGTTGTCCACATACCCTCGTAGACCGTAAGCGGAAGCGTTATGACAACGCGGTTGATGTAGTCGTACGTCTTCACGATCCGACCGATCCTAGCACGGAAGGTACGGCACCTCCGCGATCTGCACACGTTCATCTTGGTGACGTCCCACGAACTCTAGATCCAGCTGAGGTCGAGGGAGAGTTTCATCAGCACGACGGCATGATGACGGTGATGATGAAGTTACCGACGCAGGGCTTCGCCTAAGCTCTACAACGATATGACCAAGGTGGAAATCTATGGAGGGGGGCACCGCACACGGCTAAACAATCAACTTGTGTGTCTATGGGGTGCCCCCTTCCCCCGTATATAAAGGAGTGGAGGAGGCGAGGGCCGGCCCTCTCATGGCGCGCCCAAGGGGGGAATCCTACTCCCCCCTTCCCTAGTTGGAGTAGGAGAAGAAGGAAGAAGGAGAGAGGGAGAAGGAAAGGGGGGCCAGCCCCCACCCCAATTCGGATTGGGATTGGGGGGCGCCCCCACCTTGGCCGCCTCCTCCTCTCTCCCACTAAGGCCCATTAAGGCCCAATGACTCCCCGGGGGTTCCGGTAACTCCCCAGTACTCTGGTAAATGCCCGAACTCACCCAGAACCATTCCGATGTCCAAACATAGCCTTCCAATATATCGATCTTTATGTCTCGACCATTTTGAGACTCCTCGGTATGTCCGTGATCATATCCGGGACTCCGAACTACCTTCGGTACATCAAAACACTTAAACTCATAATACCGATCGTCACCGAACGTTAAGCGTGCGGACCCTACGGGTTCGAGAACTATGTAGACATGACCGAGACTCACTTCCGGTTAATAACCAATAGCTGAACCTAGATGCTCATATTGGTTCCTACATATTCCACGAAGATCTTTATCAGTCAAACCGCATAACAACATGCGTTGTTCCCTTTGTCATCGGTATGTTACTTGCCCAAGATTCGATCGTCGGTATCTCAATACCTAGTTCAATCTCGTTATCGTCAAGTCTCTTTACTCGTTCTGTAATGCATCATCCCGCAACTAATTCATTAGTCACATTGCTTGGAAGGCTTATAGTGATGTGCATTACCGAGAGGGCCCAGAGATACCTCTCCGATACACGGAGTGACAAATCCTAATCTCGATCTATGCCAACTCAACAAACACCATCGGAGACACCTGTAGAGCATCTTTATAATCATCCAGTTACGTTGTGATGTTTGATAGCACACTAAGTGTTCCTCCGGTATTCGGGAGTTGCACAATCTCATAGTCATAGGAACATGTATAAGTTATGAAGAAAGCAATAGCAATAAACTAAATGATCATAGTGCTAAGCTAACAGATGGGTCAAGTCAATCACATCATTCTCTAATGATGTGATCTCGTTCATCAAATGACAACTCTTGTCCATGGCTAGGAAACTTAACCATCTTTGATTAACGAGCTAGTCAAGTAGAGGCATACTAGTGACACTCTGTTTGTCTATGTATTCACACATGTTTTAAGTTTCCGGTTAATACAATTCTAGCATGAATAATAAAAATTTATCATGATATAAGGAAATATAAATAACAACTTTATTATTGCCTCTGGGGCATATTTCCTTCATAGACATGATCGAGACTCATCTCCGGTCAATAACCAATAGCGGAACCTGGATGCTCATATTGGTTCTGACATATTCTACGAAGATCTTTATCGGTCAAACCGCATAACAACATACGTTGTTCCCTTTGTCATCGGTATGTTACTTGCCCGAGATTCGATCGTCGGTATCATCATACCTAGTTCAATCTCGTTACCGGCAAGTCTCTTTACTTGTTCCATAATGCAACATCCCGCAACTAACTCATTAGTCACATTGCTTGCAAGGCTTATAGTAATGTGCATTACCGAGAGGGCCCAAAGATACCTCTCCGATAATCAGAGTGACAAATCCTAATCTTGATCTATGAAGAAAGCAATAGCAATAAAACTATACGATCATTATGCCAAGCTAACGGATGGGTCTTGTCCATCACATCATTCTCTAAAGATGTGATCCCGTTCATCAAATGACAACACATGTCTATGGTTAGGAAACTTAACCATCTTTGATTAACGAGCTAGTTCTAGTAGAGGCATACGAGGGACACTATGTTTGTCTATGTATTCATACATGTACTAAGTTTCAGGTTAATACAATTCTAGCATGAATAATAAACATTTATCATGGTATAAGGAAATAAATAATAACTTTATTATTGCCTCTAGGGCCTATTTCCTTCAAGTTCTTCAAGAATTCAGACTGAATATACAAGTTCATGGTATTTCTCACTTGTTATTTGCAGATAGGGGAAATATCTGGTACTCCCATCCTTGGGGTACTCCCGGTGCTACAAGTTCAAAAACAAATATTAAATCTTTTCAAATTGTTTTAAAAAGGGAATGTTCGCAAGGAATATAACTACAACCCCTAGAAATTTCAGGTCCAAACTCAAAATGTATATTGAGAAACAAAAATGTGAAATCCAGATATGAATAGTGTCAATGTTGATTTTGTCTTTTTCTTACACTATTCATGCCAGATTTCACATTTTTGTTTCTTGATGTACATTTCAAGTTTGGACCTGAAATTTTTAGGGGTTGTAGTTACATTCCTTGTGAACATTTACCTTTTTCCGGAATTTTTTGAAATATTTTTGAATGTTTTTAAACTTGGAGCACCGGGATTACCCCAAGGATGGGAGTACCTGATACTTTCCCTTTGCAGATAATAGTCTGTTATTTTTCAAGGGATCATTCGGTCAAGTGTTAGCAATTAAAAATATCCTGACGGTATATGAGAAGGGAATTGGATAGTTATTAAGCCCTGATAAGTGTTCCATGATGTTTGGGAAAAAGTGTAGCATGGAGAAAAAAGTGAATATTATGGTTATCTTAAAAGTTACTATGGAGTGGTTCGAGGATAGATATCTTCGATTACCAGTCCCATAGGGTAGAATGGAGGCTGATAATTTTCAGTATACTAAGGACAAGTTTTTGAAAAAGCTTTCTGACTGGATTGAAAAATATGCTTCTTGTGGAGTCAAGGAAGATTTAATCAAAACAGTAATTCAGGCTCTACCTGTGTACGCTATGGGGATTTTCAAATTTCAGGTTTCTCTTTGTGAGGAGTTATCCCAGATTATAAGGAATTTTTGGTGGGTAGATGAAGAAGATAGAAGGAAAACACATTGATTGGCATGGGACAGACTAACAAGACCTAAAGGTAAGGGTGGCACGGGCTTTCGTGATCTCAAACTTTTTAATCAAACTCTTTTAGCCAAACATGCATGGCAATTGTTGGTTTATCCGAACTTACTATGTGGGAAGTTGATGAAGGCAAAGTATTATCCTCAGGCACATATTCTAGATACGGTGTTTTCGCAAGCTACTTTAGTGACATGGTAAGGTATTACACATGGCTGGAACTTCTTAAGAAGGGGATCATTTAGCGGGTATGCGAGGGATCTAGTATTAATATTTGGAGGGATAATTGGATATCTAGGGCGCATGGCTTAAAATTTCAGCTAGAAGGCATAATACCAGGTTAAATTAGGTATCCGATTTATTCATGAGCGGATGTAAGTGTCGGGATGAAAAATTGATTAGGTATCTTTTCTATCCACATGATGCGGAGGAAATTCTTAAGATTCGTATCCAGACCTCTAGGGATGAGGATTTTGTTGCCAGCATGGCACCATGAGAAGAATGGTACATTTTCTGTTAAAAGTGCGTACAGTTTTTTGCTTAAATTGAAGGATAGTCAGGATACCGTTGGCCAATCTAGTGGCGAACCAAAGGGGGAAAGGGGAATTTGGGAGTTAATCTGGAAGGCTAATATCCCTTAGAAGATCAGATTTTTTTCATGGCGAGCTGCAACCAATAGTTTGGCGGTCCAGATGAATAGAGTTAAGCACCATCAGACTGATTCGGGTATGTGTTCTATTTTGCGGTGTAGAAGGCGAAGACACTTTTCATGCTCTTGTGTTGTAGCTGATTATGCACCGTTAAAAGATCATGTGTCGTGGACATCTTCCTTAATGACTATATCAAGATCAATGTTGACGCCAGTTTTGTGACGAGTACTAATGCAGTCAGTGTGGGGGTTGTAGCTTGTAATTCTTCTGGATATATTAGAGCAACTCCAACAGGCCGACCCAAACGGACGGTGCATTTGTCCGCTTTTCGTCTGTTTGGGTCGTCCGCCCGCCCGACGTCCGCCCAGTTTTTCATTTGGGTCGGCAGTGCACCCAACGCGTCGACCCATTTCATGTCCGCATTCAACTTTTAAATAAAAAAGGCCCGCGGCCGATCATGCCAGCGGCCATGTCTCATGCTGGCACCATGCCAGCGCCGGCATACAATGCCGGCTTCAGAAATTATCACCACAGTTCATGCTGGCGCACTCGCCAGCCGGCCGGTACACATGCCAGCACAAAAAAAGGTGGGACTTGAGTTCAACCACGCCATCGCGGCTCCCGTGGTCATGCTGGCACACCTGCCGGCATACAAAAAAGATGACGCTCGCCGCCATAGATCACTCGTCGTTGAACTTGAGCATGTCGGCCTGCATCTTCTCGAACCACGCCCTCTTCCTTGGTGACACGGTGTTGAGATCCACCTTCATGATCTCCATACCGGTCATCATGCTCGCGAGAGCCACTTCTTTCGCCTTGGTCTTGGCGTTGGCGGCCTCGATCTCTAGCATCTTGGCTTGCTTCTCCGCCTCGAGCTCGAACATCTTGGCTTGCTTCTCGGCGTCCAGATCAAGCCTCCTCCTTTGGATCTCCATGAAAGCATCCATTTGCTCCGCCTTGAAACACCGGCGCTCCTCCTCCCTTGAGTCCTTCTTATTCATCATGCCGTCCACGCTTGCGATCAAGGCGTTGGAGGCCGCATCTCGCTTGTCCTCCTTCTTGGAGTTGGTCTTCCCCCGCAGCCGTGCTGGCTCACCCTCCCCAACATCCTCCATGGCTTTCTTCCTCCCACGTGCCTTGAGTGCGGCATATTGCGCCTTGAACTTCTCCTCGTCCTTGATGACCCGGTAGCAATGATAGAGGTTGAAGCATTTGCCATTGGGCTGAACCTTGAATGCCTCCAAAGCTTGCAATGCCTACAAAATGTTTCCATGCAAGCATATCGGCAAGTCATATGCAAATGAACACGCAAAGGATGAACTTGATGACACAAAAGAGGGCGGCTTGATTGCTAGCATACCATGTCTTGCATGCCGATGCCGCTCATGGGGCGGGCCTTGACGCTCTCAAGAGTGGCGCAAAACTTGTTGCACTTTGTTGGATCACCCTCCACCGCTTGGAAATGGAGACCCACCCGCGTGTGCTCACAAATTGGTAAGGTGGAAACTTCTTGCGCTCATGAAACTCTCGGTGGACACGAATCCAAAAGGTTGAATGCTTTTGCTCGGCGCCCGTCTTGGGGTCTTGTCCAATATCACGCCAACACTTGCAAAGAAGTTTGTCCTCGGCCGCTGTGTACGCATTCGTGCGCTTGCTCTTGCGCTTCGGCTTAGGACCGGCGGCTTGGTTGGCGAGCTCGTCCTCGAACAAAGGCTCCACTTTGATGTCGCAATCGTCCTCCTCCTATAGCCCGTAGTCGTCCAGGAACTCGTGGTCGAGGGGGAAGCCGGCCAGGTCGTTGCCGACCTGATCACGCATGAAGGCCGCCTGATCGGCATCATAGCCAGCGGCGGGCGTGAACGCCCCGCGGCCGTCCTGGCTTTGTGTCTCGTCAGGATCGTAGCCAGCGGCCGGCGCACCGCCCTCGAAGATGAGGTTCTGCATGTAGTCCTCGTCGACGGCGGACAACATTTCCTCGAACAGGTTGCGGGCGTCCGGGAGCCCGCAGGCCAGGGTCTGACGCGCGCGTTTCCTCGTGCCGCCGGATGACGAGCCACCGACCACCGGGGTGGCGTTGAGGTCGATGGGCGCGGGCGCGGGCGTGGAAAGCGCGACCACGCTCACGTCGGGCGAGCACTCGCCGGAGAGGCGGGAGGCCTGCGGGTAGACGTGGAAGCCGGGGATCGGGTTGCAAGCCGACGTGCGGGGCAATTTGGGCAGCACCTGAAGGAAATATGCCCTAGAGGCAATAATAAAGTTATTATTTATTTCCTTATATCATGATAAATGTTTATTATTCATGCTAGAATTGTATTAACCGGAAACATAATACATGTGTGAATACATAGACAAACAAAGTGTCACTAGTATGCCTCTACTTGACTAGCTCGTTAATCAAAGATGGTTATGTTTCCTAACCATAGACATGAGTTGTCATTTGATTAACGGGATCACATCATTAGGATAATGATGTGATTGACTTGACCCATTTCGTTAGCTTAGCACTTGATCGTTTAGTTTGTTGCTATTGCTTTCTTCATGACTTATACATGTTCCAATGACTATGAGATTATGCAAATCCCATTTACCGGAGGAACACTTTGTGTGCCACCAAACGTCACAACGTAAATGGGTGATTATAAAGGTGCTCTACAGGTGTCTTCGAAGGTACTTGTTGGGTTGGTGTATTTCGAGATTAGGATTTGTCACTCCGATTGTCGAAGAGGTATCTCTGGGCCCACTCGGTAATGCACATCACTATAAGCCTTGCAGCATTGCAACTAATGAGTTAGTTGCGGGATGATGTATTACGGAACGAATAAAGAGACTTGCCGGTAACGAGATTGAACAAGGTATTTAGATACCGACGATCAAATCTCGGGCAAGTAACGTACTGATGACAAAGGGAACAACGTATGTTGTTATGCGGTTTGACCGATAAAAGATCTTCGTAGAATATGTGGGAACCAATATGAGCATCCAGGTTTCGCTATTGGTTATTGACCGGAGACGTGTCTCGGTCATGTCTACATTGTTCTCGAACCCGTAGGGTCCGCACGCTTAAAGTTTCGATGACAGTTATATTATGAGTTTATGGTTTTTGATGTACCGAAGGAGTTCGGAGTCCCGGATGAGATCGGGGACATGACGAGGATTCTCGAAATGCTCAAGACGTAAAGATCGATATATTGGACGACTATATTCGGACATCGGAAAGGTTCCGAGTGATTCGGATATTTTTTGGAGTACCGGAGAGTTACGGGAATTTGCCGGGAAGTATATGGGCCTTATTGGGCCATACGGGAATAGAGGACAGAGGACAAAAGGAAGGAGGTGCGCGCCCCCCCTCTGGTCCGAATTGGACAAGGGGTGCAGCCCCCTTTTCCTTGTTCCTCTCCCCCTCTTTCCTTCTCTCCTACTCCAACAAGGGAAGGAGGAGTCCTACTCCCGGTGGGAGTAGGACTCCCCCTTTGGCGCGCCCTCCTCCTAGACGGGCCGCCTCCCCCCTTGCTCCTTTATATACGGGGGTAGGGGCACCCCATAGACACAACAATTGATCCTTGAGATCTATTAGCCGTGTGCGGTTCCCTCCTCCACCATAATCCTCGATAGTATTGTTGTTGGGTTTCGTAGTAATTTCAAAAAAAATTCCTATGCACACGCAAGATCATGGTGATGCATAGCAACGAGAGGGGAGAGTGTGATCTACGTACCCTTGTAGACCGACAGCGGAAGCGTTAGCACAACGCGGTTGATGTAGTCGTACGTCTTCACGGCCCGACCGATCAAGCACCGAAACTACGGCACCTCCGAGTTTTAGCACATGTTCAGCTCGATGACGATCCCCGGACTCCGATCCAGCAAAGTGTCGGGGAAGAGTTCCGTCAGCATGACGGCGTGGTGACGATCTTGATGTACTATCGTCGCAGGGCTTCGCCTAAGCACCGCTACAATATTATCGAGGATTATGGAAGGGGGCACCGCACACGGCTGAGAATATGATCACGTGGATCAACTTGTGTGTCTAGGGGTGCCCCCTGCCCCCGTATATAAAGGATCAAGGGGAGGAGGCCGGCCGGCCCCTATGGCGCGCCAAGGAGGAGTGACTCCTACTAGGAGGGGGAAAGAAGTGGGGAGGGAGAAGGAAAGGGGGGCGCCGCCCCCCCCCCCTCTCCTAGTCCAATTCGGACCAGGGGGAGGAGGCGCGCGGCCCACCTTTGGCTGCCCCTCTCTCTCTCCACTAAGGCCCATATGGCCCATTACTTCTCCCGGGGGGGTTTCGGTAACCCTCCGGCTCTCCGGTTTTCTCCGAAATCACCCGGAACACTTCCGGTGTCCGAATATAGCCGTCCAATATATCAATCTTTATGTCTCGACCATTTCGAGACTCCTCGTCATGTCCGTGATCACATCCGGGACTCCGAACTAACTTCGGTACATCAAAACTCATAAACTCATAATATAACTGTCATCGAAACCTTAAGCGTGCGGACCCTACGGGTTCGAGAACAATGTAGACATGACCGAGACACGTCTCCGGTCAATAACCAATAGCGGAACCTGGATGCTCATATTGGCTCCTACATATTATACGAAGATCTTTATCGGTCAGACCACATAACAACATACGTTGTTCCCTTTGTCATCGGTATGTTACTTGCCCGAGATTCGATCGTCGGTATCTCAATACCTAGTTCAATCTCGTTACCGGCAAGTCTCTTTACTCGTTCCGTAATACATCATCTCGCAACTAACTCATTAGTTGCAATGCTTGCAAGGCTTATGTGATGTGCATTACCGAGAGGGCCCAGAGATACCTCTCCGACAATCGGAGTGACAAATCCTAATCTCGAAATACGCCAACCCAACATGTACCTTTGGAGACACCTGTAGAGTACCTTTATAATCACCCATTTACGTTGTGACGTTTGGTAGCACACAAAGTGTTCCTCTGGCAAACGAGAGTTGCATAATCTCATAGTCATAGGAACATGTATAAGTTATGAAGAAAGCAATAGCAACATACTAAACGATCGGGTGCTAAGCTAATGGAATGGGTCATGTCAATCAGATCATTCACCTAATGATGTGATCCCGTTAATCAAATAACAACTCTTTGTTCATGGTTAGGAAACATAACCATCTTTGATTAACGAGCTAGTCAAGTAGAGGCATACTAGTGACACTCCGTTTGTCTATGTATTCACACATGTATTATGTTTCCGGTTAATACAATTCTAGCATGAATAATAAACATTTATCATGATATAAGGAAATAAATAATAACTTTATTATTGCCTCTAGGGCATATTTCCTTCAGTCTCCCACTTGCACTAGAGTCAATAATCTAGATTACACAGTAATGATTCTAACACCCATGGAGCCTTGGTGCTGATCATGTTTTGCTCGTGGAAGAGGCTTAGTCAACCGGTCTGCAACATTCAGATCCGTATGTATCTTGCAAATCTCTATGTCTCCCACCTGGACTAGATCCTGGATGGAATTGAAGCGTCTCTTGATGTGCTTGGTTCTCTTGTGAAATCTGGATTCCTTTGCCAAGGCAATTGCACCAGTATTGTCACAAAAGATTTTCATTGGACCCAATGCACTAGGTATGACACCTAGGTCGGATATGAACTCCTTCATCCAGACTCCTTCATTTGCTGCTTCCGAAGCAGCTATGTACTCCGCTTCACATGTAGATCCCGCCACAACGCTTTGTTTAGAACTGCACCAACTGACAGCTCCACCGTTTAATGTAAACACGTATCCGGTTTGCGATTTAGAATCGTCCGGATCAGTGTCAAAGCTTGCATCAACTTAACCTTTTACGATGAGCTCTTTGTCACCTCCATATATGAGAAACATATCCTTAGTCCTTTTCAGATATTTCAGGATGTTCTTGACCGCTGTCAAGTGATCCACTCCTGGATCACTTTGGTACCTCCCTGCTAGACTTATAGCAAGGCACACATCAGGTCTGGTACACAGCGTTGCATACATGATAGAGCCTATGGCTGAAGCATAGGGAACATCTTTCATTTTCTCTCTATCTTCTGCAGTGGTCGGGCATTGAGTCTTACTCAACTTCACACCTTGTAACACAGGCAAGAACCCTTTCTTTGCTTGATCCATTTTGAACTTCTTCAAAACTTTGTCAAGGTATGTGCTTTGTGAAAGTCCAATTAAGCGTCTTGATCTATCTCTATAGATCTTAATGCCTAATATGTAAGCAGCTTCACCGAGGTCTTTCATTGAAAAAACTCTTATTCAAGTGTCCCTTTATGCTATCCAGAAATTCTATATCATTTCCAATTAGTAATATGTCATCCACATATAATATCAGAAATGCTACAGAGCTCCCACTCACTTTCTTGTAAATACAGGCTTCTCCAAAAGTCTGTATAAAACCAAATGCTTTGATCACACTATCAAAGCGTTTATTCCAACTCCGAGAGGCTTGCACCAGTCCATAAATGGATCGCTGGAGCTCGCACACTTTGTTAGCTCCCTTTGGATCGACAAAACCTTCTGGTTGCATCATATACAACTCTTCTTCCAGAAATCCATTCAGGAATGCAGTTTTGACATCCATCTGCCAAATTTCATAATCATAAAATGCGGCAATTGCTAACATGATTCGGACAGACTTAAGCATCGCTACGGGTGAGAAGGTCTCATCGTAGTCAATCCCTTGAACTTGCCGAAAACCTTTTGCGACAAGTCGAGCTTTGTAGACAGTAATATTACCGTCAGCGTCAGTCTTCTTCTTGAAGATCCATTTATTCTCAATTGCTTGCCGATCATCGGGCAAGTCAACCAAAGTCCATACTTTGTTCTCATACATGGATCCCATCTCAGATTTCATGGCTTCAAGCCATTTTGCGGAATCTGGGCTCACCATCGCTTCTTCATAGTTCGTAGGTTCATCATGATCTAGTAGCATGACTTTCAGAACAGGATTACCGTACCACTCTGGCGCGGATCTCACTTTGGTTGATCTACGAGGTTCAGTAGTATCTTGTTCTGAAGTTTCATGATCATCATCATTAGCTTCCTCACTAACTGGTGTAGGTGTCACAGAAACAGGTTTTTGTGATGTACTACTTTCCAATAAGGGAGTAGGTACAGTTACCTCGTCAAGTTCTACTTTCCTCCCACTCACTTCTTTCGAGAGAAACTCCTCCAGAAAGTTTCCGAATTTAGCAACAAAAGTCTTGCCTTCGGATCTGTGATAGAAGGTGTATCCAATAGTTTCCTTTGGATATCCTATGAAGACACATTTCTCCGATTTGGGTTCGAGCTTATCAGGTTGAAGCTTTTTCACATAAGCATCGCAGCCCCAAACTTTCAGAAACGACAACTTTGATTTCTTGCCAAACCACAGTTCATAAGGCGTCGTCTCAACGGATTTTGATGGTGCCCTATTTAACGTGAATGCGGCCTTCTCTAGAGCATATCCCCAAAACGATAGCGGTAAATTAGTAAGAGACATCATAGATCGCACCATATCTAGTAAAGTACAATTACGACGTTCGGACACACCATTACGCTGTGGTGTTCCGGGTGGCGTGAGTTGCGAAACTATTCCACAATTTTTCAAATGTACACCAAACTCGTAACTCAAATATTCTCCTCCACGATCAGATCGTAGGAATTTTATTTTCTTCTTACGATGATTTTCAACTTCACTCTGAAATTCTTTGAACTTTTCAAATGTTTCAGACTTGTGTTTCATTAAGTAGATATACCCATATCTGCTTAAGTCATCTGTGAAGGTGAGAAAATAACGATATCCGCCACGAGCCTCAACATTCATCGGACCACATACATCTGTATGTATGATTTCCAACAAATCTGTTGCTCTCTCCATAGTACCGGAGAACGGTGTTTTTGTCATCTTACCCATAAGGCATGGTTCGCAAGTACCAAGTGATTCATAATCAAGTGGTTCCAAAAGTCCATCAGTATGGAGTTTCTTCATGCGCTTTACACCGATATGACCTAAACGGCAGTGCCACAAATAAGTTGCACTATCATTATCAACTCTGCATCTTTTGGCTTCAACATTATGAATATGTGTGTTACTACTATTGAGATTCAATAAGAATAGACCACTCTTCAAGGGTGCATGACCATAAAAGATATTACTCATATAAATAGAACAACCATTATTCTCTGATTTAAATGAATAACCGTCTCGCATCAAACAAGATCCAGATATAATGTTCATGCTTAACGCTGGCACCAAATAACAATTATTTAGGTCTAATATTAATCCCGAAGGTAGATGTAGAGGTAGCATGCCGACTGCGATCACATCGACTTTGGAACCGTTTCCCACGCGCATCGTCACCTTGTCCTTAGCTAATCTTCGCTTAATCCATAGTCCCGGTTTCGAGTTGCAAATATTAGCAACAGAACCAATATCAAATACCCAGGTGCTACTGCGAGCATTAGTAAGGTACACATCAATAACATGTATATCACATATACCTTTGTTCACCTTGCCATCCTTCTTATCCGCCAAATACTTGGGGCAGTTCCGCTTCCAGTGACCAGTCTGCTTGCAGTAGAAGCACTCAGTTTCAGGCTTAGGTCCAGGTTTGGGTTTCTTCTCTTGAGTAGCAACTTGCTTGCTGTTCTTTTTGAAGTTCCCCTTCTTCTTCCCTTTGCCCTTTTTCTTGAAACTAGTGGTCTTGTTGACCATCAACACTTGATGCTCCTTCTTGATTTCTACCTCCGCAGCTTTCAGCATTGCGAAGAGCTCGGGAATAGTCTTATTCATCCCTTGCATATTATAGTTCATCACGAAGCTCTTGTAGCTTGGTGGCAGTGATTGGAGAATTCTGTCAATGACGCAATCATCTGGAAGATTAACTCCCAATTGAATCAAGTGATTACTATACCCAGACATTTTGAGTATATGCTCACTGACAGAACTGTTCTCCTCCATCTTGCAGCTATAGAACTTATTGGAGACTTCATATCTCTCAATCCGGGCATTTTCTTGAAATATTAACTTCAACTCCTGGAACATCTCATATGCTCCATGACGTTCAAAACGTCGTTGAAGTCCCGATTCTAAGCCGTAAAGCATGGCACACTGAACTATCGAGTAGTCATCAGCTTTGCTCTGCCAGACGTTCATAACATCTGGTGTTGCTCCAGCAGCAGGCCTGGCACCCAGCGGTGCTTCCAGGACATAATTCTTCTGTGCAGCAATGAGGATAATCCTCAAGTTACGGACCCAGTCCGTGTAATTGCTACCATCATCTTTCAACTTTGCTTTCTCAAGGAACGCATTAAAATTCAACGGAACAACAGCACGGGCCATCTATCTACAATCAAACATACATAAGCAAGATACTATCAGGTACTAAGTTCATGATAAATTTAGGTTCAATTAATCATATTACTTAAAGAACTCCCACTTAGATAGACATCCCTCTAATCCTCTAAGTGATTACGTGATCCAAGTCAACTAAACCATGTCCGATCATCACGTGAGATGGAGTAGTTTTGTTGGTGAACATCACTATGTTGATCATATCTACTATATGATTCACGCTCGACCTTTCGGTCTCCGTGTTCCGAGGCCATATCTGTATATGCTTGGCTCGTCAAGTATAACCTGAGTATTCCGCGTGTGCAACTGTTTTGCACCCGTTGTATTTGAACGTAGAGCCTATCACACCCGATCATCACGTGGTGTCTCAGCACGAAGAACTTTCGCAACGGTGCATACTCAGGGAGAACACTTCTTGATAATTAGTGAGAGATCATCTTATAATGCTACCGTCAATCAAAGCAAGATAAGATGCATAAAAGATAAACATCACATGCAATCAATATAAGTGATATGATATGGCCATCATCATCTTGTGCTTGTGATCTCCATCCTTGAAGCACCGTCGTGATCACCATCGTCACCGGCGCAACACCTTGATCTCCATCGTAGCATCGTTGTCGTCTCGCCAATCTCATGCTTCCACGACTATCGCTACCGCTTAGTGATAAAGTAAAGCATTACAGCGCGATTGCATTGCATACAATAAAGCGATAACCATATGGCTCCTGCCAGTTGCCGATAACTCGGTTACAAAACATGATCATCTCATACAATAAAATTTAGCATCATGTCTTGACCATATCACATCACAACATGCCCTGCAAAAACAAGTTAGACGTCCTCTACTTTGTTGTTGCAAGTTTTACGTGGCTGCTATGGGCTTAAGCAAGAACCAATCTTACCTACGCATCAAAACCACAACGATAGTTTGTTAAGTTGGTGTTGTTTTAACCTTCGCAAGGACCGGGCGTAGACACACTCGGTTCAACTAAAGTTGGAGAAACTGTCACCCGCAAGCCACCTATGTGCAAAGCACATCGGGAGAACCGGTCTCGCATAAGCGTACGCATAATGTCGGTCCAGGCCGCTTCGTCCAACAATACCGCCGAACCAAAGTATGACATGCTGGTAAGCAGTATGACTTATATCGCCCACAACTCACTTGTGTTCTACTCGTGCATATAACATCAACATATAAAACCTAGGCTCGGATGCCACTGTTGGGTTTCGTAGTAATTTCAAAAAAATTCCTACGCACACGCAAGATCATGGTGATGCATAGCAACAAGAGGGGAGAGTGTGATCTACGTACCCTTGTAGACCGACAGCGGAAGCGTTAGCACAACGCGGTTGATGTAGTCGTACGTCTTCACGACCCGACCGATCAAGCACCGAAACTACGACACCTCCGAGTTTTAGCACACGTTCAGCTCGATGACGATCCCCGGACTCCGATCCAGCAAAGTGTCGGGAAGAGTTCCGTCAGCATGACGGCGTGGTGACGATCTTGATGTACTATCGTCGCAGGGCTTCGCCTAAGCACCGCTACAATATTATCGAGGACTATGGAAGGGGGCACCGCACACGGCTGAGAATATGATCACGTGGATCAACTTGTGTGTCTAGGGGTGCCCCCTGCCCCCGTATATAAAGGACCAAGGGGAGGAGGCCGGCCGGCCCATATGGCGCGCCAAGGAGGAGTCCTCCTCCTAGTAGGAGTAGGACTCCTACTAGGAGGGGGAAAGAAGTGGGGAGGGAGAAGGAAAGGGGGGCGCCGCCCCCCCTCTCCTAGTCCAATTCGGACCAGGGGGGAGGAGGCGCGCGGCCCACCTTTGGCTGCCCCTCTCTCTCCACTAAGGCCCATATGGCCCATTACTTCTCCCGGGGGGGTTCCGGTAACCCTCCGGCTTTCCGGTTTTCTCTGAAATCACCCGGAACACTTCCGGTGTCCGAATATAGCCGTCCAATATATCAATCTTTATGTCTCGACCATTTCGAGACTCCTCGTCATGTCCGTGATCACATCCAGGACTCCGAACTAACTTCGGTACATCAAAACTCATAAACTCATAATATAACTGTCATCGAAACCTTAAGCGTGCGGACCCTACGGGTTCAAGAATAATGTAGACATGACCGAGACACGTCTCCGGTCAATAACCAATAGCGGAACCTGGATGCTCATATTGGCTCCTACATATTCTACGAAGATCTTTATCGGTCAGACTGCATAACAACATATGTTGTTCCCTTTGTCATCGGTATGTTACTTGCCCGAGATTCGATCGTCGGTATCTCAATACCTAGTTCAATCTCGTTACCGGCAAGTCTCTTTACTCGTTCCGTAATACATCATCTCTCAACTAACTCATTAGTTGCAATGCTTGCAAGGCTTATGTGATGTGCATTACCAAGAGGGCCCAGAGATACCTCTTCGACAATCGGAGTGACAAATCCTAATCTCGAAATACGCCAACCCAACATGTACCTTTGGAGACACCTGTAGAGTACCTTTATAATCACCCATTTACGTTGTGACGTTTGGTAGCACACAAAGTGTTCCTCCGGCAAACGGGAGTTGCATAATCTCATAGTCATAGGAACATGTATAAGTTATGAAGAAAGCAATAGCAACATACTAAACGATCGGGTGCTAAGCTAATGGAATGGGTCATGTCAATCAGATCATTCACCTAATGATGTGATCCCGTTAATCAAATAACAACTCTTTGTTCATGGTTAGGATACATAACCATCTTTGATTAACGGGCTAGTCAAGTAGAGGCATACTAGTGACACTCAGTTTGTCTATGTATTCACGCATGTATTATGTTTCCGGTTAATACAATTCTAGCATGAATAATAAACATTTATCATGATATAAGGAAATAAATAATAACTTTATTATTGCCTCTAGGGCATATTTCCTTCAATTGTAGCAGTGCTTAGGCGAAGCCCTGTGATGGTAGAACATCAAGATCGTCACCATGCCGTTGTGCTGACGGAACTCTTCCCCGACATTCTGCTAGATCGGAGTCCGGGGATCGTCATCGAGTTGAACGTGTGCTAGAACTCGGAGGTGCCGTAGTTTTGGTGCTTGATCGGTCGGGCCGTGAAGACGTACGACTACATCAACCGCGTTGTGCTAACGCTTCCGCTTTCGGTCTACGAGGGTACGTAGACAACACTCTCCCCTCTCGTTGCTATGCATCACCATGATCTTGCGTGTGCGTAGGAAATTTTTGAAATTACTACGTTCCCCAACAGTGGCATCCGAGCCTGGTTTTATGCGTTGATGTAATATGCACGAGTAGAACACAAGTGAGTTGTGGGCGATATAAGTCATACTGCTTACCAGCATGTCACACTCTGGTTCGGCGGTATTGTTGGATGAAGCGGCCCGGACCGACATTACGTGTACGCTTACGTGAGACTGGTTCTACCGACGTGCTTTGCACATAGGTGGCTGGCGGGTGTCAGTTTCTCCAACTTTAGTTGAACCAAGTGTGGCTACGCCCGGTCCTTGCGAAGGTTAAAACAGCACCAACTTGACAAACTATCGTTGTGGTTTTGATGCGTAGGTAAGAACAGTTCTTGTTCAGCCCATAGCAGCCACGTAAAACTAGCAACAACAAAGTAGAGGACGTCTAACTTGTTTTTGCAGGGCATGTTGTGATGTGATATGGCCAAGACGTGATGAGATATAAGTTGTTGTATGAGATGATCATGTTTTGTTGAATTTATCGGCAACTGGCAAAAGCCTTATGGTTATCTCTCTATTGCATAAGATGCAAGCGCCAAATAATTGCTTTACTTTATCGCTATGCGATAGCAATAGTTGCAAGAGAAATTGTTGGCGAGACAACCATGTGACGACACATTGATATAGATCAAGATGATGGAGATCATGGTGTCATGCCGGTGACGATGGAGATCATGACGATGCTTTGGAGATGGAGATCAAAGGCACAAGATGATGATGGCCATATCATGTCACATATTTTGATTGCATGTGATGTTTATCTTTTATACATCTTATTTTGCTTAGTTCGACGGTAGCTTTATAAGATGATCTCTTACTAATTATCAAGGTACAAGTGTTCTCCCTGAGTATGCACCATTGCGAAAGTTCTTCGTGCTGAGACACCACATGATGATCGGGTGTGATGGGCTCTACGTTCAAATACAACGGGTGCAAAACAGTTGCACACGCGGAATACTCAGGTTAAACTTGACGAGCCTAGCATATAACAGATATGGCCTCGGAACACGGAGACCGAAAGGTCGAGCGTGAATCATATAGTAGATATGATCAACATAGTGATGTTCACCATTGAAACTACTCCATCTCACGTGATGATCGGACATGGTTTAGTTGATATGGATCACGTGATCACTTAGAAGATTAGAGGGATGTCTGTCTAAGTGGGAGTTCTTAAGTAATATGATTAATTGAACTTTAATTTATCATGAACTTAGTCCTGGTAGTATTAGCATATCTATGTTGTAAATCAATAGCTCGCGTTTAGCTCCCCTGTTTTATTTTTGATATGTTCCTAGAGAAAATTCAGTTGAAAAATGTTAGTAGCAATGATGCGGATTGGATCCGTGATCTGAGGATTATCCTCATTGCTGCACAGAAGAATTATGTCTTTGATGCACCGCTAGGTGACAAACCTATTGCAGGAGCAGATGCAGATGTTACGAACATTTGGCTAGCTCAATATGATGACTACTTGATAGTTTAGTGCACCATGCTTAAACGGCTTAGAATCGGGACTTCAAAGACGTTTTGAACGTCATGGACCATATGAGATGTTCCAGGAGTTGAAGTTAATATTTCAAGCAAATACCGGAGTTGAGAGATATGAAGTCTCCAACAAGTTATATAGCTAAAAGATGCAGGAGAATAGCTCAAGCAGTGAGCATGTGCTCAGATTGTCTGGGTACTACAATCGCTTGAATCAAGTGGGAGTTAATCTTCCAGATAAAATAGTGATTGACAGAATTCTCTAGTCACCATCACCAAGTTAGTAGAACTTCATGATGAACTATGATATGCAAGGGATAACAGAAACGATTCCCAAGCTCTTCGTAATGCTGAAATCAATGAAGGTAGAAATCAAGAAAAATATCAAGTGTTGATGGTAGACAAGACCACTAGTTTCAAGAAAAGGGCAAAGGGAAGAAGGGGAACTTCAAGAAGAACGGCAAGCAAGTTGTTGCTCAAGTGAAGAAGCCCAAGTCTGGTCCTAAGCCTGAGACTAAGTGCTTCTACTGCAAAGGTACTGGTCACTGGAAGCGGAACCGCCCCAAGTATTTGGCAGATAAGAAGGATGACAAAGTGAACAAAGGTATATTTGATATACAGATTATTGATGTGTATTTTACTAGTGTTCGTAGCAACCCCTCGGTATTTGATACTGGTTCAGTTGCTAAGAGTAGTAACTCGAAACGGGAGTTGCGGAATGAACAGAGACTAGTTAAGGGTGAAGTGACGATGTGTGTTGGAAGTGGTTCCAAGATTGATATGATCATCATCGCACACTCCCTATACTTCCGGGATTAGTGTTGAACCTAAATAAGTGTTATTTGGTGTTTGCGTTGAGAATGAATATGATTTGATCATGTTTATTGCAATATGGTTATTCATTTAAGTAAGAGAATAAATTGTTGTTCTGTTTACATGAATAAAACCTTATATGGTTACACACCCAATGAAAATGGTTCGTTGGATCTCAATCGTAGTGATACACATATTCATAATATTGAAACCAAAAGATGCAAAGTTAATAATGATAGTGCAACTTATTTGTGGCACTGCCGTTTAGGTCATATTGGTGTAAAATGCATGAAGAAACTCCATGCTGATGGACTTTTGGAATCACTTGATTATGAATCACTTGATGCTTGCGAACCATGCCTCATGGGCAAGATGACTAAGACTCCGTTCTCCGGAACAATGGAGCGAGCAATTGACTTATTGGAAATCATACATACTGATGTATGCGGTCCGATGAGTGTTAAGGCTCACGACAAGTATCGTTATTTTCTGACATTCACAGATGATTTGAGCAGATATGGGTATATCTACTTAATGAAACACAAGTCTGAAACATTTGAAAAGTTCAAAGAATTTCAGAGTGAAGTGGAGAATCATAGTAACAAAAATAAAAGTTTCTACGATATGATCGCAGAAGAAAAATATTTGAGTTGCGAGTTTGGCCTTCAGTTAAAACAACGTGAAATAGTTTCACTACTCACGCCACCTGGAACACCATAGTGTAATGGTGTGTCTGAACGTCATAACCGTACTTTATTAGATATCGTGCGATCTATGATGTCTCTTACCAATTTACCACTATCGTTTTGGGGTTATGCATTAGAGACAGCTACATTCACGTTAAATAGGGCACCATCTAAATCCGTTGAGACGACACCGTATGAACTATGGTTTGGCAAGAAACCTAAGCTGTCGTTTCTTAAAGTTTGAGGTTGCAATGCATGTGAAAAAGTTTCAACCTGATAAGCTCAAACCCAAATCGGAGAAGTGTGTCTTCATATGATACCCAAAAGAAAATGTTGGGTACACCTTCTATCACAGATCCGAAGGCAAGATATTCATTGCTGAGAATGGATCCTTTCTAGAGAAGGAGTTTCTCTCGAAAGAAGTGAGTGGGAGGAAAGTAGAACTTGATGAGGTAACTGTACCTGCTCCCTTATTGGAAAGTAGTTCATCACAGAAATCTGTTCCTCTGACTACTACACCAATTAGTGAGGAAGCTAATGATGATGATCATGTAACTTCAGATCAAGTTACTACCGAACCTCATAGGTAAACCAGAGTGAGATCCGCACCAGAGTGGTATGGTAATCCTGTTCTGGAGGTCATGTTACTTGACCATGACGAGCCTATGAACTATGAGGAAGCGATGATGAGCCCAGATTCCGCGAAATGGCTAGAGGCCATGAAATCTGAGATGAGATCCATGTATGAGAACAAAGTATGGACTTTGATTGACTTGCCCATTGATCGGTGAGCCATTGAGATTAAATGGATCTTCAAGAGGAAGACGGACGTTGATAGTAGTGTTACTATCTAGAAAGCTAGAATTGTCGCAAAAAGGTTTTCGACAAGTTCAAGGTGTTGACTACGATGAGAGTTTCTCACTCGTATCTATGCTTAAGTCTGTCCGAATCATGTTAGAAATTGCCGCATTTTATGAAATCTGGCAAATGGATAAACAAAACTGTATTCCTTAATGGATTTATTAAAGAAGAGTTGTATATGATGCAACTAGAAGGTTTTGTCAATCCTAAAGGTACTAACAAAATATGCAAGCTCCAGCGATCCATCTATG
This sequence comes from Triticum urartu, assembly GCF_056163025.1. Lineage (NCBI taxonomy): Eukaryota > Viridiplantae > Streptophyta > Magnoliopsida > Poales > Poaceae > Triticum > Triticum urartu. The sequence continues at coordinate 433,953,639 of NC_141873.1, forward strand.
GACTGGTGCAAGCATCTCCGAGTTGGAATATACGCTTTGATAAGTTGATCAAAGCATATAGTTTTATACATACTTGTGGTGAAGCCTGTATTTACAAGAAAGTGAGTGGGAGCACTACAACATTTCTGATAAGTATATGTGAATGACATATTGTTGATCGGAGATAATGTAGAATTATTCTGCAAAGCATAAAGGAATGTTTGAAAGGAGTTTTTCAAAGAAAGACCTCGGTGAAGCTGCTTACATATTGAGCATTAAGATCTATAGAGATAGATCAATACGCTTGATAAGTTTTTCAATGAGTACATACCTTGACAAGATTTTGAAGTAGTTCAAAATGGAACGGTCAAAGAAGGAGTTCTTGCCTGTGTTACAAGGTGTGAAGTTGAGTAAGACTCGAAACCCGACCACGGCAGAAGATAGAGAGAGAATGAAAGTCATTGACTATGCCTCAGCCATAGGTTCTATAAAAGTATGCCATGCTGTGTACCAGACCTATTGTATACCCTGCCCTGAGTTTGGCAAAGGAGTACAATAGTGATCTAGGAGTAGATCACTGGACATTGGTCAAAATTATCCTTAGTGGAATAAGGATATGTTTCTCGATTATGGAAGTGACAAAAGGTTCGTCGTAAAGGGTTACGTCGATGCAAATTTTGACACTGATCCAGATGACTCTAAATCTCAATCTGGATACATATTGAAAGTAGGAGCAATTAGCTAGCTCTGTGCAGAGCATTGTTGACATAGAAATTGCAAAATACTTACGGATCTGAATGTGGCAGACCCATCGACTAAACATCTCTCACAAGCAAAACATGATCACACCTCAGTACTCTTTGGGTGTTAATCACATAGCGATGTGAACTAGATTATTGACTCTAGTAAACCCTTTGGGTGTTGGTCACATGTCGATGTGAACTATGGGTGTTAATCACATGGTGATGTGAACTATTGGTATTAAATCATATGGCGATGTGAACTAGATTATTGACTCTAGTGCAAGTGGGAGACTGAAGGAAATATGCCCTGGAGGCAATAATAAAGTTATTATTTATTTCCTTATATCATGATAAATGTTTATTATTCATGCTAGAATTGTATTAACCGGAAACATAATACATGTGTGAATACATAGACAAACAGAGTGTCACTAGTATGCCTCTACTTGACTAGTTCGTTAATCAAAGATGGTTATGTTTCCTAACCATAGACATGAGTTGTCATTTGATTAACGGGATCACATCATTAGGGGAATGATGTGATTGACTTGACCCATTTCGTTAGCTTAGCACTTGATCGTTTAGTTTGTTGCTATTGCTTTCTTCATGACTTATACATGTTCCTATGACTATGAGATTATGCAACTCCCGTTTACCGGAGGAACACTTTGTGTGCCACCAAACGTCACAACGTAACTGGGTGATTATAAAGGTGCTCTACGGGTGTCTCCGAAGGTACTTGTTGGGTTGGCGTATTTCGAGATTAGGATTTGTCACTCCGATTGTCGAAGAGGTATCTCTGGGCCCACTTGGTAATGCACATCACTATAAGCCTTGCAAGCATTGCAACTAATGAGTTAGTTGCGGGATGATGTATTACGGAACGAGTAAAGAGACTTGCCGGTAACGAGATTGAACTAGGTATTGAGATACCGACGATCAAATCTCGGGCAAGTAACGTACCGATGACAAAGGGAACAACGTATGTTGTTATGCGGTTTGACCGATAAAATATCTTCGTAGAATATGTGGGAACCAATATGAGCATCCAGGTTCCGCTATTGGTTATTGACCGGAGACGTGTCTCGGTCATGTCTACATTGTTCTCGAACCCGTAGGGTCCGCACGCTTAAGGTTTCGATGACAGTTATATTATGAGTTTATGGTTTTTGATGTATCGAAGGAGTTCGGAGTCCCGGATGAGATCGGGGACATGACGAGGATTCTCGAAATGGTCGAGACGTAAAGATCGATATATTGGACGACTATATTCGGACATCGAAAAGGTTCCGAGTGATTCAGATATTTTTTGGAGTACCAGAGAGTTACGGGAATTCGCTGGGAAGTATATGGGCCTTATTGGGCCATACGGGAATAGAGGAGAGATGACAAAAGGAAGGAGGCGCGCGCCCCCCCTCTGGTCCGAATTGGACAAGGGGTGCAGCCCCCTTTTCCTTGTTCCTCTCCCCCTCTTTCCTTCTCTCCTACTCCAACAAGGGTAGGAGGAGTCCTACTCCCGGTGGGAGTAGGACTCCCCCTTTGGCGCGCCCTCCTCCTAGGCCGGCCGCCTCCCCCTTGCTCCTTTATATACGGGGGTAGGGGGCACCCCATAGACACAATAATTGATCCTTGAGATCTATTAGCCGTGTGCGGTGCCCTCCTCCACCATAATCCTCAATAATATTGTAGCAGTGCTTAGGCGAAGCCCTGCGACGGTAGAACATCAAGATCGTCACCACGCCGTTGTGCTGACGGAACTCTTCCCTGACATTCTGCTAGATCGGAGTCCGGGGATCATCATCGAGCTGAACGTGTGCTAGAACTCGGAGGTGCCGTAGTTTCGGTGCTTGATCGGTCGGGCCGTGAAGACGTGCGACTACATCAACCGTGTTGTGCTAACGCTTCCGCTTTCGGTCTACGAGGGTACGTAGACAACACTCTCCCCTCTCGTTGCTATGCATCACCATGATCTTGCGTGTGCGTAGGAAATTTTTCGAAATTACTACGTTCCCCAATAGCGCCATCCGAGGAAACGCCGACGAGCCGGTACTAGCCGCGGCGACGACGGCTTGGACGAGGCTGAGCTGGCTAGGGTTTAACCCTAGCATATAGAGCGCCTCCCTCGTTGCCGCCGTGACGCGGGCGTTGGTGACCTCCTGCTGCGCGGCGGCGAGGACGGCGGCCTCACCCCTCGCGTCCGCGGCGTGCCCCCGGCCCTTCCTCTTGGCCGACTTCCTTGCCCGTTCTTCGGGCGTCAGCGCCTTCTTCGGCTTGGTTGCGGCGGCGGTCTTGTGCGGCGCACGAGGCTTGCCTTTCCCGGCGGGGGCGGCGGCACCGGACGAGGCGAGGGAGGCGAGGCCGGCGGCGGCGTCGAGGTCGATGACGTCCTCCATGGCTGGTTGGGGGCGGAAGCGCGCGCATGCGGGAGTGTTTTTAGGGAAAATGGGGGGAAATGGCGGGCCCGGAAGAGGAGTAGGCGCGCACGCGTCCGTCTCGTGTCCGCGCCGACGCAAATCCGACTCAAAAATGAGTCGGGAATGGGTCGCCCGCGGACGAAAAACGGACGCGCGTCCGTTTGGGTCGGCGCGTTGGGCCGACTTTTCTGTCCGCGCCGACCCAAACGGACGGCGGCGGACGAAATGGGTCGCCCCGTTGGAGTTGCTCTTATTGTTTCTTCGTGGGATTTTATTGATCGGTGTACCAGTGTGAAGTGTGTCCAGGTACAAAATATTGATGAATATAGTTGAACACATTGGTCATAAAGAGAGATATTTCTTCAACCATGCTTCATAATTTACACTTCTGAGAATACATTGATCAAAATGGAATAGTCGAACAAATTCACTGAATAGAGTGTGTTTTCCCCCCAACTTTTTCAAAGTATTTTCGCAAGAAAAAACTCTTCTCAAAGCAGCACCAAAGTAGATCTACAGCCCGAGGACCGGTAGATGTATTTTGCTGGAAAACGGGGAGACATGTGCTTCCTTTTCCCACTTCACAGTTCACGCTCTAGCCCCAGCCCCCGATCTCCGGCAATGTCGCTCCACCAGCGGCCGCACCAGAAGCCGCTGGGCGCCGACTCCCTCCCCGTCTCCACGACCCTCGCTAACGCCGCCCCTTCCCGCCCCCTGCCCCTCCTCACGCTCCCCTACCTCTTCTCCCTTCTCGCGCTCCTCCTCCTACTCGCCCTCCTCTTCCCCTGGGGGCCGCCCCGCCACTCCGCGCTGGCCTCCCCGTGGCGCTCCTACACGCTCCAAGACGCCGCTGCCTTCGCCGCGGCCTCCGGCAACGGCACCATCATCCTCGCCGCCGTCTCCGGGCCGTACCTCCCCTTCCTCTCCAACTGGCTCATCAGCGTCCGCCGCGCCGGCCGCGCTAACCAGGTGCTCGTCATCGCCGAGGACTACGAGACCCTCGAGCGCATCAATGCCGCATGGCCCGGCCACGCCGTCCTCGTGCCCCCCGCGCCCGACGCCCAGGCCGCCCACAAGTTCGGGTCACAGGTGGGGGAGAAATCTCGGTTACCTTACTCCCCACCCAAGCTGTTCGATGAAATGTCCATGTGCGTGACTGTGCCTGCTCTTGTGTGCAGGGCTTCTTTAACTTCACCTCGCGGCGGCCGCGACACCTGCTGCAGATTCTCGAGCTGGGGTACAGCGTCATGTACAATGACGTCGACATGGTGTGGCTTGCCGACCCGTTTCCATATCTAGTCGGCAATCACGAGGTCTACTTCATGGACGACATGAGTGAAGTACGTACAATTGTTGTGTTTGTCGTTGGGGCTGTTGGAAGAGTATTTGATGATGTGGGAATTGTTGGTGCAGGTGAAGCCACTGAATCATTCACATGCGCTGCCGCCGCCAGGTAAGAAGGGGCGGCCATACATTTGCAGCTGTATGATCTTCCTGCAGCCAACAGAAGGGGCAAAGCTGTTGATGAGGAAGTGGATTGAGGAGCTCAAGGAACAGCCCTGGTCGAGGAAAGCGAAATCAAATGATCAGCCAGCATTCAACTGGGCTTTACTAAAGACTACTGGGCAGGTTAGGCATGAACATTTAAATGTTTTCTGTGGCAATTGAATTTGAACTTTATTTCGTTGCATTTGCTTGAACTGAGCATATTCATTTGTTTCTTCGCTTAAACAAACTAGTGGCACAGAGTTATCTGGTAAATGGGTTCAGGGCTGCTTAAAGTTTAAATTGATTTTCGTGTATGCTCTTTAGTCTAGGCCAGTTGAAGTACCGAGGAACTCAAATTTTGATATCAATCTGGATCGTATATAGGCTTGTTTAAAAATGTACACAATCTTTGCCAACACTTTCCTGTACATTTTTTTAGAAGTAGCACTGATGTTCCAAACTTCTAATATATGATTTTTTGTGTGGTGCCATGTGCTAATGTGTTATTTCGGTTTGTCAAACTATCAATATACCGTGTGCCATAAATGGATGTACCTCTACATGTGCATCACTGCGGTTGTGTGAGCTTGTGTTTTGCAGTTGTTATGTATTATCTTATCATTTTTGCCAGTGTTTTTTTATCTCAAGGTAAGCGGTAGGGAGAGACTCGCTCCTTGAGGGACATGACGTAGCAGCATTAGGTGGAGTCATGTTGAACTTGGACTTAAGTTCTTCACTTCTTTGTGTCTCAAATTGTCCAACCAGGCTCAAGTCCTAGGTCGAACAAACTCCCTAGGAGTGCCATGTGCTAATGTGTTATTTCGGTTTGTCAAACTATCAATATACTGTGTGCCGACTTCGCAAAAAAAATAATACCGTGTGCCGTAAATGGATGTACCTCTACATCCATTTTTGCCAGTGTTTTTTTATCTCAAGGTAAGCGGTAGGGAGAGACTCGCTCCTTGAGGGACATGACGTAGCAGCATTAGGTGGAGTCATGTTGAACTTGGACTTAAGTTCTTCACTTCTTTGTGTCTCAAATTGTCCAACCAGGCTCAAGTCCTAGGTCGAACAAACTCCCTAGGAATGCCATGTGCTAATGTGTTATTTCGGTTTGTCAAACTATCAATATACCGTGTGCCGACTTCGCAAAAAAAAAAATACTGTGTGCCGTAAATGGATGTACCTCTACATGTGCATCATCACGGTTGTGTGAGCTTGTCTTTTGCAGTTGTTATGTATTATCTTATCTTTTTTGCCAGTGTTCTTTTTATCTCAAGGAAAGCGGCAGGGAGAGACTCGCTCCTTGAGGGACATGACGTAGCAGCATTAGGTGGAGTCATGTTGAATTGGACTTAAGTTCTTCACTTCTTTGTGTCTCAAATTGTCCAACCAGGCTCAAGTCCTAGGTCGAACAAACTCCCTAGGCCAGTCATGATTAGTTTAAATTCTGTTTATTGTGCAAGGTCATGTTACTAAGAGATAAGAGTTTCGAGTCAGATTTCGTGCATGCGATTCGTACCGGACTCGCCGTGGCCGCATACAGGAGGGAGGCAGTGATCAAGCTCATGTCAAGGTGGACACTGCGCGACCGCCACGGCACTAGGCATAGTAGGTTCATAGAGGACAGAATCATGTTCGACCTGTGCTCAAGTTTTTGGTCCACCGAAGTCTCTAGGCTAGTGGGGAACAGTTTAAATCTGTGTTGTGCAAGGTTGGGATACTATGATAAGATAAGTCTGTATTCAGTCTAGAAGATGGATACTATATATATCTAAGCAGTAATGATCTTCTGAGATCTAGCAAGAAGTTATCTTTCTAGTCTTTCTTCTATCCTGCATGTCTTATCTCCTTCACGGCAATGCCAGAGAACCAAGGGTATTATCAACCTCGACCTCCTGTTATCCACGTGTACATGTTATTTTACTGGGACGGGGCACAATCGGGCAATGTGGAGTTGTGGACTTCTCATTTTGTCAGTGGAACATTTGCCGACAACTTTTCTATCAACTAGACAATAGAGTTCGCTGTGTAAGCATCAACCATTTATGGGATTTGCTATAGTGGATAGATAGAGGACAATTTAAGAAACACTTGCAATTGTTAGTTAATCATTCATATATCATGAATTACTACAACAAATATGTTAACGACATCATGAAAAGGCACTTAATAGGTTAAAATTTGAACTTCATGAGAAGGTGGTTGAAGTTGATCTTTGACTGATTTCATTTTGCTCGATATCCATTTTAATCATCTCCATCTCCATGTGGCACTTCATGTAAAATGTGGACCGGAGTAACTGTTTCGGCATGGTTTTAGCTTCTACACTGTTATCTTTAATGTGGACTTCAGTTGACATGCATTGGTTGTACTAAGCTTTGCCATGTTTAAAATGTACTTGTTCAGTAATAACTTTTCCAAGGAAGCTCGTAACTGTTACCTATATGTTTATAAATTCCCTAAAGATATAACACTTACCAGTTTTTTTATCAATATCGTTGCTGCGTTTAAGTTTTACTCCCTCAATCCCATAATGTAAGACGTTTTTGGGACGGAGGGAGTAGTTTACATTCTGCAAGTATTTTCTGGAGGTCTTTTATGGATGGAAACAAAGTCATGGTACATGGCAAAGGGTTTTATTCTGTTTTCTCAGAATATTTTCCTGCATCGCTGCCTCTGCAACAGACGATGTCATTTGTAAAACTACTAATATAAGATATGCTTGCAGGTGGATGTGTATTTACTGCCTCAGTCTGCTTTTCCAACTGGAGGTCTATATTTCAAGAACAAAACATGGGTCAAGGAGACAAAGGGCAAGCATGTCATTATACATAACAACTACATAACAGGGTTTGAAAAGAAGATAAAACGCTTCCGTGATCATAAACTCTGGCTGGTGGATGAGCACAGCGACGAGTCACCACTTGGTAAAATATGAGCAAGCTGTACATCTATCCTTGCTGCAGCATCACAATTTTGTAGCTGGTGTCTGCCCAACCAGATGTTGGGTGATTTTCCATCCACCACATGGAATTCAACAATCGAATTTGAACACCGGATCCGCATGCAGAAGACTCCATCTGTACATCAAGGCCCTCAGGAGCTAAGCTTTTTCATGCAGTCCATCTTTCTGAAGTACTCCCTCCGTCCCAAAGTAAGTGACTCAACTTTACACTAACTTTGTACTAAAGTTAGTACAAAGTTAAGTCACTTATTTTGGGACGGAGGGAGTACATTTTTGTAATTGGAAGTGGCTGGTCCAGGAGACGAGTAAGATCTCAGGGCATGAATGAATAGGTTTTGTGGCTATGAGTAGCGTCCAAGTCCATTGATTAATTCACTGGGTCTGTATAGCATTGTAGTTTTGTGAGTTTGTACCATTATTGTTATTAAAAAGCGCAGCATTTTTGTACACTAGACCGCTTGCAAGTACTATTGCTTATCATCTTATAGAGGGCATACTGATTCAATTGCGACCGTGCAAGTTTCCATAATCAACATTCTCATATTTCAGATACGCCTCCAATTATAATATAACAGAATCCTAAGCTAGCGTCGCCGGGAGCCAGAACAAGTCCTGTTGTTGGACCCTTTCCTTTGATGCCTCCCCCGCTTTGCTTTCGGCAGGAGCAACGCCAACGCCGTTGCCTTGGCCTCACACAAGGAACACCGGCGGCACGCACGCCCCCACATATACTCCTCCCCAGCCCCCGTGCTTGCATGTGCACAAGAAACCTCCTTTCTTCTCACCACAGCAGCAAGGAAACCCGCCCTTCCACGCCCACAAAGATCAGATCAATGGGTCAGGCCGTCACCAAGGCGAAGCAAGGTATGATCATCGACGAACACTAGCTACCGGGTCGCGCGATCTCGGGTCAACCATCTTTGCAAATGCTTGCTGGTTTTGCTTCTAACATGACTGATGTTTCTGGTAGAGGCCGGGCGGGCGACGCAGAAGAACGACAAGGACGGCAAGGCTGTGGCCAACCATAATAACGCCAAGGAGCAGCTCATCAAATTTATGGACAACAACTACGACGAAAAGGTCAAGCCTGCCAAAACCTTCAATGAGTTTTACCACGCCATCTTCGAGCTCATCGAGTAAGCCTTTCTTCTCAAGAGCTAGAGAGCATTGCTAGGGAGCTGCTAGTATAACGCATCATTTGTTTTAGTATCTATACAGCCTACAGATTGGTAGTATTATAGTTGAAATATTATTGGATGCCTGCAGGAATTCTCCTTTGATTCCTAAGCCTTTACGGATTAAAAGTTCATGCATGCGCATAAACAGGTACTACTCCCTTGGTACACACAGAAAAACGACGTTTTGGACATGTCTTAAGCCAAACATTGGAAACTTTGACGACTGATATTGACTCCAATATTTAGCTTGGGAACTTGAAAGCCATACGTAGCAGTATAGATTTATCTCGAGAAGTAATTTCTGAATATTACAATTTTGTTTTTCGTTATACATATATTGCAGTAGAAACTAGTCGTCAAAGTTATATATCTGAAAAAATGCGCCAGTGTCCAAAACGTTGCGTTCCAGTGTACCCAAGGGAGTAGTGTAGCTTTCGGTCAGATTCAATGCCGAAATGTTCCTGATCCGTCAGAAGCTCAAATATATTCAGCCAGCTGAAACCTCATCGATGGTGATACCTAACAATTTCTATCTGTTATTTTGCATTCTACTTCAGAAAGTTTTGTGAGAAACAAGGGCAGCTGCAGTACAGGATGCCAACCAAAGATGAACTCGAGAAAGAGTACAAGGTTCGGACACACCCTTTTGTTTTAGAATAATAATACTATAAAGGAGGTTCCTCTGCTTTATTTGGCATAGCTTCTCAACAGAGCTTAGAATCTTTCTTTGGTTTCAAAACTTTTAAATTGCTAAAAAGAAAACATTTGGATGTCATCACAAAATATTGCAAAAGAAAGTAAACCAGGTAGGGGTATTAATGAATTTTGTTTCCCTCTAGTGCAGGCTCTTGGGGGAAAGAGGGACGGAGTAAACATCACAAAGGAGCAGTTCCACAGGATCACCGAGAACCTCGTCACGGTGAACAGCTTCAGCTTCGGCAAGGCCGCCTTCGACGTGCTCGTGGTCCTCTTCGGCGCGCCGATGTGCGCGCTCCTCGTCAAGAGGGTCGTCCCGGGCCTCAAGTCCTTCTCCGACGACGTCGTCATCCCGGTGGCCACCTCCGGCGCCGTCGTGTACCTGGCCAAGACCAACAAGCTGTGACCCGGCGGATTATATACAAGTGTCACTGCTACTGCTAGCTTACCACGAGAAGAAAAATAATGATGCAACTGTGTGGTGGCTCGATCGCGTCCAGATTGCAAAATCTGTAAAAAGTATCTGTAAAGATGATTGAAACTTTAGTGATTTTTCTCTGTTCTTACGGGGGCGTGTGTGTGCCCGCCCCGCGGCAATGTTGCAGTAGAAACGTTTTCCCTTCAAACCAGAAAACGGCAATGTTGAACCTAACGTTGGGAATTACTAACACACAAGTAAGGTATCTGAAAACTGCAGAGGAAACAAAGTAACCTGGACATTTCTCGGTCATGAAAGGAAACATATGCATCAACTTGTATGGAGTAAGTTTGATTAGTCGAAACTTAGGACGAAACTTAATGCTTTTCTTAACTTCGTTCAGCGTGACGCTGCATCTCAAACAACACAACTCATATGTGTTTGAGGTCAAGTGAACCACTCAAAACATCAGCCGAAAATCAACACGCATGAACATCAGGATTATCATGTGAAAAGCCCCCAAGTTGGGGTAAAAACCACGGACTGAAACCATCCAAATATTCTTCCACTATCATCAAATATGAGATGCAAATTTTCTCAAAAAAAAAAAGAGATGCAACAAGTTCTGCTCTAGGTAGCACTAAAGACTCTCATACATCAAAAGTGTTACTCTAATCCCGAGCACAAATGCACCCACATGAATAATAAATTCCGAGGGTAGGGCTTGGGTGTGATTTTACTAGCTCTTCAAAGTCAACCACTCCAAATCACAGATCACTGCCTTAGGCCGAAGATGTATGAACCTAAGTACCAGTTTGTCGAATCCGAGAAGGATTTGTATGAATCTAAACCGGTGTGTATGCATAATTGGGGATTAATTAGGTATAAGGCCGACAGTGGAGCCATTTCTTCTGTCTTCTCTTGTTAATTAGGAAATAACTATTTGTCAATTTCTAGATTCTGGCCAGCCCAGAAGAAATAAACGGTCATGAACTATGTTCGTGCACGTGTTTTGTGGTGCATTTGGAAATACAGAAATTCCCTAGTTTTTAGCATAGCCAAATTTGCTTGTGTAGAAGGCAGAACCACGACTTGGATTGGTTCGGGTCATTCGGATGCTATAGAGCTAGCTACGATTGATGTATGAACTGCTTTAGTTGAGTAATGCATTATTTCACTCGCAAAAAAAAAATCAATGTCAATTGGTCTGATTTAAAGCAGAATTGGTGGTTGATCCATATAACAATCAATTAATGGTTGATACTCTTCAAGGAAGAACCTTTGGAGAGGGTAAAAACGATCTCGCATCAATTCTCGTCGATCCCCGGTTCTCCCTTTCAACTGATAGTGGGGTAAGGATCGATATATTAGACACTAAAGGTGTTTTAAGCCAAGACGCACTTGCTAAATTGTTGTTAGAAATGGGTTTTGGGGTTTCTTGTGGCCTGAGTACAAACCACAACATGCCCTCTCCTCCGGGGAGTCCGAAGATGATCACCAAGTTCTCCGCTGCACCAAGCCATGTTACTTCCGTGGAGCCGCCTAATATGTCTTCAATGTATCTATAATTTTTTATTGTTCCATGCTATTATATTATCTGTTTTGGATGTTTTATATTCATTAAAATATGCTATTTTATATTATTTTTGGGACTAACCTATTAACCTAGAGCTCAGTGCCACTTTATGTTTTTCCCTTATTTTTGAGTTTCGCAGAAAAGGAATACCAAACGGAGTCCAAACGGAATAAAATCTTCGTGATGATTTTTCTTGGACCAAAAGACACTCAGGAGACTTGGAGATCAAGTCGGAGGAGCCACGAGGTGGCCACAAGAGTGGAGGGCGCGCCCCTTGTCTTATGGGCCTCCCGTGACTCCCCTGACCTAATTCCGTTGCCTATATATTCACATATATTCTCAAACCACCAGAAGTATCCACGAAAACACTTTTCCACCGCCGCAAGCTTTTGTTCCCGTGAGATCCCATCTAGGGGCCTTTTCCGGCATCCTGCCGGAGGGGGATTTGATCACGGAGGGCTTCTACATCAACTCCATTGCTCTTCCGATAAAGCGTGAGTAGTTTACCACAGACCTATGGGTCCATAGCTAGTAGCTAGATGGCTTCTTCTCTCTCTTTGATTCTCAATACCATGTTCTCCTCGATGTTCTTGGAGATCTATCTGATGTAATCTTCTTTTGCGGTGTGTTTGTCGAGATTCGATGAATTGTGGATTTATGATCAGCTTCCTATGAATATTATTTGAATATTCTCTGAATTTTTTATGCATGATTTGATATCTTTGTAATTCTCTTTGAACTATCAGTTTCGTTTGGTCAACTAGATTGGTTTTTCTTGCAATGAGAGAAGTGCTTAGCTTTGGGTTCAATCTCGCGGTGTCACTTCCCAGTGATAGTAGGGGCAGCAAAGCACGTATTGTATTGTTGACATCAAGGATAAAAAGATGGGGTTTACATCATATTGCTTGAGTTTATTCCTCTACATCATGTCATCTTACTTAATGCGTTACTCTGTTCTTCATGAACTTAATACTCTAAATGCAGGCAGGAGTCGGTCAATGTGTGGAATAATAGTAGTAGATGCAAAATCGTTTTGGTCTACTTGACATGGATGTGATGCCTATATTCATGATCATTGCCTTAGATATCGTCACAACTTTGCGCTTTTTTATCAATTGCTCGACAGTAATTTGTTCATCCACCGTATTATTTGCTATCATGAGAGAAGCCTCTAGTGAAACCTATGGCCCCCAGGTCTATTTTCCATCTTATTAGTTTCTGATCTACTATTTTGAAATCTTTTACTTTCCAATCTATAAACCAAAAATATCAAAAATATTTACCTTTTGCTTAGTTTCATCTATTTTTATCAGATCTCACTTTTGCAAGTAACTATGAAGGGATTGACAGCCCCTTTTATCGCATTGGGTGCAAGTTGTTTGATTGTTTGTGCAGGTATTAGATGATTTGTGCATTGTCTCCTACTGGATTGATACATTGGTTCTCAAACTGAGGGAAATACTTATCTCTACTTTGTTGCATCACCCTTTCCTCTTCAAGGGAAAACCAACGCAAGCTCAAGAAGTAGCACCGCCTCACTCGCCGACATTGCCGATCAAGAAGATCAAGAGCGGGTCCTGCATCAAATTCAAGCTGTGAGCAACGACGAAGCTATGTGGTGGGCTGGGGGAGGGGGCGTGCCCCTCCCTCCCCCGCAAACTTGGATATATCCCTGAAGTATTTTTTATTTGAAGGGCTTAGGGGCCGTTTGGTTGCTACCCTGAGCCCGATTGCCTGGCCGGAGCCTTTGCCTGTATCTTGCCTAAGGTCTGTTTGGTTGATGTCGTGAGATTTTAGCCTGAAGATTCTTGCCTGTTCTTGCCTGTGCAAAGCTGCCCATGTCAGGCCTAAAGAATTGGACGCCTGAGCATGGCTACTCTCCGCTGTTTGCTACCTGAGTCACTCCATATAAAATATTGCTTTGAATGCAGCTCAAGCCAATCATGAGCCAAACACTGCCTGCTTCAGGCGTGGTTTCAGGCTATCAACCAAACACTGCTTTGAAAGAGAGATGTGCCACTGCTCTGAAAGAGAGATGTGTCGGATCAATCAATTTCTGATGCAACTTCAGGCCACCTTCTGGCAGGAGAAAAAACTCAGGCATGTTGCTCAGGGTCGCAACCAAACAGACCCTTAGATTAGGAAAAAAATAGCGTTTGGCCCCCCAACTCTTCATCTTTTGTGTTTCGCCCCCAATGTTTTCTATCTAGCTCCGCCACTAGTTATGAGATTTGATCTTGCTTTGAGTGACAGGAACATAATGCTTGGCGTCTGATGAAGGATGGTCGGTAAGGATGGTTTCACACCCATCGGGAGTTTAGCTTTACTTTATGTTTTTTGTTTAGTTTGTCCGCTTGTGCTGCAAACTTGCGAATTTCTGCTCTCTATGCAATCAGTTTCTGCCGGGGTATTAGGTCTTGTTTGAAATCTCTCCACTTCGCTCAACTCCGCGGAGTTGCGGAGCTCGGTTTGAGTTGCTCTGTAAAAAGCTGCAGCAGCCTGCTCCACTCCGGGAGCTGAGTCGCGGGAGTGGAGAGAAACCGAACAGACACCTCATTTGTCAGCCTTTTTTTGCTTTAAGTTTGATTTTGAGACATGCGAGTAGCGTGTGGCTGTATGGACTCCTATGGTTTCATTTTCAATGAAAATTGAACTGGGCGCCTTGTGCCCTCCTGGTAGTCTAAAAAGGGTATGAACGTATACGTGTTTGGGCCATTTGGTCAAATGATAAGTGGACTGAATGAATTACAGTCCTGCAGGGCGTTGTGAAGAAATGCAACAATAAACTAAAAGTAACTGTAGTGTATCCTTACGAGCTGTCCTCAAAAAAGGAAAAGAAAAACTCCACTCCAGCATCCCATCTCCTTCCACCGAGCCGCCAGCGGCAGCCCTTGCCCGCTCTCAGGCCAACTCCAGCGCGCGACCTCATCCTGTCCGGCCCCGTACATTTGGGGTAAAACAGACAGACCCCACGGCCCAGCGCGCGACGGCCTGGACCCATCTGATCTGTTTTGTGTCCGGGCCGACCCATTTCGAACACAAACATGCGCCGGGTTTGGGTTGCGGCGGACAGCAAACAGACGCATTGCTCGTCCGCTTCGGGGCTGCGTGGCAGGCGGCCACCTAACTCCCAACGCCCAACATTAATGTGCACGCGCGGTCGGCCCCACCTGTCATCCGCCCAGGCGAACGGTCGCCGTCCTTCTTAAATGGGAAGCCGTGGACCGGTCGCAGTCCACACTCCCCACTCCAGCCCGTGCTGCCTCCTCGAAACCCGACACTCCCCAAACCCTAGCTCTCCCTCTCCCCGTCCTCGATCTCGCTGGCCGGCCACCACGCAGCCATGGGGTTCTCGAACACCGGCCGCAAGGGGAAGCACGACCACGAGGCTGGCTCGTCCTCGGGCCGCCGCCTCCGCGGCGTCAAAGAGGGGCCGACATCACCACCAAAGAGGGCCCCCACGCCGCCCGCATTCTCCATCGCCCCTACGGCCGCCAGCGAGCGCGGCCGGCACTACATCCACACGGATGTATGCCGTCGTTATTGGGAGACGAGGACGCCGCTCCCCTGGAGCGACGTGTGTCGGTGTCAAAACCGTCCGATCTCGGGTAGGGGGTCCCAAAATGTGCGTCTGAGGATCAAAGGTAACAAGGGACACAGGGAACACGATGTTTACCCAGGTTCGGGCCCTCTTAATGGAGGTAAAACCCTATGCCCTGCTTGATTGTATTTGATGAGTATAGGGGTTACAAGAGTCGGTCTACCTCGAGATTGTAATGGATAAACACTAGATGTCTAGCCTGTATGAATTCTGATAGCCTCTACGGACTAACCCCTGCGGTTTATATAGATACCGGAAGGACCAAGGGTTGTACAGAGTCAGTTTACAGAGGAAGGAAATTATACATCCGGATGCCAATCTTGCCATCCACGCAAAGGAGAGTCCTATCCGGACATGGGGGAAGGCCTTCTACCTTGTATCTTCATGGCCCATCAGTCCGGTCCATATCACATAGCCCGGACACTCGAGGACCCCTTAATCCGGGACTCCCTCAGTAGCCCCTGAACTAGTCTTCAATGACGATATGTTCGATGCGGAGATTGTGTTCGACATTGCAAGGCTGGTTCCTCCTCCGAATACTCCAAAGCAATCTAAATAAAAGATCTGTATCCGGCTCTGCACATCCCACAACCATGAAGGCAGAATATTCAATCAAAATTATGTCTGTCAACGGACAACTTTTTCGGCGAAATGCTATATCTAGCCTCTTTATCATTTCGAACCATTTTTTGGCCTCCTGCTTCGCGTTTCGAGGCGCGGCCTCTATTGACACGTCTTGTCAAAACAGAGATCGTGTCCACTTATGGCAGGATCCTCATCAATACGGGTTTGGGTAATCCAACCGCGCCATTCGCACGACCCCTTGGGAACAGGCGAGTTTTAAGGCTTAAGGGGGGGGGGCGCTTGATATTCACTGCCTATATAAGTGGATAAAGATCCCACTTTTCACCTCATGCCTTCTTCTTTCTCCTATTTCCCATCCTCAAGCTCCAACGCCCAAGCCTCAATCTTTCCCACCGCCACCAACCTCTCCAGCCATGTCTGGATCCAGCTCACAGGGCAAGTGGGTGGCCTCCTCCGTCACAGAGAAGGACGTCAAGGAGCTCCGTGAGGCGGGGTACCTGACTGCGGACATCGCGCACAGGCTCCCTGCCAAGAAGCAAGTCATCCCCACTCCTGAGCCCGGCGAAAGGGTTGTGTTTACCCCCCACTTCTTCGCGGGCCAGGGTTTCCTCTCCACCCTTTTGTCCGCGGCCTCATGTTCTATTACGGGCTAGATTTTCATGATCTAGCACCAAATTCCTTCCTCCACATCTCGGCGTTTATCGTCGTGTGCGAGGCGCTTCTTCGCATCCCCCCACACTCTGGCCTTTGGCTCAAGGTCTTCAACGTGAAGCCGAAGGTGGTCGACGGGCAGCACGCGGATTGCGACGGTGCCATGGTGAGCAAGCTCCCCAACATCACGTGGCCTAAAGGGGCTTTCATGGAGACCGTCAAGGTGTGGCATCAGGAGTGGTTCTACATCACCGAACCCCGCGGTGCCAGGTGGGCGGCCACTCCTGAGTTTAGATCCGGACCCCCTATGCGGCTCGCGTCGTGGACCAACAAGGGTCTGGACTGGGGGTTTTCCGTCCTTTGTACATGGCTGGATAATGAAGGCAGAGCGGATCAAGTGTCCGGCTTTGCTGCCCGAAGATCCGCCCACTCCCCAGCTAACAAAGATGCTGGTCCCGCTGCCCTATCAGGCACCGGAGAAGAAGGCCAAGAAGAAGAGCAAGGAGGCCAAGGGCGGCCCCCGCCGTAAGGGTACTTCGGACACGGTGTCCGGAGAAACCGAAATCCCCTCCTCCCACAAGGGAGATGAAGAACAAGAGGAGGAGGAGGAGGCAAAAGTGACTCTCCCCTCAAGGGCAGAAAAAAGAAAAGGGCAGCCTCCACAGACCCAGAGGAGGGGGTGTCCAAGAGGGGGAAGATAACCCTCTCGGATGGTTCAGACTCGGAGGCCGAACACATCCCCAAGAGGCGCCCCAGGACGAAGCCCCTGGCCGAATCGTAAGTACCAAAGGATTCATTACAAGTATTCGGCCTTCTATGCTTTTAATATAACGTGTTATGTTGTGTGTGCATATTTCAGCCCTGCTCGTGACCTCCCCTAACCATCGCTATCTGAGGAGAACTCTTTGGCACCAGAGATGGTGGAGAGCGAGACGCCTCCGCGAGCTTCTCCGCCTACCGCCACGGACGACACCGAGGTGTTGTCCCAAAGGACTTCTCCAGGCCGCGGAAGGGGGATCGAGGCTGCCACTACGGCACCCGAAGGTTAGGCCTCGGCTGTCGAGAACATGGGGGGTGCAACCCCCATGGAGACCGACGGCAGGGGCCCTGACCAGTCCAGCCCCCAGCAGAACACTATCTCGGAGACCCATGCGGCTCCATAATCGAGTGAGCAACCCCCTTCGAAGGAGGGGGAGCGTCGGCTCCGACGGTGACCTCCACCAATCTGGAGGCGCCGAATACTCTGATGGAGGCACTACAATGTGTCGCCATCATGGAGGAGCACCGTACCCTGATGGGTGTGGTGATTGAGAAGGTTCAGTCCGCAAAGAGCAGGCTGAACGAAGCCTTCACCAGCCTGCTAACAGGCTTCGAGGTATGCGACGTAATACTCTTAAACGCTTTTTTATATGAAGGAAATATGCATGTATATTAGATAGTAGCCCCTGAGACTCTGTTCGGTTTTGAGGATCAAGTAATAATCACAGGAGATGATGTACTTGTCTATTGGATAAACAGGCTTCCCTGTTGGCGGCGACCGCCCAGGACGCTGAAGTTTTCGAGCTCAAGCGGATGCTGAAGCTGGCCGACAATGATATAGACTGTATTAACAAGCGGTTCGATAAGGCGCAAGGTATGTTAAAAGATCTTCTTACATGCCTGAAGTGATATGCAAATTCAGAGTTTAAGCTCATGCGCTGCTTATGATTATGATTGCAGGTAGCGTGGCCGAGGTCGAAACCCTCAAAAGAGCCCTTGCCCAGGCCAAGGAGGAGGTGAGAGCGAGCAAAGCAGTCGCTGATAAAGCAGCTGCGGAATTGAAGACCGAACAGGTCGCCCACCGCCAGCACGAAGAGAGGGCGGCCGAAGTTGAGCAGGAGCTGAAAGACGCCATCAGCAAATGCGAGACTTTGGAGGAGAAGACTACGGCCCAAGCGGCCGAACTCACCAAAGCCCTCAATGAGGCCAAGGAGGCTCGGACCGAGTCTCGGGCGGCTCGGGAGGAAATCCGGCAGGCCAAACATATAGCGGCTGGTAAGCCATTTCTTTTGCAGAGTGTATTTGGCAGTCAAGGATATGCCTTGCTCACTGATACGTCTCCAACGTATCTATAATTTTTTATTGTTCCATGCTATTATATTATCTGTTTTGTATGTTTAATGGGCTTTAATATGCTCTTTTATATTATTTTTGGGACTAACCTATTAACCGGAGGCCCAATGCTAGTTTCTGTTTTTTTGCCTATTTTAGAGTTTCGCAGAAAAGTAATACCAAACGGAATGAAACCTACGTGATGATCTTTCTTGGACCGAAAGCAATCCAGAAGACTTGGAGTTGACGTCTGGAACTCCACGAGGCGGCCATGAGGCAGGAGGGCGCGCCCAGGGGGGTAGGCACGCCCCCACCCTCGTGGGCCCCATGTAGCTCCACCGACGTACTTCTTCGCCTATATATACTCTTATACCCTAGAAACATCAGGGGGAGCCACGAAACCACTTTTCCACCGCCGCAACCTTCTGTACCCATGAGATCCCATCTTGGGGCCTTTTCTCGCGATCTGTCGTAGGGGGAATCGATCACGGAGGGCTTCTACATCAACACCATAGCCTCTCCGATGAAGCGTGAGTAGTTTACCACGGACCTTTGGGTCCATAGTTATTAGCTAGATGGCTTCTTCTCTCTCTTTGATCTTCAATACAAAGTTCTCCTCGATGTTCTTGGAGATCTATTCGATGTAATACTCTTTTGCGGTGTGTTTGCTGAGATCCGATGAACTTGATTATCTATGAATATTATTTGGTTCTTCTCCGAATTATTATATACATGATTTGATATCTTTTCAAGTCTCTTCGAATTATCGGTTTAGTTTGGCCTACTAGGTTGATCTTTCTTGCAATGGGAGAAGTGCTTAGCTTTGGGTTCAATCTTGCGGTGTCATTTCCCAGTGACAGTAGGGGCAGCAAGGCACATATTGTATTGTTTCCATTAAGGATAAAAAGATGGGGTTTATATCATACTGCTTGAGTTTATCCCTCTACATCATGTCATCTTGCTTAAAGCGCTACTCTATTCTTATGAACTTAATACTCTAGATGCATGCTGGATAGCGGTCGATGTGTGGAGTAATAGTAGTAAATGCAGAATCATTTCGGTCTACTTGACACGGACGTGATGCCTATATTCATGATCATTGCCTTAGATATCTTCATAACTATGCGCTTTTCTATCAATTGCTCGGCAGTAATTTGTTCACCCACCATAATATATGCTATCTTGGGAGAAGCCACTAGTGAAACCTATGGTCCCCAGGTCTCTTTCTTATTATATTGCATCTCTTTTATTTACATCGCATCTCGTTTACTATTTTGCAATCTTTACTTTCCAATCTATACAACTAAAATACCTAAAATATTTATCTTACTATCTTTATCAGATCTCACTTTTGCGAGTGACCGTGAAGGGATTGACAACCCCTTTATCGCGTTGGTTGCAAGGTTCTTGATTGTTTGTGCATGTACTAGGTGACTTGTGTGTTGTCTCCTACTGGATTGATACCTTGGTTCTCAAAAACTGAGGGAAATACTTACACTACTTTGTTGCGTCACCCTTTCCTCTTCAAGGAAAAACCAACGCATGCTCAAGAGGTAGCAAGAAGGATTTCTGGCACCGTTGCCGGGGAGATCTACGCCAAGTCAAGACATACCAAGTACCCATCATAAACTCTTCTCCCTCGCATTACATTATTTGCTATTTGCCTCGCGTTTTCCTCTCCCCCACTTCACTAAAATTTGCCTTTTTATTCGCCCCTCTTTTTCGTTTGCCTTTTTCTCGCCAGATCTTATGTTTGCTTGTGTTGCCATGTGCCTTCTATTTGCTTGCATCTTCGCTTGCTAAATCTATGGATGTGGAGCCTCATCCACTTGCTAATCTTTTCAAGAGATCCAATTATGATGAACCCATTGCTAGTGAATCGAGTTCACTAGATTATCTTTATGAAGTTTTGCTTAAGATTTATGAATCTGAAAATTGTGATGAAGTGTTAAACAAAGAAATTTATAAAGTGATTCATGATAGCTCCTTGAATGAAAAGCATGATTGCAATGATGTTATTATAAATTCTATTAATGTCAATTGTGTTAATACTATGCAAAACCCCAAGCTTGGGGATGCTAATTTTACTATGTCCACTACTTGTTGCAATGATCATGATTGGGGTGATGATTCTTGTGATCTTAAAAATTTATTTAAACCTCATGATGAATATGCTTGCTATAATATTGAAAGTGGGTTTGGAAGAGTGTCAGCTTTAGCTAAAAAATAATCCGACATATTTGGAGAGTGCTCAATCTTATGAAATTTTTGATAAAAGTGGGCTTGGAGAGGTCATGACTTTATTTGATGATAATCCCACTATTTTGGAAGAGTGTCAACTTTGCATGCATACAGATCATGTAGAGAAAATTTTATATGATAGCTATATTGTTGAATTTGAGTATGATCCTACATATAATTATTATGAGAGAGGAAAATATGGTTGTAGAAATTTTCATGTTATTAAATTTCCTCTCGTTATGTTGAGATTGTCAATGTTTTATTCCTCTCCTTTGCGTATGCTAGATATTTCTTGTCTTGATAATTTGTTTTCCTATAAAATTCCTATGCATAGGAATTATGTTATACTTAAATGTGTTTGTCACATGTTTCATGATGCTCTCTTTGTGCTACAATTATTATCTTTCATGGGAGAGTTGAATTCTTATGCCTAGCTAAGGGCGTAAAACTATATCGCTTGTTGGGAGGCAGCCCAATGAATAAAATTTATTTTTGCTTTTTACTTCCTGTTTTTGAGTGTTAGCACAATTATGCTACTTTTATGATTGTGTTTTTCATGTTTTAATTAGTGTTTGTGCCAAGTAAAGCCTTTGGGATCTCCTTGGGTGATTGTTGTTTGATCTTGCTGATAAAAACAGAAAGTATGCACTACGAAAATAATTTTCCTCTTTTACCAGAGAGCTATAAAATACCAATTACAACTGCAGTAGATAAATATACAAATTTTCCTAGTCTTCCTAATTTTTGAGAATTTTTGGAGTTACAGAAGTATTCAAAACATCCAGATTGCTACAGACTGTTCTGTTTTGACAGATTCTGTTTTTCGTGTGTTGTTTGCATATTTTGATGAATCTATGGCTAGTATCGGGGGGTATGAACCATAGAGAAGTTGGAATACAGTAGGTTTAACACCAATATAAATTAAGAATGAATTCATTACAGTACCTTAAAGTGGTGGTTTATTTTCTTATACTAACGGAGCTCATGAGATTTTCTGTTGAGTTTTGTGTTGTGAAGTTTTCAAGTTTTTTGAGTAAAGATTTGATGGATTTTGGAATAAGTAGTGGCAAGAGCCTAAGATTGGGTATGCCCAAGGCACCCCAAGGTAAAATTCAAGGACAACCAAAAGCCTAAGCTTGGGGATGCCCCGGAAGGCATCCCCTCTTTCGTCTTCGTCTATCGGTAACTTTACTTGAGGCTATATTTTTATTCACCACATGATATGTGTTTTGCTTGGAGCGTCTTGTATGATTTGAGTCTTTGATTTTTAGTTTACCACAATCATGCTTGCTGTACACACACCTCTTGGGAGAGACACGCATGAATCGGAATTTATTAGAATACTCTATGTGCTTCACTTATATCTTTTGAGCTAGATAATTTTGCTCTAGTGCTTCACATATATCTTTTTAGAGCATGGTGGTGGTTTTATTTTATAGAAATTATTGATCTCTCATGCTTCACTTATATTATTTTGAGATTCCTTTAGAACAGCATGGTAATTTGCTTTGGCTATAAAACTAGTCCTAATATGATGGGCATCCAAGATAGGTATAATAAAATTTTCCATATAAAGTGCATTGAATACTGAAAGGATCGATATGTTTGACTAGAGGGGGGGTGAATAGGCAACTAACAATTTTTAGCTTTTCTTTAACAATTTAAACTTTGCATCAAAGTAGGTTGTCTAGATATGCAACTAAGTGAGCAACCTATATGATGCAACAAGGATAGGAACACAAGCAAGCAAGAGATATGAAACAAATAAGCTTGCTCAAGTAAGGGCACGAGATAACCAAGAGTGGAGACGGTGGAGACGAGGATGTGTTTCCGAAGTTCCTTCCCTTTGAGAGGAAGTACGTCTCTGTTGGAGCGGTGTGGAGGCACAATGCCCCCCAAGAAGCCACTAGGGCCACCGTATTCTCCTCACGCCCTCACACAATGCGAGATGCCGTGATTCCACTATTGGTGCCCTTGAAGGCGGCGACCGAACCTTTACAAACAAGGTTGGGGCTCTCTCCACAACTTAATTGGAGGCTCCCAACAAAACCACGAAGCTTCACCACAATGGAATATGGCTCCGAGGTGACCTCAACCGTCTAGGGTGCTCAAACACCCAAGAGTAACAAAATCCACACAAGAAAGTATGGGTGAAGCAAATATCCTTTGGTGGAAGTGTAGATCTAGGTCTCCTCCTTCAATCCCTAGCAAATCAACAAGTTTGAGTGGCTAGAGAGAGAGATCGGGCAAGAGAGCTTGAAGTGCATTAATGGTGGAGTGAGAGAGGTCAAAGGTGAGTGTGGTAGGTGGGAGAAGCTCTCTTAAATACCAACCCTAAAAATCCAGCCGTTGCTGCGCTTTCAGCCCCGCAGCGGTACAACCGGTCCTTGTCCCGGTACAACCGGGACTCACGGTGTAGCTGCAGAACCCTACCAGGCGGTACAACCGGTCCACTAGGCGGTGGTACCGGTTAAGAGAATGACCGTACCAACCGCCCAGCCACTGCACAACTACCGCCTCGAAACAGAGACGAGACTGGTACTTGAGCGGTGCAAGACCGGAACAACCGCATGGCTCTGAGCTCTTGGACGGCGAAGTTCTGAGTGGAAGAACCTCTCAGACCACCGGTGGTACCGGTCAACGAGGATCGACCGGATCAACCGGGCCACCACCGCCCGAGAACCGCATCAGAACAGAGCCTTGAGCGGTACTTGAGCGGTGCATGGCCGGAACCACCATCCTAGCCTTTGTTGAGCAAGGTGGCGGTACCACCGCCCGGAGGCAGCGGTACAACCGCTCGGTCAAAGCTGGAGAGCGTCAAGGTCCAGCGGTACAACTGCTCCAGGGAGCGGTACAACCGTTGGGAAGAGCAGAAACAAGAGGGAAAGACAGGGGGAACTCTCTCTCTCACAACTGAGGAAGACAAGGAAGGGGTGAGGAAAGTGTACGTGAACTGATTCCCCCAGAGCTTCCTAATGAGGATTCCCTCTTGATAGTATGGGTACTCTACGACCAAAGAAAATAAAAGCGTAGAGGACACGTCTTCGATCTTTTCCTTCGAGAGGCAATAGCAATCCGATGTAAGACTAAGCATTGAGAACCTGAAACATATAGCATACGATTAGACCACAAAGGGTTGTCATCATCATCCAAAACATAAAGTAGGGAAATGCCCTTTCAAATACTATGAGAAGTTTGATTCTTGATGATTGTTTTGAGACATGAGGACGGTGATATTAGAGTCATGCTAGTAAATTAATTGTGAATTTGAGAAATACTTGTGTTGAGGTTTGCAAGTCCCGTAGCATGCACGTATGGTAACTGTTGTGTAACAAATTTGAAGCATGAGGTATTTATTTGATTGTCTACCTTATGAGTGGCGGTCGGGGAAGAGCGATGGTCTTTTCCTACCAATCTATCCCCCTAGGAGCATGCGCCTAGTGCTTGGTTTTTGATGACTTGTAGATTTTTGCAATAAGTATGTGAGTTCTTTATGACTAATGTTGAGTCCATGGATTATACACACTCACACCCTTCCACCATTGCTAGCCTCTCTAGTACCGCGCAACTTTCGCCAGTACCATAAACCCATCATTTACCCTCCTCAAAACAGCCACCATACCTACCTATTATGACATTTCCATAGCCATTCTGAGATATATTGCCATGCAACCTTCCACCGTTCTGTTGGAGAACGCAGTAATTTCAAAAAAAATCCTACGCACACGCAAGATCCATCTAGGTGATGCATAGCAACGAGAGGGAAGAGTGTTGTCCACGTACCCTCGTAGACCGTAAGCGGAAGCGTTATGAAACACGGTTGATGTAGTCGAACGTCTCCGCGATCCAACCAATCAAGTACCGAACGCACGGCACCTCCGTGATCTACACACGTTTAGCTCGGTGACGTCCCTCGTACTCTTGATCCAGTTGAGGCCGAGGGAGAGTTTCGTCAGCACGACGGTGTGATGACGGTGATGATGAAGTTACCGACGTAGGGCTTCGCCTAAGCACTACCACGATATGACTGAGGTGGAAATCTGTGGAGGGGGGCATCGCACACGGCTAAACAATCAACTTGTGTGTTCTAAGGTGCCCCCTGCCCCCGTATATAAAGGAGCAAGGGGAGGGTGCCGGCGGCCTCATAGGGTGCGCCCCAAGGGGGGAATCCTACTCCTGCTAGGAGTAGGTTCCCCCTTTCCTAGTCAAACTAGGGGGGAAGGAAAGAGGAGGAGGGGAGAAGGAAAGAGGGGGCCAGCCCCCCAAGCCCTAAACCAATACGGATTGGGCCTAGGGGGCGCGCCCCACAGCTCCCTTGCTGCCCTCTATTTCCACTAAGGCCCATGAAGGCCCATTGACCCCCCCCGGGGGGGGGGGGTCCGGTAACTCCCTGGTACTCCAGTATTTATCCGATGACCCCCGGAACCTTTTCGGTGTCCGAATATAACCTTCCAATATATCAATCTTTATGTCTCGACCATTTCGAGACTCCTCATCATGTCCATGATCTCATCCGGGACTTCAAACAACCTTAGGTACATCAAAACACATAAACTCATAATACCGACCGTCATCGAACGTTAAGCGTGCGGACCCTACGGGTTCGAGAACTATGTAGACATGACCGAGACTCATCTCCGGTCAATAACCAATAGCGGAACCTAGATGCTCATATTGTCTCCTACATATTCTACGAAGATCTTTGTCGGTCAAATCGCATAACAGCACACGTTGTTCCCTTTGTCATCGGTATGTTACTTTCCCGAGATTCGATCGTCGGTATCTCAATACCTAGTTCAATCTCGTTACCGGCAAGTCTCTTTACTCATTCTATAATGCAACATCCCGTAACTAACTCATTAATCACATTGCTTGCAAGGCTTATAGTGATGAGAATTACCGAGAGGGCCCAGAGATACCTCTCCGATACACGGAGTGACAAATCCTAATCTCGATCTATGCCAACTCAACAAACACCATCAGAGACACGTGTAGAGCATATTTATAGTCACCCAATTATGTTGTGACATTTGATAGCACACTAAGTGTTCCTTCGGTATCCGGGAGTTTCGTAATCTCATAGTCATAGGAACATGTATAAGTTATGAAGAAAGCACTAGCAACAAACTAAACGACCATCGTGCTAAGATAATGGATGGGTCAAGTCCATCACATCGTTCTCTAATGATGTGATCTCATTCATCAAATGACAACTCTTGTCCATGGCTAGGAAACTTAACCATCTTTGATTAACGAGCTAGTCAAGTAGAGGCATACTAGTGACACTCAGTTTGTCTATGTATTCACACATGTACTAAGTTTCGGTTAATACAATTCTAGCATGAATAATAAACATTTATCATGATATAAGGAAATATAAATAACAACTTTATTATTGCCTCTAGGGCATATTTCCTTCAGTCTCCCACTTGCACTAGAGTCAATAATCTAGTTCACATCGCCATGTGATTTAACACCAATAGTTCACATATTTATGTGACTAGTTCACATCTCCATGTGACTAATACCCAAAGGGTTTATTAGAGTCAATAATCTAGTTCACATCGCTATGTGATTAACACCCAAAGAGTGATCATGTTTTGCTTGTTAGAGAAGTTTAGTCAACGGGTCTGCCACATTCAGAGCCGTATGTATTTTGCAAATTTTCTATGTCTACAATGCTCTGCACGGAGCTACTCTAGCTAACCGCTCCCACTTTCAATATGTATCTAGATCGAGACTTAGAGTCATCTAGATCGGTGTCAAAGCTTGCATCGACGTAACTCCTTACTATGAACTCTTTGTCACCTCCATAACTGAGAAACATTTCCTTATTCCACTAAGGATAATTTTGACCTCTGTTTAGTGATCCACTCCTGGATGACTATTGTACCCTTTTGCCAAACTCATGGTGAGATACACAATAGGTCTGGTACACAGCATAGCATACTTTATAGATCCTATGGCTGAGGCATAGGGAATAACTTTCATTCTCTTTCTATCTTCTGCCGTGGTCGGGCTTTGAGTCTTACTCAATTTCATACCTTGTAACACAGGTAAGAACCCTTTCTATGACTGTTCCATTTTGAACTACTTCAAAAACTTGTCAAGGTATGTACTCATTGAAAAAAAAATTATCAAGCGTCTTTTTCTATCTCTATAGATCTTGATGCTCAATATGTAAGTAGTTTCACCAAGGTATTTCTTTGAAAAACTCCTTTCAAACACTCCTTTATGCTTTCCAGAAAATTCTACATTATTTCCGATCAACAATATGTCATTCACATATACTTATCAGAAATGTTGTAGTGCTCCCACTCACTTTCTTGTAAATACAAGCTTCACCGCAAGTCTGTATAAGACTATATGCTTTGATCAATTCATCAAAGTGTATATTCCAACTCCGAGATGTTTGCACCAGTTGATAGACGGATCGCTGGAGCTTGCACACTTTGTTGGCACCTTTAGGATTGACAAAACTTTCTTGTTGTATCATATACAACTCCTCTTTAAGAAATCCATTAAGGAATGTAGTTTTGACATCTATTCGCCAGATTTCATAATATGTGGCAATTTCTAACATGATTCGGACAGACTTAAGCATCGCTACGAGTGAGAAAATCTCATCATAGTCAACACCTTGAACTTGTCGAAAACCTTTTTTGCGACAATTCGAGCTTTGTAGATAGTAACACTACTATCAATGTCCGTCTTCCTCTTGAAGATCCATTTATTCTCAATGGCTTGCCGATCAACGGGCAAGTCCACCAAAGTCCACACTTTGTTCTGATACATGGATTCTATCTCAGATTTCATGGCCTCAAGCCATTTTGTGGAATCTGGGCTCATCATCACTTCCTCACTATCGTAGGTTCGTCATGGTCAAGTAACATGACCTCTAGACCAGGATTACCGTACCACTCTAGTGCGGATCTTACTCTAGTTGACCTACGAGGTTCGGTAGTAACTTGATCATAAGTTTTTGTGATCATCATCATTAGCTTCCTCACTAATTGGTGTAGGAATCATTGGAACTGATTTCTGTGATGAACTACTTTCCAATTCGGGAGAAGGTACAATTACCTCATCAAGTTCTACTTTCCTCCCACTCACTTCTTTCGAGAGAAACTCCTTCTCTAGAAAGGATACATTCTTAGCAACAAAATATCTTGCCTTCGGATATGTGATAGAAGGTGTACCGAACAGTTTCTTTTGGGTATCCTATGAAGACGCACTTCTCCAATTTGGGTTCGAGCTTATCAGTTTGAAACTTTTTCACATAAGCATCGCAACCCCAAACTTTAAGAAATGACAGCTTTGGTTTCTTGCCAAACTACAGTTCATACAGTGTCATCTCAACGGATTTAGATGGTGCCCTATTTAACGTGAATGCAACTGTCCCTAATGCCTAACCCTGAAACGATAGTGGTAAATCGGTAAGAGACATCATAGATCGCACTATATCTAATAAACTACGGTCACGATGTTCGGACACACCATTACACTGCGGTCTTCCAGGTGGCGTGAGTTGCGAAACTATTCTGCATTGTTTCAAATGAAGACCAAACTCATAAGTCAAATATTCACTTCCACGATTAGATCGTAGAAACTTTATTTTCTTGTTACAATGATTTTCTACTTCACTCTGAAATTCTTTGAACTTTTCAAATGTTTCAGACTTATGTTTCATCAAGTAGATATACCCATATCTTCTCACATGATCTGTGAAGGTCAGAAAATAACGATACCCGCCGCGAGCCTCAACACTCATTGGACCGCATACATCAGTATGTATTATTTCCAATAAGTCAGTTGCTCGCTCCATTGTTCCAGAGAACGGAATCTTAGTCATCTTGCCCATGAGGCATGGTTCGCAAGCATCAAGTGATTCCAAAAGTCCGTCGGCATGGAGTTTCTTGATGTGCTTTGCACCAATATGACCTAAACGGTAATGCCACATATACGTTGCACTATCATTATTAACTTTGCATTTTTTGGCTTCAATATTATGAATATGTGTTTCACTATGATAGAGATTCAATAAACCATTTATATTGAATGTACGACCATAGAAGGTTTTATTCATGTAAATGGAACAACAATTATTCTTTGACTTAAATGAATAACCATATCGCAATAAACATGATCAATGATATTTATGCTCAACGCAAACACCAAATAACATTTATTTTAGGTTCAACACTAATCCCGAAGGTAAAGGGAGTGTGGATGGTGATCTTATGAACTTTGGAATCACTTCCACTCACAAGATCACCTCGCCCTTAACTAGTCTTTGTTTATTTTGCAACTCCCGTTTCGAGTTACTACTCTTAGCAACTGAACCAGTATCAAATACTGAGGGGTTGCTATAAACACTAGTAAAGTACACATCAATAACATGTATATCAAATATACCTTTGTTCACTTTGCCATCCTTCTTATCTGCCAAGTATCTAGGGCAGTTCCACTTCCAGTGACCATTTCCTTTGCAGTAGAAGCACTCAGTTTCAGGCTTGGGTCTAGCTTTGGGCTTCTTCATGGGAGTGGCAACTTGCTTGCCATTCTTCTTGAAGTTCCCTTTCTTTCCCTTGCCCTTTTACTTGAAACTAGTGGTCTTGTCAACCATCAACACTTGATGCTTTTCTTCATTTCTACCTTCGCCAATTTCAGCATCGCGAAGAGCTCGGGAATCATTTTTGTCATCCCTTACGTATTATAGTTCAGCACGAAGTTCTAGTAACTTGGTGATAGTGACTAGAGAACTCTGTCAATCACTATCTTATCTGGAAGATTAACTCCCACTCGATTCAAGCGATTGTAGTACTCAGACATTCTGAGCACATGCTCACTAGTTGAGCTATTCTCCTCCATCTTGTAGGCAAAATACTTGTCAGAGGTCTCATACCTCTCTACTCGGACATGAGTCTGAAATACCAATTTCAGCTCTTGGAACATCTTATATGCTCCGTGGCGTTCAAAACATTTTTGAAGTCCCGGTTCTAAGCCGTAAAGCATGGCACACTAAACTATCAAGTAGTCATCATACCGAGCTTGCCAAATGTTCATAACGTCTGCATCTGCTCTTGCAATAGGTCCATCACCTAGCGGTGCATCAAGGACATAATTCTTCTGTGCAGCAATGAGGATAATCCTTAGATCACGGAGCTAGTCCGCATCATTGCTACTAACATCTTTCAACATGGTTTTCTCTAGGAACATATCATAAATAAAACAGGGAAGCTATACGCGATCCATATCAGGACTAAGTTCATGATAAATTTAAGTTCAATTAATCATATTACTTAATAACTCCCACAAAGATAGACATCCCTTTAATCATCTAAGTGATCACGTGATCCATATCAACTAAACCATGGCCGGTCATCACGTGAGATGGAGTAGTTTTCAATGGTGAACATCACTATGTTGATCATATATACTATATGATTCACGCTCGACCTTTCGGTCTTAGTGTTCCGAGGCCATATCTACATATCCTAGGCTCGTCAAATTTAACCCGAGTATTCTGCATTTGCAAAACTGGCTTGCACCCGTTGTATGTGAACGTAGAGCTTATCACACCCGATCATCACGTGATGTCTCAGCATGAAGAACTGTCGCAATGGTGCATACTCAGGGAGAACACTTATACCTTGAAATTTTAGTAAGGGATCATCTCATAATGCTACTGTCGTACTAAGCAAAATAAGATGCATAAAATATAAACATCACATGCAATCAAAATAGGTCACATGATATGGCCATCATCATCTTGTGCCTTTGATCTCCATCTCCAAAGTAACGGCATGACATCATGATCTCCATCATCTTGATTTTTATCAACATGTCGTCACATGCTCGTCTCGCCAACTATTGCTTTTGCAACTATTGCTATCGCATAGCGATAAAGTAAAGCAATTATATGGTGCTTGCATCTTATGCAATAAAGAGACAACCATAAGGCTCCTGCTAGTTGCGATAATTTAACAAAACATGATCATCTTATACAACAATTTATATCTTATCACGTCTTGACCATATCACATCACAACATGCCCTGCAAAAACAAGTTAGACGTCCTATACTTTGTTGTTGCAAGTTTTACGTGGCTGCTACGGGCTTAGCAAGTGAAGGAAATATGCCCTAGAGGCAATAATAAAGTTATTATTTATTTCCTTATACCATGATAAAGTTTATTATTCATGCTAGAATTGTATTAACCGGAAACATAATACATGTGTGAATACATAGACAAATAGAGTGTCACTAGTATGCCTCTACTTGACTAGCTCGTTAATCAAAGATGGTTATGTTTCCTAACCATGGACAAAGAGTTGTCATTTGATTAACGGGATCACATCATTAGTTGATTGATCTGATTGACATGACCCATTCCATTAGCTTAGCACCCGATCGTTTAGTATGTTGCTATTGCTTTCTTCATGACTTATACATGTTCCTATGACTATGAGATTATGCAACTCCCGTTTGCCGGAGGAGCACTTTGTGTGCTACCAAACGTCACAACGTAACTGGGTGATTATAAAGGAGCTCTACAGGTGTCTCCAAAGGTACATGTTGGGTTGGCGTATTTTGAGATTAGGATTTGTCACTCCGATTGTCGGAGAGGTATCTCTGGGCCCTCTCGGTAATGCACATCACTTAAGCCTTGCAAGCATTGCAACTAATGAGTTAGTTGCGGGATGATGTATTACGGAACGAGTAAAGAGACTTGCCGGTAACGAGATAGAACTAGGTATGGGATACCGACGATCGAATCTCAGGCAAGTAACATACCGATGACAAAGGGAACAACGTATGTTGTTATGCGGTCTGACCGATAAAAGATCTTCGTAGAATATGTAGGAGCCAATATGAGCATCCAGGTTCCGCTATTGGTTATTGACCGGAGACGTGTCTCGGTCATGTCTACATTATTCTCAAACCCGTAGGGTCCGCACGCTTAAGGTTACGATGACAGTTATATTATGAGTTTATGCATTTTGATGTACCGAAGGTTGTTCGGAGTCCCGGATGTGATCACGGACATGACGAGGAGTCTCGAAATGGTCGAGACATAAGGATTGATATATTGGAAGCCTATGTTTGGATATCGGAAGTGTTCTGGGTGAAATCGGGATTTTACCGGAGTACCGGGAGGTTACCGGAACCCCCCGGGAAGTATATGGGCCTTAGTGGGCCTTAGTGGAAGAGAGGAGAGGTGGCCAGAGATGGGCCGCGCGCCCCTCCCCCCTTGGTCCGAATAGGACAAGGAGAGGGGGCCGGCCCCCCTTCCTCCTCTCTCTCCTCTTTTCCCCCCTCCGCGAATCCTATTCCAACTAGGAAAGGGGGGGGAGTCCTACTCCCGGAAGGAGTAGGACTCCTCCTGGCGCACCACCTCTTGGCCGGCCAGCCCCCCCCTTTGAGCCTTTATATACGGAGGCACGGGACACCCCTAGATACACAAGTTGATCCACGTGATCATATTCTTAGCCGTGTGCGGTGCCCCCTTCCACCATAGTCCTCGATAATATTGTAGCAGTGCTTAGGCGAAGCCCTGCGACGGTAGTACATCAAGATCGTCACCACGCCGTCGTGCTGACGGAACTCTTCCCCGACACTTTGCTAGATCGGAGTCCGGGGATCGTCATCGAGCTGAACGTGTGCTAGAACTCGGAGGTGCCGTAGTTTCGGTGCTTGATCGGTCGAGCCGTGGAGACGTACGACTACATCAACCAAGTTAACGCTTCCATTGTCGATCTACAAGGGTACGTAGATCACACTCTTCCCCTCTCGTTGCTATGCATCACCATGATCTTGCGTGTGCGTTGGAATTTTTTTGAAATTACTACGAAACCCAGCAGCAAGAACCGTTCTTACCTACGGCATAAAAACCACAACGTGGTATAGTGATTGCTTTTTGATCTTCAGAAAGAACCCTGTTCATTGAATCCGATTCAACTAAAGTTGGAGAAACTGACACCCGCCAGCCACCTATGTGCAAAGCACGTCGGTAGAACTAGTCTCATGAACGCGGTCATGTAATGTCGGCCTGGGCCGCTTCATCCAACAATACCGCCGAATCAAGAAACAACTAGTGATGGCAAGCAATATGTATATACCCACGCCCACAACTCCTTTGTGTTCTACTCGTGCATATAACATCTACGCATAGACCTGGCTCGGATGCCACTGTTGCGGAACGCAGTAATTTAAAAAAAAATCCCTACGCACACGCAAGATCCATCTAGGTGATGCATAGCAACGAGAGGGAAGAGTGTTTTCCACGTACCCTTGTAGACCGTAAGCGGAAGCGTTATGAAACGCGGTTGATGTAGTCGAACGTCTTCGCGATCCAACTAATCAAGTACCGAACACACGACATCTCCGGGATCTGCACACGTTCAGCTCGGTGATGTCCCTCGTACTATTGATCCAGTTGAGGCCGAGGGAGAGTTTCGTCAGCACGACGGCGTGATGACGGTGATGATGAAGTTACCGACGCAGGGCTTCGCCTAAGCACTACAACGATATGAGTGAGGTGGAAATCTATGGAGGGGGGCACCGCACACGGCTAAACAATCAACTTGTGTGTTCTAGGGTGCCCCCTGCACCCGTATATAAAGGAGCAAGGGGAGGGGGCTGGCGGCCTCATAGGGTACGCCCCAAGGGGAGAAGGAAAGAGGGGGCCGGCCCCCCAAGCCCTAAACCAATTCGGTTTGGGCCTAGGGGGGCGCTCCCCACAGCTCCCTTGCTGCCCTCTATTTCCACTAAGGCCCATGAAGGCCCATTGACCCCCGGGGGGTTCCGGTAACTCCCCGGTACTCCGGTATTTATCCGATGACCCCCGGAACCTTTCTGGTGTCTGAATATAACCTTCCAATATATCAATATTTATGTATTGACCATTTCGAGACTCCTCGTCATGTCCGTGATCTCATCCGGGACTCCGAACAACCTTCGGTACATCAAAACATATAAACTCATAATACCGATCGTCATCGAACGTTAAGCGTGTGAACCCTGCGGGTTTGAGAACTATGTAGACATGACCGAGACTCATCTCCGGTCAATAACCAATAGCGGAAACTGGATGCTCATATTGGATCCTACATATTCTATGAAGATCTTTATCGGTCAAACCGCATAACATCATAGTTGTTCCCTTTGTCATCGGTATGTTACTTGCCCGAGATTCGATCGTCGGTATCTCAATACCTAGTTCAATCTCGTTACCGGCAAGTCTCTTTACTCATTCTGTAATGCAACATCCCGTAACTAACTCATTAATCACATTGCTTGCAAGGCTTATAGTGATGAGAATTACCGAGAGGGCCCAGAGATACCTCTCCGATACACGGAGTGACAAATCCTAATCTCGATCTATGCCAACTCAACAAACACCATCGGAGACACCTGTAGAGCATCTTTATAGTCACCCAGTTACGTTGTGACGTTTGATAGCACACTAAGTGTTCCTCCGGTATCCGGGAGTTGCATAATCTCATAGTCATAGGAACTTGTATAAGTTATGAAGAAAGCAATAACAACAAACTAAATGATCATCGTGCTAAGCTAACGGATGGGTCAAGTCAATCACATCATTCTCTAATGATGTGATCCCGTTCATCAAATGACAACTCTTGTCCATGGCTAGGAAACTTAACCATCTTTGATTAACGAGCTAGTCAAGTAGAGGCATACTAGTGACCCTCAGTTTGTCTATGTATTCACACATGTCGTGGAATTGTCATGGCAGACGTCCTAGTGGGAGGACATAGTCATGAGGCCAACGCATCTATGTGGTAGCTTGAGAGGGGTTGAGCGGAATTGAGAAACGCAACACAAGACAAGGGTTTAGACAGCTTCGGGCCCCAGGAAACATCATCCGGTAATAACCCTACATGCTGTTTGTGGCTAGGTCTCATTATCATCACAAGGGAGTCGCCGTAAACCGGCTCTCCTAGTTATGTCTAGCCTTAAGATTATGCCTCCTCTCTTGGGGTGCCCTGCCCCTCCTTATATAAGTGGAAGGGGCATGTTACATGTAGAGTCCATCTCGGACTAAGATTTAAACTATTCTAACTTCTCTTCATGGGCTTCTTAACATCTTGGGCTTCTTAACGTCTCGGGCTTATTAACCCCTGGTGACTCTGTCTGCTGGGTTATGACTGTCTGCCGGTTTACCATATGACTTCCATCTGGCCTAACATCTGTCGAGTTATGATCTAACTTAACGTCTGCCGGGTTATGATCTGACTTAACATCTACCGGGTTATGATCTGACTTAACATCCACCTTAACCATCTCTCTTAACTGTCTGCCTTAACCATCTGTCTTAACTGTTTGCCTTAACCATCTGTCTTAACTGTCTGCCTTAGCCATCTGTCTTAATTGTCTGCCGGTTTACCAAGTCCCAGCTGGGTTATTACTCCGGCCGGGTCATACCGCGGGTATATCCCCGACATTAGCCCCCAGTTTAATTTAGATTTATCCATGTTAAACTTATCCTGTAAAACAAACACAAGAATAATTTTGACAGATTATGCTCTGGGTTAAGAACTCTTGTAAGCCGGCACCTGTCATCCTTAACTCCTTGTTATTTCCTCCTTCTAGAAAATCTAGTGTAACAGGCCAGCTTCATAATCAATTTGCTGATGTTGGTTTCTCACAGAGAAAATTTGTGAAGAATAATTCATTTGACTCAGCTTCCAATGCTTAAAAAATATTGGTCCTTGAAATACTTATCTGATTCTTCAGCCGGCTTGAAGATGTAAAACTCGCCGGTTTATCACTGCCAAAATTGCCGGTTTATAAAGATTGACGACACCGGTTCAAAAATATACCTCTTATATGCATATCACTTGTAGCTCCCAAGTCTTAAGAAGGGAACGTAGTAACAACTTAAGACTTGCTTCAATATGAATGTCACAAGCTTAAAGAAATCTAGGTTGTTCATCTCAATCACTAGTCATAAACTGAGTATTCCACATATGTAGCCCCCAAGTGCCGGGTTATCATGCTTGCAGCAACTTGGGACTTGTAATTGCCTTATGCTCATAAAAACTTCAACCAGTGTAGCCCCCAAGGGTCGGGTCATTATGCAATAATGAGCAGGGACTTCATAGATACGATCATGTAGACTTGAACATCAACGTGTAGCACCCAAGGGCCAGCTTAGTAAGATAATATTGAGCTGGGATTTTATATATACTTCATTGAAAATAACATCATATGATGTAACCCCCATCATGGGGCTTGAACCCACATCCACAAGGTTAAGAGATTTGTGCTTTACCAACTGAGCAATAAACCTTTCAATATAATGGATTAAAGCTTGTGTACCTTAAATTTTTTGACAGGAGCAATTGGTAGCCCCCAAGGGCCGGCTCATTATGATATGATGAGTCGGGTCTTCAATAAGGCAAGTAAAAAATGACCTTGCATTAGCCCCCAAGTGTCATGGTGCATGCTGGCAGTGACATGGGACTTGTATATTTGATGTAATCTCAACTTGAATAATGTAGCCCCCAAGTGCGGGGTCGTAAGCTTGCAGCGACTCGGGACTATTCCTTCCATTGTAGAATAAATCATATCCATTGATAAAGTAATAGCCATTGCGCTAAAGTGACTTTGAAAACCTCAATCATAATACTGGTTATTGATAACCATAATAAAAATCCAGCCATGTTGGCTATTAAAGATTTGACTAATATAACCCGGTTTGAAAACTGGTTCCTGTGATATTTGATCACCCTGTTGGTTTACCAAGCCAGTGTAGTAAGGGTGATAACCCAAAATTTGAGCACTAGTAATTATCATATATTGCCGGTTTATGAACAAAGCCAGGCCGGGTTAATAAACATCGAATATTATCTGATCTCATACTAGCGACTTATAGTCGAAAGCCAGGCCGGGTTAATAAACACCGGTGAATTATAATCATAAAGCATTATAGGCCTCATCAAATAAACCTCAAAAGATCTATCATATAAAAACAAACGAAAAAATGAGGCTTTTCATGGGCTGCCAGGCCGAAAATCGAGTGCTTTCATGGGCTACACAGGCCACTGAGTTAAACCGTTTTACAAACCTCATAAGATGTACCTCACATAAACAATCGTCGTTTTAACTTTGACAAGTTTAGGGTCTGCATAAGATTGACTTGTCAAACGTTCGGTGGGTCATTCCAGGATTACCTGGGCGGAGTGGCTTACTTAAAAAGGCAGGATAACCCTGGATTTTAGGTGAATACACTTGGCTTCCAAGCCTGGCTTTTAAGCCTATTACAAGGGTTATACAAACTCTTTGTTCTTTAGGACAAAGAGCCCCAAGAAATGTTTTTGAGCTGTGCTCAATGGGCACCTATGTTTGAGTTGTACTTTTGCAACCGACTCTCTTTGGTCCCTTTAACCTAGGTAGCAAGCCCCCAAGTGTTTTGTAAGAATGGCGTATAAGTCGGATTAAAGGGTAATCATAGCTTCGCTTCAATGAGCCGGAAGCCCCCAAGTGACCAATAAGATAAGCCCATAAGGCAGGATACCCATGTTTGAACCGCGTATCATGGCAGCAAGTTCTCTTTGGCAACCTTTATTTTTTCTAAGAACTCAAACTTTGCGAGAGATAATTCTTCTTGAACCGGAATTTCTTAAACCAGATATTTAGAGCTTCAAAGCTTTGTGGGAGACAACTTTCCCTTGAGCCGGATTTTGAACCGAAGTCTTCTTTGATGACCTGGAACTCCTTCATTGAGCCAAGATTTTGTGATAGTCATATACTTTTTAAGCGGGAAATTTTTTGACGGCCTTTAAATTTTCATCAATATAACAGTAGCCTCCGGGACCGGGTTATCTTTCCCTTCAACGTCCTGGGGCACTTGAATTAGCTAAAACTGGCAAGACTTGCTAAGTCATATCATTGTAGCCCCCAAGTCTTAAGACGACTCGAGGAGTTGGCTTGAGATTCTCCATATTTGACCGTGATGTACACCGGGATATAGTTGAACAGCGAAACACTGTAATATGTTAAAGCTGGAGCCAAGGTAGTGAGTTGATGATCTTCGCAGCACTCATTGTATATCTTTAGCATTAATAACGCGATATGAATCTACGGAAGGTTGAAGTTGACCATGGTGGGTTATAAATGATCCCATTGGAATTGTGTCAGTAACCCGGCCAATGGGTCATCCACACTGATTGTTGAAATTACCCAAACTACAGTGGCAACGATTTGTACTCCAATTCATTGAGCCATGCAGTGGAAGCTGATAATATATTATGATATGCTCTAGATTTGGTGAAATAGACCGTGCCGTAGGAGCGGTAACTTGTGTGCGCTCATTAAGTAGCTCGTGCAGACGGGTGTAGCTCCGGTGTGTTGATGTAGACTAGACCGCAAGGGCGGCAGCGTAAGCGCTTCTCAGTGGTGAATAATTGTCCCGATGTACCTGGA
Source organism: Triticum urartu (assembly GCF_056163025.1). NCBI lineage: Eukaryota > Viridiplantae > Streptophyta > Magnoliopsida > Poales > Poaceae > Triticum > Triticum urartu. The sequence goes on from NC_141873.1 coordinate 433,991,719, forward strand.
TGACAGATGATCTTGTCGTCTCTGCCATGAACATGGAACAAAAATATTTAAAGGGAGGATAATTGTTCTCGGAGGAATTTAAAGTACATTGAAAAAATAAACAAGGTGGATAGCACCTGATATTTTCTGGGACGTCGAGCTAGTCATGTACGTCATTGGTTTTCCAACTGATCTGAATTTTACTTCTTCCATGATTTTTTTTCAACCAAACCTTCTCTTATCTTTTCCTTTGTTTCTTTTCCTCACCCTTTCCCAGTCAATTGAAACGGACAGCTGGAGGCGGCTTATGAAATCGCGAGTGGCCATGAGGCAGGGGCGGGTCAAGGAGGCGCAGTAGTAGCTGGGGAGAAGCGCGGCACGGGCGGGTCACCGGTGAGGCAGAGCAGCGAACTTCCTGAACCGCCGACGGTTTGCGCGGTTGCGGAGCAGAGCATGAGCTATGTGGCAAGAAAAAGCAGGAACCAGCGGGCGGTTTGCCGCAACGGCGGGGCGGCGGTGCTGCGCTTGAGACGGATGCCGAGGCCCGATGGAGACTCGGAGAGAGGCCGGAGAATCGGACAGGCTGCGACTCAACAAGAGCGGCTCACAACCGCGGCAGCGAAAGCAATGAAGGCGGTTTGGGTTGATGCTTCTCTGCTCGGGCGCGGCGGCTCGCATGTCAATTTGAGGATGGAAACGACAGCAGTGGCCAAGGAGTAGGAGGGAGCCGGTGGCGGGGAAGCACCCGACCAGGCGGGTCACGGCCGTGGCCAGCAGAGGCAAGTCTGACCCGGCCAGGCGCAGCGGTGCCCCCTGAGAGCCGGCTCAGGGCCGGATATGGCCTAGCTCGAGGTATGACGGGGGCGCAGGCTGCGAGAGGAGCGGCACCGCAGGCGGCTCATCGGCGGCGGTTTGAAGACAGGCCATAAAGGAGCGGTGAAGGCGGTTTGTCAGCAATGGCGAGATGGCTGCTCTCCGGTGGCGGTTCAGCGCGGGACAGATGAGGACCAGCAGGGAGAGGCGTTGTGGTGACTTAGGCAAACGGCAGCTTGTAGCCGTAGAGACAACAGCGGCAGGTGATGGCTCAGAACGACCGCGGCGGATCGACCGCCGGAGGCGTGCTCTGTGGCAACTCAGAGGCGTGCTTGGCGGTGACTCACCAGGGCCCGGTTGTCTGGTTCAAAGTGCCTCGACTTGAGCAGAAGGGGTCCGTTAACTTGCGGTGGTTATGTGAGCAGCGTCTCGAGACCGAAGTGGTAGTCGAGCGTTTTGGTAAGGCGGGTCACCCAGCAACGGTGACTCGGACAGTCGCGGGGGCCATGATACCTTCAATGGTGGCCGGTTTAGAGGTGTGAAGGATGTGGCATAACGGGTCGACTGTGGCCATCCTAACCCAGCAGGAGATTCAGGCGGCTTGAGGTCTCCGCAGCAGCGGGCCAGATTCTCGACGGCTTAACGCGAGGCGGCCAAAAGCGTATTGATACGTCTCTATCGTATCTACTTTTCCAAACACTTTTGCCCTTGGTTTGGACTCTAACTTGGATGATTTGAATGGAACTAACCCAGACCGACGCTGTTTTCAGTAGAATTGGCATGGTGTTATTTATGTGCAACAACAAAAGTACTCGGAATGCCCCGAAACTCCACGGAGCGTCTTTTTGGAAATAATGAAAAATACTAGCAAAAGGTCAAGGCCAAGGGGCCCACACCCTAGCCACGAGGGTGGGGGGCGCGCCCCTACCTCGTGGGCCCCCTGGAGCTCCTCCAACCTCGACTCCAACTCTATATATTCACTTTCGGGGAGAAAAAAATAAAGGAGAAGGATTCATCATGTTTCACAATACGGAGCCGCCGCCAAGCCCTAAAACCTCTCGGGAGGGCTGATCTGGAGTCCGGTCGGGGCTCCAGAGAGGGGAATCCATCGCCGTCATCATCATCAACCATCCTCCATCACCAATTTCATGATGCTCACTGCCGTGCGTGAGTAATTCCATCGTAGGCTTGCTGGACGGTGATGGGTTGGATGACATTTATCATATAATCGAGTTAGTTTTGTTACGGTTTGATACCTAGTATCCACTATGTTCTGAGATTGATGTTGCTATGACTTTGCTATGCTTAATGCTTGTCACTAGGGCCCGAGTGCCATGATTTCAGATCTGAACCTATTATGTTTTCATCAATATATGAGAATTCTTGATCCTATCTTGCAAGTCTATAGTCACCTAGTATGTGTTATGATCCGGCAACCCCGAAGTGACAATAATCGGGACCACTCCCGGTGATGACCGTAGTTTGAGGAGTTCATGTATTCACTATGTGTTAATGCTTTGGTCTGGTACTCTATTAAAAGGAGACCTTAATATCCCTTAGTTTCCGCTAGGACCCCGCTGCCACGGGAGGGTAGTACAAAAGATGTCATGCAAGTTCTTTTCCATAAGCACGTATGACTATATTCGGAATACATGCCTACATTGCATTGATGAATTGGAGCTAGTTCTGTGTCACCCTAGGTTATGACTGTTATATGATGAATCGCATCCGGCATAATTCTCTATCACCGATCCATTGCCTATGAGCTTTCCATATATTGTTCTTCGCTTATTTACTTTTCCGTTGCTATTGTTTCAATCGCTACAAAATACCAAAAACATTAATTTTGCTACCGTTACTTTTGCTATCGTTCCCACTACTATCATATTACTTTGCTAGTAAACACTTTGCTGCAGATACTAAGTCTCCAGGTGTGGTTGAATTGACAACTCAGCTGCTAATACTTGAGAATATTCTTTGGCTCCCCTTGTGTCGAATCAATAAATTTCGGTTGAATATTCTACCCTCGAAAACTTTTGCGATCCCCTATACTTATGGGTTATCAAGACTATTTTCTGGCGCCATTGCCGGGAAGCATAGCTCTATTCTTTGAGTCACTTGGGATTTATATCTGCTTATCATTATGAAGAACTTGAGAGATCCAAAAACCAAGATTTATCCCTCAACTACGAGGGGAGGTAAGGAACTGCCATCTAGCTCTGTACTTGATTCACCTTCTGTTTTGAGTAAGCTTGCGACACCTAAACCTGCTTCTGCTATTCATTCTGATATGTCGCATGTTATTGATGATGCCACTTCTGCTACGCATGACACTTTTGATGAAACTACTTCTATGCTTGATACTACTATGCCACTTGGTGAATTTCTTGATGAAGAACTTGCTAGGGTTAGAGAGAATGAAATTATTGAAACTGATAATATTGATGAAAGTGATGATGAAGACTCTCCCCCTAATAAATATGAATTGCATGTTGTTCCTGAGGGTTATGTTCTGGATGAAGAGTCTGCTAGAGCTATTCTTGCTTGCAATGATAGATATGATCTAAAGAGGTTATTAGCTAAATGGAAGCAGCAATCTCTTAATGCTAGAATGAAACCTGACCCTACTTTTGCTACTTCACCTATCTGTGTTACTGATAAGGATTATGAATTTTCTATTGATCCTGATATAATTACTTTGGTTGAATCTGATCCTTTTTATGGCTATGAATCTGAAACTGTTGTGGCACATCTTACTAAATTAAATGATATAGCCACCCTATTCACTAATGATGAGAGAACTCGCTACTTTTATATCCTTAAAATATTTCCGTTCTCATTAAAGGGTCATGCTAAGATATGGTTTAATTCTCTTGATCCTGGTTGTGTGCGTAGTCCCCAGGATATGATTTACTACTTCTCTGCTAAATATTTCCCTGCTCATAAGAAACAAGCTGCCTTAAGGGATATATATAATTTTGTGCAAATTGAAGAAGAGAGTCTCCCACAAGCTTGGGGGGGGGGGGGCTTCTCCAATTACTTAATGCTTTGCCTGATCATCCTCTTAAGAAAAATGAAATACTTGATATCTTTTATAATGGACTAACCGATGCTTCCAGAGATTACCTGGATAGTTGTGCTGGTTCCGTTTTTAGGGAAAGAACACCAGATGAAGTTGAAATTCTATTGAATAATATGTTGACAAATGAAAATAATTTGACACTTCCTGAGCCTATTCCTAAACCAACTCCGAAGAAAAGGGGTATTCTATTTCTCAGTCCTGAAGATATTCAAGAGGCAAAGAAATCCATGAAAGAAAAGGGTATTAAAGCTGAAGATGTTAAGAATTTACCTCCTATTGAAGAAATACATGGTCTTAATTTACCGCTTGTCGAAGAAATGCATAATTTTAATCCATCTCCTATGGAAGAAATGCATGGTCTTGATAACCCGACACAGGTAGTAAAGGTAAATTCTCTCTATAGATATGATAAAGCTGAAATCCCATTTATTAAGTTTGCTAGCCCATGCTTACATGATTTTGATAAATTTATGGTTAAGTAAGAAGACTTCAATGCTTATTTTGGTAGAGAATTGAAACGCAGTGCTGATATGCTTGAACACTTGGGTGATTATATGTCTATTGTCAAAGGTGAACTTAAACTTATTAGTAAACATGCTTCTATGGTTACTACTCAAGTAGAACAAGTACTTAAAGCTCAAAATGATTTGCTCAATGAATTGAATAGTAAGAATAATGATTATGTTGTTAGAGTGGCTACTAGAACTGGTAAGATGACTCAGGAACCTTTGTATCCTGAAGGCCACCCTAAGAGAATTGAGCAATATTCTCAGAGAAATAATATAGATGCACCTAGTCCTTCTAAAAGGAAGAAAAAGAAAAATGATAGGACTTCGCATGCTTCTAGTGAACCTATTACTGAAACACCTGAGAATCCAAATGATATTTCTATTTTTGATGCTGAAACTCAATCTGGTAATGAACCTGAAACTAGTGATAATGTTAATGATAATGTTCATGATGATGCTCAACCTAGCAATGATAATGATATAGAAATTGAACCTGCTCTTGATCTTGATAACCCACAATCAAAGAATCAACGTTATGATAAGAGAGACTTTGTTTCTAGGAAACATGGTAAAGAAAGAGAACCATGGGTTCAGAAACCCATGCCTTTTCCTCCCAAACCATCCAAGAAAAAGGATGATGAGGATTTTGAGCGCTTTGCTGAAATGATTAGACCTATCTTCTTGAGTATGCGTTTGACTGATATGATTAAAATGAATCCTTATGCTAAGTACATGAAAGAAATTGTTACTAATAAAAGAAAGATACCGGAAGCTGAAATTTCCACCATGCTTGCTAATTATACTTTTAAGGGTGGAATACCTAAGAAACTAGGAGATCCCGGAGTACCAATTATACCATGCTCCATTAAAAGAAACTATGTTAAAACTGCTTTATGTGATCTTGGAGCCGGTGTTAGTGTTATACCTCTCTCTTTATATCGTAGACTTGATTTGAATAAGTTGTCACCTACTGAAATATCTTTGCAAATGGCTGATAAATCAACTGCTATACCTGTCGGTATTTATGAGGATGTGCCTGTTGTGGTTTCAAACGTTAGTATTTTAATGGACTTTGTTATTCTTGATATTCCCAAGGATGATAGTATTTATATTATTCTTGGAAACCCCTTTTTGAATACTGCAGGGGCTGTTATTGATTGCAACAAAGTTAATGTCACTTTTCATGTTAATGGTAAACAGCATACGGTACACTTTCCGAGGAAACAACCTCAAGTTCATAGTATCAATTATATTGGAAAAATTCCATTGATTAATTTTGGAGGTTTTGAATTTCCTCTACCTATTGTCAAGAAGAAATATGATATTCTTATTGTTGGGGATGTGCATATCCCCGTTGAGGTAACCTAGTGTTATTCGAAAATTCTCTGGTTCCATGTTACTCGAAATGAGTTTGTTAACAAGACTTGATCAACCTTGTTAGTGGACTCCTTTTGATGAGCATGAGATGGATGAAGTTAGAAAATAGAACTCTCTGTACCCTCCTTTTACTTTTTGTTATTTATATTAAATAAAATAAAAATAGTATTTTCTGTCTATTATCTGAATTATCCGTGCAATATAAAAATACCTCGAAAATAAAAGTTCTCCAAATTCCCTGAAATTTAAATATGATTTTTTCTGGATTATTTGAGAATATTTGGCACTAAGAACACAGCAGGGGGGCATCCACCTGGCCACGAGGGTGGAGGGCGCGCCCTACCCCCTAGGCGTGCCCCCTGCCTCGTGGGCCCACGGTGGCCCTCCTCCACTTATTCCTGCACACACACACTTCTTCCTCCCACAAACACCAATATCCAGCTCAAGCACGAGTTCTATCTCATTTTGCTGCGATTTTCGATCTCCTTGTGAAAGGATTGAGAAGAGGTGTCTAGAGGGGGGTGATTAGACACTAAGTGCTAAAAGTTGCAGTTTTTAACTTCTTTAAGTTGAAGTGGAGTTTTGGCACAAGTTTAACAAACATAATACATATCAAGCAAGCATGCACAGAGTATATGAGCAGCGCAAAGTAAAGCATGCAACTTGCAAGAATGTAAGGGGAAGGGTTTGGAGAATTCAAACACAATTGGAGACATGGATGTTTTTGTCGTGGTTCCGATAGGTGGTGCTATCGTACATCCACGTTGATGGAGACTTTAACCCACGAAGGGTAACGGTTGCGCGAGTCCATGAAGGGCTCCACCCACGAAAGATCCACGAAGAAGCAACCTTGTCTATCCCATCATGGCCATCACCAACGAAGGACTTGCCTCACTAGTGGTAGATCTTCATGAAGTAGGCGATCTCCTTGCCCTTACAAACTCCTTGGTTCAACTCCACAATCTGTCGAGGCTCCCAAGTGACACCTAGCCAATCTAGGAGACACCACTCTCCAAGAAGTAATAAATGGTGTGTTGATGATGAACTCCTTGCTCTTGTGCTTCAAATGATAGTCTCCCCAACACTCAACTCTCTCTCACGGGATATGGATTTTGTGGAAAGAAGATTTGAGTGGAAAGCAACTTGGGGAAGGCTAGAGATCAAGATTCATATGATGGGAATGGAATATCTTGGCCTCAACACATGAGTAGGTGGTTCTCTCTCAGAAAATGTGTATTGGAAGTGTAGGTATGTTCTGATGGCTCTCTCCATGAATGAAGAGTGGGTGGAGGGGTATATATAGCCTCCACACAAAATCTAACCGTTACAAACAATTTACCAATCTTGGTGAGACCGAATTGAGAAACTCAGTCGGACCGATTTAGCAAACCTAGTGACCATTAGGGTTTTCGGTGGGACCGACTAGATCAACTCGGTGGAACCGATGTGCTAGGGTTAGGGTAAAACCAAAACTCGGTTTGACCGATTACTCAAACTCGGTTTGACCGATTACTCAAACTTGGTGGGACCGATTTGGGTAATAAGCGAAACAGAGAGTTGGCCAAGCAAACTCGGTGGGGCCGATTGCATATCTCGGTGGGACCGAAAATATTGCGACAGGTAACAGAGAGTTTGCAAGCCCATCTCGATGAGACCGAGATCCCATCGGTGAGACCGAACTGATTAGGGTTTCTGGCAGTGGCTATGTCAACTGAACTCGGTGGCTCTGGATAGAAAGAATCGGTGGGGCCGAGTTTGACTTTTGGTTTAGGACATATTTGGAAGTGAGAAAGTGGTTGAGGGCTTTGGAGCATATCACTAAGCACTTTGAGCAAGCAAGCCATTAAGCAACATCTCATCCCTTCTTAATAGTATTGGCTTTCCTATAGACTCAATGTGATCTTGGATCACTAAAATAGAAAATGTGGAGTCTTGAGCTTGGAGGTTGAGCCAATCCTTTGTCCTTAGCATTTTGTAGGGGTTCCACATCCTCTAGTCCATGCCACTTCATTGTTGAACTTATCTGAAACATACTAGGTAGAAGTGTTAGTCCAACAAGAGATATGTTGTCATTAATTACCATAACCACCTAGGGAGCACTTGTGCTTTCAATCTCCCCCTTTTTGGTAATTGATGAGAACATACATCAAAGCTTTAGATAAAGATATAGAGAGTAGCAAGTAAAGCTTTGGAAAGACATGTAACAAGCATAGGCTCCCTCTACATGTATGCAATCATGTGAATATGGTATATATAAGCATGTGAGAGCATAACCATGACAGAGTAGCAATGTGTTACATGTATCTTGGCTATATGCATCAGAGCAAGTGATGAAAATTTGAGAAATGTACCTTCATTCCCATGAGTCCTTCTTGCAAACAGTATGTACATCAGCAAGAATTTCTCATACACATGACCATGATGCATATACTTACCTTGTGGTCTTGAGTTGGCTAGGATGGGATGAACCTGCGTAAACAAGGTTAGATAACACAGATGCACCTACTGGCTAGAGTAAACAAAAGAAACCACAAGAGTACCAAGACTGGGATGACATGTAGAGTGAGTACAGAGTACCACGATAGATATTGACATGTCCCCAAAGAGAAAGATATGCAATGAATTTAGTGAATTTCTTTCCCTTGGATGTCTTGCTCCCCCTGAATCTAGCATGGGATGCTGGGAGAAGATAGGGAACAGAAAAACAGAGCTCAAAGAAACAAATGAATAGAGCTAATGCAAATAAGCACATATGAACATGTCTTTCCCCCAAGAAGACATGTGGCACATCTCCTCTTGAACATCAAGCATCTAGGATCCTTGAAGATTACTCTTTCCTGGAGTATTCCCTACCCTAGAGATCTCCCCCCTAGAGATATGATTAAGCTTTGATGTGATCTCTCTCTCCCCCTTTGACATCAATTTCCAAGAAGGGTCTTTGATGTGAATGGGTTCGGTCCTTGAATCACAGTACAAAACATTAAGGTAAATGTAATGCTTGCAGAGGACAAGATTCATTGAGTGGAGCTGGATCAAGAATAAAGCAGGAATAAGTGGCAAATTTTTTTTCCTGTAGTGAAATCGGTGTCACCGAGTTGGATGCTTCGGTTGCCCCGAAAATCTTCGGCTAGACCGGAATCATGAAACCGGTGGAACCGAGTTCATCACAGAGAAAAACACTTGTCACCTCAGCTCACTAGACAAATAAGATCTCACAAAGATTTGCAATGAATTGGATGCAAAAAATGCAGAACAAAGAACAAAGAAAAGAAACTAAAAGGTCTAGATGAAGTTTGAAACGGGAAACAAATATGCATGAGATAAGTGCAAGAACACAGAAAAGAACACAAGAGAACTTCATCTAGAGTTGGGCGGTGACAAAGTCACCTATGTTAGAGTACATTGACTTAGGAGTCAAATGAGAACATTTGATCATAGGTCATACTCATCGTTTAAGCTCAAAATGGGGTTACCATTTTTCGTTTAAGTATCTTGATGTATTCACATCTTGTCGAGTTGCTTTGACTCATGACTTGGAGTAAAGCTACTCTAAGATGGAATAACATACCTTGGGTGGCGGTGTTGATCTTGATGATGTAGTTGAACTTGTGTGGGTTGCTTAAGGTTGATGTAGCCCATCAAGAGTTGGGAGCACCCTTTGAATTTTGAGTTCATCTACCTACATGGGTTAGTTTTTGCAAGGAAGAGCACTTGTGTATCCAACATGACAATCATGAAACTCAACATAGAATTTGTCAAAGGATATGTTTGAAAGGTTTCGTGCTTCCTTGTCATCAACCACCATTGTGTAGAGACTTGGTGATGTAGAGATTGCTCAAGATGTGAGTGAGTTGCAATCTCATAGAATTGGATTCGTCCAAGTACCTACAAGGGTCAGATAACATGCAAGATGCAAATTTTCAAGACATAAGATAATCATCAAAATATCAAGTGATTAGTCGTAAGCTCAAGTATTGCATGTATCCAATGGAGTTCCTACTCCAAGTTTGAAGCATCAATGATGTTAAATTCACCTCTTAACCTGCAAAACACTTTCTCATCAAGTGGTTTAGTGAATATATCCGCTAATTGCTTATCGGTGCGAACATGCTTAAGGTTTATGTCACCCTTAGCAACGTGATCTCGAATGAAATGATGACGAACTTCAATATGCTTAGTTCGAGAGTGTTGCATGGGATTGTGAGCAATCTTGATAGCACTTTCATTATCACAAAGTAATGGAACATGTTTCACATATATCCCATAATCTTTAAGAGTCTGGGTCATCCAGAGTAATTGAGCACAACATGAACCAGCGGCAATGTATTCCGCTTCAGCGGTGGATAAGGATACCGAGTTTTGTTTCTTGGAAGACCAAGACACAAGAGATCTACCAAGGAATTGACAAGTACCTGAAGTGGACTTCCTATCAACCTTGTCACCGGCATAGTCCGAGTCGGAGTAGCTAACAAGATCAAAGGAAGCTCTCTTTGGATACCAAATGCCAAAATTTGGTGTATGTATTAAGTATCTCACTATCCTCTTGACGGCCTTAAGATGACATTCCTTAGGAGCAGCTTGATATCATGCACACATGCACACACTTAACATGATATCGGGACGTGAAGCACATAGATATAATAATGAACCAATCATAGAGAGGTAAACTTTTTGATCAACCGGTTCACCATCTTTGGTCAAATCAAGATGTCCACTAGTAGGCATGGGTGTAGTCATACCTTTTCATTCTTGCATATTGAACTTCTTGAATAAGTCCTTGGTGTACTTCGTTTGAGAGACAAATGTGCCTTCCTTAGTTTGCTTGATTTGCAAACCAAGAAAGAATTTGAGTTCACTCATCATAGACATCTCAAACTTCTCCGACATTAGCTTCCCAAACTTTTCACTAAAATGAGGGTTAGTTGATCCAAATATAATATCATCAACATAAATTTGGCATACAAATAGTTCTCCATTAACCCTTTTAGTAAAAGAGTAGAATCTATTTTTCCAATTTCAAAGCCTTTTTCAATAAGGAACTTGGTCAAGCATTTATACCATGATCTAGGAGCTTGTTTAAGACCATAAAGGGCTTTGTGAAGTTTGTAGACATGATTAGGTTTCTCCGGATTGACAAAGCCGGGAGGTTGCTTAACATAAACTTCCTCCTCAATTTCACCATTTAGAAAAAGCACTTTTAATGTCCATTTGGTACAAAGTGATATCATGGTGATTAGCATAAGCAAGTAAGATGCGAATGGACTCAAGTCTAGCAACGGGAGCATATGCCTCACCATAGTCCATACCTTCGACTTGTGTGTAGCCTTGGGCGACGAAACGTGCTTTGTTGCGAACCACTTTTCCATCTTCATCTTGCTTGTTGCGAAATACCCATTTGGTGCCGATGATGTTGTGGTTGTTGTTGGGCTTCTCGACCAATGTCCACACTTGATTTCTCTCAAAGTTATGTAGCTCTTCATGCATAGCGTTTATCCAATCCGGATCTTCCAATGCTTCTTCAACCTTCATAGGTTCAATGCGAGAGATGAATGAATAGTGTTCACAAAAGTTAGCTAAACGAGTTTTTGAGCGAGTGATTCTCCCGGTTTGGATATCATTGTAGATTTGCTCCACGGGATGATCTCTAGCAATTCTTTCTCGAACTCGTGAAAGCTTTTGCTTGGGTCTTTGTTGAACATCTTCTTCATCTTGTTATTCTTCTTGGCCTTCTTCATTGTTAGCGTTGTCGTTCTCTTGTCATGGTGGAGAAGGAGGTTGTTGACGTTCGTCTTGGTGCACTTCCTCGTTTTCTTCATCTTGGTGTGTCCCACTCATGGATGCTTCTGTATCAACTCTTGGTTCACCTTGTCGTGAGGTAGAAGCTTCCACTTGGACGAACGAGGTACTCTCCTTTATCTCCATTGGACGAATCTTGCCAATAGAAAAGTCTTGGATTGCTTCCAAGGGTTCTTTGTCTCCTACATCAATTGGCAATTGCTCTACTTGCGAGCCGTTAGATTCATCAAACTTCACATCTACCGTTTCTTCAACCTTTCGGGTGAAAATGTTGTAGACACGGTATGTGTGAGAGTTTGAGCCATAACCAAGTAGGAAACCTTCATGAGACTTAGGAGCAAATTTAGAACGACGATGCTTATCAAGAATGTAGCACTTTGAGCCGAATACTCGAAAGTATCCAACTTGGGGTTTGTTACCAGTGAGGAGCTCGTATGCCGTCTTGCCGATTAGCTTGTGAAGATACACGCGATTTGTTGCATGACAAGCTGTCTCTACCGCTTTCGCCCAAAAGTGTTTTGGCATCTTGTACTCATCAAGCATCGTTCTTGCCATCTCGATAAGAGTTCGGTTCTTCCTCTCAACAACTCCATTTTGTTGAGGTATGTACGTAGCCGAGAACTCATGTGTAATCCCTTCTTCGTCAAGAAAGGTGTCCACATTTGCGTTCTTGAACTCCGTTCCGTTGTCGCTCCGAACCTTCTTGATCTTCACGTCAAATTGATTTTGGGCCTTCCTAGCAAAGTTTTTGAAGATCTTTTGGACCTGCGATTTGTCATCACAAAAGAACACCCACGTAAATCTTGAAAAATCATCAACTATGACTAGACCAAATGAGTTACCACCGAGACTCTTGTAGGCATTTGGACCAAAAAGATCCATGTGAAGTAGCTCGAGTGGTCTTCTTGTGGTCATGATGTTCTTAGCGCGATGACTTCCTCCAAATTGTTTCCCTGCTTGACAAGCACTACAAAGTCTATCCTTGTCAAATATGACATCGTTAACGCCAAGGATATAATTTCCTTTAATGAGTTTGTCAAGGTTTCACATGCCCACATGACCTAGCCTTCTATGCCACAACCAGCCTTTAGAAGATTTAGCAATTAAGCAAGTTTTAGGTTGAGCCTTTTTAGTGAAATCAACAATGTAAAGATCTCCTCTATGTATACCGGTAAAGACCATTTTATGATTATCTCTATGAAACACTTGGCAGTCTACTTCAGTAAATAGGACATTGAAACTGAAATCAGCAAGTCTAGATACTGAAAGTAAGTTGTAGCCAAGAGATTCAACGAGCATGACATTTTGCATTGAGCTATCATGTGAGATGGCCACCTTACCAAGGCCAACCACCTTACCCTTTGAATTATCACCAAAAGTGACATACTTTCGAGGGCAGTCATTTTCAGCAAGCTCACGGAACATGTATTTATCTCCGGTCATATGATCAGTACATCCACTATCAAGGACCCATTCCTTTCCTCCAGCCATGTAGCTGCGAAGATTTGCCATAAGACCAAAGTGTCTCATCGCATCACCGAGATCATAGTCACTATCATCCTCATCCTCATCAGAGTATCCATGTTCAACATCATCTTGTGGTTGATCAATTCCTAGAGAGGGTAATTCATTAGATAAATGATCATTTCTATAGTTATCTTTATGAATTCTAATAGCTCTGGAAATGATATTGCTAATGATTCCAACGTCTCCTTTGGCACTCGTAAGATTAGTAAGCTCAAATAAGCAATCACCAAATTTGGGATCATTGGAACTCATCTTAATCAGGGCAATAGACTTATGGAGAATTTCATCTAGATCTTTCAAGGAATAATTTGGAAAGAGTTCCTCAAGAAATTTCCATAATGTGTAGGCACACTTAAGAGTCGGCAAACATCCAATCAAGTTTCTAGGCAAGCCTCTAGTGATAAGATTAACAGTTCTAAGATTGCGAATCATGTCAATTGACTCATCAAGGGTAGGATGCATGGGATCAACATGAGGTGCACAAGGGCTAGCAATATACTTGTTCAAGTGATATTCATTGAAAATCTCAAGCATTTCATTTTTCCACTCATAAAAATATTCTCCATCAAGAATAGGCACTCTACGTCTAAGACTCCCTAAAGTAGACTCATCCATCTTCCTCCAATGGTGTTTAAACCAAGGCAATGGAAACCAAAGCTCTGATACCAACGGAAAGGATCGAGAAGAGGTGTCTAGAGGGGGGGGGTTGATTAGACACTAGGTGCTAAAAGTTGCAGTTTTTAACTTTTTTAAGTTGAAGTGGAGTTTTGGCACAAGTTTAACAAACACAACACATATCAAGCAAGCATGCAAAGAGTATATGAGCAGCGGAAAGTAAAGCGTGCAACTTGAAAGAATGTAAGGGGAAGGATTTGGAGAATTCAAACGCAATTGGAGACATGGATGTTTTTGTCGTGGTTCCGATAGGTGGTGCTATCGTACATCCACGTTGATGGAGACTTCAACCCACGAAGGTTAACGGTTGCGCGAGTCCACGAAGGGCTCCACCCACGAAGGGTCCACAAAGAAGCAACCTTGTCTATCCCATCATGGCCATCGCCCATGAAGGACTTGCCTCACTAGCGGTAGATCTTCATGAAGTAGGCGATCTTCTTGCCCTTACAAACTCCTTGGTTCAACTCCACAATCTTTGTCGGCGGCTCCCAAGTGACACCTAGCCAATCTAGGAGACACCACTCTCCAAGAAGTAACAAATGGTGTGTTGATGATGAACTCCTTGCTCTTGTGCTTCAAATGATAGTCTCCCCAACACTCAACTCTCTCTCACAGGATATGGATTTGGTGGAAAGAAGATTTAAGTGGAAAGCAACTTGGGGAAGGCTAGAGATCAAGATTCATATGGTGGGAATGGAATATCTTGGCCTCAACACATGAGTAGGTGGTTCTCTCTCAGAAAATATGTATTGGAAGTGTAGGTATGTTCTGATGGCTCTCTCCGCGAATAAAGGGTGGGTGGAGGGGTATATATAGCCTCCACACAAAATCTAACCGTTACACACAATTTACCAATCTCGGTGAGACCGAATTGAGAAACTCGGTCGGACCGATTTAGCAAACCTAGTGACCGTTAGGGTTTTCGGTGGGACCGACTAGATCAACTCGGTGGAACCGATGTGCTAGGGTTAGGGTAAAACCAAAACTCAGTTTGACCGATTACTCAAACTCGGTGGGACCGATTTGGGTAATAAGCGAAACAGAGAGTTGTCCAAGCAAACTCGATGGGGCCGATTGCATATCTCGGTGGGACCAAAAATATTGCAACAGGTAACAGAGAGTTTGCAAGCCCATCTCGGTGAGACCGAGATCCCATCGGTGAGACTGAACTGATTAGGGTTTCTGGCAATGGCTATGTCAACTGAACTCGGTGGCTCCGGATAGAAAGAATCGGTGGGGCCGACTTTGACTTTTGGTTTAGGACATATTTGGAAGTGAGAAAGTGGTTGAGGGCTTTGGAGCATATCACTAAGCACTTTGAGCAAGCAAGCCATTAAGCAACACCTCATCCCTTCTTAATAGTATTGGCTTTCCTATAGACTCAATGTGATCTTGGATCACTAAAATAGAAAATGTGGAGTCTTGAGCTTGGAGCTTGAGCCAATCCTTTGTCCTTAGCATTTTGAAAGAGTTCCACATCCTCTAGTCCATGCCACTTCATTGTTGAACTTATCTGAAACGTACTAGGTAAAAGTGTTAGTCCAACAAGAGATATGTTGTCATTAATTACCAAAACCACCTAGGGAGCACTTGTGCTTTCACCTTGCTCAAAGCACCTCTCACAAAACTTCTTGGGGGGGATTGTTCCTTGGTATGTGACTCCTCCATTAGTCCAATTAGGTTTTGTTCTAGTGCTTTATTCATTGCATATTTTTGCTGCTTAGGTGACCCTGTTCTTGAGCTTGCATGTCAAATTTATATGGTCAAAAGTAGTTTTGATGCATGATATAGGCTCTAGGCACTTGTAGGAGTAGTTGCTATCAATTTTGTTGAGTTTGGTTTACTTTTATTTGAAGTTACTAAAAGTTTTAGAATTTTTCAAAAAATAATGAAGAGATTTTTTAGGGGCTCATTGTAAGTGCATCTAGTGCCACCCCTAGTTGGTTTTGGAGTATTGACGACAAACCTAGTTGAGGGACTAATGTGTTTTTGAGAATTGCAGGATAGCACAGGTAGAAGTCCCTCATTGATTCGGTTTTCCTACCAGAGATGACCCCTAAAAATGTATGAAGACATTGAAGTCAAAGGTGGTATGTGAAGACATTCACATTGAAGACTATGACAAGAGAAGACATCGCATGAAGACTATGGAGCGCGATGATTTAGATCTTTCGTAGTTCTTTTTCTTCTTTGTTGAGTCATAGGAACCACCGTACTGTTAAGTGGGGTCCAAGAGAACCAGTCAGAATGACTGAAGTGATGCTTAACCGAAATCCTATGTCTTCGAGTGAAGACTATGAGAGCGAATCTTGTTCAGAGTTGGACAAGTCAGCTTTGCTTGTAGCCCAAGTAAAGTTGCCGTGTGTGTTTGAAATCTGACCGTTGGAACACGTGTCAGTTCCTTAGTGACCCAGGGTCATTTCGGAAAAATCAGGTCGGGTTGCCTAGTGGCTATAAATAGCCCACCCCCTACAACCATAAACGGTTGGCTGCTCAGAGTTAAAGTATGGCTTTTGTCGTTTGAGAGCAACCCACCTCGAAGCCTTTGAGAGAGAATTCCTTGAGAGGATAAAGCCCTAACCACCCAGAGCCAAAGAGTGTTAGCCATCACTTAAGTCTTGTCTGTGTGATCTGAAGACTTATTACACTTGAGGACTGTGAATCCTCTAGCCGGTTAGGCGTCACGTTCTGAGCATCCAAGAGTCATTGTGGATCGCCGGTGAACGAAGTCTGTGAAGGTTTGGAAGTCTACCTTGAAGACTTACCATAACTGGGTGTCCTTAGCTCAAGGGGAATAAGGTGAAGACGAGGTCTTCTGAGTTGAATCTCAGCCTCCCTAACCAGACGTACAGTTGTCACAACAACTGGAACTGGTCCAACAAATCATTGTCTTCAATGAGTCACTGGTTTCATCCTTCCCTTCCCTTTACTTACTATTGGTTCTTGTGAAGTCATTGTATGATAGCATCACCATTCGACTTCACTAAGAGATTACGTGTACTGATTGGCTTCTCAATATCTTCCTACCTAATCCTTACTGCCTAGCTGCTATTTGTCATTGTGCTTTCACTTCATTGAATACATGACTATGGTTTGCCTAGTGTAGTCTACCTTCCGCTGCATGGTAATAGGTTTATTTCTATCGTTTGTCTTCGAAACTTACATGTTTTGAAGACTTCCATAAAAAACACCTATTCAACCCCCTCTAGTCGATCACTAGCACTTTCAATTGGTATCAGAGCAAGGTACTCCCTTGTTCTGTGTGATTCGGTTTAACCACCTGGAGTTTTAGCTATGTCGACTGCAGGGATAATTAAAGTCTCTGCTGCGTGCCCCGTCTTCGATGGAACTAAATATCCCTACTGGAAGAATAAGATGCGCATGCATCTTGAAGCCATTGATGTCGACCTATGGTATGTCGTCAAGAACGACGTTACCAAGGCTGGAGAAGGTGTCACTGCCGCTGATGTCAAGAAGTTCGTTCAACTGGACTCTACAGCCAAGAATATCATCTGTGGTCATCTGACCAAAGGACAGTATGGCCGCGTGAGTGCTTGGAAACATCTAAGCTAGTCTGGGACTGGCTATCCAAGGTCAACGAAGGCGTCTCAACCCAGAGAGATCAGAGAATCAGTGTCCTTCGCAACCTCTTCAACCGCTTCAAGAGAAATGACAATGAGAATGTCCAGCTCACGTTTGATCGACTCACTGACATCACAAATGAGCTTCAAGCCCTCGGCACTACTGAGATCACCAACCATGAAGTCGTCAAGACACTCCTGAGATCACTTGATAGATCGTTTGACACCCTAGCCCTGATGATTCAAGAACGTCCTGATTTCAAGATACTCGATCCGTCTGACATACTTGAGAGGCTCAACACACACGAATTTCAGCTTTCTGAGAAAAGAGACATCTACGGTCCCAACTATGGGCGAACTCGTGCCTTGAAGGCAAAGGCTGTCTCCTCATCTGAAGAAGAATCTGACAGCAGTTCTGATGATCCTAAAGACATTGGAAGGGAGCTTGCTATGCTTGTGAAGAAGTTCCAAAAATTCACCAAGAAGAAAGGCCTCAGAAAGTCTTCATGATCAAGCTCAAGGAATGATGAAGCTTCTGCTCATGACTACAAGAAGAGAACATGTCACAAGTGCAAGAAACCTGGCCACTACATCTCTGAGTGTCCACAGTGGGACAATGAGAACAACAAGAAGAAGAAGAGCAAGGAGTATGACTCTGACGACAAGAAGAAGAAGAAGAAATACTCAAAATATTCTTCCAAGTCTTCCTCCAAGTCTTCATCACACAAGAAGAGCTCATCTGGCAAGGCACGTGCGTTTGTTGGCAAGGAAATGGACTCTGAGGAGGAGTCCGCTTCTGAGGAGGCGGAGGTGGAGTCTGAGGAGGAGTCCAATTCTGGCGTTGCAAGTCTGGCTACAGCATACATTGCCAAGTCCATCTTCAACACTGAAGACAATGACTTCATCACCGACACCGATGCAAATGACAAGGACTGCTCCGCTCCTTCCTACTGCTTCATGGCACGTGGTGCCAAGGTAAACACACGCACTACTCACTATCAAACATCTAGTGACGATGACTCTGATTGTGGTTCCAAACCCAGCTAAAAACACTTGCTAAAATTGCAACTGAACAACAGAAAGCTATGGAACACATTCAAAAACTGTTAGACAAAAGCGATGATATGTTAGACGCTGAAATGACTCAATCTCAGTCCTTAATCAAAGACATAAAAAATCTTCACGTTAAGTATGAGGAACTTGAAAGTCGTCATGAAACGCTCTCAACAACTCATGAAAGGCTTTCCTATGATTATCTTCAAAGGAAGCAAGATCTTGAGAAATTGAGAGCGGCTCATGAAGATCTTCAAAAGAAAAACGAGTCACTTCGCGCCAAACAGATCAGTTCAGCTCAGGAAGGATTTGAACCACCATGTCTTAAATGCATTGAGTGTGATAACGCTACTTCTGTTGCTGAATGTTCTACTGCTGCTACTGTTGCAATATCTTCAACTATTTATGTGGTAACTAACCCCTCTGCTGTGGACACCACTGCTATTGCTAATGAGAATGCTAGGTTGAAGACACTGCTTGAAACAGGGATGTACAAAAGTCTCAAAGGGCATCAGACACTATGTGATGTCCTCAAAAGGCAGATCCTGAACCGAAACCCTAGGAAAGAGGGTGTCGGGTTCGAAAGGAAAATGAATGCTGATGGCTCTTACTGGAAACCTGAGCAGTACCCCAAAACCACATGGGTTGCTGCAAAGGAACCTTCAGTGGATCCATCCACCCTATCTGGCTTCACTTGTGCTAACCCCATAGTTATTGATGAATCCTTTGATGCAAACTATAAACTGTTTAAGAATTAGAATGGTGAAGTGTTTGCCAGGTACATTGGTACTAACTGCAGGAATGGACCGCCTATGAAGAAGATCTGGGTGACGAAAAGGTGTTTGGAGAATCTTCCTGTGAATGTCATCATGACACCACAGGTGAAGAAGACAATCCCCAGACCATAGGCTTCATACGGTCCAAAGGCTTCATACAGACAGAGGACTCACCAGAGTCACACTGTAACATCCCAAATTTCCAATTTGGAATGTTATACATTAGATCATCATTGCATATCATATTTTATTTTGCATTTTGGTTGATCCTAGAAATTCTACGCAACTGAATGACCCACGGAGAGAGTTGGGGATTTCGTTCTTTTCATATTTCAGTTTTCTCAAATTTTGAGAATAGGATCATTTGATTTTATTTATTTTATCATCAATTATTTCTATTACAAAAATATGAGAGAGGGAATAAAATGACTTTCCTAAAATAAAGAAATATTGAGGATTTAATAATAAAATCAAATAAGATTTTATTTCGGAGTTTTTCGGTGTTTTATTTGAATTTAGGAAAAATGTGCGTTTTTCAAAATTGCATTTAGGTCCCAAATAAATGTTCACCTTGTGCGGCTTGATTTTAGAAGCCCGTGAAAATTTATTTTGGAATTTTTGGAGTCCGTTTAGTATTTCTTTTTATTTTTCTTCTGCGCATAATATTTTAAAAAAAAGTGAACCGACCTAACCGGGCCGTGTCCGTCTGGGACTCTGGCCCGGCAGGCTTTCAAAGCCGGGGCAGCCCACCCGGGCAAACCCTAGCCCCGAGCCGCCCCACCCCATGCGCCGCCGCCGCTGCCCGCCGCCGCCGGATTCCGCCGCCCGAGGTTCGCCGCGCCTCGACTTCCGTGCCATCGGTTTTTTTAAAAAAAATAGATCGGTTTTCGTCGGTTTTTTTAGTTTCGGTTTTTAAATAGATCGGTTTTTCTGATTTATTTAAATAGTGAGCGTTCGTCCGTTCGTTCATTCTAGCGAACGTTCGTCATTTTTCTTTTTCTCGGATTAAATCCGTGATTTTTCTGATCGCGATTCCTGATCCGATTTTCGTTTTAGTATAACTTTTCGCTCGTTTATCGGAATCAGGCGATTCAAGCGCCTAAAGTTTTGTCTCGAGACCCTCTATCCGTTTAACCAACTTAAACAAGATTTTTCTACTGTAAAATTTGCCCTAGATCCAGATTACTAGAACGAAGTTGTTTTCTTTCGCTGTTTGACTTTCGTTGCTTCGTTCGATTTGATTCTTTTTGCCAACCGGAGTTCTTAAGTTGAACCTTCTGGTTAGATCTCTTATTTGAGTTTTACCTGTGCATTAGATGAGTTCTTATTGTGTGCTTGTTTGTTTGTTTTCGATAGAGTACCCGAGTGCGCCGCTTGTTACTTCGAATCTCTAGGTTTCGCGGATCATCAGCAAGGCAAGTAACACTTTGATCATACCTTTTCTACTACCCAGTTTTATTGCATTAGATCAATCCTCACACGTTGCATGATTAGGATCTAATTAAACTGTGGGATGGGAAGTAGATGAGGTAGTACCTATTACCTGTTTATTACCAAACCTTTGGGAGTTACTTCTACGTTTGCTTATTATGCCATGATATGCTAGTAGACGTGGATTGGGTGAGTGATATCCATGACAGATGTGAGTTTGTTAATTAATGGTTTATCTAAGGTGGCAACTTAAACACACATCTGGGTGGATTGAGGCACCTGGGTATTCCAGGACTTGCCTGTTTTTCTTTTGGACCGCCACCCAGGCTCAAAGGGATCATGAGACTATTCATACTAGAAACTTCCGTGTGCAGCCACAAGCTATTATGGGCTCTAGAATAGTTGACTAAGTTGTGCGAACTCTTACAGTGGTAGACTAGCAGATGTAGGGGATGTAGGTGGTACGGTCTACCCGATCGTAAGGTGCTAGCGCTTTTGAAAGACTATGTCTCGGTCATCCGTCTTCTCAAACACCATGTAGTGCGAGAAACCAAATGGAGGCGATCGAGTCTTGTGGGGAAAAGTGCGCAAACCTCTGCAGAGTGTAATAAACTAATCATGATTAGCCGTGTCCCCGGTTATGGACATCTTGAGTATCTAGTACTTGGATTATCATGTGAATCTCAACATGTTACTCTAAATTAATTTTGTTGGGTTATGTTTAATGATGATGCTTCATTGGGATTGAGAATGCTGTCAACCATTCTCAATGTTTAACAACTACCATGATAGTTAAATAAATTTATTCCTTTGAAGTAGGAAAAAATTGGCTTTCCGCAAAACTGTAACCATAGAGCTTTCCACCAGCCAAATATGCCTATAGTATAGCTGTTTCATTCCATTACTCTCTATGTGTTACATTGCCAGCATATTCCATGTGCTGACCCGTTTCCGGCTGCAACATTAATGTTGCAGACTTTTCAGACGACGATTAAGGAGTTTTTAGGTCGTGGTTCTATACTCAGTGATGCCTTTGGAGTTGATGGACTCACTTATCTTCCAAGCCTTCCGCTGTTATCGTTATTAGATGGCCTTAAGCCATATTTATTGTAATAAGTTCTCTTTTGAGACACTCGATGTAATAAGTGTGTGATTGCTACTCTGCTATAAATCCTCCGAGTACTGTGTGGTGTCATCATTACTGATCCAGGGATGACACCGGAGCACAGAGATCAGACTGTTTGAGGTCTGGTCGCTACACACACTAACGCAAATATTTTGCAGGGAAGCCATACTCAGGCCTATGAATATGAGCGCGGTCCATCAAACCGCCATGTTCATAAGACCAAGAACTATTCTGCTTATTCTTATGAGTACTATTGTCCACCTGCAAGACTTTTTTCTAGGGCTCCAAAGCCAAAGTTCTCAGATGCTGCACTTAGACTTATTGCTTCGAAGCCACCCCTGAAGATGTGGGTGGCTAAGAAATCTTAACTCTCTTTTGCAGGGAAAGGTCTCCAGCCAAAAACCAAAATCGTCTGACACTATTGCTGGGGACCTTAAACATCTTGTAGGGCGCAAGATCAAATGCCCAAATGGTCTTACTATGTACTTTGTTTCTGAATCGCTTTCAACTTGCCCTATCAGTCCTAATCTCGATCTAAGCTTTAATAATCCACTGGTTCGTCAAATGTTTTTGCTTCACAATTCTCTTCGTGAAGCCTATCCCCCTAACTGCACTGTAGGGTACGACACCAGCTGCTTCAGAATGGATTATTGATAGTGGGTGTACAAATCACATGACTGGCAAGCGAAGCCTTCTCATGGACTCAACTTTACGTCCATCTGACAAAAGTCACATCACATTTGCTGACACTGGTAAAAGCAAGGTATTGGGTCTAGGTAGAGTTGCAATCTCAAAGGATCAACACGTGAATAAAGTCATGCTTGTTGAATCCCTTGGTTTCAACTTAATGTCTGTCTCAATGCTTTGCGATTTAAACATGATTGTGATGTTTGGAAAATATAGTTGCCTTGTACTAATGGAATCTGACAAGTCTCTAGTGTTTGAAGGGTATCGGAAAGATGATTTGTACGTGGTAGATTTATCAGCAGGACCAAAACTTGCCGTATGTCTTCTAGCAAAAGCTTCTGAATGCTGGCTCTGGCATCGAAGGCTAGGGCATGCTGGCATGAGGAACCTCCACACCCTTGCAAGGAAGAAGCATGTCATAGGCATCGAGGGCGTCAAGTTCAAGAAGGATCACTTATGCGGTGCCTGTGAAGCAGGAAAGATGACGAGGGCCAAGCATCCCTCGAAGACAATCATGACAACGACTCAACCCTTCGAACTGCTACACATGGATCTTTTGGGTCCCACTCATTACTCAACTCTTACTACTACTGCTTGTCTCTATGACTTTGTCATTGTTGATGATTATTCAAGATATACTTGGGTGCATATAATCCTTTACAAGACTGAAGTGCAGGATGTCTTCAGACGCTTCACCAATCGAGCAATGAACAACTATGGCGCCAAGATAAAGCACATCAGAAGTGATAATGGCACTGAATTCAAGAACATTGGCCTAGATACATATCTTGATACTTTGGGCATCACACATGAATTCTTAGCTACGTACATGCCACAGCAGAATGGCGTCGTCGAATGCAAGAACAGAACACTTATTGAGATGGCTCGGACGATGCTTGATGAATACAAGACTCCAAGAAAATTCTGGCCTGAAGCCATTGACACTTCATGCCATATCATCAACCGTGTTTATCTTCACAAGCTTCTGAACAAGACATCCTATGAGCTCCTTACTGGCAAGAAGCCAAATGTCAGTTACTTCAGAGTATTTGGCGCCAGGTGCTAGATCAAGGATCCACATCACACTTCAAAATTTGCACCAAAAGCACATGAGGGTTTTATGCTTGGATATGGAAAGGATTCGCATTCCTACAGAGTCTTCAATCTATTTCATTATAAAGTGGTTGAAACAGTGGATGTGCGGTTCGATGAGACTAACGGCTCACAAAGAGAGCACCTGCCAAATGTGCTAGATGAAGTTCCATCCAGTGAATCAATCAAACTTATCGGAACTAGAGAAATCATACCTTCTGAAGCTCAACCTGAAGAGGAACTTATCATCTCCGCACCTGATCAACCTGAAGACAATGCTCAGCCTGAAGACAATCCCTCTAACAATGACAATGATCAGCAAGAGCAAAATCTTCGTCCTGTACATCCTCGTGTTGCAAATGAAGTGCAGATTGAGAGAATAATTGATAGCATCAATGCACCAGGTCCACTCACTCGTTCAAGGGCAACACAGCTAGCAAATTTCTGTGGGCACTTCGCATTCGTCTCAATAACTGAAGCCAAGAAAGTTGAAGAAGCTTTCATGGAACCTAAATGGATTCAAGCTATGCAAGAAGAGCTTCAACAGTTTGAGCTGAATAATGTATGGGAACTGGTTAAGCGTCCTGATGCTCGGAAGCACAATATAATAGGCACCAAATGGATATATAGCAACAAGCAGGATGAGCATGGTCAAGTTGTCAGAAACAAAGCTCGTCTCGTTGCTCAAGGATACACTCAAGTTGAAGGGATTGACTTCGATGAAACATTTGCTCCTGTGGCTAGACTTGAAGCCATACGCATACTGCTGGCCTATGCAAATCATCATAACATACTTCTATATCAAATGGATGTGAAGAGCACTTTTCTCAATGGCAAGATTGAAGAAGAAGTATATGTTGCACAACCGCCTGGCTTTGAAGATCCAAAACATCCTGACATGGTGTACAAGCTCAACAAGGCACTGTATGGCCTCAAACAAGCCCCTCGGGCTTGGTATGACACACTCAAAGACTTCCTGAAGAGCAAAGGCTTCAAATCTGGTTCCCTCGACCCCACTCTCTTCACGAAGACATATGATGGTGAACTGTTTGTGTGCCAAATATATGTGGATGACATTATCTTCGGCTGCACCAATCAGAAATACAGTGAAGACTTTGGATATATGATGCAAGAGCAATATCAGATGTCCATGATGGGTGAGCTGAAGTTCTTCCTTGGTCTTCAAATACGTCAGCAACGCAACAACATCTTTATATCTCCAGAGAAGTATCTCAAAGATTGCCTGAAGAAGTTTGGTATGCAAGACTACAAAGGCTTCACGACGCCAATGCCAGCCAAACATCATCTGGGTCCCGACGACAATGGTAAAGAGTTCGATCAAAAGGTATACCGCTCCATGATTGGTTCTTTACTTTATCTATGTGCATCTAGGCCAGATATTATGCTTAGTGTTTGCATGTGTGCTTGATTCCAAGCGGCACCAAAGGAATCGCATCACTTAGCAGTGAAGCGAATTCTTTGATATTTGGCTTACTCCCCAACTCTAGGATTATGGTACCAAAGGGCTCAGAGTTTGATCTGGTTGGATTCTCGGATGCTGATTATGCTGGTGACAAGGTGGATCGCAAGTCTACATCAGGGACATGTCATTTTCTGGGACGATCACTTGTATGTTGGTCTTCAAAGAAGCAGAACTGTGTATCTCTCTCCACTGCTGAATCTGAATACATTGCTGCTAGATCTTGCTGCGCTCAGCTTCTATGGATGAAGCAAACACTCAAAGACTATGGCATCCATCTGAAGCAAGTGCCACTCTACTGCGACAACGAAAGCGTCATCAAGATTGCCAACAACCCAGTTCAGCACTCGAAGACAAAGCACATTGAAATTCGTCATCACTTCCTCAGAGATCATGTTGTGAAGGAAGATATTGATATCATACACGTCAGCACTGAAGAGCAATTGGCAGATATCTTCACCAAGCCCTTGGATGAGAAGAGATTTTGCAAGTTACGGTGTGAGCTAAATAACTTGAAATCCTCAAATGTCCTGTGATCAGGCACACATCCTAACACTTATGCATATTGATGACTTAGGTGTGCAACACACGAAGTAAAGTATATCTTCAATCAATGAAGACATACATTCTAAGTGTGAATACATTAATGTGGAATTTGACTTCGGAGCGCCACGATAATTATGCGTCGTGTCTGGGTATAATACTTCCTATACGGTGGGTAACGCCACCACCAAATTCTTCTGTTTGAAGTGTTTTACCCATGGCGTTGCATTTGCTATGTCTTCACATTTGTTTGGCTTCAATCTCAACCTATCTTCATGATTATCTTCACTATGTTGATTATATATACTAGTGTTCTGTCCTCTACAACATTCACTTATAGCTATGTCTTCTTATTGAATCTTTTGAACTAGGTGAATGTGATCGGACCCTAACCTCTCTATGCTTTCTATCTCAAACTCTATCTCTCCAAATCATATGCATTCTCTTGAAACTGTCGAATGTCTTCTCTGCGTCCTTGTCAGCAGAAGATACAGAGACAAACATTAAGTCTGCTTTCAATGCTAATTCCTTCACTTGAAACCCGGAGAAGTGGGAACGACCACCCCACAATCCAGGCGTGCGTGGGAACGTGGAACAACCTCCGATATGTTGCATGATGGCCACGTGTTCTTCAGATGTGAATCGCCAGGGGCACCTGTGTAATAACGTTGTGCCGTCCATGTCCCTATAAATACACGCCTCACCACATTCATTATCCTTTCTTCCACTCTCGCACAAACCCTAGCGCCACCGCTAGCCCTCGACGATGCCAGCGACGAAGCGCTTAGCTGCCGCAACCTCTCCGACGCCGTCTTCACGCCGGCCGCGGACATCTTCTTCTCTGCCGCCGCCGCAGGTGTCCTCCGTCGCCAAGTTAGGGCACGGACGATCGAACTGCTCGGCCTCCTCTTCCACTCCGTCCAGCAGTTCTTTGTGTGGTAAATAAAACTTCCTTTTTACGGCCCCTTTGATCCTATAGATTCGTCACTTTCTACCACAAGCAGTTTCTGTTCACACAAGTTGGATCTATTTCATACTGCATCTCATAATATGCCTAGTATGTTCACTTATGCTTCACAAAGTAGTTAGATTCCTCACTTGTACTGATCCGTGGATTCGTACAAATCTGGAACCAACTCCTTATCTATGAGTGAATGTCTTCGCACGATGAGGTCAATGTCTTCTAAACTGATTTATCTTCAAAATCTTCTGAGAATGCATATGACCTCTTCCCCTTCCCTCGCACCTTAATGCTGTCACAGGTACATGTCCGTGGGAGAATCCCTTGGTTTCTCATAGTCTGCATTCATTTGCAGAATTCTTACAGCATCATATAAATTCTCCCGAAGCCAGTTCATGTTTGTCCAGCAAGCGAAAGCCTTTGAACATATTGAAGCCATTCAGTTTAAACTTCATGGCTGCAGAGAAATCAGCAAGGAAGGGTGGCAGAAAGCGTCGAGGTGAAACATCAAGAGATCTGCCCGATGACCTCTCAGAGCTATACAAGACAGATCCAGAAGAGGATTACAATCAGCGCAAGACACGAATCCAATGGATTCGACGATATTGGGCAGAACAGTGGTTCAAGTACAGGTTTGTGACCAAGGAATATGCTGAGAAGAATGCCATCAAGCGACCATGGGGAGACATCCTATACAGAAATCTTCAACCCAGGTCCAGAGATGAAGCCATTGAACAAGGCTTCTATCCCTGCATGGTCCGTGGACCACACCCTGCGGATGCTGACCCATCGTCACTGCTATGGTGTCATGATGACAATCTGTTCAAGCGCAACTTCCAGTTTGCCCAGAATTTGGCGAAGCAGAACAAGAAGTCATTGGGACTAGACTTCAACCCTGGTCCCTCTGCTCCCCATGCCGATGGCACCTGCGAAGCTGAACCCAATCTTGTTGGGCCCTTCTACAACCTGGACGGTCTTATCACTCATATCATGGTTCAAGGGACAGCCGTGGATGAGCCTGCAGATGACGCTGAATCTGATGAAGCGCCTGCACCACCGAAGCCACAGAAACAGAAGAAGTTTAAGGCTTCAAAGCCTGCCTCAGCACCAAAAATATCACGGGCGAATCCACTGGCTACTGCACCTCCTGAAGACAGTGTGCAGTCTGAAGATTTGTCATGCATCTCCAAGCCCTTGAAAGTCAAGATGCCTCTGCAACACACCAGCCAAGAACTGACTGCTGCTGCAATTCTGCGCAAAGACACTATTGATCTGTCCAGCAATGAAGATCTTGCAGATGACGCTCTTGAGCAACTGATCAAGAGCAAAGAAGAAGCAGAAATCTTCAATAATTTGCCTCTCTTTGATGTGGCAATCATCCATAACTTCATTGATGAGTGGTTTGACACGCCCAACCTCAGCTTTGAAGATCTGCAACTTCCGATTGGCCTCAGTGTTGCCTTCTATGGCGCCATTGCTTCGGAGCTAGCTATAGCCCAGCGCATTGTTGAACTGAAGCAAAAGATCGACTTTGAGAAAGCTCAGTTTAAGAAGCATATGGCCAAGCTCAGCGTGCAAGAGGTCAGGAACTTCAAGATCATGCTGCACGAGCTCAAATAAGCCTTTCTCAAGAAGCGTGAAGAAGCTCAAGGTTCTCGTGAGCGCATGAAGAGCCTGGCTGACAAGTGTGTGCAAGCCTACAATAAGGCTGAGAAGCGCAAGGCCCTTGGTCGTCCTAGCATCGACCCCAGGATGGCTGCAAAGAAGAAGAAGAAGCGCGCTGTGGCCGAACCCGACGCACCAAGGCAGGAAGCACATCCCATTGTCTTCCCAGCCAGCATGACTGGCTCGAAGCCAAAGGCCAGGTCAACCGCTTCAGAACTGAAGAACACGAGGACTGCTGAGGCTGAAGCCAGAAAGAGGAAACATCCTGAAGCCTCTGATGCTGCTCCCTCCAAGAAGAAGCGGAAGACCAAGAAGGAATGGGCTTCTCCCACAGAGCCCCTAGTTGTTGAACCTATCTCAATGGTTCGCCCTGCATCTACACACCAAGAACGCCAACTGATTGTCCATGAGTCTTCTTCCACAGAGGCTCATACAGCTGAAGACATTCCAGCAGTTGATCCCACCGCTGCTGAAGACATTGGTCACCATGACAATGTTGAAGATGATGTAGTTCTTCCTCAGATCGAGCACCAACAGGTATCATCGCCTGTGCTTACGCACAGCGAACTCATCAGCATTGGTCGTCCTCTGACGCCAATTGCTCAGGATGCATCATGGGCTGATCACCCACAACAACAAGTCACACCACCCCGGCAAGAAGAAGAAGACGACTTTGAGGACCAGCCAACTCCATCTCCAAAGGCGTCGCCAGCGTTTCGCAGGCTTCGCAAAGGATCAAGGTCTCAAGTCCCTCCTTCCAGCATTCCAGAAGGAGAAGTGCCTCACCAATCTGCTGCACGTCAAGTGTTTCAAGATGCCACTCCTACTGTGACTGAATCCGAAGCCAAACTGGCTGAAGATGTTTCGGCTGCATCAGCCGATGAAGAAGAAACCCCAAGAGTTGCTACACCCCCGTCTCACCAAGAAGCTGTTCTCGAGGAGAACGTGTCTGTGCCCGACCCTCTAGCTCATCAAGTGGAGGTAGAAAATCTTGAGGCTGCCGACACCAACATGAATGAAGCCAATGACGTAGTCATGGCTGAAGCAAATGTGGAGCCTACACCAACCCATGAGCCAGAAGTTAGTGAAGCCAATGACGCTACTGCTCCTGTTCCTGTGCCTGCTGCTGGTCCTCAGTTTGACTATCATGTTGAGCATAGGCCTCAGGTACAAAAGCCCATGCCAAGATTGCCCAGGTTTCCAGGTCCTGCATCAGCACCTGGATCCTTTAATGTTAATGGCTTCAAAGCAGACAACACCTTCTTCAATAGCTCCAAGAACCCCTACTCAAGGGAAAGAATATCTTCTGATCGGTTCTGGAGCTATCCGCAGCGAAGTTATTACTCATGCATTCTGTACAATCAAGGTCACATCTTCCCTCATATGCATCTTGACACCGAAGCAATAACTGGTTTGCCCTGCTTGGAAGAAGCTCTGGATTGCTTCAAAGAGGTTGGATTGTTGCCTTTCTTCACCGACCAAGAGCATTGGAACGAAGAGTTGCTGCTCCAATTTTATGCCACTCTTCACATACGTGGTTACAACAGAGATCCGAAGACTTGGGTCCTTGAGTGGATGACAGGAAATGTTCATCACGAAGCCAAAGCCTTTGATATCATTGAGCTCACTGGTCTGCCCACTCCTGGAGATCTCTATGAACCTGGCTGTCAGCTTCACAGTGAAGCTATGGAGAGCATCTTTCAGAAGCATGAACCGAACATGAGTCAGATGCTCAGTATGATGAAGCCTTTGCCTCCAGATGGTGCATATCCTAAGGAGTTCTTTGTTGAAGACCTTGAGTATTTGCCACGGACTATCTATCACATTATAAGGCGAACTCTCTGGCCCATCAAAGGACATTCTCCACATGCAAAGCTGGAAGGTGCAATGAAGACTTTGGTCTTCTATATTCTTCATGGCAAATGCTTCAACGCACAAGACTTCTTCATCCGCCAACTTGCTGCATCGGGATCTGATCTTTTTGGCTTGAAGTTCTACGCTCCATGGATAATGCGGCTGATCAAACTCCACTCAGCTATCTCATATCAGCCCTCTGCTCGCAATCATCGGATCTTTCTGCTTGACGTGGATATGTCCATTGAAGCCATCTATCCAGAGCCTGCCAAGGAGCCTCTTAGTCTTCAGAATGCGGAGCATCAAAGTTTCTCTCAGAACATTGAAGGAGTTGAAGCAGTCACTCGTGTTTATCCTCTGGCTGGTACTACACGTGCACCTCATCGTGCCCTCACTGAAGCCACTGAAAGCACTCTTGCCCAACGGCCCAAGAAGCGATCTCGTGTTCTCAATGACCGAGAGCTTCTGGTTGCTCTTCATCAGAAACAGGATAGGCATCATGACTGGCTGAAGCGCCAAATGCAAAGCCTCTTGGTGGATGTCAACCGCATTCGCAATCTTGCCACCAAGAATGCCTTTGTTGCCCATGAAACATGTCAGCATACATGGAAAGGGCTGACGCTTATGTGTTCTGAGGATGATCTTCAAGAGGATGTCTTCTCTGAACGTTTCAAGTTTGACTCCACACCTCCCCGAAGGACTGTGCTGCGACGAACTCCATCTCTTGAAGACTCTGAGTTCTCTTCCTCTGCGGCAACTGTGAATGCCAGAGTGATCGAGGACGAAGATGATGCCACTTCACCGCCCCCTACTTCTGCACGCATCGACACTGCTCCAAGTTTTTCTTCACCGCCGAACACCACCAACGACCTTGCTGCTTCACCTACTCTTCATGGAAACGAGTAGATGCTCTATGTCTTCAAACCTTTTTGGTCCTCACTAACAAAAGGGGGAGAAGCATATGAGTTTGATAGTCTTCAAGCGGGTCCATATGGGCGGTTACTTTATGTTTTGCCTAGTGTTTACAACTCTCGTTTTGATACATTTGGTTCTTTGAGTTGTAACACTTAAACTCGATGGTCGTCTCCTACTTATTTGCTATTCTGTGATGCGATGATAAATTCCGCATGTGCGACGATAAATTCCACACTTAGATCATTTTGCAGATGTCCATTTTTCATTATGCATGTCATTATCTTCACATACTTTTCATGCATGATGGATTGTCATCATAAGTTGAAGAGGATTTCCACAAGTACAACCTGCCAAGTGCATTTGCATTCCAAAAGCAAATTACTTATATGCACATCTTCAGGGGGAGCCCTTGCAACTTATGAAGACAATTCTTTATCCTTTACAATTTCACATATTATATTCCCCGTTGAAAACTTCAACTAGTTTGTCATCAATCACCAAAAAGGGGGAGATTGTAAGTGCATCTAGTGCCACCCCTAGTTGGTTTTGGAGTATTGACGACAAACCTAGTTGAGGGACTAATGTGTTTTTGAGAATTGCAGGATAGCATAGGTAGAAGTCCCTCATTGATTTGGTTTTCCTACCAGAGATGACCCCTAAAAATGTATGAAGACATTGAAGTCAAAGGTGGTATGTGAAGACATTCACATTGAAGACTATGACAAGAGAAGACATCGCATGAAGACTATGGAGCGCGATGATTTAGATCTTTCGTAGTTCTTTTTCTTCTTTGTTGAGTCATAGGAACCACCGTACTGTTAAGTGGGGTCCAAGAGAACCAGTCAGAATGACTGAAGTGATGCTTAACCGAAATCCTATGTCTTCGAGTGAAGACTATGAGAGCGAATCTTGTTCAGAGTTGGACAAGTCAGCTTTGCTTGTAGCCCAAGTAAAGTTGCCGTGTGTGTTTGAAATCTGACCATTGGAACACGTGTCAGTTCCTTAGTGACCCAGGGTCATTTCGGACAAATCAGGTCGGGTTGCCTAGTGGCTATAAATAGCCCACCCCCTACAACCATAAACGATTGGCTGCTCAGAGTTAAAGTACGGCTTTTGTCGTTTGAGAGCAACCCACCTCGAAGCCTTTGAGAGAGAATTCCTTGAGAGGATAAAGCCCTAACCACCCAGAGCCAAAGAGTGTTAGGCATCACTTAAGTCTTCTTGTCTGTGTGATCTGAAGACTTATTACACTTGAGGACTGTGAATCCTCCAGCCGGTTAGGCGTCGCGTTCTGAGCATCCAAGAGTCATTGTGGATCGCTGGTGAACAAAGTCTGTGAAGGTTTGGAAGTCTACCTTGAAGACTTACCAGAGTGATTGGGCGAGGACTGGGTGTCCTTAGCTCAAGGGGAATAAGGTGAAGACGAGGTCTTCTGAGTTGAATCTCAGCCTCCCTAACCAGACGTATAGTTGTCACAGCAATTGGAACTGGTCCAACAAATCATTGTCTTCAATGAGTCACTGGTTTCATCCTTCCCTTCCCTTTACTTACTGTTGGTTCTTGTGAAGTCATTGTATGATAGCATCACCATTCGACTTCACTAAGAGATTACGTGTACTGATTGGCTTCTCAATATCTTCCTACCTGATCCTTACTGCCTAGCTGCTATTTGTCATTGTGCTTTCACTCCATTGAATACATGACTATGGTTTGCCTAGTGTAGTCTACCTTCCGCTGCATGGTAATAGGTTTATTTCTATCGTTTGTCTTCGAAACTTACATGTTTTGAAGACTTTCATAAAAATTGCCTATTCACCCCCCCTCTAGTCGATCACTAGCACTTTCACTCATCAAGCCGAAGCTCGAAGGACAAGCAAAATGAAGAAGCAAAGAAGCCCAAAAATAATCTGCCTCGCACCGCGGAAGTTTGGCCGTGTGAATGGCGCTCCGATGATTTCTTGAGAGAAACCAGGATTTATGTGGATTTTTATGAATTGGTTAAGAATGCAGGCCTCACCGACTTCCTCCGTGACCAACGCAAACAATATCTTTTACTCACCAATACTTTTGTGCAAAACTTCTACTATTATCCTAGGGAATCACCTCCTTCAATAGAGTTTCATTTATATGATGTGGCTAAGAAGATGTCACTATATGAATTTTGCAGGGTTCACAAAATACCTTTCGAGGGTAGCTTAGAGGAACCACATCGTAAAGATGTGGATGGGTTTATTGACACTATCACTATAGGGGAAACTAGGAAGGTTTCCGATGCAAGAATCACTAGCATACATTTTCCTGTTTTATGCTACTTTGCAATATTTGGTAGTCCTTGTTTAATTGGTCGCGGAAACTATGGAAACCTTAGTGTTCCTGATATTATTATTTTGTTCCATCATTTATTCAGTGATGACTCTGTTAGTATGGGCGGTATTATTGCTAAACGGTTAAGTCTGAACCGTACAAAAGGACCCATCTTTGGTGGTATCTATGCTTCACGCTTTGCTGCACACTATAACATACCTATTAGGCACTATGAAAAAGAACAAAAATTGCTGCCTACTGTTTATTTAGATTATAAGAGTATGGTACCGCATGATTTTTATTATAAAGAATAGGGAAGGGGAGCTGAAATAGAAATTGTTCTTTGATAAACGTCATCCTGAGACTATCACCTTGCCTGCTCCTTCCTTGTTTGATTTATCTACAGGCCAGTATCTCATCTCGCCGGAGGACATTCACACTTACCGGAACCTTACATCAGCCACAGAGGCAGAGTCGGAACCACAAGTTGATCCTCCACGACAGTCTAATTACCAGTGGGATCCGGAGATGATTGCCAACCAGTGGCAATCAGAGTCTTCTTCTTCACAGTACGACCCCAACAATTACTATGGATATCCGCCAGGCCAACCATGGCCATAGACCAACTTAGGCCAAAATCCTAAGCTTGGGTGAGTACGTATTTCTCACCGACATTACATTCATGTTCACACACTCATTGCTAGATGTCGGTGCTCATACTTTCCCATTGTAATATCCATGCTAGTTTATTTTCCTTTTTATGCTTTCTTCTTGTGTGTTTAATAAACCTTAAGAAAAACCAAAAAAAAAAGTTGTAGCTTTTAATTAGTTTACTTTCCATGCTTGTAGTAGTAATTAAAAAGAAAACCCAAAAAGATTTCCTGTTCTTCTTTTGCTTGTTGGGAGCTTTCCCGTGTAAATAGTTTTATTTCTTTTCTTTTCTTTGGGGGTCGATACGAGAAGACCAAGATCTAAAGATATACCTTCAAGCGCTAACCTCCCGACAACGGCGCCAGAAAAGAGCTTGATGTCTACTACACAACCTTCTTCTTGTAGACGTTGTTGGGCCTCCAAGTGCAGAGGTTTGTAGGACAGTAGCAAATTTCCCTCAAGTGGATGACCTAAGGTTTATCAATCCGTAGGAGGCGTAGGATGAAGATGGTCTCTCTCAAGCAACCCTGCAACCAAATAACAAAGAGTCTCTTGTGTCCCCAACACACCCAATACAATGGTAAATTGTATAGGTGCACTAGTTCGGCGAAGAGATGGTGATACAAGTGCAATATGGATGGTAGATAATAGTTTTTGTAATCTGAAAATATAAAAACAGCAAGGCAACGAATGATAAAAGTGAGCGTAAACGGTATTGCAATGTGTTGAAACAAGGCCTAGGGTTCATACTTTCGCTAGTGTAAGTTCCCTCAACAATAATAACATAATTGGATCATATAACTATCCCTCAACATGCAACAAAGAGTCACTCCAAAGTCACTAATAGCGGAGAACAAACAAAGAGATTATGGTAGGGTACAAAACCACCTCAAAGTTATTCTTTCCAATCAATCCATTGGGCTATTCCTATAAGTGTCACAAACAGCCCTAGAGTTCGTACTAGAATAACACCTTAAGACACAAATCAACCAAAACCCTAATGTCACCTAGATACTCCAATGTCACCTCAAGTATCCGTGGGTATGATTATACGGTATGCGTCGCACAATCTCAGATTCATCTATTCAACCAACACATAGAACCTCAAAGAGTGCCCCAAAGTTTCTACAGGAGAATCACGACGAAAACGTGTGCCAACCCCTATGCATAGGTTCATGGGCGGAACCCGCAAGTTGATCACCAAAACATACATCAAGTGAATCACGTGGTATCCCATTGTCATCACAGATACCCATGGCAAGACATACATCAACTGTTCTCAAATCTTTAAAGACTCAATCCGATAAGATAACTTCAAAGGAGAAACTCAATCCATTACAAGAGAGTAGAGGGGGGAAGAAACATCATAGGATCCAAATATAATAGCAAAGCTCGCGATACATCAAGATCGTACCATCTCAAGAACACGAGAGAGAGCGAGAGATCAAACACATAGCTACTGGTACATACCCTCGGCCTCGAGGGAGAACTACTCCCTCCTTGTCATGGAGAGCGCCGGGATGATGAAGATGGCCACCGGTGAGGGTTCCCCCCCTCCGGCAGGGTGCCAGAACGGGTCTAGATTGGTTTTCAGTGGCTACGAAGGCTTCTGGCGGCGGAACTCCCGATCTATTGTGCCCTCCGATGTTTTTAGGGTATATGGAGATATATAGGCGTAAGAAGTACGTCAGGGGGGGCACGAGGGGCTCACGAGGGTGGAGGGCGCGCCCAGTGGGGTGGGCGGCCCCCCTGCCTCGTGACCTCCTCGCAGATCCCCCGACGTGCACTCCAAGTCTTCTGGGCTTCTTTCCTTCCAAAGATGAGTTCCGTGAAGTTTCGGGTCAATTGGACTCCGTTTGATTTTTCTTTTCATCGAAACCCTAAAACAGGGTAAAAACATAAACTGGCACTGGGCTCTGGGTTAATAGGTTAGTCCCAAAAAATGATATAAAAGTGTATAATAAAGCCCATAAACATTCAAAACAGTAGATAATATAGCATGGAGCAATCAAAAATTATAGATACATTGGAGACGTATCAGATGGGAAAAGCTGGTATGAACTCGACCTCTCTTGTTTTTGTAAATATGATTAGTTCATCATTCCTGATTCAGCCTATTATGAATAAACATGTTTGCAATGATTTAGCGATTATTGTTGCTTATGCCATGCTTAATTATCTAGGAGCTTATAATGGTTTACCTTGCGTGCCAACATGCTATTAAAATGGTTGTGATGTGGTATGATCGGATGCTATCCTCTTTTGAACGATTCGAGTGGCTTGACTTGGCACATGTTCATGCATGTAGTTGAAACAAAATCAACATAGCCTCTACGATATTTATGTTCATGGTGCATTATATCCTACTCATGCTTGCATTCGGTATTGATTAATTTTAATGCATGTTCATGACTGTTGTCGCTCTCTAGCTGGTCGCGTCCCAGTCTTTTGCTAGACTTCACTTGTACTAAGCGGGAATACTGCTTGCGCGTCCAATCCCATAAACCCCAAAGTTGTTCCATATGAGTCCACCATACCTACCTATATATGGTATCTACCTGCCGTTCCAAGTAAATTTGTATGTGCCAAACTCTAAACCTTCAAATAAATATCCTGTTTTGTATGCTCGAATAGCTCATGTATCAACTAGGGTTGTCCGTATCTTCCATGTTAGGCGGGTTATTCTCAAGAGGAGTGGACTCTGCTCCTCACTCATGAGAAAATGGCTGGTCACCGGGATGCCTAGTCCCATGCTTTATGCAAACTAAATCAAAATAATTGCAAACAAAACTCCCCATGGGACTCTTGTTAGTTGGAGGCACTCGTTGTTTCGAGCAAGCCATGGATTGATGCTTGTTGGTGGAGGGGGAGTATAAACTTTACCATTCTGTTTGGGAACCGCCTATAATGTGTGTAGCATGGAAGATATCTCCATCTCTTGGTTGTTTTGTTGACAATGAAAGTATACCGCTCAAAATATTATTCATATCTATTTCAAAACCGAGCTCTGGCACCTCTACAAATCCCTGCTTCCCTCAGCGAAGGGCCTATCTATTTACTTTTATGTTGAGTCATCATCCTCTTATTAAAAAGCACCAGTTGGAGAGCACCATTGTCATTTGCATTCATTACTATTAGTTTACATTGAGTATGACTTGACTGGATCTCTTTTACCATGAATAACAATGTCTAGTCAGTCCTTGATCTTTAAAGGTGCTCTGCATTTATGTTTTGCAGTCTCAGAAAGGGCTAGCGAGATACCATCTTGTTATATCATATTGTAATTGTTTTGAGAAAGTGTTGTCATCCGAGATTTATTATTATTGCTCGCTAGTTGATTATGCCATTGATATGAGTAAACATGAGACCTAAATGTTATTGTGAATATGGTTAGTTCATAATCTTTGCTGAAAACTTGAATGCTGGCTTTACATATTTACAACAACAAGAGCAAACAGAGTTTCTAAGAGTTTTTCTTTATCACTTTCAGTTTATCAACTGAGTTGCTTGAGGACAAGCAAAGGTTTAAGCTTGGGAGAGTTGATACATCTCCGTCGTATCTACTTTTCCAAACACTTTTGCCCTTGTTTTGGACTCTAACTTGCATGATTTGAATCAAACTAACCCGGACTGACGTTGTTTTCAGTAGAATTGCCATGGTGTTATTTATGTGCAGAAACAAAAGTTCTCGGAATGACCTGAAACTCCATGGAGCGTCTTTTTGGAAATAATGAAAAATACTGGCAAAAGATCAGGGCCATGGGGCCTCACACCCTAGCCACGAGGGTGGGGGGCGCGCCTGCCCCCTGGGCGCGCCCCCTACCTCGTGGGCCCCCTGGAGCTCCTCCAACCTCGAATCCAACTCTATATATTCACTTTCGGGGAGAAAACATAAAGAAGAAGGATTCATCACGTTTTACGATACGGAGCCGCCGCCAAGCCCTAAAACCTCTCAGGATGACTGATCTGGAGTCCGTTCGGGGCTCCGGGGAGGGGAATCTGTCGCCGTCATCATCATCAACCATCCTCCATCACCAATTTCATGATGCTCACCGCCATGCGTGAGTAATTCCATCGTAGGCTTGCTGGACGGTGATGGGTTGGATGAGATTTATCATGTAATCGAGTTAGTTTTGTTAGGGTTTGATCCCTAGTATCCACTATGTTCTGAGATTGATGTTGCTATGACTTTGCTATGCTTAATGCTTGTCACTAGGGCCCGAGTGCCATGATTTCAGATCTGAACCTATTATGTTTTCATCAATATATGAGAGTTCTTAATCCTATCTTGCAAGTCTATAGTCACCGACTATGTGTTACGATCGGGCAACCCCGAAGCGACAATAATCGGGACCACTCCCGGTGATGACCGTAGTTTGAGGAGTTCATGTATTCACTATGTGTTAATGCTTTGGTCTGGTACTCTATTAAAAGGAGGCCTTAATATCCCTTAGTTTCCGCTAGGACCCCGCTGCCACGGGAGGGTAGGACAAAAGATGTCATGCAAGTTCTTTTCCATAAGCATGTATGACTATATTCGGAATACATGCCTACATTAAATTGATGAATTGGAGCTAGTTCTGTGTCACCCTAGGTTATGACTGTTATATGATGAACCGCATCCGGCATAATTCTCTATCACCGATCCATTGCCTACGAGCTTTCCATATATTGTTCTTCGCTTATTTACTTTTCCGTTGCTATTGTTACAATCACTACAAAATACCAAAAACATTACTTTTGCTACCGTTACTTTTGCTATCGTTACCACTACTATCATATTACTTTGCTACTAAACACTTTGCTGCAGATACTAAGTTTCTAGGTGTGGTTGAATTGACAACTCTGCTGCTAATACTTGAGAATATTCTTTGGCTCCCCTTGTGTCGAATCAATAAATTTGGAATACTCTACCCTCGAAAACTGTTGCGATCCCCTATACTTGTGGGTTATCATGTGCTGGTGGAGGTGGGTTGGACGGTGAGCCGGCGGTAGTGGCTCTGAAGCAGGGCCGGGTTGGATCGCGGCAGCGATGGCTCGGGGACGCACCCCGGCGACCATGGCGGCGGAAACTCTCTAGAATAACTCGAGAACCGGATGGCGGATTGAGGCAATGCCAGTGATGGAGGCAGCTCACTGGTGCGGCCACGGTAGGAGCGTACCGGTGCGAGATGAGGCCGAGGCCTACTTCAGCCGAAGTGTGCAGAGACCCGCTCCTATAACAGTTGAGGCGGACGATGGAGTCCAGAGGTGAGTGCGAAGGTGGAGGCACGATGCGGCATAGCAGCACGGTGCACAGCCGGCCGGGGGCATGTGGAAGCACAAACCGGCAGGCGCCCACGGCGGGAACTTGAACCGACAAGGCGAGATGGGCGGCTCGATGCAAGGGTGCCATGATGGCTGCAACAACGGTGGAACAAGTCCACGCCCATGACCCCATCCTCGCCGGGTCGTCGTTGTTTTGATGATTTTTTGTTTAATTGACGAATCATTCACCCGTGGCCTTCCTTTCCTTGATTACTTTCCCTGCTCCAGCTCGGACTTCCCACAGATTGATTTGTAATGAAATAGTAGCACCTATGGTGCCTTCACGCGACGTGGTAGTAATGGATGTACTACTTGATGACTTCTTCAATTTGTTCTAGTCCTCATGCCAGAAAATAGTAGCGACGGACTGTTGTTTTGCTTGGGCGATGCTTTAAGGTAAGAAATTGCAGCAGTTACCAGTTGATGTCCTTGGGATTTGAAACGCATACAAACAGCAGCAACACAAATACGGCGGATCGAACAGATGCTTGTCGTATACTAATTGGACCCGGCCGCTGATTCTGCAAATTCCTACGAGCTTGGTGGACTGGCAGTATGCTGATTTCAGAGGAAAAAACTCCAATCAATCTCAGCGGATCAAAGTTATTAGATGAACCGTCGGACGGTAGCAACGAACAGACCGTAACCCTAACTGCTTTTGACTTTGGACAAATCTTGTATTTTGTCGCTCTAACTTCTTGATATTGAAGCAATATAACTCCTTCGTCGATGACTCTACTTCATCTCGAAAAATTGCGAACTTCTCGAACCCTAGAAAAGATCCCTCCAAGAACTCAACACCACCATGCGCAGGCCCCACGGTGGGCGCCAACTGTCATGGAATTGTCACGGCAGATGTCCTAGTGTGAGGACTTAGTCGTGAGGCCAACGCATCTATGTGGTAGCTTGAGAGGGGTTGAGCGGAATCGAGAAACGCAACACAAGACAAGGGTTTAGATAGCTTCGGGCCCCGGGAAACATCATCCGATAATAACCCTACATGCTGTTTGTGGCTATGTCTCATTATCATCATAAGGGAGTCGCCGTAAACCAGCTCTCCTAGTTATGTCTAGCCTTAAGATTATTCCTCCTCTCTTGGGGTGCCGTGCCCCTCCTTATATAAGTGGAAGGGGCGGGTTACATGTAGAGTCCATCTCGGACTAAGATTTAAACTATTCTAACTTCTCTTCATGGGCTTCTTAACATATCGGGCTTCTTAACGTCTCGGGCTTATTAACCCCAGGCGACTCTGTC
Source organism: Triticum urartu (assembly GCF_056163025.1). Lineage (NCBI taxonomy): Eukaryota > Viridiplantae > Streptophyta > Magnoliopsida > Poales > Poaceae > Triticum > Triticum urartu. The sequence continues at coordinate 434,032,157 of NC_141873.1, forward strand.
TACTTGGTTATGACTGACTGCCGGTTTACCATCTGACTTCCGTCTGGCCAAACATCTGCCGGGTTATGATCTGACTTAACATCTGCCTTAACCATCTGCCTTAACTGTCTGCCTTAACCATCTGTCTTAACTGTCTGCCTTAACCATCTGTCTTAATTGTCTTCCTTAACCATCTGTCTTAACTGTCTGCCGGTTTACCAAGTCCCAGCCGGGTTATTACTCCGGTCGGGTCATACCACGGGGTATATCCCTGACAACACATGTACTAATTTTCCGGTTAATACAATTCCAGCATGAATAATAAACATTTATCATGATATAAGGAAATACAAATAACAACTTTATTATTGCCTCTAGGGCATATTTCCTTCATGTTCCGTTTATTATGACACGCTCCATCATTGTCATATTGCCTTGCATGATCATGTAGTTGACATCGTATTTGTGGCAAAGCCACCATTCATAATTTTTTCATACATGTCACTCATGATTCATTGCACATCCCGGTACACCGCCGGAGGCACGCATATAGAGTCATTTTTTTGTTCTAAGTATCGAGTTGTAATCTTTGAGTTGTAAATAAATAGAAGTGTGATGATCATCATTATTAGAGCATTGTCCCATGTGAGGAAAAAAGGAGAAAAAGAGGCCAAAGAAGCCAAAAAAGAGAGAAAAAAATAGAGAAGGGACAATGCTACTATCCTTTTTCCACACTTGTGCTTCAAAGTAGCACCATGATCCTCATGATAGAGAGTCTCTTATTTTGTCACTTTCATATGCTAGTGGGAAATTTTCATTATAGAACTTGGCTTGTATATTCCAACGATGGGCTTCCTCAAATGCCCTAGGTCTTCGTGAGCAAGCAAATTGGATGCACACCCACTTAGTTTCTTTTGTTGAGCTTTCATACATTTATAACTCTAGGGCATCCGTTGCATGACAATCCCTACTCACTCACATTGATATCTATTGATGGGCATCTCCATAGCCCATTGATACACCTAGTTGATGTGAGACCATCTTCCTCCTTTTTGTCTTCTCCACAACCACCACTCTACTCCACCTATAGTGCTATGTCCATGGCTCACGCTCGTGTATTGCGTGAAAGTTGAAAAGTTTGAGAATACTAAAGTACGAAACAATTGCTTGGATTGTCACCGGGGTTGTGCACGATTTGAATATTTTGTGTGACAAAGATGGAGCATAACCAAACTATATGATTTTGTAGGGATGAACTTTCTTTGGCCATGTTATTTTGAGAATACATAATTACTTTGTTAGTATGCTTGAAGTATTATTATTTTTATGGCAATATTAAACTTTTGTCTTGAATGTTTCGGATCTGAACATTCATGCCACAATAAAGAAAATTACATTGAGAATATGTTAGGTAGCACTCCACATCAAAAATTCTCTTTTTATCATTTACCTACTCGAGGACGAGCAGGAATTAAGCTTGGGGATGCTTGATAAGTCTCCAACGTATCTATAATTTTTGATTGTTCCATGCTATTATATTATCTTTTTTGGATGTTTAATGGGCTTTAATATGCTCTTTTATATTATTTTTGGTACTAACCTATTAACCGGAGGCCCAGTGCCAGTTTTTGTTTATTTTTCCTATTTTAGAGTTTCGCACAAAAGGAATACCAAACGGAATCCAAATGGAATGAAACCTTTGCGATGATCTTTCTTGAACCGAAAGCAATCCAGAAGACTTGGAGTTGAAGTCTGGAACTCCGCGAGGTGGCCATGAGGTAGGAGGGCGCCCCCCAACCTCGTGGGCCCCACGTAGCTCAACCGACGTACTTCTTTCGCCTATATATACTCTTATACCCTAGAAACATCATGGGGAGCCACGAAACCACTTTTCCATCGCCGCAACCTTCTGTACCCGTGAGATCCCATCTTGGGGCCTTTTCCGGCAATCTGCCGGAGGGGGAATCGATCACAGAGGGCTTCTCAATGTTTGGGTCCATAGTTATTAGCTAGATGGATTCTTCTCTCTCTTTGATCTTCAATAAAAAGTTATCCTCAATGTTTTTGGAGATCTATTCGATGTAATACTCTTTTGCGGTGTGTTTGCCGAGATCCGATGAATTGTGGATTTCTAAACTTGATTATCTATGAATATTATTTGGTTCTTCTCTGAATTCTTATATGAATGATTTGATATCTTTGCAAGTCTCTTCGAATTATCGGTTTAGTTTGGCCTACTAGGTTGATCTTTCTTGCAATGGGAGAAGTGCTTAGCTTTGGGTTCAATCTTGCGGTGTCCTTTCCCAGTGACAGTAGGGGCAGCAAGGCACGTATTGTATTGTTGCCATCGAGGATAAAAATATGGGGTTTATATCATATTGCTTGAGTTTATCCCTCTACATCATGTCATCTTGCTTAAAGCGTTACTCTGTTCTTATGAACTTAATACTCTAGATGCATGCTGGATAGCGGTCGATGTGTGGAGTAATAGTAGTAGATGCAGAATCGTTTCAGTCTACTTGACACGGACGTGATGCCTATATTCATGATCATTGCCTTAGATATCTTCATAACTATGCGCTTTTCTATCAATTGCTCGGCAGTAATTTGTTCACCCATCGTAATATATGCTATCTCAAGAGAAGCCACTAGTGAAACCTATGGTCCCCAGGTCTCTTTCTTATTATATTGCATCTCTTGTATTTACATCGCATCTCATTTACTATTTTGCAATATTTACTTTCCAATCTATACAACAAAATACCAAAAATATTTATCTTACTATCTTTATCAGACACTTTTGCGAGTGGCCATGAAGGGATTGACAACCCCTTTATCGCGTTGGTCGCAAGGTTCTTGATTGTTTGTGCAGGTACTAGGTGACTTGTGTGTTGTCTCCTACTGGATTGATACCTTGGTTCTCATAAACTAAGGGAAATACTTACTCTACTTTGCTGCATCGCCCTTTCCTCTTCAAGGAAAACCAACGCATGCTCAAGAGGTAGCACTCACTCGACTGTGGATGTCGTTGTCAAAACCGGCGGATCTCGGGTAGGGGGTCCCGAACTGTGCGTCTAAGGCGGATGGTAACATGAGGCAGGGGACACGATGTTTACCCAGGTTCGGGCCCTCTTAATGGAGGTAATATCCTACGTCCTGCTTGATTGTTCTTGATGATATGAGTATTACAAGAGTTGATCTACCATGAGATCAGAGAGGCTAAACCCTAGAAGCTAGCCTATGGTATGATTGTATGTTGTCCTATGGACTAAACCCTCCGGTTTATATAGACACCGGAGGGGCTAGGGTTACATAGAGTCGGTTACAAGGGAGGAGATCTACACATCCGTATTGCCTAGCTTGCCTTCCATGCCAAGTAGAGACCCATCCGGACACGAGACGAAGTCTTCAATCTTGTATCTTCATAGTCCAACAGTCTGGCCAAAGGATATAGTCCGGCTGTCCGGAGACCCCCTAATCCAGGACTCCCTCAGTAGCCCCTGAACCAGGCTTCAATGATGATGAGTCCAACGCGCAGTATTGTCTTCGGCATTGCAAGGCGGGTTCTTCTCCAAATCTTGAATATCTGTTTAGTAGTGTCTAGTTCCCATAAATGTTGGACTTCTTGGCTTCTGTGCCCAATAAGGGCCATCTTCCACACGTCGAGCGAATGCGAGGAGCCATGGAGTTTTTACATTCGCCCCCCTAGCTAGGTAAATAAATTGTCTATTAAAGGGATGGGGATTCTTAGATCCAATCCACACCATCCTCCCGCGGCGAGAATCCATCGGAGCACGCTCGGAAAAAATCCATTCCAACATGGCCGACCACCGTAGCTCCTCCTCCCGCCCCCGTAGCCCTAAGCCCGGTGATTGGGAGAGGTGTTCCATCCCGCACAGTCGATTAGTAGAGCTGCAGACTCAGGGATTTCTGCCTCCAGCGTATATGGTCCCCGTCCGAGCCGGGCTCGCCACCTATAATGGCGGGGAGCAAGCGGAGAGCTTCCCCAGCCCCTCTAAGGGGGAGTGGGTGTGCCTTGTCCCTCACTTACTAAGGGGACTTGGATTTCCAATTCATCCGTTCCTCCGCGGGCTCCTGGAGTTTTACGGCCTCCAACTGCATAATTTCACCCCTGCTTCCATACTACACATCACCTGTTACGTTACCCTTTGCGAGCCATTTCTGGGCTGCAAGGCTCATTTCTAGCTGTGAAAAAGGTTATTTTGCCTTGTGCCCCGCACACAGAAGGGGTCACTTTATCAAGTGGGCGGAGCCGAAATATGGCGCATCGCCAAAACCGGATACCTGTCCGGTACTCCGAAGAAGACGTCCGAAGACTGGCCTTCGGAGTGGTTTTATATGGAGGACGTCCCCCTTCCAGACCCTATTCGGCGGGGTCTTCCTGAGTTCAACAATGCTACTCTGAAGAAACGCCGAAGCTGGCGCCCACGGAGCCCCCAGGAGGAAGACAATGGAGAAGTCCTTTACCTGATGAACCGGATTAAAGTGCTGGCTCAATCAGGATTGACAATAATCGAGGTTATGTCAATATGCATAATGCGGGGAGTGCAGCCACTTCAATATCGAGGGCACCCCCTGTGGTGTTTTAACGGGGAAGATGATGCCACCTGTTGCGGGCGTAAGGGACTAGACTCCGCTGCTGCTTTAGCAAAAATTCTATCCGAGTTGTTCAAGGGAGAGGAAGAGGAGTTCATCCGTATCAACCCACGGGATGGATTCTCCATGTACAACCCTCCAAGCTGGGTGAGTTATACCTTTTTACTCCCATTCTTCCCGCATTCTTCGTCGTAGGTACTCACCTTGCCATTTTACGGCAGGAACTGTGAAAAGCCGTAAGGGAGGTCAACAGCCCACCTCCACAACCAAAGGACCCTAGTTAGGCCCTCGGTCCTGGACTCGAAGAGGATCCAGACATATTTGTGGAGCTGATAGACAGGCAATTCTATCAATTGAGCTATGATGACGCCATGGTGGCCATAACGGCCGACTATCCCGGACTACTCCCTGCGTCGCATGTAAGAAAAACCAAAATCCCAACTCCAAAAATAGGATCCCCTTTTATACACTTCACCTACTGTACACATATGGTGTTTTACAGGGAAGGCATTCGGGACGCCGTGCCAAACCCGCAGCAGCTCGCCAACAAGACGAACCGAAGTCGGGTAGCCAAAAAGGAAGGCGGTCAGGACGGAGATGCCGGCGCAGAGGTATGACACAAAACCTCGCTCCGTGGTTGTCGTCTTTCTCAAAATATAATGACGTCTGTGTTTCTTTAATAGAAAGAACGCTCGGCGGACTATATCTGGAGAGGCTGCCGATCACGCCTCCACCAGTCGGGCTCCAGGGCCGGACATAGAGGCGGACGCCGGATGCTCCTCCTACAGAGGATGCGGATGGACTATCCGCTACAAATTTAGAAGTGGAGAGCGCCATGAATCACAGGCGTCGTCGGGCCGTACTCCGTGACGCTTGTTTCTCACCAGAGGCATTTGATGCCTTCAATTCCGGAGACGCATACATCTGTGCTACTCAAAATGGTCTAGCCAGAGCCACGGACCAGTATGTAAGGGATATACGGGTAAGCAAATCTGACGATTATATGTATCAGTAGCCCCTGAGACTTGAAACAGTTGACGCAACTGATTTAAGGATCATTATTTGTGCAGGTTCTTACGGAGAAGAATTCCCAATTGTCTCAAGAGCTGGACGAGTGCAAGGCCCAGCTGGAAGCCGCTGTTGCCGCATTGAAGGAGTCCAAAAAAGGGTCCCCCTGGTAACCCTTTTGTCTATTGCAAAGAATATGGGTACCAGATAGTATGTGGCATGTATGCACACCTAACAATAGATGTTGCAGGTGGCCCCGGAGTGAATCTGGAGGCCGTGGAGGCGGATACGGCATGTGATGATCGACAGCGAAATGCTGGCGAGCGCGTGCTGACGCGAGTCAGGCAGGAGAAAAATGATCTCCAAGACGCCAATATCTGGCTGGGCGTGGAACTGAAGGATGTCGGAGCCCAGCTCGGACTCCGTGAAGGAGAATAAACGGCTTCGGCGTGGCATTTTTAGTATGTGATTGAACGAACTTTTTAAAGGAGTTCGGCGAAGAAGTCTGCTAACATCGTTATGTCTGCAGGTATGCTGACGGGTTGTCCCGCGGAGGAGATGCCCGGGTCTTCGGGTGATCTTCTACCAGAGCTCTCAAAACTGCACGAACAAGTTCGGCAGGTGATGCAGGGTATTGCCCAAGCCTTGTGGCCATCCACGTCCTCCCCAGGAGGCATGAGGGAGCTTATAGAGAAGTTGAAGGGAGCGCGGCGGCGCTTCCGATTATGGAAGATATCAGCCTGCCGACAAGGTGCAAGGGAAGCCTGGGCTATGGTGAAGACACGATATACCAAGGCTGACCCAAACCACATGGCCGAGGTCGGACCTGTGGGGCCCGATGGGAAAGAGATCCCCGTCAGTTTAGTGTATGATCAAGTAGAAATAGCCAAAAAGTATTCCCAACAGGATTGTAGGCTAGACAGCCTGTTGGATGGTATAGAGGAAGAATTTAATTAGTCTTACTGACTATGTACTTCAAGTGACATATGTAATGTCCCTAGCCGGATTGTAAATCATTTTTCATGGCGGACCTTTTCGCTTCGACCTCTGGACCCGACAGTCCGGAGTGTATCCGAATACCCACTCGGTTATGTAAAAACCGGGGTATGCATGGAAACCAGGCGTAGGGGTCATAAGTGCTTGAACAGACAAGTACCCAACTAGCTATGTTATATTACATGGATAGTAAGAAACATCTTCCAGGGAGAATACTTCCGTTAAGGGTTCCTTTCCCTGGGTACGCATGCCCTAATGTGCATGTCCGAACTGCGAGACACGGGCTAAAAACATCTGGGGGCGTGTAGTAAATTAAATGAAAGTCGTCTTTTATTCACCGACCGAATATTCCCTTAAGAACGCTAGCTTTCGGCTTCACCCAGTCTAAGGTACACGTCCGGCTGACCCGGCAGTAACAATCGCAGAGGTGCTCCCCTTATGCCCTAGCCGAATTAACGGGAACGTAGGGCATAAATACAAGAGCCAAGCAACACAACTTGGCCAAAACTTAAGTTATATCGATTTATATAATGGCGAAAAAAGGTACATACGGAAGAATAACACATGTGTGGGGCATAAAGCCCGAAAAGATAATTAGATTAAGCTTCTATATAAGAAGCCCCCAGGTATATTGAGCGCGGTTAGCGCGTCAAGATTGTGTAACCAAGACACAAGTTGAGCCCTTTAGGGCCTTGAAGAGAAAAAAGAGAAAGAAAGAGAGAAAAAATAGATGTGCAAAAAATTGATGGAGGTAAGGAGACGAACATAGAGTCCGGCGCTAGGCGTAGAATCTTTGGAGTCTGGCTGTGTTCCATGGGTTTGGCTCGAGTCGGTTATCCGATGCATTCCACAGACGGTACGCTCCGCCGGTCAGAACCTGGTCGATAATGAAGGGAGCTTCCCATTTGGGCTTGAGCTTGTTCTTTTTCTTCTCCGGCAGGCGTAGAACCAGTTCGCCAATGTTATAGGTTTTGGCCCGCACTTCTCTTCTTTGATACCTTCGAGCCTGTTACTGATAGAATGCGGAACGGGCTTTTGCCACGTCGCGCTCCTCCTCCAGGGCATCCAAAATGTCCTGCTGATCGAGCTCGGCCTCTCTTTCTTCGTACATGCGCACTCGAGGTGAGTCATGAATCATGTCTTCAAAATGCCTCAGCGCCGTACACCATAAAAAACGGTGTGTATCCGGTAGTGCGATTCGGCATGGTCCGCAGCCCCCCATAGTACGGAGTCGAGCTCCTCTACCCAATGAGTGTTTGATTCCTTTAAGGACCGCACTAATCTGGGTTTAATGCCGCTCATGATAAGACCATTCGCTCGTTCGACTTGACCGTTAGTTTGCGGATGATAGACAGAAGCATAATCGAGCTTGATGCCCATGTTGCTGCACCAAATTTCACCTCATCGGCTGTAAAGTTCGTGCCGTTGTCAGTGATGATGCTGTGGGGGACGCCATAATGGTGTACAACCCCGGATATGAAGTCTATCACCGGCCCGGATTCAGCCGTTTTGACAGGTTTGGCTTCTATCCATTTGGTGAATTTATCCACCATGACCAGTAAGTATTTTTTCTTATGGGTTCCCCCTTTGAGGGGTCCGACCATATCAAGCCCCCAGACCGCAAAGGGCCAAGTAATGGGGATTTTTTGGAGGGCGGTAGGTGGCATGTGGCTTTGGTTTGCAAAAAGTTGGCAACCGACACAATGTTGTACCTGATGTTGTGCATCTGCCCGGGCCGTCGGCCAATAAAAACATGTACGGAAGGCCTTTCTTACAAGGGGCCAGGCTGCGGCGTGGTGGCCACCGAGTCCGACATGGATTTCTGCCAAAAGCTTCCGCCCTTCCTCTTCGGAGATGCACCTTTGAAGGACTCCGGTTGTGCTTTTCTTATAAAGCTCTCCCTTGTGGACCTTGTAGGCTTTAGATCACGCACTATGCAACGTGCCTCATTTTGGTCCTCGGGTAGTTCCTGCGTTGGATGCCCATGGAGACTGCCATCCGGAGACCGTGTAATAGGGCCTCATATTCGGCTATGTTATTGGAGTCTGTGTATAGTATTTGGAGTACGTATTGCACTGTATCTCCGGTGGGGGACGTCAGGACGATGCCAGCCCCCAGACCAGCCAGCATTTTAGAGCCGTCGAAGTGCATGATCCAATTGGAGTATGCATCGTACTCTTTAGGGAGTTCGGCTTCCATCCATTCGGCGACGAAATCGGCCAATACTTGCGACTTAATAGCTCGCCGTGGTTTGTATGTTATGTCGAATGGGAGGAGCTCGATGGCCCATTTGGCAATCCGGCCCGTGGCATCGCGGTTGTTTATTATATCATTGAGTGGTACTTCGGAGGCCACCGTGATTGAACACTCTTGAAAGTAGTGTCGTAATTTCTGGGATGCCATGAATACCGCGTATGTTATCTTTTGATAATGTGGGTACCGTAATTTGCATGGAGTGAGGACGGTGGATACATAATATACCGGCTTTTGAAGTGGGAATTTATGTCCGTCCATGTCTCGTTCGACGACGAGCACTGCGCTTACAACTTGATGAGCTGCCGCTATATATAATAGCATTGGTTCGCCAACAGTTGGCGCGGCCAAGATTGGGTTGGTGGCCAGGATGGCTTTTATTTCTTCTAGTCCGGCCGTGGCTGCGTCCGTCCACTCAAAGTGTTCGGTGCACCGAAGAAGGCGATGAAGGGGAAGTGCCTTTTCTCCTAATCGGGAGATAAAGCGGCTTAAAGCCGTCACACATCCAGTTAATTTCTGGATTTACTTGAGGTCAGTTGGGATAGCCAACTGCGACAGAGCTCATATTTTAGCTGGATTTGCTTCAATTCCTCTACTGGAGACAATGAAGCCTAGGAGCTTTCCGGCGGGAACGCCGAAAATGCATTTTTCAGATTGAGCTTAATGTCATATGTTCGGAGATTGGTGAACGTGAGCCCCAAGTCGTCTATTAAAGAGTCGACGTGTCTGGTTTTAATGACCACATCGTCTACATATGCCTCCACAGTCTTGTCGATCTGCTTTTCCAGACATGTCTGGATCATGCGCTGATATGTTGCGCCGGCGTTTTTGAGCCCGAAGGGCATTGTGTTAAAACAGAAGGGGCCGTATGGCGTGATAAATGCCATTGCGGCTTGATCAGACTCAGCCATCTTAATCTGGTGGTAACCGGAGTATGCGTCGAGGAAGCACAATGATTCGTGTCCTGCGGTAGCGTCGATGATTTGATCGATGCGAGGGAGTGGGAAGGGATCCTTTAGGCAAGCCTTATTAAGGTCTTTGAAGTCGACGCATAGGCGTCAGGATTTGTCCTTCTTTGGTACCATCACCAGGTTTGCTAGCCAGTCCGGATGTTTTATTTCTTTAATAAATCCGGCCTCTAGTAGCTTGGCTAGCTCCTCCCCCATGGCTTGTCACTTAGGTTTAGAGAAACGCCGAAGAGTCTGCTTCACCGGCTTGAATCCTTTTACAATATTAAGGCTATGCTCGGCCAATCTGCGTGGGATTCTGCTACCTCTTGAGCACTGCGTTGGTTTTCCCCGAAGAGGAAGGGATGATGCAGCAAAGTAGCGTAAGTATTTCCCTCATTTTTCGAGAACCAAGGCATCAATCCAGTAGGAGGCTACGCGCGAGTCCCTCATACCAGCACAAAACAAATAAATCCTCGCAACCAACGCAAATAGGGGTTGTCAATCCCTATAAGGCCACTTACAAGAGTGAGATCTGATAGATATGATAAGATAATATTTTTGGTGTTTTTATGATAAAGATGCAAAGTAAAATAATGGCAAAGTAAATAGCAAAGGAAATAACTAAGTAGTAGGAGATTAATATGATGAAGATAGATCCGGGGGCCATAGGTTTCACTAGTGGCTTCTCTCAAGAGCATAAGTATTCTACGGTGGGTGAACAAATTACTGTTGAGCAATTGACAGAATTGAGCAATGTTATGAGAATATCTAGGTATGATCATGTATATAGGCATCACGTCCGAGACAAGTAGACCGACTCCTGCCTGCATCTACTACTATTACTCCACTCATCGACCGCTATCCAGCATGCATCTAGAGTATTAAGTTAAAAACAGAGTAACGCCTTAAGCAAGATGACATGATGTAGAGGGATAGACTCATGAAATATGAAGAAAACCCCATCTTGTTATCCTCGATGGCAGCAATACAATACGTGCCTTGCTGCCCCTACTGTCACTGGGAAAGGACACCTCAAGATTGAACCCAAAGCTAAGCACTTCTCCCATTGCAAGAAAGATCAATATAGTAGGCCAAACCAAACTGATAATTCGAAGAGACTTGCAAAGATAACCAATCACACATAAAAGAATTCAGAGAAGATTCAAATATTGTTCATAGATAGACTTGATCATAAACCCACAATTCATCGATCTCAACAAACACACCGCAAAAAGAAGATTACATCGAATAATTCTCCACAAGAGAGGGGGAGAACATTGTATTGAGATCCAAAAAGAGAGAAGAAGCCATCTAGCTACTAACTATGGACCCGTAGGTCTGAGGTAAACTACTCACACTTCATCGGAGAGGCTATGGTGTTGATGTAGAAGCCCTCCGTGATCGATGCCCCCTCCGGCGGAGCTCCGAAACAGGCCCCAAGATGGGATCTCGTGGATACAAAAAGTTATGGCGGTGGAATTAGGGTTTTGGCTCTGTATCTGATCGTTTGGGGGTACGTGGATATATATAGGAGGAAGGAGTACATCGGTGGAGCAACAGGGGGCCCACGAGGGTGGAGGGCGCGCCTGGGGGGGTAGGCGCGCCCCCTACCTCATGGCCTCCTCTTTTCTTTCTTGACGTAGGGTCCAAGTCTACCGGGTCTTGTTCATTGAGAAAATCACGTTCCCGAAGGTTTATTCCGTTTGGACTCTGTTTGATATTCCTTTTCTTCGAAACCCTAAAACAAGCAAAAAATAGCAATTCTGGGCTGGGCCTCCGGTTAATAGGTTAGTCCCAAAAATAATATAAAACTGGATAATAAAGCCCAATAATGTCCAAAACAGTATATAATATAGCATGGATCGATCAAAAATTATAGATACGTTGGAGACGTATCAAGCATCCCCAAGCTTAATTCTTGCTCGTCTTCGAGTAGGTAAATGATAAAAACAGAATTTTTGATGCGGAGTGCTACTTGGCATAATTTTAATGTAATTCTTCTTAATAGTGGTATGAATCTTCAGATCCGAAGATTCAAGACAAAAGTTCATATTGACATAAAAATAATAATACTTCAAGCATACTAACTAAGCAATTATGTCTTCTCAAAATAACATGGCAAAGAAAGTTCATCCCTACAAAATCATATAGTTTAGTCATGTTTCATTTTCTACACACAAGAATGCTCTCATCATGCACAACCCCGATGACAAGCCAAGCAATTATTTCATACTTTAGTAATCTCAAACCTATAAACTTTCACGCAATATATGAGTGCGAGCCATGGACATAGCACTATAGGTGGAATAGAATATAATGAGGGGGTTATGTGGAGAAGATAAAAAAGGAGAAAGTCTCACATCAACGAGGCTAATCAATGGGCTATGGAGATGCCCACCGATTGATGTTAATGCAAGGAGTAGGGATTGCCATGCAACGGATGCACTACAGCTATAAATGTATGAAAGCACAAGAAAAGAAACTAGTGCGTGTGCATCCAACTTCCTTGCTCACGAAGACCTAGGGCACTTGAGGAGGCCCATTGTTGGAATATACAAGCCAAGTTCTATAATGAAAAATTCCCAGTAGTATATGAAAGTGACAAAACAAGAGACTCTCTAACATGAAGATTAAGGTGCTACTTTGAAGCACAAGTGTGGCAAAGGATAGTAACATTGTCCCTTCTCTCTTTTTATGGCCTTTATCTTTTTTTATTCCTCACTTGGGACAATGCTCTATAAAATTATGATCATCACACTTCTATTTATTTACAACTCAATGATTACAACTCGATACTAAAACAAAGATGACTCTATATGAATGCCTCCGGTGGTGTACCGGGATATGCAAATGGACCAAGAGTGACATGTATGAAAGAATTATGAATGGTGGCTTTGCCACAAATACTATGTCAACTACATGATCATGCTAAGCAACATGACAATAATGAATGTGTCATGATGAACGAAATGATGGAAAGTTGCATGGCAATATATCTCGGAATGGCTATGGAAATGCCATAATAGGTAGGTATGGTGGCTGTTTTGAGGAAGATATAAGGAGGTTTATGTGTGAAAGAGCGTATCATATCGCGGGGTTTGGATGCACCGGCAAAGTTTGCGCCAACTCTCAATGTGAGAAAGGGCAATGCACGGTACCGAAGAGGCTAGCAAGGATGGAAGGGTGAGAGTGCGTATAATCCATGGACTCAACATTAGTCATAAAGAACTCACATACTTATTGCAAAAATCTACAAGTCATCAAAAACCTCGGTACTACGTGCATGCTCCTAGGGGGATAGATTGGTAGGAAAAGACCATCGCTCATCCCCGACCGCCACTCATAAGGAGGACAATCAAATAACACCTCATGTTTCAAATTTGTTGCATAACGTTTACCATACGTGCATGCAGCGGGACTTGCAAAGTTCAACACAAGTATTTCTCAATTTCACAACTACTCAACTAGCACGACTTTGATATTATTACCTCCATATCTCAAAACAATCATCAAGCATCAAACTTCTCTTAGTATTCAAAACACTCTTAAGAAAATTTTACTAATCTTGAACGCTTAGAATATTAGGATTTTAAGCAAATTACCATGATATTAATACTCTCAAAATAATATAAGTGAAGCATGAGAGATCAATAGTTTCTGTAAAACAAATCCACCATCGTGCTCTAAAAGATATAAGTGAAGTACTAGAGCAAAACTGTATAACTCAAATGATATAAGCGAAGCACATAGAGTATTCTAACAAATTCCAAATCATGTATGGCTCTCTCAAAAGGTGTGTAAAGCAAGGATGATTGTGGTAAACTAAAAAGCAAAGACTCAAATAATACAAGACGCTCCAAGCAAAACACATATTATGTGGCGAATAAAAATATAGCTCCAAGTAAAGTTACCGATAGAAGTAGACGAAAGAGGGGATGCCTTCCGGGGCATCCCCAAGCTTTGGATTTTAGGTGTACTTAGATTATCTTGGGGGTGCCATGGGCATCCCCAATCTTAGGATCTTGCCACTCCTTGTTCCATAATCCATCAAATCTTTACCCAAAACTTGAAAACTTCACAACACAAAACTTAAAGTAGAAAATCTCGTGAGCTCCGTTAGCGAAAGAAAATAAAAGACCACTTCAAGGTATTGTAATGAACTCATTATTTATTTATATTGGTATTATACCTAATGTATTCCAACTTATCTATGGTTTATAAACTATTTTACTAGCCATAGATTCATCAAAATAAGCAAACAACACACGAAAAACAGAATCTGTCAAAAACAGAACAGTCTGTAGTAATCTGTATATAGCGGAAGATCTGGAACCCCAAAAATTCTAAAATAAATTGCTGGACGTGAGGAATTTATCTATTAATCATCTTCAAAAATAATTAACTAAATAACACTCTCCAAATAAAAATGACAGCAGTTCTCGTGAGCGCTAAAGTTTCTGTTTTTTACAGCAAGTTCAACAAGACTTTCCCCAAGTCTTCCCAATGGTTCTACTTGGCACAAACACTAATTAAACACAAAAAACACAACCAAAACAGAGGCTAGAAAAATTATTTATTACTAAACAGGAGCAAAAATCAAGGAATAAAAATAAAATTGGGTTGCCTCCCAACAAGCACTATCGTTTAACGCCCCTAGCTAGGCATAACAAGCAAGAATAGATCTAGGTATTGCCATCTTTGGTAGGCAATCCATAAGTGGCTCCCATAATAGATTCATAAGGTAATTTAATTTTCTTTCTAGGAAAGTGTTCCATGCCTTTCCTTAATGGAAATTGGAATATAATATTTCCTTCCTTCATATCAATAATTGCACCAATCGTTCTAAGGAAAGGTCTACCAAGAATAATAGGACATGAAGGATTGCAATCTATGTCAAGAACAATAAAATCTACGGGAACATAATTCATATTTGCAACAACAATAACATCATTAATTCTTCCCATAGGTTTCTTAATAGTGGAATCCGCAAGGTGCAAGTTTAGAGAGCAATCATCAAAATCACGGAAACCTAACAAATCACACAAAGTTTTTGGAATCGTGGAAACACTAGCACCCAAATCACATAAAGCATATCATTCATGATCTTTAATTTTAATTTTAATAGTTGGTTCCCACTCATCATAAAGTTTTCTAGGGATAGAAACTTCCAATTCAAGTTTTTCTTCATAAGATTGCATCAAGGCATCAACGATATGTTTAGTAAACGCTTTATTTTGACTATAAGCGTGAGGAGAATTTAGCACGGATTGCAACAAGGAAATACAATCAATCAAAGAGCAATTTTCATAGTGAAATTCCTTTAAATCCATAATAGTGGGTTTAGCAATATCTAGGGTTTTAATTTCTTCAATCCCACTTTTATCAATTTTAGCATCAAGATCAACAAATTCCGAATTCTTGGAACGCCTTCTAGGTAAAGGTGGATCATATTCAGTCCCATAATTATCAAGATTCATATTGCAAAACAAAGATTTAATAGGGGACACATCAATAACTTTTAGATCTTCATCTTTATTTTCATAGGAACTAGAAGAACACGCTCTTATAAAGGCATCTTTCTTAGCACGCATCCTAGCGGTTCTTTCTTTGCACTCATCAATGGAAATTCTCATGGCTTTAAGAGACTCATTGATATCATGCTTAGGTGGAATAGATCTAAGTTTCAAAGAATCAACATCAAGAGCAATTCTATCAACGTTCCTAGCCAAATCATCAATCTTAAGCAATTTTTCTTCAATCAAAGCATTAAAATTCTTTTGCAAAGTAATAAATTCTTTAATATTAGATTCAAAATCAGAGGGCATCTTATTATAATTTCCATAAGAATTGTTGTAGGAATTACCATAATTATTAGAGGAATTACTAGGATAAGGCCTAGGGTTGAAATTTCCTCTATACGCGTTGTTACCAAAATTGTTCCTACCAACAAAATTCACATCCATAGATTCATTATTATTCTCAATCAAAGTAGACAAGGGCATATCATTAGGATCATAAGAAATACTCTTATTAGCAAATAATTTCATAAGTTCATCTTTCTTTCCACTCAAAACATTAATTTCTTCTATCGCATGCACCTTTTTATTAGTAGATCTTCCAGTATGCCATTGAGAATAATTAACCATAATATTAGCTAGGAGTTTAGTAGCTTCTCCTAAAGTGATTTCCATAAAAGTGCCTCCCACGGCCGAATCTAAAAGATTTCTAGAAGCAAAATTCAATCCGGCATAAGAATTCTGAACAATCATCCACAAATTTAAACCATGAGTAGGGCAATTATGTATCATTAATTTCATTCTCTCCCAAGCTTGTGCAACATGTTCATGATCAAGTTGCTTAAAATTCATAATATCATTTCTAAGAGAGATGATCTTAGCGGGAGGAAAATACTTAAACATAAAAGCATCTTTGCACTTGTTCCATGAATCAATACTATTTTTAGGCAAAGACGAAAACCAAGCTTTAGCACGATCTCTAAGCGAAAAAGGAAATAGATTCAATTTAACAATATCATTATCCACATCTTTGTTCTTTTGCATGTCACACAAATCAACGAAGCTATTTAGATGGGTAGTGGCATCTTCACTAGGAAGGCCGGAAAACGGATCTTTCATGACAAGATTCAGCAAAGCAGTATTAATTTCACAAGATTCAGCATCGGTAAGAGGAGAAATCGGAGTGCTAATAATATCATTGTTGTTGGTATTGGTGAAGCCACACAATTTAGTATTATCTTGAGCCATCGTGACAAGCAAGCAAACAAAAAGCAAGCGGGCAAAAAGAGGCAAATAGGAAAAGAGAGGGAGGATAGAGAGAGAGAGAGGGCGAATAAAACGGCAAGGGTGAAGTGGGGGAGAGGAAAACGAGAGGCAAATGGCAAATAATGTAATGCGGGAGATAAGGGTATGTGATGGGTACTTGGTATGTTGACTTTTCCGTAGACCTCCCCGGCAACGGCGCCAGAAATCCTTCTTGCTACCTCTTGAGCACTGCGTTGGTTTTCCCCGAAGAGGAAGGGATGATGCAGCAAAGTAGCGTAAGTATTTCCCTCAGTTTTTGAGAACCAAGGTATCAATCCAGTAGGAGGCTACGCGTGAGTCCCTCGTACTTGCACAAAACAAATAAATCCTCGCAACCAACGCAAATAGGGGTTGTCAATCCCTATAAGGCCACTTACGAGAGTGAGATCTGATAGATATGATAAGATAATATTTTTGGTATTTTTATGATAAAAATGCAAAGTAAAATAAAGGCAAAGGAAATAGCAAAGGAAATAACTAAGTAGTAGGAGATTAATATGATGAAGATAGACCCGGGGGCCATAGGTTTCACTAGTGGCTTCTCTCAAGAGCATAAGTATTCTATGGTGGGTGAACAAATTACTGTTGAGCAATTGACAGAATTGAGCATAGTTATGAGAATATCTAGGTATGATCATGTATATAGGCATCACGTCCGAGACAAGTAGACCGACTCCTGCCTGCATCTACTACTACTCCACTCATCGTCCACTATCCAGCATGCATCTAGAGTATTAAGTTAAAAACAGAGTAACGCCTTAAGCAAGATGACATGATGTAGAGGGATAGACTCATGCAATATGAAGAAAACCCCATCTTTTTATCCTTGATGGCAACAATACAATACGTGCCTTGCTGCCCCTACTGTCACTGGGAAAGGACAGCGCAAGATTGAACCCAAAGCTAAGCACTTCTCCCATTGCAAGAAAAATCAATCTGGTAGGCCAAACCAAACTGATAATTCAAAGAGACTTGCAAAGATAACCAATCACACATAAAATAATTCAGAGAAGATTCAAATATTGTTCATAGATAGACTTGATCATAAACCCACAATTCATCGATATCAACAAACACACCGCAAAAAGAAGATTACATCAAATAATTCTCCACAAGAGAGGGGGAGAACATTGTATTGAGATCCAAAAAGAGAGAAGAAGCCATCTAGCTACTAACTATGGACCCGTAGGTCTGAGGTAAACTACTCACACTTCATCGGAGAGGCTATGGTGTTGATGTAGAAGCCCTCCGTGATCGATGCCCCCGCCGGCGGAGCTCCGGAACAGGCCCCAAGATGGGATCTCGTGGATACAGAAAGTTACGGTGGTGGAATTAGGGTTTTGGCTCCGTATCTGATCGTTTGGGGGTACATGGATATATATAGGAGGAAGGAGTACATCGGTGGAGCAATAGGGGGCCCACGAGGGTGGAGGGCGCGCCTGGGGGGTAGGCGTGCCCCCCTACCTCGTGGCCTCCTCTTTTCTTTCTTGACGTAGGGTCCAAGTCTCCCGGGTCTTGTTCGTTGAGAAAATCACGTTCCCGAAGGTTTCATTCCGTTTGGACTCTGTTTGATATTCCTTTTCTTCGAAACCCTAAAATAGGCAAAAAACAGCAATTCTGGGCTGGGCCTCCGGTTAATAGGTTAGTCCCAAAAATAATATAAAAGTGGATAATAAAGCCCAATAATGTCCAAAACAGTAGATAATATAGCATGGAGCAATCAAAAATTATAGATACGTTGGAGACGTATCAGATTCCTGGCATGTCTGAAGGATGCCAGGCAAATATATCCCAATTCTCGCGCAGAAACTCCCGTAGTGCGGCGTCTACAGCGGGGTTTAACTGTGCCCCGATGGCTGCTGTTTTTGTGGGGTCCGTTGGATGGACTTGGAATTTGACTATTTCATCCGCTGGTTTAAAGGAGGTGGACTTGGATGTTTTGTCTAGTATCACGTCGTCCCTGTCCACCGTGGAGCGTAGCGCGGTTAACTCCTCCGCCACAAAGGCTTCGAATAATGCCTCGAGGGCTAGTGTGGCTGTTTTGTTCTCGGCGCGGAGTGCTATGTCCGGATCACTAACTAGAGTGATGATTCCATTGGGTCCGGGCATTTTGAGCTCCATGTACCCGTAATGGGGTATGGCTTGAAAAATCGTGAATGCCTCCCGCCCTAGAAGGGCGTGGTATCACTACTGAACGGGGCCACTTGGAATGTAATTTCTTCGGACCTGTAATTCTCCGGCGTGCCGAATACCACATCAAGTGTGATTTTCCTAGCGCAACGTGCCTCCCGACTAGGGATGATCCCTCGAAAGGTCGTACTGCTTTGCTTAATATGATTGTTGTCTATTTCCATTTTTTGGAGAGTTTCCTCATAAATGAGGTTTAATCCGCTGCCGCCGTCCATGAGCTCCTTAGTGAGCCGAAAGTCGTCCACAATTGGACTGAGGACCAAAGCGGCTGGTGCTCGGGCTGTTCGGAATTTAGGTTCGTCACTGGCATTGAAGGTGATAGCCGTGTCGCTCCATGGATTTATTGCTGCCATGTGGCAGACTTCGGCAAGGCTGCAGAGTGCTCTCTTACGCCTATTATTTGAGGCGAAGGTCTCGAAGACCGTTAATACTGTATTGTTATCCGTCGGGAGGTGCTCTGAGGTATTTTGGGTGAGGAGATCCTCACCGCTTTTGGCCACCTGCCGGAGTACCCAACATGCTCTAAGGCTGTGTGTTGATATGGTATCGGCTGTACTATGGATTTTGCAGGGCCCGTTAAGCCATCCCTCCAATACGGTTCCACGCCCCGTAGTGGGATTTTGCCTCTTTGTAATTGAGTTGGGCGACTTATGAGAGTGCACCCTTTTAGTCAGGACTGGGGGTTTTGTCAGAGCCGGATTATCCCAAAATTGCGTTTGGGTTTTCCAGGCACTTTCCATCGCACAATATTTCCGTACTATGGCCGCCAAGTCAGCGAAGTGTGTTATGTCACGGCGACTTATGGCGTTGAGGACTCCCTTGTTCGTGCAATTGTTGCAAAAGAACGAAATTGCGTCTTCCTCGCGACAGTCCTTGACCTTGTTCGTTACAAGGAGGAATCTGGCCCAATAGTGATGTACTGTCTCTTGGGGCGCTTGCCTAATGTGGGAAAGAATGTTTGTATTTGGGTGGGTGGGTGGATTTAAGTCCAGACTTTGACCCAATCTGTGATCCCGGGGCAGGGGAGTTTCTGATCTTGGAAGTTCGGGCTTTGGGATGTTGCCCTGTGGGTTCGGTATGCGGCCTGATTCTGGATTCAGGGTTAGGGCGGTGTCCTCCCGTGAGCGAGTATCCGGCTCAGGGAGCTCGGGAATCCGTGCATAGTTCGTCCTCGGGATAGAGGGAGAATCGTCGCATTGCTCCTCCACCACCGTTATCTGATGGGTGACCGGCGAAGAGTTAATCTCCCTTTGGTCAGGTTTAAGCCCGATCCAATCGTAGTCTGTAGTGCCTACCAGAGCGGCGATGCGATCCAAGAGCTCGTTCAAAGAGGAGAGCTCCATTGGATCCATCTGCTCGGCGAATTTCGAGCCAATGTGGAGGCTATTTTCGATGACCCGAGAAGTCATCATCGGCGCCGCGGCCGAGCGGGCGGTCATGACGAAGCCGCCTAATCGGAGAGTTTGGCCTACAGCCAGGGCTCCCCCAGAGGTGATGTTGTCCTTGACAATGAGGCGAGCCATCCTCCTTATGATGATGACACAGTGGAACTCTCAATGAAAGCACCAATGTCGGTGTCAAAACCGGCGGATCTCGGGTAGGGGGTCCCGAACTGTGCGTCTAAGGAGGATGGTAACAGGAGGCAGGGGACACGATGTTTACCCAGTTTCGGGCCCTCTTGATGGAGGTAATACCCTACGTCCTGCTTGATTGTTCTTGATGATATGAGTATTACAAGAGTTGATCTACCACAAGATCAGAGAGGCTAAACCCTAGAAGCTAGCCTATGGTATGATTGTATGTTGTCCTATGGACTAAACCCTCCGGTTTATATAGACACCTGAGGGGGCTAGGGTTACATAGAGTCGGTTACAAGGGAGGAGATCTACACATCCGTATTGCCTAGCTTGCCTTCCACTCCAAGTAGAGTCCCATCCGGACACGAGATGAAGTCTTCAATCTTGTATCTTCATAGTCCAACAGTCCGGCCAAAGGATATAGCCTGGCTGTCCGGAGACCCCCTAATCCAGGACTCCCTCAGTGGAGTTCTCCAGACACCTTTGCAGATCTTCCGAAGAGTGCTGCCGATGCCCCGCAGTTCTTCTGGGCCTAGGAGGGGAACACGATGGAGAAGCTCTTCTGGTCACAGTACCTTCCGGCGCTGTTGAACAACTAGATAATGCAGCTGGCGGAGCTGCATAGGATGTCCGGCTTGGCCATGAAGGACATGATAGTCCAGCTGTGGCCAACCGAACCCATTCCTAGCAGCTATTTCGGCCTGGTAAAGCGGCTTGCCGACGCACTGCCCCGAGTCGACGCTGTAAAGCGCTCGGCATGCATAGAGGGCGTGCAGATGGCCTTTGCCCGTGTCAAGATGCACTGGGCGAAGATGAAGGCCACCGTCGTGGCGACCGAGGGTTCCCCCCGAAGGCAAGGACCACAGCAAGCCGGAGCGATATTTCGACGATGTCCTGGAGGGTGCCCGGATAGTAGAGGGCCAATGCTCAAAGGATATCATGTTCGAGTGAATGTATCCGGGTTGTCCAGACCTTGTTTCATGAACCAAGGCTTTGTAATATATTTATGCCTTTATCTGAAATTATTTTCCTCCTGTGCGCCCATTTTAATTCTGAAAGTTTGCAGTCGTCGGCTCCAGCCCCCACGTAGACACTACGGGGGTGTTCGTGGTAGCGCACGATTATACTTGACCCAACATCTGGGTTCGTAAAGGAGGTGACTATGCGATGAACCAGGCAATCAGACTATGCGGCTTTACTACTTTCACTTAGCCATAGGAGTTTGACAGTGGGGCTAAGTGATAGCCCCTGGTGCAGATGCGGCCATCCGAACTGGGATGCCTTAGGCACGTGACTGGACGAAAAGCCAGTCCTTCGTATAATACGGAAGAAATCGCAAGAGATTTATATCAAGTCATCGAATCGCCGACCAGCTCTCATCGTATCATGATAGTCAGTTTTCGGCTTTCTCTACCGAGGTGTTTTAACTGGACGAACCAGAAACACAATCGTAGTAGTTATCCCTTTACTACCCTAGCCGAAGAAGCGGAACATAAGGTAGTAATCACAGGAGCCAGGCAACCCAACTATTGACCGAAGACAGGATTCGGAGCTGATGCATATAATGCAAAATTCGGGACGCCGAAGTATACTATGAAAGTGTTCGGGCTTTTTGAAAATATATGTGTGGCCGAATAGAGCCCCTCGCTTTTAGGTCGTACCAAAATATGTGTATGGCAATCTTAGCACAAAGGAGGAATATAGATTATGAAATAAACCGATGCCAAACAAGGGTTGGTGAAAAAAACTGTTTCCATTATAATCTGTTTGATACGTCAAAATGTGCTATTACAGATAATGCCATAATCATCAAGGCTATTTTACATGCCGAGAATTTGTAAACAAGGGAAAGCCGTATACAGGGCCTAAGAAGAGAAAAATAGGCTTAAAGATCCCTTGGACGCCCTGCCGCATGTCTGCACCGCTTTTCGCCTTGGTGCAAGATCCTTTGAGAGGAGCAATCGACGATCGTTTATGTAAAAGGGTCCTGTGAAAGGGGCCCTTGTACGACCGTAAGGTTATTAGGTTTTAACGAACCCATAATATAAGAAAAAAAAGGGAAGGGAAAAAGAATTAAGGTCCAAATAGGGTCGGACCGCACTATGAACCTCATCCGAAATGTGCCTCCGCCGTTGCCCAAGGTATTTTGAGTGCGTAGTTTTGCAAACGCGGTGCATATGTCACGGTTAAATGGGGCGATCGACGGAGGCGGAACTGCTAGTCCAACTCTGGACTGATTAGGTTGTCGTTCTACAGGGTGGGCCGGACGCGTTTAACAGTGTCCGGAGGCTTGATGAACGATGAAGTGTTTGGCTTGACGAGGCCGCTCTGTATCTCGGCCATAAGGGCCGCGGTGTGCTCTTCAGTACAGAGGGAGCGCTCCATGTTTCCATTGACTGTGATAACGCCACGGGGTCCAGGCATTTTTAGCTTTAATTAAGCATAATGCGGGACTGCATTGAAGCAGGTGAAGGCGGTTTGTCCGAGCCGTGCATGATAACCACTGCGGAAGGGGACGATGTCGAAGATCAAGTCTTTGCTTTGGAAGTTATCCGGTGAACCGAAGACTACTGCCAATGTTAATGAACACGGTGCAGCGGGCCTCGACGCCGGGTATCACTCCTTTAAAGGTGGTGTTACTAGGCTTGATTCTTGATGGATCAATACCCATTTTACGGACAGTGTCTTGATAGATCAGGTTAAGCCTACTGTCGCTGTCCATAAGGACGTGGGTGAGATGGTATCCGTCGATGATTGGATCAAGGACCAGAGCTACTGAACCTCCATGACAGATACTGGTTGGGTGGTCCCTGCGATTGAAGGTGATCGGACAAGCCGACCACCGGTTAAATTTGGGGGTGATAGGCTCTACGACGTAGACGTCCCTTAGCACGCGCTTGCGCCCCCTTTTGGGGATATGTGTGACATAGATCATATTCACTGTTTTCACCTCAGGGGGAAATTTCTTTTGTCCCCCTGTGTTCGGTGGGCGAGGCTCCTCATCGTCCTTGCTTGGCGGCCCTTTCCCCTTATGTTCGGTATTTAACTTACTAGCTTGTTTAAAGACCCAACAATTTCTGTTGGTGATTGGCAGGCTTGTCAGGGGTGCCATGAATCTGGCAAGGCCGATCGAGTATTTTGTCCAAATTGGATGGACCATCTTTATTTCCTTTGAATGGCTTCTTCCGCTGACCGGATTTAGAGCCACTGAATCCTGTGCTAACCGCTTTATCTTCAGTTTCTTCATTGTTGTTTCGACGCTTATGTTTATTGCGTCGTGGCCTGCCATTGTCGTCCCTGGCTTCCGAGGTGCCAGGGTCACTGGTACTATTGCTTCTATGGGCCAACCAGCTGTCTTCTCCCACACAGAAGCAGGTCATGAGTGATGTAAGAGCTGCCATAGACTTCAGCTTTTCCTGACCGAGGTATCGGGCGAGCCATTCATCGTGGACGCGTTTAAAGGCCGCGAGGGCTTCGGCATCCGGACAATCAATGATTTGGTTCTTTTTAATTAAGAACCTAGTCCAGAGTTTGCCGGCTGACTCTCTTGGTTGCTGGACTATGTGTTTGAGGTCATCGGCATCCAGAGGCCGGACATAGGTACCTTGGAAGTTGTCTCTAAAGGCATTCTCCAGATCTTCCCAGCTACCAATGGAGTTCTCTAGGAGGCTGTTTAACCAGTGTCGTGCAGGTCCCTTCAGCTTTAGGGGGAGGTATTTGATGGCATGGAGATCATCACCGCGGGCCATGTGAATATGGAGAAGAAAATCCTCAATCCATACCGCGGGATCTATCGTTCCATCATATGATTCAATGTTTACGGGTTTGAACCCTTCCGGAAACTGGTGCTTCATTACCTCGTCGATAAAGCACAAGGGGTGTGCGGCGCCTCTGTATCAGGCAACGTCACGATGGAGGTCGGATGACATCCGCATTCGGTTTTCAGCCCGGGTGAGGTTATGCCTATCGCGCCAAGTTTGATGGCCGTCATCTTGCGTTGGGGCACGCCCCCTTGATCCATAGATTGATCTAGCCTGACCGGCTCTATTATCCTGGTCCTGGCGTAAGTCATAGGTGTATTTGGGGGCCGCCGCCTCTTCGCCTCTACGGCGAGGTGGCGCGGGTTGGTGTTCGGCGTAAGCAGCCGCTTTGTCTCACCCACGTGGTAGCTGCTCTGGTTCACCAGCTCCAGTTGGAGGTCATATCTTGACGGTATTGGCTCCAGGGCCTCGTCGTCAAATTGTGGCAGTAGCCGATGCTTCGGATAACTCTTTGTTAGGCGCTCGAGGTCGTATTCCTCGGCGGCTAAGACCTGGGTCCATCTGTCATTGAGTGTATCCTATTCGGCCTGAAGCTTTTGGTGTTTCTTTTTTAGGCTCCTCGTAGTTGCGATAAGTTGTTGCTTGAAGCGTTCCTGCTCAAGGGGTTCCTCCGGCACGGTGAAGTCTTTGTCACTGAGGCTAACTTCCTCCTCGGCGGTCAGTAGATAGTTACTATCCTCCGAATCCTCGTTCTCGGCAAGTTCGTCTAGATTGACTTGTCCGTCTTCACGATCATCCCGCTCTATGGCGGGCTCGATGGGGTGGTCAGACTCTTCAGCATTCGCCGGAGTGTCATTGTCTCCGGTGCCGGTATTACTTTCCTTTTCACGAGGCGACTTTGAGCGGCGCCGATGACGTCGATGTTTTGGTGGTGCCTCGGTAGGCTTGTCCTCAATTGGGTCCAGGGCCTTGATACGTCCATTTTGCATCATGTTTTCTTACTGTTATTTATAATGTTTTTATCCATAAATAATGCTTTTTGGAGTAATTCTAATGCCTTTTCTCTCACAGTTTGCAAGGAACACACCAAGAGGGAGAATTCCGGCAGCTGGAAATCTGGACCTGGAAAAGCTACATTAGGCTACCTATTCTTCACAACTCCAAACAAGCTGAAACTTCATGAGGATTTTTTTATGGAATATATAAGAATTATTGGAGCCAATAAGTAACAGAGGGGGCCCACCAGGTGGGCACAACCCGCCTGGGCACACCATGGTGGGTTGTGCTCCCCTCGGCCCACCTCTGGTGCCCATCTTTTGGTATATAAGTCATTTTGACCTAGAAAAACTAAGAGGAGGACTTTCAGGATGAAGCGCCACAGCCTCGAGGCGGAACTTGGGCAGGAGCACTTTTGCCCTCCGGCGGAGCGATTCCGCCGGGGGAACTTCCCTCCCAGATGGGGAAATCATCATCATCATCATCACCAACAACTCACCCATCTTGGGGAGGGCAATCTCCATCAACATCTTCAACAACACCATCTCCTCTCAAACCCTAGTTCATCTCTTGTGTTCAATTTTGTTACCGGAACTATAGATTGGTACTTGTGGGTGACTAGTAGTGTTGGTTACATCTTGTAGTTGATTACTATATGGTTTATTTGGTGGAAGATTATATGTTCAGATCCAATATGCTATTTAATACTCCTCTGATCATGAGCATGTTTATCATTTGTGAGTATTTACCTTTGTTCTCGAGGTCACGGGAGAAATCATGTTGCAAGTAATCATGTGAATTTGATATGTGTTCGATATTTTGATAGTATGTATGTTGTGATTCCCTTAGTGGTCTCATGTGAACATCGACTACATGACACTTCACCATATTTGGTCCTAAGGGAATGCATTGTGGAGTAGCAATTAGATGGTGGGTTGCTAGAGTGACCGAAACTTAAACCCTAGTTTATGCGCTATTCCGTAAGGGACTGATTGGATCCAAAAGTTTAATGCTATGGATAGAATTTATTCTTAATACTTTTCTCGTAGTTGCGGATGCTTGTGGGAGGGTTAATCATAAGTAGGAGGTTTGTTCAAGTAAGAACAGCACCTAAGCATTGGTCCACCCACATATCAAATTATCAAAGTACCGAACACGAATTAACCCAACATGATGAAAGTGACTAGATGAAATTCCCGTGTACCCTCAAGTACGCTTTTCTTATCATAAGAGACTGTTTTGTCCTGTCCTTTGCCTCAAAAGGATTGGGCTACCTTGCTGCACTTTTGTTACTACTATTTTTATTTGCTCGTTACAAATTATCTTGCTATCAAACTACTCTGCTACTTACAATTTCAGCACTTGTAGACATTACCTTACTAAAAACCACTTGTGGTTTCCTTCTGCTCCTCGTTGGTTTTGACACTCTTTCTTATCGAAAAGAGCTACAATTGATACCCTATACTTGTGGGTCATCAAGGCTATTTTCTAGCACCGTTGCCGGGGAGTGAGGCTCCTTTGGTAAGTGGAATTTGCTAAGGAAACATTTATATAGTGATAACCCACAAGTATAGGGGATCACAACAGTTTTCGGGGGTAGAATATTCAACCCAAATTTATTGATTCAACACAAGGGGAGCCAAAGAATATTCTCAAGTATTAGCAGCTGAGATGTCAATTCAACCACACCTGGAAACTTAGTATCTGCAGCAAAGTGTTTAGTAGCAAAGTAATATGATAGTAGTGGTAACGGTGGTAAAAGGTAACGGTAGCAAAAGTAATATTTTTGGTGTTTTATAGTGAAGATAAAAATAGCAACGGAAAAGTAAATAAGCGAAGAACAATATATGAAAAGCTCGTAGGTAATGGATCGGTGATGGAGAATTATGCCGGATGCGGTTCATCATGTAACAGTCGTAACATAGGGTGACACAGAACTAGCTCCAATTCATCAATGTAATATAGGCATGTATTCCGAATATAGTCATACGTGCTTATGGAAAAGAACTTGCATGACATCTTTTGTCCTACCCTCCCGTGGCAGCGGGGTCTTATTGGAAACTAAGGGATATTAAGGCCTCCTTTTAATAGAGTACCGGAACAAAGCATTAACACATAGTGAATACATGAACTCCTCAAACTACGGTCATCACCGGGAGTGGTCCCGACTATTGCCACTTTGGGGTTGCCAGATCATAACACATAATAGGTGACTATAGACTTGCAAGATAGGATCGAGAACTCTCATATATTGGTGAAAACATAATAGGTTCAGATCTGAAATCATGGCACTCGGGCCCTAGTGACAAGCATTAAGCATAGCAAAGCCATAGCAACATCAATCTTAGAACATAGTGGATACTAGGGATCAAACCCTAACAAAACTAACTCGATTACATGATAAATCTCATCCAACCCATCACCGTCCAGCAAGCCTACTGTCGTTGTCAAAACCAGCGGATCTTGGGTAGGGGGTCCCGAACTGTGTGTCTAGGCGGATGATAACAGGAGACAAGGGACACGATGTTTTTACCTAGGTTCGGGCCCTCTCGATGGAGGTAAAACCCTACTCCTGCTTGATTAATATTGATGATATATGTAGTACAAGAGTAGATCTACCACGAGATCAGAGAGGCTAAACCCTAGAAGCTAGCCTATGGTATGATTGTTGTGATTGTGTCCTACGGACTGAACCCTCCGGTTTATATAGACACCGGAGGGGGCTAGGGTTACACAGAGTCGGTTACAAGGAAGGAGATCTACATATCCGTATTGCCAAGCTTGCCTTCCACGCCAAGGAGAGTCCCATCCGGACACGGGACGAAGTCTTCAATCTTGTATCTTCATAGTCCAACAGTCCGGCCAAAGGTTATAATCTGGCTGTCCGGATACCCCCTAATCCAGGACTCCCTCAGTAGCCCCCGAACCAGCCTTCAATGACGATGAGTCCGGCGCGCAGATTGTCTTCGGCATTGCAAGGCGGGTTCTTCTCCAAATCCCGAATACCTGTTAAATAGTGTCCGACTTCTTGTAAATGTTGCGCTCCTTGGCTTCTACGCCCAATAATGGCCACCTTCCATGTGTCAAGCGAATGTGAAGAGCCAGGGTGTTTTTACATTTACCCCCTAGCTATGCAAATGAGCTGTCAATTAAAGAGACGGGGATTCAGATCCAAACCACACCATCCTCCCTTAGCGAGCATTCATCGGAGCGCACCCGAAATAAATCCATTCCATCATGGCCGATCGACGCAGCTCCTCCTCTCGTTCCCCCAGCCCCAAGCCTGGAGATTGGGAGAGGTGTTCCGTCCCGCACAGCCAACTGGTGAAGCTTCAGACCCAGGGATTTCTCCCCCCAGCGTATATGGTCCCGGTTCGAGCCGGGCTCGCCACCTACAATGGTGGAGAGCAAGCGGAGAGCTTTCCCAATCCCTCTAAGGGAGAGCGGTTATGCCTCGTCCCCTATTTGATAAGAGGACTCGGATTTCCAATTCATCCGTTTCTCCGAGGGCTCCTGGAGTTCTACGGCCTCCAGTTGCACAGCCTTACCCCTGCATCCATACTACATATCGCGGGCTACGTAGCCCTTTGCGATCTGTTTTTGGGTTGCGAGGCTCATTTCGCACTGTGGAAGAAGTTGTTCTGCCTTGTGCCCCGTTCTTAGAGGGGGTCAATATATCAAGTGGGCGGAGCCGAAGTATGGCGCATTGCCTGGACCGGATATCTATCCGGAACCCCGAAGAAGGTGTCCGAAGATTGGCCTTCAGAGTGGTTTTATATAGAAGATGTCCCCCTTCTGGATCCTATTCGGATCGGCCTTCCTGAGTTCGATAATGCTCCTTTGAAGAAACGCCTGAGCTAGCACCCACGGAGCCCCCAGGAAGAAGATGACGGAGATGTCCTTTACTTGATGAGCCGGATAAAGTTGTTGACTCAATCTGGACTGACCATGATCGAAGTCATGGAAATGTGCATTATGCAGGGGGTGCAGCCGCTTCAATATAGAGGCCACCCCATGTGGGATTTCAACGGGGAGGATGACGCCACCCACTGCGGCCGCAAGGGGCCGGACTCGACCGCTGCTCTAGCAAAAATCTTGTACGATTTGTACAAGGGAGAAGAGGAGGAATTCCTCCGCGTCAATCCATAGGGAGGATTTTCTATATATAATCCTCCGAGCTGGGTAAGTCAACACCTTTCATGTTCATTCGTTCCCATATTCCCATAGTTAAGTATTTTACCTTGTGATTTCAACGAAGGAGCTGCGTAAGGCTGTAAGGGAGATCAACAGCCCACCTCCACAACCAGAGGATCTGGAGCGATCCCTCGACCCGGCCTCCCAAGAGGATCCGGACATATCTATGGAACTAATTGATAGGGTGTTTTACCAATTAAGCAGCGACGAGGCCTTGGTGGCCATTACGGCCGATTACCCTGGGCTGCTCCCAGCTTCGCAGGTAACTGAGACCAAAGTCCCAACATTTTGAAAAGGATTCATCCTTGTGCACTTTGCTTACCGTATACCATCGGTGTTCTACAGGGGAGGCCCTCGGGACATCATGCCGAGCCCGCGGCGACTAGCCAGCAAGGGGCTGCGAGGCCGGGCAGGCTAAAAAGAAATACAGTCCGGACTGAGACACCGACGCAGCGGTATGGCGCGCCACCTCACTCCATGGTATCATTTTAAAGGCATATTAATGCTCGTGCTTTCTTAGGAAGAAGAACTCTCGCCAGACTATATCCAGAGAGGTCGCCAATCATGCCTCCACCAGTCAGGCTCCAAGGCCGGACCCGGAAGTGGGAGCGAATACGAGGCGCACGCCGGATGCTCCTCCGACAGAGGATGCAGACAGAATGTCCGCCACAAATTCTAAGGTGGAGAGCGCCATGAACCACAGGCGTCGCCGAGCCGTTCTCCGTGACGCTTGTTTCTCCCAAGAGGCATTTGACGCCTTCAACTCAGGAGACGCGTACCTCCGTGCTGCTCAGAACGGTCTAGCCAGAGCCACAGACCAATATGTAAAGGATATACGGGTGAGAGAATTTGATGATTATATAGAGTAGTAGCCCCTGAGACTTGAAACAGTTAGAATAACTGATTTAAGGATCATTTGTTATGCAGGTTCTTACAGAAAAGAATACCCAATTGTCCCATGAGCTTGAAGAGTGTAAGGCCCAAATTCAGGCCGCACTGGCCGCCGAAGAGAAGTCCAAGAAGACCCCCTCTGGTAACACATATTTAAAATGATAGATATCGTATAGAGTGCGGCATATGTGCACATCTGACAACAAATATTACAGATGACGCCGGAGGAAATCTGGATGAGCAACATCTCTTACGCCGGCTAAAGGCCGGTGAGAGCGTGCTTACGAGGGTTAGGCAGGAGAAAAATAATCTCCAGGATGCCAACACCCAGCTGGGCGTGGAACTGAAGGACGTTCGTGCCCAACTGTGGGACTCCGTGAAGGAGAATCAGCGGCTTCGACGCGGCATTTTCAGTAAGTGCTTGAACGAACTTGTTAAAAAGAGTTCGGCGAAGAAGCCTGCTAACAGAGTTATGTCTCTAGGTATGCTAACGGGTCGTCCCACGGATGAGATGCCCGGGTCTGCGGGTGATCTTCTACCAGAGCTGTCGCAACTGCAGGAACGAGTTCGGCAGGTGATGCGAGGTGTTGCCCAGGCCTTATGGCCATCCGACTCCCTTCCTGAAGGTCTTGGAGAGCTTGCGGAGAAGCTTAAGGGAGCGCGGCGGCGCTTCCGATTATGGAAGATATCGGCCTGCCGTCAAGGTGCCAGGGAAGCCTGGGCCATGGTGAAGACGCCATATACCAAGGCTGACCCAAACCACATGGCCGAGGTCGGACCTGTGGGGCCCGATGGGAAAGAGATCCCCATGAGCTTAGTGTACGGGCAAGTAGAATTGGCCGCAAAGTATTCCTAACAGGACTGTAGACTAGACAGCTTGTTGGATGGTATAGAAGAGGAATTTAACCAGTCAAATTGACTATGTAATTAAAGTGACATGTATAATGCCTTCTAGTCGGATTGTAGATCATTTGTCATGGCGGACCTTTCTGCTTTAGCCTCGGGACCCGATAGTCCGGAGTGTATCCGAATACCCTCTCGGTTATGTAAGAACCGGGGCATGCATGGAAACCAGGCGTAGGGGTCATTAGTGCTTGAACAGACAAGTGCCCAACTAGTTATGTTATATTACATGGTTAGTAAGAAACATCTTCCAGGGAGAATAGTTCCGTTAGGGGTTCCTTTCCCTGGGTACGCATGCCCTAAAGTGCATGTCCGGACTGTGAAAAGAGGCGCAGAAAAGAGCATCTGGGGGCACATATATAAATAAGTAAAAAATCATCTTTTGTTCACCGACCGAATATTCCCTTAAAAACGCTAGCTTTCGGCTTCACCCAGTCTGAGGTACACATCCGGCTGACCCGGCAGTAACAATCGCAGAGGTGCTCCCCTTATGCCCTAGCCGAATTAACGGGAACGTAGGGCATAAATACAAGAGCCAGGCAACCCAGCTTGGCCAAAACTTAAGTCATATCGATGCATATAATGGTGAATAAAAGGTACATGCGGAAGAAAGACACATGTGCTGGGCATGAAGCCCATATAGATAAATAAGCTTCTGTGAGAGAAGCCCCCAGGTATAATGAGCGCGGATAGCGCGTCCATTGTGCGCAAATAAGGCACAAATTGGCCCTTAAAGGTTGTGAGAGAAAAGAAAGGGAGAAGGAGAGAAATAAAAGACAGATAGTAAAAAGTGGACAGAGGAAGGAGACGAACACAGAGTCCGGCGCTAGGCGTAGAATCTTCAGAGTCTGGCTGCGTTCCATGGGTTCGGCTCGAGTCAATTATCCGATGCATCCCGCAGACGGTACGCTCCACCAGTCAGAACTTGGTCAATAATGAAGGGACCCTCCCATTTGCGCTTGAGTTTGTCCTTTTTCTTCTCCGGCGGGCGTAGAACTAACTCGCCAACGTTATAAGTTTTGGCCCGTACTTCTCTGCTTTGGTATCTTCGAGCCTGCTGTTGATAGAATGTGGAATGGGCTTTTGCCACGTCACGCTCCTCCTCCAGGGCATCCAAACTGTCCTGCCGATCGAGCTCGGCTTCTCTTTCTTCGTACATGCGCACTCGAGGTGAGTCATAAATTATGTCGCAGGGCAGAACCGCCTCTACGCCGTATACCATAAATAATGGTGTGTATCCGGTAGTGCGATTCGGCGTGGTCTGCAGCCCCCAAAGTACGGAGTCGAGCTCCTCTACCCAGTGCGTGTTAGATTCCTTTAGGGACCGCACTAGTCTGGGTTTGATGCCGCTCATGATAAGACCATTTGCTCGCTCGACTTGACCGTTAGTTTGTGGGTGATAGACAGAAGCATAATCGAGCTTGATGCCCATGTTTTTGCACCAGAGTTTTACCTCGTCGGCCATGAAGTCCGTGCCGTTATCTGTGATGATGCTGTGGGGGACGCCATAACGGTGTACAACCCCAGATATAAAGTCTATCACCGGTCCAGATTCGGTCGTTTTAACAGGTTTAGCTTCTGTCCATTTGGTGAATTTATCCACCATGACCAGCAAGTATTTCCTCTTGTGGGTTCCCCCTTTAAGGGGTCCAACCATGTCGAGCCCCCAGACCACGAAGGGCCAGGTAATGGGGATTGTTTGGAGGGCGGTGGGTGGCATATGGATTTGGTTTGCAAAAAGCTGGCAACCAACGCAGCGTTGGACTAAGTCCTGAGCGTCTACCCGGGCCATCGGCCAATAAAAACATGTACGGAAGGCCTTGCTTACAAGGGCTCGGGCTGTAGCGTGGTGGCCTCCGAGTCCGGCATGAATTTCAACCAAAAGCTTCCGCCCTTCCTCTTCGGAGATGCACCTTTGAAGGACTCCGGTGGTGCTTTTCTTATAAAGCTCTCCCTCATGGACCTTATAGGCTTTAGATCACCGCACTATGCAGCGTGCCTCATTTTGGTCCTGGGGGAGTTCCTGCCTAGTTAGGTAGGCCAGGAATGGTTCTGTCCACGGGGCGATGACGGCCATTATAACGTGGGCTGAAGATGTTATTTCGGTGGCAGAGCCTCCGATTATGTCAGAGTGTTCGGTATCGGGCATTGCGGTTGGGTCCGGGCTGTTATTGCTGGGTTCCCCTTCCCATACCACGGATGGCTTGAACAGCCTCTCCAAAAAGATGTTGGGGGGACTGCATCGCGTTTTGCACCGATGCGTGCGAGGACATCTGCCGCCTGATTGTTTTCCCGGGCTACATGGTGAAATTTGAGCCCCTCGAATCGATCTGACATTTTTAGGACGGCGTTGCGGTAGGCCGCCATTTTCGGATCCTTGGCATCAAAGTCTCCATTTATTTGGGATATTGCAAGGTTCGAATCCCCCCGCACCTCTAGGCGTTGAATGCCCATGGATACTGCCATCCGGAGACCATGTAAAAGGGCCTCATATTCGGCTGCGTTGTTGGAGTCCGTATACATTATCTGGAGTACGTATTGAACTGTATCTCTGGATGGGGAACTCAAAATGACGCCAGCCCCCAGACCAGCCAACATTTTGGAGCCGTCGAAGTGCATGATCTAGTTGGAATATGCGCTGTACTCTTTAGGGAGTTCGGCTTCCGTCCATTCGGTGACAAAGTCGGCCAGTACTTGCGACTTAATGACTCGCCGCGGCTTGTAAGTTATGTCGAACGGGAGGAGCTCAATGGCCCATTTGGCAATCCGGCCCGTGGTGTCGCGGTTATAATATCATTAAGTGGCACTTCCGAGGCTACTGTTATCGAACACTCTTGAAAGTAGTGTCGCAGTTTCTGGGATGCCATGAATACCGCGTATCCTATCTTTTGATAATGCGGGTACCGTGACTTACATGGAGTAAGGACAGTGGATACATAGTAGACCGGCATTTGAAGGGGGAATTTATGTCCGTCCGTTTCTCGTTCGACGATGAGCACTGCGCTCACAACTTGATGGGTTTCCGCAATGTATAATAGCATTGGTTCGCCAATGTTTGGCGCGGCCAGGGCTGGGTTGGTTGCTAATATGGCTTTTATTTCTTCCAATCCGGATGTGGTGGCATCCGTCCACTCAAAGTGTTCGGTGTGCCGTAGGAGGCGATAAAGGGGTAATGCCTTTTCTCCCAGGCAGGAGATAAAGCGGCTTAGAGCCGCCACACATCCGGTTAATTTCTGGATTTGTTTGAGGTCTGTTGGGATATCCAACTATGCAGAGCTCGGATCTTGGCCGGATTTGCTTCAATCCCTCTGCCGGATACAATGAAGCCCAGGAGCTTTCTGGCAGGCACGCCGAAAATGCATTTTTCCGGGTTGAGCTTGATGTCATATGTTCGGAGGTTATCGAATGTGAGTCTCAAGTCGTCTACTAGAGAGTCGACATGCTTGGTTTTGACGACCACATCATCTACGTATGCCTCCACTGTTTTGCCGATCTGGTTTGCCAGACATGTCTGATTCATGCGCTGATATGTTGCGCCGGCGTTTTTGAGCCCAAAGGGCATTATGTTGAAGCAGAAGGGGCCGTATGGTGTGATGAATGCCGTTGTGGCTTGGTCGGGATCCGCCATCTTAATTTGGTGGTAGCCGGAGTATGCGTCGAGGAAACACAATGAGTCGTGTCCTGCGGTAGCATCGATAATTTGGTCGATGCAGGGGAGGGGGAAGGGATCCTTTGGGCAGGCCTTGTTGAGGTCCTTGAAATCGACGCACAGGCGCTAGGATTTATCCTTCTTTGGTACCATCACCAGGTTTGCTAGCCAGTCCAGGTGTTTTATTTCTCTAATGAATCCGGCCTCCAATAACTTAGCTAGTTCCTCTCCCATAGCTTGTCTCTTAGATTCAGAGAAACGCCGAAGAGCCTGCTAGACCGGCTTGAATCCTTTTAGGATATTGAGGCTGTGCTCGGCCAGCCTGCGTGGGATTCCTGGCATATCTGAGGGATGCCAGGCGAATATGTCCCAATTCTCGCGCAGGAAATCTCGTAGTGCGGCGTCCACGGCGGGGCTTAACCGTGCCCCGATAGTGGCTGTTTTTATAGGCTCCGTTGGATGGACTTGGATTTTGACTGTTTCATCCGCTGGTTTAAAGGAGGTAGACTTGGATCTCTTATCAAGTAGCATGTCGTCCCTATCCACCATGGAGCGCAGCGTAGTCAGTTCCTCGGCCGCGAGGGCTTCGGATAATGCCTCGAGGGCCAATGCGGATGTCTTGTTTTCGGCGCGGAGTGCTGTGTCCGGATCGCTAGCGAGAGTGATGATTCCGTTGGGCTCGGGCATTTTGAGCTTCATGTACCCGTAATGGGGTATGGCTTGGAAGATTGTGAACACCTCCCGCCCTAGAAGGGCGTGGTATCCGCTATTGAACGGGGCCACTTGGAACGTAATCTCTTCGGACCTGTAATTCTCCGGCGTGCCGAACACCACATCTAGTGTGATTTTGCATGTACAGCGTGCTTCTCGACTGGGGATTATTCCTCTAAAGGTTGTGCTGCTTCGCTCAATGCGGTTCCAGTCTATTTCAATTTTTTGAAGGGTTTCCTCATAGATGAGGTTTAATCCGCTGCCGCCGTCCATGAGCACCTTGGTGAGTCGAAAGCCGTCCACGATTGGACTGAGGACCAATGCAGCTGGTGCTCGGGCTGTTCGGAACTTAGGTTCATCACTGGCATTGAAGGTAATAGTCGTGTCACTCCATGGATTTATTGTTGCCACATGGTAGATTTCGGCAAGGCTGTGGAGCGTTCTCTTTCGCCTATTATTTGATGCGAAGGTCTCAAAGACTGATAATACCGTATTGTTATCCCTGGGATGGTGCTCTGTGGCCTCTGGGATGAGAAGATCCTCGCCACTTTTGGCTACCTGCCGGAGTATCCAACATGCTCTAAGGCTATGTGTTGGTGTGGCACCTTCTGTACTATGAATTTTGCAGGGTCCGTTGAGCCATCCCTCCAGTACGGTTCCATGCCCTGTAGAGGGTTTTTGCTTTTTGGTAGTTGACCCGGGTGTATTGTGATAATGCACCCTTTTATTTCGGACTGGGTTTGTATTCAGGGCCGGATTATCCCAAAAGTTTGTTTCGGTTTTCCAGGCACTTTCCATCGCACAGTACTTTCATACTATGGACGCCAAGTAAGCGAAGAGTGTTATCTTACGGCAATTTATGGCGTTAAGGATTCCCTTGTCCGTGCAATTATTGCAGAAAAATAGGATTGCGTCTTCCTCGCGACAGTCCTTAACCTTGTTCATCGCAAGGAGGAATCTGGCCCAATAGTGATGTACTGTTTCCTAGGGCTCTTGCCTGATGTGGGAAAGATCGCTTATGTTAGGGTGGGTGGGTTTAATTGAATCCGAACCCTTACCCGATCTGGGATCCAGGGTCCGAGGAGTTTCCAATTTTGGAAGTTCCGGTTTCGGGGTGTTACCCGATAATCCTGGCCCGCTGCCTGACTCTAAGTTCAGGGATTGGATGTTGTCCTCCCGTGAACGGGCATCTGGCTTGAAGAGCTTGGGAATCCGTACATAGTTGGTCCTCAAGATAGAGGAAAGGTCGCCGCATTGTTCCTCCACCACTGCAATATGATGGGTGACCGGTGGAGAGTTAATCTCCCTTTGATCGGGTTTAAGCCCAATCCGATCATAGTCCGTAGCGACTCCCAAGGCGGCGATGCGATCCAAGAGCTGTTTAAGGAAGCGAGCTCCATTGGATCCATCTGTTCGGCGAGTGCCGATTTGACGTGGAGGCTGTTTTCGATGACCCGAGAAGTCATCGTCGGCGCGGCGGCCGAACAGTCGGTCATGATGAAACCGCCTAGCCGGAGAGTTTGGCCGACAGCCAAAGCTCCCCCAACAATAGTACCGTCTTTAAAGACGAGACGAGACATCCTTCCTTCTGGCAACGACACAGTGGAACTCTCAATGAAAGCACCAATATCGGTGTCAAAACCGGCGAACCTGGGTAAAAACATCGTGTCCCTTGTCTCCTGTTACCATCCGCCTAGACGCACAGTTCGGGACCCCCTACCCGAGATCCGCCGGTTTTGACACCGACACCTATGATGGAATTACTCACGCACAACGATGAGCATCATGCAATTGGTGATGGAGGATGGCTGATAATGACGATGGCGACGGATTCCCCTCTCCGGAGCCCCGAACGGACTCCAGATCCTCCCTCCCGAGAGTTTAGGGCTTGGCGGCGGCTCCATATCGTAAAACGTGATGAATCCTTCTCCCTGGTTTTTTCTCCCCGAAAGTGAATATATGGAGTCCAGGTTGAGGTTGATGGAGCGTCAGGGGGCCCACGAGGCAGGGGGCGCGCCCAGGGGGTAGGGCGCGCCCCAAACTCTTAGAAACTCTGTTTGCTCTTGTTGTTGTAAATATGTAAAGCCAACATTCAAGTTTTCAGCAAATATTATGAACTAACCATATTCACAATAACATTTAGGTCTCATGTTTACTCATATCAATGACATAATCAACTAGCGAGCAATAATAATAAATCTCGGATGACAACACTTTCTCAAAACAATCATGATATGATATAACGGGATGGTATCTCGCTAGCCCTTTCTGAGACCGCAAAACATAAATGCAGAGCACCTTTAAAGATCAAGGACTGACTAGACATTGTAATTCATGGTAAAAGAGATCCAGTCAAGTCATACTCAATGTAAACTAACAGTAATGGATGCAAATGACAGTGGTGCTCTCCAACTTGTGCTTTTTAATAAGAGGATGATGACTCAGCATAAAAGTAAATAGATAGGCCCTTCGTAGAGGGAAGGAGGGATTTGTAGAGGTGCCAGAGCTCGGTTTTGAAATAGATATGAACAATATTTTGAGCGGTATACTTTCATTGTCAACATAACAACCAAGAGATGGCGATATCTTCCATGCTACACACATTATAGGCAGTTCCCAAACAGAATGGTAAAGTTTATACTCCCCCTCCACCAACAAGCATCAATCCATGGCTTGCTCGAAACAATGAGTGCCTCCAACTAACAACAGTCCCGGGGGAGTTTTGTTTGCAATTATTTTGATTTGATTTGCGTAAAGCATGGGACTGGGCATCCTGATGACCAGCCATTTTCTCGTGAGTGGGGAGCGGAGTCCACTCCTCTTGAGAATAACCCGCCTAACATGGAAGATACGGACAGCCCTAGTTGGTACATGAGCTATTCGAGCATACAAAATAGAATGTTTATTTGAATGTTTAGAGTTTGGCACATACAAATTTACTTCGAACGGCAGGTAGATACAGTATATAGGTAGGTATGGTGGACTCATATGGAATAACTTTGGGGTTTATGGAATTGGATGCACAAGCAGTATTCCCGCTTAGTATAAGTGAAGGCTA
Source organism: Triticum urartu (assembly GCF_056163025.1). Taxonomy (NCBI): domain Eukaryota; kingdom Viridiplantae; phylum Streptophyta; class Magnoliopsida; order Poales; family Poaceae; genus Triticum; species Triticum urartu. The sequence continues at coordinate 434,070,711 of NC_141873.1, forward strand.
GCAAAAGACTAGGAAGCGACCAGCTAGAGAACGACAACAGTCATGAACATGCATTAAAATTAATCAACACCGAATGCAAGCATGAGTAGGATATAATGCACCATGAACATAAATATCGTAGAGGCTATGTTGATTTTGTTTCAACTACATGCGTGAACATGTGCCAAGTCAAGCCACCCGAATCATTCAAAAGAGGATACCACCCTATCATACCACATCAAAACCATTTTAATAGCATGTTGGGACACAAGGTAAACCATTATAAGCTCCTAGCTAATTAAGCATGGCATAAGCAACTATAATCTCTAATTGTCATTGAAAACATGTTTATTCATAATAGGCTGAATCAGGAATGATGAACTAATCATATTTACAAAAACAAGAGAGGTCGAGTTCATACCAGCTTTTCTCATCTCAATAAGTCCATCATATATCATCATAATTGCCTTTCACTTGCACGACCGAATAGTGTGGATAATAATAATAGTGCACGTGCATTGTACTAAGCTGGAATCTGCAAGCATTCAATTCAAGAGAGAAGACAAGGTAATATGGGCTCTTTTGTCAGATCAACAATAATGCATATAAGAGCCACTTTAACATTTTAATTATGGTCTTCTCCTCTCGACCCCCAAAGAACAAGAAAAGAAATAAAACTATTTACACAGGAAAGCTCCCAACAAGCAAAAGAAAAACGAGAAATCTTTTTGGATTTTCTTTTTAATTACTACTACAAGCATGGAAATTAAACTAATTAAAAGCTACAACTATTTTTTTTTGTTTTTCTTAAGGTTTATCAAACACACAAGAAGAAAGCATAAAAAGGAAAATAAACTAGCATGGATGATACAATGAAAAAGTATGAGCACCGACAACTAGCAATGAGTGTGTGAACATGAATGTAATGTCGGTGAGAAATACGTACTCCCCCAAGCTTAGGCTTTTGGCCTAAGTTGGTCTATGGCCATGGCTGGCCTGGCGGATATCCAAAGTAATAGTTGGGGTCGTACTGTGAAGAAGCCTCGGATTTCCACTGGTTTGCAATCACCTCCGGATCCCACTGGTAATTATACTGTCGTGGAGAATCAAATTGTGGTTCCAGATCTGGCTATGTAGCTGATTTAGGGTTCCAGTAGGTGTGAATGGCCTCCAACGGAACAAGGTACTTGCCTGCAGATAAATAAAACAAGGAAGGAGCAGGCAAGGTAATAGTCTCAGGATGATTTTTACCAAATATTAATTTGTACTTAAGCGCATTTTCCCTATTATTAACAATGAAATCATGTGCTACCATACTCTTATAACCTAGATAAACAGGAGGCAACAACTTCTCTTCCTTCTCATAGTGCCTAATAGGTATGTTAAAGTGTGCAGCGAGGCGCGAGGCGAAGATGCCTCCAAGGACGGGGCCCTTGGTACGGTTAAGATTTAACCGCTTTGCAATAATAGCGCCCATACTGAATGTGTCATCACGAAGTAAGGCATGGCACAAAATAACAATATCAGGGGCACTCAGGTTTCCACAGTTTCCGTGACCAATTAAGCATCTACTAGCAAATATTGCGAAGTAACGTAAAACAGGAAAATGTATGCTAGTAATTCGTGCGTCGGAAACCTTCCTCGTTTCCCCTACAGTAATGGTATCAATAAACCCATCCATATCGTCACGATGTGGTTCCTCTACGCTGCCCTCGAAAGGGATCAAACAAACCTAACAAAAATCATGAAGTGACATCTCCTTATGCTCATCATATAAATAAAATTCCATCGTAGGTGGTGAGCTCCTAGCATGGAAATGAAAGTTTTGCACAAAGATATTGGTGAGTAAGAGATATTGTTCGCTTTGGTCGTGGAGGAAGCCGGTGAGGCCTGCATTCTCAGCCAATTCATAGAAATCATCATAAATCTCGGCTGCTCTCAAGAAATTATCACAAGGCCATTCACATGGCCGAACCTCCGCGGTGCGAGGAAGATTATATTTAGGCCTCTTATCCTCCTCACTTTGCTTATCCTTCGAGCTTCGGCTCGATGAGCCCCTCAAAAATCTCTTCATCTTTTTCTGAAATTTTCTGAAATTTTTAGTAATTCGAAATAAAAGTGAACCAAACTCAACAAAATTGATAGCAACTACTCCTACAAGTGCCTAGAGGCAATATCATGCATCAAAACTACTTTTGACCACATAAATTTGACATGCAAGCTCAAGAACAGGGTCACCTAAGCAGCAAAAATATGCAATGAATAAAGCACTAGAACAAAAACTAATTGGACCATTGGAAGAGTCACATACCAAGGAACAATCCCCCAAAGCAGATTTTTTAATGGAGCTTTGAGCAAGGAGATCGAAAATGGCAGCAAAATGAGCTTGGACTCGGGTTTGAGCTGGTTAGTGAAGTTTGTGGGGGGAAGAAGGAGTGCGTGGTAGCTGGAATAAGTGGAAGGGAGCCACCATGGGCCCACGAGGCAGGGGGCGCACCCTGGACCCTCGTGGCCAGGTCCTTGCTCCCCCTGCTGTGTTCTCAGTGCCAGATATTCTCAAATATTCCAGAAAAAAATCATATTTAATTTTCAGGGCATTTGGAGAACTTTTATTTTTGGGGTATTTTTTATTACATGGATAATTCAGAAAGTAGACAGAATATACTATTTTTGCTTTATTTCAACTAAATAACAGAAAGTAAAAAGAGGGTACAGAGAGTTATGTTTTCTAAATTCATCCATCTCATGCTCATCAAAAGGAATTCACTAACAAGGTTGATCAGGTCTTGTTAACAAACTCATTCCGAGTAACATGGAACCGGAGAATTTTCGAATAACACTAGGTTACCTCAACGGGGATATGCACATCCCCAACAATAAGAATATCATATTTCTTCTTGAGAGTAGGAAGAGGAAATTCAAAACCTCCAATAGTAATTGTTGAAAATTTTCGAATAGAATTGATACTGTGGACTTGAGGTTGTTTCCTCGGAAAGTGTACCATATGCTCATTACCATTAACATGAAAAGTGACATTGCCTTTGGTGCAATCAATAACAGCCCCTGCAGTATTCAAAAAGGTCTTCCAAGAATAATAGACATACTAGCGTCCTCGGGAATATCAAGAATAACAAAGTCCGTTAAAATAGTAACGTTTGCAACCACAACAGGCACATCCTCACAAATACCGACAGGTATAGCAGTTGATTTGTCAGCCATTTGCAAAGATATTCCAGTAGGTGTCAACTTATTCAAATCAAGTCTACGATATAAAGATAGAGGCATAACACTAACACCGGCTCCAAGATCACATAAAGTAGTTTTAACATAGTTTCTTTCAATGGAGCATGGTATAGTTGGTACTCCGGGATCTCCTAGTTTCTTAGGTATTCCACCCTTAAAAGTATAATTAGCAAGCATGGTGGAAATTTCAGCTTCCGATGTCTTTCTTTTATTAGTAACAATATCTTTCATGTACTTAGCATAAGGATTCATTTTGAGCATATCAGTTAATCGCATACGCAAAAAGATAGGTCTAATCAATTCAGCAAAGTGCTCAAAATCCTCATCATACTTTTTCTTGGATGGTTTGGGAGGAAAAGGCATGGGTTTCTTACCGTGCTTCCTAGCAACAAAGTCTCTCTTATCATAACGTTGATTCTTTGATTGTGGGTTATCAAGATCACCAACAGGTTCAATCTTTACTTCATTATCATTACTAGGTTGAGCATCAACATGAACATCATTATTAACATTATCACTAGGTTCATGCTCATTACCAGATTGTGTTTCAGCATCAGAAATAGAGATGTCATTAGGATTCTCATGTGTGTCAACAACAGGTTCACTAGAAGCATGCAAAGTCCTATCATTTTTCTTTTTCTTCCTTTTAGAAGGACTAGGTGCATCAATATTATTTCTCTGAGAATCTTGCTCAATTCTCTTAGGATGGCCCTCAGGATACAAGGGTTCCTGAGTCATTTTACCACCTCTAGTCATAACTCTAATAGCATTATCATTATTTTTACTATTCAATTCATTGAGAAAATCATTCTGAGCTTTAAGTACTTGCTCTACTTGAGTGGTAACCATAGAAGCATGTTTACTAATAAGTTTTAGTTCACCTTTAATATTAGCCATATAATCACCCAAGTGTTCAAGCATATCAGCATTGCGTTTTAATTCCCTACCAAAATAAGCATTGAAGTTTTCTTGTTTAACCATAAAGTCATCAAACTCATCCAAGCATGGGCTAGCAAACTTAGTAAATGGGACTTCAGCTTTATCATATCTATAGAGAGAATTTACCTTTACTACCTGTGTCGGGTTATCAAGACCATGTATTTCTTCAACAGACGGTAAATTAAGACCATGTATTTCTTCAATAGGAGGTAAATTCTTAACATCTTCAGCTTTAATACCTTTTTGTTTCATAGATTTCTTTGCCTCTTGCATATCTTCAGGACTGGGAAATAGAATACCCCTTTTCTTCGGAGTTGGCTTAGGAGTTGGTTCAGAAATTGGATCAGGGATTGGATCAGGAAGTTTCCAATTATTTTCATTAGTCAACATATTATTCAATAAAATTCCAGCTTCATCTGGTGTTCTTTCCCTGAAAACACAACCAACACAACTATCCAGGTGGTCTCTGGAAGCATCGGTTAGTCCATTATAAAAGATATCAAGTATTTCATTTTTCTTAAGAGAATGACCAGGCAAAGCATTAAGTAATTGGAGAAGTCTCCCCCAAGCTTGTGGGAGACTCTCTTCTTCAATTTGCACAAAATTATATATTTCCCTTAAAGCAGCCTGTTTCTTATGAGCGGGGAAATATTTAGCAGAGAAGTAATAAATCATATCCCAGGGACTACGCACACAACCAGGATCACAAGAATTAAACCATGTCTTAGAATCACCCTTTAATGAGAACGGAAATAATTTAAGGATATAATAATAGCGAGTTTTCTCATCTTTAGTGAAGAGGGTGGCTATATCATTTAATTTAGTAAGATGTGCCACAACAGTCTTAGATTCATAGCCATAGAAAGGATCAGATTCAACTAAAGTAATTATCTCAGGATCAACAGAGAAATCATAATCCTTATCAGTAACAAAGATAGGTGAAGTAGCATAAGCAAGATCATATTTCATTCTAGCATTCAGAGTTTTTTGTTTTAGCTTAGCTAATAATTTCTTAAGATCATTTCTATCATTGCAAGCAAGAAAGTCTCTAGCAATTTCTTTATCCATCACATAACCCTCGGGAACAACAGGCAATTCATATCTAGGGGGAGAATCTTCATCATCACTTTCATCACTATTATCAGTTTCAATAATTTCATTCTCTCTAGCCCTAGCAAGTTGTTCATCGAGAAATTCACCAAGTGGCACAGTAGTATCAAGCATAGAAGTAGTTTCATCATAAGTATCATGCATAGCAGAAGTGGCATCATCAATAACATGCGACATATCAGAATTAATAGCAAAAGCAGGTTTAGGTGTCGCAAGCTTACTCAAAACAGAAGGTGAATCAAGTGCAGAGCTAGATGGCAGTTCCTTACCTCCCCTTGTAATTGAGGGATAAATCTCGGTTCTTGGATCTTTCAAGTTATTCATAATGATAAGCAGATATAAATCCCAAGTGACTCAAAGAATAGAGCTATGCTCCCCGGCAATGGTGCCATAAAATAGTCTTGATAACCCACAAGTATAGGGGATCACAACAATTTTCGAGGGTAGAGTATTCAACCCAAATTTATTGATTCAACACAAGGGGAGCCAAAGAATATTCTCAAGTATTAGTAGCTGAGTTGTCAATTCAACCACACCTGGAAACTTAGTATCTGCAGCAAAGTGTTTAGTAGCAAAATAATATGATAGTAGTGGTAACGGTAGTAAAAGGTAACGGTAACAAAAGTAATATTTTTGGTGTTTCATAGTGATGATAACAATAGCAACGGAAAAGTAAATAAGCGAAGAACAATATATGGAAAGCTCGTAGGCAATGGATCGGTGATGGAGAATTATGCCGGATGCGGTTCATCATGTAACAGTCATAACATAGGGTGACACAGAACTAGCTCCAATTCATCAATGTAATGTAGGCATGTATTCCGAATATAGTCATACGTGCTTATGGAAAATAACTTGCATGACATCTTTTGTCCTACCCTCCCGTGGCAGCGGGGTCCTATTGGAAACTAAGGGATATTAAGTCCTCCTTTTAATAGAGTACCGGAACAAAGTATTAACACATAGTGAATACATGAACTCCTCAAACTACGGTCATCACCGGGAGTGGTCCCGACTATTGTCACTTCGGGGTTGCCGGATCATAACACATAATAGGTGACTATAGAATTGCAAGATAGGATCAAGAACTCTCATATATTGATGAAAACATAATAGGTTCAGATCTGAAATCATGGCACTCGGGCCCTAGTGACAAGCATTAAGCATAGCAAAGTCATAGCAACATCAATCTCAGAACATAGTGGATACTAGGGATCAAACCCTAACAAAACTAACTCGATTACATGATAAATCTCATCCAACCCAACACCGTCCAGCAAGCCTACGATGGAATTACTCACACGCGGCGGTGAGAATCATGGAATTGGTGGTGGAGGATGGTTGATGATGACGATGGCGACAGAGTCCCCTCTCTGGAGCCCCGAACGAACTCCGGATCAGCCCTCCTGAGAGAGTTTAGGGCTTGGTGACGGCTCCATATTGTAAAACGCGATGAATCCTTCTTCCTGGATTTTTTCTCCCCGAAAGTGAAATATGGAGTCAAGGTTGAGGTCGGTGGAGCGTCAGGGGGCCCACGAGGCAAGGGGCGCGCCCAAGGGGGTAGGGCGCGCCCCCCACCCTCGTGGACAGGTGGAGGCCCCCCTGACGTGGATCTTCCTTCCAGTATTTTTTATATATTCCAAAATAATTCTCCGTTGATTTTCAGGTCATTCCAAGAACTTTTATTTCTGCGCAAAAATAACACCATGGCAATTCTGCTGAAAACAGCCTCAGTCCGGGTAGTTCCATTCAAATCATGCAAGTTAGAGTCCAAAACAAGGGCAAAAGTGTTTGGAAAAGTAGATACGATGGAGACGTATCATATAGTGTGCTGAAATTTATTGTCACTTGTTACTATGGAAAACGATCCTTTGAGGGGTTTGTTCGGGGTATATTCACCTCGTCCGTAACCACAATTAATTACCCCTCAACCTACTGCACCTACTAAAAATATTGAATATTAAATTCCTTCGGGTATGATAGAACAACTGCTAGCTAATCCTTATGCAGGTGATGGAACCGAACATCCTGATATGCACTTGATATATGTAGAACAAATTTGTGGATTGTTTAAGCTTGCAGGTTTACCCGAAGATGAAGTTATGAGAATGGTTTTCCCTTTATCTTTGAAGGGAAAAGCATTGGCATGGTATAGGCTATGCAATGATATTGGATGTTGGAATTGGAATCGTTTGAAATTGGAGTTCCACCAAAAAAATTATCCTATGCTTCTAGTTCATCGTGATCGGAATTATATATATAATTTGTGGCCTCGTGAAGGAGAAAGTATCGCTCTAGCTTGGGGGAGGCTTAAGTCAATATTTTATTCATGCCCCAATCATGAGCTCTCAAGAGAAATTATTATCCAGAACTTTTATGCTCGGCTTTCTCGTAATGATCAAACCATGCTTGATACTTCTTGCGCTGGTTCTTTTATGAAGAAGACTATTGAATTTTGGTGGGATCTTTTGGAAAGAATTAAACGCAACTCTGAAGATTGGGAACTCGACGAAGTTAAAGAGTCAGGTATTAAACTTAATTATGATTGTGTTAAGTCTTTAATGGATACCGATGCTTTCAAAAGTTTAGCACTAAATATGGACTTAACTTTGAGATAGTAGCCTCCTTTTGTGAATCATTTGCTACTCATGTTGAACTCCCTAAAGAGAAGTGGTTTAAATATCACCCACCTATTAAAGAATAAATTAAAGAACTGGTACCAATTAAAGAAGAAACTATACTTTATAATGTTGATCCAGTTGTTTCTTCTGCTTACATTGATAAACCACCTTTCCCTATTAGGATAAAGGAACATGCTAAAGTTTCAACTGTGGTTAACAAAAGCTATACTAGAACACCTAAACCTGATGAAGAAATTAAAGTAGAACCTAGTATTTCTATGGTTAAAGATCTCTTGGAAGAAGATATGGATGGGCATGTTATTTACTTCTGTGAAGAAGCTGCTAGAATTGCCAAACCTGATAAGAAGGATAAACATAGACCTGTTGTTGGCATGCCTGTCAGCTCAGTTAAAATAGGGGATCGATGTTATCATGGTTTATGTGACATAGGTGCTAGTGTGAGTGTTATTCCTTATACCTTATATCAAGAAATTATGAATCACATAGCACCCGCAGAGATAGAAGAAATAGATGTTACTATTAAACTTTCTAATAGAGACACTATATCACCAATTGGGATTGTTAGAGATGTTGAAGTCCTGTGTGGGAAAACAAAATACCCTACTGATTTTCTTGTTCTTGGTTCCCCACAAGATGACTTTTGTCCCATTATATTTGGTAGACCTTTCTTGAACACCGTTAATACTAAGATAAATTGCAAGAAACAAACTGCCGGTGTTAGTTTTGGTGATGAGTCTCATGAGTTTAATTTTTCCAAGATTAGTAGAAATCTTCATGAAAAATAATTGCCTAGTAAGGATGAATTAATTGGTCTTGCTTCTATTGCTGTACCACCTACTGATCCTTTAGAACAGTATTTGCTAGATAATGAAAATGATTTACATATGCATGAAAGAAATGAAATAGATAAAATTTTCTTTGAACAACGTCCTCTACTTAAACACAATTTGCCTATTGAAACTCTAGGAGGTCCTCCTCCACCTAAAAGTGATCCTGTGTTTGAATTAAAACAATTGCTAGACACTTTGAAATGTGCTTATCTTGATGAAAAGAAGATATATCCTGTTATTATTAGTGCTAACCTTTCAGAACATGAAGAAGAAAGATTATTGAAAGTTCTAAGGAAGCACCGAGCTGCTATTGGATATACTCTTGAAGATTTAAAGGGCATTATTCCCACTCTATGTTAGCACAAAATTAATATGGAACCTGGTGCTAAACCCGTTGTTGATCACCAACGTCGGTTAAATTTGAAGATGAAAGAAGTGGTAAGAACGGAAATACTAAAACTTCTGGAAGCAGGTATAATCTATCCTATAGCTGATAGTAGATGGGTAAGTCCTATTCATAGTGTTCCTAAGAAGGGAGGTATAATTGTTGTTCCTAGTGATAAGAATGAACTTATTCCTCAAAGAATTGTTACAGGTTATAGAATGGTAATAGATTTTAGAAAATTAAACAAAGCAACTAGAAAAGATCATTACCCTTGCCTTTTATTGATCAAATTCTTGAAATATTATCTAAGTACACACACTTTTGCTTCCTTCATGGATATTCTGGATTTTCACAAATACCTGTTTCTCAACCTGATCAAGGAAAGACCACTTTTACTTGTCCCTTTGGAACCTATGCTTATAGACGTATGCCTTTTGGTTTATGTAATGCACCTGCTACCTTTCAAAGATGTATGACTGCTATATTCTCTGACTTTTGTGAAAAGATTGTTGAGGTTTTCATGGATGACTTTTCTGTTTATAGGAAGTCTTTTGATGTTTGTTTAAGCAATCTTGATCGAGTTTTGTAGAGATGTGAACAAACAAATCTTGTCTTGAATTGGGAGAAGTGCCACTTTATGGTTAATGAAGGCATTGTCTTGGGTCATAAAATTTCCGAAAGAGGCATTGAAGTGGACCAAGCTAAGGTTGATGCAATTGAGAAAATGCCATGTCCTAAAGATATAAAAGGTATTCGTAGTTTCTTAGGTCATGCTGGTTTCTATAGGAGATTTATCAAAGACTTTTCAAAATTTTCTAGGCCTCTTACTAGTCTCTTGCAAAAGGATGTTCCTTTTGTTTTTGATGATGATTGTTTAGAAGCCTTTGAAACACTTAAGAAAGCTTTAATTTCTGCACCTATTATTCAACCACCTGATTGGAACTTGCCTTTTGAAATTATGTGTGATGCTAGTGATTATGTTGTTGGTGTTGTTCTAGGACAAAGAATTGATAAGAAACTGAATGTTATTCATTATGCTAGTAAAACTCTAGACAGTTCTCAAAGAAATTATGCTACTACTGAAAAAGAATTCTTAGCAGTGGTATTTTCTTGTGATAAGTTTAGACCTTATATTGTTGATTCCAAAGTAACTGTTCACATAGACCATGCTGCTATTAAATATCTTATGGAAAAGAAAGATGCTAAACCTAGACTTATTCGGTGGGTTCTCTTGTTACAAGAATTTGATTTACATATCATTGGAAGAAAAGGAGCTGATAACCCAGTAGCTGACAATTTGTCTAGGCTTGAAAATGTGCTTGATGACCCACTACCTATTGATGATAGTTTTCCTAATGAGCAGTTAGCTGCAATAAATGTTGCTCACAATACTCCTTCGTATGTTGACTATGCTAATTACATTGTTGCTAAATATTTACCACCTAGCTTTACATATCAAAAAAAGGAAAAAATTATTCTATGATTTAAGACATTACTTTTGGGATGACCCACATCTTTATAAAGAAGGAGTAGATGGTATTATTAGACGTTGTGTACCTGAGCATGAACAGGGACAAATCCTACAGAAATGTCACTCCAAAGCTTATGGAGGGCATCATGCTGGAGATAGAACTGCTCACAAGGTATTGCAATCTGGATTTTATTGGCCTACTCTCTTCAAGGATGCTCGTAAGTTCATCTTATCTTGTGATGAATGCCAAAGAATAGGTAATATCGGTAAGAGTCAAGAAATGCCTATGAATTATTCACTTGCTATTGAACCATTTGATGTTTGGGGATTTGATTACATGGGACCTTTTCCTTCCTCTAATGGGTATACACATATTTTGGTTGTTGTTGTTATGTTATTAAATGGGTAGAAGCTATTCCAACCAGTAGTGTTGATCACAACACCTCTATTAAAGTGCTTAAGGAAGTTATTTTCCCAAGGTTTGGAGTCCCTAGATATTTAATGACTAATGGTGGTTCACACATTATTCATGGTGCTTTCCATATAATGCTTGCCAAGTATGATGTTAACCATAGAATTGCATCACCATATCATCCTCAGTCTAGTGGTCAACTTGAACTTAGCAATAGAGAAATAAAATTAATTTTGCATAAGACTGTCAATAGGTCCAGGAAGAATTGGTCTAAGAAATTAGATGATGCACTTTGGGCTTATAGAACAGCATATAAAAATCCTATGGGTATGTCTCCTTATAAAATGGTTTATGGAAAAGCTTGTCATTTGCCTCTTGAGTTAGAACATAAAGCATTTTGGGCAATCAAAGAACTCAATTATGACTTCAAACTTGCTGGTGAAAAGAGGCTATTTGATATTAGCTCTCTAGATTAATGGAGAATTCAAGCTTATTGAAAGGGAATTTCCCTACTTTATGTTTTGGATGATGATGACAACCCTTTGTGGTCCAATCGTGTGCTATATGTTTCAGGTTCTCGATGCTTAGGCTTACATCGGATTGCTATTGCCTCTCGTAGGAAAAGATCGAAGACGTGTCCTCTACGCTTTTATTATCTTTGGTCGTAGAGTACCTGTACTATCAAGAGGGAATCCTCATTAGGAAGCTCTGGGGGAATCAGTTCACGTACACTTTCATCACCCCTCCTTTGTCTTCCTCAGTTGTGAGAGAGAGAGTTCCCCCTATCTTTCCTTCGTGTTTCTGCTCTTCCCAGCGGTTGTAACGCTCCCTGGAGCGGTTGTACCGCTGGACCTTGACGCTCTCCAGCTTTGACCGAGCGGTTGTACCGCTGCCTTCGGGCGGTGGTACCGCCACCTTGCTCAACAAAGGCTAGGGCGGTGGTTCCAGCCATGCACCGCTCAAGTACCGCTCAAGGTTCTGTTTTGATGCGGTTCTCGGGCGGTGGTGGCCCGGTTGATCCGGTCGATCCTCGATGACCGATACCACCGGTGGTCTGAGCGGTTCTTCCGCTCAGAACTTCGCCGTCCAAGAGCTCAAGGCCATGTGGTTGTTCCGGTCTTGCACCGCTCAAGTACCGGTCTCGTCTCTGTTTCGAGGCGGTAGTTGTGTGGTGGCTGGGCGGTTGGTCCGGTCATTCTCTTAACCGGTACCACCGCCTAGTGGCCCGGTTGTACCGCCTGGTAGGGTTCTGCAGCTACACCATGAGTCTTGTACCGCTGCGGGGCTGAAAACGCAGCAACGGCTGGATTTTTAGGGTTGGTATTTAGGAGAGCTTCTCCCACCTACCACTCTCACCTCTTACCTCTCTCACTCCACCATTAATGCACTTCGAGCTCTCTTGCCCGATCTCTCTCTCTAGCCACTCAAACTTGTTGATTTGCTAGGGATTGAAGGAGGAGACCTAGATCTACACTTCCACCAAAGGATATTTGCTTCCCCCATACTTTCTTGTGTGGATTTTGTTACTCTTGGGTGTTTGAGCACCCTAGATGGTTGAGGTCACCTCGGAGCCATATTCCATTGTGGTGAAGCTTCATGGTTTTGTTGGGAGCCTCCAATTAAGTTGTGGAGAGAGCCCCAACCTTGTTTGTAAAGGTTCAGTCGCCACCTTCAAGGGCACCAATAGTGGAATCATGGCATCTCGCATTGTGTGAGGGCGTGAGGAGAATACGGTGGCCCTAGTGGCTTCTTGGGCAGCATTGTGCCTCCACGCCGCTCCAACGGAGACGTACTTCCTCTCAAAGGGAAGGAACTTCGGCAACACATCCTTGTCTCCACCGTCTCCACTCTTGGTTATCTCGTGCCTTTATTTGAGCAAGCTTATTTGTTTCATTTCTCTTGCTTGCTTGTGTTCCTATCCTTGTTGCATCATATAGGTTGCTCACCTAGTTGCATATCTAGACAACCTACTTTGATGCAAAGTTTAAATTGTTAAAGAAAAGCTAAAAATTGTTAGTTGACTATACACCCCCCCCCCTCTAGTCAACCATATCGATCCTTTCAATTGGTATCAGAGCCTCGTCTCTTTATTAAGGACTTTACCGTCCAAAGAGTATGGTTGATACCGTAGACGGTGTGGAGGAACACTCCGGTGTGAATCCGACCTCGTCTATGGGCGATGGGGGAACCTCGATCTCTCATGAGGAGTTCAATGTGGCCTTGGAGACATTGAAAACCTCCATGACGACCGAAGTTGAAAGCATGTTTACTAAATTTCTTGAGGGGCTTAAACTATCCACCGCACTGTTGAAAGTGGGTGACCCCGCTGACAAGGTGATGGATGCTATCCCCGACAAGGGGGAAGCTAGTAGTGAAAAGGCTCCTTCTTCTAGTGGTAAGAATGGCACCGACATCTTTGCCCATGTGGAACCACCACTTGTTTATGGTGGACCGGTTCCTTCCACTCATTTGAATCATGTCGGTCCTCCCCCTAAGATTGTGAAAAATGAGGACTTTGATTCTTGGGTTTACCGCTTTAAACGTCATTTAAATCGTGTGAACACTAACCTTTGGAGAATCATTGAAGAAGGTTTCTATCCGCATGATCCAAGAAACTTCACTCCTCGAGAAGCCGCGGACAATCAATTCAATGAGAATGCTCTCTTCATCATTCAAGATGCAATTCCACCTGAAGACCTACCTCATCTTCGTCCCTTCGCCTTAGCCAAAGATGCATGGCATTGTGTTGTCTCTCTCTACCGGGGAAGCGCAAGCATTCAACGCTCCAACTATGAAGTGGTACAAGATGAGGCCGATGAGTTTGCAATGAAAGAAGATGAAGAACCTCGTGAGCTTTATCGGAGAGTGACCAAACTCGTGGTCTCACTACGAGATCACGGGAGCAAGGACACGGATGACAATTGGATCAAGCGCAAATTCCTCAAGGCAATGATGCCCTATCACAAGGCCATGTCCTCCGTCATTCGTCAAAGACCGGACTTCCACACTTTGACCTCAAGCGAAGTGTTGGATGAGTTTGTGGCCATGAACATTTTGGACAAGACCGCTGACAATGCGGTGCTTCATTCTCAAAGGGCAAAGAGGCCTAACCTTGCATTGAAGGCCAAGCTCACCGTTGAAGAAGAATAAGAGGAAGAAGAGGAGAGCAACCCCGAAGATACGAAGTATGCATATCATGAACACATGGCACTTGCTTCAAGGCAATTTTGGAGCAACAAAAACTCGAGGCCAAACTTTAGCAAAAACAACTCAAGTGGCACGAAGGGAAAGCAACGTGTAAGGACTTGCTACAATTGCGGCAACGTGAGTCATTTTGTTGCGGAATGCCCGTATGAGAAGAGGGAAGACAATGGTGGCAAGCTCATCTGAAAGGACAAGGCCAAGTCGTTCCCCAACAAGAGCAACTTCACCAAGAAGACGCGTCCCAGGGCATTGGTGGTGCAAGAAGAGTACAATGAGGATGATGACGATGATGAAAGTGATGAGTCGGTTGCCATGGCCTCCGTTGCCATTGCGACGACTCCACGGGTGTCTCTCTTCGACTCACCCAATGAGAGCATCACCGCCAAGTGCCTCATGGCTAAAGCCACCAACAAGGTAACCCCCAACATCAAAACTACCATCATTAATCATCCTTCTTCAACGGATTGCATTGGTGAACATGAGGGAACTAATGTGGAGGAGAATGAGTTTGAGACCTTTATGGGTAAACTCAAGGGCAAGTCCAAGAAGCACTTTGTTGCTCTCTTGGAACAACTTGGTGAAGCCAATGACATGATCGATGCTCACGAAGATACCATCTCTAAGATGGAAGGGCATAGTCGTGACTATGCCGATGAGATTTCAGATCTTTCCAATGCTCTTGAGGAAGAGCGTGGTCTACGTTTGGCTCTTGAGGAGTCACACAACGAAGATCATGCTAAATTAAAGAAAGATCGTGATCATGCTCTTGTTGTTTCTCGTGTGCTAAATTCCGAGAAGGCCAAGCTTGGGTTGGTCTTGTTAGACTCAAAGAGGAGTTTGATATACTTGACAAGGCCCACAAGGCCTTGAAGGGTATTCATGCTAGTCTCAAGGAGTCTCATGATCAACTCCAAGTGAAGCTAACTAAGGAGAAAGCCACATTTCCTCATATGGTTTTAATTGACAATGCAAATGCTACTAACCCGTGTTGTGAGCATATACATCTTGTTGAGGAAAATGCTAAGTTGAAGGAGCAGCTTGAGAAAGGCCTTGTGTCATGCATACAAGGTGAAAAGAACCTCAACGACCTTTTGAGTAGTCAAAAGGAAGTCGTGGCCAAGGAAGGGGTTGGGTACGTGCCCGACTCCAAGAACAAGAAGAAGAATGACAAGACCAAATGACCTCCTCCTCTCATGCAAACCTTTGTGAAGGAGGGAGAGAGTGTGTCCGAGGAGAAGAAGAAGAACATTGCAAAGGGAGGAAATGTCAAGAAGGGCAATGCCACCCCTCCCAACAAAGCCAGTGATTTTAATCCTTCTTATGTGTTATGCCGTGCTAGTGATGGGCATGTTTATGCCAAATTTGTTGGTTCTCTTCATGAATACATTGAATGGTCTATTTGGGTTCCAAAGACCCTTGTTACTAACATCAAAGGACCCATTACAAAATGGGTACCTAAAACCAAGCATTTATCTCTTGTAGGTGTTTGCTTCCGGTGGGGGATCATGGTTGCTCGATAGCGGAGCTACAAATCATATGACCGGAAGCAAGGACTTGGTGGTGGACGTGCTCAAGGTTCCATCTATGCCCACCAATGTCGAGTGGGGTGACGCCTCATCTTCTAAGGTATTGGGACTTGGAAAGGTGGTCATCTCTCATGATCTCACGATCGAGAAGGTCATGCTTGTTGAGTCCCTTGCATACAATTTACTTTCGGTTCGTCAACTTGCAATCATGGGCTTTGCCACTTTCTTTGATATCGATACCGTGGCCCTCTTGTGGAGCAAGACTCTTAAAGTAGCCTTTGTTGGGCATGTCGAGAACGGTCTATATGTGATTAACTTTTCGGAGCGACCCACTAAGACCGCGACGTGCCTAATGGCTAAAGTTGATGTGGAATGGCTTTGGCATCACCGTTTAGCCCATGTCAATATGAGATCTTTGCAAAGTCTCCTCAAGGGGGGCCATGTCCGTGGACTAACGAATGTTAGTTTTGCTAAAGATCGTGCTTGCAGTGCCTGTATCGAAGGAAAGCTACATGAGAAGGCTCACCCTCCCACGACTATCATTTATTCAAAGAGGCCTTTGGAGCTCCTTCACATGGATCTCTTTGGGCCTCCATCCTTCGATAGTCTTGGAGGTAGGAAGTATTGCTTGGTGATTGTGGATGACTACTCAAGGTACACGTGGGTGTATTTCTTCAAGAGGAAGGGCGAGACCCAACAAACTGTCATTGACTTTGCAAATGAAGAACAACGTCAACACAATGCAAAGATATTGACAATAAGAAGTGACAACGGCACCGAGTTCAAGAACTACACCTTGGATGAGTTTCTTAGTGATGAGGGAATCAAGCATCAATATTCCGCACCCTACACCCCTCAACAAAACGGTGTTGCGGAGAGGAAGAACCGAACGTTGATGGATGAGGCAAGGACCATGATGGCGGAGTTCAAGTCTCCGTACAACTTTTGGGCCGAAGCCATCAACACCGCGTGTCATGCATCCAATCGGCTCTACCTCCACAAGGGCTTGAACAAGACTCCATATGAGATACTCACCGGTAACAAGCCCAACCTCAAGTACTTCCGGGTATTCGGGTGTAAGTGTTTCATTCTCAAGAAAGGTGTCTGGTTGTCTAAATTTGAGGCTAGAGCTTATGAGGGCATATTTGTCGGTTATGCTACAAACTCTCATGCTTACCGTGTCCTCAATAAATCCACGGGACTTATTGAGGAGACGTGTAACGTGGAGTTTGATGAGAATAATGGCTCCCAAGTGGAGCAAAGTGGCACTTGTGATGTAGGTGATGAAATTCCTCCCCAAGCCATAAGAAGAATGGGTGTTGGCTTTATCCTACCCATTGAGGTACCCCTTGTGGCCGAAGGAGAAG
Organism: Triticum urartu; assembly: GCF_056163025.1. NCBI lineage: Eukaryota > Viridiplantae > Streptophyta > Magnoliopsida > Poales > Poaceae > Triticum > Triticum urartu. Next base: position 434,087,819 of record NC_141873.1, read on the forward strand.
GACCAAGCTCCACTCAAGTGGAGCCATCACCAACCCAAGGCCCACACACTTCCGAAGAACAAAGTGAAGGCCATCAACCTCATGAACAAGACCAAGGGCAAGATCATACTCAAGACGGTGTTGACACACCAAGTGATTCCCAAGGTCAAGTTCTCTCCCCCGAGCAAGTTCAAGATCAAGAACAAGTTCATGACATCGCTCAAGATGATCAAGTAACCGCTCCTCACCTCACCACCGAGGAGGAATTAGAGCGTCGTGCCGCCAAGATTGCATCCAAGCTCTCCACCAAGGATCATCTCATGACGAATGTGCTTGGAAGCTTAAGAAAGGGGGTAAGCACCCGCAGACAATTAGAAAATTATTGTGAGCATCACGCGTTTGTCTCTTGTGTGGAACCCCACAAGGTCTATGAGGCGCTAGAAGATCCGAATTGGCTCAATGCCATGCATGAAGAACTCAACAACTTCGAGCGCAACAAAGTGTGGAGATTGGTGCCAAGGCCAACGGGGAACCACAATGTCATTGGAAGCAAGTGGATATTCAAGAACAAGCAAGATGCCCATGGGATTATCATTCGCAACAAAGCTCATTTGGTAGCACAAGGCTACTCCCAAGTCGAGGGTATCGACTACGGTGAAACCTTTGCTCCCATTGCTCGTCTTGAATCCATTCGCATGTTGATTGCATGTGCTTCTCATCATAAATTTAAGTTACAATAAGTGGATGTGAAGAGTGCTTTTCTTAATGGTCCTATTAATGAATTGGTTTACGTCAAGCAACCCCCGGGTTCGAGGATCCCTACCTTCCCGATCATGTGTATCAACTCGATAAGGCACTCTATGGCCTTAAACAAGCCCCACGTGCGTGGTATGACCACCTTACCGAGTTGTTACAGGATCATGGTTTTGAAGTTGGGCTAATCGACCCCACTCTTTTTACTAAGAAGGTCAAAGGGGAGTTGTTTGTGTGCCAATTATATGTTGATGACATTATCTTTGGTTCTCCTAACAAGGCTTTTAATGAGGAATTTGCTGCTCTCATGACCTCAAAGTTCGAGATGTCCTCCATGGGAGAGTTGAAGTTCTTTCTAGGGTTCGAAGTGAAGCAAAGAAGAGAAGGAACCTTCATCAATCAATCCAAATACACTCAAGACATGCTCAAGAGATTCAAACTAAGTGACGTCAAGCCGGCTTCCACTCCAATGCCCACCAAGTGCCAACTTGACTTAGATCCCAATGGTAAAGTGGTGGATCAAAAGGTATATCGCTCCATGATTGGTTCCTTGCTTTACCTTTGTGCATCTAGACCGGATATCATGTTGAGTGTGGGAATTTGTGCACGGTTTCAAGCCGCACCTAAGGAAAGTCACTATGTGGTGGTCAAACGAATCTTTCGATATTTGGCTCATACCCCAAACTTTGGCTTATGGTATCCAAGAGGATCAAACTTCAAGCTTGTAGGGTACTCGGATTCCGATTGGGCGGGAGACAAAGTGGATAGGAAGTCCACTTCCGGAGGGTGCCAATTCCTTGGTTGCTCTTTGGTAAGTTGGTCTTCCAAAAAGCAAAGTTCTGTGTCTCTCTCGTCCATCGAGGCGGAGTATGTTGCAGCCGGGAGTTGTTGTGCACAACTCTTATGGATGAGGCAAACTTTAAAGGATTACGGTGTCATTTGTGACAAAGTGCCTCTTTGGTGTGATAATGAAAGTGCCATCAAGATCTCTCTCAACCCGGTGCAACACTTCAAGACGAAGCATATTGAGATTCGGTATCACTTCATCCGGGATCACATTAGGCGAGGAGAGATCGATCTCAACTATGTCAACACTCATGATAACCTTACAGATATCTTCATGAAGCCCTTGGATGAAGCAAGATTTCGTGAGTTAAGGCATGAGCTAAATATCATTGATTCGAGCAATGTTGCTTGAACTCTTGCACACTCCACCGTACTCAACATGTTGTCTTGTTTAGATGTAGGCATGAACATAGGGGGAGTGATGTTCTCTCAATGAACTCTCCCTCCCCCCATTATGCATAAATTGATCGAGTCTTTCACATTAGCCATGTTTGATGGTACTTGTGCTTCAAAGACGAGTTTTGGTCATGGACCCAAGGATAATTCTTCGCGGTGCCATACCAATTGACTCAAACATAGGTGGCCTCAGCCACCGTCCTCTCTTCGGGAGGTTGGAGTTAGCCTTATTGTTCTCGTGTTGTTTTCTCTCGTTCTTTCTTTGCTCTTTGTGTTGGGTTCTCCTAGGGTGTTGCTTCTCTCCTGTTTTGTGCTCTTTCTTCCTCCCTTCGGATTGCACTCATTTGATCTTGGCTTGGGCATAGGTGGTCGGGCTGTACAACCGGTATCACGGGCGGTTCTACTGCTGGTACCGGGTTGTGCCGTCCCAATGGGTCTCCGTTCGGTGCTTGGGCGGTTCCACCGCCCAAACCCACGGTAACCTACGTCCGGTACTACCGGTTGACGCCGAGCGGTACTACCGCTGCCTCCCAGGCACCGGAAGTATTGCCTCCAACCACCGGTCTGTACCAGACGAGCGGTACAACCGCTCCCCAAAGCGGTACTACCGGGGCATGTCTACGGGCCTATATATACTCGACGGGGCTGAAGGGTTGTCTTTTTTTCCCTTCGTCCTCATTCCTCTTCTCTTTGCCCTAGCCGCCGGCCATCTCTACCCCTGCCCCGGAGTGCGTCTCGCGCTTCGGATCCTTGGCTCTCCATGGATTCTCTCTGTGGAGGCCTCCCGATCTCTTCCCATGGATGGTGGTAATGCCTCATGTCCTTTGCTCCTAGATCTTTCTAGGGTTCTTCCTTTGTCTAGGGCATTACTTAACTTTCTGCGATTAGTGTTTGAACTATGTGGTAGAAGAGATCTTTGTTTGCCTCCTGTCTTGTTTGCAGCACTTAGAATTCGGAATATTACTTGTGTGATTCGTATGCCTCGGTTAGATCTATCTTCCCTGGTAGTGCCACTGTCAGCGGTTCTACCGCCCCTACGGGCGGTACAACCGCTGGAGCGGTACTACCGGCGGAAGATCCGGTACAACCGGAGTATATCAACCACAAAGCACTGTTCTATCTTCTCTATTGTTGCAACTTGTTCCTTTTCTTCTAGTGGGTGCAATCCTCTCATCCTTGTTGGGTTTTGTGTGTTCTTTTCGTGTGTGTGTTCAGGTGGCTCTAGTTCTCGCTCTGCTCCTTGCAAGACCAAGAAGAGGGCACGAAGGACCTTGCGCCCGGTTGTGTCTGATGATGAAGAAGAAGTTGTGATTCCCACCAAGCCCACTCGCCGTGAAAAGTCTGCAACTGCTAAGCAACGTGTGTTTATGCCGTTGCATCATTGGAAAGCCAAGGATTGGGAAGCCTTCCAATCAAAGAATCCATATGGGGTTCCCATTGCTCCCCATTGGACCACCGTTCAGTTCCGGAATGAAATGCAAGTGCGAATTGTTCATGAACTCTTTGAGCACAACAATAACCGGTATGCCAAGCAGTGGACAATTGATCTTGACCATTGGAGGAACAACTTGGAGTATTTTGGTGAGGCGCTGGCTCTCTGCGAGGAGTTTGATCTTGTCAAGCTCATGTCAGTCAACTATGACTTTGATGTTCAACTCATCCATCAGTTCTATGCCACGGTTCATTTTGGGGAAGATGACTCACGCACTCTCACTTTCATGTGTCGTGATGAACTGTTTCAAGTTCCCTGGAGGGCATTCTGCAATGCTATTGGGTACGAGGATACCGGTCTGGAAGGAAGGGGTGGCATTCGTCCTCATGACCTTCCTGAATCCATGCCTAAGGAGAAGCTTGCCCCTCTGTACATTCGGGGTCGTGGGATTATTGGAGAATCCAAGGATTTGGAGAAAGTCTATGACATCATGCACCGAGTGTTCCGCAATGTGCTCTTGCCCAAGGTGGGCAATCAAGATGAGATTCATGGTTATCTGGTTGATTTGATGGTGGCTATGAAGACCATGGTGGGGACAGGGGCAACGTTTGATGTGTCCAATTGGCTGTGGCATGAGATGTACAACATGGTAATCTACCATAAAGTCCCAATCTATGCTCCGTTTGTCATGTGCTTTCTGAACTCTGTGTGGGCTGTTCGTCGTCCTGGAGAGCTCCTCACTTCTCCAGACAACCTCACTGTTCATGAGGTCAAGCTCCTTAAGAAGAAGAAGCATGCCGAGCCTCGCTTCCCTGCAAATGCTCCTGAGGATGTCTATGCTACTTCTGACGATGAGGACTTTGAGATGGAGCCAGGGGCCAAGCCCTCATGGGTGGCCAAGCTCACTGCCAAGGTGAAGAAGACCTTTTGTCTCCAGACTGACATCCAGAAGAGGATGTATGAGGCACATGTCAATGAGAAGCTTGCACGGCGTCGCCAAATTGCTATGATGAAGCACCTCAACATGCCGATTCAAAGTGGCTCTGAGAAGAGCATCACCCCGAAGGATCGTTGGATATCTACCCATAGCACTTGGACTGATGATGAAGCCCCTCCCTAGCCATCCTCCTCATTTGCAGCAATTGCCAATGCCATGGAACAATCCGATCACGACGACGATGACGACTTTGATGATGAGGATCCAGATGCGACCGAGGAGTCAGAGGAGGACGCCTGAGCTTTGGGACGCTAGCTTCGCTCTTTTCCTTTTTGGTGTCTTGATGCCAAAGGGGGAGAGGGTTCTATAGGTCTCGGGGATTTGCATGGTTTATTTTTTTTCTCTTTTTCTCGTGTTTAGTGTTGGTATTTGTTCGTGGACTTGTTTCGTTCCTTGCTGTGTGTGAGACTTATGTTACTCCTTTTACCTTTCCGTTCATCGGTCATTATCGTTATTATTGCACTCTAAGTATTATATTGTCTCTCCTCTTTGTGCTCAGAGTGGTGAGTCTATAAAATCTAGGGGGAGTCTAGTCCTGAAAGTGTGCCCATGCTTTCTAACAGCTAGTTCCTATTGGGGCACACATTCAGGGGGAGTTCCGTCTAGATTTCATTGACTTATCTCTTGCAAATCGTGTTGTTGTCATCATCCACCAAAAAGGGGGAGATTGAAAGGGCATTTCCCTACTTTATGTTTTGGATGATGATGACAACCCTTTGTGGTCTAATCGTGTGCTATATGTTTCAGGTTCTCGATGCTTAGGCTTACATCGGATTGCTATTGCCTCTCGTAGGAAAAGATCGAAGACGTGTCCTCTACGCTTTTATTATCTTTGATCGTAGAGTACCTGTACTATCAAGAGGGAATCCTCATTAGGAAGCTCTGGGGGAATTAGTTCACGTACACTTTCCTCACCCCTCCTTTGTCTTCCTCAGTTGTGAGAGTGAAAGTGCACCTATCCCTAGGTGGTTTTGGTAATTCATAACAACATATAGCTCATTGAGCTAATGCTATTCCAAGATGATCATTTCAGGAAAGCTCAATGATTGGCATGGCATGGATGGTGAAAGTGGAACCCTCAAAATGCTAAGGACAAAGGATTGGCTCTAGCTCATATGCTCAAGACTCTTCATTTTACATTTTAGTGGTCCAAGATCACATTGAGTCCATAGGAAAAGCCAATACTATCAAGGAGGGATGAGGTGTTGCTTAATGAGCCTCTTGCTTCATGTGCTTAATGATATGCTCCAAAATCCTCAGCTACTTTCCCATATCCACATTTGACCTAAACCCAAAGCCAAACTCGGCCCTACCGATTCTTTCAACCCGGCGCCACCGAGTTTCACTTGTCATAGCCATTGCCAAACCCTAAGCAAATCGGTTCTACCGATAGGGATCTCGGTCTCACCGAGATGGGATTGCAATTTCTCTGTTTCCTTTTCGTAACTTTTCGGTCTCACCGAAAGAGCGGATCGGTCCCACCGAGGTTGCAATGTAAACTCACTGTTTCCTTTTCGTAACATTTCGGTCTCACCGAGAAGAGCGAATCGGTCCCACCGAGTTTGCCTGACCAACCCTCTGGTTAGCTTGTTACCAAATCGGTCTCACCGAGTTTGTGTAATCGGTCTCACCGAGATTACGTTATGCCCTAACCCTAACCATATCGGTCCTACCGAGTTGCATGTCAGTCCCACCGAAAATCTCTAACGGTCACTAGGTTTACTATTTCGGTCCGACCAAGTTTGTTGATTCGGTCCCACCAAGATTGGTAAATTGTGTGTAATGGTTGGATTTTGTGTGGAGGCTATATATACCCCTCCACCTCCTCTTCACTCATGGAGAGAGCCATCAGAACACATCTACACTTCCAACTCATATGTTCTGAGAGAGAACCACCTACTCATGTGTTGAGGCCAAGATATTCCATTCCTACCACATGAATCTTGATCTCTAGCCTTCCCCAAGTTGCTTTCCACTCAAATCTTCTTTCCACCAAATCCAAATCCTGTGAGAGAGAGTTGAGTGTTGGGGAGACTATCATTTGAAGCACAAGAGCAAGGAGTTCATCATCAACACACCATTTGTTACTTCTTGGAGAGTGGTGTCTCCTAGATTGGCTAGGTGTCACTTGGGAGCCTCCGACAAGATTGTGGAGTTGAACCAAGGAGTTTGTAAGGGCAAGGAGATCGCCTACTTCATGAAGATCTACCGCTAGTGAGGCAAGTCCTTCGTGGGCGATGGCCATGGTGGGATAGACAAGGTTGCTTCTTCATGGACCCTTCGTGGGTGGAGCCCTTCGTGGACTCACGCAACCGTTACCCTTCGTGGGTTGAAGTCTCCATCAACGTGGATGTAGGATAGCACCACCGATCCGAACCACGGGAAAAACATCCGTGTCTCCAGTTGCGTTTGAATTCTCCAAACCCTTCCCTTTACATTCTTGCAAGTTGCATGCTTTACTTTCCGCTGCCAATATACTCTTTGCATGCTTGCTTGAATTGTGTGATGATTGCTTGACTTGTCCTAAAATAGCTAAAATCTGCCAAGAACTAAAATTGGGAAAAGGTTAAGTTTTTATTTGGTCAAGTAGTCTAATCACCCCCTCTAGACATACTTTCGATCCTACAAGTGGTATCAGAGCTTTGGTCTCCATTTGCTTTGATTTCCATAGCTTTTGGTGGTCATAGCCTTGGTTTCACAACCTAGGAGAGTATGGCGTCTAGTGAGGGAGATTATCACCATAGAGGTCCTTACTTTGATGGTACTAATTTTGCTAGTTGGAAGCATAAAATGAAAATGCATATTCTTGGACATAACCCCGCCGTTTGGGCTATTGTGTGTGTTGGTTTGCAAGGTGACTTATTTGATGGGAGAGAACCAAACCGTGAAGCTACCGCGGATGAGTTGAAGATGTTGCAATACAATGCTCAAGCTTGTGATATTCTCTTCAACGGATTGTGCCCCGAAGAATTCAACAAAATCAGCCGTCTTGAGAATGCAAAGGAAATTTGGGACACTTTGATTGATATGCACGAAGGTACCGACTCCGTCAAGGAATCCAAATTGGATGTGCTTCAAAGTCAACTTGACAAGTTCAAAATGAAGGATGGTGAAGGTGTCGCTGAAATGTACTCTAGGCTTGCTCTCATCACAAATGAGATTGCCGGCTTAGGGAGTGAAGAGATGACCGATAGATTCATCATCAAGAAGATTCTAAGAGCCTTGGATGGAAAATATGATACCGTGTGCACATTGATCCAAATGATGCCCAATTACAAAGATCTCAAGCCAACAGAGGTAATTGGAAGAATTGTTGCTCATGAGATGTCACTTAAGGATAAAGAGGAACTTCACAACAAATCAAGTGGTGCCTACAAAGCCTCATGTGAAGCCCCTACATCATCAAGTGAGAAACAAAACTTCAATGAAGAATTGAGCTTAATGGTGAAAAATTTCAACAAGTTCTACAAGAGTAGAAGCAAAGATAGAAGCTCCAAGTCAAGGTCCTACAATGACAAAAGATCTTCCAGTCGAGAGCGAAACTTCTACAATTGTGGAAGACCCGAACACTATTCCAATGAGTGTACAGCTCCCTACAAGAGAATAGAAGACTCTCCAAAAAGAAGAAGCAAAAGAGAAGAATCACCACCAAGAGAGAGAAGGAGTAGAGATGATCGTTATGAATGAAGACACTCACGGAGAAGCAAGGATTCGGAAAGGAAGGAAAAATCATCAAGGAGCTACACAAAACGAAGACATCAAGCTCATGTTGGTGAATGGGTATCCGGCTCCGACTCCGACAACCACTCCGAGAGAAGTTATCACTCTGATTCCGAATATACTCAAGATGAAGGTGTTGCCGGTCTAGCACTTGTGTCAACCAACTCCTACGACATATTTGACTCACCAAATGAAGGAATTGGAAGATGCTTCATGGCCAAAGGTCCTAAGGTAACACACCCCGAGTATGTTGATTTTAATAGTGATGATGATTTAATTGTTGACAACTCTAGTGATGAATACTATGATGAAACGTCAATTAATCATGCTAATCAAGATAAAACGAATGACAATGATAAGGAGAAGATTGAGGCTCTAACTAAAGAACTAAACACTCTTAAGTTAGCTCATGAAACTATCTTCGAAGATCATCAAGAACTTTTAAGAGCTCATGAGAAGTTACGCTTTGAAAAGCTCAATCTTGAGCAAGAGCATGAGTTTTTAAAGGCAATCAATGATGATCTCCGCAAGAAAAGTTCTTCTTACATTGCCAAGCGTTTACTCTTATCCACTTACATGCCTCAAGTCAAGTCTAGTAACAAGAATAAGAAAGATTCTTCCTCTAGTAGTAACAATGATCGTGCTAAATCCAATATTGTTGCTTCTAGTAGTTCTCTTGATTACACTAATGATTCTCTTAGCCAAGTTACACTTGAGAAAGAAAATAGCTTATTGAAGGGAATTATAGAGAAAGGAGTGTACAAAAGCCTTGCCGAGAGTAAGCAATTCGAGGAAATTGTGCGCAAGCAAGGAAGGCACCGGAAGAATCAAGGTGTTGGTTTTGAACGAAAGTTCAATGCCAATAGAGTTGAGTGGGAAGAAGATCAATACCCCAAGACAAAGTTTGTTCCTCGATAAAAGAAGTATGATCCTACTTCCTTCAAGGGGACACAAGCTCAAGATGATCTTCCACCACAAGACTACAAGCAAAAAGGCAAGGACAAGCTTCAAGAGGAAATTGATGCATTTGAAGAAGCTCCTAAGACCTTAGTCAAGTGGATTCCCAAGACCACTTCAAGTTCCACTTCATCAAGTACGACTACAACTCCAAGGATTCCCATCAAGATGGTGTGGATCCAAAAGAAGAAGAACTAGAGAGTTCTTGAGGGTGACTCCGCCAACATACTTCACTCTTATCTTTTTGGCAAGAACAAGTGCAATCAACTTCCACATCTTGCACTAGTTCAAGGAGTCACAAACCCTCTTGTTGGTAAGACAAGGGACAAGGTAACCTAAAAGTTTTCATGGACATCATCTTGTGTGTGCATCACTCTATGTCTATGGATATCCTTATTTGTTCCTTGTGGGACTAACCCATGTAGGTATTGAAAGTGCAAATCACTCAAATGGATAGCTCCAAGTGATCTACATCAACATTGAGCATCCACATCTTCAACATCTACATGAAGTCATCATCGACAAAACCCAAGGTTAGTTCATCCCTCTTAGGGGGGATATCACATCTAGGGGGAGCTTTACTCTAAGACTTGAGCTAAAGCAACTCTAAAGATGTGAACACAACAATGCTTTATGTAAAAGTGGTAACCCCAATTGAGCTTAAACGATGAGTATGACCTATGATCAAGTGTTCTCACTTGACTCCTAAGTCAATATACTCATATATAGATGACCTAGTCATCGCCAATTGCTTGATATATGCTAGAATTGGTTGTGCATGCTTTGTCACATATTTCAATTGCCATTTTATTGTGTGAGCATGTTGGTTGCATATTTTACTCATTCGAGGACATCCACTTGTTGTTTTGATTGTTTGGTTTTATTTCCTTTTGCCAAGTGGATGGACAAGAATGCCTAAGAACCTCCTCTAGCTATCTATGCTTTTCTCGTCTCAAACTCTATTCATGCTACATCACAAAATTTGATTAAGTCAGATTCGAACCACTCTGTGTGAGGAGCACTCGGAGTCCCCGATTCGTCATAGACTTAAACTTCCAAAACCTCTTTGTGATTCTCGGTCTGACCAATATCCTACTTTCGGTCCTACCGAGATCATTAAGTTGATCTGAATTTTCGATCTCGGTGCAACCGATTTGAACCATTCGGTCACACCGAGTTGCAATAACTGTATACAGTTTTGCATCTCGGTGCCACCGAGTTGTTCCACTCGGTCACACCGACAGGGTCGGGCTATATATAGGCACGGGCAAAAATTTGGAAATTTCTCTGAACCCCTTCTCCCGCGCGATAGCTCACTCTGCCAACGTGGTCCCCGGATCGTCTCCTCGCCGCCAGCCGCCTCCAGTCGCTGGTCTCCATCACCGTCAACGGAATTCAACCCCGCCGTTGCCGCCGTAGCGAGTCTCCGCCGAACTAGGGTATGGACTCGATCTTTGTGCTATCCCCAATCTGATTCCTAGCACATTGTGATCTTATTGTTTCTAGCCACGATTGAAACACTCCTATCCAGTCAATGCGTTCGTAGAATAGGATTGATTCAAAAATTTTAGGGTTAGGTTTCCGCCGAAACCATCTCGGACCCACCGAGTTGAAAAACTCGGTCCCACCGATTTGGCTCATGCCATTGCACAAGTGAGACTCGGTCTGACCGAGAATTACTAATCGGTGTGACCGATTTTGGAACTTTGTGAAACCCTAGCAGTCTCGGTGCCACCAAACTGTGACTCGGTCTGACCGAGTTCACTAGTTTAGGTTCCAAAACTGCTTCGGTATCACCGAGTTTAAAAATCGGTAGATCCGAAATGATTTCTGTGGGAAACTAAAACTAAGATTTTGAATCATTCTTTTGCAAAAATCTCTGCATTTTGTGATGCTCATCCACTCTACCTCATCTATAAACTGTTCACAGGGTCAGCAGTTAGCTTGTTCATCATGTCAGATCAGAGTGATAGCCAAAACCTGTCAGAGCGGCAAGTGCACATGAGTGAGGGCACTAGTCCCTCCAGTTCTTCAGATGAAGGCAGCAGGAGCACTCCTAGTAACTTGCCAAAAGCTGCCACCATACAAAGGAAGAAAAGAACCTCAGAATCAGAGGATGAGGACTATGTGGCAGAAGAAGAAGCCACTTCCAAGAAAGTGGTTAAGAAGGAATATAGCACTGCTGCTGCCACCAAGCCAGGCATGAAGCAAAAGGTTCCTGCAAAGAGAATTCCAATGTCTAAGGCCAGAGCATCTACTCAAGTCCCTTTGGGATCTGAACCCAAAGAGGCTGCTGCAGAAGGAGAAGGCAAGGAAGGAGAAAGCTGCCAAGATGCCAACTCAAGAGGAGGCATCTGAGTATTTCCTGAAAAACAAGCAAGAGCAGCTTAGTTACTTGATTGCATCCACACTGAGGATTGAGAAAGGACTGGCCACCCTCACTCAGAATCAGGTGAGCTTAGAGAGGATCATAGAACAAAAGTTCTATGACATGGGTGTCAAAGTAATAGAGATTCAGTCTGCAGTGGAGCAACTTCAAGATGACATGCAGGAGAGGAGAGGGAAAACTACAACTGATGCATTTGCCAGAGTGCCACGAGCTCAGAGGTCGACTGCAGTGCCAGTTCCTGACACCAGAGCCACCACCTCAGCTCCAGCCACAGCACCAGTCCAACCAGCTCCAGCATCTACTTCAGCTCCAGCTCCAACCACGTCTACAGAAGCCTTCGTCCTTGGAGTGATCCAGACTCCACCACCACCAGAAGATCAAGCCTGAGAGTCGATCTAGCACTATGCATTTTCTAGGAACTTTTTGGTAACTTGTTGCCAAAGGGGGAGAAAAATGTATAGATCATAGGCTTCGAGAGAGAGTGTGTTGCCTTTATTCTCTCTTGCTTTATTTGGTGGTTTTGCAAACTTTGTTTGCTTTTGGTTGAGATACTTTGATATGCTTGTGAGACATTGATGATCATGTGTTTGATCATAAGCTACACTTATGCATGCTTGATATATCTTATCTATCTTATGTGATCATTCACTTTCTTTGGTGATGAGTGCATGTAGTTCATTCTTATCTTTTTGAGCGCTCCACCAAGATGTATGTGACATGGAAGAGTAACCCATGACTCTAACTCTTTGTGCATTTGCAGTCCAAAGCAAATTTTAAATATGCACAAATTTAGGGGGAGCTCTTACTTATCACATACTTCTCAAAGCAACGATATATTTCATTCTTATTATTATTTGTCGAAGCTTTGATCTATATGTTGTCATCAATTACCAAAAAGGGGGAGATTGAAAGTGCAACTATCCCTAGGTGGTTTTGGTAATTCATAACAACATATAGCTCATTGAGCTAATGCTATTCCAAGATGATCATTTCAGGAAAGCTCAATGATTGGCATGGCATGGATGGTGAAAGTGGAACCCTCAAAATGCTAAGGACAAAGGATTGGCTCTAGCTCATATGCTCAAGACTCTTCATTTTACATTTTAGTGGTCCAAGATCACATTGAGTCCATAGGAAAAGCCAATACTATCAAGGAGGGATGAGGTGTTGCTTAATGAGCCTCTTGCTTCATGTGCTTAATGATATGCTCCAAAATCCTCAGCTACTTTCCCATATCCACATTTGACCTAAACCCAAAGCCAAACTCGGCCCTACCGATTCTTTCAACCCGGCGCCACCGAGTTTCACTTGTCATAGCCATTGCCAAACCCTAAGCAAATCGGTTCTACCGATAGGGATCTCGGTCTCACCGAGATGGGATTGCAATTTCTCTGTTTCCTTTTCGTAACTTTTCGGTCTCACCGAAAGAGCGGATCGGTCCCACCGAGGTTGCAATGTAAACTCACGGTTTCCTTTTCGTAACATTTCGGTCTCACCGAGAAGAGCGAATCGGTCCCACCGAGTTTGCCTGACCAACCCTCTGGTTAGCTTATTACCAAATCGGTCCCACCGAGTTTGTGTAATCGGTCTCACCGAGATTACGTTATGCCCTAACCCTAACCATATCGGTCCTACCGAGTTGCATGTCAGTCCCACCGAAAATCTCTAACGGTCACTAGGTTTACTATTTTGGTCCGACCGAGTTTGTTGATTCGGTCCCACCAAGATTGGTAAATTGTGTGTAACGGTTGGATTTTGTGTGGAGGCTATATATACCCCTCCACCTCCTCTTCACTCGTGGAGAGAGCCATCAGAACACATCTACACTTCCAACTCATATGTTCTGAGAGAGAACCACCTACTCATGTGTTGAGGCCAAGATATTCCATTCCTACCACATGAATCTTGATCTCTAGCCTTCCCCAAGTTGCTTTCCACTCAAATATTCTTTCCACCAAATCCAAATCCTGTGAGAGAGAGTTGAGTGTTGGGGAGACTATCATTTGAAGCACAAGAGCAAGGAGTTCATCATCAACACACCATTTGTTACTTCTTGGAGAGTGGTGTCTCCTAGATTGGCTAGGTGTCACTTGGGAGCCTCCGACAAGATTGTGGAGTTGAACCAAGGAGTTTGTAAGGGCAAGGAGATTGCCTACTTCATGAAGATCTACCGCTAGTGAGGCAAGTCCTTCGTGGGCGATGGCCATGGTGGGATATACAAGGTTGCTTCTTCGTGGACCCTTCGTGGGTGGAGCCCTCCGTGGACTCGTGCAACCGTTACCCTTTGTGGCTTGAAGTCTCCATCAACGTGGATGTAGGATAGCACCACCGATCCGAACCACGGGAAAAACATCCGTGTCTCCAATTGCGTTTGAATTCTCCAAACCCTTCCCTTTACATTCTTGCAAGTTGCATGCTTTACTTTCCGCTGCCAATATACTCTTTGCATGCTTGCTTGAATTGTGTGATGATTGCTTGACTTGTCCTAAAATAGCTAAAATCTGCCAAGAACTAAAATTGGGAAAAGGTTAAGTTTTTATTTGGTCAAGTAGTCGAATCACCCCCCCTCTAGACATACTTTCGATCCTACAGAGAGAGAGTTCCCCCTGTCTTTCCTTTGTGTTTCTGCTCTTCCCAGCGGTTGTACCGCTCCCTGGAGCGGTTGTACCGCTGGACCTTGACGCTCTCCGGCTTTGACCGAGCGGTTGTACCGCTGCCTCCGGGCGGTGGTACCGCCACCTTGCTCAACAAAGGCTAGGGCGGTGATTCCGGCCATGCACCGCTCAAGTACCGCTCAAGGTTCTGTTTTGATGCGGTTCTCGGGCGGTGGTGGCCCGGTTGATCCGGTCGATCCTCGATGACCGGTACCACCGGTGGTCTAAGCGGTTCTTCCGCTCAGAACTTCGATGTCCAAGAGCTCAAGGCCATGCGGTTGTTCCGGTCTTGCACCGCTCAAGTACCGGTCTCGTCTCTGTTTCGAGGCGGTAGTTGTGCGGTGGCTGGGCGGTTGGTCTGGCCATTCTCTTAACCGGTACCACCGCCTAGTGGCCCAGTTGTACCGCTTGGTAGGGTTCTGCAGCTACACCGTGAGTCCCGGTTGTACCGGGACAAGGACCGGTTGTACCGCTGCGGGGCTGAAAACGCAGTAACGGCTGGATTTTTAGGGTTGGTATTTAAGAGAGCTTCTCCCACCTACCACTGTCACCTCTTACCTCTCTCACTCCACCATTAATGCACTTCAAGCTCTCTTGCCCGATCTCTCTCTCTAGCCACTCAAACTTGTTGATTTGCTAGGGATTGAAGGAGGAGACCTAGATCTACACTTCCACCAAAGGATATTTGCTTCCCCCATACTTTCTTGTGTGGATTTTGTTACTCTTGGGAGTTTGAGCACCCTAGACGGTTGAGGTCACCTCAGAGCCATATTCCATTGTGGTGAAGCTTCGTGGTTTTGTTGGGAGCCTCCAATTAAGTTGTGGAGAGAGCCCCAACCTTGTTTGTAAAGGTTCGGTCGCCGCCTTCAAGGGCACCAATAGTGGAATCACGGCATCTCGCATTGTGTGAGGGCGTGAGGAGAATACGGTGGCCCTAGTGGCTTCTTGGGGAGCATTGTGCCTCCACACCGCTCCAACGGAGACGTACTTCCTCTCAAAGGGAAGGAACTTCGGCAACACATCCTCGTCTCCACCGTCTTCGCTCTTGGTTATCTCGTGCCTTTATTTGAGCAAGCTTATTTGTTTCATTTCTCTTGCTTGTTTGTGTTCCTATCCTTGTTGCATCATATAGGTTGCTCACCTAGTTGCATATCTAGACAACCTACTTTGATGCAAAGTTTAAATTGTTAAAGAAAAGCTAAAAATTGTTAGTTGCCTATTCACCCCCCCTTTAGTCAACCATATCGATCCTTTCACTTATGAAAATGCAAAAATATTCAAAGAGAAAGTTAAAATATGGCATGACAAAAGAATACAAAAGCGTGAGTTTAAAGTTAGAGAATATGTTCTTTTGTACAACTCTCGTTTCATATTCTTTGCAGGAAAACTCCTCTCAAAATGGGAAGGCCCATATGTCATCGAGGAGGTTTACCAGTCTGGAGCCATCAAAATAAATAATTCCGAAGGTACAAACCCGAAGGTTGTCAATGGGCAACGAATAAAGCATTATATCTTAGGTATGCCTATTAATGTTGAAAGTAATATTATCCAAACTTTGACACCAGAAGAACACATAAAAGAGTCCTTCCGGAACACTCCAGAATCGTGAAAATAAGGAGGTATGTGATACGGTAAGTAAACGGACTCCGAAAAATCCGCAAAAATATTTTTTATCAGTTTTGGAATGTTTAAGAATTTTGGAAATAAAGAAACTTCCAGGAAGCGTCCCCTGGTGGGACAAGACACCAGGGTGCGCCAGGCTCCGTACTCCGTTTTTCTACCATATACTTGTCCTCCAAGATAAAAAATCTATATACACTTCCCGAACCCGTTGATCATCATATCGCGAAGAAATCCTCTGTTCTCTTTTCTTGTTGATTTCTGTCAGATCTGTTGAGCCAGGCATCATGTTGTCTTCTTCCTCCAACAACATGGAAGAGGATGCTTGGCTGATGAAGATCGAGCTGAATAGTGAAGAGCCCGCGGAAGCCGTCGGAGGAGATGAGAGCAAGGAGGTTACCGTAGATCAGCCTCCGGTCTTCGAACAAGCACTGCCAGCTGAGGAGGAGGAGGAAGATATCCTTAAACCTTACCTTATTAATCTTACTCCTACTAAGATTGAAGCCTTTTGCATCATTGAAATAGTTTGCATACAAAATAAGTATCTCACCCATGAAAATATTCTGCATCAAGAGCACATCACCCACCTCCGGAGCGTCATCCGTCGATTGGAGAATCTTTTGATCCTTAAGGATAGAATCGCTTCATCACCACCATCATCTTCTTCACCACCAAAGGAGAATTGAGTATCGGGTATGGGCACTCCCCTTGGCTTCCACCAAGCTTGGGGGAGGTGCCCTGGTATCGTATCATCCCACTATCCTTTTGCTTTTACTTATTTTAGTGCGATCTTTTGCTTTAGATAAATAAAAGTTTAGTTTGTTCCTTTCTTCTTTGAGAGTTTGCTTAGTGATCTATCTTTGTAATCATGTGCAAGTTATATAATAAAGTTTAGTTTGAGTTTTTGCTTTCTTTACTTTCATATTGCAAATAAAAGAAAAGAAATAAAGAAAGAACAAGAGAAAATATACTAATCCTATGGTATGTGATGGCGCCACATAAGGAGAAGTATAAGTAGAAAATTTTATTAGAGATTGACAAACATAGCATTAGTCAATGATGCAACTCATGAAAGAATTAATAAGGGAAGAGAAGATTCACATATAAATATACTATCCTAGAAATATTTTATGATTGTAAGCCCTCATCAAAATATTATATGCCAAAATTGTTGACGTTGGACGAGGAAGGCAACTTAATGATTTATGTTTGTTCATATTCACATAGAAGTCATATTTTCATGGATCCTTTAACATGTGGTGCTTGCCCCCTATCTTTGCTAGCCAAAAATTCCGCACTAAGTAGAGATACTGCTTGTGCATCCAAAACCCTTAACCCAAATATTATTTTCAAGTGTCCACCATACCTGCCTAGGGATTGAGCAAGATCCCTCAAGTAAGTTGTCATCGGTGCAAAAAGGCAATAAAAATTGCTTCTAAAAGTGTGAGATCATTTAGTGTAAGAGAAAATTGAGTGTTGCACGAACTTGTGATGGCGAAGAATAAAAGCGACAGACTGCATAATAAAGGTCGCTATCACAAGGGGCAATGTAACATGACGTTCTTTTGCACTAAGGGGTTGAGCATACAAACAAATAAGCGCATGGCAATCTCTGCTTCCCTCTGCGAAGGGCCTATCTTTTACTTTTATGCAAGAGTCAAAGTTTTTATCTCTTTTCCTTTTATTTTTCTCCTTTGGCAAGCATCATGTGGTGAGGAAAGATCTAGGCACATATGTCCAGTTGAATATGGGTGGCATGAGTTATTATTGTTGACATCACCCTTGAGGTGAGTACGTTGGGAGGCGAAACTATAAGCCCCTATCTTTCTGCGTGTCTGGTTGAAACGTTTTTCTCATGGGTACGCGGTGAGTATTAGCAATCATAGAAGACTATATGATGGTTGAGTATGTGGACTTGCCTAAAGGCTCCGACACGTGACCCTTTCTGAAAAGATGATGAATTGTAGTTGCAAAGTTGACTGAGAACATAGTTTGTTGGTTTCTAATAGAGTTTTTGCTTTATACTTCAATTGTGTGATGAACTATTACTTATTCATGAGAAGTATATGATAAAAGTTCTATGATAAAAGTCCTATGTTTAATTTTGTTGCTATTATAATAATCAACATGATGCTCCTGTGTCCATATTTTGCTTTTATCGACACCTCTCTCTCAAAGCATGTGGACATGTTTTTCGATTTCGGTTTTCGCTTGAGGACAAGCGAGGTCTAAACTTGGGGGAGTTGATACGTCCATTTTGCATCATGTTTTCTTACTATTATTTATAATGTTTTTATCCATAATAATGCTTTTTGGAGTAATTCTAATGCCTTTTCTCTCACAATTTGCAAGGAACACACCAAGAAGGAGAATTTCGGCATATGGAAATCTGGAACTGGAAAAGCTACGTCAGGCTACCTATTCTGCACAACTCCAAACAAGTTGAAACTTCATGAGGATTTTTATGGAATATATAAGAATTATTGGAGCCAATAAGTACCAGAGGGGGCCCACCAGGTGGGCACAACCCACCTGGGCGTGCCCTGGTGGGTTGTGCTCTCCTCGGCCCACCTCCGGTTGCCCATCTTTTGGTATATAAGTCATTTTGACCTAGAGAAAATAAGAGGAGGACTTTCGGGACGAAGCGCTGCCGCCTCGAGGCGGAACTTGGGCAGGAGCACTTTTGCCCTCCGACGGAGCGATTCTGTCGGGGGAACTTCCCTCTCGGAGGGGGAAATCATTGTCATCATCATCACCAACAACTCTTCCATCTTGTGGAGGGCAATCTACATCAACATCTTCAACAGCACCAACTCCTCTCAAACCCTAGTTCATCTCTTGTGTTCAATCTTGTTACCAGAACTATAGATTGGTACTTGTGGATGACTAGTAGTGTTAATTACATCTTGTAGTTGATTACTATATGGTTTATTTGGTGGAATATTATATGTTCATATCCAATATGCTATTTAATACTCCTCTGATCATGAACATGTTTATCATTTGTGAGTAGTTACCTTTGTTCTTGAGGTCACGGGAGAAATCATGTTGCAAGTAATCATGTGAATTTGATATGTGTTTGATATTTTGATAGTATGTATGTTGTGATTCCTTTAGTGGTGTCATGTGAACGTCGACTACATGACACTTTACCATATTTGGGCCTAAGGGAATGCATTGTGGAGTAGCAATTAGATGATGGGTTGCTAGAGTGACAGAAACTTAAACCCCAGTTTATGCGCTATTCCATAAGGGACCGACTGGATCCAAAAGTTTAATGCTATGGTTAGAATTTATTCTTAATATTTTTCTCATAGTTGCGGATGCTTGCAGGAGGGTTAATCATAAGTAGGATGTTTGTCAAGTAAGAATAACACCTAATCGCCGGTCCACCCACATATCAAATTATCAAAGTACCGAAAACGAATTGAACCAACATGATGAAAGTGACTAGATGAAATTCCCATGTATCCTCAAGAACGCTTTTCTTATCATAAGAGACCGTTTTGGCCTATCATTTGCCTCAAAAGGATTGGGCTACCTTGCTGCACTTTTGTTACTACCATCGTTACTTGCTCGTTACAAATTGTCTTGCTATCAAACTACTCTGCTACTTCCAATTTCAGCACTTGCAGACATTACCTTACTGAAAAGCACTTGTCATTTTCTTCTGCTCCTCGTTGGGTTCGACACTCTTACTTATGAAAAGAGCTACAATTGATCCCCTATACTTGTGGGTCATCAGGCCTCGTTTAAGAGCGAAGGCCGGATAAGGAACTGAGGTCCCGCGGAGCTAGGCATGGTATATGACACCTGGTCGTGCTCAATGAGCGCAGTCCTTGATAGTTCGGAGCTAGCCTCCAGGGGCGAGATCGGTTCTCCGATGATAGGAAGAGTCCTGCTTGATTCCAGGCTTGCCGACGATGTGGTCGCCTCTGGATCTCCGGCAAAGGGCTCTATAGTTGAAGAGAGTCCGATGGGTTTAAAACTCCCATCTTCGGATGAGGTGGCCTGGCCTGGATCTAGGGCCAGGGCAGGGATGATGGTTGGTCTTTGGACGGTGCCTGATGGTGAATCCGATGGGTTTCCTTCCTTGAGGTGAGGAGTAGTGGCCAAGGCCGTGAACCCTTCGAAGATCAAGTCTCCTCGGATATCAGCGACATAATTTAGGCTCCCGAATCTGATCTGATGACCGGGGGCGTAGCTAACAATCTGTTCAAGGTGACCAATCGAATTGGCCTGCAGAGTGAAGCCGCCGAACACAAAAGCTGACCAGGGAGAAAAGTTTCACCGAGGACAACATCGTTGTTGTCGACCGAACAAGCCATCGAACCTTCTGCTGACGACACAGTGGAACTCTCAATGAAAGTATCAATGTCGGTGTCAAAACCAGCCGATCTCGAGTAGGGGGTCCCGAACTGTGCGTCTGAGAATCGAAGGTAACAAGGAACACAGGGAACACGGTGCTTACCCAGGTTCGGGCTCTCTTAATGGAGGTAAAATCCTACGTCTTGCTTGATTGTATTTGATGAGTATAGGGGTTACAAGAGTCGATCTACCTCGAGATCGTAATAGTTAAACCCTAGATGTCTAGCCTGTATGAATTCTGGTAGCCTCTATTGACTAACCCCTCCGGTTTATATAGACACCGGAAGGACCTGGGGTTGTATAGAGTCGGTTTACGGAGGAAGAAAATTATACATCCGGATGCCAATCTTGCCATCCACGCAAAGGAGAGTCCTATCCGGACACGGGGAAGGACTTCTACCTTGTATCTTAACGGCCCATGCCCATATCACACAGCCCAGACACTCGAGGACCCCTTAGTCCAGGACTCCCTCAACGTGCACCTCCCTAATAACTGGCATCTCTCCGCCGACCGGGTGGCGATCCCGCCGGTCCCAACGAGCGGCCGTGCGCGTCGCGAGGAAATCGAGCGCCGCCGCCTCCTGCCAGACGACCTCTACTACGACCCCAGGTACTCCGTCGACTCCGACCTTTGGGACACGTGGTTACGGGATGAGCACGACACGCGTGCACCTTCATCTTCGTCGGCACCTCGTTGGGGCCACGGCGGCCACGTGAACGCCGTGCGCGCGCTCTGAGCCCTCCCCAAGTGCGCGGGCATAGGATGGTGCGCGGCATCACACCGACGTCGTCGCCGTCACCCTCTCCGTCGCCACCACCTCTTCCTCGCATGACAGTGGAGGAGGAGGCCCGGCTCCTTCAACGTGTCATGGAAGACTCCATGAACACGTACGACAAGCGCCAGTGGGAGGGCCCGGAGACCATGATGGCCCTCTCTGCCGCCGGCGACGTGGCCGTGCCGGAGCTGGAGATGGTGAGGAGGGAGGAGGTGCTGGAGGAGGAGCCCGTCGCCGCGTTCCACCTGGGCCTGGTGGGCTAGCGGTGGAGTTGGTCGTGCACGGCTCTGGAGATGGCCGACGCCGTGGGGGGCGTGAACTGGTGCGCCACGCCTCCGCGTTCACCGGAACAGGAGGCGTCGCCATGAGAGGAGGTGGTGCAGGCACCTCCCGCCTTCTGACAACTTCCCGTGTACCAGGCACCGCCATCCCACCTGTGGACGCCGCCGACCTACGTCGACCTCGTCAGCGGCGACGAAAACGGCGGCCACTGAAAAGACGGCGATGGCCACGACATCGACGGGCACGTCAGGAGCGCGCGGACGGCGGATTTCTTTTGTTTTTTATGTTAAATTATGTCTATGTGAACTGTGGAACTGGGCCGTTTTGTGGCCGTGATGTTTAATTATGTTTTATGTTTTTACGCTTGCATTTATTTTATTTTATATTGTTTTTGTTTTTGTGTTTTTTAATCACGTCCACCCCGGACATGATTTGGGTGTGACCACGCATTGGGACACTGACAACTCAACAGCCCTAAGCAGACATAGGCGACCCATTACCGCCTTAAACGAACGAAAACAGACTAAACCAGACGTCCGTTTGAGGTCGTGCACTGGAGTTGGTCTCACACCCGGACCGGACGGACGCAGCAGCAGCACAGGGTGTGGCCTGACACGTGAGCGGCCAGGATCTGCCACCACTGCCGGAGCGCGCTGGTCGCAGCCGATCCGAATCCCTCCGCCCGAATATCCCAGCCCCCATCCCCTCTGCCTCCCTCCCGCTGCTTGCTTTGCTATCCAATCCCGCTCGTTGTTTCCTTCGCCACTCTCTCTCCCCCGCTCTCTCTACCTCACCCTCCGTCCTCCTCCCCGTCTCGCGGCACGGCCAGAGGAGGCCGCTCGCTCGGGTCTAGCGCCTCAGCCTCGGGCCGCCGGCGGTTGTGTCCCAGCGACGCGGCAGATTCCTCGAGCAGTTTTGGTGAGAACTCGATTCCTTCCCCCATCTTCCTCTACCTTACGGCTGGGATTGCTGTGCTCGGTCTGTGTGTTCAGGTGTTAGCTCCACAGGAAGGGGACATAAGTAGATAATGTCTTGCAAGCTTGACTTTGTTTTGTTCTACAAACTTGTTTTTGTGGGGAAAATATACAGTCAACGAACTCCACAGAGGTGAAATCGTACATGGGATGAAACCTTGGTGTTTGGGATGAAGATCCATCATGTCACTGGGATGCATATATTCATTATGGGATCTGTGATGATAGCCATATAGGAATGGCCGCAACAGGAATATCTGCCGATATCTTACTTAAACCTGTCCTGATCTCCAGTGTGCATTTCATGTCTTGTAGAAACCTTTGTTCGTCGTCTGCGAGGTAAATGCTCGCTTTTGTATTTGTATGTGGTGTGCAACATCACAGTAAAATCCAGGCCGCTGATTCACGGAAAATATTTGATCAAGTTCTATGCAATTACACAGCATTGAACCTGGCCCAGCACAAATGATTACCAATTGCGATAGAATTCTTGTAGACTAACTTTGGGAGAAATCAAATAGCTAATAGATAATCGATTTAATTAAACCTATTCAAATACTTTTTCATGTCAACCTGGCTAGAACTGGCAAGCCGTTGCTAATTCATTTTGTTTCCTTGTCTGAAACTCACAAGACAGCTAGAGCTAGTGCAAGAAAACACACACTATATCCATGGTTTGGATGCAACTGCTTTTGAACACCCCTTGATCCTGTAATATTTCTCATCAACATAAATGCATAGAGCTGCTGGCTTTCATCGAATATGGAAGATCTACACAACTAATAAACTAATTTCTTTGCCTGTCCTCGCTACCCTTTCCTCGTTAAAGATACAATACCATCAGTTAGCTATGGCGTATGGTTAACGTTTGAAATTTAGCAATCTGACTAATTAGCTGTTTTTACATTTCCCCCTACCTATGCTCTTCATCTTCTTACCAGGCTGGAATGAATTCATATCTTGTTTAATTACTAACTGTTATATGCTAGCTTTTGTAGGGTATCTCCATTATAGAAAGGATAGTGAGAATGGCAAATTTGGTCACCAACTGTGGTTTCAGTCCATCTCCTGCTGTTAAGGCACACTGCAACTCACCAAGTTATGGCCACAATTTCATCCGATTACAAAATTCGAAATCTTCAACTTCAAGTCTGAACCTCAAATCATCTTCCAAGAGGTCAAATAAGTTATATGTTACTTGTGCTAGTACTGCTGTACAAGGACAGACACAAACACCTCTTACTGGTAGTCAGCAAGCATCTGGGCAATCATCCTCTAAACCCAAAAAAGTTATGGTTATTGGTGGAGATGGGTACTGTGGCTGGGCAACTGCACTTCATCTGTCCAACAAAGGTTATGAGGTTGCTATTGTTGATAATCTTGTTCGACGCCTTTTTGACCATCAACTTGGCCTTGATTCACTTACTCCCATAGCTTCCATTCAAAATCGCATTCGCCGATGGAAATCTCTTACGGGGAAGACAATTCAGCTCTTCATTGGTGATATATGTGACTTTGAATTCCTTTCAGAAGCTTTCAAGTCTTTTGAGCCAGATTCTGCTGTCCACTTTGGTGAACAAAGATCAGCACCATTTTCTATGATTGATCGTTCACGAGCAGTATATACACAAAACAACAATGTTATTGGAACACTTAACGTATTGTTTGCCATGAAGGAGTTTAGTGAAGAGTGTCATTTGGTTAAACTAGGAACTATGGGTGAATACGGAACTCCAAATATTGACATTGAAGAGGGATTCCTCACTATTACTCATAATGGAAGAACTGATACCTTACCTTACCCAAAGCAAGCAAGCTCCTTCTATCATCTAAGTAAAGTGCACGACTCTCACAACATAGCATTTACTTGCAAGGCTTGGGGTATAAGGGCCACAGATCTTAACCAAGGCGTCGTCTATGGAATCAGAACAGATGAAACTGCTATGCATGAAGAGCTGTCCAATAGGTTGGACTATGATGGAATCTTTGGAACAGCACTAAATAGGTTCTGTGTTCAGGCAGCTGTAGGTCACCCGCTTACAGTTTATGGAAAAGGCGGTCAGGTATGTATTTCTTGTCTGCCTTAGTAGTGCAATATGGAGGATTTCCTGTTTGGTGTTTGTCTTGCTTTATACACACTTCTCTGTATAAAGTTTCTCCTTTCTTAATTACTTAATGTGATTCAGTACTATTCTTATAACTAGAACTTTTAGTATTCACTATACGTTTTCATTTCCTCTTTGGAAGTTAAAATACCAGTGAAGTAGCTTTTGTTACCTTGGAGCCTCAGGAAGTCAGAGCTAATCGCCACCATTTGCATTTCCTCGTGATTTTCATGAATAAAATTGGAGAGTGAATCATGTAAGCTTTGCAGATAATTCTGTACTGATATTGAACACTTTGCATATACTCCCTCTATAAACAAATATAAGAGTGATCTAAACGCTCTTTATTTCTTTCTAGAGGGAGTACTATATTTTTTTTTCTGATGACCCAACAGCTCCAATATGTAATCATCACAACTTGCAATATGCCATATAGACATGTATTTGTGTGTTGGTCGGAGACTGTTTTAAGCCTGCGACCAATCTTAGGGGTTACCTTTTTGTTATAACTTTGTCAACCGCACTGTTGAATTGAAAAACTAAGGAGCATTATCTTCTTCACTTTCAAACACTATAATTTGATTACCAGCTAGAAATGGAATTGTTTCATGGACTACTAGCAATTGTGTAGTCGGTTCAGGTTTCAACTCGATCATGTATTTCTAGTTACGTGTCCAAATAATTTTCTTAGGCCATCATCATCTGACATACATACAATTTACTGAACAAATTTCTTGTGCCATTCTCCAGACCCGTGGATACCTGGACATCAGGGACACCGTGCAATGCGTGGAGCTAGCAATCGCAAACCCAGCCAAACCAGGCGAGTTCAGAGTCTTCAACCAGTTCACGGAGCAGTTCTCGGTCAACCAGCTAGCCAAGCTGGTGACCGCCGCGGGAGCGAAGCTGGGGCTGGACGTGCAGACCAAGTCGGTGCCCAACCCGCGCGTGGAGGCGGAGGAGCACTACTACAACGCCAAGCACTCGAAGCTGTCGGAGCTCGGGCTGGTGCCCCACCTGCTGTCGGACTCGCTCCTCGACTCGCTGCTCAACTTCGCCGTCCAGTACAAGGACCGGGTAGACACGGCGCAGATCATGCCCAGCGTGTCATGGAAGAAGATGGGGGCCAAGCCAAAGACGGTCTCTGTATAGAGCGAGGGAGGGAGGGAGGGGAGGGAGCTTCCTTCCCCTTTGTTGTGTGGCGTATGATGTCAACAATGGCATTGACATTGTATCCTGTTGCTGTGTGTAATGTAGCAGTAATAATGTAGCGATAGTAGTTTGATGCACGCTGTAGTGAGGTGTGGAAGTTGTTAGATTTTATTTTTGTCCTACACGGACGGTAACTGCAATTGAACAGCAGCTGTGCAGTATATTACTCTTACAGTTTGTCTAATTCACATTTAGATGTTTTTTAAGAATGTCACATCTAAGCTTCCACAAATAACGTAGCAACGAGGAACGAAAAAAAGCTAGAACAAAAAACAGACCACAAATATAATTATGTCACATCTAAATGTGTCCTAGACAGATCCTTACTCTTATTATTTCTGACTAGCGATTTTAGCTCGAGTGGGTGTTACTGCAGATTTGCAGCTACGTAGCACTGGTTATTTTTTTTAAAACAAGGCAAAAGATTTGCTATTTTCATTAATTAGGAAGAGATTTCGTTACAAGCAGACCGCCAAGCGGTCAAAAGGCAAAACAATTACTCTCGCGGCATTACATTATGCAAATGTTTGGCGCCCGCAATGGTCCAAATGGACACTTCTTCTTTGATGCATTGCATGATGATCGCCAGCGGTGCCGCCTTGTTCCTGAAGACAAGCGCATTCCTTTCCTTCCAAAGTTCCCATCCCACAAGAAGGAGAAGGGAAGACAGAGCTTTCGTGGGTTGACTATTATTAGTGAGTAGCGCATCCCATCAAGATTTGACCGTGTTAAATTGGAGCCAAGGAGTCGTGGGGATATTTAGACCAAGCTAGGCAAACACCTCATTCCAAACTCTAGTAGAGAACCTGCACTCGAAGAGGAGGTGAGCTGCAGATTCTTGCACCTGATGTAGCACTGGTTATGATGCTGCCCTAACGGTGTTGTACATGCACGTTGCACAGTGGGAATGCAACGGTGCTCAATACATCATCACGGTGCAAAGAGAAGAAAAGTAAACAGTAGCATTTCCCTCGAGACCCAGAAAGAACTGAAGCATTTTTTGTTGGAAAATGGTCGGCAAGGGAAGCAGCCGAACGTGCAGCACACTGGACTGGACCCTCCCGGAACGACCGCCCTGGTGGGCACATGAGCACGGCGGTACGTGCAGCGATCGATCAACAGCGACAGCCGAAGCAGGACCGCCGGATCCAGCAGGACGCCGATAGGCGCCAGACCCACTATTCATTCCACAAGCAGCTCGGTCGTGACAGATCGACGACGAAGATGTAAGCATACAAGAAAATTATACGACACCCTTGACGCTGGCTGGACGCCAGATCTTCACCACCGTCGAGCCGATAACCACCCGACCGTATGCTTCCGGCCGGGTCCGAGCAGCTGTGTTTCATTTTCATGGCCTAGTGCATATGCTCGTGGCCGGCCGTGGGCGCGTGCGGTGCGGGATACACAGGCCAGGTCGCGCGGCTGATGAGACACCGCTGCCTGCTCGTCAGTCGTCACGCTCGCAGTCGCAGCATTGGGCTGTGCCGGCCTGATGCTTTTTTGGGACGCGCCGGTCGTGTTACCAAAAGGCACGCGACAGAGGCAATAATCGCCGGCGTTGTGTCAAACCTGTCCATGTTCTGCCTTTGTGTTTTGTGCCGACGGGGGTGAGCTAGCGCACCTATGTTATTGCCTCGATCACTACCTGGCATGGCCTGGCCTAGCTACCATCTGAGCTTGACAACAGCGCGAGTAGATTTGCACGGAATTGCTCCACACACGACATCATGTGGCCGATCCATGAACGACAATAAATCCAGTGAACAGAGTGTGGGCTGTGGACAGAGTTTCGGTGGCTGGGATTCATCCTCGTGCACTGGTCGTCTGAATTCTGGCGCTTTATTTATGCCATTAAGGACAATTGATCATGAGCTTGCTGTTTACTAGTACTACTACACTTGGTACTGCTGAAACTAGCTATAGTAGGCTGCGTCAATTTTTGGTTGCGACTGCACTGTGATCAAGCATTAAACATGTGAGGTGAAGGCACAATTAATGGTGGAAATCTCACTAGCCATAATGCCCACATGATCCATTGTTTACGCCATATCATTGGTACTCTCTTCGACTTAACAGCAACTCTAGCATACTCATTTCCTAAAGGGCTCCCTCTAAAACCATTTTAAGGTTTGTCAGCTCGGTGCTTTCTTAGGTTCCCTAAAATGGTAGTCTCTGTATTTTCTTTTCCACTTCTCCTGCGCGCGCTTTTTTCGTGTTTCAACATCAGACAACTCAACAACATTTCAAATCCATAATTTTTATTTTTTGGGTTTTTATCATTTATGCCACTAGTTATGTTTCACTACTCAGTTTTGCCATTAAAAATTACAACTGCTCAAAAATACCATCGTTCTATGAGATGTTTTCCCAAAAATGTCATTAGATATATAAAAAATGACATCGTTCCATTAAATGTTTGCTTAGAAATGCCATTAGACATCATTATTATCAGGTCAAACTCGTTGACCATGTTATATGACAAAAATACCCCTATACCCACCTGCCAGCTCTCTCTATCTCACAATGATAAGTGTGGACCCCACTTGTTAGGAGTAAGTAAGCGAATAATTTTAGAGAAAATAAGAACGTTGTTGGGATCAAGTGGGACCCACATTTTATTGTAGTGAGATAGAAGGGGAGCTGACATGTAGGTCTATAGGTATTTTGCTCATTATGACATGGCAAACGAGATTTGAGCTGACAATCATGGTGTCGAGTGGCATTTTTAAGCACGCGCCTAACGAAGCGATGGTTTTTTTTGACCAGTTGAAATTCCTAGTGGCAAACCTGAGCAGTGAGACACAACCAGTGGCATAAATGATAAATAAAACCCTTTTTTTAAGTCGAACATAACATTACAGTGTCCAAGTGCATGAATAAAACATGATAATCATCACCCAAAAGCTCGATGTGGTAAAACTCAAGTACTCCTTCTTTGAAGAATTTAGAATGTGGAAGCGCAAAGCCCGCACTTGAAGAACTTGATCATGACCATAGTCCACACCTCTTGGGGCCGGGTGGGGTGGCTTCACGCTACATTGGCTTTTACCCCCGTTATGTGAGAGGGCAACAACAACCATTGTTGCATCAGGAGTTTCAAATTGGTCGCACCGCACAAGTTCTTCTTCCAGTCTGATGACGGTGCCTCCACATTAGACTACTCGGATATCTTGAAGAACTCTACTCCAAAGCGGCGCCAAAATGGCGAAAATGGCTTGAGATCCAGGCTCCATTTGTCCACTCCTTTATAGACCCCTCACGCCTTGAAGGGTCACATCGACGACGATCGGCCCAATCATTCTCGCAACCCGTTATTTCTGCATGATTGATAATATGGGTGCGTGATTGAAAGTAGGAATTCCCACATCGTTCAATTATCTCTGATGCTTGGGTCCATCGATGATGACCTTTAGGTTAGCTAAGGTGTGTATGTATTGTCATCACCACCCACAATGACAGTGGTTGGCCATCCAAATTTTTTGGAGTGTGTGGGATGTTTCACATTCTGGACTAGGGATATCTTATTTAGAGCACGGTGTTGCCTCAAGTAAGCTCTCGATGACTTAGAAGGGCCCCGTGAGCCTGACTAAATTGTCCAACTGCTTCTCGAAACCTAACCAAAGATATCTTGTCAGGAGGATCTGAAAGGTGGCGGACTAAAGGTTTACATTTGATTTCATTTCCAGTGGTCACAAACCTAATTTCGCATAATGGCGAGGGTCTTGTGGGTGTGTAGTGCATTAATACTGAAAAGGTATACCATCTGGGTGAGAATAGATCGTATCAAACTATTGGTGCATATATTCCCCGAGGCTTGCATTTGGAGGAGATAAGGACATCCGCGATGATTCCAGGAGCATGATCAGATTATATTGTATTACACTAGAGACCGATGACTTACCGACGAATAAAATGCCTGTACATGAGTACCCAAGGTCCCATGCCAAAGACTCGAGCCATTTGTGAAGACTTAACACCTCGAAACCTAGCTTGTAGGTCCAATCTAGCTCTTGTACTCTTGTCTCATATCAATACATGAATAATAGGATGTAGGTCCATCACCCATCGAGGAGGGAGGGGCGGCCTTAACCTGCGAAAACTTGTGTCTTCATAGTCTCCAATTGTGACGCCCCCGATTTGACCGTACACTAATCATGCACGCAAATGTGTACGATCAAGATCAAGGACTCACGGGAAGATATCACAACACAACTCTACAATTAAAATAAGTCATACAAGCATCGTATTACAAGCCAGGGGCCTCGAGGGCTCGAATACAAGAGCTCGATCATAGACGAGTCAGCGGAAGCAACAATATCTGAGTACAGACATAAGTTAAACAAGTTTGCCTTAAGAAGGCTAGCACAAACTGGGATACAGATCGAAAGAGGCGCAGGCCTCCTGCCTGGGATCCTCCTAACTACTCCTGGTCGTCGTCAGCGGGCATCACGTAGTAGTAGGCACCTCCGGTGTAGTAGGAGTCGTCGTCGACGGTGGCGTCTGGCTCCTGGGCTCCAACATCTGGTTGCGACAACCAGGAAAAAAGGAAAGGGGGGAAAAGGGGGAGAAAGCAACCGTGAGTACTCATCCAAAGTACTCGCAAGCAAGGAGCTACACTACATATGTATGCATTGGTATCAACTGCAATAAGGCTATCATAGGTGGACTGAACTGCAGAATGCCGGAATAAGAGGGGGATAGCTAGTCCTTTCGAAGACTACGCTTCTGGCGGCCTCCGTCTTGCAGCATGTAGAAGAGAGTAGACTGAAGTCCTCCAAGTAACATCGCATAGCATAACCCTAACCGATGATCCTCCCCTCGTCGCCCTGTGAGAGAGCGACCACCGGTTGTATCTGGCACTTGGAAGGGTGTGTTTTATTAAGTATCCGGTTCTAGTTGTCATAAGGTCAAAGTACAACTCCAAGTCGTCCTGTTACCGAAGATCACGGCTATTCGAATAGATTAACTTCCCTGCAGGGGTGCACCACATACCCCAACACGCTCGATCCCATTTGGCCGGACACACTTTCCTGGGTCATGCCCGGCCTCGGAAGATCAACACGTCGCAGCCCCACCTAGACCAACAGAGAGGTCAGCACGCCGGTCTAAACCTAAGCGCCCAGGGGTCTGGGCCCATCGCCCTTAGCACACCTGCACGTTGCGTGGGCGGCCGGAAGCAGACCTAGCCTAGTGGCGTTCCAGTCCAATCCAGCGCGCGCCGCTCCTTCGCTGACGTCAAGAAGGCTTCGGCTGATACCACGACGCCGGGATACCCATAACTACTCCCGCGTAGATGGTTAGTGCGTATAGACCAAATGGCCAGACTCAGATCAAATACCCAGATCTCGTTAAGCGTGTTAAGTATTCGCGAACGCCGACCAGGGCCAGGCCCACCTCTCTCCTAGGTGGTCGGAACCTGCCCTGTCGCTCCGCCTCAAAGATCCACACAGAGGGCTGTTGGGACAAAGGTCCTTTCAGCCCCCAATCCGTGAATCACTCGCGGGTGCTCCACAAGCCGACCCGTCTTTAGTCACCACATGTATCATGTATAAAGCATATAGTATATACCCGTGATCAACTCCCGAGTGATCACGGCCCGATAGTATAGCATGGCAGACGGACAAGGATGTAGGGCCACTGATGAAAATGCTAGCATCCTATACTAAGCATTAGGATTGCAGGTAAAGGTAACAACAGTAGTAGCAAGGACAGGCTATGCATCAATATAGGATTAACGGGAAGCAGTAACATGCTACACTACTCTAATGCAAGCAGTATAGAGAAGAGTAGGCGATATCTGGTGATCAAAGGGGGGGGCTTGCCTGGTTGCTCTGGCAAGAGAGAGGGGTCGTCAACACCGTAGTCGTACGGGGTAGCAGCGGCGTCGGTCTCGGTGTCTAGAGAGAGAAGAGGGGGAAGAAACAATAAATATAATGCAAGCATATGCATAGTGAAGCATGACATGACAAGTAACGATGCTAGGCGTGCCCTAACGTGGTATGAGGTGGTACCGGTTAAGGGGGGAAACATCCGGGAAAGTATTCCCGGTGTTTCGTGATTTCGGGCAAAGGAGCCGGAGGGGGAAAGTTGTGGGTTCGATAGGTTAGGGGTGTGTGGCGGACGAACGGACTGCGTATCCGAATTCGTCTCGTCGTTCTGAGCAACTTTCATGTATAAAATATTTTCATCCGAATTACGGATTAAAATATATGATTTTCTAAAGATTTAAATCATTTTTAGGATTTATTTAATTAATTAAATCAACATTATCCAGAATAGTGTATGCTGACGTCAGCATGACGTCAGCAGTCAACGTTGACCGTTGACCTGGTCAACCTACTGTGTGGGTCCAGTGGGACCCACCTGTCATTCACTGTTTAGTTAATAATCAGTAGTTCACTAGGTTAATTAGTCATTAGGTTAATTATACTTAATTAGTTAAATTAATCATAGTTAATTAAATTAATTATTTAATTAATTAATTTTAATATTAATATTATTAATATATATATATTTTTTATCTCTTTTTTTTAACAGAAACGTTCTGTGGGGGCTAGGCCCCACACGTCATTGGCCTAGGGGGGCCTTGCGGGCGTTGGGTGCAGGCCGCGGGCGCCACCCGTTAACGGGCGAACTCGGGCAGCCGCTGCAGGCGCGCGGGCCAGCACCGGCGAGGCGGGCTGGGCGCCGGCTGCAGGCGAGAGGGGAGGCGGAAGGGGGGGCGGCGCGTGGCTCGTGGCCGCGGCCAGAGCAGCGACGCGACGGCCGTGAGGAGGCCGGAGTGGCGCCGGGCAGGGGACGGTGACAAACGCGGCGGAGGCTGCGAGGGGAGCGGTGGCCGGAGTTACGGGTGGTGGGGAGGACATGCAGGAGCTCGTATCCGAGCTCGGGAAGGCACAGGGGGGGTGGCGGAGCTCACAGCGATGTTGTAGGGACGGACAGCGGGCTCGGGGTGGTCCGACGAGGTAGATCGACGACGGGGGCGAGGTGGCAGCGACGGCGAATGGCGTCGGGTCGACGACGAGGCGAGGCGGCGGCTTCAGCTGGGCGCCGCGCGAGGGAGAGGAGGGGCGAGGAGTCCGGGAGGGGCGGCGCCGACGCCGGCTTGCATCGGGCGCAGGGGTGAGGCGGCGGGGCCGAGGCGCCGTCTCCCTCCATCTAGATCGGGGAGGGGCGAGGGAGACGCGCGGGGGAGGTTGAGGCGGAGGGCGGCGAATGGCGAGGCGGAGATGAGGAGGGCGGCAGCAGGGCGGCGCCGGCGACGGGCGCCGTCGTCGAGGTCGCGGGCGGGGCGGGATCGGGGCGATCCCGATTCAGATCGAGGAGGAGCGGGCGGCGTGGGGATCGAGCGAGTGGGGGGACGGGGGTGGTTAGGGTTCGGTCGACGGGGGGTTAAGGGGAGTGGGGTGGGCCGGCCTGGTGGCCCTATGGCCTGCTGGGCCATGGTCCAGCGGGGGGGGGGGATCTTCTATTTTTTTTTGTTTAACTGTTTATAACATTTTTCTTTTACGGTTTTAATTCATACTATTTTTGTTTTATGAAATATAATTCTAGCACCTAAATTAGTGGTAGTAATTATATTACTGCCACAATTATCCTTTTATTTATTAAAAGTAGTTTTCAATAATTTAATCATTTAAGTGACGATTAAATAAATAATTTAGCTATTGTTTCTATCATTTAGTGCATCTAAGCATTTTATAAAATTTTGGGTTCACCACCCTGATCATATATGATTTATTTGCTACACTTTGAACATTTTAGATTTGACTTTAGAAAAATTTTATCGTTTAACTTTATTTTAAGTTAGAATTCGAAAGGAACGTGATACACCGCAAGATTAAAAATAGTAACCATGGTGACGTGGCATCATTATCGTGAGATTACTGTAGCCTAATTATCCGGACGTCACAATTCTCCTCCACTACAAGAAATCTCGTCCCGAGATTTAGGAGGGGACTAAGGGAAAGATGTGGCTAAGAAATTCTATCGAGTCTTCTCGGTCTTGGTTGCTCTTCTCGAAGAGGTTGATCCACTACGCTGATGTCTTCATTCCCCTGCTCCGGGTCATCATGATGAAGCCGGCATCCTTTTCTTCAAGATCTCCATCGTCCTTATGGAAAAGATAAGGGAGGGAGACTCGGGAAGGACGGAGCTCAACACAAGCTAGGTACCTGGGGGCTATCTCAGTGAACAAGGCATAGAGGCATCTCTTGAGATGAAATTCAAGAGATTCATCAAGAGCAAGGCAAGAAGGTGCACTAAGAAATTTCAAGCGGATAGGCAATCGTTTGTTGCCTGAAATAGAGTGTGAAAGGTGTTCAGAGCAATGAACAAGAATGTTGCATCCAATACCGGAATGAAATATGGCAGGGAAGTTAGGTCGTGAATTACATACGAAACCAAGCGCGAGGAATAGCTTTGGAAACCGGGGGTGTACATGAGAGTCAGGTTTCGATCTTGTGGAACTGTGGGTTATGGGCCCACCATGTGGGATAAAAGTAGGAGGGGTGACATCTTGCATGGTCACGATAGCAAGGCATGTCAGAGGCTAGTCTGTCAGTTATGTCGGCAACAACATCGATACCAAGGGCGAGGGACGAAGAGAACCATTCTCCTGCTCGTTGAACGAGGCGGACCAATAGGCAAAGTTCTCGTCCATCGGTGGTTACCGGGATGCTATCAACAATGGTAACACGGTCTTACTGACAGAGTTGTACAACGAGGTGATTATCACTGCTCAGTTAAATCAGATTACAAGAAAGCTTAACAAGACAATGGAAGGGAAAATGTGATTATCAGGTTTAACAGAAGAAAGGAAAGGAAAATGTGTTTTAAACACATAATTCAGGGATATATCCTTCCCAAGGACAAGCAGAGCATGATATCCGTGGCAGGATATCATGTAGAAAACCCATTAAGTAAGGGGAGAGAAATTTCATGACATTACCCATACAACGGTGTTTGGATAATGGTTAAAGAAAACTTAGCATTGCGCTTTCAATGCTCTTATTGAAAATCGGAGTACCACAGACATGCTTCGAGATAGCGTTGGCGTGGTATTCAAGTAAGGTCAGACTTAGGATGCATAAAGGATTCATCAGGAACAACTCGTAGAATAAGTCTTATGATTTCCTCAAGGAAGAATCGCTAAGCTAGCTAAAAAGGGAACTGTAACAATAGGTCCTCTGGCCAGGGGTGATAGGCATGACCTCACCTTGCCGGTATATAAGGACCAATGTTATAACTCTTGGAAATAAGTCCTAACCATCATATCTGACCGAGATTCAGATCTGATTGGTGTCAGGATAACTCAGACTCAGGATGCCTGAGAAGAAAGGTGCAACACAAATTGCCGAGATGACATTGTAAGATTCTCGGGAATTGAACTATGGAAGCGAGTTCCGAAACAAGAGTTCATCATTAAATCAAGGAGATAATGAGGAGGTGGCTGATGAACTCAGCGACAATTCAAAGAGTTTTCCAAAAGATGGATTTCCACAATTAAGTGAACAAGGAGATAACCTTAGTCAAATCAAATGACTTAATGATGTATGCTGGAGGGAACCATACACAATTAAACATTGGTTGAAAGGTGCACCCGAAATATGGGTTGGGTTGCACGACCAACGTCGGAATGGCGATTGGGCAACCAACACACCAAATTGGAATCATTGTCCAATAACTCTGAAGCAATAGGGTTGCTAGTGATATTAGATTTGCACAACGGAGTTCACTCAACACGGGGACCAAGTAAGGAATGGTGATGGCGAGAAGCGTCACTGTATCACGAATTCTTAAGAGGTGGTGAAATTCTCACAACATTGATGACATAATAGAAGGTAATGTTCCAAGGTAAAGAAAACCAATTGCTGGATAGCAAGGAACTGAAGGTATAACACCAAACACGAACACGCTTGTGTTGGTGGGAAGGCAATAAATGGTCGATGATAACACAAATCATCGAGGGCAAGGATGGTATTTCTCGTCATGAATTCGATTGGTATCCTGGAAAGAGTTAAAATTATGATGATGATCACAACAAATTTTGCCGAGAGGCTCCATGAGGATGCAATCGCTTGGCGATGACATCAAGCCAAGGGAATGGTGAAGCAAAAGTTTATTATAACCATAGATAAGATGCCATCTCAGAATTCAGAGTTGTCTCTCAAGACAACCAATATGATGGTGAAAGTTCGATGTAAGCTTAGAGCATTGTCGGGATTGTGTCTCGAGGATGAAGGACATAGGTAGAATGGTCAAGCAGTCAGCCTGACGA
This sequence comes from Triticum urartu, assembly GCF_056163025.1. Lineage (NCBI taxonomy): Eukaryota > Viridiplantae > Streptophyta > Magnoliopsida > Poales > Poaceae > Triticum > Triticum urartu. The sequence goes on from NC_141873.1 coordinate 434,123,561, forward strand.
TGATGATGTGGTCAATCAGCTGGGAATGACACGATCGAGTACAAACTCGTATGCATTGAAGGTTACTAAGAGTTGTTGAATCGCAGTGCGGACTCGATTCAGTTATCGATGTCTTTGAGTGTTAAATTACTCAGAGCTCATGAAAAATTTGAATCAATGAGAATGTAGCACTTGATGAAGAACTCATAAGAGGTTATGCAGTTCCGTGATAATCTTGAGATACTAGGGGGTAATACTCGACGACAAATGAAAGTAGAGGTTGGTCTGGGGTATTACTCCGCAGAAGACAAGTGCTTAAACTTGCACGAGAAATTGTATTTAAAGAAGAACATGGTCGGAACCACGATTGCAAAAGGCCAGATCCCAGATACAAGATGAACTTATACCAAAGGAATAATTAATTAAGAGAAGCTTTAATGATAAGATCTACATCGTGTCCATGGGCATGAACGCAAGGTTCAAGGTCGACTCCCACTTCTTCAATGCATAACTTTTCATTCACCTCTCGTATTTCAAAAATGACATTACTTGTTGAAAGTTTTTACCTGGTGCAATACCATATAAGTATGACCCGTGAAATCTTTTGGGTTCACACAGTTTTAGAGAAGGCATATGTTCAACCCATAGGGGCTTCTTAGAAACATATACCACAAGTTTCATGAGTAAATATTACCAGCTCGAAAGCAGAGCATGGTTGGCAAAAGGAGAGGATACAAATTACCAAAGGCATTATGTATCGGAGAAAGAACTCACAAGGTGATTAATTACGAATGACATTGTCGGATAATAACCCAACAGTGGATATGGTGACCCACAATGGAGCTGATGTGAGTATCGATACCCAATCAGAGGAAGAAAGAATGCAAATGCATCGTTTTACAGAATATCTGAATAATTCAACGTTTAAATAACAAAGGAATTATGATTTTCAAATCAAGGGATCAGGAGCAAACGCTTTGATCAAGGACGGACAAGTTGAATAGACTTAGGGGTACAATCGATGGCAATCTGATTGGCCGAGGACCAGCTCACGTTTTAAATGACATCTGAGCTGGAAGGATGAATTTTATGATCTGAGTGAGGATTGCGAGCATTCGCAACATATTGAGTCAATGGACTCAAAATGATATTGACAAAGGTTGCCAATAAGATTGCTATACTTATGGGATTAACCATAATGCAAGCAAGCAAGAATTTCAGGAGCAATAGGTTGCTGAGGATCTTCGGAAGACCGAATGGTATTTCGAAGAATTTTGTGAACTGCATGAATATCTGGGGATGAGCGGATACTCGATAAATGCGAGTAATTATCCGTAGTGGTATGCATGTGGCAAAGAACTGCAAGGCAGTAGGCACAAAGTATTCTCGGGGTATCTTATAATAACAAGAACGACTGGAAATAAAAGTAAGCACGACAGGTCTAAATACTTGTCCAAAGGGATATTTCGGTGGTAGGGAATTGCAAAAGCAACGGCATAAGGTTTCGGGAGAATATCAGAGAGTATTGTCAGAATCTTCTGTTGAAGCAGTCGATCATCTGGCCTGAATGGGGCTCTCCGGGAGGAAGTATTTTCGAGAACCTAAAGTTAGATTTTAGTCAAATCATTTAACCCGGATAGAAGAGAGATCAGAGTCCCAGAGTAAAGGTCGAGGAGTAAAAGATCCTAGTACCACCCGATGGCGACGTGGGCCCGTAAGGCACACAGCCAAGTTAGTAAAAGTTTTTGCAATGTCTAGACTCGACTTCGGCCAAGGAGTGTGGAAGGGGGGTTCCTACAGGCAGTCGGCTCTGATACCAACTTGTGACGCCCCCGATTTGACCGTACACTAATCATGCACGCAAATGTGTACGATCAAGATCAAGGACTCACGGGAAGATATCACAACACAACTCTACAATTAAAATAAGTCATACAAGCATCGTATTACAAGCCAGGGGCCTCGAGGGCTCGAATACAAGAGCTCGATCATAGACGAGTCAGCGGAAGCAACAATATCTGAGTACAGACATAAGTTAAACAAGTTTGCCTTAAGAAGGCTAGCACAAACTGGGATACAGATCGAAAGAGGCGCAGGCCTCCTGCCTGGGATCCTCCTAACTACTCCTGGTCGTCGTCAGCGGGCATCACGTAGTAGTAGGCACCTCCGGTGTAGTAGGAGTCGTCGTCGACGGTGGCGTCTGGCTCCTGGGCTCCAACATCTGGTTGCGACAACCAGGAAGAAAGGAAAGGGGGGAAAAGGGGGAGAAAGCAACCGTGAGTACTCATCCAAAGTACTCGCAAGCAAGGAGCTACACTACATATGTATGCATTGGTATCAACTGCAATAAGGCTATCATAGGTGGACTGAACTGCAGAATGCCGGAATAAGAGGGGGATAGCTAGTCCTTTCGAAGACTACGCTTCTGGCGGCCTCCGTCTTGCAGCATGTAGAAGAGAGTAGACTGAAGTCCTCCAAGTAACATCGCATAGCATAACCCTAACCGATGATCCTCCCCTCGTCGCCCTGTGAGAGAGCGACCACCGGTTGTATCTGGCACTTGGAAGGGTGTGTTTTATTAAGTATCCGGTTCTAGTTGTCATAAGGTCAAAGTACAACTCCAAGTCGTCCTGTTACCGAAGATCACGGCTATTCGAATAGATTAACTTCCCTGCAGGGGTGCACCACATACCCCAACACGCTCGATCCCATTTGGCCGGACACACTTTCCTGGGTCATGCCCGGCCTCGGAAGATCAACACGTCGCAGCCCCACCTAGACCAACAGAGAGGTCAGCACGCCGGTCTAAACCTAAGCGCCCAGGGGTCTGGGCCCATCGCCCTTAGCACACCTGCACGTTGCGTGGGCGGCCGGAAGCAGACCTAGCCTAGTGGCGTTCCAGTCCAATCCAGCGCGCGCCGCTCCTTCGCTGACGTCAAGAAGGCTTCGGCTGATACCACGACGCCGGGATACCCATAACTACTCCCGCGTAGATGGTTAGTGCGTATAGACCAAATGGCCAGACTCAGATCAAATACCCAGATCTCATTAAGCGTGTTAAGTATTCGCGAACGCCGACCAGGGCCAGGCCCACCTCTCTCCTAGGTGGTCGGAACCTGCCCTGTCGCTCCGCCTCAAAGATCCACACAGAGGGCTGTTGGGACAAAGGTCCTTTCAGCCCCCAATCCGTGAATCACTCGCGGGTGCTCCACAAGCCGACCCGTCTTTAGTCACCACATGTATCATGTATAAAGCATATAGTATATACCCGTGATCAACTCCCGAGTGATCACGGCCCGATAGTATAGCATGGCAGACGGACAAGGATGTAGGGCCACTGATGAAAATGCTAGCATCCTATACTAAGCATTAGGATTGCAGGTAAAGGTAACAACAGTAGTAGCAAGGACAGGCTATGCATCAATATAGGATTAACGGGAAGCAGTAACATGCTACACTACTCTAATGCAAGCAGTATAGAGAAGAGTAGGCGATATCTGGTGATCAAAGGGGGGGGCTTGCCTGGTTGCTCTGGCAAGAGAGAGGGGTCGTCAACACCGTAGTCGTACGGGGTAGCAGCGGCGTCGGTCTCGGTGTCTAGAGAGAGAAGAGGGGGAAGAAACAATAAATATAATGCAAGCATATGCATAGTGAAGCATGACATGACAAGTAACGATGCTAGGCGTGCCCTAACGTGGTATGAGGTGGTACCGGTTAAGGGGGGAAACATCCGGGAAAGTATTCCCGGTGTTTCGTGATTTCGGGCAAAGGAGCCGGAGGGGGAAAGTTGTGGGTTCGATAGGTTAGGGGTGTGTGGCGGACAAACGGACTGCGTATCCGAATTCGTCTCGTCGTTCTGAGCAACTTTCATGTATAAAATATTTTCATCCGAATTACGGATTAAAATATATGATTTTCTAAAGATTTAAATCATTTTTAGGATTTATTTAATTAATTAAATCAACATTATCCAGAATAGTGTATGCTGACGTCAGCATGACGTCAGCAGTCAACGTTGACCGTTGACCTGGTCAACCTACTGTGTGGGTCCAGTGGGACCCACCTGTCATTCACTGTTTAGTTAATAATCAGTAGTTCACTAGGTTAATTAGTCATTAGGTTAATTATACTTAATTAGTTAAATTAATCATAGTTAATTAAATTAATTATTTAATTAATTAATTTTAATATTAATATTATTAATATATATATATTTTTTATCTCTTTTTTTTAACAGAAACGTTCTGTGGGGGCTAGGCCCCACACGTCATTGGCCTAGGGGGGCCTTGCGGGCGTTGGGTGCAGGCCGCGGGCGCCACCCGTTAACGGGCGAACTCGGGCGGCCGCTGCAGGCGCGCGGGCCAGCACCGGCGAGGCGGGCTGGGCGCCGGCTGCAGGCGAGAGGGGAGGCGGAAGGGGGGGCGGCGCGTGGCTCGTGGCCGCGGCCAGAGCAGCGACGCGACGGGCCGTGAGGAGGCCGGAGTGGCGCCGGGCAGGGGACGGTGACAAACGCGGCGGAGGCTGCGAGGGGAGCGGTGGCCGGAGTTACGGGTGGTGGGGAGGACATGCAGGAGCTCGTATCCGAGCTCGGGAAGGCACAGGGGGGGTGGCGGAGCTCACAGCGATGCTGTAGGGACGGACAGCGGGCTCGGGGTGGTCCGACGAGGTAGATCGACGACGGGGACGAGGTGGCAGCGACGGCGAATGGCGTCGGGTCGACGACGAGGCGAGGCGGCGGCTTCAGCTGGGCGCCGCGCGAGGGAGAGGAGGGGCGAGGAGTCCGGGAGGGGCGGCGCCGACGCCGGCTTGCATCGGGCGCAGGGGTGAGGCGGCGGGGCCGAGGCGCCGTCTCCCTCCATCTAGATCGGGGAGGGGCGAGGGAGACGCGCGGGGGAGGTTGAGGCGGAGGGCGGTGAATGGCGAGGCGGAGATGAGGAGGGCGGCAGCAGGGCGGCGCCGGCGACGGGCGCCGTCGTCGAGGTTGCGGGCGGGGCGGGATCGGGGCCATCCCGATTCAGATCGAGGAGGAGCGGGCGGCGTGGGGATCGAGCGAGTGGGGGGACGGGGGTGGTTAGGGTTCGGTCGACGGGGGGTTAAGGGGAGTGGGGTGGGCCGGCCTGGTGGCCCTATGGCCTGCTGGGCCATGGTCCAGCGGGGGGGGGGATCTTCTATTTTTTTTTTGTTTAACTGTTTATAACATTTTTCTTTTACGGTTTTAATTCATACTATTTTTGTTTTATGAAATATAATTCTAGCACCTAAATTAGTGGTAGTAATTATATTACTGCCACAATTATCCTTTTATTTATTAAAAGTAGTTTTCAATAATTTAATCATTTAAGTGACGATTAAATAAATAATTTAGCTATTGTTTCTATCATTTAGTGCATCTAAGCATTCTATAAAATTTTGGGTTCACCACCCTGATCATATATGATTTATTTGCTACACTTTGAACATTTTAGATTTGACTTTAGAAAACTTTTATCGTTTAACTTTATTTTAAGTTAGAATTCGAAAGGAACGTGATACACCGCAAGATTAAAAATAGTAACCATGGTGACGTGGCATCATTATCGTGAGATTACTGTAGCCTAATTATCCGGACGTCACACTAATGAGCTCCCCTGGGGCTCCAACCTCCTTCTCCTTCTCCCTCCCCCTATGGATACTTCATACTTCTACGTGACTAACTATAAGTAAGCCCACCCAAGAAGTGCTCTATCCTTCGCCCTAGAGCCTTCGGTATCATAGCCAAAACAACGATAATATACGGTAGTAAGATCGGTGGTACATTCATCGTCGACACCATGCATGCTTATAAAGGTTTTGCAACAAGGATCAAAGGGAACTTAAGCGCAGGCGCAAAGCCGTTGGACTCAACGACCTCGAATGACTCTGGGTTCTGCCATCCGGGAGCACCCAATCAAAATGATACATCATGTTCGCTAGTGTGAGTTCCACCAGCCGCAGCGTAAAGGCGATACCAGGGCATCCCCTCCTCCCCGCACCGAACGGTATGAACCGGGGATCCTTACCTGTGCCGCCCGGATAATCATGCTACAGTAATCCCACACTAATCATGCCACGTCACCTCGGTTACTGTTGCTAACCTCGCGATGATTCGAAACCGTTTCAATATTTAAATTCAAAGTAGGTCAGACAACAAAAGTTTTCAAAAGTTGAAACAAAAATGTTCGGGCGGTGCTGAATATTACAAGGGTAATTATGGTGTAGTAAACACATTTTTATAAAATGCCTAAATAATTTAACATGATTTAAAAACAGAAAAGTAAATAGATAAAAGAAAAGAAAATACAAAACCAAAACAAAAAAAAGGAGAGAACCCCCACCCACCCACTGGACCAGGCAGCCCACCTCCCCAGGCCGGCCCAACCGGCCGCGCCCCCACTCCCTTACCCTCTTCCCCCCACTTCCCCTAACCCTAACCGAACAGCCACTCCCCCCCCCACTCGCTTTCCCCTTCCCCCCACGATCCAGATCGGATCGTGGCCCGACCGCGCACGCCGCCCCGCCGCTGGACCTCGACCTCGCCGCTTGGGACGCCGCTCGACGCGGGAGCCCCTTCGCCTCCTCGACCACGCCTCATCCTCGTCGGCTCCTCTCGGCCTCCTTCCTCTCCGCCCGCGGCGCCATCATCTACTACCTCCTCTTCGACCACGAGCACGAGCTCGGGACCCCGTCGTCGCCGGACCAACGCCGCCCGTCGCCGGATCTCCCTCGTCGGACATCCCCCGACCTCCGTCGAGCCCACTGCCACGGTCCCTACTCCCCACCGTGAGCTCCCTTCCTTCCCTTCTCTGTCGCCGGCGCCGTTTCCCCCCACCCCGCAGCGCCCGCGTGCCGGAGCTCACGCTCCGGGCCGCCCTCGCCACACCGCACCACGCCCACACGTCCCGGTCCTCCTCCTCCCCGTCCCGCAGCTCCGTCCGGCGCTCGCACCGCTGCCCTGTCTGCCGCGGCCGCCTTTGCTCGCCCGTGCCCTCCCGTGCGGTCGCCCGCTCCTGCCGCTGCACCTGCCGCTGCACCTGCCGCCACCGCCGCTGCTTAGTGCCGCCCTGCCTCCACTGCTGCCCGTCGCCGCCTCCCTGCCGCTAGCCCCGCACCGCTCGCCGTTCGGGCGAAAACCACACGCCCGTGACCCAGCGCCCAGCGCCCGTAACCCGCTATGGCCCCTCTGGCCTATGACATGTGGGGCCCTGCCCCCAGAACGTTTATAAAGAAAAGGAATTAAAAATAATATATAAAATAAAAATATAATTAATTAAAGAAATAATTAACTTAATTAATTTTGATTAATTAAACTAATCAAATAATTAAACTAATTAAACATTAGTTATCTAATTAACCTGGTTAGTTAATTAGCTAATTAATTAGTTGTTGGGGAACGTAGCAATAATTCAAAATTTCCCTACGTGTCACCAAGATCAATCTATGGAGTCATCTAGCAACGAGGGAGGAGTAGATCTACGTACCCTTGTAGATCGCGCGCGGAAGCGTTCAAGAGAACGGGGTTGATGGAGTCGTACTCGTCGTGATCCAAATCACCGATGATCCTAGCGCCGAACGGACGCACCTCCGCGTTCAACACACGTACGGAGCAGCGACGTCTCCTCCTTCTTGATCCAGCAAGGGGGAGGAGAGGTTGATGGAGATCCAGCAGCACGATGGCGTGGTGGTGGAAGTAGCGGGATTCCAACAGGGCTTCGCCAAGCGTTGCGGGAGGAGGGAGATGTGTCACGGGAGGGAGAGGGAGGCGCCAGGCCTTAGATTGGATTGTCCTCCCTTTCCCCCACTATATATAGGGCCAAGGGAGAGGGGGAGGGCGCAGCCTTGCCCCTTCCTCCAAGGAAGGGTGCGGCCAAGGGGGGGAGGAGTCCATCCTCCCCAAGGCACCTCGGAGGTGCCTTCCCCCTTTAGGACTCTTGCCTTTTCCTCTTCTCTTGGCGCATGGGCCTCTTGGGGCTGGTGCCCTTGGCCCATATAGGCCAAGGTGCACCCCCTACAGCCCATGTGGCCCCCCGGGGCAGGTGGCCCCATCCGGTGGACCCCCCGGGACACTTCCGGTGGTCCCGGTACAATACCGGTGACCCCGAAACTTGTCCCGATGGCCGAAATAGCACTTCCTATATATAATTCTTTACCTCCGGACCATTCCGGAATTCCTCGTGACGTCCGGGATATCATCCGGGACTCCGAACAACTTTCGGGTTACCGCATACTAATATCTCTATAACCCTAGCGTCACCGAACCTTAAGTGTGTAGACCCTACGAGTTCGGGAGACATGCAGACATGACCAAGATGACTCTCCAGTCAATAACCAACAGCAGGATCTGGATACCCATGTTGGCTCCCACATGTTCCACGATGATATCATCGGATGAACCATGATGTCAAGGACTTAATCAATCCCGTATACAATTCCCTTTGTCTATCGGTACGACACTTGCCCGAGATTCGATCGTCGGTATCCCGATACCTTGTTCAATCTCGTTACCGGCAAGTATCTTTTACTCGTTTCGTAACACATCATCCCGTGATCAACTCCTTGATCACACTGTGCACATTATGATGATGTCCTACCGAGTGGGCCCAGAGATACCTCTCCGTTTACACGGAGTGACAAATCGCAGTCTCAATTCGTGCCAACCCAACAGACACTTTCGGAGATACCCATAGTGTACCTTTATAGCCACCCAGTTACGTTGTGACGTTTGGCACACCCAAAGCACTCCTACGGTATCCGGGAGTTGCACAATCTCATGGTCTAAGGAAATGATACTTGACATTAGAAAAGCTTTAGCATACGAACTACACGATCTATGAGCTATGCTTAGGATTGGGTCTTATCCATCACATCATTCTCCTAATGATGTGATCCCGTTATCAACGACATCCTATGTCCATGGTCAGGAAACCGTAACCATCTATTGATCAACGAGGTAGTCAACTAGAGGCTTACTAGGGACATGGTGTTGTCTATGTATCCACACATGTATCTCAGTTTCCTATCAATACAATTCTAGCATGGATAATAAACGATTATCATGAACAAGGAAATATAATAATAATCAATTTATTATTGCCTCTAGGGCATATTTCCAATAGTCTCCCACTTGCACTAGAGTCAATAATCTAGTTCACATCGATATGTGATTAACACTCAAGGTCACATCCCCATGTGACTAACACCCAAAGAGTTTACTAGAGTCAATAATCTAGTTCACATTTACCATGTGATTAACACTCGATGAGTTCTGGGTTTGATCATGTTATGCTTGTGAGAGAGGTTTTAGTCAACGGGTCTGAACCTTTCAGATCCGTGTGTGCTTTACAAATCTCTATGTCATCTCCTAGATGTAGCTACCACGTTCTATTTGGAGCTATTCCAAATAACTGTTCTACTATACGAATCCAGTTTACTACTTAGAATAATCTGGATTAGTGTCAAAGTTTGCATCGGCGTAACCCTGTACGACGAACTCTTTTACCACCTCCATAATCGAGAAAAGTTCCTTAGTCCACTAGTTACTAAGGATAACTTTGACCGCTGTCCTGTGATCCATTCTTGGATCACTCTTGTACCCCTTGACTGACTCATGGCAAGGCACACTTCAGGTGCGGTAGACAGCATAGCATACTATAGAGCCTACGTCTTAAGCATAGGGGACGACCTTCGTCCTTTCTCTTTCTTCTGCCGTGGTCGAGCTTTAAGTCTTAACTTCATACCTTACAACTCAGGCAAGAACTCCTTCTTTGACTGATCCATCTTGAACACCTTCAAGATCATGTCAAGGTATCTGCTCATTTGAAAGTACTATTAAGCGTTTTGATCTATCCTTACAGATCTTGATGCTCAATGTTCAAGTAGCTTAATCCAGGTTTTCCATTGAAAAACACTTTCCAAATAACCCTATATGCTTTCCAGAAATTCTACGTCATTTCTGATCAACAATATGTCAACATATATTTATCAGAAATTCTATAGTGCTCCCACTTACTTCTTTGGAAATACAAGTTTCTCATAAACTTTGTATACACCCAAAACTTTGATCATCTTATCAAAGCATACATTCCAACTCCGAGATGCTTACTCCAGTCCTTAGAAGGATTGCTGGAGCTTTGCATACTTATCAGCATCTTTCAGGATTGACAAAACCTTCCGGTTGTATCACATACAACCTTTCCTCAAGAAAATCGTCGAGGAAACAATGTTTTGACATCCTATCTGCAAGATTTCATAAATGATGCAGTAATCGCTAATATAATTCCAACAGACTCTTAGCATCGCTACGAGTGAGAAAGTCTCACCGTAGTCAACTCCTTGAACTTGTCGGGAAACTTCTTAATGACAAGTCGAGCTTTCTTAATGGTGACATTTACCATCATTGTCCGTCTTCCTTTTAAATCCATCTGTACTCAACAGCCTCACGACCATCAAGTAGTTCTTCCAAAGTCTACACTTTGTTTTCATACATGGATCCTCTCTCGGATTTTATGGCCTCGAGCCATTTATCGGAATCCAGGCCCACCATCGCTTCTCCATAGCTCGTAGGTTCATTGTTGTCTAGCAACATGACTTCCAAGACAGGATTACGTACCACTCTGAAGTAGTACGCATCCTTGTCATCCCACGAGGTTTGGTAGTGACTTGATCTGAAGTTTCATGATCACTATCATAAGCTTCCACTTCAATTTGTGTAGGTGCCACAGGAACAACTCCCTGTGCCCTGTCACACACTAGTTGAAGAGACGGTTCAATAACCTCATCAAGTCTCCACCATCCTCCCACTCAATTCTTTCGAGAGAAACTTTTCCTCGAGAAAGGACCCGATTCTAGAAACAATCCCTTATTGCTTTCGAATCTGAGACAGGAGGTATACCCAACTGTTTTGGGTGTCCTATGAAGATGCATTTATCCGCTTTAGGTTCGAGCTTATCAGCCTGAAACTTTTTCACATAAGCGTCGCAGCCCCAAACTTTTAAGAAATGACAGCTTAGGTTTCTCTAAACCATAGTTCATACGGTGTCAACTCATCGGAATTACGTGGTGCCCCTTTTAAAGTGAATGTGGTTGTCTCTAATGCCTAACCCATAAACTATTGTGGTAATCCGATAAGAGACATCATGGTATGCATCATATCCAATGGGGTGCAGTTATGATGTTCGGACACACCATCACACTATGGTGTTCCAGGCTGTATTAGTTGTGAAACAATTTCCACAATGTCTTAATTTTGTGCCAAACTCGTAATTCAGATATTCATCTCTATGATCATATCATAGATCTTTTATCCTCTTGTCACGACGATCTTTCAACTTCACCCTGAAATTACTTGAACCTTTCAATAATTCAGACTCGTGATTCATCAAGTAAATATACTCAACATCTACTCAAATCATCTGTGAAGTAAGAACATAACGATATCCACTACATGCCTCAGCACTCATTGGATTGCACACATCAAAATGTATTACTTCCAACAAGTTGCTTTGTAGTTCCATTTTACTGAAAACGAGGCTTTCAGTCATCTTGCCCATGTGGTATGATTTGCATGTCTCAAGTGATTCAAAATCAAGTGAGTCCAAACGGTCCATTTGCATGGAGTTTCTTCATGCATATACACCAATAGACATGGTTCGCATGTCTCAAACCTTTCAAAAACGAGTGAGTCCAAAGATCCATCAACATGGAGCTTCTTCATGCGTTTTATACCGATATGACTTACGTGGCAGTGCCACAAGTAGGTGGTACTATCATTACTATCTTTTGGCATGAACATGTGTATCACTACGATCGAGATTCAATAAACCATTCATTTTAGGTGTAAGACCATTGAAGGTATTATTCAAATAAACAGAGTAACCATTATTCTCTTTAAATGAATAACTGTATTGTGATAGACATAATCCAATCATGTCTATGCTCAACGCAAACACCAATCTCGATGGTAGAGGGAGCGTGCGATGCTTGATCATATCAACATTGGAAACACTTCCAACACATATCGTCAGCTCACCTTTAGCTAGTCTCCGTTTATTCCATAGCCTTTTGTTTCGAGTTACTAACACTTAGCAACCAAACCGGTATCTAATACCCTGGTGCTACTAGGAGTACTAGTAAAGTGCACATTAACATAATGTATATCCAATATACTTCTATCGACCTTGCCAGCCTCCTCATCTACCAAGTATCTAGGGTAATTCTGCTCTAGTGGCTGTTCCCCTTATTACAGAAGCACTTAGTCTCGGGTTTGGGTTCAACCTTGGGTTTCTTCACTAGAGCAGCAGCTGATTTGCCGTTTCATTATGTATCCCTTCTTGCCCTTGCCCTTCTTGAAACTAGTGGTTTCACAAACCATCAACAATTGATGCTCCTTCTTGATTTCTACTTTTGTGGTGTCAAACATCGCGAATATCTCAAGGATTCATCATATATGTCCCTGATATATTATAGTTCATCACGAAGCTCAAGCAGCTTGGTGGTAATGACGTCGGAGAACCATCACTATTTCATCTGGAAGATCAACTCCCACTCGATTCAAGCGATTGTTGTACTCAGACAATCTGAGCACAAGCTCAACAATTGAGCTTTTCTCCCTTAGTTTGCAGGCTAAGAAAATTGTCGGAGGTCTTATACCTCTTGACGTGGGCACGAGCCTGAAATCCCAATTTCAGCCCTCGAAACATCTCATATGTTTTGCGACGTTTCAAAAACGTTTTCGGTGCCTCAATTCTAAACCGTTTAACTGAACTATCACGTAGTTATCAAAATGTGTATGTCAGATGTTCGCAACATCCACAGATGACGTTCGAGGTTCAACACACTGAGCGGTGCATTAAGGACATAAGCCTTCTATGAAGCAATGAGGACAATCCTTAGTTTACGGACCTAGTCCGCATAATTGCTACTATCAACTTTCAACTAAATTTTCTCTAGGAACATATCTAAACAGTAGAACTAAAGCGCGAGCTACGACATAATTTGCGAAGACCTTTTGACTATGTTCAGGATAATTAAGTTCATCTTATGAACTCCCACTCAGATAGACATCCCTCTAGTCATCTAAGTGATTACATGATCCGAGTCAACTAGGCCGTGTCCGATCATCACGTGAGACGGACTAGTCAAAGTCGGTGAACATCTTCATGTTGATCGTATCTACCATACGACTCATGCTCGACCTTTCGGTCTTCTGTGTTCCGAGGCCATGTCTATGCACATGCTAGGCTCGTCAAGTTAACCCTAAGTGTTTTGCATGTGTAAAACTGTCTTACACCCGTTGTATGTGAACGTAAGGATCTATCACACCCGATCATCACGTGGTGCTTCGAAACGACGAACTTTAGCAACGGTGCACAGTTAGGGGAGAACACATTCTTGAAATTGTAATGAGGGTCATCTTATTTACTACCGTCGTTCTAAGCAAATAAGATGTATAAACATGATAAACATCACATGCAATCAAATAATAGTGACATGATATGCCAATATCATATAGCTCCTTTGATCTCCATCTTGGGGCTCCATGATCATCTATTACAAGAACATGATCAATCTCATACATCACATATATCATTCATCACATCCTTTTGGCCATATCACATCACATAGCATACCCTGCAAAAACAAGTTAGACGTCCTCTAATTGTTGTTTGCATGTTTTACGTGGCTGCTATGGGTTTCTAGCAAGAACGTTTCTTACCTACGCAAAGACCACAACGTGATGTGCCAATTTCTATTTACCCTTCATAAGGACCCTTTTCATCGAATCCGATCCGACTAAAGTAGGAGAGACAGACACCCGCTAGCCACCTTATGCAACTAGTGCATGTCAGTCGGTGGAACCGGTCTCACGTAAGAGTACGTGTAAGGTCGGTCCGGGCCGCTTCATCCCACGATGCCGCCGAATCAAGATAAGACTAGTAACGGCAAGCATATTGAACAAAATCAACGCCCACAACTACTTTGTGTTCTACTCGTGCATAGAAACTACGCATAGACCTAGCTCATGATGCCACTGTTGGGGAACGTAGCAATAATTCAAAATTTTCCTACGTGTCACCAAGATCAATCTATGGAGTCATCTAGCAACGAGGGAGGAGTAGATCTACGTACCCTTGTAGATCGCGCGCGGAAGCGTTCAAGAGAACGGGGTTGATGGAGTCGTACTCGTCGTGATCCAAATCACCGATGATCCTAGCGCCGAACGGACGCACCTCCGCGTTCAACACACGTACGGAGCAGCGACGTCTCCTCCTTCTTGATCCAGCAAGGGGGGAGGAGAGGTTGATGGAGATCCAGCAGCACGACGGCATGGTGGTGGAAGTAGCGGGATTCCAACAGGGCTTCGCCAAGCGCTGCGGGAGGAGGGAGATGTGTCACGGGAGGGAGAGGGAGGCGCCAGGCCTTAGATTGGATTGTCCTCCCTTTCCCCCACTATATATAGGGCCAAGGGAGAGGGGGAGGGCGCAGCCTTGCCCCTTCCTCCAAGGAAGGGTGCGGCCAAGGGGGGGGAGGAGTCCATCCTCCCTAAGGCACCTCGGAGGTGCCTTCCCCCTTTAGGACTCTTCCCTTTTCCTCTTCTCTTGGCGCATGGGCCTCTTGGGGCTGGTGCCCTTGGCCCATATAGGACAAGGTGCACCCCCTACAGCCCATGTGGCCCCCCGGGGCAGGTGGCCCCACCCGGTGGACCCCCCGGGACACTTCCGGTGGTCCCGGTACAATACCGGTGACCCCGAAACTTGTCCCGATGGCCGAAATAGCACTTCCTATATATAATTCTTTACCTCCGGACCATTCCGGAATTCCTCGTGACGTCCGGGATCTCATCCGGGACTCCGAACAACTTTCGAGTTACCGCATACTAATATCTCTATAACCCTAGCGTCACCGAACCTTAAGTGTGTAGACCCTACGGGTTCGGGAGACATGCAGACATGACCGAGATGACTCTCCGGTCAATAACCAACAGCGGGATCTGGATACCCATGTTGGCTCCCACATGTTCCACGATGATCTCATCGGATGAACCACGATGTCAAGGACTTAATCAATCCCGTATACAATTCCCTTTGTCTATCGGTACGACACTTGCCCGAGATTCGATCGTCGGTATCCCGATACCTTGTTCAATCTCGTTACCGGCAAGTCTCTTTTACTCGTTCCGTAACACGTCATCCCGTGATCAACTCCTTGATCACACTGTGCACATTATGATGATGTCCTACCGAGTGGGCCCAGAGATACCTCTCCGTTTACACGGAGTGACAAATCGCAGTCTCGATTCGTGCCAACCCAACAGACACTTTCGGAGATACCCGTAGTGTACCTTTATAGCCACCCAGTTACGTTGTGACGTTTGGCACACCCAAAGCACTCCTACGGTATCCGGGAGTTGCACAATCTCATGGTCTAAGGAAATGATACTTGACATTAGAAAAGCTTTAGCATACGAACTACACGATCTATGAGTTATGCTTAGGATTGGGTCTTGTCCATCACATCATTCTCCTAATGATGTGATCCCGTTATCAACGACATCCTATGTCCATGGTCAGGAAACCGTAACCATCTATTGATCAACGAGCTAGTCAACTAGAGGCTTACTAGGGACATGGTGTTGTCTATGTATCCACACATGTATCTCAGTTTCCTATCAATACAATTCTAGCATGGATAATAAACGATTATCATGAACAAGGAAATATAATAATAATCAATTTATTATTGCCTCTAGGGCATATTTCCAACATTAGTATGACAGTGGGGTCCACCCCCTAATTAATACTAATTAGATTAATTAAATTTGGATAATTAACATGTGTCTCTGACCAGTGGGACCCATTGGTCAGGTTGACCAGTCAACCCCCGTTGACTGCTGACGTCAGCATGACATCATGCCGATGTCATAAATCCAAATTTCGAATTAAATTAAATAATTAATTAAATTCCAGAAATTAATAAAATCTTTAAAAAAAATCATATCTTTTAATCCGTAACTCGGATTAAATTATTTTCAACATGAAAGTTGCTCAGAACGACGAGACGAACCCGGATACGCAGCCCGTTCGTCCGCCACGCATCCCTAACATAGTGAACCTGCAACATTTCACCTCCGGTTCATCTGTCCGAAAACGCGAAACACCGGGGATACTTTCCCGGATGTTATCCCCCTTCACCGGTATCACCTAATACCGCGTTAGGGCACCCCTAGCACCGTTACTTGCCTTGTCATGCATCGTTATGCATCTGTTTGCATTATATTTATTGTTTCTTCCCCCCTCTTCTTCCGCTAGACACCGAGACCGACGCCGCTGCTACCCAGTACAACAACGGAGTTGACGACCCCTCTCTCTTGCCAGAGCAACCAGGCAAGCCCCCCCTTTGATCACCAGATATCGCCTATTCTTATCTCTACTGCTTGCATTAGAGTAGTGTAGCATGTTACTGCTTTCCGTTAATCCTATTCTGATGCATAGCCTGTCCTTGCTACTACTGTTGTTACCTTTACCTGCTATCCTAATGCTTAGTATAGGATGCTAGTGTTCCATCAGTGGCCCTACACTCTTGTCCGTCTGCCATGCTATACTACTGGGCCGTGATCACTTCGGGAGGTGATCATGGGCATATACTATATACTTTACACAGTTACCTTACCTGTGATACTGTTCGGAGATGGGGGCTGAAGGGGCAGGTGGCTCCATCCAGGTAGTGGTGGGCCTGGGTTCCCGACGGCCCCCGACTGTTACTTTGAGGCGGAGCGACAGGGCAGGTTGAGACCACCTAGGAGAGAGGTGGGCCTGGCCCTGGTCGGCGTTCGCAGATACTTAACACGTTTAACGAGATCTTGGTATTTGATCTGAGTCTGGCTACTGGCCTATACGCACTAACCATCTACGCGGGGACAGTTATGGGCACTCGACGTCGTGGTATCAGCCGAAGCCTTCGTGACATCAGCGACTGAGTGGCGCGCGCCGGATTGGACCGTAAGCCTGCTCTTGTATTAAGGGGGCTAGTTCTGCTTCCGGCCGCGTTCGCAACGTGCAGGTGTGTAAAGGGCGATGGGCCCAGACCCCCTGCGCCATAGGATTTAGACCGGCGTGCTGACCTCTCTGTTGTGCCCAGGTAGGGCTGCGACGTGTTGATCTTCCGAGGCCGGGCATGACCCAGGAAAGTGTGTCCGGCCAAATGGGATCGAGCGTGTTGGGTTATGTGGTGCACCCCTGCAGGGAAGTTAATCTATTCGAATAGCCGTGATCTTCGGTAACAGGACGACTTGGAGTTGTACCTTGACCTTATGACAACTAGAACCGGATACTTAATAAAACACACCCTTCCAAGTGCCAGATACAACCCGGTGGTCGCTCTCTAACAGGGCATTGAGGAGAGGATCGCCGGTTAGGATTATGCTATGCGATGCTACTTGGAGGACTTCAGTCTACTCTCTTCTACATGCCGCAAGACGGAGGCTGCCAGAAGCGTAGTCTTCGAAAGGATTAGTTATCCCCCTCTCATTCTGGCATTCTGCAGTTCAGTCCACATATGATACCCTTATTCCATTTGATACCCATGCATATGTAGTGTAGCTCCTTGCTTGCGAGTACTTTGGATGAGTACTCACGGTTGCTTTCTCCCTCTTTTCCCCCTATCCCTCCTACCTGGTTGTCGCAACCAGATGTTGGAGCCCAGGAGCCAGACGCCACCTTCGACGACGACTCCTACTACACCGGAGGTGCCTACTACTACGTGCTGCCCGCTGACGACGACCAGGAGTAGTTAGGAGGATCCCAGGCAAGAGGCTTGCGCCTCTTTCGATCTGTATCCCAGTTTGTGCTAGCCATCTTATGGCAACTTGTTTAACTTATGTCTGTACTCAGATATTGTTGCTTCCGCTGACTCGTGTATGATCGAGCTCTTGTATTCGAGCCCTCGAGGCCCCTGGCTTGTATTATGATGCTTGTATGACTTATTTTATTTGTAGTGTTGTGTTGTGATATCTTCCCGTGAGTCCCTGATCTTGATCGTACACGTTTGCGTGTATGATTAGTGTACGATTAAATCGGGGGCATCACAAGTTGGTATCAGAGCCGACTGCCTGTAGGAATTCCCCTTCCACACTCCTTGGCCGAAGTTGAGTCTAGTCATTACAAAACTTTTACTAACATGGCTGTGTGCCTTACGGGCCCACGTCGCCATTGGGTGGTATTAGGATCTTTTATTCCTCGTCTATACTCTGGGATTCTGACTCTCTCCTACTCGGGTTAAATGATTTTGCTAAAATCTAACTCTAGGTTCTCGTTACCACTTCCTGCCGAAGAGCCCCTTCATTATAGATGATCGACCGCTTCAACAGAAGGTTCTGACAATATTCTCCGATGTTCTCCCAAAACCTTATGCCATTGCTTTTGCAATTCCCTACCACCGAAATATCCCTATGGGTAAGTATTTAGACCTGTCGTGCTTACTTTTATTCCCAGTCGATCTTGTTATTATAAGATACCCCGAGAATACTTTGTGCCTACTGCCTTGCAGTTCTTTGCCACATGCATACCACTACGGATAATTACTCGCATTTATCGAGTATCCGCTCATCCCTAGATATTCATGCAGTTCACAAAATTCTTCGAAATACCATTCGGTCTTCCAAAAATCCTGAGCAACCTATTGCTCCTGAAATTCTTGCTTGCTTGCATTATGGTTAATCCCATAAGTATAGTAATCTTATTGGCAACCTTTGTCAATATCATTTTGAGTCCATTGACTCAATATGTTGCGAATGCTCGCAATCCTCACTCAGATCATAGAATTCATCCTTCCAGCTCAGATGTCATTTAAAACGTGAGCTGGTCCTCGGCCAATCAGATTGCCATCGATTGTACCCCTAAGTCTATTCAACTTGTCCGTCCTTGATCAGAGCGTTTGCTCCTGATCCCTTCATTTGAAAATCATAAATCCTTTGTTATTTAAACGTTGAATTATTCAGATGTTCTGTAAAACGATGCATTTGCATTCTTTCTTCCTCTGATTGGGTATCGATACTCACATCAGCTCCATTGTGGATCACCATATCCACTGTTGGATTATTATCCGACAATGTCCTTCATAATTAATCACCTTGTGAGTTCTTTCTCCGATACATAATGCCTTTGGTAATTTGTATCCTCTCCTTTTGCCAACCATGCTCTGCTTTCGAGCTGGTAATATTTACTCTCAAAGCTTGTGGTATATGTTTCCACGATACCCTGACGGGTTGAACCTATGCCTTCCTTAATTTGTGTGACCTTGAAAGTTATGCGGGTTATACCCTGCTGACGCTTTGTCAGATAACTTTTCAGCACTACAACTTTGAAAAGGGGAGGTAAATGTAAGGTTATGCATTGAAGAAGTGGGAGTCGACCTTGAACTTTGTGTTCATGCCCATGGACACGATGTAGATCTTATCATTAAAGCTTCTCTTAAATTAATTACTCCCTTGGTATAAGTTCAGCTTATATCTGGGATCTGGCCTTTGGCAATCGTGGTTCCGACCATGATCTCCTTTAAATACCATTTCTCGTGCAAGTTTAAGCACCTGTCTTCTATAGAGCAATACCCCAGTCCAACCTCTACTTTGATCTGTCGTCGAGTATTACCCCCTGGTACCTCGAGATTGTCATGGAACTGCATAGCTTCTTATGAGTTCTTCATCAAGTGCTACATTCCCACTAATTCCAAGTTTTCACGGGCTCTGAGTCATTAAACACTCAAAAACACCGATAACTGAACCGAGCCTGCACTACGGTTCAACGACACTTGATAATCTTCTTTAAGTACGAGTTTGTACCCGACCAAGCCATTCTTAGCCTGTATGGCTATATCATTGTCGTGGTGATTTTCACTGTGCTACCTGGTCCTTATCTCCGGAGCACCACTTTTGACGATGAGCTAAGCTTACATCGATTTTCCTCGTCATATCATTCGCCTTGAACAACAAGCTTGATTTCAAGTTTGTGTCGTACTCGTGGTTCCAATAATTTTCGCTTCATCATTCCGTTGACTTGATGTCATCGCCGACCGGTTACATCTTTTTGAAACCTCTCGACAACTGTGTTGTGATCATCATCAACATTTTCAGGTCTTCCAAGATATCGGTCGAATTCATGGTGAGAAGTACCATCCTTGCCCCTCGATGATTTGTGTTATCACCGACAACATTATTGCTTTCCCTCCAACACAAACTTGTTCATGTTTTGTGTTATACCTGGAGATCCGTGCTATCCAGTAATTATTCTTCTTTACCTTGGAGTATTACCATCTTTGATGTCAAGGATGTTGTGAGAATTTCACCACCTCTTGAGAATTCTTGATATAAGTGATACTTCACCATCACCATTAATTCTTGGTCCCCGTGTCGATTCTAATCGGAATACCGGCAATTGAACTTTGAGGTGTGAATTCAAAACTTCTAGCAACCCCATTGCTTGGAGTGAATGATCGATAGTTTCATTCTAAATTCTTTTGTTCATTAAGTCACCATTTTAACATTGTTCGTGCGACCCAGCCCATATTTCGGGTGCACCTTTCAACCAATGTTTAAATGGGTATGTTTCCTCGAGCATACCTCATTGTATCAGTTTAACTGACAATTGTCGTCCCCTTGTTCACCTAATTGTGGAAATCCATCCATTGGAAAATCTCAATGAATTGTCGCTGAGTTCATTAGCCACCCCTTCATCCTCTCCTTGGTTAAATGGTGAACTCATGATTCAGGACTTGCCTTCATAGTTCATTTCACGAGAATCTTGCAACGCCATCCCGTCAATGTGTTGCACCTCTTCTTCTCATCCCGAGTCTGAGGTATCCTGACACCAATCAGATCTGAACCCCGGTCAGATATGATGGTTGGAACATATTTCAAAGAGTTTTCTACATTATATCATGTCATGGATATTATGCTCTGCTTGTCCTTGGGAAGGATATACCCTTGAAATATGTCTGTATACACATTTTCCTTTCCATTGTTCTGTTTAAACCTGATAATTTATTTTCCTTTCCATGGGTTTGTTTAAACCTCCTTGTGATCTATATTATATAAGCAGTAATATTTCCCTGCTTATGTAAACACCTCGTTGTACCACTCTGTCAGTAAGACCCTGTTGCTATTGTTGATGACATTTCGGTAGCCACCGATGAACGAGAACTTTACCTATTGGTCTGCCTCGATCCACGAGCAGGAAAAATGGTTCTCTTCGTCCCTCGCCCTTGGTACCGACGTTGTTGCCGGACCAACAGACTATCCCCTGACATGCCTTGCTTACATGATCGTGCAAGATGTCACCGACCTTCCTACTTTTAACCGCATGGTGGGCCCATAACCCACAGTTCCACAGGATCGAAACCTGACTCTCCTGTACACCCTGTTGTCAAACTTATTCCCCACGCTTGACTTCGTATGTAATTCACGGGCCACCTGCCTAGTGATCCATTCTAGTATCAGGCGCAATACTTATTCCCATTGCTCTGAACCCCTTTCACATTTCGTATCAGGCAACAAATGATTGCCTATCCACTTGAGACTTCTTATTGCACCTTCGTACCTTGCTCTCGATATTTTCTTCAGTTTCAATTCGAGAGTTACTTTCTACCACCTTCCCCGATGTTATCGACCAGGTAGTCAACCTTGTAGAGGTCTGCTCTCTCGGAATAACCACCCTTTATTCTTTCGTAAGAACGATGGAGATCCTGAAGAAAGGACGACAATTTCATCATGATGCGATGAAGCAGAGAAATGAAGACGTCCATGTAAGGGATCGACCTCTTCGAGAAGAGCAACCAAGACCAAGAAGATCCGTTAGAATTTCACAACCACAAATTTCCCCCTTACACCACCTCTTAAATCTCGGGACGAGATTTCTTATAGTGGAGGAGATTTGTGACGCCCGGATAATCATGCTACAGTAATCCCACGCTAATCATGCCACGTCACCTCGGTTACTGTTGCTAACCTCGCGATGATTCGAAACCGTTTCAATATTTAAATTCAAAGTAGGTCAAACAACAAAAGTTTTC
This sequence comes from Triticum urartu, assembly GCF_056163025.1. NCBI lineage: Eukaryota > Viridiplantae > Streptophyta > Magnoliopsida > Poales > Poaceae > Triticum > Triticum urartu. Next base: position 434,145,614 of record NC_141873.1, read on the forward strand.
AAAAGTTGAAACAAAAATGTTCGGGCGGTGCTGAATATTACAAGGGTAATTATGGTGTAGTAAACACATTTTTATAAAATGCCTAAATAATTTAACATGATTTAAAAACAGAAAAGTAAATAGATAAAAGAAAAGAAAATACAAAACCAAAACAAAAAAAGGAGAGAACCCCCCCCCCACCCACTGGACCAGGCAGCCCACCTCCCCAGGCCGGCCCACCTGGCCCAACCGGCCGCGCTCCCACTCCCTTACCCTCTTCCCCCCACTTCCCCTAACCCTAACCGAACAGCCACTCCCCCCACTCGCTTTCCCCTTCCCCCCACGATCCAGATCGGATCGTGGCCCGACCGCGCACGCCGCTGGACCTCGACCTCGCCGCCTGGGACGCCGCTCGACACGGGAGCCCCTTCGCCGCCTCGACCATGCCTCGTCCTCGTCGGCTCCTCTCGGCCTCCTTCCTCTCCGCCCGCGGCGCCATCGTCTGCTACCTCCTCTTCGACCACGAGCACGAGCTCGGGACCCCGTCGTCGCCGGACTAACGCCGCCCGTCGCCGGATCTCCCTCGTCGGACTTCCCCCGACCTCCGTCGAGCCCACTGCCACGGTCCCTACTCCCCACCGTGAGCTCCCTTCCTTCCCTTCTCTGTCGCCGGCGCCGTTTCCCCCCACCCCGCAGCGCCCGCGTGCCGGAGCTCACGCTCCTGGCCGCCCTCGCCACACCGCACCACGCCCACATGTCCTGGTCCTCCTCCTCCCCGTCCCGCAGCTCCGTCCGGCGCTCGCACCGCTGCCCTGTCTGCCGCGGCCGCCTTTGCTCGCCCGTGCCCTCCCGTGCGGTCGCCCGCTCCTGCCGCTGCACCTGCCGCCACCGCCGCTGCTTAGCGCCGCCCTGCCTCCACTGCTGCCCGTCGCCGCCTCCCTGCCGCTAGCCCCGCACCGCTCGCCGTTCGGGCGAAAACCGCACGCCCATGACCCAGCGCCCAGCGCCCGTAACCCGCTATGGCCCCTCTGGCCTATGACATGTGGGGCCCTGCCCCTAGAACGTTTATAAAGAAAAGGAATTAAAAATAATATATAAGATAAAAATATAATTAATTAAAGAAATAATTAACTTAATTAATTTTGATTAATTAAACTAATCAAATAATTAAACTAATTAAACATTAGTTATCTAATTAACCTGGTTAGTTAATTAGCTAATTAATTAGTATGACAGTGGGGTCCACCCCCTAATTAATACTAATTAGATTAATTAAATTTGGATAATTAACATGTGTCTCTGACCAGTGGGACCCATTGGTCAGGTTGACCAGTCAACCCCCGTTGACCGCTGACGTCAGCATGACATCATGCCGATGTCATAAATCCAAATTTCGAATTAAATTAAATAATTAATTAAATTCCAGAAATTAATAAAATCTTTAAAAAAAATCATATCTTTTAATCCGTAACTCGGATTAAATTATTTTCAACATGAAAGTTGCTCAGAACGACGAGACGAACCCGGATACGCAGCCCGTTCGTCCGCCACGCATCCCTAACATAGTGAACCTGCAACATTTCACCTCCGGTTCATCTGTCCGAAAACGCGAAACACCGGGGATACTTTCCCGGATGTTATCCCCCTTCACCGGTATCACCTAATACCGCGTTAGGGCACCCCTAGCACCGTTACTTGCCTTGTCATGCATCGTTATGCATTTGTTTGCATTATATTTATTGTTTCTTCCCCCCTCTTCTTCCGCTAGACACCGAGACCGACGCCGCTGCTACCCAGTACAACAACGGAGTTGACGACCCCTCTCTCTTGCCAGAGCAACCAGGCAAGCCCCCCCTTTGATCACCAGATATCGCCTATTCTTATCTCTACTGCTTGCATTAGAGTAGTGTAGCATGTTACTGCTTTCCGTTAATCCTATTCTGATGCATAGCCTGTCCTTGCACTACTGTTGTTACCTTTACCTGCTATCCTAATGCTTAGTATAGGATGCTAGTGTTCCATCAGTGGCCCTACACTCTTGTCCGTCTACCATGCTATACTACTGGGCCGTGATCACTTCGGGAGGTGATCACGGGCATATACTATATACTTTACACAGTTACCTTACCTGTGATACTGTTCGGAGATGGGGGCTGAAGGGGCAGGTGGCTCCATCCAGGTAGTGGTGGGCCTGGGTTCCCGACGGCCCCCGACTATTACTTTGAGGCGGAGCGACAGGGCAGGTTGAGACCACCTAGGAGAGAGGTGGGCCTGGCCCTGGTCGGCGTTCGCAGATACTTAACACGTTTAACGAGATCTTGGTATTTGATCTGAGTCTGGCTACTGGCCTATACGCACTAACCATCTACGCGGGGACAGTTATGGGCACTCGACGTCGTGGTATCAGCCGAAGCCTTCGTGACATCAGCGACTGAGTGGCGCGCGCCGGATTGGACCGTAAGCCTGCTCTTGTATTAAGGGGGCTAGTTCTGCTTCCGGCCGCGTTCGCAACGTGCAGGTGTGCAAAGGGCGATGGGCCCAGACCCCCTGCGCCATAGGATTTAGACCGGCGTGCTGACCTCTCTGTTGTGCCCAGGTAGGGCTGCGACGTGTTGATCTTCCGAGGACGGGCATGACCCAGGAAAGTGTGTCCGGCCAAATGGGATCGAGCGTGTTGGGTTATGTGGTGCACCCCTGCAGGGAAGTTAATCTATTCGAATAGCCGTGATCTTCGGTAACAGGACGACTTGGAGTTGTACCTTGACCTTATGACAACTAGAACCGGATACTTAATAAAACACACCCTTCCAAGTGCCAGATACAACCCGGTGGTCGCTCTCTAACAGGGCATTGAGGAGAGGATCGCCGGTTAGGATTATGCTATGCGATGCTACTTGGAGGACTTCAGTCTACTCTCTTCTACATGCCGCAAGACGGAGGCTGCCAGAAGCGTAGTCTTCGAAAGGATTAGTTATCCCCCTCTTATTCTGGCATTCTGCAGTTCAGTCCACATATGATACCCTTATTCCATTTGATACCCATGCATATGTAGTGTAGCTCCTTGCTTGCGAGTACTTTGGATGAGTACTCACAGTTGCTTTCTCCCTCTTTTCCCCCTATCCCTCCTACCTGGTTGTCGCAACCAGATGTTGGAGCCCAGGAGCCAGACGCCACCTTCGACGACGACTCCTACTACACCGGAGGTGCCTACTACTACGTGCTGCCCGCTGACGACGACCAGGAGTAGTTAGGAGGATCCCAGGCAAGAGGCTTGCGCCTCTTTCGATCTGTATCCCAGTTTGTGCTAGCCATCTTATGGCAACTTGTTTAACTTATGTCTGTACTCAGATATTGTTGCTTCCGCTGACTCGTGTATGATCGAGCTCTTGTATTCGAGCCCTCGAGACCCCTGGCTTGTATTATGATGATTGTATGACTTATTTTATTTGTAGAGTTGTGTTGTGATATCTTTCCGTGAGTCCCTGATCTTGATCGTACACGTTTGCGTGTATGATTAGTGTACGATTAAATCGGGGGCGTCACATTACCGCCGTAGTCCATGGCCCTGTCCATGAACCTCTCTGGCCGGAACTCATCGGCGTCCTCCCACGACTCGCTGTCCCTTCCGATCGCCCATGCGTTGATCATGATCCGGGTCTTGGCTGGGATGTCGTAGCCGTGCAGCCGGGTGTTCTGAATCGACTCGTGCGGGAAGAGGGGTATGGGCGGATGTAGCTGTAGTGCTTCTTTCATGGCAGCGTGGAGGAGGCTCATCTTCTCCAGCTCCTCCTCAAGCACTCCTCCCTGCGTACCGGCAGCAACTTGTCTCACCTCTGCTTGCACCTTCTCCATTTCTGTTGGATTTTTAACAAGCTCGCCATCGTCCATTCTATCGCCTTATAGATCGTGTCCGTGCCTCCTATAAACATGTCCTGCAATGTGGAGAAGGATCGATCGTGTTAACACGTGGGCTATTGCTAGTGGTGCTAGGTTACAACAGTACTCCTTCTGTAAACTAATATAAAAGCGTTTAGATCACTATAGTGATTCTTGATCGAATTAGTTTACGGAGGGAGTAGCAGAGTAGTAGGCCGTGGTTCTTAATCGAATTACCAAGATGGGCGCCTTGACATCAGTCCGGTCCAGCCTAAACCCCTGATCACCATCCTTGAAGATCGAGAGCAAGCCGTCCAGGAGGTCATGCACCTCCTCACCGTCGTTTGCTCGGCTCCCCTCGTGCTCCGCGAGCGTCTTCTCGATGACACTGTCGAGCTCAGCCGTCGTCCTACCGATCCTCGCGTCGAGCCCCGTCGCCCAGTCCACCCACCGGAGCCGCGGGAACACGTCGCTAACGGCGATGGTCCCGAGCAGCTCGGTGAGCTCCTTCATCATCTGGCGGACCACCCCTGGGTCGACGCCGCCGAGCCTGTTCCCGAACGCCGCCTTGGAGATGACGGTGTTGGTCAGGCTGATGACGAGCTCGGTCACGTTGACTGCTCCCTCCGGGGCGCCGGCGCGGATACGTTCCACGAAGCCCATGACCTCCTGCTGCCGGAGGGAGCGGAAGGAGTCGACCCGCTTCGCGCTGAGGAGGTGCAGCACGGCGATGCGGCGGAGCTGGCGCCACCGCTCGCCGTAGGGGCTGAAGGCCATGTCGCGGCAGCCGTAGAGCGTGCCGCGGGCGGTGCGCGGCTGCGGCCGGCTGCAGAAGACGTGGTCCTGGGTTTTGAGCACGGCCTCGGCCAGGGAGGGCAAGGAGACCACGACGGTGGGCACGGAGCCGAGGCGGAGCAGGAAGAGCGGGCCGTAACGCCGCGCGAGGGCTTGCAGCCTCCGGTGGTGGCGGCCCCGGCCGAGCTGGTGCAGGTTGCCGATGACGGGCAGCGCCGGAGGCGAAGGTGGCGGTGATCCGCGTGCGCCGGCCTTGCGGCTTCTAGCAACGAGGAAGATGCAAGAGGCTACGAAGGCGAGGCAGAGCACTGCCACGGTAGAATCGAGCTGAAGAGAGGCCATGAGCGCCATGATTCTGACCTTCGAGCACGTGTGTGGAATGGCCACGTAGAAGATCGGGCTGAACTTAAGGCGTACGTGCGTCGGTGCGTGCCGTTGGCTAGTGTGTGTGCGTGTGGATTGGGTAGGATAGGGAGGGGTCCGCGGAAGAGAAGGGTTGCCTGATGGATAGATACGGCTGAGGAACGACCGTGCCGGCACGGTGGCGGGAGGAAGGAGCTAGCGGAGTGGCATGCCGCATGCAGAGTCGCGCACGGAAGCGAGCGCGAGGATGGCGACGGACAGAGACCCTGCGGGCAGGCGGCAGCTCGGATCGGACGAATCACATTCAGCGATGGCTGTTGCACGGCCGTGAAACATGTGCTCTCCATCGGCACGGCACACGTACCGCGTATGCACAGCGACGTCGTCCGTCCCGGTCTCAATGCAGTGGAGCGATGCCGACCGGGGAAGAGGCGTCAGGTTTTTCTTTTTCTTTTTTTTATTGATGAGGGAAAAAAAGGGAGAAGAGAAGGTGAGCAGCGCAGCGCAGGCGCATGCATGCGACGCAGATATTCCCCGCCTCGAATAAGTTTTTTTACCGGAGCGGGATGTACCGGTGCTCAATCCACCATCCCTCGGTGCTTCTATATCCGTGCGGGTGGACCCTACTAGTTTTTTATTTTCACCTCAGATTCCAGGATACAAGCTGTATACAACTGCAAATACGTGATGGGCCCCACGAAAGAGAGGATATCAACCCCACGCCGCTGTCTCCTTCCCGCATCGATCTCCTTTCTCCCCACCCCATCTCTCGTCAGTTCGTTCCATGGGGCTCCGTCGTAAATCCCGGCTATGGCCGCCGCGAGATCCGCCTTCTCCAGCAACATCCGGCACCGGATTCAGGGTTCCACCGCCGGCACCTACCACGGGGGGCACATAGAAGGCCGGCGGCGGCGCGGCGGTACCATGAGGCCGACGTGGAGCGGGGGCCGGATCCACTGGCCGTCGGGGGGTGGCTGATCCGGCGAGGTTCCTCGATCCCGCCAACCAGAAGCCCGTCCACCGGCAGCCGTGGTCGCCGTTGGTGTCTCCGTTCAGCACGGGCACCATGACGGGTCATCACGCAAGGTTGTCGCCGGATCCGGCGACACCAAGCCTGACTACCAGCGGATCTGGTGAGTAATGAATCCCGTCTCCCCTAACCTCTCTCCATATGTATTTCACGATTTCTGATTTATTTAGCATGATTTGAACACTCTATGTTTCTTTACCACCAGATCGTCGGCCTCCTCTGCTACTTCAATTTCAGGATTTTTGAATGTTTGTGACAGAGAGCATGTGTTGTAGTTTTTTGAAAGAGACCAAAATCTATGAAATTACTTCCCTGTAATATATTTGAATGCGGTGTTGCTAGTTGTGAAACAAAGTAATGTGAAATGGTTTGTGGCACAATGTGAAATTTATATTTCAATCTGGTGAAACTGGATTACTTCAGTATGTCGAAGTGAGATTTGAATGATTTTCAGTGAGATTTGTAATGATTTTGAGTGAGATTGGAATGATTTTCAGTGAGATTTGAATTGAAATAGCTATGTGTAGTTGAGATGTGCAAAAAAATGTGAAACTGGGATTTCAATGTGTTGTTGCAAGTTGCAAAACTAATTTCTGTGAAAATATATGGAATTATATCTCTGAAATATATGAAACAGCTATTTCTCTTATCTGTCATTTGTTATTTCAGTGATATATGTATTGAGAAATTACTTTCCTGGAATATATTTCAATGCGGTGTTGCAAGTTGTGAAACTAATTTCTGGGAAAATATATGAAATTACTTCTCTGAATTATATGAAACTGTTGTTTCTCTTATCTGGTATTTGTTATTTAAGTGAGATGTGTATTGGGAAATATGAAATTACTTCCCTGAAATATATTTAAATGTGTTGTTACAAGTTGTGAAACTAATTTCTGTGAAAATATATGAAATTACTTTTCTGAAAAATATGAAACTGCTATTTGTCACATCTGTAACTTGTTATATCAGTGAGATATGTATTGAAATATGTGAAATTACTTTCCTGAAAAATATGTAATTACTTTCTAGAAATATATTTCAATGTGGTGTTACGAGTTGTTAAACTAATTTAAGTGTAATGGTTTGTGCAAGATATGTGAAATTTATATTTCAATGTGGTGAAACCGGATCATTTTAGCTGGTGGAAGTGTTATATATTTATGAAAATGATTGCAATGCTTTTTGAAAGAGTTGAAATGCTATTTCAGTTAGATACTAATTGAAATAGCTATTTGTAGATGAGCTGTGGACAAAAAATGTGAAACTGACATTTCAATGTGTTGTTGCATTTTTTGAAAGAGTTTCATTTGAAATGAATTTAATAAGTTTTCAAATTCTCATATATGTTTTAACAGATTTCATATCAATTTAAAGTGAGAGAGGTTTATCCTTTGAAAAATAAGCTGACATTACTGTATGTGTGTGTGAAGTGAGACTGGCTTCAGCATACGTGTAAAGCGAGGGCCGTGGCTGAAATCACGTGGGTAGACCCAGCTGGTCAAATCATGTGGGTGGGGTCCAGCTGGTGAAATACAGGAGGTTAAATAAAGATATGTGGGGAATACAGAGATACAACTTGTAACCACTTTTGATGTGGCAGGATTTTATTGGTTGGAGAACCACCGGTACATCCCGGGAACGGTAAAAAGAGGTTTGCGTCAGAGCATCTTCAACAGATTAGCCGTTTGGCGCACTCCAGCACACGCGTGAAAGTTTGGGGCGTGAAAAATTCGGTGCGCGTCGGAAAAAGCGGCGTCGCGCGTTAGTTTTGGCGCGCATCGTCCAGCGCGCTGGATAAAAACCGCGTGCGGGCACCTCGTCGCCGTTACGCCTTCTCCGCCACTTCTTCTAGCGCCCGCCGTCGTTGTGCCTTCTCCCCCCACCCCTCCCCCATGTTTTCCAGCGCACCCGCGGCAACTCGGGCTTCTGCGGCGTCCGCCTCCATCCCTCCAGCGTGTATTATGCGGAGATTCGCTTTGATGATATACACCTTGGGCTCGGAACGTTCGACACCACTCACGAGGCCGCCAGCACATATGAGGCAGCGGCGTGGCGCCTCGGGAGGCCAGGGGTGCAAATGAGCTTCTTCGACGTGCGGACACGTGAGCAGGCGCAAGAACTCGCGCCTTCCCCGCGACTAATCACAGCTGAGGACCGCCGCATCCAGCGGAGGCGGGAGCGCCGCCTCCTCATCGCCGAGGCAGATGAGCACGCCATGGCGGTGTGGCGCGAGCACTTCCCGCGGGATGTCGCCGCCGAGAACAAGTTCTGAGCGCAGAGGAGGACGGAGCGAGCCACGCGTCGGGCATGAGCGGAAGGCAGTGACGGAAGCCCAGTGCGACATGGGACCTGCGTCGACCTTGGACGAGGATGATCCTCGGGCTCGGAACGTTCGACACCGCCCATAAGGCCGCCCGCGCATGTGACGCGGCGGCGTGGCGCCTCGGAAGGCCACAGGCGCAAATGAACTTCTTCGACGTGCGGATGCGCGAGCAGGCACAGGAACTCGCGCCTCCCCCGCGACTAATCACCGCCGAGGACCGCCACATCTAGCGGAGGCGGGAGCGCCGCCTCCTCAGCGCCAAGTCGGATGAGCACGCCATCTTGGTGTGGCGCGAGCGCTTCCCGTAGGATGTCGCCGCCGAGAACGAGTTCTGAGCGCAGAGGAGGGCGGAGCGAGCCGCGCGTCGAGCGGACAGGCGTGAGTGAAAGGCACTGGCGGAAGCCCAGTGCGACCTGGGACCCGCGTCGACCTGGGACGAAGATGATCCTCGATGGGTCGACGCGTTTCTGTCATCGAACTACACCACCGAGGAAGATGAGTAGTAGTTATCTAGTTTATCGTTGACACGTTTATCTACTATATTTGCATCGTAGCCTTGTTTTTATCTAGTTTTATTTGTATCATATGGACTAGCTTGTGATGTTGGGCTTGAATTATGCTATGAATTTAATCTATGTGTTGTTTCATATTTTTCGTATATGTTGCTTCAATTTTTCCAAGCATCGGCTGCTCCTACGTACTGGATTTGCAGCGCCTGCTGGCTACAGCGCCTGGTAAAGCAAACGCCCTCGTGCGCGCTAAGAAAAATGCTATTTCAGCATTAAAAAATAATTTAACGTGCCGCGTAACCGCACGTCCGTTGGACTGTTTGATACGCTTTGGGTGTAGCGTACGTACCTACGGTTTTGCTGGTGCTTTTTACCTTTTCTAAATTTTATTTATTGTACTCTTTGAAAAATATATTGTAAATACATATGTGGGAAATGTTTGATTGAACTAATTTCATAAAAATATTAACTGGTATCTTGAAATGTTCATCGTATAATAAAAAAGTTCACGTATTCAAAAAATGTCGTCATGCATTTAAAAATGTTATTGCGTATTAAAACATTGTTCAAAGTGGATTAATTTTTTTTATATTGTACTATAAATCATTCATTGTGTAGTTTAAAAAGTGTCCGGTCAACGAAAAATAATTCATGTAATTTTTAAAAATGCGTTCACATGTTTTAACAAATTTTTAGTGCATTTTGAAAAGTGTTTGCACATTTTTAAAATAGAAGAATAAAAGAAGCAAACATAACAGAAAAAGGCACAGAAATAGGAAGAATGACCAGAAAACGCGAAAATAAGAAGAAAATATTTTTTTAAAGAAAGGAAAAAATAAAGCCAGAGAAACCAACAGAAAAGACCAAACGCAAGCCAACACAAAAAACTGCACGAGAGAAACCCAAGTTAGAAGAATCAGAAAAACCAAACTAAACTGGGCCGTGACGAGGATAGAGTGACCCTTTAGACTTTTCTCCAGCAAGATTAAAAAAAAGATTAACGAATGCATGTAATGTGGATCCGGTTTGGTACAGCGATGATGGTGTCGTATATACAGGTTGCGCAAATGTGCAGTAGAAGTTCAACAGCGTACAATTCATCACGGAGCAAATAGAACAAAAGCAGACGAGCTTCTTTCTTGAGATAGAACAAACGAGTTGGGGCACGCAGCATGCATTTTGGACAAGGACAGCGGTCGGCGAGCAAGCAGCTGAACGTGCAGCACACTGGAGACTTGACCCCTTCCAGAACGGCCGACGTGGTGGGCGCGGCGCCGGAGCACGACGGTGCGCGCAGGTGCAGCGATCAGCAGCTGCAGCCGAAGCAAGGGATCCAAGTTCCCAACAAGACGCCGAGAGGCCAGATCCACACTGACACCATTCCACAAGCCGCTCGTGACTGGGGAAGGGAAATGCGACATTTTCTTCTTTGCCACTACATCTCCAAACCACACATACTTCCGGCCGGTTCGAGCGGGAGCATCAGCAGCTCATAGCTCGGCTAGCCCTCATGCCCGCGGTCGGCCATGCGTGCGTGTAGTTGTAGTGGCAGCAGTACGGGTCGCACGGCCGATACAGCACGCGCGCTGGCCGGCGCCCGCCCGACATCGCCGCGGTCGCCTTTGGCAGCCATGGCTTTTCGTTTTCGGCTAGGGTGGTGCACCCGCAGCGTCGCGCCTGATGCCTTTTGAGTTGCAAAAGGCGCGCGAGAGATGGCAAAGCTAGGAAAGCAGCTTCGCCTTTTGTAGGCTGCTGGAAAGCGTCCGAGCTGAACTGAGGTTTGAAAACCGGGGTTCAAACGCGCCAACTGAAAAGAAGAGAATTATTCAGTTCATTAGAAAAGCTCAGCCGGTTTTCACCGTCGACCGGCCTGAGTACATTTCCGCCGAAAAGAGAGCCATCGTATGAGGTTATGAGGCCAACTCCATCGCACGATCCTAAATGAACATTCGGTTTAGCCGGATTTTGTCTCTTTGGGACGGCAATAGGTTCGTTCATATCCAAGTCTGTCCGATGGATCGTGGGTGCGCCCAGCGCGCGGCCGCACCCTAAATCTTATACGTGTTGGACGTGTTTAAAAAAACATAAAAACTTAAATAAAATGACTTAAAAAACACAGTTTAAAAAACTTAAAACTTAAGTTAGGGTCCATGGCCACAAGACCGCCCTGTTTCACGTCCAACTTGACATAATCAAACATAAAAAAAGAAAATAAAAAGCGGCCGCCGCCAGCGCGCTCCTGCCGGTGCCCGTCGATGTCGTCGCCGTCGCCGTCTTCAGTGGCTGCCGGCATCGTCGTCGTCGTTGACGAGGTCGACGTAGGCCGGCGGCGTCCAGAGGTGGGCCGACGGTGCATGGTAGACGGGGGTGGGCTGGACGGCAGGAGGTGCCTGCACGACCTCCTCCCGTGGCGACGCCTCCCGCTCCGGTGACCGCGGCAGAGTGATGCACCAGTTCACGCCCATGGCGGCGGCCATCTCCGGAGCAGTGCACGATCAGCCCCACCCTGGCCCACCAGGCTCGGGTGGAACGCGGCCACCGGCTCCTCCTCCATCGCCTCCTCCGCGGCCACCATCTCCAGCTCAGGGATGGCAACCTCGCCGGTGGCGGAGCGGGCCATCATCTCCTCGAGGCCTTCCCATTGACGCTCATCGTGTGTGTATATGGAGTCCTCCATGACACGCGCCATGAGACGGGCCTCCTCCTCCACTGTCATGCGAGGAGGTGGTGGGGGAGATGGAGATGGCGAAGGCGAAGGCGACGGCGTGGGCGTGAGGCCGCGCACCAGCCTACGCCCGCGCTCCTGGGGAGCAGGCGCCGTGCGCTCCTGACGTGGCCGCCGCTTACCAGACGCCGTGTCGGCGAAGAAGGAGGTGCTCCGCACGCGTGCTCGTCCCTGAGCCAGGTGTCTCAGAGGACGGAGTCCGCGGTGTACCTATCGTCGTAGTACAAGTTGTCGGGGAGGAGGAGGCGGCGGCGCTCGATCTCTTCACGGCGTGCACGGCCGCTCACCAGGACCGGCGGGATCGACACACGATCAGCGGACAGGTGCTAGTTGTTGGGGAGGTGGACGTCGCTCCAGAGGAGCAGCGTCCTCGTCTCCCAATAACGGCGGCACACCTCCACGCGGATGTAGTGCCGGCCGCGCTCGTCGGCGGACGTGGGGGCGATGGAGAACGCGGGCGGCGCGGGGGCCCGGCGTGGTGGTGATGCGGGCTCCTCCTTCTTCACGGAGCCGGCGCAGCGCTCCAACGAGTAGCCGGCCTCGCGGTCGTGCTTCCCCTTACAGTTCCAGAAGCCCATGGCTTCGAGGTGGCCGGCCGGCGAGCTCGGGGACGGGGGAGGCTAGGGTTTTGCGCTGTCGGGTTTCAAGGAGGCCGCGGGATGAAGTGGGGCAGTCTGGACGACGACCGGTCCACTGATTCCCCATTTAAGAAGGACGACGACCTTTCACTGGGCCGGTGACAGGTGGGGCCAGCCGTCCGTGCGCATTGATGTTGGCGGATGGGAGGTAGGTGGCCGCCCCCGCCACGCGGCCAGACGCGGACGAGCGGCGCGTCCGTTCGGTGTCCGCGTTGACCCAAATCCGGTGCAAGTTTGCGTTCAAAATAAGTCGGCCCGGACACAAAACGGACCAGATGATTTCGGACCGTCGTGTGCTGGGCCGCCTCATTTGTCCGTTTTACCTTAAACAAACGAGGCCAGACAAAATGAGGTCGCGCGGTGGAGTTGGCCTAAGCGTCGTCGTCGGCCATAGCTCCACTCCAAACGCTCATCGCGGCAGCAACACGAAGCCCACATGGGTGTAGCATGGAATGTGACTTGATTGGATTTCAAAGCGAAGTAAGGTGCGCGAGGAGCAATAATTGCCAGAATTTTGTCGAGTACTCCGTGTGTCCGATCACTTTCTTGACTTATGAGTTTTGGACTTTGTGCTACGATGTGCTATGAGAGTGATTTATACTGTTCTTGCCTCGCTACCTGGCATGGCCTGGCCTAGCTACGATCTGAGCTTGACAACAGCTAGCGCGAGTAGATTTGGACATTTGGAGTACCCGTAGATGGTGAATTCGCTGGCGCTTTTATGCCATTATTAAGGACAATTGATCAACTCCTTCTGTTTTTATATACTGGTGCACTGTACATGGTACTGCTGAAACTAGCTAGTAGGCTGCATGAACGTCCTCACGTTACGTGAGTCACCCAGTGCGTGATCAAAGGTTAAGATGTGTGATGAGCGCAATTAATGGTGGAAAAGCTCGCAAGTCATAACTAACATGATAACATAAACTATGATGTGTCATTGGCACCAGTGACAGCGCTAGGAGTCGGAACAAGCGATGCCAAAGCTATATTTCATGTGCTTACACGCAGACAAACTTCACCTAAACACTAGTGTATTAGTGCAGTTAAGAACTTACATCCAAATCATGTGATTCCACTCGACATCACGGTCTCACGGGCACAATGTAGCACCACCGCTGTTTGGCATTTCTACTTGATATCCTACCTTCGGCTGGGAGTCATGGGGTAAGTTACAAGTATAGCTCGTGACACTTTTTTTAGAGTTTCCAGTTTTTACCCCTGACTTTAACATCTTTGACACTAAATTTCATCCAGATTACCCCATTTAGCAAAAGTCTTGCCAGGTTTTACCCGGTAATTCTTTTGAGAGATCTACGAGCTAACTCCCCGCCATCAGATTCCTCATGGTGTTTTTTTCCATTGCGTGAACCGATCACTTGGTTTAGCCGCACCTGCTTTTTTTTCTCATGGCTATCAGGTGTATGTGTGCACCAGATCGTGGGAAAGACGAACAATTATCTTGAGCGGTCAGGTACGTTGAATTTTGCATTATGGGTTGTGGTTCGTAGGTTTAATGTGATGATAGTTTAGTTTTTTTCTTTGACGCAGAACATCGGAGGAAGCATTTATTTTACACTTTAGGAGATCGTCAAATAAAAACATCACATCCTATTTTACATGTCTGCAGTGCTATTGTCGAACATGTGTTTCTTAGTTGAGCTCCAATGATGTGTGTCCATTTAAAATTAGTAGTACCAATTATTAACATAATAGGATGAGATCTTTTGTTTTAATAGAAATGCATGCGTGGGCACTTAGTCTTGACTCACGAGTAAAACACTGTTGGGTAACGCAGCATAAATTCAAAATTTTCCTACGTGTCACCAAGATCTATCTATGGAGTCATCTAGCAACGAGGGAGGAGTGGATCTACATACCCTTGTAGATCGCGCGCGGAAGCGTTCAAGAGAACGGGGTTGATGGAGTCGTATTCGTCGTGATCCAAATCACCGATGATCCTAGCGCCGAACGGACGGCACCTCCGCGTTCAACACACGTACGGAGCAGCGACGTCTCCTCCTTCTTGATCCAGCAAGGGGGGAGGAGAGGTTGATGGAGATCCAGCAGCACGGCGGCGTGGTGGTGGAAGTAGCGGGATTCCAACAGGGCTTCGCCAAGCGCTGCGGGAGGAGGGAGATGTGTCATGGGAGGGAGAGGGAGGCGCCAGGGCTTAGGTATTGCTTCCCCCACTATATATAGGGCCAAGGGAGAGGGGAGGGGCGCAGCCTTGGCCCTTCCTCCAAGGAAGGGTGCGGCCAGGGAGGAGTCCATCCTCCCCAAGGCACCTCGGAGGTGCCTTCCCCCTTTAGGACTCTTCCTTTCCCTTGATTCTTGGCGCATGTGCCTCTTGGGGCTGGTGCCCTTGGCCCATATAGGCCAAGGCGCACACCCCTACAGCCCATGTGGCCCTCCGGGGCAGGTGGACCCCTTTGGTGGACCCCCGGGACCCTCCCGGTGGTCCCGGTACGTTACCGATAAAGCCCGAAACTTTTCCGGTGACCAAAATAGGACTTCCCATATATAAATCTTTACCTCCGGACCATTCCGGAACTCCTCGTGACGTCTGGGATCTCATCCGGGACTCCGAACAACTTTCGGGTTACCGCATACTAATATCTCTATAACCCTAGCGTCACCGAACCTTAAGTGTGTAGACCCTACGGGTTCGGGAGACACGTAGACATGACCGAGACGACTCTCCGGCCAGTAACCAACAGCGGGATCTGGATACCCATGTTGGCTCCCACATGTTCCACGATGATCTCATCGGATGAACCACGATGTCAAGGACTTAATCAATCCCGTATACAATTCCCTTTGTCTAGCGGTACGATACTTGCCCGAGATTCGA
Source organism: Triticum urartu (assembly GCF_056163025.1). Taxonomy (NCBI): domain Eukaryota; kingdom Viridiplantae; phylum Streptophyta; class Magnoliopsida; order Poales; family Poaceae; genus Triticum; species Triticum urartu. The sequence goes on from NC_141873.1 coordinate 434,160,709, forward strand.
TCGTCGGTATCCCGATACCTTGTTCAATCTTGTTACCGGCAAGTCTCTTTACTCGTTTCGTAACACATCATCATGTGATCAACTCCTTGATCACATTGTGCACATTATGATGATGTCCTACCGAGTGGGCCCAGAGATACCTCTCCGTTTACACGGAGTGACAAATCCCAGTCTCGATTCGTGCCAACCCAACAGACACTTTCGAAGATACCTGTAGTGTACCTTTATAGCCACCCAGTTACGTTGTGACGTTTGGCACACCCAAAGCACTCCAACGGTATCCGGGAGTTGCACAATCTCATGGTCTAAGGAAATGATACTTGACATTAGAAAAGCTTTAGCATACGAACTACATGATCTTGTGCTAGGCTTAGGATTGGGTCTTTGTCCATCACATCATTCTCCTAATGATGTGATCCCGTTATCAATGACATCCAATGTCCATGGTTAGGAAACCGTAACCATCTATTGATTAACGAGCTAGTCAACTAGAGGCTTACTAGAGACATGGTGTTGTCTATGTATCCACACATGTATCTGAGTTTCCTATCAATACAATTCTAGCATGGATAATAAACGATTATCATGAACAAGGAAATATAATAATAATCAATTTATTATTGCCTCTAGGGCATATTTCCAACAAACACGATATTTGCAAGAAGACACTTACAAATTAAAAGGGGCAAAAACAGTCAAGATTGTCACTAAATGGGGTAATCTGGATGAAAATTTGTTAAATGAGATAACTAATGTCAAAAATGCTAAATTAAGGGTTAAAAACCAAAATTCACTCCTTTTTTAGAATAACAATACTTCATTGTTTACTGAATATCAATGAAGTATTATGGACCAACGAATAGACTGGTTCACTCTGAGTCTATGGGCCAACGAATAGCAGCCGGGTGAAACCCTAGCCGCCGCCCCCGTCTCCCCTCTCCTCCATCCACCCCGCCGCCGCCGGAGGAAACCAACGGGTAAGACCCGTTCGGTGGACGGCGGTGGCGGGCTCTCGCCCTCTCCTGCCGAGGGGACCTCCGGTCTTGCCTGGGGGCCGCCCTAGACGACATTGGCGCTTGGCGGAGCTCGAAAACGGGGCGGTGGCCTCAACCTTCTGGGGGTGGCATGGCTGGAGCGGCTGCGAGGGCAGCACGGCGGCCGCCTATGGATCTAGGTGGTGCTGGTCGCGGCGACTTGTGCGGCGCTAGATCAAGATTTGAAGACGGAGATGCCATCCATGGCGGCGGTGGTCACTTGCAGTATGACTGTGATCCGATCTGATTCCAATATGCAGATTAGGGACATGGACGACCACGGCTGCAGTTGGACAACTGAAGGGATCCTTTTCCCAAGTTCGTCATCAGCTGATGGCGAGGATGGCATGGGTCTGCCGAAGGTGCCCTTATCGTGGGTTTCGGTGGCTCCTGGCAGATGCGTCGTCGCCCGTCAACAAGCTCATAGGAGCACGACTTTTCCCATCAGAACTGTGTGTGTGACAGTGTGAGCAATGGACAATGGTTGGACTGCCAAACATTCAGGCTGAAGACGTTCTGAGATGTGATGTTCCATGGTCCTTGTGCACGAGGATTATGCATATTCATTGTCGAGTGGTCTAGAACACTACGCATGTGGGCGTTTGTCTGTGTTCGGCATTGTCAAGAATTGAAGGAATGAAGGGGGTGCTCCAGCGGTTGCAACAACGCTTCATGGTTGCGTTTGGTGGTGCTACTTCAGTACCAGGACTGGAGTTTCAGGATGAAAACCCATGGTGTGTCCTTCGTCGGTTATACCTGGCAATGGCGATATTTTGATATCGTTACCTTGTTGAAGGCATTACATGATGTTGCTCAGTTATTCTCTTAGGATGAAAACTCGGGGTTTAGTATTTGACTGAATCCGGCAACGGTGACACTTGTGTGTCCTTATCTTCTTGAAGACGTTGCTTTTGAAGAACCTACTCGCAGCCCGTGTGTTGTCACGGTAGTGCTTGGTATCGTTGTGGGTTACGGCGTGCCTTAGATCTTCGTGTTTTGCTTTTGTTATTTTTCCTTTTTTTTTTGACTATGTGCATCCTTGATGCCTCGAGTTGCTCGTGGCATTGAGTTGTTGCAGAGCCCGGGTGTATTTTATCATCTTGATATTGATATATTATCGTTTGTCGAAAAAAGAAAAACCGAGCCCACTTGGCCTGCTGTCACTATTATGAACAACAATCATACCCACTTGGCCTGTTGTTGCTGCGGGAAGCGCACACACACTTTGAACTTCGATCGCAAGGAAGAAGCGGTATAGTTTCCTTCGCAACTAGGAGTACGATGGGACGGCAGATCAATCAGATCACCCGGTTTTGTACGGCCTCGCCGCGGGGTCGTGTCATTTCGGGTAGGCCATCCACGTACAGGCGTGCATGGGAGCAGATGAACCACCCGCAAAATCCATGGGCGCAACTGTGCTCCGGCCTCATCTAGACGGACGGAGGGCCCTTTTCGTGTCGACGCACGCACAACGCCTACGCCTACGCCGTACCCTCGCAGGGCCCGGGATGTCACCGGCTGATCGATCGGCGGCTCGCCACGCCAGTCGTGATGGACTCTTCCAACAACTTTTTTTCTTTGAGTTGCTTCCAACAACCCATTGCCAAATCGTCTCACGGCCACCGCTCGTAAAATAAGCCGCAACCTTACCGGTGCTGACAAGACAGTCTAGAGTAGAATCTCTGAAGTCAACTTGGTAAATTCATGCCGTTAAAAAACCATTTCGTCCGGTGCAGGAGCTCGACGGCAAAAAATGACTGAACTTGTGACCGGCCAGAAGAAGTACCAGCAGTGCACTGGCAGGAACTATGAAAATTGAAAAGAGTTAACCACCAAAGGCCAGATTAGCCCATGATATGTTCCTTTTGTCAGAAAGAAATATAGTAGTGTCAGATTAGCCGTATGGCGGGCACGTGAGCTGAGGGGGGTCGCCGGCCGGATGGAGCGCCCAGTGGTACGTCGCGTGCCGGCTAGGACTAGGTTAGTTCCAAATCCCATCCCCACGTCAGAGAGGGAACTGGCTTGATCGCTTCCACTATCTTATGTTCTGCTTCTTCCGGCTCAATTATATACTAGTACGGTGGCGTACTAGTCGGGTTGCTGTCACATGCGCCATGGTGCACTGACTGAGATTACATTAACTTGATCCAATCGATTGATTAATTATTGCCTGCCCACCAATAAATTAAGGAGTGGCGGTACGGCCGCTCCGATCCGTTCAGCCACAGCACAGCGGCCACATTCCCGTGACCGCGAAGGCGCACCGGTTTGATTGCTGCTAGTATTTCTGAAAACAATCTGGTTTCTCTGAACCGACGGTTAAAATGGGACGGAAGGCGTAAAATGTTTCTCTTTTACGAGTATTTAAGAAAAAACTACACATTTCGTGAAACCGTACCTACAAACTATCACTTTATAAATTTGTGCCGAAAACTACCACTTTTTGTCTAATCTTTGACTAAAAACTATCACGTCGGAAAAGTGTCCCATTCGCCTCTTCTAAACACCCTTCTGACAGGATAAGCCCATCTGTCAGCATTAATCTTCTTCCTCCTCTCTCTGGCATTTCCTCGAACACCTCATATGCACTCCGCCGCTCTGCCCTGCCGGCCGGCGAGCCCGGCCAAGCACCTCTCCGGCGCTGGTCTCCCAGTCGAGGCCATGGCAGCCTGCCAGACAGCTCCGCCGACGTCCCTCGCCGCCGATGGCCTAGTTAGCTCACGCGCGTACAACGGCCAGCTGGAGCTGTTTGCCGCTTGCCGCTGTCGCTGCCGCATGCTGCCGGCTGCCACTAGCTGTTGTTGTTTACCCCATGTCGCCGCTAGCTGCTGTTGCATGCCGCCGCTTGCTGCTGCTACTTGCCGTTGCTGCTGGCTGCTTCTCGGCGTCGCCTGACGGGAGCATGGGGCAGTTTAGGAGCAGGAGGGGCTAGAGAGAAGAGAAGTAGACCAAGGAGAGCTCGTTGCTACTGCTTGCCGCTGCTCGGGGGCGCTGACCTACGCCCTCCTTCTCCCGTCCCGTTCCCCCCCCCCCCCTCCGGCGAAGGGGATAGGCGAGGCCTTGGCACGATGGCGGCCGCCATGGCTAAGGCGAGCAGGCGGCTGGGCTAGGAAGGAGGGCGGCGCAGGTGGCGGGGCTCGCCGGCCGGCGGGGCAGAGCGGCGAAGTGCACATGAGGTGTTTGAGAAAATGCCAGAGAAAGGAGAAAGAAGATTAATGCTGACAGGCGGGCCCATCCTGTCAGAGAGGTGTTTAGAAGAGTCAACTTGGGCACTTTCCCGATATGATAGTTTTTAGTCAAAGATTAGACAAAAAATGATAGTTTTCGCATAAATTTATAAAGTGATAGTTTATAGACACGGTTCCACGAAATGTGGTGGTTTTTGTTAAATACTCCTCTTTTACAGTTGCTGCTCCCCTGTAATTTGCGCGCGCGTGTGACTGGTTGTCGGTGTGTTCAGCCTCCGTCCGTCTGGTGCGGATCATGGAGCGGTGCAGGTAGGCATCAAGGGCTGGGAAGAAACAAAAACACAAAGCAGCATCTGAGAGAGACGACGACGAGGGGAAAGGTCGAAAGAGCAAAGATGGCATGCGTACCGGCGCCGCTGGTATGTATCTACCTGTCCTAGGTGCGAGCCGGGACCGGACACGCAGACAGAAACACAGCCCCAGCCGGCCCCCTTTTCCTCCGGCGAGGCCAACAACAGCGACCGCCACGTTCGTCTTGACCCGTCGTCGATCAGGCGATCACCGTCTCCACATGGGCGCCGCCCGTATCAAAACCACTACGCTTTCCGCTAGATATATTCATCTGAGCGACAACTAGTTTCACTGAGAATGGAGTATGGCAGAAAATTATTCATAACAAATATGTGAAATCCAATGCCATTTCTCAAGTTATGGGGATTCATATTTTTTTATGTGGCGTGATGAAGGTGAAGGAATTCTTTTTCCAATTTGGAACCTTCCCGGTTAGGGACGGTTCTCAGGTTCGATTCTGAGAAGACTAGGGAACAACCCAATCATGGTGCAATACCCGAGCTTGTACAGGATTGTCAGACATAAATTTGTAACGATCAAACAAGTTTTAGATAAGAAAACCATGATATTTCTTTTTGCAGGGACCTTTTAGGCCCTCGCCAGGCAGCATGGAATAAATTACTCACTCGTCTGGAGAACATTCAACTATCAGGTGAGCCGGAGATTTTTCGATGCAATTTGCATCAGAATGGCAAATTTTCAGTCAAATTCACGTACGATGCAATGGTTCGTTGGGATGTTCCGGTAGATAACAGGAAATTGTGGAAGCTCAAAATTTCTCTAAGAGTGAAGATATTGTTGGAATTTTGCTAGTAGGCCTTTGGCTCAAAGCCCAACTAAAATTCTGAAATTCTCTTGGCCCATTCATGCACACATGTGAGTGGAGTGAGTGAGGCTAAAGTTTAGTCCCACCCCGAAAGTTGAGAGAGAGTTGCACCTCTCTATAAGGTGAGCTCTTCTACCACTTGTATGAGCATGAGAAGAGGAGATCTACACGCGCGCTCCTCCTCGCTCGCCTCGCCACGCCACGCCTCGCCTCGTCACGACGTGACGTGACGCGACGTGACGCGGGTTGCGGGTTGTGGGATTGAGCCGAGCCGAGGACAGAGCTATGCACGTTGTCTATATTTTTGCTGCATGGGAAAATTAATGAGTCATTAATTAATAATTAACGGACGCGTTAATTACTTCCGATTCTTTTGGATCGTGTCTTCTCCATCTCTCCTTCCGGCGTGCACCGCGAGAAGGGACAGCAGGCCTCTGGAACCCCGCCTCTCGTGATCCTGTACGGGAGAGGGGCGATCAGATTTTTGGGGAGCGCACTCGCGCGACTGCTGGCAGCGACGACTTCTTCCCCGACCTCGGCAACCTCGTCCTCGACGACATGGGCAATAACGTCAACACCGGCGGTGCTGCACCCGCTGCACCGTATGTGATTCTATCCTTCCTGTTCGAGATCGTGGTAGAATTCATGCTTCTAGTATGTGCCCTAGATGTGATATGTTCATCTGTTTGCTAGTTCGCATGATTAGTTTAATCTCTGCTGTTGTGGTCATGATTTATTTTCTGTTCATTCGGATTAAATCTCGTAATAATTTGCTCATATTTCCAACAATCCAAAAACCTGATTATAGGCAATTTACTCCGAGTGGTTTTGCTGCGCATCTGAAGCCGCCTGCCTTTAAGGGGGCGCAATATAAGAGGTGGCGCACGAGAGCAGTCTACTGGTTTCAGACCATGGGCTACTATGATGCCACCAAGGGCAAGCCTGAGGGTGATCTTAATCCAGCACAGCTGGAAGCTTTTGAGAAGATCGATACCCTCTTTAAAGGCGCTCTTCTGAGTGTTCTTGATGACTCCATTGTGGATTCGTATATGTCGTTTGACAACGGCAAGGACATGTGGGCTGCGCTCGAGGCCAAGTTTGGTGCCTTGGACGCCGGCAGCGAGTTGTACGTCATGGAGCAATTCTATGACTACAAGATGACTGATGAGCGCCCTGTTGTACAGCAGGCTCACGAGATACAGTCGCTCGCAAAAGAACTTGAGTACTTCAAGTGTGTGTTGCCGGACAAATTTGTTGTCGGAGGCATCATTGCCAAGCTTCCACCTTCGTGGAACAATTTTGCTACTTCCCTGAAACACAAGAGACAGGAGTTTTCCGTTGCGGATCTCATTGGTACTCTTGATGTTGAAGAGAAGGCGAGAGCAAAGGACACACGTGCTCGAGTTGCTGAGGGAGGTTCTAGTGCCCACATGGTACAAAAGAAGAACTCCCAGCCCAACAAGTTCAAAAACAATAAGAACAAAACTCAGGGCAAAGGCAAGTTTGATACAAAGAACAAGCCATCACATTCTACCAATTTCAAGAAGAATTCTCATAAGAAGGGGAAGGGACTTTGCCATGTCTGCGGTGATCCTAATCACTGGGCTCCGAAGTGTCCTAACCGCTTTGAGGAGCGCGAACATGAGAAGAGCGACAAGTCCGCTAATGTTGTCATCGATGATACTGATATGAAGGAATCAGGGTACGGTATTTTTCCTACCATCCTTTCAGTATTTCAATCCCCTGATTGGTTAATTGACACCGGTGCCAATGTACATGTTTGTGCTGACGCCTCCATGTTTTCTTCTTACCAGGCAATAGGGACTTCACCCGTGCTGATGGGGAACGGGTCACATGCCATCGTTCGAGGTGTTGGTATGGTCGATCTGAAGTTTACTTCGGGGAAGACTGTGCGTCTGAAGAACGTTCATCATGTGCCGTCCATCAATAAAAATCTCGTTAGCGGTTCCCGTTTATGTCGAGATGGTTTTAAGTTGGTTTTCGAATCCAATAAAGTTGTAATTTCTAAGTGTGGACAATTTGTTGGAAAAGGCTATGAGTGCGGAGGCTTTTTCCGCCTATCTTTGTCAGATATTTGCACTAAAGTTATTAATAATGTTTGCCACAATAATGAGTCTGATATTTGGCATTCACGACTCTGTCATATTAACTTTGGTTGCATGACGCGGTTAGCCAATATGAATTTAATTCCGAAAATCTCTACTGTCAAAGGCTTCAAGTGCCAAGTATGTGTGCAAGCTAAGCAACCTCGCAAGTCCCATAAGACTGCAGAGGCAAGAGACTTGGCGCCACTAGAGCTTATACATTCTGATCTTTGTGAGATGAATGGCGTGTTGACAAAAGGTGGAAAGAGATACTTCATGACCTTGATTGATGACTCCACTAGATATTGTTATGTGTATCTTCTGAAATCAAAAGATGAGGCTTTGACTTTCTTTAAAAACTATAAAGCTGAGGCAGAGAACCAACTTGATCGAAAAATTAAACGGCTTAGGTCCGATCGTGGTGGAGAGTATTTTTCCAATGAATTTGATCTGTTTTGTGCGGAACATGGTATAATCCATGAGAGGGCGCCTCCCTACTCACCCCAGTCAAATGGGGTAGCCGAAAGAAAGAACCGAACTCTAACTGATATGGTTAACACCATGTTAGACACTTCGGGTCTATCCAAGGAATGGTGGGGGGAGGCGCTAATGACTGCGTGTCATGTCCTAAACCGAGTTCCCACAAAGCATAAGACCATGACTCCATTTGAGGAATGGGAAAGGAAAAGGTTGAAACTCTCTTACCTACGTACTTGGGGTTGTTTGGCGAAAGTCAATATACCAATTCCCAAGAAGCGCAAACTTGGACCAAAAACCGTGGATTGTGTTCTTCTGGGCTATGCTTTTCATAGCATCGGCTATAGATTTTTGATAATAAAATCTGAGGTATCCGACATGCATGTTAGTATGATTATGGAATCAAATGATGCAACTTTCTTTGAGGACATATTTCCTATGGAGGATATGTCGAGTTCATCAAATCAGGAGATACCTACTCCATCTAGTGAGGAATTTACTGTAATTCCTGAACGCACCATTGCGATAGAACACGTTGAGAATCCTGTTGAGGGTAACAACGGAACTCCTATGAGGAGTAAGATACAGAGGACTGCAAAGTCTTTTGGTGATGATTTCATTGTGTACCTCGTGGATGACACACCCAGGACTATTTCGGAAGCCTATGCATCTCCTGATGCTGACTACTGGAAGGAAGCTGTACGTAGCGAGATGGATTCCATCTTAGCTAACGGTACCTGGGAGATCACTGACCGTCCTTATGGGTGCAAACCTGTAGGATGTAAGTGGGTGTTCAAGAAGAAGCTTAGACCTGATGGTACGATTGAAAAGTACAAGGCATGGCTTGTGGCCAAGGGTTATACCCAGAAAGAAGGTGAAGACTTCTTTGATACTTACTCACCCGTGGCTAGACTGACCACAATTCGGGTGCTACTATCACTGGCTGCCTCACATGGTCTTCTCGTTCATCAAATGGACGTTAAGACGGTTTTCCTCAATGGAGAGTTGAAGGAGGAAATTTACATGGATCAGCCAGATGGTTTTGTAGTACCTGGTCAAGAAGGAAAGGTCTGCAAGTTATTAAAGTCTTTATATGGCCTTAAACAAGCTCCTAAGGAGTGGCATGAGAAATTCGAAAGAACATTAACTGCTGCCGGCTTTGTAGTAAACGATGGTGACAAGTGCATGTACTATCGCTATGGTGGGGGCGAAGGGGTTATTCTTTGTCTGTATGTCGATGACATATTGATCTTTGGAACCAAACTTGATTTAATCAAGGAGGTTAAGGATTTCTTATCTCGATGTTTTGAGATGAAGGATCTAGGAGTAGCTGATGTTATCTTAAACATCAAGCTGTTGAGAGATGAGAATGGTGGGATCACACTGCTTCAGTCTCATTATGTGGAAAAGGTCTTGAGTCGTTTTGGGTATAGCGACTGCACGCCTTCTCCAACTCCATATGATGCTAGTGTGTTGCTTCGAAAGAATCGACGGATTGCTAGAGATCAACTGAGGTATTCTCAGATTATTGGCTCACTTATGTATTTGGCGAATGCCACGAGGCCTGACATCTCTTTTGCTGTGAGCAAGCTGAGTCGGTTTGTGTCAAAACCGGGAGATGATCATTGGCATGCGCTTGAGAGAGTTATGCGCTATTTGAAAGGCACCACGAGCTATGGGATTCACTACACCGGGTATCCAAGGGTACTGGAGGGTTATAGTGACTCAAACTGGATATTTGATGCTGATGAGATTAAGGCCACAAGTGGTTATGTTTTTACACTTGGTGGTGGCGCTGTTTCCTGGAAGTCTTGCAAGCAGACCATCTTAACGAGGTCAACTATGGAAGCAGAACTCACAACATTAGATACTGCCACTGTTGAAGCAGAGTGGCTTCGTGAACTCTTGATGGACTTACCTATGGTTGAAAAACCAATACCCCCTATCCTGATGAACTGTGATAATGAAACTGTGATCGTCAAGATAAACAGTTCTAAGGACAATATGAAGTCCTCAAGGCATGTGAAGAGGAGACTAAAATCTGTCAGAAAATTGAGGAACTTCGGAGTTATTACGTTGGATTATATCCAAACGTCGAAAAACTTGGCAGATCCCTTCACAAAGGGTCTATCACTTAATGTGATAGATAATGTATTGATGGATATGGGTTTGAGACCCACCGCATGAGTTGTCCATAGTGGTAAACCACTCTATGTGATCGGAGATCCCGTGAAGTAGAAGTGGGAGACAAACTGTTGGTCAGCTGGGAGGAGAGTATCCTATATTAATTATCCCACTCCGTGAAGATGCAATACTCTCCTGATCTGCATGGCAGGTTGATACTTATCTTAATGTGTTCCAAGTGGCTTATTCGGGTAAGCAGAGATGTTGTCCTGTTGTCCTGCAGAACATCTTTTGAGGAACACACCTATATGAATTTGACTGTTAACGTCGCAGTCTGTGAGAATTGGGTGTTCTCTAATAAATTCATGAAAGGTCCTGGAGCATGACGTATACGCTCCACCCGCGGGGAAGCCTTGCGGCAGTCCAGTATCGGTCAAGAATTTGTGTGAAACTAGTTTCACAGAAAACTTGTAGTTCAAGGCATAGTCCACTATTCAAGTTGTGATCTAGTGTAGTATAAATTTCTAAGTGGAAGTTCAACTTTATAGTCTCCACTAAGCACCGATATATAAAACAATGTTTTGGAACTAAATGATGAGATGTGCCAATGAGACTTTGGGGGGGATTGTTGAAATTTTGCTAGTAGGCCTTTGGCCCAAAGCCTAACTAAAATTTTGAAATTCTCTTGACCCATTCATGCACACATGTGAGTGAAGTGAGTGAGGCTAAAGTTTAGTCCCACCCCGAAAGTTGAGAGAGAGTTGCACCTCTTTATAAGGTGAGCTCTTCTACCACTTGTATGAGCATGAGAAGAGGAGACCTACACGCGCGCTCCTCCTCCTCGCTCGCCTCGCCACGCCACGCCACGCCTCGCCTCGTCACGACGCAACGCGACGCGGGTTGCGGGATTGAGCCGAGCCGAGGACAGAGCTATGCACGTTGTCTATATTTTTGCTGCATGGGAAAATTAATGAGTCATTAATTAATAATTAACGGACGCGTTAATTACTTCCGATTCTTTTGGATCGTGACGACTCGGACGTGGGGTTTACTCCCACGATCTACCCGGCCCGCACTATATAGTCAGGCAGACGTCCACCCTAGCCGTCACCGCTTCGTCTGGTTTCTCACCACCGTTTCAGATCATTGCGCCGCCAAGCAAGTCTTCTCCATCCCTCCTTCCGGTGTGCACCGCGAGAAGGGACAGCAGGCCGCTGGAACCCCGCCTCTCGTGATCCTGTACGGGAGAGGGGCGATCAGGTTTTTGGGGAGCGCACTCACGCGACTGCTGGCAGCGACGACTTCTTCCCCGACCTCGGCAACCTCGTCCTCGACGACATGGGCGACAACGTCAACACCGGCGGTGCTGCACCCGCTGCACCGTATGTGATTCTATCCTTCCTGTTCAAGATCGTGGTAGAATTCATGCTTCTAGTATGTGCCCTAGATGTGATATGTTCATCTGCTATGCTAGTTCGCATGATTAGTTTAATCTCTGCTGCTGTGGTCATGATTTATCTTCTGTTTATTCGGATTAAATCTCGTAGTAATTTGCTCATATTTCCAACAGATATTCCTCTGGTTTCTAAATAGAGGAGTCATCATAACTAGAGATAATCTGGCACGATGCAACTGACATGGTACCAAGACATGTGTCTTTTGCCAACATGACAAGTCTATTAAACACTTATTTTTTGAGTGCAAGTTCGCTCGGGCAGCTTGGGCCATAGTTCAAGTAGCTTAAAATTTATACCCCCCACGTAGTGCACGTAACATGTTCGGCAACTGGTTGCGGGATATTGATAAACAATTTTCTACACATATTCTTGTGGGGCGGCTGCCTTATGCCGGGCATTGTGGCTTACCAGAAATGATGTGATTTTTAATAATAAATGTGTCTCATCTCCTATGCAGATTATTCATATTTGTACACGATGGCTCCGTACTTGGTCTATCCTGCAGAGCCCGGAGGACATGGACCTTTTTATGATGGCGTCTACACGGCTGGAGCGTACAGGCAGGGAGGTTTTCTACTCCCATGGATGGCGGTGTGATCTCCGGTAGGATCTGCCACTCCTTAGGCTGGACCTGATTTATTTTCTTAGCCGTGAATCGAATTTTACTTTTGGGTACTTTGGACTTTTTGGCTGTGTGCATCAAGCTATGCAGAGGCCGGGCTTTCTTTCGATGCGATTGTATCACCTCGATATATCTATTCAACGAAATGTCCTTTATCGAAGAAAAAAACTAGTTTCAAACCAGGAAAATACCGTAGAGCATCTTCAGCCACACCCTCAACAGGCTCCCAAGACGTCTTTTCTTCCGCCAGCGCAAAAAGAAATCCCCCGGTCACGCCCCCAGAATGCCGAATTACGCCAGTTTGGCTCTTTTTTTGCCCGGCGACCCCAGGCCGAACCCAGCGCACTAGAGGGCATTTGGGGGCTCCGGCGGAAGAAAAAGTGGCGTGTGGGCCACCACTGTCAGGTGAGAAAAGCCTTTTCCCTGCTCAGATTTGACCCACGCGCGGCGGGACGACACTTCCCTTTTTGCTGCCATGCCGATCCCGGCGCCACCCACATGCGCATACGGAGCTCCCGGTGATATACATGAAGGCTATAGACGCATGTCCGAGTCCATCACCATTGAGTTTTTGTACAAGTTCTGTAGAGCAATGATGAAAGTGTTTGGACCATAATATTTGCGATCACCCAATGTTGAAGACATTGCTCAGATCCTAGCACATAATGCAGCAAGAGAATTTCCTAGGATGCTTGGAAGCATCGACTATATGCATTGGGATGGAAAAATGGTCCATTTGATTGGCAGGGGATGTACAAAGGCGCCAAAGGAGCTTTGCAGTGTGTTACTTGAGGCAGTGGCTACACAGGACCTCTGGATTTGACACTCCTTTGGTATGCCAGAAACTCACAATGACATCAACGTACTGCAATGCTCGAATGTCTTTGCCAAGCTTGTTGAAGGTCATGCTCCTCCGGTGAACTTCGAGATCAATGGGGCTACAACAAGGAATACTGCCTAGCAGATGGCATCTATCCGAGATGGTCCATATTTATGAAGACTATCTCAAACCCTATGCCAGGAGGTAAGATCTCCTACTTTGCTAAGTGTCAGGAGGCTTGCAGGAAGGATGTCGAGCGGGCATTTGGTGTGCTCCTATCTCGATTTGCCGTCGTCCGGTACCCCGCTCTGGCCTGGTCGAAATCTCAGATATGGAAGGTGATGAATTCTTGTGTCATCTTGCACAACATGATCATTGAGAGTGAGCAGGAAGAGCCAGTGTTTAACATTGAACCAATTTCAGGCAAGGTCCTCTTGCAATTGTTGATCACCAAGTACCGGTAGCATGGGCTGCCTTCCTCAATATGCGTCAGGAGATCCGAGACCCACACATGCATCAAGAACTGCAGCACGATCTGGTGGAGCACCTGTGGAGGCTCAAGGGCAACGCCTAGTTCAATGTGTTTTAATTTGTGTTCGAATTATGAGCTTGCTTCGTTAAACTATTTGATTTGTATTGATTTCTGTGATGAACTATGTGATAAAAAATAGTTTTGTTGAATTTGTGTCGAAGTGTGCCGAATTTGGGCTGAATTTGAGTTTGAACTCGGCGGCTGGGGGCGAACTTGGGGGACGGCTGGGAACCGGAGCCCCCCCCCACCACACACACACCGATAATATCGCCGGTTAGCCCCCAAGAGGCGCTATTCCAAGCCCTTGGGGGCCGAATCGCTAGAGATTCTCTTAGCCCGATCCTCAAATCGCCCGCTTAAATTTGGATCGCAGGGTCCGGACCACGAAAGCTATCCAACAAGGATTTGTATCTGTCCGTAGGCAGTAGGATGCACTTTCTTTTGCAAAGCGGAGACAAACATGGGGTTTTGCAGCGTTCGGACAACATCCACGCCCACTTCTGATCACCCAGACCCACCCGAACCCCTCCTCCCTCGCAGCTCCACATTGAAGCCGGCCTAGAGAAGACGTGGCCTCTCACTGCCCCGTCATTAAAGCGGCGCGCCGGCCGAGGGCGCCGCCCATGAAGTGTCCTTGGTGTCCGCGTCTGTTCAATGCCGGAGATACGTTACTGGACGGGACATACGAATATCTACCACCTCCGTTTAATGCCCTGTCCGTTTGTATGCCGTCATTAAATAGGCCCGCCGGCCGAGAAACCCACTGCGGCGCCACACATTGACACACCCAGACTCCTAGCCTCAACAGAATCTGCTATTTAAAGGCGGGCACACCTGGGTAACTCCACACCACAACATAAGTCGCTCCCCATCCTCCTTCCTTACACCACATCCGCCATGACTGCGGGCGGCGAAGCTCTGTGGAATAGCCTTTCCACAGAGATGAAGCACGAGATGACCGGCCTTGCGGTCGCCTGGCAAAGCAGTCGTGCCAGGCGGATCGAGGCCGGCTTGCCCCCAACTCGCCTGAGGTCTCCGACGACAGGGACAACCCCATGATGGAGATGGGCTCCGATGACAACGCACCGACGCCCTCGCCCGTGCACGCCAGCTTCACCGTGGAGCAGACGCATGCGCACTAAACGTCGCCAATGGTGGAGGTGCAGCCAGCGCCAGCACCTATATGTCGTTGTTGCAGCAGGCGCAGAAGTAACAGCAGTACAACTTGTTCCTCCTGGAGCAGCACCGGCTCGCAAAGGGCCAGATCGACGATGAACACATGAGCGAGGAGGTTGCGGTGGGCATGGCTGCGGTGAACCCCAACTTCATCGCGGTGCAACGTGTGGTCTACGAGGCCGGCCGCGCTCAAGCTGCCACTCGCCAGGAAGCGGCCACCGCGGAGGCGCGGCTCTAGATGGTCGTGGAGGAGAACAACGCCAGCTGCGCCTCATACGCGCCGCCGCCGAACTACCCGACGGCCCAGTGGGACGATAATAGTGCGGGTGGCACCATTTCCATCGCAGACCTCACGTCCACCGGTGACGGACAGATCGCGGACTACTCGAGGAGGAGTAGGGCATGGGAGGCGACATGGCTTATGTCTCATGTAGGTCGGTCGGTCTCCTATATTTTACTTTTCCTCGCTGGAGACCGCACCTTCACTTCACGAGTCTTATCGCGAACTCTCATGGAGACGACAAATGGAGGGGGTGGTGTAGGAAGGGAACAACAAGGGCTTGGACGTCGTCGATCGCCGTTGTTTTTTTTCCTTCTAAATGTAATGAAAACATGTCATGTTTGCATGACTGTCGCCCGCTTTTGTAAATTATATGTAACTTTGAATGAAAGCTGCCCATGTTTACATGATTTTTGTCCAATTTAGGCGAGGCCGAGGAGGAGGCGCGCCAAGCCGCGGCTGCACAGGCAGCCGCACACCCCCCGCGCCGGCACTGACTGCGCCGGCACAGCACGACATGACGGCGCTCTGGAACACGGCATTCGTCTGTGTCGGGCCGGCGCCGACGCTCATCGACCTCACGGATCCCGAGGACGACGCCGCCGCCGCCTAGGGCAACGCGCCGCCTCGTAATTTAGGCTGTTTTCTTTTTTTAAAATGCAAATGTGGACGCGTGGACTCTCGCTTTCGTGGCCGACTTTAATGTTTAATTAATGTTGTTTTTCTTTTTTTAATATGCATGCGTTTATTTTTTTGGCGGCGTTAAAATGGGTCTCAGGCCAGTGTTGGGCGCACGATCCAAATGAGAAAGCGGGCATCTGTGTCCGTCTGGTCGATCCAAACAGACAAAAAGCGAACAAAATCATTATTCGTTTAAATCGGCCCGTTGGAGTTGCTTTTAGTCTGGACGATAGTTGAAATGTATGGTACCCCTTTGTTGAGATGGACGGACGCCGGAGAAAATTTGTGATCGTAGATGCCCTTCCACCACGCCATTACGAATCACTGTACGTATCCCGCACATCATTGGGCAAAATCCATGGCCGTCCCGGTTCAAAAGTTACCACCGCCGGTCCGGCGAGCCCGACCCGGGCCCCGCTGCCGCGCCGCTCCGCACGGAGACCAAGCGCCCACCATTCTCCAAAAACACGCAGCCCCCTCCGCGCTACCGTTCCAACTCCACACTTCTCCTCCTCTCCTCTCCTCTCTTCTCCCCGCCTCGGATCCCCTTTCCTTTCCTCCCGCCCTCGGCCGCGGCGCGCGACGCCTCCGCCCGGCCCGTCCCCCGGATGGGGTACCTCTCCTGCCGGGCGGACTCGTCCGCGGCGACGTGCCGCTCCATCACGGCCATCTCGCCGCTCCCCATCTCGCGCCGCTCACGGCCCCCCGCCGCCGCAGGGCTGCCGCCCGCCGCCCCGCCGGAGATCGAACGCTTCGCGTACGACGACCTGGAGGCCGCCACGTCCCGCTTCGCCGACGCCGCGCTGCTCGGCCGGGGCAGCCACGGGGCCGTCTACAAGGCCGTGCTCCCCTCGGGCCGCGCCGTCGCCGTCAAGCGGCCCTCCCCGCGCCGCGCCGAGGTGGACAACGAGATCCGCATCCTCTCCTCCGTGCGCGGCCCGCGCCTCGTCAACCTCCTCGGCTACTCCGACCCCGGCCCGGGCCCCGACCCGCTGCGCCGCCCGCGCCTGCTCGTCGTCGAGTACATGCCCAACGGCACGCTCTACGACCTGCTCCACTCCAACCCGCGCCCGCCCGGCTGGCCCCGCCGCGTCCGCCTCGCGCTGCAGACCGCCAGGGCGCTCCGCGCGCTCCATGACGCCGAGCCCGCCGTCATCCACCGCGACGTCAAGTCCGCCAACGTCCTGCTCGACGCCCACCTCGACGCGCACCTCGGCGACTTCGGCCTCGCCCTCCGCGTCCCCAAGCGGGACGGCGGCCCCGGCAATGCCGCCACGCCGGCGCCCGCGGGCACGCTCGGCTACCTCGACCCGGCCTACGTCACCCCGGAGAGCCTCAGCACCAAGACCGACGTCTTCAGCTTCGGGATCCTGCTGCTGGAGATCATGAGCGGACGCAAGGCCATCGACGTTCAGTACTCGCCGCCCTCCGTCGTCGAGTGGGCGGTGCCCCTGCTACGCAAGGGGAAGGTCGTCGCGCTGTTTGACCCACGGGTGGCGCCGCCCCGCGACCCAGTCACTCGGAGGGACCTGGCTTCGCTGGCGGCGAGCTGTGTGCGGTCCTGCCGGGAGCGACGGCCTTCAATGGCTGACATTGTTGAGCGGCTCGCCGTCATCAGCAAGGCGGTGTCTGCCAAGGTGTGGAACGGGATGGCGGTGGTAGGGAACCCTTGCGCCATTGTTGATGTTCAGAAGACCATCTCGAAGCGAGCTGCTGCATCGGAGAAGGAATCGACTTCAGCATTGGCATTTGATGATGATGATAAGGAGGCAGATGCGACCTTGGAGGAGCTGGTGCCGCTGGTGGGTGCCAAGAAACCACCACGACCGTTGAAGAACGGAAAGGTGTTCTCTGAGGCAGGGGATGGTGAGAGGAGAAATCTATTGGAGCTGATGGCTCGGATTGATGGTGTTGCTGGCCAAAGATTTGGCATCAGTCGGGCAAGAACAGTGCGCGGCACTAGTGATCTTATACAAAAGGATGCAGTCTTGATCCTGAGGAGGAACCAAACCGTAAGAGTGGTTGAATCAGAGGCACTCGGTAAAGTTGAAAGGGTTTCGTGTTTAGATGCAAGCATCAAGCATAAACCTGCAAAAGAATTTCAAGAGAAACCAGAGAAAATGCAAGACAAGGCCGATGGAGTGCAAGAGAGAGCAGAGAAAATCCAAGAGAAGGAAGGCAAAATCCAAGAAAATCCAGGGGAAATTGGTAAAGTTGAGAATATCCAAGAAAAGACGGGGCAAATCCTTGACAAAGCTGAGAAAATCGAAGAAAAGACAGGGCAGATCCTTGACAAAGCGGAGAAAATCCAAGGCACGCCGGAGAAAGTCCAAGAAAATGAAAGAAAAATCCAAGAGCACACGGAGGTAGTCCAACACAATGTGGAGAAGATCCAAGACAAAGCAGAGAAGATCCAATGCAAGTTGAAACAAAGTTAAAATCACACAATTATTCTGAGGCCAGCTTGATGAATTATTGTTGGCAGTCGATCTCAAGGACAAAGCTCATCAAGTCATGAGGTACCACCACCAATCTTACTCTTCTGGTGCTGGGATGGTAATATCTGATCCATCCAAATAGGATGGCCTGGCTGTGACTTGTGATGATTCACCAGTAAGACCTAGGAATTCAAATCCTAGCTAGGTGGTCCGTCATTTGCAGCATTACCACTGTGCCAGCAATGTTATCAAAGGTCACATGGTACTGGTACTGTCAAAACTCTGAAGCCTGAACGACAACACAGTCCAGCACGTCGTGAGATGATGATACAGCACTTGGGTGCTGTTAATGCAATCCACACTACGTGTAAGCAACTGATGTTCATTTTGCCGCTTCAGATCAAATCATGTGGAGCTTCAAAATGGACATCCGTTGAAGGCATGCATGCCTTAGTTGAAATAGATTGTTGTTGTAGCTTTTGTGCAGCTTCCTTGATTCTTTTTCCTGTGTCTGCGTACAAGAATCAACAAGTGCCCCATTGATTGATTTGTATGTAAACAGGACGGCTGATGAAGTGGATGTTAAGAGGGAAAAAAAATTATTTTGACATTTCCATCTTATCTTGAGGAGGTACATAAAGAACTGCCACCCTGCTATGCTCTTACTCTTCCATGTGCTCGGCGTGCAGTGTGCTACAGTGTTATACTGCTAATGGCAGTGCTGTATTTTATTGCCTGTGTCGACCAAGATTTTTTGTCCAAAAGGACCCCCTGCCGAACAAGATTTTTTGTCCAAAAGGACCCCCTGCCGAACGCTGTTGTCAAAAAGGACTATTTGCAGATAAAAACGTCAAAAAGGACCCCCCACTAGTGGCGGCAGGCGCGGCAGGCGACACGTGGCACCTGCCGCCACGCCAGGAGGCGGCGGGCCCTGCCGCCACCGCAGGAGGCGGCCGCGCGGTGCACAACGGGTTCTTGCACAGTGCAGTAGCTGGGACGGAACGGGCCAGGAGCGGTGGGCCCGGCCGCCACTAGGTGAGGCGGCGAGCTCTGCCGCTGTCGCTCCCCGTCCGACAGCCTCAGCTGCGCGCAGGCCGAGGCGTGGGCCAGGCCGCCATCGGAGGAGGCGGCATCTTTCTTCACTCCCGACGCATTTTCCTGTTGCAGATGGCGCTGATTCCCGTGTGCAACAGCGACGCTGACGGCGGTGATTCCCACGAGCGGGAAAATGCACGCTGATGCTTCTTTCGCCCAAGAATCAGTCCTGCTTTAGCTTCTTTTGCCTCAGCGGATAGGACCGCACTGTGAGAATCGCTCTGGCTATTGCTTGAGCGGATGCGACGGCATCAGTCACTCGCTGCGGGAATCCAATACTGCGGGAAGCTGTTGTGCCGACACTACAGGGATCCTAAAATTTACCGCTTAATTTTCTCGCCATTATTTATCGTCTGGGCTTATAAAAGGAGACACCGAGGCTCTCGTCCAGCCATCCTTGAAATCGCCACTGCGCAAAGTGTGTAACACATTTTTTCAGTCGGTATGAGTTTGCCTTGCTCGGATCAAAGCATTAGGCCGAGGAAAATGAAGAATGCAAGTTTGCCTCCGGGGGTGGCAATCCTGCGGTGTTGGTGTGGCGATCTTTACAAGGTGAAGGAGGTTACGGATTTTTCAGATTGGTTGGGCATGAAGTTTTTCATGTGCGCCAATTATGAGGAAGATCCACCCATAGCTATTTCAGAGTACGACAAGCCTCCGGTATGCTTTAACCATCACAAATAGATATTGTTGGTATTTTGGTAGATTCTTTAATAACATTCTGGTTTTTCGTTGTAGTCTCCTCCGCCTCTGTGCATGTACTATCCTTGGATTGACACGGAGATGCCGGCTTGGGCAGTGACTGAGATTCGTGAAAGAAGTCGCCTTGCGTGGAATAGTTTCTATGCGGAAGAGCGGCGCGAGAAGGCGGAAGCTGAGGAGAAAGCAGAGCAAGAGAGAGAGTTAAAAGAATACTATGCGGAGCAACACTGGTTTTTTCAGGATTTAGGAAAGAAAAACAGGGAAGAGGCTCGTCGCATGGAGGAGCAGGAACGACAGCGAAAGGAGACTCGTGAGGCGGAGAGGCAGAGAAAGAAAAAAAGGGCTCGTCAGGCCAAGGCAGCAGAATAAGGTGGCGATGGAAAAGGAAAATATCCACGTTGGACTCAGTAGATTCCTGTGGTAGTATTTTAAATTTTGCAATCATTTGTATCTTTATTTCTGCAGTTTAATGTAGCTTCATTTCAGTAGTTAAATGTAGCTTTATTTAAATTCTACGATGTATCTTATTTTCAGTTGTACCTTGTCGTGTTGTATCTTATTTTCAGTTGTACCTTGTCGTGATGGAAAAAATATATAGTTTTAGAATAAAGTAGTGGCATTTTCTTTCCCTCCACTAATTATTGAACATCGTGCAACAACTATAAAATGAAATTAAGATAGAACATAATGCCTTACAATAAGAGAGTACAAACTAATAATGCAAGTACATCTGAATTAAACGGTACAATGGGTCGCGCACGTGCATAGATGAATCACCCTACTTTACGACGACCACCTGGCCTTTCCTTACGACCGGAAGGCGACAAGCGATTAGGTGGCCGGGTCACACGAAGACCGCGGCCGTACTCTAATTCGGCTTCATGTGTCTGCGAGTCCTGCGTAGGTGGTGGAGTCGCGAATCCTTGTTGCGAACCTGAAGCGTAATTGTAGGCGTATGGTTGTGACTCCGCGGGGATAAAAGATGGGCCAATAACGTCCCCTCCGAAAAACTCTGTAACTAATGATGTAACCGGGTCGCCAAGATCATGTGATGTTCCCCGGAGGCATGTGTTGACGCCATGATCATGTGATGCTCCCCGGAGGCCTGTGTTGACGCCGCGTTGGGTGTTCTCATCGCCCCAATTAACATCAGGTGTGTCCTGCACATAGAAACATTTTAAACAAACTGTTAGAGGATAATATATGATATCATTGTAAATGCATTGAAATGTAAACATGACTACCTGAGCATATCCCTCTCCTATACTGTCTGGCCATTGTACGTGGTGCTGGTTTAAATCTGGTACACGAGTCTCCTCGGGCATGGGGATCCCTCGCGTGGAGAGATACGGCTGAGATCCCCCACCTTGGGTGTATGCATCATATCCTGTGTACGCATATGGGTTAGGGGAAAGAAACTGCTCAGGCATCGAATCCAAGCCCGTGCCATGCCCCTGAGATGTCTGCCCCTGACGTAGCTGCATCGAAGAAGAGCGATGCAGTGGCAGAGATGAGTCATGTCGTGGCAATGTCGTTCTAGTACTCGGACCCTCCCCCCATTGCTCATGGCTCGTACGTGCCTCGCTCGGTCTGGACGACTGCGCCGCACTCGGTCTGGACGACTGCGCCGCACTCGGTCTGGACGACTGCGCCGCACTCGGTCTGGCTGACCTCGCTACCAGCATGTATGCTCCAGTGACAACGTCGTCGCCTCTACCGCATCTGAACTTCTTTGCCACGAATTGTTGCAAAAGTTTCTGGAATGTCTTGCGATATGGGCCCTGGGCCGGCATGCTATCCGTAGCCATATGCCCTACTTCGTTGACATTTTCAAGCTGAACAATATTTGGATGTTATTTAGTTCAAATGATTATGAAATGATGGACCTACAAAAGTTACAAGTGATTACCATCTGGTCACGATAGTAAGCTGCATGCAGCTCAACATGTCTCCGCGCCTGCTCCTTTTGTGTGAGATGTGTTGGTATATTAGCTGGCTGGCTGGCCAGGCTAGCACGTGTGTTCATGCAGTACCACTGCTTGTACGCTTGATCTGTACTTCCATCGTACGGTCTACAAAATTAAATAATTACATAAACCGTTGTGATGAAAGCAAAGCATCTTCACGCATTGTATGATCATCGTAAAAAAATAATGTACATAAAATATACCTAAGTTGATGCACTATATCTGCTAGCGCTTCATTTTCCCACTTGTGTACCCATTCAATGTTCTCTTCCCTCCAATCGTATAAACTCCAACCCTTGCCCATATTGGTTAGCCTGCAAATTATGTAACAAAGTGTGAGTTTAGTAAATTAAAAATGACACTAACTATTTAGGGATGTCACATCTTACTTATGTGTTTCCTCGTCGATACGTCTGGGAAAAGGTGGTGGAATTTCTTGATAGAGACCGAACTGTCTCATTACACGCTCTGGGTTGTAAGGCTCAACACACCACAGAAACAATAAGTTGCAGCGAGTCAGCCAGAATGCACTATCGGTCAACATGCCAGGTGTGAAGTGTCGAGCATCAAAGACCATTTTTAGCTGGTCCTGAGTCCACGGGTTCCATGTGACTTCTGCCTCATCAAGTATCTCAAACTGCTGGTGGTACATAGGGTAACAATTTTTCGCAATATCTGGAGACCAACGTTTCCGTGCCTTTGTCCACCTGGTGGCCATAGTTGCGCAAGCACCCTCGCTAAAGTCGTATGGGTATATGGGTTGTACTATACGAGGTCGTCCTACAGGGAGGTATTCCCAGGACCACAACTGTAGAAACTCATAGGCGACACAAAGTAATGGAGCTTTTTGTGCGGAAGAGGTTTTTTGCGTGGCATCACACAAGCCTCTGTATGTATGAGATAGCATGGCAGAACCGAAGCTGTATTTTGGCTGCTCGGGTAAAGGTTCATCTACCATATTCTCTGCAATGTAGATGAGACCAGGGACAACAATGTCCCCATGTGAATTTGGAAATAGATTCCCGAGGAGCCACAACAAATACGCAAACAGATGTCTTTTTCTCGTCTCCTCATTGGCGAAGCTAGAAAAATTAAGAAAGTTATCACGAAGCCAGACGAGTGGGATGCCCCGAGGGTTACCAGAACGTTGTGATTCTGGCATTTCCATCCCAAGACGGGCTGCTATATCTAATGCCCAAGATGGAGACACTCGTGGAGAGACTACCGGCTCACCTCTAATTGGTAGAGCAGTGATCATAGAAACATCTTTTAGTGTAGGTGTAAGCTCCCCAAAACGAAAGTGAAAGGTGTGGGTTTCAGGTCTCCACCGGTCAACGAGGGATGTCAAAAGGGATGGGTCCGAACATACTTGGTCGTTGCATGATGTGAGCCTAGCAAAACCTTGTAGTCCATAAGCGTCAAGGTGAGCAAGGAATTGATTGTGTATTGGCCATGTTTTCTTTATGGTTCGAAGTCTGAAAGGCCGATAATCATGCTTACTATTTGGTTTCAAAAATAGGTGGCAACGGTGGCCGGTGTCATGGGGCCCCTGCAAAAGCACTGGCACTTCACCCATAACCTGCACACAAACATACAAATATAAATTACGAGGAAGACAGAAATACAAATGCAAATCAAAATTAACTTAAACAATACAAAGAGATACGATTTACATTAATTATCTGAAGTTAACATGAGGAGTACAATAATACAAAGAGAATCAATTTAAATTTAATATAAGTACACATAACGGGTAGAAATACAAATAGACATGGCGAGTACATATATATCAACATCATGCGTTGTTGTTGGCTCAATACGGGCAGTCTTTGCGTGAATGTCCAGGACACCTCCAAACGCGGCATCGCCTTGGTTCTACCATCTGGCTATGGTCCATGTCATTGCGATGACGCCTAGACTGACATCGTCCCTTTGCGGTTCTCATCAAGTCGGTGTTCGGAACCCATTTCGGCCCATCTGGCCACAACATTTTATAGTTCATATCAATGCCCCAAGCCCAGAACTCACCGTTCCAAGTGTTGTACAGATTGTACATGTTGAAGTACGGCGATATGTATTGCTCGACGCTGATTTTTTGAACAGCAGCCGCCCGGAGCACATGACTGCAAGGGTAGCCCTCAAGCTTGGGCTTGTTACAAGTGCACTCACAGGAGGTTGAGCCAAGGGTGACAGCTTGCTTTTTTGATCCTCTGTGGTGACCCTTAACGTACTTGGCTCGCACATTGACCTCCCACTTATTCCTAAGTGCGTCCACTTTCCTGCAGCCATGACTTTGGGACTTCTTTGCTTTCTCGTCCAGATGTCTTTGCATCTTCTCGGACCATGGCTTGTTCAATTCAACTTGTGCTTTGGCGACGGTGACCCTGTCTGCAAAGTATAACAGGGTCCGGTTCCAAGTTTCTTCAATTAGGGCTGTGATAGGCAGTGCTCGCACCCCTTTAAGAACACCATTGTACACCTCTGACATGTTGCTGGTCATTATTCCATACCGAGCCCCGGTGTCGTGAGCCTGCGCCCACTTCTCCAAATGAGGGCAATTCTCGGTGATCCACTGGCTCAAATTTATGGCCGTCCTACGACCCCTCTGGTCTTCTCTCTGCGGCAAGGCCGCGCGGTCGATCTCACCATTGATACCTGCCCATATCGCATTCATTTTGGCTTCAGTTTTTTACATGCACATCCTCTTGAATAACTTGAACCAATCCTTGTTTTTGAATTTGGAGTAAAAGTTTGCTGCCAAATGCCTCATGCACCACCTTCCCTCTAGATCGGGCCAGCCCCACTCTTCTTCCGATGCCTTAATTATTTCAAGAGCGCTTAATAATCCAGTGTTGCGATCAGAAATGATGCAAACACCTTTACGCTCTTTCACGACACCAATCTTCACGCAGCTCAGGAACCACAACCAGCTATCTTTGTTCTCGCTCTCGACCAATGCATATGCAATAGGAAGAAGCTGATTATTTGCATCCGCTGCAATCGCCACCAATAGTGTGCCCTTATACTTTCCAGTGAGAAAGGTACCATCAACAGATAATACCGGGCGGCAGTGCCTGAAGGCTTGTATAGTCTGGGCGAATGCCCAGAATAAGCGGTCCAGGATCAGCTCACCCGGGTTCATTGGGTTTGGACGTTCTCTCCGCCAAACTTGAGTCCCCCTATTAGCACTTGCTATTTGATGAAGCATTCTAGGGGCATAAGAATATGCCTCCTCATAGGTACCATACAAGTTCTTGAATATATTTTCCTTCGCACGCCTAGCCTTGCTGTAGCTAACAGGGAATCCAATTAGATCCTCTGCATCTTTTTGTAGAGCCCTAACACTAATGTTGAGACTTCCCTGCACAATTGTTTCCATCGTCTGTGCCACAAATTTTGCTGTCACATTGCAGTGATCTGAAAGAGTCCCAGTTTGCTCACAGGTATGCTCCACTATTTTTGTGATATGCCATGACTGACATACCCCAGGCTTCAGTCTAGCGAGAACTCTTCCGCGGCAACCTTTCGCGGTGTGGATGCATATGACCTTCAACTCTTTTTTATCAGACTGTTTCACTCTATGCTGGCGGTGGATGCCGATTGCATAGCTACCCATTGCCTGGTAAGCAGACTTCTTATCTGGGAAAACTTGCCCAACATCCAGGCTTCCCGCTCCTAGGCCAGAAGCAGAGTGAAATTCGTTGGTGATGCTCATATCCTGTAAAAACCCAGGTTGCAGTGCCGCCGCGACCGCCCTCTGAGGAGGAACATCTTCTTCTCCGCTTGACTCCGAAGACGCAGAAGAATGATCATCATCATCTAGCGCCTCCGGCAATCCCTCCACGTGTTCGCTCATGTCAACGGCCGCCGACCAATATCCTGTGTCATACACAGGCTGGCCACCCGTCGGTTCCGATGGGCCGATGCTAGGGGCTGATGTGATGGCCAACTCGACCTCACCACCCCTGCTACTGCATCCGGCAATATCAGTGACTGAAATGAACTCCACATACACCATCGGCTGACCATACATTGAGTTATTGAGATTGCTTGCAAACCTCATGTACGACCCCCACGACCGATCACCTGTGACAGGCCGCAAACCCCAACGGGCAACTGTCCCATCATTTCCTCCGTCAATGATGAAGGCCACCATTGTCATTTTTTTTTCCTGTATCACTGGGCCAAACACCGCTCGGATGCACCTTCTAACAGCTGCGTAACCCACGTTGACCATGTCTCTCACCACAACTGTAGTCGACTCGCACAAGGACACATCCACCCCGAATGGACCGTCGCGTAAGACGTTCCCATAGTACACTACTAAATTTTCCATAGTACCTAACCAACATACATGTTTACATTTCAAATAATTAGTAACTGAACATTTAGTAACGATGACAACATTTACATATCTTATGACTAAAATAATAACCGTATTTTCGTTATAATTATTCAGTTTGTTTTTAGAATCATTTGCTTAGACTTTAAGGGGTTGTTTGGTTAACGGGTATTTAAACATCTATTTTTCTCAAACTTGTCTACGAGCGTAACAAACTTAAACTCTGTTTGCTTTTCTCTAACTACCCCAAAAATATCCTAAAATAGTTCTCGTAACATGCAAAAACATAGCTTCTGGAGAAACGACTATTAGTAAAATATGGTTTTCTACATAATTTTCTTACAGCAGGTTATGACAAAACTGAGGGTAAGTTGTAACGCCCCAAGACCGGAGTTTCAGATGCCTTCCAGGGTTTCCGGGTTTTTCGTCATGTGAGTTTTTTTGGTCCGTTGCATTTAATCTTTGCATCATGTGCATTGCATCATGTCATCATGCCATCATCTCATAAATCTTTTGCATCTCAACTAAATAAATCGTATGGATCTTCGATCCATTTAAATCGAGGTAAGGATGACTTCTCTTTATAACATACCCTCCCGATATTTAGGGAGCTATATTAAACCATTCCATTGGCTTGGAATCACCCACAAACACATATGCACCGTTCTTCAAATTTCCTTTTATCCTTCTCAACTTCCCCTTCTTCCTTTGGGGCCTTTTAGTAAAATTGAGTGGCAATTTTACTTTACCCATAAATGTCCCAAATCTGCCCATAAATCACATATATTGTGTAGGGTCACCTCCTATAATTTCAACCCATTTGGAGTTCATTTGAATGGGTTTCGAAATTCGAACTTACCGAGTTAAATCCAGCGGGTGTGGATTTTACTTCTTCCAAAAATCATCAGGCCATTTTTTGTCAAATTCCTCATATTTTTATGACTCTGGAAAAATTATCCCCGTGCCCAACTCTTTCTCTAACCTTTCTTTTCTTCCTTTTTCTTTCTCTTTATTTTCCGTTTGGAAAAGAGTTTTGGAGAGAGAGAGAGAAGGAGCCCAGCAGCCTGGGCCTCCCAACCTCCCGCGCCGGCCCAAGGCCAAGGCCCATCCGCGCCCCATGGTTAACCTAGCTAGCTCGTTTCCCTGGCCCGATCTCCCCCTCGATCCCTCTCTCCCTCCTAGCGCCGCCAGAGAGAGAGGATCGAACCCATCTCCCGACCTCCTCCTTCCCTCGATCCCCTCCTCTCGAACCCGCTCGCAGGCCCTCTCCCGATCCCATCTCACTCCCGCGCCGCCAACCTCCACCAGGACCCGCGAGCCCGAGCGCCTCCTGCCGCGAGATCCACCAGGATCACGCCGCTGCCCCGCCTCCAAGTCTACCCCGCGCCGACGACCCTGCAAGCTGCTGTCGCACGCCTTCGTCCCCGCGCCGCGAGCAGCTCCCCTCCTTCGTCCATGGCGGCCGCCGCACCTGTCAAGTCCCTCTCCATAAGTGCCTGCCCCGCCACCATCTCGACCTCGCCATGGCCTCCGCGCCGCCGTCCTCCATGGCCGCTGCCGGCTGAGCTCGAAGCTCCGCTGCTGCACCTCGTCGCCGGAGTGTCTCCCCTCTGCCTCCCCTGCAGCTGCTCTCCGGCAGCTCGGCCGACCTCCTCTGCTCCGCCCTGCGCGTCCTCGCCATCCAACCACGCCGCCGGACTGCTACCTTGCCTCCCCGACCTGAACTAGCTCAGCCCCCGGCCATCTTCGGCGCCTCACCGGCCGAATCTGACTCCAGTGGCCCGTCCCCGTCGGGATGACCTCCACCACAGGCCAACCACCAAGCCGGCTATGCCACTGTTGTCGCCTGGCATGGCCATGACCAAGACCCGAGACTTGAGACCCGTGGCCTCCGCTGTTAATTTCCGTGGACGCCAAGTACCTCTTCCGGTGATCCGGACATCTACGAGCCGTGTACCACTACAGCCGGTGTGTTTTTCGTCAAGTCCGACTACGACACAAACGACTACACAATGACTCCGAAGAACATGGAAACGCCAAGTTCCTCTCCGAACGTGAACGACTACCATCGCTGAGACCGCAAGTACCACGACAACCCCGAAGGGATGCGGACCCGTCAAGTACCTCTCCGAAAAACGAGCATGTACCACTACGTTCGGAGACATCGGATCCGCCAAGTCCAACAACGAATGGGTACAACTACCGACGACCCCGGACATCTACGAAAACGTGTGCCACTACCGTCGCGAGTACCTCTACGTCGTCATGTACCCCTACTTCCCACGACGACCCCGTGAACAACTACTTCCCCTTCGACACGTGTACCCCTACCGCCGAACTCGGTCCGTTCCGATAACACACGCTTCGAAGGTATAACCCCGAGACGATGCCCGTAAATGAATGCATGTTGTATGAGATGCACCCTTGTTCGATAACGTCGCCCCTCTTTTGCCTTGCCACCGACATGTGGGAACTCGGTATTCGAGAGCACCCCACATTCTATCGCATGTCACGCTCCCCGTCGCATTTTCTTTTGCACCGGGATCTCAATCGAGTTACCGGAACCGATATGTTGCCGTGGCATCATTTTTGGATTCGTTGCCGTGGCACCCCTTTTCTTTCCACCACGGTGACAAATGCTTCATAAAGCTCTTATCAACATTTTCTTAAAAACTTGCATAAACTTGTTCATGTCATCCGCATCATGATAACAACAATTAAAATGCTTAAAATTGTTGTTGCATTAAATTGCTAATGCATATGGGGATTTACCGAAATTGTTGTTCGTTGCTTCCGGCCTCATTTAACCTTGACTAGATAGGTAGTTTTCATTTGTTTCCCCTCTTGCCATGTTTAACAACATTTAATATGGTTGGGTACATAAACGAGATCGAACTAAATAATTGATGTGGTGCTCCGTCAATATGCAACTCGTTGCATATTGAGCTCCACTTAATTTGTAGGATTGTTTGTGCACTTTGCCATGCCATGCTTCTTTAAACCGGACATGCATCATACTTGTTTTGCGCATCATGCCATGTTATGCGATGGTTGTTTACTATGTTGTGTGCTTCTTTTTCCGGTGATTGCTTCTTCGGGTTGGTTCCGTTAACGTCGAGTTTGTGAGGACCCGTTCGTCTACGTCCGTTTGTCTTCTTCATGGACTCGTTCTTCTTCCCTGTGGATTTCAGGCAAGATGATCATACCCTCGAAATCACTACTATCTTTGCTATGCTAGTTTGCTCGCTCTTTTGCTATGCCAATGCTACGATGCCTACCTTTTGCTTGTCGGCCTCCCAATTGCCATGTTGAACCTCTAACCCACCATGTCCTAGCAAACCGTTGATTGGCTATGTTACCGCTTTGCTCAGCCCCTCTTATAGCGTTGTTAGTTGCAGGTGAAGATTTGAAGTTTGTACCTTGTTGAAACATGGAGATGTTGTTCCTTGTTGGAACATTTATTTACTTGTTGGGATATCACAATATATCTTATTTAATTAATGCATCTATATACTTGGTAAAGGGTGGAAGGCTCGGCCTTATGCCTGGTGTTTTGTTCCACTCTTGCCGCCCTAGTTTCCGTCATATCGGTGTTATGTTCCCGGATTTTGCGTTCCTCACGCGATTGGTCTATAATGGGAACCCCTTGACATTTCGCCTTAAGTAAAGCTCCTCCAGCAATGCCCAACATTGGTTTTATCATTTGCCACCTAGCCTTTTCTTTTCCCTTGGGAGTCGCGCTCCTGAGGGTCATCATTATTTTACCCCCCGGGCCAGTGCTCCTCTGAGTGTTGGTCCAACTGAGCGATGTTCGAGGCTACCAGGGGCAACTCTGGGCTGGCTTACCCGACGTCTTGCTCATCTGAGTGTGCCCTGAGAAAGAGATATGTGCAGCTCCTATCGGGATTTGTCGGCACATTCGGGCGGTGTTGCTGGTCTTGTTTTACCCTGTCGAAATGTCTTGTTGTACCGGGAT
Source organism: Triticum urartu (assembly GCF_056163025.1). Taxonomy (NCBI): domain Eukaryota; kingdom Viridiplantae; phylum Streptophyta; class Magnoliopsida; order Poales; family Poaceae; genus Triticum; species Triticum urartu. The sequence goes on from NC_141873.1 coordinate 434,190,902, forward strand.
ACCGAGTCTGATCGGAATGTCTCGGGTGGAGGTCTATTCCTTCATTGACCGTGAGAGCTTGTCATGGGCTAAGTTGGGACACCCCTGCAGGGATTTGAACTTTCGAAAGCCGTGCCGCGGTTATGGGCAGATGGGAATTTGTTAATGTCCGGTTGTAGAAAACCTGAACTTGACCTTAATTAAAAAATGAATCAACAGTGTGTGTAACCGTGATGGTCTCTTTCCGGCGGAGTCCGAGAAGTGAACACGGTTGTTGGAGTTATGCTTGGCGTAGGTAGTCCAGGATCACTTCTTGATCATACTTTCTCGACCGTGCCTTGCCTTCTCTTCTCGCTCTCATTTGCGTATGTTAGCCACCATATATGCTAGTCGCTTGCTGCAGCTCCACCTCATACCTTTTACCTTACCCATAAGCTTAAATAGTTTTGATCGCGAGGGTGCGAGATTGCTGAGTCCCCGTGGCTCACAGATACTTCCAAAACCAGCTTGCAGGTGCCGATGAGACTGTGCAGTTGACGCAACCAAGCTCAGGAGGAGCTCGATGAAGATCTTGTCATTTGTGGTGTTTCGTTCTAGTTGATCAGTAGTGGAGCCCAGTTGGGGTCGATCGGGGACCTTTGTCGCATTTGGGGTTCTTCTTTTATTTTGGCTCCGTAGTCGGGCCATGATTATATTTGGTTCTTGTAATGCTTTATTCCTGTAATTGTGTGAAGTGGCGATTGTAAGCCAACTATGTAATCTCTTTCCCTTATTATATTACATGGGTTGTGTGAAGATTACCTCACTTGCGACATATGCCTTCAATGCGATTATGCCTCCAAGTTGTGCCTCGACACGTGGGAGATATAGTCGCATCGAGGGTGTTACATAAGTACTTGCTATCCAAACAACCACTAAACATAATATTACGATAATAACATTTTAATATCATATGAGTAAAATATCTAATTTCTTCCGGCATGATATAATGTTTTTATATCATACGATAAAATTCATTTATTTACAAATAATAATATTTGCAGCGGCATGACAGTACATCAATATAAAAAATATTAACAAAATTACGGCGTCATTTTATACCTTAGGTCCAATATGGATGTGCTTGCAAATGCAATTAAGCGTCCAAATAGTTTGAATAAATATCCGTCACCAGTAATATATGAACGGAGTCAACCTATTATCACATGAACATCAATATTAAACACGGATTTTTCTTTCTGCTATCAAAAGTATGAAAATAGCACTTGCATGTATGTGGTCATCATCTCAAAAGGGATAGCGAAGATGGTAACACAATTTCTTCAATCACGTCATCTCCTCCTTGTTTGCTACTAAGATGAATTATTTTACCTAATTACATATATCATTAAGTACATTACCACCTAATCTTAACATATAAAATTTAGATTATTGTGACATAACAAAGTAGACCTACGGTTTCCTAACCATAAACTTATTAATAAACATACCACAAGAAATAGCATACCACATGCAATGAACATATAATTTTTTTTCTTAATTACCGTATTAAGAGCTTCTCGCATGTCAATACAAATGTACGCAACTAACATTGATACAACATCTTCAACCTACTCTTATCAAAAAAATAGTTTAAATGTTGTATCCGTCGTTTGAATTTTTTCCTAACCTCTAAGCACTAACATCACATAGCTAATGACGAGCTAAATGACTAACTAATTACCACCGTGCATCACAAAAAAAAATCCATGTATTGCAAAGCTCATACCTTGATCTCCCCCTTCGTACTTCACTTAGCACGGAAAATCCTACTCCAGAAACTCAAAATGACTTCTCCAAGTGCTGAAATAATGCCTAAAACAACATAGAGTACACACTTAGGAACTAATCAAACAGAACAAAAACATCATGCATGCAAACAAAACCAACAAAAATGGATAGATCTTACCTTAATCTATCTTTTCTTCAACTTCACCATCTTCAAAAACCAACTCTAAATCGGCCAAAATCACGAGTGAAAGTGGCTACCAAGTATTTCCTTCTGTGTATTCTTGTAGACTTAGACAGAGCAGAGAGGCAGTGAAGGCAACGAGAGATATTCGAGAGAGTGTATGCGCAGCCGCGGTTGTGCGTATATAAAGAGGAGGAGCATTGTATTGTCGGCAGAACGAGGTACACTCACCCACCGCAGCCTCGGATTCCAGCATCGCGGTGTCTCATCACACGCAGCAACTACACCGCTCTCGGGTGTCGGCAAGAAGCGGAAATCACGCAGGCAGGCTGCGGGAATCAGATTCCAATTTACAAAGCATCTGCGAAAATCACGCGCTGCAGCAGGCCGTCGAAATTAGCGCCGTCAGGTCGCTGTCATAGAAATCAGCGCCGTCAGGGGCTGTCGGGCCGCATGCGCGCTGCCGCCTCACCCGGTGGCGGCCGGGCCCGCGCCTCGCATTTCGTGAAGATGCTGCTGTCGGCCTGGGCGCGGCATGGGCAGCAGCGGCCGCCTCAGTCAGTGGCGGCGTGGCCCACCTGGCCTCGCCCGTTACGTCGCACTGTGCCGAATCCGTTATACCGCGCGTGGCCGCCTTCTGCCGTGGCGGCCGGGCCCGCCGCCTCGTGGTGTGGCGGCAGGTGACACGTGTCACCTGCCGCGCCTGCCGCCACTAGAGAGGGGGTCTTTTTTGACAATTTTATCCGTTGGTAGTCTTTTTTGTCAATAGCGTTCGGCAGGGGGTCCTTTTGGACAAAAAAATCTATCGACCAATACCTCTTCCAAAAATGAGCAGCTGCAGTGTGTGATTTGTCTTTACAATAGGATGTGCGTAATCATACTGTTCAAATGAAGGCTCTACCAGGATTTCTGGTCAAATTGGGGAAGAAACAATTCAACCATTGTGTTCATTAATACTTCATTCTCCCTGTTGCTGCATTTGTGATAAGGCATGAGAGAGTAGGCATTCTTTTCTTTTATTTTTACTTCCTCCGTTCCTAAATATTTGTCTTTTTAGAGATTTCAACAAGTGACTACATACGGAGCAAAATGAGTGAATCTACACTCTAAAATATATCTACATACATCCGTATGTGGTAATCCATTTGAAATCTCAAAAAGACAAATATTTAGGAACGGAGGAAGTAGTATTTATGAATGTATTAAACCTTTACAAGTGTCCTGTTTGGTTTGAAGATGGAACGCATGGCGGATGGTGGCTAGTCTTTTCCTGAGCATCCTTCAACAGGTTTTGATTGGGCGCGTCGTTCTTATCTATTTTGAATTTGGTTGGTGCATTCATTGCCAATATATTCATCACATGAAATGTGTGGGACAACTGAACATTGCCGTCCTTGCTTCCATATGAATGTTTTGCCCAGCTGTCTGCGTCGTCATATGGACTCGATGCATTCTTTAATGTGCATATGGGGCATCTATAGGATATAATTATCTCAGAAATGCCCAGAAGTTTGGGGGTTTATTGGTTTGTTCATAGCAGGGCAGTACATGCTCTCTTCACTCTTGGTATTGCTTTTGCCGGCCAGCAGAAGAGGTTATGAACACTACAGTCTTATTAGCTTGATCAAGATCTACCTTGTATCTTTGTCAAATCAGCAATGTAATTCTGTGGAAGAAGTGCATGTATATGGGGGGTGGGGTGGTACAAGAGTGGGTGAGAGTGAGCATGGGAAGTAGGAACATGATGCATGATACTTTGTACCCTAACACTGTATGCCTATTACATTTGTGTCATGGAGGACAACTGAAGCCAGTGGTAGGCCTTGCAACCATTCCGTAGTGTTGATCAAATTTTTCGACAAGGATAGTGTTGAACAAATATGAAAAGCCTTTGATTCGTGGCATTTTAGAAGGCACAAACAAGAAAAATCTGAGATTAAATTGTATGGACCTCTTGCGTCCAACATGATGGGATAGAAGTTGGTGGCACCAAACATATCTCTTCCAGATTCTTATCTGGAAGCTAGAGCAAAAGTAGTTCGGAGGCGAAAATAAAACTGAAACCCCACAAATCAACCACCCCCGTGGGTGTGGCTAGCTCTCGTCTAGACGAGAATTAACGAGTCTCATCTAAGTGACGTTAGCATGGAAAAAGAAAAATCCTTTGAATCGGAGAGTCCGTGAATGTTGTCTATTGTCCTCTCGTATTATCATCTACTAGAATGATTGTCATCATCAAAAGATTAGTGGGTGATGGGTGATCAACAACACAAGCATTCGCTGGAACAGTCCCCGGTCTCGGAACGATTCGAAGATCACTGATTGTTTGTCTCATGTCACATCACTTACTGTAGGGAGATCAATCATGAATGAGCCCGCTCACTAATCTAACTGTTAGAATATGATTGGGTTTAAGTTAGAGATAAAGAAACAAAGGTAGGATGGTTTAAACCAAGTACTCTCCTCGATCTGTATTAATTGTCGATGGTTTGGTATAAAGTTGTACTAACTTTGTACTAGAATCAACGACAATTAATCTGGATTGAAGGGAGGTCTTGTACTCTAAATCACTCTCCCTTATATTTTATTCCGTGTGTACCCTACAAGGATCAACTCAACACATTGAACAAGTCAAAATATGTTTTCTAGAGCACCTTTGATAAATGCTGCATATAATTTAATTTCTATTTTTCCACAAGCGTGATGAAAACAATATGTATCCACCATTGTAAATGCCATGCACTTTTTTCCTTTTGCATCCTTATTAGAAGTGAGCACAAATCTCAAATTATGTATGGTTCATCGCCTCATGGTCACGATTACATACTTAGCCTTTTGTTGCTTTTATGATTGATCATTTTCACACTTCATGTGCAAAGAAGCCTCCTTTTTTATGACAAGGTCTCTTTTATTGACTACCCAAAACTGGAAAAATGAAAAATTCCATCATAACACTTTAACAATAATCTTACTAGTAGTGACCAAACGGCAAATACAAAGGGTGCACTTCATACTCCTGTCATGTCTGAAATTTTGGATCGTCGTAGCTGGCTCCATGCGTACGTGTACTTCATATTCTTGTCATGTCTGAAATTTTGTATCGTTGCAGCTGGTTCTGTGCGTACAATCAAGCCGGGGGTGAGCCACCGAGTTGTCACTCGCCAGTGCGTTGGAGAAAGCGGACGGGAATTATTGGCCCGTTTGGTACGTTTAGAGTTGGATGTCCTCGCAATTCTATGATTTGATAGAATCGAACCGTGATCCATGAGTCGCATCTTATTTTTGTCAAGCAGAGATCCCATCTCAGGAAGTAGCAGGTGATGATCGGCCTGCCTGGCGTGATGTGGAAAGATCATCCTGCTGGAACAAGGCACGATCAATGACCGTCCTTCTTCTTCATTACAGCTATTATTAACGTGGTGGTTTAGGGATAAGATAGTATTATTCTGGTTGTTAGAAGAGCGCAGCTGGCGCTGTTGAGACGCATGTTTCTCTCATTTATACACTCTATTCAGAGCACAGAGATTTTTTTTAAGTCGGACACGTATATATAAAAACGGCGCAATCAATCAGTTTGGTTGATATTCATCGCCCCCCAAAAAAAAGTTCGGTAGATAGGGTCCTTGATATTCAGTAATCAAACAATGCTGACAAAACAGTTTCATCATTTCAGGTTTGAGTAACTCAACAGCACCAGTAATAATAACTTCGAAATAATATATGGCCTATCACAACATCATTAGACAAGCGCGATACTGTTTGATTAACAAACTCCAGATAGGCAGTACGTCTGGTTCATAAGATCTCAATTCACTACCAAGTACTCAACCGTTGGGACAAGCCAATCAAGATATCTCAAAGGGCTCCTCTTAAGGATGCCATTCAGGCAACCGGGAGAAGAACATGGGGAGCAACGTTTCGTTTATCACCACTCCATGTTTCTTGTGGTAGACATCATTAACCATGCTTTCCAGGTCTCCGACATCATTATTAGTCATGGCAATGTACTCATTCAGGTTATTTGTGCTTCCATCTGAAACAGGTTGGAAGTACAAATGAGTAAACGTGTTCCAAACTATGAACTGGAAAGATACCGTGCAGCTATATAAATTCAACATACTACCACAGATAATTTTCAGTTTCTAATAACTTTGTTACTGCTTCTCATTGTGTGTCTAGACATGTAAATTTCCTATGCACGACTGATTGTTCCGGGAACTACTTGATGACTAGGAGAATATGATGGTGCAATGAATTTTCACAACAAGATGGTTCAGGCATACAATCTGATACCTTCCGCAACAATTGGTTCATATTTTGGGGGTAACTCAATCCAATTCCCCACGGGGTCCTTCATGTGACTTCTGTCTGATGCAAATGATCGAAGAAATACCGGACCATGAACTACACGGAAAAGTCTGTAAACAGTAGCTGGTAGATAGTTAGTACTGATTTTCAACCCCCAAAACAAACTATCATTCATGCCCCCCTATATTTCAACGCAGACATGTATCCCTATTGGGATTTACACAGATAGCGGAGCAGAATGGTTCTAACCAAGGATGAGAACATAAGTAACATGAAAGTCCCCTTCTACACCTGATCTCAAATGAACAGTAACCCGAAAAACATTAAAAAAATGTTCAAAAAAATCTGAACTTTTTATGGCAAACTTTGACAAATGTTCTAAGAGCTTGCAAAATTTCATCATGAAATCACATTTGTGGAAGTCATGGAAAAAAAAAACTAAATCAGTGCTCCAAAATACTTTCGAAAGTAGCATTTTTCAGAGTATATAGACTTTGTTTTTTTTGCCACGACTTTGCAAAATTTCATCATGAAATCACATTTGTGGAAGTCATGGCAAAAAAAAAAAACTAAATCAGTGCTCCAAAATACTTTCGAAAGTAGCATTTTTCAGAGTATATAGACTTTGTTTTTTTTGCCACGACTTCCACAAATGTGATTTCATGATGAAACTTTGCAAGCTCTTAGAACATTTGTCAAAGTTTACCATAAAAAAAATTCAGATTTTTTTGAACATTTTTTAAATGTTTTTCGAATTTACTGTTCACCCAAGCTCATTTGAGCTCGCGTGCAAAAACTTCACGTCCCATCTACACTATCTTGTATCAGTGTAACTAACACAGGCTATCATGTCCTGCATCAGTCAATAAAACAATTGCATACAAAAAAGAGTAATTCCGAACTAATATGCATCAGGTTTCGCCTATATGAGGAGATTGACACATTGTTTAAGAGTAATCTTGCATGGACACCATCACAATTTTATCTCACCAATGTTACACCTAGAGCAACAGAACCTTACCTTGCATAGATGGAGTCGCCAAATGCTAGTGGTTGAATGGCATCAGCAACGTACTGGAGGAATGGAGAAGGGAAAGGAAGACTGGAGTCCAAATCCCAAACAAGATCAAGAACATCTCCTTTGTTTCGCCTAGACTTTCATATGCACACCAAATGATTAGGTACCATGAAATGTTACTCATACAAAAGCAATGATTTTATATAAGCAATAAATGCAAATCTCAATGCATATATCAAAGCTGAGTACTAACAATGATGTATCAGAATGCCACATTGATCACAGCATCTCCCTACTGTCCATTTTTCATCTTATAGACATCAATAAAGCATAATAAAAACATATGGGAACCCATACATGAAAACAAATCTAGATTCCAAAGCCTACCATTCTTACTTAGGATAAGTTTCATTTGTAAAACCAGAAACAAAACATGGTAAATGGGATAATTGGTTGGCCATCACAAATAGATTAGGCAACTCTTGGCTAGTAACCGTGTCTGACACGTAAACCATGGTGTTAAGCAACTTTGGCATGCCAAACATGTTATGGTAAACCAAATCGTTGCCCAAATAGTCATGCTAGCCTATATTTGTGGGGCTAAGTGCGCGAAGATCCAAACATGCCCTTACTTCTAATTTATTTCTCACAATTAAGGTCTCTTACTTCATCTAAAACCTCTCACAATTCACAAAAAAAACAATTAAATTCTCGTAGAGCTCAATCATAATACCAAGCTATAGAGAAAAGCGACACTTATCTAATATAGCTTTTACCTGGATACAGATTACATGGTAATCCCACAAGACAAATCCATCATTAGTACGACTTGCTTTCTGATACCAGAGGGGAATCTGAAATTCCAAGGAAAATACAACATAAACCATAAAAATCAATATAAAAAAGGAAAATATCTGCACTACGAACTAAAATGGAGCTAACAAAAGCAACAAATACACACACTAAAAGAATAGAAGCATAGTACAGAATATAAGATAAAATCACCTTCTTTTCCTCATTTGATATGAAAACAGCATAAAGGTCATTGCCCGCAGGATCAGCAAGTCCAGCTCTAATCAGTTCCTTACATAGCAAGTACACATTTTCTTCACTACACAGTGAAAATTAAACGCAACCGTTATTCAATGAATAAAAATAAAAAAAATACTTGAATTTTGACTGTGGTATGTATAAGCTTGAGAGACACACTTTAGAAGAGAGTAAAACAAGAGAACGAAAATCGATAATTCAACACACGTGAAATAAATAAGGAAATCTGCCCATTGCACATTATATATGATGGTTTAGGAGAAGTGGCATGCAATAAACCAATAACAAGATAACCACTGTAGTTGTTGAATCATCCTCATTGTGTACAAGCTTCTTCCAAAGGGTGACTTTTAAAGCAATGTTGAATCACTAAGTAAAGCTAATAATTAATTAAATCAATCTAATCTCCAATTGCACACAAAATAAATTGCATATTTGCTTGTAGGTACTAGCAATTAGCAACTAGAGTAGTTTATGGTTACAAGCTTCAGCACGATCTTGTTCCTAGCAAGTGCCTCATTCAACTTCAAATATGATTTCACTCTAAGAGTCAAGGTTTTAAGCCTAGAACGAGAAATATGAACTGAATCCTATATCTCAACCCTAGTCTCCATTCCCATTCAGCACATCACTCACACACTCAAGCATCTTCAACAGAATCAGTAAAATCTTTATACAGGTAAATAACTGGGTAGGAAAGGTCTATCCTCATCATTAAGAAACCTTTCCACCTCCTGCCCAGAATCTCCTGTGGCCGAGCACGGCAGGAAGAATTAACAATATGTGTTGGAGCCATGGTTGTACCCAATCTGAGCAAGAATGGATCAGGGCGGAGAGATCGATTACCAGTAGTACGGGGTGTGGGTGAAGGATGCGGCATCGATGGGCGGGTTGTCCGGTGCCGCCGGATGGATAGGGGGAGAGGAAGGAGAGGGGTCTACGCCGGCGGCTGCTCCGTCGTCAGCCATAGAGACGCGAGTGCTTGGCGGCAGCCAAGAAGAATAAGGGCTTGTCGCTCGTGGGCTGGGGGGTGTCAAGGCAACTATGGGCTTATTCGGGCCCAGCAACTGTTCTAATCCCAATTTAGCGCTTCAGAATTTCTCAAAAAAACAATATTAGCGCTTCAGAAGCTGGTTAGATTGGTACAGAGCGCACAGGGGGAGTAACTAGTTAACGAGCGCTCCTTCGGGAGCCTCGCAATGATTAGCGCCACTTAGCGCGCTCTCAGCCATTCGCCACGTGCCGCGCTCTAGACGCTCCCTCCGGATTTTATATTTTTTTATTTTTCTGCATGCGTTTTCGACTTTTTAAACGGATTTTTTCTGGGTTTTTTCGATGTTTTGGTTTTCTCCCGGTCTTCCTTAGCTTTTCGATAAAAAATTTTGAAATTTTTTTGCACGAAAAAACACGTTTTTTCTGCGAAAGTCACGGTTGTGCTTTAGCGAGAGTCACGGCCGTGCCTTTCGAAAATGGAAAAAAAGCGCGTTTTCTTTTTTTTTTCTTTCGCGAGAGTCACGGTTTTGCTTCTGCGAGAGGCACGGTTGTGCTTTCGCGAGAGCCACGGCCGTGCCTCTCGGAAAGGGAAAAAAAATACGCGTTTTCTGTTTTTTTTATTTCGCGAGAGTCATGGTTTTGCTTTCCGCGAGAGCACAGTTGTGCTTTCGTGAGAATCACGGTCGTGCCTCTCGGAAACGAAAAAAGCGTGTTTTTTATTTTTTTCCTTACACAAGAGTCACGGTATTGCTTTCACAAGAGGCACGGGTGTGATTTCACGAGAGGCACAGACGTGCCTCTTTTGGAAAGGGAAAAAAACCGTGCTCCCGATTCGGTTGGTTATTTTCCTTCGATTTTTTTCATAAAAAAGTTCATCAAAACCTATTAACATAGGATCTAGTTTTGAAGATCTCGACGCGAGGAATCCAATGATGAAAACGGTTCGAGATTTGGACGCACGGTTTAAAAGATAAAACGTTTTGAATAAACGGATCTACGAAAAAAGGGAAAACTCTCAGGTTGCGACAAGTGGCGCGCTGCGTGTGCGCCACTTGTCGCAACATGGGGAAGTGGAGTGTTCTTTGCAACGAATACTCTTTAATTAGTGATTTCGGCGCACAGGAAGCTTTTCGCTACATGATAAATGGACCGGTCCATGCTAGTCTTCTTCCAGGACGGTTTTCTTTTGGTTTTCTTGGTCTGTATTCTTTCATTTTTGTTCTTTTTAAAAATTTGCAAACCTTTTCATGTTAGTGAACCCTTTTTAAAATTTGCAAAATAAATAAACCCATGATTTTTAAATTAACTTATTTTAATTTCATAAACTTTTCCCACAAAAATATGATTTTTTTTCAAATTCATGATTTTTTTTGAATTTTGTGTTTTAAAACAAATTTCATGAAACATTTTCAAATTCACAACCTTTCCCAAATTCATGAACATTCTACAAATTCACATTTTTTTGTAATGCGCGAACTTTTAAAAAATCTGTGAAGTTTTTAAAATCCATGAGCATTTTTCAAACCCACAAATTCTTTTTCCAAATTTGTGAACCTTTTTCAAAAGTCAACGGTCGACCACCAAGCGTTGATCGAGTGAAGTTTTCTCTTACTGGCGGCGCGAATAGCTCACTTGTTGGGCCGACCCAGAAAAGAAGGGCGCGTGAGAGCGGGGTCGGTAACTGGCGCAAAGGGTGACAATTAGGAGCTCTCATGCCTAAAAATATTGTTCCCTCTTGAAGAGATCAGCAGGTACGAGGATAAGAGAGACAGAGATGCCATCTGGATCTGGGGCGCAGGGCTAGCATGGTCTTGTTGCTACCGATCTGGGGCTGAAGGGTTGCGGTCGTTGCGTTGTGGCTTGGCTGGAGCTGCTGGTTTGGCTACTGCTAGCGGTGCGGCAGTTCTTTGGCCATGTTGGTAGTGGAGGATGATCCGGAATTGAGGGTTTTAATTTCATAAACTTTTCCCACCAAAATATGATTTTTTTTTTCAAATTCATGAGTTTTTTTTTGAATTTTGTGTTTTAAAACAAATTTCATGAAACCTTTTCAAATTCACAACCTTTCCCAAATTCATGAACATTCTACAAATTCACATTTTTTTGTAATGCGCGAACTTTTAAAAAATCTGTGAAGTTTTTAAAATCCATGAGCTTTTTTCAAACCCACAAATTCTTTTTCCAAATTTGTGAACCTTTTTCAAAAGTCAACGGTCGACCACCAACCGTTGATCGAGTGAAGTTTTCTCTTACTGGCAGCGCGAATTGCTCACTTGTTGGGCCTGTTGGAAATATGCCCTAGAGGCAATAATAAATTAGTTATTATTATATTTCCTTGTTCATGATAATCGTTTATTATCCATGCTATAATTGTATTGATAGGAAACTCAGATACATGTGTGGATACATAGACAACACTATGTCCCTAGTAAGCCTCTAGTTGACTAGCTCGTTAATCAATGGATGGTTACGGTTTCCTGACCATGGACATTGGATGTCATTGATAACGGGATCACATCATTAGGAGAATGATGTGATGGACAAAGACCCAATCCTAAGCCTAACACAAGATCATGTAGTTCGTATGCTAAAGCTTTTCTAATGTCAAGTATCATTTCCTTAGACCATGAGATTGTGCAACTCCCGGATATCGTAGGAGTGCTTTGGGTGTGCCAAACGTCACAACGTAACTGGGTGGCTATAAAGGTGCACTACAGGTATCTCTGAAAGTGTCTGTTGGGTTGGCACGAATCGAGACTGGGATTTGTCACTCCATGTAAGCGGAGAGGTATCTCTGGGCCCACTCGGTAGGACATCATCGTAATGTGCACAATGTGATCAAGGAGTTGATCACGGGATGATGTGTGTTACGGAATGAGTAAAGAGACTTGCCGGTAACGAGGTTGAACAAGGTATCGGGATACCGACGATCGAATCTCGGGCAAGTATCGTACCGCTAGACAAAGGGAATTGTACACGGGATTGATTAAGTCCTTGACATCGTGGTTCATCCGATGAGATCATCGTGGAACATGTGGGAGCCAACATGGGTATCCAGATCCCGCTGTTGGTTATTGACCGGAGAGTCATCTCGGTCATGTCTGCATGTCTCCCAAACCCGTAGGGTCTACACACTTAAGGTTCGGTGACGCTAGGGTTATAGAGATATTAGTATGCGGTAACCCGAAAGTTTTTCGGAGTCCCGGATGAGATCCCGGACGTCACGAGGAGTTCCGGAATGGTCCGGAGGTAAAGAATTATATATAGGAAGTGCTATTTCGGCCATCGGGACAAGTTTCGGGGTCACCGGTATTGTACCGGGATCACCGGAAGGGTCCCGGGGGTCCACCGGGTGGGGCCACCTGCCCCGGGGGGCCACATGGGCTGTAGGGGGTGCGCCTTAGCCTACATGGGCCAAGGGCACCAGCCCCAAGAGGCCCATGCGCCAAGAGAAGAGAAAAAGGGGAGAGTCCTAAAAGGGGAAGGCACCTCCGAGGTGCCTTGGGGAGGATGGACTCCTCCCCCCCCTTGGCCGCACCCTTCCTTGGAGGAAGGGGCAAGGGCTGCGCCTCCCCCCTCTCCCTTGGCCCTATATATAGTGGGGAAAAGGAGGAGCAACGAGACCTAAGGCCTGGCGCCTCCCTCTCCCTCCCGTGACACATCTCCCTCCTCCCGCAGCGCTTAGCGAAGCCCTGTTGGAATCCCGCTACTTCCACCACCACGCCGTCGTGTTGTTGGATCTCCATCAACCTCTCCTTTCCCCTTGCTGGATCAAGAAGGAGGAGACGTCGCTGCTCCGTACGTGTGTTGAACACGGAGGTGCCGTCCGTTCGGCGCTAGGATCATCGGTGATTTGGATCACGACGAGTACGACTCCATCAACCCCGTTCTCTTGAACGCTTCCGTGCGCGATCTACAAGGGTATGTAGATCCACTCCTCCCTCGTTGCTAGATGACTCCATAGATAGATCTTGGTGACACGTAGGAAAATTTTGAATTTATGCTACGTTCCCCAACAGGGCCGACCCAGGCAAGAAGGGCGCGTGAGAGCTGGGTCGGTAACTGGCGCAAAGGGCGATAATTAGGAGCTCTCATGCCTAAAAATATCGTTCCCTCTCGAAGAGATCAGCAGGTACGAGGATAAGAGAGACAAAGATGTCGTCTGGATCTGGGGCGCATGGCTAGCATGGTCTTGTTGCTACCGATCTGGGGCTGAAGGGTTGCGGTCGTTGCGTTGTGGCTTGATTGGAGCTGGTGGTTTGGCTACTGCTAGCGGTGCGGTGGTTCTTTGGCCATGTTTGTTGGGGAACGCAGTAATTTCAAAAAAATTCCTACGCACACGTAAGATTATGGTGATGCATAGCAACGGGAGGGGAGAGTATCGTCCGCGTATCCTCGTAGACCGTAAGCGGAAGCGTTATGACAACGCGGTTGATGTAGTCGTACGTCTTCATGATCGACCGATCCCAGCACCGAAGGTATGGCACCTCCGCAATCTGCACACGTTCGACTCGGTGATGTCCCGCGAACTCACGATCTAGTAGAGCTTCGAGGGAGAGTTTCGTCAGCACGATGGCGTGATGATGGTGATGATGTTGCTACCGGAACAGGGCTTCGCCTAAGCACCGCTACGATATGATCGAGGTGGATTATGGTGGAAGGGGGCATCGCACACGGCTTGGAACAATCAACTTGTGTGTCCTAGGGTGCCCCGCTGCCCCCGTATATAAAGGAGCAAGGGGGAAGGCCGGCCGGCCCTAGTGGTGCCCAAGGAGAGGAGGAATCCTCCTCCTAGTAGGAGTAGGATTCATCCTTTCCTAGTCCTACTAGGAAGGAGGAAGGGGGAAGGAAGAGAGAGGGAGAGGGAGAGGGAAAGAGGGGCCGCGCCCCCTCCCCTAGTCCTATTCGGACTCCCCTTGGGGGGGGCGCCACCTCCTGGGCTGCTGCCCTATCTCTCCCCTAAGGCCCACTAAGGCCCAATACTTCCCCGGGGGTTCCGGTAACCCCTCCGGCACTCCGGTTTTCTCCGAAATCACTCGAAACACTTCCGCTGTCCGAATATAGCCGTCCAATATATCGATCTTTATGTCTCGACCATTTCGAGACTCCTCGACATGTCCGTGGTCATATCCGGGACTCCGAACTACCTTCGGTACATCAAAACACATAAACTCATAATACCGATCGTCACCGAACGTTAAGCGTGCGGACCCTATGGGTTTGAGAACTATGTAGACATGACCGAGACATGTATTCGATCAATAAACAATAGTGGAACCTAGATGCTCATATTGGTTCCTACATATTCTACGAAGATCTTTATCGGTCAAACCGCATAACGATATACGTTGTTCCCTTTGTCATCGGTATGTTACTTGCCCGAGATTCGATCGTTGGTATCTCAATACCTAGTTCAATCTCGTTACCGGCAAGTCTCTTTACTCATTCCGTAATGCTACATCCCGTAACTAACTCATTAGCTACATTGCTTGCAAGGCTTATAGTGATGTACATTACCGAGAGGGTCCAAAGATACCTCTCCGACAATCGGAGTGACAAATCCTAATCTTGATCCATGCCAACTCAACAAACACCATCGGAGACACCTGTAGAGAACCTTTATAATCACCCAGTTACGTTGTGACGTTTGGTCGCACACAAAGTGTTCCTCCGGTATTCGGGAGTTGCATCATCTCATAGTCATAGGAACATGTATAGTTATGGAGAAAGCAATAGCAACAAACTAAACGATCATCCCATTAATCAAATGATAACTCATGTCTATGGTTAGGAAACATAACCATCATTGATTCAACGAGCTAGTCAAGTAGAGGCAAACTAGTGACACTTTGTTTGTCTATGTAGTCACACATGTACTA
Organism: Triticum urartu; assembly: GCF_056163025.1. Lineage (NCBI taxonomy): Eukaryota > Viridiplantae > Streptophyta > Magnoliopsida > Poales > Poaceae > Triticum > Triticum urartu. The sequence continues at coordinate 434,206,080 of NC_141873.1, forward strand.
AGTTTCCGGTTAATACAGTTCTAGCATGAATAATAAACATTTATCATGATATAAGGAAATGTAAATAACAACTTTATTATTGCCTCTAGGGCATATTTCCTTTAGTCTCCCACTTGCACTAGAGTCAATAATCCAGTTCACATCGTCATGTGATTTAATACCAGTAGTTCACATCTTTATGTGATTAGTTCACATCTCCATGTGACTAATACCTAAAGGATTTACTAGATTCAATAATCTAGTTCACATCGCTATGTGATTAACACCCAAAGAGTGATCATGTTTTGCTTGTGAGAGAAGTTTAGTCTATGGGTCTGCAACATTCAGATCTGTATGTATTTTTGCAAATTTCTATGTCTACAATACTCTGCACGGAGCTACTCTAGCTAATTGCTCCCACTTTCAATATGTATCTAGATCGAGACTTAGAGTCATCTTGATCGATGTAAAAAGCTTGCATCGACGTAACTCTTTACGACGAACTCTTTTATCACCTCCATAACCGAGAAATATTTTCATAGTCCTCTAAGGATAATTTTGACCGCTGTCCAGTGATCTACTCCTAGATCACTATTGTACTCCCTTACCAGAATCATGCTAAGGTATACAATAGGACTGGTACACAACATAATATACTTTATAGAACCTATGACTGAGGCATAGGGAATGACATTTCATTCTCTTTCTATTTTCTACTGTGGTCGGGTTTTGAGTCTTTACTCAACTTCACACCTTGCAACACAGGCAAGAACTTCTTCTTTGACTGTTTCATTTTGAACTACTTCAAAATCTTGTCAAGGTATGTACTCATTGAAAAATCTTATCAAGCATCTTGATCTCTCTCTATAGATCTTGATGCTCAATGTGTAAGCAGCTTCACCGAGGTCTTTCTTTGAAAAATTCTTATTCAAGTATCCTTTTATGCTATCCAGAAATTCACTATCATTTTCGATCAACAATATGTCATCCACATATAATATCAGAAATGCTACTGAGCTCCCACTCACTTTCTTGTAAATACAAGCTTCTCCAAAAGTCTGTATAAAACTATATGCTTTGGTCACTTTATCAGAGTATATATTCCAACTCCGAGATGCTTGCACCAGTCCATGGATGGATCGCTGGAGCTTGCACACTTTGTTAGCACCTTTTGGATCGAAAAAACCTTTTGGTTGCATCATATACAACTCTTCTTTAAGATATCCATTAAGGAATGCAGTTTTGACATCCATTTGCCAAATTTCGTAATCATAAAATGCGGCAATTGCTAACATGATTCAGACGGACTTAAGCATCGCTACGGGTGAGAAGGTCTCATCGTAGTCAACTCCTTGAACTTGTCGAAAACCTTTTGCAACAAGTTGAGCTTTGTAGACAGTAACATTACCGTCAGCGTCAGTCTTCTTCTTGAAGATCCATTTATTCTCTATGGCCTGCCGATCATCGGGCAAGTCAACCAAAGTCCATACTTTGTTCTCATACATGGATCCCATCTCAGATTTCATGGCCTCAAGCCATTTTGCGGAATCTGGGCTCATCATCGCTTCCTCATAGTTCGTAGGTTCGTCATGGTCAAGTAACATGACTTCCAGAATGATACGTCTCCAACGTATCTATAATTTTTGATCGCTCCATGCTATATTATCTACTGTTTTGGACATTATTGGGCTTTATTATCCACTTTTATATTATTTTTGGGACTAACCTATTAACCGGAGGCCCAGCCCAGAATCGCTGTTTTTTGCCTGTTTTAGGGTTTCGAAGAAAAGGAATATCAAACGGAGTCCAAACGGAATGAAACCTTTGGGAACGTGATTTTCTCAACAAACAAGACCCGGGAGACTTGGACCCTATGTCAAGAAAGGAAACAGGAGGCCACGAGGTAGGGGGGCGCGCCTACCCCCACTAGGCGCGCCCTCCACCCTCGTGGGCCCCCTGATGCTCCACCGACGTACTCCTTCCTCCTATATATATCCACGTACCCCCAAACAATCAGATATGGAGCCAAAAACCTAATTCCACCGGCGCAACTTTCTGTATCCACGAGATCCCATCTTGGCGCCTGTTCCGGAGCTCCGCCGGAGGGGGCATCGATCACGGAGGGCTTCTACATCAACACCATAGCCCCTCCGATGAAGTGTGAGTAGTTTACCTCAGACCTACGGGTCCATAGTTATTAGCTAGATGGCCTCTTCTCTCTTTTTGGATCTCAATACAATGTTCTTCCCCTCTCTTGTGGAGAACTATTCGATGTAATCTTCTTTTTGCGGTGTGTTTGTTGAGACCGATGAATTGTGGGTTTATGATCAAGTCTATCTATGAACAATATTTGAATCTTCTTTGAATTCTTTTATGTATGATTGGTTATCTTTGCAAGTCTCTTCGAATTATCAGTTTGGTTTGGCCTACTAGATTGATCTTTCTTGCAATGGGAGAAGTGCTTAGCTTTGGGTTCAATCTTGCGGTGTCCTTTCCCAGTGACAGTAGGGGCAGTGATGTCTACTACACAACCTTCTTCTTGTAGACGTTGTTAGGCCTCCAAGTGCAGAGGTTTGTAGGACAGTAGCAAATTTTCCTCAAGTGGATGACCTAAGGTTTATCAATCCTAGGAGGCGTAGGATGAAGATGGTCTCTCTCAAGCAACCCTGCAACCAAATAACAAAGAGTCTCTTGTGTCCCCAACACACCTAATACAATGGTAAATTGTATAGGTGCACTAGTTCGGCGAAGATATGGTGATACAAGTGCAATATGGTTGGTAGATAAAGGTATTTGTAATCTGAAATTAAAAAAACAGCAAGGTAACTAATGATAAAAGTGAGCGTAAACGGTATTGCAATGATAGGAAACAAGGCCTAGGGTTCATACTTTCGCTAGTGTAAGTTCCCTCAACAATAATAACATAATTGGATCATATAACTATCCCTCAACATGCAACAAAGAGTCACTCCAAAGTCACTAATAGCGGAGAACGAACGAAGAGATTATGGTAGGGTACGAAACCACCTCAAAGTTATCTTTCCAATCAATCCGTTGGGCTATTCCTATAAGTGTCACAAACAGCCCTAGAGTTCGTACTAGAATAACACCTTAAGACACACATCAACCAAAACCCTAATGTCACCTAGATACTCCAATGTCACCTCAAGTATCCGTGGGTATGACTATACGATATGCATCACACAATCTCAAATTCATCTATTCAACCAACACATAGGACCTCAAAGAGTGCTCCAAAGTTCTACCGGAGAATCACGACGAAAACGTGTGCCAACCCCTATGCATAGGTTCATGGGCGGAACCTCCAAGTTGATCACCAAAACATACATCAAGTGAATCACGTGATATCCCATTGTCACCACAGATATCCACGACAAGACATACATCAAGTGTTCTCAAATCTTTAAAGACTCAATCCGATAAGATTACTTCAAAGGGGAAACTCGATTCATTACAAGAGAGTAGAGGGGGGGAAGAAACATCATAGGATCCAACTATAATAGCAAAGCTCGCGATACATCAAGATCATGCCAAATCAAGAACACGAGAGAGAGAGATCAAACACATAGCTACTGGTACATACCCTCAGCCCCGAGGGAGAACTACTCCCTCCTCGTCATGGAGAGCACCGGGATGATGAAGATGGCCACCGGAGAGGGATTCCCCCTCTGGCAGGGTGCTGGAACGGGTCTAGATTGGTTTTCGGTGGCTACAGAGGCTTCTGGCGGCGGAACTCCCGATCTGTTGTGCTCCCTGGAAGTTTTACGATATGTAGGTATATATGGGTACAAGGGGTACGTCGGTGGACCGAAGGGGGGCCACGAGGCAGGGGGGCACGCCCCCTACCCTCGTGAGCACCTCCTTCATCTTCTGACGTAGGGCCCAAGTCTATCTGGTAGGTTTCCTTCCAAAAATAACTTCTCCAGTTGATTTCGTTCCGTTTTGACTCCGTTTGATATTCCTTTTCCTCGAAACACTGAAATAGGCATAAAACAGCAAATCTGGGCTGGGCCTCCGGTTAATAGGTCAGTCCCAAAAATGATATAAAAGTGTATAATAAAGCCCATAAACATTCAAAACAGTAGATAATATAGCATGGAGCAATCAAAAATTATAGATACATTGGAGACGTATCAGCATCCCCAAGCTTAATTCATGCTCGTCCTCAAGTAGGTAAATGATAAAAACAGAATTTTTGATGCGGAGTGCTGCTTGGCATAATTTCAATGTAATTCTTCTTAATTGTGGCAAGAATATTCAGATCCAAAAGATTCAAGACAAAAGTTTAATATTGACATAAAAATAATAATACTTCAAGCATACTAACTAAGCAATCATGTCTTCTCAAAATAACATGGCCAAAGAAAGCTATCCCTACAAAATCATATAGTCTGGCTATGCTCCATATTCACCACACAAAATATTTAAATCATGCACAACCCCGATGACAAGCCAAGCAATTGTTTCATACTTTTGATGTTCTCAAACCTTTTCAATCTTCACGCAATACATGAGCGTGAGCCATGGATATAGCACTATAGGTGGAATAGAATGGTGGTTGTGGAGAAGACAAAAAGGAGAAGATAGACTCACATCAACTAGGCGTATCAACGGGCTATGGAGATGCCCATCAATAGATATCAATGTGAGTGAGTAGGGATTGCCATGCAACGGATGCACTAGAGCTATAAGTATATAAAAGCTCAACAAAAGAAACTAGTGGGTGTGCATCCAACTCGCTTGCTCACGAAGACCTAGGGCATTTTGAGGAAGCCCATCATTGGAATATACAAGCCAAGTTCTATAATGAAAGATTCCCACTAGTATATGAAAGTGACAACATAGGAGACTCTCTATCCTGAAGATCATGGTGCTACTTTGAAGCACAAGTGTGGTAAAAGGATAGTAGCATTGTCCCTTCTCTCTTTTTCTCTCATTTTTTATTTTTTTTATTTGGGCCTTCTCTTTTTTATGGCCTCTTTTTTTTGGGCTTCTTTGGCCTCTTTTTTTTCATCCGAAGTCTCATCCCGACTTGTGGGGGAATCATAGTCTCCATCATCCTTTCCTCACTGGGACAATGCTCTATGATGATCATCACACTTTTATTTACTTACAACTCAAGAATTACAACTCGGTACTTAGAACAAGATATGACTCTATATGAATGCCTCCGGCGGTGTACCGGGTTATGCAATGAATCAAGAGTGACATGTATGAAAGAATTATGAACGGTGGCTTTGCCACAAATACGATGTCAACTACATGATCATGCTAGCAATATGACAATGATGGAGCGTGTCATAATGAACGGAACGGTGGAAAGTTGTATGGCAACATATCTCGGAATGGCTATGGAAATGCCATGATAGGTAGGTATGGTGGCTGTTTTGAGGAAGGTAAATGGTGGGTTTATGGTACCGGCGAAAGGTGCGCGGTACTAGAGAGGCTAGCAAGGGTGGAAGGGTGAGAGTGCGTATAATCCATGGACTCAACATTAGTCATAAAAAACTCATATACTTATTGCAAAAATCTTACAAGTTATCAAAGCAAAGTATTACGCGCATGCTCCTAGGGGGATAGATTGGTAGGAAAAGACCATCGCTCGTCCCCGACCGCCACTCATAAGGAAGACAATCAATAAATAAATCATGCTCCGACTTCATCACATAACGGTTCACCATACGTGCATGCTACGGGAATCACAAACTCAACACAAGTATTTCTCAAATTCATAACCACTCAACTAGCATGACTCTAATATCACCATCTCCATATCTCAAAACAATTATCAAGTATCAAACTTCTCATAGTATTCAACACACTCATAAGAGAATTTTATTATTCTTGAATACCTAGCATATTAGGATTTTAAGCAAATTGCCATGATATTTAAGACTCTCAAAATAATCTAAGTGAATCATGAGAGTTCATCTATTTCTTCAAAATAAAACTACCACCATGCTCTAAAGGATATAAGTGAAGCACTAGAGCAAATGACAAACTACTCTGAAAGATATAACTGAAGATCAATGAGTAGTCGAATAATTGTGCAACTATGTGGAGACTCTCCCATTCAATAATTTCAGACCTTGATACTTTATTCAAACAGCAAGCAAAACTAAATAAAATTACATCTAAGAATAGCAAACATCATGTGAAGAAGCAAAAACTTAGGATCAACCGAAACTAACCGATAGTTGTTGAAGAAGAAAGGTGGGATGCCAACCGGGGCATCCCCAAGCTTAGACGCATGAGACTTCTTGAAATATTATCTTGGGGTGCCTTGGGCATCCCCAAGCTTGAGCTTTTGTGTCTCCTTAATTCCTCTCATATCACGGTCTCCCTAAATCTCAAAAGCTTCATCCACACAAAACTCAACAAGGACTCGTGAGATAAGTTAGTATAAACCATTGCCAAAACCTTATCATACTCTACTGTATCAAATCACTAAAATTATTATTAAACATTGCATACTAAATGCATCTGCATATTTAATAGTCCTATCCTCAAATAGAAACATTAAAGAAGCAAACATATGCAGACAATGCAAACATAACAGCAATCTGCCTAAACAGGATAGTCTGTAAAGAATACAGCAACATCCACACTTCCCTAGCTCCAAAAATTATGAAATAAAATTACCACTGTAGTAAATTTATCAGAGCTTAATATGCAAAAGGTTTCAACATTTTATCACATTCTGAGTTTTCTAGGGAATTATTGCAACAGCGGTAAACTTTCTGTTTTCAAACAGCAACATGTATACTTGTAACATAGGCATAGTAAAGGCTATCAAGGCCACTTTTATTGAAATAAAAGATTCAATTTTTTTTTCTAAATAACAGAAAGCAAATACTAACAAAATAAAGTAACGCTCCAAGCAAAACACATATCATGTGGCGAATAAAAATATAGCTCTAAGTAAAGTTACCGATGAATGAAGACGAAAGAGGGGATGCCTTCCGGGGCATCCCCAAGCTTAGGCTCTTGGCTATCCTTGAATATTAACTTGGGGTGCCTTGGGAATCCTCAAGATTAGGCTCTTGCCACTCCTTGTTCCATAATCCATCAAATCTTTACCCAAAACTTGAAAACTTCACAACACAAAACTTAAAGTAGAAAATCTCGTGAGCTCCGTTAGCGAAAGAAAACAAAAGACCACTTCAAGGTACTGTAATGAACTCATTATTTATTTATATTGGTGTTAAACCTACTGTATTCCAACTTCTCTATGGTTCATACCCTCCGATACTACTCATAGATTCATCAAAATAAGCAAACAACACATCGAAAACAGAATCTGTCAAAAACAGAACAGTCTGTAGTAATCTGGATCAAACGTATACTTATGGAACTCATAAAATTCTCAAATAAATTGATGTACCTGAGTAATTTATCTATTAATCATATTCAAAAAGAATTAACTAAATAGCACTCTCCAAATAAAAATGGCAGCAATTCTCGTGAGCGCTAAAGTTTCTGTTTTTTACAGCATGATCAACAAGACTTTCCCCAAGTCTTTCCAAAGGTTCTACTTGGCACAAACACTAATTAAAAGTGTAAAACCACATCTAAACATAGGCTAGATGAATTATTTATTACTAAACAGGAGCAAAAAGCAAGGGACAAAAATAAAGTTGGGTTGCCTCCCAACAAGCGCTATCGTTTAACGCCCCTAGCTAGGCATGATAATGACAATGATGCTCACATAAAGGATAAGAATTGAAACATAAAGAGAGCATCATGAAGAATATGACTAGAACATTTAATCCTAACCCACTTCCTATGCATAGGGATTTTGTGAGCAAACAACTTATGGGAACAATAATCAACTAGCATAGGAGGGCAAAACAAGCATAACTTCAAAACTTTAAGCACATAGAGAGAAAACTTGATATTATTGCAATTCCTACAAGCATATATTACTCCCTCATAATAATTTTAAGTAGAATCATGAATGAATTCAACAATATAACCAGCACCTAAAGCATTCTTTTCATGATCTACAAGCATAGAAAATTTATTACTCTCCACATAAGCAAATTTCTTCTCATGAATAATAGTGGGAGCAAACTCAACAAAATAACTATTATGTGATTGAAAATTAAGATCAAGATGAGAAGTTTCATGGTTATCATTGTTCTTTAAAGCATACGTGTCATCACAATAATCATCATAGATAGGAGGCATGCTTTCATCATAATAGATTTGCTCATCAAAACTTGGGGGACAAAAAATACCATCTTCATCAAACATAGCTTCCCCAAGCTTGTGGCTTTGCATATCATTAGCATCATGGATATTCAAGGAATTCATACTAACAACATTGCAATCATGCTCATCATTCAAATATTTAGTGCCAAACATTTTATAGATTTCTTCTTCTAGCACTTGAGCACAATTATCCTTTCCATCATACTCACGAAAGATATTAAAAAGGTGAAGCGTATGAGACAAACTCAATTCCATTTTTTATAGTTTTTTTATAAACTAAACTAGTGATAAAACAAGAAACTAAAAGACTCGATTGCAAGATCTAAAGATATACCTTCAAGCACTCACCTCCCCGGCAACAGCGCCAGAAAAGAGCTTGATGTCTACTACACAACCTTCTTCTTGTAGTCATTGTTGGGCCTCCAAGTGCAGAGGTTTGTAGGACAGTAGCAAATTTCCCTCAAGTGGATGACCTAAGGTTTATCAATCCGTAGGAGGCGTAGGATGAAGATGGTCTCTCTCAAGCAACCCTGCAACCAAATAACAAAGAGTCTCTTGTGTCCCCAACACACCCAATACAATGGTAAATTGTATAGGTGCACTAGTTCGGCGAAGAGATGGTGATACAAGTGCAATATGGTTGGTAGATAAAGGTATTTGTAATCTGAAATTATAAAAACAGCAAGGTAACTAATGATAAAAGTGAGCGTAAACGGTATTGCAATGATAGGAAACAAGGCCTAGGGTTCATACTTTCGCTAGTGTAAGTTCCCTCAACAATAATAACATAACTGGATCATATAACTATCCCTCAACATGCAACAAAGAGTCACTCCAAAGTCACTAATAGCGAAGAATGAACGAAGAGATTATGGTAGGGTACGAAACCACCTCAAAGTTATCTTTCCAATCAATCCGTTGGGCTATTCCTATAAGTGTCACAAACAGCCCTAGAGTTCGTACTAGAATAACACCTTAAGACACACATTAACCAAAACCCTAATGTCACCTAGATACTCCAATGTCACCTCAAGTATCCATGGGTATGACTATACAATATGCATCACACAATCTCAAATTCATCTATTCAACCAACACATAGGACCTCAAAGAGTGCCCCAAAGTTCTACCGGAGAATCATGACGAAAACGTGTGCCAACCCCTATGCATAGGTTCATGGGCGGAACCCGCAAGTTGATCACCAAAACATACATCAAGTGAATCACGTGATATCCCATTGTCACCACAGATATCCACGGCAAGACATACATCAAGTGTTCTCAAATCTTCAAAGACTCAATCCGATAAGATTACTTCAAAGGGGAAACTCGATTCATTACAAGAGAGTAGATGGGGGAAGAAACATCATAGGATCCAACTGTAATAGCAAAGCTCGCGATACATCAAGATCATGCCAAATCAAGAACACGAGAGAGAGAGAGATCAAACACATATCTACTGGTACATACCCTCAGCCCCGAGGGAGAACTACTCCCTCCTCGTCATGGAGAGCACCGGGATGATGAAGATGGCCACCGGAGAGGGATTCCCCCTCCGGCAGGGTGCTGGAATGGGTCTAGATTGGTTTTCGGTTCGGAACTCCCGATCTATTGTGCTCCCTGGAAGTTTTACGATACGTAGGTATATATGGGTACAAGGGGTATGTCAGTGGACCGAAGGGGGGGCCACGAGGCAGTGGGCGCGCCCCAGGGGGGTGGGCGCTCCCCCTACCCTCGTGAGCACCTCCTTCATCTTCTAACGTAGGGTCCAAGTCTATCCGGTAGGTTTCCTTCCAAAAATAACTTCTCCAGTTGATTTCGTTCCGTTTTGACTCCGTTTGATATTCCTTTTCCTCGAAACACTGAAATAGGCATAAAACAGCAAATCTGGGCTGGGCCTCTGGTTAATAGGTCAGTCCCAAAAATGATATAAAAGTGTATAATAAAGCCCATAAACATTCAAAACAGTAGATAATATAGCATGGAGCAATCAAAAATTATAGATACGTTGGAGACGTATCAGGCAGCAAGGCACGTATTGTATTGTTGCCATCGAGGATAACAAGATGGGGTTTTCATCATATTGCATGAGTTTATCCCGCTACATCATGTCATCTGGCTTAAGGTGTTACCGTATTTTTAACTTAATACTCTAGATGCATGCTGTATAGCGGTCGATGAGTGGAGTAGTAGTAGTAGATGCAGGCAGGAGTCGGTCTACTTTTCTCGGACGTGATGCCTATATACATGATCATGCCTAGATATTCTCATAACTATGCTCAATTCTGTCAATTGCTCAATAGTAATTTATTCACCCACCGTAGAATACTTATGCTCTCGAGAGAAGCCACTAGTGAAACCTATGGCCCCCGGGTCTATCTTTATCATATTAATCTCCTACTACTTAGTTATTTCCTTTGCTTTTTTACTTTGCCTTTATTTTACTTTGCATCTTTATCACAAAAATACCAAAAATATTATCTTATCATATCTATCATATCTCACTCTCGTAAGTGGTCGTGTAGGGATTGAAAACCCCTATTCGCGTTGGTTGCGAGGATTTATTTGTTTTGTGCAGGTACGAGGGACTCGCGTGTAGCCTCCTACTGGATTGATACCTTGGTTCTCAAAAACTGAGGGAAATACTTACGCTACTTTGCTGCATCATCCCTTCCTCTTCGGGGAAAACCAATGTAGTGCTCAAGAGGTAGCAAGAAGGATTTCTGGCGCCGTTGCCGGGGAGGTCTACGCAAAAGTCAACATACCAAGTACCCATCACATACCCTTATCTCCCGCATTACATTATTTGCCATTTTCCTCTCGTTTTCATCTCCCTCACTTCACCCTTGCCGTTTTATTTTCCTCCTCTTTTGTTTGCCTTTTTCCCGTATCTATCATTGTTTGTGTTTCCATGTGCCTTCTATTTTCTTGCATCTTTGCTTTCTAAAAATCTATTGATATGGATCCACTTAAAGTGTTCTACTTGGATCATCTTCGATCCTTATGTGCTCGTGCTGAAACCCCAACTAGCCTAGTTGATGGGAAATCTTTAGATGAGCATGCTCATTTTGTGCGTCATCGTTTGTCTGAAAAAGGGAAGCTCTTATGGTATCATATAAATAGTTTGCTATGCTATGCTTGGAATCTTTGTGAAATTTGTGGTTTACTTGTTGCTCTAACAACCCTAAAAAACACCTTCCCTACCAATGTGAGTTCAATGATAATAAAATCTTATCTTCTTATGCAAAGGGTGTTTATAGTTATTATGATATCGAACAAATTGAAGAATCTGTCGTTTTTAAGGGTGCTCATGAAGTTTCTTCTTTGATTGAAAAGTATGATTTCACTCTCAATAAATCTGAAAACTCCGTCATACTTAAATATTGCAATGAAAACTTTTCTCATAATGTCTATGTCCAAGAATTTATTGAAAGAATGACCGTTGCTTTGGAAGAAAATAATGATATGCATGAATCTATAGATAATGATGATTCTGATGATTTTTTCGAAATATCCCTTGATGAACATGATGCTTGCTATTCTTGTGGCCATGATGCCAATATTTATGAAGATGAATTTGCTATAGTTCCTTATGTTAAACATGAGATCGTTGCTATTGCACCCATACTTGATAGTTCCTTCGATGAAAAGCATGATTGTAATGATGTTATTATAAATTCTTGTAATGTCAATTGTGTTAATGATATGCAAAACCCTAAGCTTGGGGATGCTAGTTTTGCCATGACTACTATTTGTTGCAATGATCATGATTGGGGTGATTCTTCTTTTGATCTTGAAAATTTATTTAAGCCCCATGATGAATATGAGATTGATAATAGTGTTTGCAATATTATTGAAAGTGGGTTTGGAAGAGTGTCAACCTTAGATCCCACATATTTGGAGAATGTTCAATCTTATGAAGTTTTTGATAAAAGTGGGTTTGGAGAGGTCATGACTTTAGTTAATGTTAATCCCACTATTTTGGAAGAGTGTCAACTTTGCATGCATGTGGATCATGTTGAAAATATTTTATGTGATAGCTATTTTGTTGAATTTGCTTATGATCCTACATGTATTATTATGAGAGAGGAAAATATGGTGGTAGAAATTTTCATGTTACTAAATTACCTCTCATTATGTTGAGATTGCTATTGTTTCTTTCCGCTTCCTTGCGTATGCTAGTTTTTGCTTGCCTTGATAATTTGTTTGCCTATAAGATGCCTATGCATAGGAAGTATGTTAGACTTAAGCGTGTTTGTCACATGTTTTATGATGCTCTCTTTGTTATTTAATTCTCGTGTTTTCATGTGAGCATCATTAAAATTGTCAATGCCTAGCTATAAGGCTTTAAAGAAAAGCGCTTGTTGGGAGGCAAGCCAATTTTATTTTTATTTCTTGATTTTTGCTCCTATTTAGTAATAAATAATTTATCTAGCCTCTGTTTTGGTTGTGTTTTTGTGTTTAATTAGTGTTTGTGCCAAGTAGAACCGTTGGGAAGATTTGGGGAAAGTCTTGTTGAACTTGCTGTAAAAAACAGAAACTTTAGCGCTCACGAGAACTGCTGTCATTTTTATTTGGAAAGTGCTATTTAGTTAATTATTTTTGCAGATGATTAATAGATAAATTCCTCACGTCCAGAAATTTATTTTAGAATTTTTGGGGCTCCAGATCTTGCGCTATATACAGATTACTACAGACTGTTCTGTTTTTGACAGATTCTGTTTTTCGTGTGTTGTTTGCTTATTTTGATGAATCTATGGCTAGTAAAATAGTTTATAAACCATAGAGAAGTTGGAATACAGTAGGTATAACACCAATATAAATAAATAATGAGTTCATTACAGTACCTTGAAGTGGTCTTTTGTTTTCTTTCGCTAACGGAGCTCACAAGATTTTCTACTTTAAGTTTTGTGTTGTGAAGTTTTCAAGTTTTGGGTAAAGATTTGATGGATTATAGAACAAGGAGTGGCAAGAGCCTAAGCTTGGGGATGCCCATGGAACCCCCAAGATAATCTAAGGACACCTAAAAGCCAAAGCTTGGGGATGCCCCGGAAGGCATCCCCTCTTTCGTCTAGTTCTATCGGTAACTTTACTTGGAGCTATATTTTTATTCAACATATGATATGTGTTTTGCTTGGAGCGTCTTGTATTATTTGAGTCTTTGCTTGTTAGTTTGCCACAATCATCCTTGCTGTACACACCTTTTGAGAGAGCCATACATGATTTGGAATTTGTTAGAATACTCTATGTGCTTCACTTATATCTTTTGAGTTATGTAGTTTTGCTCTAGTACTTCACTTATATCTTTTAGAGCACGGTGGTGGATTTGTTTTATAGAAACTATTGATCTCTCATGCTTCACTTAGATTATTTTGAGAGTCTTAATAGCATGGTAATTTGCTTTAAATCCTAATATGCTAGGTATTCAAGAATAAAAAAAAAATCTCTTATGAGTGTGTTGAATACTATGATAAGTTTGATACTTGATAATTGTTTTGAGATATGAAGATGATGATATTAAAGTCATGCTAGTTGAGTAGTTGTGAATTTTAGAAATACTTGTGTTGAAGCTTGCGATTCCCGTAGCACGCACGTATGTTGAACCGTTATGTGATGAAGTCGGAGCATGATTTATTTTTTGATTGCCTTCCTTATGAGTGGCGGTCGGGGACGAGCGATGGTCTTTTACTACCAATCTATCCCCCTAGGAGCATGCGCGTAATACTTTGCTTTGATAACTTGTAGATTTTTGCAATAAGTATATGAGTTCTTTATGACTAATGTTGAGTCCATGGATTATACACACTTTTCTCACCCTTCCACCTTTGCTAGCCTCTCTAATACCGCGCACCTTTTGCCGGTATCATACACCCACCATATACCTTCATCAAAACAGCCACCATACCTACCTATTATGGCATTTCCATAGCCATTCCGAGATATATTGCCATGCAACTTTCCACCGTTCCATTTATTATGACACACTCCATCACTGTCATATTGCTTAGCATGATCATGTAGTTGACATCGTATTTGTGGCAAAGCCACCATTTATACTTCTTTCATACATGTCACTCATGAGTCATTGCATCCTGGTACACCGCCGGAGGCATTCATATAGAGTCATATTTTGTTCTAAGTATCGAGTTGTAATTGTTGAGTTGTAAGAAAAATAAAAGTGTGATGATCATCATTATTAGAGCATTGTCCCAGTGAGGAAAGGATGATGGAGACTATGATTCCCCCACAAGTCGGGATGAGACTCCGGATGAAAATAAATAAATAAGAGACCAAATAAGCCCAAATAAAAGAGAAAGAAAAGAGGCCATAAAAAAGAGAAAAGGCCCAAATAAAAAAATGAGAGAAAAAGATAGAAGGGACAATGTTACTATCCTTTTACCACACTTGTGCTTCAAAGTAGAACCATGATCTTCATAGTAGAGAGTCTCTCATGTTATCATTTTCATATGCTAGTGGGAATCTTTCATTATAGAACTTGGCTTGTATATCCAATGATGGGCTTCCTCAAAATGCCCTAGGTCTTCATGAGCAAGCAAGTTGGATGCACACCCACTTAGTTTCTTTCTGAGCTTTCATATACCTATATAGCTCTAGTGCATCCGTTGCATGGCAATCCCTACTCACTCACATTGATATCTATTGATGGGCATCTCCATAGCCCGTTGATACGCCTAGTTGATGTGAGACTATCTTCTCCCTTTTTGTCTTCTCCACAACCACCACTCTATTCCACCTATAGTGCTATATCCATGGCTCACGCTCATGTATTGCGTGAAGATTGAAATTTTTTTGAGAATGTCAAAAGTATGAAACAATTGCTTGGCTTGTCATCGGGGTTGTGCATGATTTAAATATTTTGTGTGGTGAAGATAGAGCATAGCCAGACTATATGATTTTGTAGGGATAACTTTCTTTAGCCATGTTATTTTGAGAAGACCTAATTGCTTTGTTAGTATGCTTGAAGTATTATTATTTTTATGTCAATATGAACTTTTGTCTTGAATCTTTCGGATCTGAATATTCATACCACAATTAAGAAGAATTACATTAAAATTATGCCAAGTAGAACTCCGCATCAAAAATTCTGTTTTTATCATTTACCTACTTGAGGACGAGCAGGAATTAAGCTTGGAGATGCTTGATACGTCTCCAACGTATCTATAATTTTTGATCGCTCCATGCTATATTATCTACTGTTTTGGACATTATTGGGCTTTATTATCCACTTTTATATTATTTTTGGGACTAACCTATTAAACGGAGGCCCAGCCCAGAATCGTTGTTTTTTGCCTATTTTAGGGTTTCGAAGAAAAGGAATATCAAACGGAGTCCAAACGGAATGAAACCTTCGGGAACGTGATTTTCTCAACAAACAAGACTCGGGAGACTTGGAGCCTACGTCAAGAAAGGAAACAGGAGGCCACGAGGTAGGGGGGCGCGCCTACCCCCACCAGGCGCGCCCTCCACCCTCCTGGGCCCCCTATTGCTCCACCGACGTACTCATTCCTCCTATATATATCCACGTACCCCCAAACGATTAGATACGGAGCCAAAAACCTAATTCCACCACCGCAGCTTTATGTATCCACGAGATCCCATCTTGGGGCCTGTTCCGAAGCTCCGCCGGAGGGGGCATCGATCACGGAGGGCTTCTACATCAACACTATAGCCCCTCTGATGAAGTGTGAGTAGTTTACCTCAGACCTACGGGTCCATAGTTATTAGCTAGATGGCTTCTTCTCTATTTTTGGATCTCAATACAATGTTCTCCCCCTCTCTTGTGGAGAACTATTCGATGTAATCTTCTTTTTGCGGTGTGTTCATTGAGACCGATGAATTGTGGGTTTATGATCAAGTCTATCTATGAACAATATTTGAATCTTCTTTGAATTCTTTTATGTATGTTTGGTTGTCTTTGCAAGTCTCTTTGAATTATCAGTTTGGTTTGGCCTACTAGATTGATCTTTCTTGCAATGGGAGAAGTGCTTAGCTTTGGGTTTAATCTTGCGGTGTCCTTTCCCAGTGACAGTAGGGGAAGCAAGTCACGTATTGTATTGTTGCCATCGAGGATAACAAGATGGGGTTTTCATCATATTGCATGAGTTTATCCCTCTACATCATGTCATCTTGCTTAAGGTGTTACTCTGTTTTTAACTTAATACTCGAGATGCATGCTGGATAGCGGTCGATGAGTGGAGTAATAGTAGTAGATGCAGGCAGGAGTCGGTCTACTTGTCTCGGACGTGATGCCTATATACATGATCATACCTAGATATTCTCATAACTATGTTCAATTCTGTCAATTGCTCAACAGTAATTTGTTCACCCACCGTAGAATACTTATGCTCTCGAGAGAAGCCACTAGTGAAATCTATGGCCCCCGGGTCTATCTTTATCATATTAATCTCCTACTACTTAGTTATTTCCTTTGATTTTTACTTGGCCTTTATTTTACTTTGCATGTTTATCACAAAAATACCGATAATATTATTTTATCATATCTATCACATCTCACTCTCGTAAGTGGCCGTGTAGGGATTGACAACCCCTATTCGCGTTGGTTGCGAGGATTTATTTGTTTTGTGCAGGTACGAGGGACTCGCGCATAGCCTCCTACTGGATTGATACCTTGGTTCTCAAAAACTGAGGGAAATTCTTACGCTACTTTGCTGCATCATCCCTTCCTCTTCGGGGAAAACCAACGCAGTGCTCAAGAGGTAGCACAGAACAGGATTACCGTACCACTCTGGTGCGGATCTTACTCTGGTTGACCTACGAGGTTCGGTAGTAACTTGATCAGAAGTTTCATGATCATCATCATTAGCTTCCTCACTTACTGGTGTAGGAATCACTAGAACTGATTTCAGTGATGAACTACTTTCCAATAAGGGGGAAGGTACAATTACCTCGTCAAGTTCTACTTTCCTCCCACTTACTTCTTTCGAGAGAAACTCCTTCTCTAGAAAGGATCCATCCTTAGCAACGGATATCTTGCCTTCGGATCTATGATAGAAGGTGTACCCAACAATTTCCTTTGGGTATCCTACGAAGAGACACTTCTCCGATTTGGGTTCGAGCTTATCATTTTGAAACTTTTTCACATAATCATCGCAACCTCAAACTTTAAGAAACGACAGCTTTGGTTTCTTGCCAAACCATAGTTCATACGGTGTCATCTCAACGGATTTAGATGGTGTCCTATTTAACGTGATGCAGCTGTCTCTAATGCATAACCCCAAAACGATAGTGGTAAATCGGTAAGAGACATCATAGATCGCACCATATCCAAAGTACGATTACAACGTTCAGATAAACCATTATGTTGTGGTGTTCTAGGTGGCGTGAGTTGCGAAACTATTCCACATTGTTTCAAATGAAGACCAAACTCGTAACTCAAATATTCGCCTCCGCGATCAGATCGTAGAAACTTTATTTTCTCGTTACGATGATTTTCCACTTCACTCTAAAATTCTTTGAACTTTTCAAATGTTTCAGACTTATGTTTCATTAAGTAGATATACCCATATCTGCTCAAATCATCTGTGAAGGTCAGAAAATAATGATACCCACCGCGAGCCTCAACACTTATCGGATTGCATACATCAGTATGTATTATTTACAATAAGTCAGTTGCTCGCTCCATTGTTCCGAAGAACGGAGTGTTAGTCATCTTGCCCATGAGGCATGGTTCACAAGCATCAAGTGATTCATAATCAAGTGATTCCAAAAGCCCATCAGCATGGAGTTTCTTCATGCGTTTACACCAATATGACCTAAACGGCAGTACCCCAAATAAGTTGCACTATCATTATTAACTTTGCATCTTTTGGCTTCAATATTATGAATATGTGTATCACTACGATCGAGATTCAATAAACCATTTATATTGAGTATATGACCATAGAAGGTTTTGTTCATGTAAATAGAACAACAATTATTCTTTGACTTAAATGAATAACAGTATTGCAATAAACATGATCCAATCATATTCATGCTCAACGCAAACACCAAATAACATTTATTTTAGGTTCAACACTAATCCCGAAGGTAAAGGGAGTATGCGATGGTGATCTTATCAACCTTGGAATCACTTCCAACACACATCATCACACCGCCCTTAACTAGTCTCTGATTATTTTGCAACTCCCATTTTGAGTTACTACTCTTAGCAATTGAACCAGTATCAAATACCGAGGGGTTGCTATAAACACTAGTAAAGTACACATCAATAACATGTATATCCAATATACCTTTGTTCAGTATGCCATCCTTCTTATACGCCAAGTATTTGGGGCAGTTCCACTTCCAGTGACCATTTCTTTTGCAGTAGAAGCACTCAGTTTCAGGCTTGGGTCTAGCTTTGGGCTTCTTCATGGGAGTGGCAACTTGCTTGCCATTCTTCTTGAAGTTCCCTTTCTTTCCCTTGCCCTTTTACTTGAAACTGGTGGTCTTGTTGACCATCAACACTTGATGCTCTTTCTTGATTTCTACCTCCGCAACTGATAACCCACAAGTATAGGGGATCGCAACAGTTTTCAAGGGTAGAGTATTCAACCCAAATTTATTGATTCGACACAAGGGGAGCCAAAGAATATTCTCAAGTATTAGCAGCTGAGTTGTCAATTCAACCATACCTGGAAACTTAATATCTGCAGCAAAGTGTTTAGTAGCAAAGTAATATGATAGTGGTGATAACGGTAGCAAAAGGTAACAGTAGTAAAAACAATGTTTTTGGTATTTTGTAGTGATGATAGCAATAGCAACGGAAATGTAAATAAGAGAAGCACAACATATGGAAAACTCGTAGGCAATGGATCGGTGATGGAGAATTATGCCGGATGCGGTTCATCATGTAACAGTCATAACCTAGGATGACACAGAACTAGCTCCAGTTCATTGATGTAATGTAGGCATGTATTCCGAACATAGTCATACGTTCTTATGGAAAAGAACTTGCATGACATCTTTTGTCCTACCCTCCCGTGGCAGCGGGGTCCTTACGGAAACGAAGGGATATTAAGGCCTCCTTTTAATAGAGAACCGAAACAAAGCATTAACACATAGTGAATACATGAACTCCTCAAACTACGGTCATCACCGGTAAGTATCCCGATTATTGTCACTTCGGGGTTAACGGATCATAACACATAATAGGTGACTATAGACTTGCAAGATAGGATCAAGAACACTCATATATTGATGAAAACATAATAGGTTCAGATCTGAAATCATGGCACTCGGGCCCTAGTGACAAGCATTAAGCATAGCAAAGTCGTAGCAACATCAATCTCAGAACATAGTGGACACTAGGGATCAAACCCTAACAAAACTAACTCGATTACATGATAGATCCCATCCAACCCATCACCGTCCAGCAAGCCTATGATGGAATTACTCACGTACGGCGGTGAGCATCATGAAATTGGTGATGGAGGATGGTTGGTGATGACGATGGCGATGGATTCCCCTCTCTGGAGCCCCGAACGGACTCCAAATCAGCCCTCCCGAGAGGTTTTAGGGCTTGGCGGCGGCTCCGTATCGTAAAACGCGATGATTTCTTCTCTCTGATTTTTTTCTCATCGAAACTCAATATATGGAGGTGGAGTTGCAGTCAGAGAGGCAATAGGGGGCCCACGAGGTAGGGGGCGCGTCCTAGGGGGGCAGGCGCGTCCCCCCACCCTCGTGGCAAGGTGGTGGGCCCCCTGGCCTTCATCTTTGGCAGGTATTTTTCTTATTTTATGAAAAGTGTCTCCGTGAAGTTTCAGGTCATTCCAAGAACGTTTGCTCCTGCACATAAATAACACCATGGTAGTTCTGCTGAAAACATCGTCAGTCCGAGTTAGTTCAATTCAAATCATGCAAGTTAGAGTCCAAAACAAGGGCAAAAGTGTTTGGGAAAGTAGATACGTTGGAGAAGTATCAACTCCCCCAAGCTTAAACCTTTGCTTGTCCTCAAGCAATTTAGTTGACAAACTGAAAGTGATAAAGAAAAACTTTTACAAACTCTGTTTGCTCTTGTTGTTGTAAATATGTAAAGCCAGCATTCAAGTTTTCAGCAAATATTATAACTAACCACATTTGCAATAACGCATAGGTCTCAAGTTTACTCATATCAATAACATAATCAACTAGCGAGCCATAATAATAAAACTCAGATGACAACACTTTCTCAAAGCAATCATAATATGATATAACAAGGTGGTATCTCGCTAGCCCTTTATGAGACCGCAAAACATAAATGTAGAGCACCTTTAAAGACCAAGGACTGACTAGACATTGTAATTCATGGTAAAAGAGATCCAGTCAAGTCATACTCAATGTAAACTAACAATAATGAATGCAAATGACAACAATGCTCTCCAACTGGTGCTCTTTAATAAGAGGATGATGACTCAGCATAAAATTAAATAGATAGGCCCTTCGCAGAGGGAAGCAGGGATTTGTAGAGGTGCCAAAGCTCGGTTTTGAAACATAGGTGAATAATATTTTGAGCGGTATACTTTCATTGTCAACATAACAACCAAGAGATGGCGATATCTTCCATGCTACACACATTATAGGCGGTTCCCAAACAGAATGGTAAAGTTTATACTCCCCCTTCCACCAACGAGCATCAATCCATGGCTTGCTCGAAACAACGAGTGCCTCCAACTAACAAGAGTCCCAGGGGGAGTTTTGTTTGCAATTATTTTGATTTGATTTGCATAAAGCATGGGACTGGGCATCCCGGTGACCAGCCATTTATGTCGTGAGTGAGGAGCGGAGTCCACTCCTCTTGAGAATAACCCGCCTAACATGGAAGATACAGACAGCCCTAGTTGATACATGAGCTATTCGAGCATACAAAACAGGATATTTATTTGAAGGTTTAGAGTTTGACACATACAAATTTACTTGGAACGGCAGGTAGATACCGTATATAGGTAGGTATAGTGGACTCATGTGGAATAACTTTGGGGTTTAAGGAGTTTGGATGCACAAGCAGTATTCCCGCTTAGTACACGTGAAGGCTAGCAAAAGACTGGGAAGCGACCAGCTAGAGAGCGACAACAGTCATGAACATGCATTAAAATTAATCAACACCGAATGCAAGCATGAGTAGGATATAATCCACCATGAACATAAATATCGTGAAGGTTATGTTGATTTTGTTTCAACTACATGCGTAAACATGCGCCAAGTCAAGTCACTTAAATCATCCAGAGGAGGATACCACCCTATCATACCACATCATAACCATTTTAATAGCATGTTGGCACGCAAGGTGAACCATTATAACTCATAGCTAATCAAGCATGGCACAAGAAACTATGATCTCTAGTTGTCATTGCAAACATGTTTATTCATAATAGGCTGAATCAGAAACGATGAACTAATCATATTTACAAAAACAAAAGAGGTCGAGTTCATACCATCTTTTCTCATCTCAGTCAGTCCATCATGTATCATCATAATTGCCCTTCACTTGCACGACTGAACAATGTGAATAATAATAATAGTGCACGTGCATTGGACTAAGCTGGAATCTGCAAGCATTCAATAAACAGGAGAAGACAAGGAAATATGGGCTCTTTTGTCAGATCAACAATAATGCATATAAGAGCCACCTCAACAATTTAATTATGATCTTCTCCTATCGACCCCCAAAGAAAAGAAAAGAAATAAAACTATTTACACGGGAAAGCTCCCAACAAGCAAAAGAAGAACATGAAATCTTTTGGGGTTTTCTTTTTAATTACTACTACAAGCATGGAAAGTAAACTGATTAAAAGCTACAACTATTTTTTTGTTTTTCCTAAGGTTTATTAAACACACAAGAAGAAAGCACAAAAAAGGAAATTAAACTAGAATGGATGATACAATGAAAAAGTATGAGCACCGACATCTAGCAATGAGTGTGTGAGCATAAATGTAATGTCGGTGAGAAATACGTACTCCCCCAAGCTTAGGCTTTGGCCTAAGTTGGTCTATGGCCACGGCTGGCCTGGCGGATATCCATAATAATAGTTGTTGGGGTCGTACTGTGATGCAGCAACTATCGCCTGCTGAGCTGCAGTGTGGCGACGAGCGGCCTCCTCTCTCCTCTCGTACTCATCTGCCTCCTCTCTGGTAATAGTATATCCTCCTCTTGCCTGATAATCAAAGAAAGCAGGAGCAGGGAGAGTAATACAGACAGCACGACGTCTGTCAAAGATTAGTCGATACTGGAGAGGTGATTTGTTCCTCTCAACAAACTGATGGTGAACCATAGCATTAAAATCTAGACAAGCAGGTGGTAATTCAATATCATCTTCACGCACATCTATACCAAGAAAATTAGCTACGCGGGTTGCATAAATTCCACCAAAGAAATCTCCATTACGTCTATTAAGATGCAACCTACGCGTAACAATGGCTCCCAAATTATATGATTTGTCTCCTAACACAGCACTCCTAAGAATACTGAGGTCAGGGACACACACGTGACATGCTTCATCTTTACCATTTATGCATCTGCCTATGAAGAGAGCAAAATAATGTATGGAAGGAAAGTGAATGCTCCCTATGGTAGCTGGTGTGATATCTCTAGATTCTCCCACAGTTATATCAGCAAGAAAATCTCTAAATTCAGATTTGCGAGGATCCCTTATACTACCCCATTGTGGAAGTTTGCATGCAGTGGTAAAATCCTCTAAGTCCATGGTATAAGATTTATCATAAAGATCAAACAGGACAGTTGGAGAATTATGTGAAGTGGAAAATTCAAACCTCCTCACAAAGGAGCTAGTGAGTTCATGATACTGACTGCACTTCTCTTCCTCGAAGCTCACGAGATCAGCGTTACACAAATATGCGTTGAATTCTTATTTTATTCCCGCTTGATCCATAAAGTTTTCAGAAGGCCACTCACAAGGACGCACTGGAGCGTCTCTCGGTGGCTCTTTGTCAGCATCACGCATTGCAAGCCTGGGTCCTTGCTTCTTTGAAGAACCACCTTGGAAAATTTTCCTAAGAATTTTTCTTCCTCTGAAAAATTCTGAATTTTTTTAGTAACTTCAAAATAGAGGTAAACCAAACTCAATAATATTGATAGCAACTACTCCTACAAGTGCCTAGGGCCTATATCATGCATCAAAACTACTTGGAACCATATAAATTTGACATGCAAGCTCAAGAACAGGGTCACCTAAGCAGCAAAAATTTGCAATGAATAAAGCACTAGAACAAAAACTAATTGGACCAATGGAGGAGTCACATACCAAGGAACAATCTCCCCAAGCAGTTTTGTGAGAGGTGCTTTGAGCAAGGAGATCGAAAATGGCAGCAAACGAGCTTGGACTCGGGTTTGAGCTGGTTTTTCGTGTTTGGGGGAGGAAGATGAAGTGTGTGGGTGCATGAATAAGTGGAGGAGGGCCTCCGTGGGCCCACGAGGCAGGGGGCGCACCCTCCACCCTCGTGGCAAGGTGGTTGGCCCCCCTGGTGTGTTCTTTGTTGCATAAATCCTCAAATATTCTAGAAAAAAAATCATATTTAATTTTCAGGGCATTTGGAGAACTTTTATTTTCAAGGTATTTTTATATTGCACGGATAATCAGATAACAGACAGAAAAATATTTATTTTTATTTTATTTAATATAAATAACAGAAAGTAAAAGTGTGGTACAGAAGGTTGTGCCTTCTAGTTTTATCCATCTCATGATCATCAAAAGGAATCCACTAACAAGGTTGATCAAGTCTTGTTAACGAACTCATTCCGAATAACATGGAACCGGAGAAATTTCGAATAACACTATGTTACCTCAACGGGGATATGCACCTCCCCAATAATAAGAATATCATATTTCTTCTTGACAGTAGGAAGAGGAAATTCAAAACCTCCAAATATAATCGATGGAATCTTTCCAATAGAGTTGATACTATGAACTTGAGGTTGTTTCCTCGGAAAGTGTACTGTGTGCTCATTACCATTAACATGAAAAGTGACATTGCCTTTAGTGCAATCAATAACAGCCCATGCAATATTCAAAAAGGGTCTTCCAAGAATAATAGACATACTATCATCCTCGGGAATATCAAGAATAACAAAGTCCGTTAAAATAGTAACGTTTGCAACTACAACATGCACATCCTCACAAATACCGATAGGTATAGCAGTTGATTTATTAGCCATTTTCAAAAATATTTCAATAGGTGTCAACTTATTCAAATCAAGTCTACGATATAAAGAGAGAGGCATAACACTAACACCGGTGATACGTCTCCGTCGTATCTATAATTTTTGATTGTTCCATGCCAATATTATTCAACTTTCATATACTTTTTGGCAACTTTTTATATTATTTTTGGGACTAACATATTGATCCAGTGCCCAGTGCCAGTTCCTGTCTGTTGCATGTTTTTGGTTTCGCAGAATATCCATATCAAACGGAGTCCAAACGGGATAAAAACGGACGGAGCTTATTTTTGGAAAATATGGAAAATTCAGAAGGAAAATCAACGCGAACCAGTGCCCGAGGTGGTCACGAGGCAGGGGGGCGCACCCCCCCTAGGGCGCGCTGTAACATCCCAAATTTTCAATTTGGAATGTTATACATTAGATCATCAATGCATATCATATTTCTTTTGCATTCTGGTTGATCCTAGAAATTCTACGCAACTCAATGACCCACGGAGAGAGTTGGGGATTTCGATATTTTCAGATTTGAGTTCTCTCAAATTTTGAGAATAGGATCATTTGATTTTATTTATTTTATCATCAGTTATTTCTATTACAAAAATATGAAAGAGGGAATAAAATGAATTTCCCAAAATAAATAAATATTGAGGATTTAATAATAAAATCAAATAAGTTTTTATTTCGGAGTTTTTCGGTGTTTTATTTGAATTTAGGGAAAAAAGTGCGTTTTTCAAAATTTCATTTAGGTCCCAAATAAATGTTCACCTTGTGAGGCTTGATTTTAGAAGCCCGTGAAAATTTATTTCGGAATTTTTAGAGTCCGTTTAGTATTTCTTTTTATTCTTTTCTTCCGAGCGGAATTTTTTTTAAAAAAAACCGCGCCCGACTGGGCCAAGGGCCCAGCCGAGCTAGGCCGGCCCAGCCGCCACCGCCTCCCGCTCGAGTAGCCGCCGGACTCGGGAGGAGTCCGAGCCAGAGCCGCCTCGCCGCCGCCCGACCCCCTCCGCAAGTTAGCCCCCTCCCTCTCTTAAATAGCCACCCCACCGCCGCCCTCTCCTCACCCCGCCGCCCTGCACCGCAGCCCGCCCCCGCCGCCTGCGCTGCTGCCACCGCCGCCGCCGCCGCCGCTGCGTTGCCCCGCCGCCCCGCATAGCCACCGCCGCCGCCCGGAGCCCCGCCGGAGTTTCGCTGGAGCCCGAGCCGAGGTAGCCGCCCCGCCACCGATTTTCTGAGAGAAACCGCTTCAGTTTTTTTAGAATACCCTAGTTTTCGTTTTTTTATAGATCGTTTTTTTCGGTTTATTTTTATTTAGCGAGCGTTCGCTCGTTCGTTCGTTTTAACGAACGCGTTCATCGTTTAGTTTCAGATAACGAACGTTCATTCATTAATCTGTTCTTCGTTTTTCTTTTTCTCGGATTAAATCCGCGATTTTTCTGATCGTGATTCCTGATCCGATTTTTGTTTTAGTTTAACTTTTAGCTCGTTTATCGGAATCAGGCGATTCAAGCGCCTAGAGTTTCGTCTCGAAACCCTCTATCCATTTAACCAACTTAAACAAGATTTTGCTACTGTAAAATTTGCCCTAGATCCAAATTGCTAGAACGAAGTTGTTTTCTTTTGCCGTTTGTCTTTCGTTGCTTCGTTCGATTTGATTCTTTTTTTGCCAACCAGAGTTCTTAAGTAGAACCTTCTGGTTAGATCTCTTATTTGAGTTTTACCTGTGCTTTAGATGAGTACTTATTGTATGCTTGTTTGTTTGTCTGCGATAGAGTACCCGGAGGGCGCCGCTTGTTACTTCGAATTGTTAGGTTTCCCGGATCATCAGCAAGGCAAGTAACACTTTGATCATACCTTCTCTACTACCCAGTTTTATTGCATTAGATCAATCCTCACACATTGCATGATTAGGACCTAATTAAATTGTGGGATGGGAAGTAGATGAGGTAGTACCTATTACCAGTTTATTTTCAAACCTTTGGGAGTTACTTCTACGTTTGCTTATTATGCCATGCTATGCTAGTAGACGTGGATTGGGTGAGTGAAATCCATGACAGATGTGAGATTGTTAATTAATGGTTTATCTAAGGTGGCAACTTAAACACACATCTGGGTGGATTGAGGCACCTGGGTATTCCAGGACTTGCCTAATTTCTTTTGGACCGCCACCCAGGCTCAAAGGGATCATGAGACTATTCATACTAGAAACTTCCGTGTGCAACCACAGGCTATTATGGGCTCTAGCATAGTTGACTAAGTTGTGAGAACTCTTACAGTGGTAGACTAGCAGATGTAGGGGATGTAGGTGGTACGGTCTACCCGATCGTAAGGTGCTAGCGCTTCTGAAAGACTATGTCTCGGTCATCCGTCTTCTCAAACACCATGTAGTGCGAGAAACCAAACGGAGGCGATCGAGTCTTGTGGGGAAAAGTGCACAAACCTCTGCAGAGTGTAATAAACTAATCATGATTAGCCGTGTCCCCGGTTATGGACATCTTGAGTATCTAGTACCTGGATTTTCATGTGAATCTCAACATGTTACTCTAAATTAATTTTGCTGGGTTATGTTTAATGATGATGCTTAATTGGGATTGAGAATGCTGTCAACCATTCTCAATGTTTAACAACTACCATGATAGTTAAATAAATTTATTCCTTTGAAGTAGGGAAAATTGGCTTTACGCAAAAACTGTAACCATAGAGCTTTCCACCAGCCAAATATGCATATAGTATAGCTGTTTCTTTCCAGTACTCTCTATGTGTTACATTGCCAGCATATTCCATGTGCTGACCCGTTTTCGGGCTGCAACGTTAATGTTGCAGACTTTTCAGACGACGATTAAGGAGTTTTAGGTCATGGTTCTATACTCAGTGATGCCATTGGAGTTGATGGACTCACTTATCTTCCAAGCTTTCCGCTATTATCGTTATTAGATGGCCTTAAGCCATATTTATTGTAATAAGTTCTCTTTTGAGACACTCGATGTAATAGGTGTATGATTGCTACTCTACTATAAATCCTCCGAGTACTGTGTGGTGTCAGCATTACTGATCCAGGGATGACACCGGAGCATAGAGATCAGACTGTTTGAGGTCTGGTCGCTACAGAGATGGTATCAGAGCACACGCTGACTGTAGGACACGACCACTAAGCTAAAAGACCTAGATCACTATTCACTCTCTTCTCTTCTGACTTCTCATCTTTTCTACTCTTTAGGATGACGGATGCAAGGAACAAGTTCACACAACCGGATGAAGATACAACCTTTGGACGACACTTGAAGGAAGTCACTAGATACCTGAACATAGGAGTACCAAGCTTCACGGGAACCTACCAAGCCACTTTACCTGAAGAAGAGCGCTGGATGATTCAAGTTCAAGTTCCAGGCAGGACGTTCATGCCAGTCACTGAGCCCATAGAGTTTTCATTTGATGCACCAACTTGGAGTCTAGGAAAGAGCATGGCAGCTCACATCGCCATGGGATGCATTGGAGAAGTCTACCGCAAGGATCTCAAGGATACTATCTACCAGATTTGTGGGTGCCGAGATGAACACTGGGAGATGATCAGCACCAGGAAGGATAGATCAATCGCAACTTTTATCCAGGAATTAAACCAGCACATTCGACGACAGGAGAACCAGATGTGTGCCGACATGATAGATCTGAAGAAGGCTAAGACTAGAATCAAGGAACTGGAGGAAGAACTCAAGGCTACACGTGAAGATTATGAAGAAGAAATTGAAGTATTGGTGCAGAAGAATGACGACCTGATCAAGAAGATTGGAATATTTATGGGAGGCCCTACGCCAGTAGATGAAGACGAAGAACCCCAGGAAATTAGCCCGAAAGACTACATCATCATCGACGACACCGACTCGGAAGCAGATAGTAGCGATGATGACTATGTTGATGAAGCTGGAGCAGATATCATGGAATCTGCAACCGAAGAATATTTCTAGTAGACCACCTCATCAGTAGTAGTAGTCCACCATGTAAATATAGTAGTCCAAGCACTTTTGCGATAGTTAGATCGATTGTATGCCTTTGTTTGATTGATTGAAGTGAATTGTTTGTTTTGCCTCATGTGCATATGGGTAGTGTTTTCTCTTTAGACCCCCTCTATTCTTAGATCTCATCTCTTCTAAACCCACAGATGCCTCCGAGACGTGACCCCGGATTTGCTTTCCCACCGGAGCTCACCCAGTTGATCCAGCAGCAGAACACATTGATGCAGTTGGTAGTCCAAAATCAGAATCAGGGGAACAACAACAACCCACCACCACCACCACCACCTGTTGACCACTTAGCCCGTTTTATTAGGCTGAATCCACCAGTGTTTTCAGTAGCACCGAGCCGATAGTAGCAGATGATTGGCTCCGCAAGATAGCTAGGTAGTTGACCACAACAGGATGCACAGATGCGGAGAAGGTGAAGTTTGCCGTACATCAGCTAGAAGGACCCGCATCATCATGGTGGGAGAATTTCACATCCACTTTTCATGTAGACACTGTCACATGGGACCAGTTCTAGCAGGCTTTCCGTACTGCCCATGTTTCAGCAGGAACTATGGGCATGAAGAAGCGTGAGTTTCGTAACTTGCGCCAAGGAGGACGGACAGTTGGCCAGTATGTGGAGGAGTTTAGTAAGTTAGCACGTTATGCCCCAGATGACGTCGCTATGGATGCAGCTAAGCAAGAGAAGTTTCTGGAAGGACTGAATGATGAGTTGAGGATGTAGTTGATGGTAGCCACCTTCAACAACTACCAGGAGTTGGTAGATCGTGCTCTTATGATTGAAGGGAAGCAGCAGCAAATTGAAAATCGCAAGAGGAAATATGGACAAGGAAAGTACAATTTAGGAGCTCAGCAGAAGCCACGTTTTACCCCTAGACCGGGAGGACACTTTCAGCATACCCATGGAAGAGGTAGCTCGCACAATCACAATGGCACCAAAAATGGTAATGGCAATGGAGGAAGCAACGGCCAGAACCGCACCAATCCCTCAACCCCAGCCAAGAAGGACCTAAGTCAAGTCACTTGTTTTAAGTGTTCGAAGATAGGACATTATGCCAATGAATGTCCTGAAGGCCAAAATGGCAATGGAAGTTCTGGGAAGAAGCCGAACCCTTTCAACAGGGGACAGGTGAACCACGTTAGCGTGGAGGAGATTGAAGCTCAGCCCGATGCAGTAATAGGTAAGTTTTTGGTTAAGTCATTTACTGCACTAGTTCTTTTTGATACTGGTGCATCGCATTCATACATCTCAAGGGATTTTTGGATAAGTATAACCTACCAACCCAAGCCCTTAGGTCACCCATGTTAGTAACCTCGCCCGGAGCAGAGTATGTGGCTAGTCTATGGTGTGACCGGTTACCATTAAGGATTGGTAACTATGTTTTTCCCTCAGACCTAATAGTATTGGAATCTCAAGGATTGGATGTGATATTAGGCATGGATTGGTTATCAAAGTATGAAGGGAATATTGAATGTGCTAGTAAGTCAATTTTGCTTACTACCCCAGAAGGGAGAAGGATCAAGTATGTATCCCGGCATGTGCCAAAGAGGGCCCAAGTAAATTGCCTAACAGGAGTTGTGCAAGAGGAAGTACCAGTGGTAAGGGATTTCCCTGATGTATTTCCAGAAGAGTTGCCAGGCATGCCACCGGATAGAGATATTGAGTTCTCGATTGAGCTATTGCCAGGCACATGGCCAATATCAAAGAGACCATATAGGATGCCAGCAAAGGATTTGGTGGAAATTAAGAAGCAGATTAAGGAGTTACTGGATAAGGGATATATTCGCCCAAGTTCTTCACCTTGGGGATCGCCAGTACTTCTAGTGGAGAAGAAGGATGGATTGTTAAGGATGGTTGTTGATTATCGAGGATTGAATGAAGTAACGATCAAGAACAAGTACCCATTACCAATGATCAACGATCTGTTTGATCGATTGCAAGGAGCTAAGGTATTTTCCAAGATCGATCTGCGATCAGGATACCACCAGTTGAAGATTCGAGAACAGGATATTCCGAAGACAGCTTTTACTACCAGATATGGGCTGTATGAGTATACCGTTATGTCATTTGGTCTGACTAACGCACCTGTCTATTTTATGAACATGATGAACAAAGTGTTTATGGAGTTTTTGGATAAGTTCATCGTAGTGTTCATTGATGATATCCTGGTTTATTCGAAGAATGAAGAGGAACATAAGGAGCATTTGCGTTTGGTACTTGGAAAACTCAGAGAACATCAATTATATGCCAAGTTCAGCAAATGTGAGTTTTGGTTAAAAGGAAGTAGGATTCCTTGGACATGTTATATCTGGTGAAGGTATAGCAGTAGATCCCGCTAAAGTTGAAACCGTGACCACGTGGGAAGCCCCAACAACAGTTGGAGAGATCCGGAGTTTTCTTGGACTCACAGGATACTACCGGAGATTTATTGAGAATTTCTCAAAGATTGCGAAGCCTATGACAGAGTTATTAAAGAAGGATACCAAGTTCATATGGACAGAGGAGTGTGAGGCTAGTTTCCAGGAGTTGAAGAAACGTTTGGTTACCTCACCAGTGTTGATTTTGCCAGACCAGACCAAAGATTATGAGGTGTACTGCGACGCTTCACGTCGAGGACTTGGAGCAGTGCTTATGCAGGAAGGGAGAGTTGTTTCATATGCCTCAAGACAACTGAAGCCTCATGAGTTGAATTATGCTACGCAGGATTTGGAGTTAGCAGCCGTAGTGCATGCTTTGAAAACATGGAGACATTTTCTCATTGGTAATCATTGTGAGGTGTACACGGATCATAAGAGTTTGAAGTACATTTTCACCCAGAAGGAGTTGAATCTCAGACAAAGGAGATGGTTGGAGCTTATCAAGGATTATGATATGAAATTGCATCATCACCCCGGAAAGGCTAATGTAGTAGCTGACGCATTAAGCCATAAGAGCCATGTCAATACATTAATGACGGGAGAAATACCCAAGGAGTTAGCAGATAATCTTCGTGAACTATGTGTGGAAATAGTTCCGAGAGGCTATGTAGCAGCATTGGAGATTCAGTCAACTTTGATGGATAGAATTAGAGAAGCTCAGAAAACTGACAAAGAGATTGCCGCTATAAAGGAGAAACTGAGCAAAGGAAAAGCTAAAGGATTTCGTGAGGATGAACACGACACCCTATGGTTTGAAGACCGCGTTTACGTGCCCAATGACCCGGAGATCAGGAAGTTGATTTTGCAAGAAGCACACGATTCACCATATTCAATTCATCCAGGAAATACCAAGATGTATCTGGATTTGAAGGATATTTTCTGGTGGACCGGAATGAAGAAGGATATAGTGGAGTATGTAGCCGTTTGTGATGTATGTCAGAGAGTAAAGGCAGAGCATCAGAAGCCAGCAGGATTGTTACAACCATTGCCGATACCCGAATGCAAGTGGGATAAGCTAGGCATGGATTTTATCACGGGATTGCCCAGGACTCGTTCAGGCTATGACTCAATTTGGGTTGTAGTTGATCGATTGACGAAAGTAGCTCATTTCATCCCAGTAAAGACCACTTACACCAGTGCTAAGTTGGCAAAGATATATATGACCAGGATCGTATGTCTGCATGGAGTTCCAAGGAGTATCATATCAGATAGAGGAACCCGGTTTACCTCAAAGTTCTGGAAGCAGTTGCACGAAACTTTGGGTACCAGGCTAGAGTTCAGTACAGCTTTTCATCCACAGACAGATGGACAGACTGAGAGGGTAAATCAGATTTTGGAGGATATGCTGAGATCTTGTGCGCTAGATTATGGATCTAGTTGGGACGATAATTTGCCATATGCAGAGTTCTCTTACAACAACAGTTACCAAACCAGTTTAAAGATGGCCCCTTTCGAAGCCTTGTACGGAAGGAGGTGCAGGACACCATTGTCATGGGACGAAGTTGGAGACCGTTAGTTGTTTGGTCCTGACTTGATTAAAGAGTCTGAACAGAAGGTGAAGTTGATTCGCGATAGGCTCAAGGTAGCCCAGTCTAGACAGAAAAGTTATGCAGATTCTAAATGCAAGGAGACAGTTTACGGAGTTGGAGATAGAGCTTATCTTCGAGTATCTCCACTTCGGGGAACAAAGCGTTTTGGAGTTAAAGGGAAGTTAGCACCATGATTTGTAGGACCATATCGAGTTTTCGAACGTATGGGGGAAGTGGCCTACAAGTTGGAATTGCCCGAAGGATTGTCAGGAGTTCATGATGTGTTCCACGTTTCTCAGCTGAAGAAGTGTCACACGGAGATGGCTGACATACCGTTGAGAGATACAGTGCCTTTGGAAACTATTCAGTTGGATAACGATTTGACCTATGAGGAGAAGCCAGTCAAGATCCTCGAGTTTGCCAACCAAGTTACTCGCAGCAAGGTTATCAAGTTTTGCAAAGTTCAATGGAGCCACCACTCATAGGATGAAGCCACCTGGGAACGAGAGGAAGATTTGTTCAAGGACCACTCTCACCTATTTTCTAGCCAACCCGAATCTCGAGGGCGAGATTCATATTAAGGGGGGTAGGTTTGTAACATCCCAAATTTTTAATTTGGAATGTTATACATTAGATCATCAATGCATATCATATTTCTTTTGCATTCTGGTTGATCCTAGAAATTCTACGCAACTCAATGACCCACGGAGAGAGTTGGGGATTTCGATATTTTCAGATTTGAGTTCTCTCAAATTTTGAGAATAGGATCATTTGATTTTATTTATTTTATCATCAATTATTTCTATTACAAAAATATGAGAGAGGGAATAAAATGACTTTCCCAAAATAAAGAAATATTGAGGATTTAATAATAAAATCAAATAAGTTTTTATTTCAGAGTTTTTCGGTGTTTTATTTGAATTTAGGAAAAAAGTGCGTTTTTCAAAATTTCATTTAGGTCCCAAATAAATGTTCACCTTGTGAGGCTTGATTTTAGAAGCCCGTGAAAATTTATTTCGGAATTTTTGGAGTCCGTTTAGTATTTCTTTTTATTCTTTTCTTCCGAGCGGAATTTTTTTTAAAAAAAACCGCGCCCGACTGGGCCAAGGGCCCAGCCGAGCTAGGCCGGCCCAGCCGCCACCGCCTCCCGCTCGAGTAGCCGCCGGACTCGGGAGGAGTCCGAGCCGGAGCCGCCTCGCCGCCGCCCGACCCCTTCCCCAAGTCAGCCCCCCTCCCTCTCTTAAATAGCCGCCCCACCGCCGCCCTCTCCTCACCCCGCCGCCCCGCACCGCAGCCCGCCCCCGCCGCCTGCGCTGCTGCTGCCGCCGCCGTCGCGCGCCGCACGTCGCCTACCGCCGCCACCGTCGCTGCTGCGTCGCCCCGCTGCCCCGCATAGCCACCGCCGCCGCCCTCTCCTCACCCCGCCGCCCCGCACCGCAGCCCGCCCCCGCCGCCTGCGCTGCTGCTGCCGCCGCCGTCGCGCGCCGCACGTCGCCTACCGCCGCCACCGTCGCTGCTGCGTCGCCCCGCTGCCCCGCATAGCCACCGCCGCCGCCCGGAGCCCCGCCGGAGTTTCGCCGGAGCCCGAGCCGAGGTAGAAACCGCTTTGGTTTTTTTAGAAAACCCTAGTTTTCGTTTTTTTTATAGATCGTTTTTTTCGGTTTATTTTTATTTAGCGAGCGTTCGCTCGTTCGTTCATTTTAACGAACGCGTTCATCGTTTAGTTTCAGATAACGAACGTTCGTTCGTTAATCTGTTCTTCGTTTTTCTTTTTCTCGGATTAAATCCATGATTTTTCTGATCGCGATTCCTGATCCGATTTTCGTTTTAGTTTAACTTTTAGCTCGTTTATCGGAATCAGGCGATTCAAGCGCCTAGAGTTTCGTCTCAAAACCCTCTATCCGTTTAACCAACTTAAACAAGATTTTGCTACTGTAAAATTTGCCCTAGATCCAGATTGCTAGAACAAAGTTGTTTTCTTTCGCCGTTTGTGTTTCGTTGCTTCATTCGATTTGATTCTTTTTTTGCCAACCAGAGTTCTTAAGTTGAACCTTCTGGTTAGATCTCTTATTTGAGTTTTACCTGTGCTTTAGATGAGTACTTATTGTATGCTTGTTTGTTTGTCTGCGATAGAGTACCCAGAGTGCGCCGCTTGTTACTTCGAATCGTTAGGTTTCCCAGATCATCAGCAAGGCAAGTAACACTTTGATCATACCTTCTCTACTACCTAGTTTTATTGCATTAGATCAATCCTCACACATTGCATGATTAGGATCTAATTAAATTGTGGGATGGGAAGTAGATGAGGTAGTACCTATTACCGGTTTATTTTCAAACCTTTGGGAGTTACTTCTACGTTTGCTTATTATGCCATGCTATGCTAGTAGACGTGGATTGGGTGAGTGAAATCCATGACAGATGTGAGATTGTTAATTAATGGTTTATCTAAGGTGGAAACTTAAACACACATCTGGGTGGATTGAGGCACCTGGGTATTCCAGGACTTGCCTGATTTCTTTTGGACCGCCACCCAGGCTCAAAGGGATCATGAGACTATTCATACTAGAAACTTCCGTGTGCAGCCACAAGCTATTATGGGCTCTAGCATAGTTGGCTAAGTTGTGCGAACTCTTACAGTGGTAGACTAGCAGATGTTGGGGATGTAGGTGGTACGGTCTACCCGATCGTAAGGTGCTAGCGCTTCTGAAAGACTATGTCTCGGTCATCCGTCTTCTCAAACACCATGTAGTGCGAGAAACCAAACGGAGGCGATCGAGTCTTGTGGGGAAAAGTGCACAAACCTCTGCAGAGTGTAATAAACTAATCATGATTAGCCGTGTCCCCGGTTATGGACATCTTGAGTATCTAGTACCTGGATTTTCATGTGAATCTCAACATGTTACTCTAAATTAATTTTGCTGGGTTATGTTTAATGATGATGCTTAATTGGGATTGAGAATGCTGTCAACCATTCTCAATGTTTAACAACTACCATGATAGTTAAATAAATTTATTCCTTTGAAGTAGGGAAAAATTGGCTTTACGCAAAAACTGTAACCATGGAGCTTTCCACCAGCCAAATATGCATATAGTATAGCTGTTTCTTTCCATTACTCTCTATGTGTTACATTGCCAGCATATTCCATGTGCTGACCCATTTTCGGGCTGCAACGTTAATGTTGCAGACTTTTCAGACGACGATTAAGGAGTTTTAGGTCGTGGTTCTATACTCAGTGATGCCGTTGGAGTTGATGGACTCACTTATCTTCCAAGCCTTCCGCTGTTATCGTTATTAGATGGCCTTAAGCCATATTTATTGTAATAAGTTCTCTTTTGAGACACTCGATGTAATAGGTGTGTGATTGCTACTCTGCTATAAATCCTCCGAGTACTGTGTGGTGTCAGCATTACTGATCCAGGGATGACACCGGAGCACAGAGATTAGACTGTTTGAGGTCTGGTTGCTACACGCGCCCCCTACCCTCGTGAGCCCACCGTAAGGCGGTTGACGCTCTTCTTTTGCCGCAAGAAGCTAATATTCGGAAAAAAATCACGGCGAAGGTTTCAGGCCAATCGGAGTTACGGATCTCCATATATATACGAAACGGTGAAATAGAGCCAGAAGAGAACGCAGAACCAGAGAGAAATAGAGAGATAGATCCAATCTCGGAGGGGCTCTCGCCCATCCCATGCCATGGAGGCCAAGGACCAGAGGGGAAACCCTTCTCCCATCTAGGGAGGAGGTCAAGGAAGAAGAGGAAGAAGGGCCCCCCTCTCCCCCTCTCCTCCGGTGGCGCCGGAACGCCGCCATGGCCATCATCATCATCACCGCGATCTTCACCAACACCTCCGCCATCTTCACCAACATCTCCATCACCTTCCCTCCTCTATCTACAGCGGTCCACTCTCCCGCAACCCGTTGTACCCTCTACTTGAACATGGTGCTTTATGCTTCATATTATTATCCAATGATGTGTTGCCATCCTATGATGTCTGAGTAGATTTTTGTTGTCCTATCGGTGGTTGATGAATTGCTATGATTGATTTAATTTGCTTGTGGTTATGTTGCTGTCCTTTGGTGCCCATCATATGAGCGCGCGCGTGGATCACACCATAGGGTTAGTTGTATGTTGATAGGACTATGTATTGGAGGGCAAGAGTGACAGAAGCTTCAACCTAGCATAGAAATTGATGCATACGGGATTGAAGGGGGACCAATATATCTTAATTCTATGGTTGGGTTTTACCTTAATGAATATTAGTAGTTGCGGATGCTTGCTAATAGTTCCAATCATAAGTGCATAGAATTCCAAGTAAGGGATGGCATGCTAGCAGTGGCCTCTCCCACATAATACTTGCTATCGGTCTAGTAAAGTAGTCAATTGCTTAGGGGCAATTTCGCAACTCCTACCACCACTTTTCCACACTTGCTATATTTACTTTATTGTTTCTTTATCTAAACAGCCCCTACTTTTTATTTACGTACTCTTTATTATCTTGCAAACCTATCCAACAACACCTACAAAGTACTTCTAGTTTCATACTTGCTCTAGGTAAAGCGAACGTCAAGCGTGCATAGAGTTGTATCGGTGGTCGATAGAACTTGAGGGAATATTTGTTCTACCTTTAGCTCCTCGTTGCGTTCGACACTCTTACTTATCAAAAACTGTTGTGATCCCCTATACTTGTGGGTTATCAAGACCTTTTTCTAGCGCTGTTGCCGGGGAGCAATAGCGTGGGGTGAATATTCTCGTGTGTGCTTGTTTGCTTTATCACTAAGTAATTTTTATTTGCTGTTCTTAGTTGTTTTCTATCTTTAGTCATGGGCAGGAAACGCAAAATACCAAAAAAATAGTGGTACCTACTGAACCAATGGTTGAAGAACCACTCAAAATCTATCACACCGGTGAAGCTTATTACTTGGATCATCTTCGATCCCTATGTGCTCGTGCTGAAACCCCAACTAGCTTAGTTGAGGGCAAATCTTTAGATGAGCATGCTTGTTATGTGCGACACCGAATATCTGAAAAAGGGAAAATTTTATGGGGTCAAATTCAACGTTTACAATGCTATGCTTGGAATTTATGTGAAATATATGATTTACTTGTTGTTCTGAAAACCCTAAGAAACACCTTCCCTATCAATGTGAGTTTAGTAATAATGGAATCGTATCTTCGTATGCTAAGGGTGTTTATAATTATTATG
This sequence comes from Triticum urartu, assembly GCF_056163025.1. Taxonomy (NCBI): domain Eukaryota; kingdom Viridiplantae; phylum Streptophyta; class Magnoliopsida; order Poales; family Poaceae; genus Triticum; species Triticum urartu. Next base: position 434,243,635 of record NC_141873.1, read on the forward strand.
ATGTTCAACAAATTGAAGAATTTGTTGCTTTTAAGGGTGTTTTTGAAATTTCTTCTTTGATTGAAAAGTATGATGCTACTCTTTAAAAATCTGAAAATTTTGCTATACTTAAATATTGTTATGAGAATTACGCTTCTAATACCTATGTTAAACAATATATTGAGGAATACTCCGCTGTCCAAGAAGAGACTAATGTTTTGTAGGAGTCTATGGAAGAAGAAATTGATGAAACTGTGAGCTCATTGGATGAAAAAGATAAGGAGGAGAGCGAAGAACAAAAGGAGGAAGAGTGGATTGATCTCCCGTGCCCACCTTCTAATGAGAGTAACTCTTCAACTCATACATTGTTTAATTCCCCGTCGTGCTTACCGAAGGATGATTGCTATGATGACTGTTATGATCCCATTGATTCTCTTGAAATATCCCTTTTTGATGATGCTTGCTATGCTTGTGGCCAAGATGCCAATATGAATGATGCTTATGGAGATGAACTTGCTATAGTTCCTTATGTTAAACATGAAATTGTTGCTATTGCACCCACGCATGATAGTCCTATTATCTTTTTGAATTCTCCCGATTACACTATATCAGAGAAGTTTGCACTTATTAAGGATTACATTGATGGGTTGCCTTTTACCGTTACACATCATGATTTTGATGAATATAATATGCATGTGCTTGCCGCTCCTACTTGCAATTATTATGAGAGAGGAACTATATCTCCACCTCTCTATGTTTCCAATACGATAAAATTGCAAGAAACTGTTTATACTATGCATTGGCCTTTACTATGTGTGCATGAATTGTTCTTTTATGACATGCCGATGCATAGGAAGAGAATTAGACTTCGTAATTGCTTGATATATGTTACTTTGTGCTCACTACTAAATTACAAATCATTGCTAATTAAAATTGGCTTTGATATACCTTGGGATCCGGGTGGATCCATTACTTGAGCACTATATGCCTAGCTTAATGGCTTTAAAGAAAGCGCTGCCAGGGAGACAACCCGGAAGTTTTAGAGAGTCATTTATTTCTATTGAGTGCTTGCATATAGTTTAAAAACAACAAAAATAAAGAGGGGAACCCAAAGCTTTTTCAAAAAGAAAAGTGAAAGTGAGAGAGACGAGCATTGTGAAAGTGGGGGACGTCCTTGAACTTCGTTCATGCCCATGGGAACTTTATGAATCTTAATTACAGAAACCTTTCAACAAAAATAATTATCCCCTTGTACAATTTCATTGTATTTGTAGGATCGAAAGTATGTCTAGAGGGGGGTGATTAGACTACTTGACCAAATAAAAACTTAACCTTTTCCCAATTTTAGTTCTTGGCAGATTTTAGCTATTGTAGGACAAGTCAAGCAATCACCACACAATTCAAGCAAGCATGCAAAGGGTATATTGGCAGCGGAAAGTAAAGCATGCAACTTGCAATAATGTAAAGGGAAGGGTTTGGAGAATTCAAACGCAATTGGAGACACGGATGTTTTTCCCGTGGTTCGGATAGGTGGTGCTATCCTACATCCACGTTGATGGAGACTTCAACCCACGAAGGGTAACGGTTGCGCGAGTCCACGGAGGGCTCCACCCACGAAGGGTAATGGTTGCGCGAGTCCACGGAGGGCTCCACCCACGAAGGGTCCACGAAGAAGCAACCACCCACGAGGGTCCACGAAGAAGCAACCTTGTCTATCCCACCATGGCCATCGCCCACGAAGGACTTGCCTCACTAGCGGTAGATCTTCACGAAGTAGGCGATCTCCTTGCCCTTACAAACTCCTTGGTTCAACTCCACAATCTTGTCGGAGGCTCCCAAGTGACACCTAGCCAATCTAGGAGACACCACTCTCCAAGAAGTAACAAATGGTGTGTTGATGACGAACTCCTTGCTCTTGTGCTTCAAATGATAGTCTCCCCAACACTCAACTCTCTCTCATAGGATTTGGATTTTGTGGAAAGAAGATTTGAGTGGAAAGCAACTTGGGGAAGGCTAGAGATCAAGATTCATATGGTAGGAATGGAATATCTTGGTCTCAACACATGAGTAGGTGGTTCTCTCTCAGAACATATGAGTTGGAATTGTGTATGTGTTCTAATGGCTCTCTCTATGAATGAAGAGGAGGTGGAGGGGTATATATAGCCTCCACACAAAATCCAACCGTTACACACAGTTTTCCAATCTCGGTGGGACCGAATCAACAAACTCGGTCGGACCGAAAAGGTAAACCTAGTGACCGTTAGAGATTTTTGGTGGGACTGACATGCAACTCGGTAGGACCGATATGGTTAGGGTTTGGGCATAACGTAATCTCGGTGAGACCGATTACACAAACTCGGTGAGACTGAGTTTGGTAATAAGCTAACTAGAGAGTTGGTCAGGCAAACTCGGTGGGACAGATTTGCTCTTTCGGTGGGACCGAAAAGTTACAAAAGGGAAACAAAGAGTTTACATTGCAATCTCGGTGGGACCGATTCGCTCTTTCGGTGAGACCGAAAAGTTATGAAAGGGAAACAGAGAGTTTGCAATCCCATCTCGGTGAGACCGAGATCCCTATCGATAGAACCGAATTGCTAGGGTTTGGCAGTGGCTTATGACAAGTGAAACTCGGTGGCGCCGGATAGAAAGAATCGGTATGACCGAGTTTGGCTTAGGGTTTAGGTCATATGTGGATATGGGAAAGTAGTTGAGGGTTTTGGAGCATATCACTAAGCACATGAAGCAAGAGGCTCATTAAGCAACACCTCATCCCTCCTTGATAGTATTGGCTTTTCCTAAAGACTCAATGTGATCTTGGATCACTAAAATATAAAATGAAGAGTCTTGAGCTTTTGAGCTTGAGCCAATCCTTTGTCCTTAGCATTTTGAGGGTTCCACTTTCACATCCATGCCATGCCAATCATTGAGCTTTCCTGAAATAGTCATCTTGGAATAGCATTAGCTCAATGAGCTATATGTTGTTATGAATTACCAAAACCACCTAGGGATAGTTGCACTTTCAGTATTATAAAAATAATATGCCAAGGTTTGCCTTTAGGATGTTTACATTTGCTTGATGGTTTGTACGGTGCAGGACAGAAACTTTGGCTGTAGTTCGCAATTTTACATTTTTAGCTGGAACATCAAATGGTTCTGATTCTTTTTGCACTGTCTTCCTATACAAATTGTTTATTTTTCCTAATTTTGGTAGAATTTTTCAAGTATCAGAAGTATGGTGAATGGTCAGATTGCTACAGACTGTTCTGTTTTAGACAGATTCTGTTTTTGATGCATAGTTTGCTTGTTTTGATGAACCTATCGATTTATATCAGTGGATTAAGCCATGAAAAAGTTATATTACAGTAGAAACAATGAAAAAACAAAATATGAATTGGTTTGCAACAGTACTTAGAGTAGTGATTTTCTTTATTATACTAACGGATCTTACCGAGTTTTCTGTTGAAGTTTTGTGTGGATGAAGTGTTCGATGATTGAGAAGGTTTCGATGTGAGAAGAAGGAAGAGAGGAAAGAGCTCAAGCTTGGGGATGCCCGAGGCACCCCAAGTAAATATTCAAGGATACTCAAGCGTCTAAGCTTGGGGATGCTGGGGAGGCATCCCCTCTTTCTTCAACAAATATTGGTATGTTTTCGGATTCGTTTCGTTCATGCGATATGTGCAAGTCTTGGAGCGTCTTTTGCATTTAGGTTTTTATTTTTTATGCACCATGCTGGTATGAGATGGTCCTTGGTTGATTTATAGAATGCTCTTTACACTTCACTTATATCATTTGAGTATGGCTTTATAGAATGCTTCATGTGCTTCACTTATATCATTTGAAGTTTGGATTTCCTGTTTCTCTTTACTTAGACAACCGCCATTTGCAGAATGCTCTTTTGCTTCACTTATATTTGTTAGAGCGTGGGCATATCTTTTGTAGAAAGAATTAAACTGTCTTGCTTCACTTATATCTGTTTAGAGAGATGACAGGAATTGGTCATTCACATGGTTAGTCATAAAATCCTACATAAAACTTGTAGATCACTGAATATGATATGTTTGATTGCTTGCAATAGTTTTGCGATATAAAGGTGGTGATATTAGAGTCATGCTAGTCGAGTAATTGTGAAATTGAGAAATACTTGTGTTGAGGTTTGCAAGTCCCGTAGCATGCACGTATGGTGAACCGTTATGTAACGAAGTCGGAGCATGAGGTGTTTATTGATTGTCTTCCTTATGAGTGGCGGTCGGGGACGAGCGATGGTCTTTTCCTACCAATCTATCCCCCTAGGAGCATGCGTGTAGTACTTTGTTTCGATGACTAATAGATTTTTGCATTAAGTATGTGAGTTCTTTATGACTAATGTTGAGTCCATGGATTATACGCACTCTCACCCTTCCACCATTGCTAGCCTCTCTAGTACCGCGCAACTTTCGCCGGTACCATAAACCCACCATATACCTTCCTCAAAACAGCCACCATACCTACCTATCATGGCATTTCCATAGCCATTCCGAGATATATTGCCATGCAACTTCCATCATCATCATATTCATGACTTGAGCATTCATTGTCATATTGCTTTGCATGATCGTAAGATAGCTAGCATGATGTTTTCATGGCTTGTCCGTTTTTTGATGTCATTGCTATGCTAGATCATTGCACATCCCGGTACACCGCCAGAGGCATTCATATAGAGTCATATCTTTGTTCTAGTATCAAGTTGTAAGTAAATAAAAGTGTGATGATCATCATTATTAGAGCATTGCCCAAAAAAAGGAGAGGCCAAAGAAGCCTAAATAAAAAAGGGGCCAAAGAAGCCCGCAAAAAAAGGGGGCAATGCTACTATCCTTTTTCCACACTTGTGCTTCAAAGTAGCACCATGTTCTTCATATAGAGAGTCTCTTGAGTTATCACTTTCATATACTAGTGGGAATTTACATTATAGAACTTGGCTTGTATATTCCGATGATGGGCTTCCTCAAATGCCCGAGGTCTTCATGAGCAAGCAAGTTGGATGCACACCCACTTAGTTTCAGTTAGAACTTTCATACACTTATAGCTCTAGTGCATCCGTTGCATGGCAATCCCTACTCACTCACATTGATATCTATTAATGGGCATCTCCATAGCCCGTTGATACGCCTAGTTGATGTGAGACTATCTTCTCCTTTTTGTCTCCTCCACCATCATATTCTATTCCACCTATAGTGCTATGTCCATGGCTCACGCTCATGTATTGCGTTAAAGTTGAAAAGGTTTGAGAATGTCAAAAGTATGAAACAATTGCTTGGCTTGTCATCGGGGTTGTGCATGATGTGAATATTTTGTGTGGTGAAGATGGAGCATAGCCAGACTATATGATTTTGTAGGGATGAGCTTTCTTTGGCTATGTTATTTCAATAAGACATAAATGCTTGGTTGGTATGCTTGAAGTATTATTATTTTTATGTCAAAGGATAGACTATTGCTTTGAATCACTCATGTCTTAATATTCATGCCATGATTAGACATATGATCAAGATTATGCTAGGTAGCATTCCACATCAAAAATTCTGTTTTTATCATTTACCTACTTGAGGACGAGCAGGAATTAAGCTTGGGGATGCTCATACGCCTCCGTCGTATCTATAATTTTTGATTGTTCCATGCCAATATTATTCAACTTTCATATACTTTTTGGCAACTTTTTATATTATTTTTGGGACTAACATATTGATCCAGTGCCCAGTGCCAGTTCCTGTCTGTTGCATGTTTTTGGTTTCGCAGAATATCCATATCAAACGGAGTCCAAACGGGATAAAAATGGATGGAGCTTATTTTTGGAAAATATGGAAAATTCGGAAGGAAAATCAACGCGAACCAGTGCCCGAGGTGGTCACGAGGCAGGGGGCGCCCCCCTTAGGGCGCGCCCCCTACCCTCGTGAGCCCACCGTAAGGCGATTGACGCTCTTCTTTTGCTGCAAGAAAGCTAATATTCAGAAAAAAATCACGGCGAAGGTTTCAGGCCAATCGGAGTTACGGATCTCCATATATATACGAAACGGTGAAACAGAGCCAGAAGAGAACGCAGAACCAGAGAGAAATAGAGAGATAGATCCAATATCGGAGGGGCTCTCGCCCCTCCCATGCCATGGAGGCCAAGGACCAGAGGGGAAACCCTTCTCCCATCTAGGGAGGAGGTCAAGGAAGAAGAGGAAGAAGGGGGCCCCTCTCCCCCTCTCCTCCGATGGCGCCGGAACACCGTCGTGGCCATCATCATCATCATCACCGCGATCTTCACCAACACCTCCGCCATCTTCACCAACATCTCCATCACCTTCCCCCCTCTATCTACAGCGGTCCACTCTCCCGCAACCCGCTGTACCCTCTACTTGAACATGGTGCTTTATGCTTCATATTATTATCCAATGATGTGTTGCCATCCTATGATGTCTGAGTAGATTTTCGTTGTCCTATCGGTGGTTGATGAATTGCTATTATTGATTTAATTTTCTTGTGGTTATGTTGCTGTCCTTTGGTGCCCAAAATATGAGCGCGTGCGTGGATCATACCATAGGGTTAGTTGTATGTTGATAGGAGGGCAAGAGTGACAGAAGCTTCAACCTAGCATAGAAATTGATGCATACGGGATTGAAGGGGGGCCAATATATCTTAATTCTATGGTTGGGTTTTACCTTAATGAACATTAGTAGTTGCGGATGCTTGCTAATAGTTCCAATCATAAGTGCATAGAATTCCAAGTAAGGGATGACATGCTAGCAGTGGCCTCTCCCACATAATACTTGCTATCGGTCTAGTAAAGTAGTCAATTGCTTAGGGGCAATTTCGCAACTCCTACCACCACTTTTCCACACTCGCTATATTTACTTTATTGTTTCTTTATCTAAACAGCCCCTACTTTTTATTTACGTACTCTTTATTATCTTGCAAACCTATCCAACAACACCTACAAAGTACTTCTAGTTTCATACTTGTTCTAGGTAAAGCGAACGTCAAGCGTGCGTAGAGTTGTATCGATGGTCGATAGAACTTGATGGAATATTTTTTCTACCTTTAGCTCCTCGTTGGGTTCGACACTCTTACTTATCGAAAACTGTTGCGATCCCCTATACTTGTGGGTTATCAACCGGCTCCAAGATCACATAAAGCAGTTTTAACATAGTTTCTTTTAATGGAGCATGGTATAGTGGGTACTCCTGGATCTCCAAGTTTCTTTGGTATTCCACCCTTAAAAGTATAATTAGCAAGCATGGTGGAAATTTCAGCTTCCGGTATCTTTCTTTTATTTGTAATAATATCTTTCATGTACTTAGCATAAGGATTAGTTTTGAGCATATCAGTTAATCGCATACGCAAAAAGATAGGTCTAATCATTTCAGCAAAGCGCTCAAAATCCTCATCATCCTTTTTCTTGGATGGCTGGGAGGAAAGGGCATGGGTTTCTGAACCCAAGGCTCTCTTTCTTTACCATGTTTCCTAGCAACAAAGTCTTTCTTATCATAACATTGATTCTTTGATTGTGGGTTATCAAGATCAACAACAGGTTCAACTTCTACGTCATTATCATTACTAGGTTGGGCATCATCATGAACATTATTATTAACATTATCATTAGTTTCAAGTTCATTACCAGATTGTGTTTCAGCATCAGAAATAGAAATATCATTTGGATTCTCAGGTGTTTCGACAATAGGATCACTAGAAGCATGCAAAGTCCTATCATTTTTATTTTTCTTCTTTTTAGAAGAACTAGGTGTATCTAAATTATTTCTCTGAGAATCTTGCTCAATTCTCTTCGGATGGCCTTCAGGATACTAAGGTTCCTGAGTCATTCTACCAGTTCTGGTAGCCACTCTAACAGCATTATCATTATTCTTATTATTCAAGAAATTGAGCAAATCATTTTGAGCTTTAAGTACTTGTTCTACTTGAGTGGTAACCATAGAGGCATGTTTACTAATAAGTTTAAGTTCACTTTTAACATTAGCCATATAATCACCCAAGTGTCCAAGCATATTTGAATTGTATTTCAGTTGTCTACCAAAATAAGCATTAAAATCTTCTTGCTTAGCCATAAATTTATCAAACTCATCTAAGCACGGGCTAGCAAACTTAGTAAATGGGATTACAGCTTGATCATATCTATAGAGAGAATTAACCTTTACTACCTGTGTCGGGTTATCAAGACCATGAGTTTCTTCGATAGGTAAAGGATTTGGATTATATGTTTCTTCAACAGGCGGTAAATTAAGACCATGTATTTCTTCAATAGGAGGTAAATTCTTAACATCTTCAGCTTTAATACCTTTTTCTTTCATAGATTTCTTTGCCTCTTGCATATCTTCGAGACTGAGAAAATAGAATACCCCTCTTCTTCGGGGTTGGTTTAGGAATAGGCTCAGGAATTGGCTCCGGAGGTGTCCAATTATTTTCATTTGCCAACATATTATTCAATAGAACTTCAGCTTCATCCGGTGTTCTTTCCCTAAAAACAGAACCAGCACAACTATCCAGGTAATCTCTGGAGTCATCGGTTAGTCCATTATAAAAGATATCAAGTATTTCATTTTTCTTAAGAGGATGATCAGGCAAAGAATTAAGTAATTGGATAAGCCTCCACCAAGCTTGTGGGAGACTCTCTTCTTCAATTTGCACAAAATTATATATATCCCTTAAAGCAGCTTGTTTCTTATGAGCAGGGAAATATTTAGCAGAGAAGTAGTAAATCATATCCTGGGGACTACGCACACAACCAGGATCAAGAGAATTAAACCATATCTTAGCATCACCCTTTAATCAGAACGGAAATATTTTAAGGATATAAAAGTAGCGAGTTCTCTCATCTTTAGTAAACAGGGTAGCTATATCATTTAATTTAGTAAGATGTGCCACAACAGTTTCAGATTCATAACCATGAAAAGGATCAGATTCAACCAAAGTAATTATATCAGGATCAACAGAGAATTCATAATCATTATCAGTAACAAAGATAGGTGAAGTAGCCAAAGCAGGGTCAGGTTTCATTCTATCATTTAGGGATTGCTTACTCCATTTAGCTAATAATCTTTTAAGTTCAGTTCTATTTTTGCAAGCTAGAATGGCTAAAGAAGCATCTTGATCAAATACATAACCCTTAGGAATAGCAAGTGGTTCTGCATCATCACTTTCATCAGTATCATCAGATTCAATATTTTCAATTTCTCTAGCCCTAGCAAGTTGTTTATCAAGAAAATCACTAAGTGGCATAGTAGTATCAGGCATAGAGGTAGTTTCATCATAAGTATCATGCATAGTAGAAGTGGCATCATCAATAACATGCGACATATCAGAACGAATAACAGAAGCAGGTGTAGGTGCCGCAAACTTACTCATAACAGAAGGTGAATCAAGTGCAGAGCTAGATGGCAGTTCCTTACCTCCCCTCGTAGTTGAGGGATAGATCTTGGTTTTCGGATCTCTCAAGTTCTTCATAATGATAAGCAGATATATATCCCAAGTGACTCAAAGAATAGAGCTATGCTCCCCGGCAATGGTGCCAGAAAATAGTCTTGATAACCCACAAGTGTAGGGGATCGCAACAGTTTTTGAGGGTAGAGTATTCAACCCAAATTTATTGATTCGACACAAGGGGAGTCAAAGAATATTCTCAAGTATTAGCAGCTGAGCTGTCAATTCAACCACACCTGGAAACTTAATATCTGCAGCAAAGTGTTTAGTAGCAAAGTAATATGATAGTGGTCATAACAGTAGCAAAAGGTAACAATAGTAAAAGCAATATTTTTGGTATTTTGCAGTGATGATAGCAATAGCAACTGAAAAGTAAATAAGCGAAGCATAATATATGGAAAACTCGTAGGCAATGGATCGGTGATGGAGAATTATGCCGGATGCGGTTCATCATGTAACAGTCATAACCTAGGATGACACAGAACTAGCTCCAGTTCATTGATATAATGTAGGCATGTATTCCGAACATAGTCATCCGTGCTTATGGAAAAGAACTTGCATGCCATCTTTTGTCCTACCCTCCCGTGGCAGCGGGGTCCTTACGGAAACTAAGGGATATTAAGGCCTCCTTTTAATAGAGAACCTGAACAAAGCATTAACACATAGTGAATACATGAACTCCTCAAACTACGGTCATCACCGGTAAGTATCCCGATTATTGTCACTTCGGGGTTAACAAATCATAACACATAATAGGTGACTATAGACTTGGATCAAGAACACTCATATATTGATGAAAACATAATAGGTTCAGATCTGAAATCATGGCACTCGGGCCCTAGTGACAAGCATTAAGCATAGCAAAGTCATAGCAACATCAATCTCAGAACATAGTGGACACAAGGGATCAAACCCTAACAAAACTAACTCGATTACATGATAGATCCCATCCAACCCATCACCGTCCAGCAAGCCTACGATGGAATTACTCACGCACGACGGTGAGCATCATGAAATTGGTGATGGAGGATGGTTGGTGATGACGATGGCGACGGATTCCCCTCTCTGGAGCCCCGAACGGACTCCAGATCAGCCCTCCCGAGAGGTTTTAGGGCTTGGCGGCGGCTCCATATCATAAAACGCGATGATTTCTTCTCTCTGATTTTTTTCTTGTCGAAACTCAATATATGGAGGTGGAGTTGGGGTCGGAGAGGCAACAGGGGGCCCACGAGGTAGGGGGCGCGCCCCCCACCCTCGTGGCAAGGTGGTGGGCCCCCTAGCCTTCATCTTTGGTAGGTATTTTTCTTATTTTCTGAAAAGTGTCTCCGTGAAGTTTCAGGTCATTCCGAGAACGTTTGCTCCTGCACATAAATAACACCATGGTAGTTCTGCTGAAAACAGCGTCAGTCCGGGTTAGTTCAATTCAAATCATGCAAGTTAGAGTCCAAAACAAGGGCAAAAGTGTTTGGAAAAGTAGATACGTTGGAGACATATCAGCAACTTTTAGTACCGCGAAGAGCTCAGGAATCGTCTTATCCATCCCTTGCATATTATAGTTCATCACGAAGCTCTTGTAGCTTGGTGGCAGTGATTGAAGAACTCTGTCAATGACACTATCATCAGGAAGATTAACTCCCAGTTGAGTCAAGTGGTTGTGGTACCCAGACATTCCGAGTATATGTTCACTGACAGAACTATTCTCCTCCATCTTGTAGTTGTAGAACTTATTGGAGACTTCATATCTCTCAATCCGGGCATTTTCTTGAAATATTAACTTCAACTCCTTTAACATCTCATATGCTCCATGACGTTCAAAACGTCATTGAAGTCCCGGTTCTAAGCCGTAAAGCATGGCACACTGAACTATCGAGTAGTCATCATCTTTGCTCTGCCAGGTGTTCACAACATCTGGCGTTGCTCCTGCAGCGGGTTTGTCACCTAGTGGTGCTTTCACGACATAATTCTTCTGTGCAGCAATGAGGATAATCCTCAAGTTGTGGACCCAGTCCGTGTAGTTGCTACCATCATCTTTCAACTTAGCTTTCTCTAGGAACGCATTAAAATTCAATGGAACAACAACACGGGCCATCTATCTACAACAACATAGACATGCAAAATACCATCAGGTACTAAGTTCATGATAAATTAAAGTTCAATTAATCAAATTACTTAAGAACTCCCACTTAGATAGACATCTCTCTAATCATCTAAGTGATCACGTGATCCATATCAACTAAACAATGTCCGATCATGCCACCTCTTTTAGCACTGCGTTGGTTTTTCCCGAAGAGGAAGGGATGATGCAGCAAAGTAGCGTAAGTATTTCCCTCAGTTTTTGAGAACCAAGGTATCAATCCAGTAGGAGGCTACGTGCGAGTCCCTCGCACCTGCACAAAACAAATAAATCCTCGCAACCAACGCAAATAGGGGTTGTCAATCCCTATAGGGCCACTTACGAGAGTGAGATCTGATAGATATGATAAGATAATATTTTTGGTATTTTTATGATAAAGATGCAAAGTAAAATAAAGGCAAAGTAAATAGCAAAGTAAATAACTAAGTAGTAGGATATTGATATGATAAAGATAGACCCGAGGGCCATATGTTTCACTAGTGGCTTCACTCGAGAGCATAAGTATTCTACGGTGGGTGAACAAATTACTGTTGAGCAATTGACAGAATTGAGCATAATTATGAGAATATCTAGGTACGATCATGTATATAGGCATCACGTCCGAGACAAGTAGACCGACTCCTGCCTGCATCTACTACTATTACTCCACTCATCGACCGCTATCCAGCATGCATCTAGAGTACTAAGTTAAAAACAGAGTAACACCTTAAGCAAGATGACATGATGTAGAGGGATAGACTCATGCAATATGAAGAAAACCCCATCTTGTTATCCTCGATGGCAACAATACAATACGTGCCTTGCTGCCCTTATTGTCACCGGGAAAGGACACCGCAAGATTGAACCCAAAGCTAAGCACTTCTCCCATTGCAAGAAAGATCAATCTAGTAGGCCAAACCAAACTGATAATTCAAAGAGACTTGCAAAGATAACCAATCATACATAAAAGAATTCAGAGAAGATTCAAATATTATTCATAGATAGACTTGATCATAAACCCACAATTCATCGGCCTCAACAAACACAACGCAAAAAGAAGATTACATCAAATAGATCCCCACAAGAGAGGGGGAGAACATTGTATTGAGATCCAAAAAGAGAGAAGAAGCCATCTAGCTACTAACTATGGACCCGTAGTCTGAAGTAAACTACTCACACTTCATCGGAGAGGCTATGGTGTTGATGTAGAAGCCCTCCGTGATCGATGCCCCCTCCGGCGGAGCTCCGGAACAGGACCCAAGATGGGATCTCATGGATACAGAAAGTTATGGCGGTGGAATTACGGTTTTGGCTCCGTATCTGATCGTTTGGGGGTACGTGGGTATATATAGGAGGAAGAAGTACGTCAGTGGAGCAACAGGGGGCCCACGAGGGTGGAGGGCGCGCCTGGGAGGGGGGGGGTAGGCGCGCCCCCTACCTCGTGGCCTCCTGTTACATGACTTGACGTAGGGTCCAAGTCTCCTGAGTTGTATTCGATGAGAAAATCACGTTCCATAAGGTTTCATTCCGTTTTGGACTCCGTTTGATATTCCTTTTCTTTAAAACCCTAAAACAGGCAAAAAAACAGCAATTCTGGGTTGGGCCTCCGGTTAATAGGTTAGTCCTAAAAATAATATAAAAGTGGATAATAAAGCCCAATAATGTCCAAAACAGTAGATAATGTCCAAAACAGTAGATAATATAGCATGGAGCAATCAAAAATTATAGATACGTTGAAGACGTATCAAGCATCCCCAAGCTTAATTCCTGCTCGTCCTCGAGTAGGTAAATGATAAAAACAGAATTTTTGATGCGGAGTGCTACTTGGCATAATTTTAATGTAATTCTTCTTAATTGTGGTATGAATATTCAGATCCGAAAGATTCAAGACAAAAGTTCATATTGACATAGAAAATAATAATACTTCAACCATACTAACAAAGCAATTATGTCTTCTCAAAATAACATGGCTAAATAAAGTTATCCCTACAAAATCATATATTCTGGCTATGCTCTATCTTCACCACACAAAATATTTAAATCATGCACAACCCCGATGACAAGCCAAGCAATTGTTTCATACTTTTGACATTCTCAAAACTTTTTCAATCTTCACGCAATACATGAGCGTGAGCCATGGATATAGCACTATAGGTGGATTAGAGTGGTGGTTGTGGAGAAGGAAAAAAGGAGAAGATAGTCTCACATCAACTAGGCGTATCAAGGGGCTATAGAGATGCCCATCGATAGATATCAATGTGAGTGAGTAGGGATTGCCATGCAACGGATGCACTAGAGCTATAAGTATATGAAAGCTCAAAAAGAAACTAAGTGGGTGTGCATCCAACTTGCTTGCTCATAAAGACCTAGGGCAATTTGAGGAAGCCCATCATTGGAATATACAAGCCAAGTTCTATAATGAAAGACTCCCACTAGTATATGAAAGTGATAACATGAGAGACTCTCTACTATGAAGATCATGGTGCTACTTTGAAGCACAAGTGTGGTAAAAGGATAGTAACATTGTCCCTTCTCTCTTTTTCTCTCATTTTTTTATTTGGGCCTTTTCTCTTTTTTTATGGCCTCTTTTCTTTCTCTCTTTTTTTATTTGGGCTTCTTTGGCCTCTTTTATTTATTTTTCGTCCAGAGTCTCATCCTGACTTATGGGGGAATTATAGTCTCCATCATCCTTTCCTCACCGGGGCAATGCTCTAATAATAATGATCATCACACTTTTATTTTTCTTACAACTCAACAATTACAACTTGATACTTAGAACAAAATATGACTCTATGTGAATGCCTCCGGCGGTGTACCGGGATATGCAATGATGCATGAGTGACATGTATGAAAGAATTATGAATGGTGGCTTTGCCACGAATACGATGTCAACTACATGATCATGCTAAGCAATATGACAATGATGGAGTGTGTCATAATAAATGGAACGGTGGAAAGTTGCATGGCAATATATCTCGGAATGGCTATGGAAATGCCATAATAGGTAGGTATGGTGGCTGTTTTGAGGAAGGTATATGGTGGGTGTATGATACCGGCGAAAGGTGCGCGGTATTAGAGAGGCTAGCAAAGGTAGAAGGGTGAGAGTGCGTATAATCCATGGACTCAACATTAGTCATAAAGAACTCACATACTTATTGAAAAAAATCTACAAGTTATCAAAGCAAAGTATTACGCGCATGCTCCTAGGGGGATAGATTGGTAGGAAAAGACCATCGCTCGTCCCCGACCGCCACCCATAAGGAAGACAATCAATAAATAAATCATGCTCCGACTTCATCACATAACGGTTCACCATACGTGAATGCTACGGGAATCACAAGCTTCAAGACAAGTATTTCTAAAATTCACAACTACTCGACTAGCATGACTTTAATATCATCATCTCTATATCTCAAAACAATTATCAAGTATCAAACTTATCATAGTATTCAAAAACACTCATAAGAAAGTTTTATTATTAATCTTGCATACCAAGCATATTAGGATTTTAAGCAAATTACCATGCTATTAAGATTCTCAAAATAATCTAAGTGAAGCATGAGAGATCAATAGTTTCTGTAAAACAAATCCACCACCGTGCTCTAAAAGATATAACTGAAGCACTAGAGCAAAATTATATAACTCAAAAGATATAAGCGAAGCACATAGAGTATTCTAACAAATTCTAAATCATATATGGCTCTCTCAAAAGGTGTGTACAGCAAGGGTGATTGTGGTAAACTAACAAGCAAAGACTCAAATCATACAAGACGCTCCAAGCAAAACACATATCATGTGGTAAATAAAAATATAGCTCCAAGTAAAGTTACCGATAGAAGTAGACGAAAGAGGGGATGCCTTCCGGGGCATCCCCAAGCTTTGACTTTTAGGTGTCCTTAGATTATCTTGGGGGTGCCATGGGCATCCCCAAGCTTAGGCTCTTGCCACTCCTTGTTTCATAATCCATCAAATCTTTACCCAAAACTTGAAAACTTCACAACACAAAACTTAAAGTAGAAAATCTCGTGAGCTCCGTTAGCGAAAGAAAACAAAAGACCACTTCAAGGTACTGTAATTAACTCATTCTTTATTTATATGAGTGTTATAAATACTGTATTCCAAATTCTCTACGGTTTATAAACTAATTTACTAGACATAGATTCATCAAAATAAGCAAACAACACACGAAAAACAGAATCTGTCAAAAACAGAACAGTCTGTAGTAATATGTAGCTAGCGCAAGATCTGGAACCCTAAAAATTATAAAATAAATTTATGGACGCGAGGAATTTATCTATTAATCATATGCAAAAAGAATTAACTAAATAGCACTTTCCAAATAAAAATGACAGCAGTTCTATTGAGCGCTAAAGTTTCAGTTTTTTACAGCAAGTTCAACAAGACTTTCCCCAAGTCTTCCCAACGGTTCTACTTGGCACAAACACTAACTAAACACAAAAAAACACAACCAAAACAGAGGCTAGATAATTTATTTATAACTAAACAGGAGCAAAAAGCAAGGAATAAAAATAAAATTGGATTGCCTCCCAACAAGAGCTATCGTTTAACGCCCCTAGCTAGGCATAACAAGCAAGAATAGATCTAGGTATTGCCATCTTTGGTAGGCAATTATTCAATGAGGCATCTACCATATTTAGGAATTTCTTTCTTTTTATTAATTATCAAACTTTTAGGCACAAGATTGAAAAATTCATTTGTAACAAATGGTTCCTTAATGGTAGAAAAAAGATCGGGATGAACACTTATAGATTTGAGATCCGCATTTTCCTTACTAGATGATTCACCCTTATTTTTAGGAACATACATAAGTTTGGCAAATTTAGTGGATGGACTCGGAGTATTCTTTACGGAAGAAAAGGCGGTTCCCAAGTTGGTAATAATATTCTCAAGTTTATCGTTCCTAACGGAATCATGATTTATTTTCTCATTAACTATGGGTTCCTTTTCTTTAATATCTTTCAAAGTAACTCCTACTTTAGATCCATATTGAGAGATTCGGCTGTGGATCTTTTTATCCAAATTTTCAATTAACTCTATGGTAGCAACCTTATTTTCAATAATCTCAAGCCTTTGCATTACATGCTCCAAAGTTAATATAGTTCCATTAACCAAGAGAGGGGGTGAGCCAAATAAATCTAACATAGCATTATAAGAATCAAAAGTATGGCTACCCAAAAAGTTCCCTCCGGTAATAGTATCAAGAACATAACGGTGCCAAGGAGTAATGCCTACATAAAAGTTGCGAAGGAGAATGGTAGTAGATTGCTTCCTAGTAGATTTATTTTGAGCATTGCAAATTCTATACCAAGAATCTTTTATATTTTCACCCTCCCTTTGCTTAAAATTTATAATTTCATTCTCGGGAGACAATAGAGAAGATAAGGGACTAGCCATAACGACAAGCAAGCAAACTAACACACAAGCAAACAAAAGGCAAGCGGGCAAAAAGAGGCAAATAAAGAGGGAGGGATAGAGAGAGAGGGAGAATAAAACGGCAAGGGTGAAGTGGGGGGAGAGGAAAACGAGAGGCAAATGGCAAATAATGTAATGCGGGAGATAAGGGTATGTGATGGGTACTTGGTATGTTGACTTTTGCGTAGGCCTCCCCGGCAACGGCGCCAGAAATCCTTCTTGCTACCTCTTTTAGCATTGCCTTGGTTTTCCCCGAAGAGGAAGGGATGATGCAGCAAATTAGCGTAAGTATTTCCCTCAGTTTTTGAGAACCAAGGTATCAATCCAGTAGGAGGCTACGCGCGAGTCCCTTGCACCTGCACAAAACAAATAAATCCTCGCAACCAACGCAAATAGGGGTTGTCAATCCCTATAGGGCCACTTAAGAGAGTGGGATTTGATAGATATGATAAGATAATATTTTTGGTATTTTTATGATAAAGATGCAAAGTAAAATAAAGGCAAAGTAAATAACTAAGTATTAGGAGATTGATATGATAAAGATAGACCCAGGGGCCATAGGTTTCACTAGTGGCTTCTCTCGAGAGCATAAGTATTCTACGGTGGGTGAACAAATTGATGTTGAGCAATTGATAGAATTGAGCATAGTTATGAGAATATCTAGGTATGATCATGTATATAGGCATCACGTCCGAGACAAGTAGACTGACTCCTGCCTGCATCTACTACTATTACTCCACTCATCGACCGCTATCCAGCATGCATCTAGAGTATTAAGTTAAAAACAGAGTAACACCTTAAGCAAGATGGCATGATTTAGAGGGATAGACTCATGCAATATGAAGAAAACCCCATCTTGTTATCCTCGATGGCAACAATACAATACGTGTCTTGCTGCCCTTACTGTCACCGGGAAAGGACACTGCATGATTGAACCCAAAGCTAAGCACTTCTCCCATTGCAAGAAAGATCAATCTAGTAGGCCAAACCAAACTGATAATTCGAAGAGACTTGCAAAGATAACCAATCATACATAAAAGAATACAGAGAAGATTCAAATATTATTCATAGATAGACTTGATCATAAACTCACAATTCATCGATCTCAACAAACACACCGCAAAAAGAAGATTACATCGAATAGATCTCCACAAGAGAGGGGTAGAACATTGTATTGAGATCCAAAAAGAGAGAAGAAGCCATTTAGCTACTAACTATGGACCCGTAGGTCTGAAGTAAACTACTCACACTTCATCGGAGAGGCTATGGTGTTGATGTAGAAGCCCTCCATGATTGATGCCCCCTCCGGCGGAGCTCCGGAACAGGCCCCAAGATGGGATCTCATGGATACAGAAAGTTGCAGTGGTGGAATTAGGTTTTTGGCTCTGTATCTGATCGTTTGGGGGTACGTGGATATATATAGGAGGAAGAAGTACGTCGGTGGAGCAACAGGGGGCCCACGAGGGTGGAGGGCGCGCCTGGGGGGGGGGGGGTAGGCGCGCCAAGTCTCCCAGGTCTTGTTTGTTGAGAAAATCACGTTCCAGAAGGTTTCATTCCGTTTGGACTCCGTTTGATATTCCTTTTCTTCGAAACCCTAAAACAGGCAAAAAGCAACAATTCTGGGCTGGGCCTCCGGTTAATAGGTTAGTCCCAAAAATAATATAAAAGTGGATAATAAAGCCCAATAATGTCCAAACCAGTAGATAATATAGCATGGAGCAATCAAAAATTATAGATACGTTGGAGACGTATCAGATCATCACGTGAGATGGAGTAGTTTCCAATGGTGAACATCATTATGTTGATCATATCTACTATATGATTCACGCTCGACCTTTCGGTCTCCAGTGTTCTGAGGCCATATATGCATATGCTAGGCTCGTCAAGTTTAACCCGAGTATTCCGCGTGTGCAAAACTGGCTTGCACCCGTTGTATGTGAACATAGTGCTTATTGATATGTCTCCAATGTATCTATAATTTTTGATTGTTCCATGATATTATATTATCTGTTTTGGATGTTAATGGGCTTTATTTTACACTTTTATATCATTTTTGGGACTAACCTATTAACTGGAGGCCCAGCCCAAATTGCTGTTTTTTTGCCTATTTCAGTGTTTCACAGAAAAGGAATATCAAACAAAGTCCAAACGGAATGAAACCTTCGGGAACGTGATTTTCTCAACAAACGTGATCCAGGAGACTTGGAGTGGGCGTCAAGAAACAATCAAGGAGGCCACGAGGCAGGGGGGCGCGCCTACCCCCTGGGCGCGCCCTCCACCCTCGTGGGTCCCTCGTTGCTCCACCGACCTACTTCTTCCTCCTATATATATCCACGTACCCCCCAAACATCCAGGAGCACCAGGAAAACCTAATTCCACCGCCACAACCTTCTGTACCCCGAGAGATCCCATCTTGGGGCCTTTTCCGGAGCTCCGCCGGAGGGGGCATTGATCACGGAGGGCCACTACATCGACTCCATGGCCTCTACGGTGATGTGTGAGTAGTTTACTTCAGACCTTCGGGTCCATAGTTATTAGCTAGATGGCTTCTTCTCTCTCTTTGGATCTCAATACAAAGTTCTCCTCGATCTTCTTGGAGATCTATTTGATGTAATCTTCTTTTGTGGTGTGTTTGTCGAGATCCGATGAATTGTGGGTTTATGATCAAGTTTATCTATGAACAATATTTGAATCTGCTCTGAATTCTTTTATGTATGATTGGTTTATCTTTGCAAGTCTCTTCGAATTATCAGTTTGGTTTGGCCTACTAGATTGATCTTTCTTGCAATGGGAGAAGTGCTTAGCTTTGGGTTCAATCTTGCGGTGTCCTTTCCCAGTGACAGCAGGGGCAGCAAGGCACGTATTGTATTGTTGCCATCGAGGATAAAAAGATGGGGTTTATATCATATTGCATGAGTTTATCCCTCAACATCATGTCATCTTACTTAAAGCATTACTTTGCTCTTATGAACTTAATACTCTAGATGCATGTTGGATAGCGGTCGATGTGTGGAGTAATAGTAGTAGATGCGGAATCATTTCGGTCTACTTGTCGCGGATGTGATGCCTATATAGATGATCATACCTAGATATTCTCATAAATATGCTCAATTCTATCAATTGCTCGACAGTAATTCGTTTACCCACCGTAATACTTATGCTCTTGAGAGAAGCCACTAGTGAAACCTATGGCCCCCGGGTCTATCTTCCATCATATTAATCTTCCAACACTTAGTTATTTCTATTGCCGTTTATTTTACTTTGCATCTTTATTTCTCTTTATCATAAAAATACCAAAAATATTATCTTATCATATCTATCAGATCTCACTCTCGTAATTAACCGTGAAGGGATTAACAACCCCTTTATCGCGTTGGTTGCGAGGTTCTTATTTGTTTGTGTAGGTGTGTGGGACTCGAGCGAGATCTCCTACTGGATTGATACCTTGGTTCTCAAAAACTGAGGGAAATACTTACGCTACTTTATTGCATCACCCTTTCCTCTTCAAGGGAAAACCAACGTAGTGCTCAAGAGGTATCACTTATCACACCCGATCATCACGTGGTGTCTCGGCACGACGAACTGTAGCAATGGTGCATACTCAGGGAGAACACTTATACCTTGAAATTTAGTGAGAGATCATCTTATAATGCTACTGTCGAACTAAGCAAAATAAGATGCATAAAGGATAAACATCACATGCAATCAATATAAGTGATATGATATGGCCATCATCATCTTGTGCCTTTGATCTCCATCTCCAAAGCACCATCATGATCACCATCATCACCGGCTTGACACCTTGATCTCCATCGAAGCATCGTTGTCGTCTCGCCAACTATTGCTTCTACGACTAGCGCTACCGCTTAGTGATAAAGTAAAGCAATTACATGGCGATTGCATTTCATACAATAAAGCGACAACCATATGGCTCCTGCCAGTTGCCGATAACTGTGTTACAAAACATGATCATCTCATACAATAAAATTTAGCATCATGTCTTGACCATATCACATCACAACATGCCCTGCAAAAACAAGTTAGACGTCCTCTACTTTGTTGTTGCAAGTTTTACGTGGCTGCTACGGGCTTCTAGCAAGAACCGTTCTTACCTACGCATCAAAAACCACAACGTGGTATAGTGATTGCTTTTTGATCTTCATAAAGAACCCAGTTCATTGAATCCGATTCAACTAAAGCTGGAGAAATAGACACCCACTAGCCACCTGTGTGCGAAGCACGTCGGTAGAACCAGTCTCGCGTAAGCGCGCGCGTAATGTTAGTCTGGGCCGCTTCATCGAACACTGCCATCGAATCAAGAATCAACTAGTGACTGCAAGCAATATGCATATACCCACGCCCACAACTCCTTTGTCTTCTACTCGTGCATATAACATCTACGCATAAACCTGGCTCGGATGCTACTGTTGGGGAACGTAGTAATTTCAAAAAAATTCTTACGCACACGCAAGATCTTGGTGATGCATAGCAACGAGAGGGGAGAGTATCGTCTACGTACCCTCGTAGACCGTAAGCGGAAGCGTTATGACAACGCGGTTGATGTAGTCGTGCGTCTTCACGATCGACCGATCCCAGCACCGAAGGTACGACACCTCCACGATCTGCACACGTTCAGTTCGGTGACGTCCCGCGAACTCACGATCCAGTAGAGCTTCGAGGGAGAGCTTTGTCAGCACGACGGCGTGATGACGGTGATGATGTTGCTACCGGAACAGGGCTTCGCCTAAGTACCGCTACGATATGACCGAGGTGGATTATGGTGGAGGGGGGCACCGCACACGGCTTGGAACAATCAACTTGTGTGTCCTAGGGTGCCCCCTGCCCCCGTATATAAAGGAGCAAGGGGGAAGGCCGGCCGGCCCTAGTGGCGCCCAAGGAAAGGAGGAATCCTCCTCCTAGTAGGAGTAGGATTCATCCTTTCCTAGTCCTACTAGGAAGGAGGAAGGGGGAAGGAAGAGAGAGGGAGAGGGAGAGGGAAAGAGGGGCCGCGCCCCCTCCCCTAGTCCTATTCGGACTCCCCTTGGGGGGCGCCACCTCCTGGGCTACTGCCCTCTCTCTCCAAGGCCCACTAAGGCCCAATACTTCCCCGGGGGGTTCCGGTAACCCCTCCGGCACTCCGATTTTCTCTGAAATCACCCGAAACACTTCCGGTGTCCGAATATAGCCATCCAATATATCGATCTTTATGTCTCGACCATTTCGAGACTCCTCATCATGTCCGTGATCATATCCGGGACTCCGAACTACCTTCGGTACATCAAAACACATAAACTCATAATACCGATCGTCACCGAACGTTAAGCGTGCAGACCCTATGGGTTCGAGAACTATGTAGACATGACCGAGACATGTCTCCGGTCAATAACCAATAGCGGAATCTGGATGCTCATATTGGTTCCTACATATTCTACGAAGATCTTTATCGGTCAAACTGCATAATGATATACGTTGTTCCCTTTGTCATCGGTATGTTACTTGCCCGAGATTCGATTGTCGGTATCTCAATACCTAGTTCAATCTCGTTACCGGCAAGTCTCTTTACTCATTCTGTAATGCTACATCCCGTAACCAACTCATTAGCTACATTGCTTGCAAGGCTTATAGTGATGTACATTATCAAGAGGGCCCAGAGATACCTCTCCGACAATCGGAGTGACAAATCCTAATCTTGATCCATGCCAACTCAACAAACACCATCGGAGACACCTGTAGAGCACCTTTATAATCACTCAGTTACGTTGTGACGTTTGGTAGCACACAAAGTGTTCCTCCGGCATTCGGGAATTGCATGATCTCATAGTCATATGAACATGTATAGTTATGGAGAAAGCAATAGCAACAAACTAAACGATCATCGTGCCAAGCTAACAGATGGGCCAAGTCAATCACATCATTCTCTAATGATGTGACCCCGTTAATCAAATGACAACTCATGTCTATGGTTAGGAAACATAACCATCATTGATTCAAAGAGCTAGTCAAGTAGAGGCAAACTAGTGACACTCTGTTTGTCTATGTATTCACACATGTACTAAGTTTCCGGTTAATACAATTCTAGTATGAATAATAAACATTTATCATGATATAAGGAAATATAAATAACAACTTTATTATTGCCTCTAGGGCATATTTCCTTCAATGTTGGTAGTGGAGGATGATCCGGAATTGCGGGTTCTTGGCCGTGCGGGAGAAGGATGTAGTGATGCGTGCCTTCGGCTGTGCGGGGTGTCGATGTTCCACGACATTATGATCCACTTTGGCAAGGTGCTGCTGCGGTGGCGAAGTGATCCAACATGGACAGTGGCTCCAATCTGGTGGGCAAGGATGGAGGTATGCGACGTTACCGGTGAAAATCCTACCCATCTTCGGTCGGTGTTGTGACAACGACGCTTGTGGGTGCCGTTCTCCTCCTTGGAGGCGTCGCGGAGGTGTGTTAGAATATGCCCTTTCTCGCTTGGGTTGTTGTGTCTAGGCGAAAGCCTAGGTTCCTTTCCAGATCGACGATGACGACGTCTTGGCGTCCTTACTCTGTTGGGGAGCATCGTGCGGGGGAGACACGACTTAAAGGTTCTGTATTGCATTTCTTTGGTGCTTTTCTTTGGTGCTTGCCGTGGGTCTAAGTAGATCTTCATCGGCGCAATGTAAGCCATTGTCAGGAAGTCAAAGACGATGGCTTTCTCGGGATCATCCGAGCCCCACCACCCACTCGCCATCTCCTATTAGGCATTCAAGAGTGGTTGTTGCGTCGGTAAGGAAGGTTCGGTTGCAGTTATTGCTCTTCAAGGTAAATGGTGTTGGTCAAGGCACGACTTTGTTGTTTTGCTTAGGACAGGTTACTTGTGTTGTGTTGTATTATGTGCGATGATTAATCTTTGGATTAGCTTGAATGTGTTTAGTTTGTAGCGAGACACAGTTTTTTGAATTGTCTTTTGCCTTCTAAAAAGAAGTACTTCAGCGATGGAGCTGCCCAGCCAGCCCTGTGTGTGTGAGGAATTTCCCAACCTAGCTATATCTAGAAAAAAACTATTGATGCTAACCAACCTGTGATTGGGATGGTTAAGTGGACCATGGTATCTCCAGCCTACCAGGGTTTAAGTCCTGGTGCTCGCATTTATCTTGGATTTATTTCGGTATCTGGCGATACACTATCAGTGGGAGGGGACGTTTCTGTCGACTACGAGGCGCCTATGATATATCGACTCAGTCTTTCAGAGGTGCTTATAAGAATAAGATATGCGTGTATGCATTTATAGAAGTGAGTGTATGCGCGTTTATACGAGCGTTTGTATATGTACTGTGTTAAAAAAATGACTATTGGCCCGGGGCGCAGCCACTCCCAATACCACACTAGCGAGAGCGAACGAGAAAAGAAGCAGGATCTGTGCGGCTGCGCGTGCGTGTTTTTTTTTGACGAGTAAAGAAAGAAAGGAACGAACCGGCATGGACGAGCCCTATCCTGCCGAGCCGCCGCTGCCGCCCGCCGACCGCCGCCATGTCTCGTTCTCACTGCCAGGCGGCCAGCCCCGTGCGGCAGCGGGCAGTACTCCCCTTCCCATATCCCGCGACAGGCCCGGCATGCTGCCCGGCGAGGCGGTGACCCGGTTCGTCCAGTCCAGCAGTGCCCGTCCAGGTCTCGAGAAGCAACCGCGGCGGCCGGCGCCCTTCGGCATTCCGCCTCAGCGGCTCACACACAGAGGGTTATCCCCGTCTCCAGCTCTCCCAAATTCCAGCTTGTTAGATGTCACAGTTTGATGCCTGATTGAAGCATGACCTTAGTTCTTAATGCTTTCCCCTTTATATGCTGTTTCCTTCCTTTAGTTTTGTATATACAATTCTGCAGTCCTGTAAATGTGGGTACTGATTTTATAAATTCTAGTTTTATAATTATGCAGTTTTATATAACTATTTTTACCTGCTATTTATGATTTGCATTTCAAAAATTTATCCTAGAAGGTTTAGCTTCTACTACCATTGAGTTGTATCCATGAGAGGCTCAGATCAATCAGTACGTTCATTTGATACCATCTTTTGTATCATCTATGTTATATATTGTCCTTTGACATGTCTTACTTTATTGGTTGGATCATCACTGAACAAATACTGTTATTGAATATTATATTTGGGTTTTGATGGGGTATGCAACATAACTTCACTTTTGTATGCCGTGAAATTGGGTATTTTTGGTATTTTTGCCCTTAGTTTTTCGCCTGGGGTATCGGCCAATCCTGGCTCCGCCACTGACCATGGTGTACTCTCGCAAAAATAAATAAATTGATACTTGCACCCAGCGGACACCTTGCCTGATGCTCAAGTAGAAATATAATACTCGGCGCAAATGATCAACGTTCCCTAGAGACTTGATATACTAGTGGAAACCTTGCTTGATGCTCAACAGCTCAAGTAGAATTATAATACTCGGCGCAGATGATCAACATTCCCTAAAGACTAAAGAGATTCGATATACTTAGTGGATACCTTACTTGATGTTCAAGTAGAAATATAATACTCGGCGCAAAGAGACTCGATATTGCTAGTACTAGCTCTTTGACTCTGGTGGCCTGCTCATTTCACCCATCAGTGCTGAGTAATACTCTCAAAGAGCCGAGATCTTCTCCCTCGTCACAAACTGAGGTATAACCGCCAAAGCACGTTTTGTAAATTTCTTTTCACCTGTTCACTACACGCTTCTTTATATTTTTCTACATCTACCTGATCCTGATGTTCCTGAGCAGATTAAGTAGACTTTAGTTATCTAGCTGTTTAAGTCGCACGCACGCTTAAATATGTATGAATATGCATGAATTTGAACCCCGCTTGATTTGTAGGATAAATTATCCAGGACGCCGGAGCCATGGCTGTTGTCCTGGACGCTTTCGTGCCATATGTGAAGAAGATGATTACCAGCATGGCGGAAGAGGAGGTGCGCATGCTGCTGGGCGTCTCTGGCAAGATCAAGAGGCTGGAGGCCAACCTGGTGTACCTGCAGGGCTACCTGGCCGATGCAGAGAGGAGGCACATCACCGACAAAAGTGTGAAGGTGTGGGTGGGGAGGCTCAAGGACGCCATGTACGAGGCTACCGACATCCTCGAGCTCTGTCAACTGGAGGCCATGGAGCGACCGAAGGAGAGCGGGCGTAATGCCTCCAGCTCCACCCGCTTCCGTTCTCTCGTAGGGCAGCTGAAGAAGAAGCTGCAGGGCTTCCTCGAGCCGCTTCTGTTCTGCCTGCAGAACCCGGCCTTCACCCATGAGATCGGCGGCCGGATCAAGAGGCTGAACGGGAAGCTGGACAGCGTCCGCAAGGACGCCGTGGTGTTCAACTTCCATGCCAACTTCGGTTCATACGAGGAACGGAGGCAGCCGTCGGATCCGGCGAGCCACAGCAGGATCAACAGGACGACGCCGGGGTTCGACGAGTCATCCATCGTGGGGGACAAGGTCGAGATGGACACAGAGGAGTTGGTGCACAAGCTCACCAGCCACGGCCACGACATGGCATCCGCCAGGGTGAAGGTGGTGTCCATCGTCGGCCCGGGCGGCATGGGCAAGAGCACCCTCGCCAAGAAGGTCTTCGCGCAGGAGGCCATCAAGGTGGAGTTCAAGACCAGGATATGGCTGGGCATCACCCGGCGCTTCGACAAGGCGGAGCTGCTGAGAGCCGCCATCACGCACGCCGGTGGCAAGCATGGCGGCGAGAGGGATGAGTCCATGCTCGAGACAGCCCTCACTGATGCCCTGTTGGCCAACAGATTCCTGTTGGTCTTGGATGACGTGTGGAGCGACCGAGCATGGAAGGAGGTGCTCCAGGTTCCCGTCGTCAACGCCGGTCGGAGGCACCCGGGGAGCCGCGTCCTTGTCACCACGAGGAACGAAGACGTCGCTTTCAGGATGGGAGCCTCCGGCAGCGATCAAATCCATGTCAGCAAACTGGACGAGGATGATGCCTGGTCCTTGCTCAAAAAACAGCTGCCACAATTGCAGGTCAGCAATTCACTCAGCTCATTTGTTTTGACCAAAACCAAACAAATTGCAAACCTTAAAAAGGCGCACATCTGATTTGACCATTTTAATCTACTCCAGCTTTATATATTATTTTGCAAATTAAACTTGCCTTTCTGTTTTCATTTTAGTGTTTTCCTATAATTTTATGATATTATAATGGGGTTTTCCAAAACTTGGTAACATGGCATGTGACGTGATCTCATGTCAAGTCAAAACGAGTTTAACTCGTCTCATGGGTGTACTTTGTCAAATTTTGATAGTCAATTGCTCAATTTAGCTATTTTTTAGTTGAAGTGTGTAATCTAAACTCTAGCAATAGTTGAGGTCCAAAATGCTCTCTTTTCCTTTTCGATATTTGAAAAGCATGTGATTACTTTTAGTTTTTTTATTTTCTGTTTCTAAAATTTTGTATATTAATACTTTTATATTTGAATATTAATATTTTATTCCCTTTTTTAATATTAAATATCAATATTTTTGTTCCAAAATAGATATTGAAACTATTTTAATTCTCCTACCCACGTTTGTAGATTCTGAGATTTCGCTAGTTGGAAATTATACCTGTTGTTTTGGGGATTGTCAGCTGTTAATGATGATCTTTGCATATTCTGAGGAAACATTCACTTACACAAGATGTACATTTTGTGTATACTTGGATTGGATAATACCATTTTTAATTCTAATTTTTAATAATTTATAGACACCATACTTTTTACAAAATTTACCAGTGGACATTTCTGTACATGTACTGCTACTTGATGTAAGGACGTCATATATTTAGTACAAATACATACAAACATATATAGTACAATTCCTAATTCTTATATTGTTGCAGGATGACGAGAGTCACTTTGATCAACTAAAAGATGTTGGGATGAAGATCATTGAAAAATGTGACGGTTTACCACTTGCCATTAAAGTGATGGGAGGACTCTTAAGCACAAGACACCCAAGCGAACGTGAATGGGAGATTGTTCTGAACAAGAATCTCGAATGGGAAGAGCATGGGTCACAGGAGGAACTGAACTACTCGGTACATCTGAGCTACGACGATCTATCTCCAGAGCTGAAGCAGTGCTTTCTATATTACTCACTCTTCCCCAAGGGTTCAGAATTCCTAGAGGATATAGCCATTAGCATGTGGATTAGTGAAGGGTTTGTTCAGGCCGACGAGAGGTCAGAGTCAGACCAACTAGACCTAGAGGAGATAGGAGCTGAGTACCACCGGGAGTTAGTCGCCAGGAACCTTCTAGAGACCAATGAGTCAGCTGAGAGCGGATGGGCCTACATCATGCACGATGTTGTCCGTTCCTTTGCTCGGTTTGTGGCTAGGGAAGAAGCTCTTGTGGTTCTCAAGGAGCAGACCGACATTAGAAGCCTTCTTTCACATAACCAGAGAATCCGCCGTCTGTCCATGAAATTAACCAATTCAGTACTGGAGTGGGATATCCTAGAAAAGCTGGAATCACTAAGGACACTGGTTATAGCCTGCAACTTCAAGCCCGGCAGTGGTTCTGGTCCTTCACTTGCTTCTTCTTTTGCTAGCTTACGGGCACTGGATATCAGCTTTGCAGACTGCGACTGGTTGGTCGACCATTTGTCTCAGCTGAGGCACCTACGGTATTTGTCCTTCACTGAGACGGATGTATCTAGGCTGCCCCATGACATCCACAAGATGAAGTTCCTTGAGCACATTGCACTGTTCAACTGCAGGAAGCTGGACAAGCTTCCTGACGGCATCGTAAAGCTGGGGCGTCTAAGGTATCTCTCCATAGATGGGTCCAGTGTTGATGTTGTGCCCAAGGGGTTTGGCGCGCTGACGAATCTGAGGTCAGTCTATGGGTTTCCGGCAAAGATGGTTGGGGACTGGTGTACTTTAGAAGAACTGGAGCATCTCTTTCATCTTAGGACTCTTAGGATACATGGTCTGGAAAATGTGCCTGGTGGTTCAGTGGCGGCAAGGGCCATGATCGGCAGCAAGAAGCATCTCAGCTTTCTGGACTTGATCTGCCACAAGAATGAGGAGGAAGATGGAGTGGGAGGAGAACAGATTCCTGAAAAGGACCAGGAGCGAATTGAGGCGGTGTTCGATGAGCTCTGCCCACCGCCGTACCTGGAGGATCTGTTCATGGCAGGATACTTCGGCCGTCGGCTGCCATACTGGATGCGGGCGCCAACTGCAATGGCCTTCAAGAGCTTGACTGGCATCACGCTAACGCGTCTGCGTTGTTGCACCCAGCTACCCGACGGATTGTGCGGGATGGTCAGCCTGGAAGGGCTGGCGGTCAACTGGGCTCCGGCCATCAAGCTCGTCGGGCCCGACTTCCAAGCCCTTCCAAGTGGAAATGGCGGCGCTGGTGACCTCTTCGTGACAAGACCGTTCCCTAAGCTGAAGAACCTGAAGCTGCACAACATGACGGGATGGGAGGAGTGGGACTGGGCGGAGGAGGAGCAGGGCGGGGCCATCTCCATGCCTGCACTGGAGTATCTCAGCATCATCCATTGCATGCTCAGCCGTCTCCCCCCGGGACTTGCTAGCAGCAACAGGTATAACCTGAGAACGCTCGACCTCAGCAAGCTCAGCGCCCTAGCGTCGCTGGAGAATTTCCCTTCGGTCATGGAGCTCGATGTGCTCTACTGCCCCAAGCTCAAGAAGATCAGTGGCTTCGCGATGCTCCGAAGGATGGCCATCACTGATTGCCCGGAGCTGGAGACGCTGGAAGGTGTCCCGGTGCTCAAGAGCTTGCTGCTGAATGATGAGTCATGGGAGATTGTCGGGACGTCTGCGTATCAAGCTGGACAGCCGCGTCAGCTCCCACAAAACCTCACCATTACCAGGTAGCTCTGATCTTAGAGATGACTGACGTCTGATATCTGATGACAGAAGGCGCTATCGGCTGTCTGCCCCCCATGCTTGAGAAAATATAACAAGAGGGACTGTAATGTAAGAATGTAGCGAGTGACTGCAATATATTTCTCTTCCACTGAAGTTCTCCTTCGACTTTGAGCATTCACCTTGACCAACAATTAGTTTTCAGGCTTGGCGCCTGTGAATGGATGACTGAATCCGTGGAGGCATCAACATTTTCATACTTGTAATTTTGTCAGGTTTCCTTACATGGGTCACGGCCAACCTACCTCTGTTCGGCACCGCAGCTTGAGTGGACGGAGTGAGAGCACAAAATGCATTAATATTTTACTTCATGGAAACGACCGAACGAGCATTAACATATTAGAGCATCTCTAGCCGCATCTCCAACCGGCCCTTAGAGTGACTTTTTTTGCACCGACGCCGAAAATACCCCCAATCACGTTCCCAAGACGTCGAAATCCGTCGGCTTGACCTGTTTTTGGTCCCGGCGATCCCAGGCCAAACCCAGCGCACTGGGGCGCTTGAAGGCTCCGGTGGAAGTGAAAATCACGCTTGAGCCACACTGTCAGGCAAAAAATCAAGGCAATCGTCCAGATTCGCCTCCCCCGCCCCAGCGCACTCTGTCGCTACCCTGCCGATCCCGGCGCCGCCCAGCGCCCACCACCGCCCCCACCCCCGCGCGCTCTGCCGTTACCCTGCCGATCCCGGCGCTGCCTACCGCCCATCACCGCTAGATAGGCCATTCCCCGCCGGAAAAAAGAGAAGGTTTCGCCGCGGCAACCTCTCCACCACTTTCCTGGGCGGGTTTTCCGGCGCTCCGGCCGCGCAGGGTGGGATACCGGCGGCTATGCGCCCACCACGCCCGCCAGGTGTTCGGCGATTTGCCTGCTGGACGATGGACTCGGACGACGAGGAGGCGCTCGCGGCGCTGCTAGAGGAGGAAGCCGATGCCGACGTCTAGGATGCGGAGCATCTCATCGTCGGCGAGGTGGCTCGGCACCGGGGCGGCTGAAAGCAAAGAACCGACATCATCTGGAAGACTATTGCATGCTCTACACCGACTACTTCGCCGACGCTCCACTGCACGGCGACAAAGTATTTCGGCGCCATTATCGGATGAGCCGAAAGCTTTTCGTCAGGATTGTGAATTCCATCCGGGTGTTCGACAACTACTTCAAGTGCAAGAAGGATTGCACCGGCAAACTTGGATTCACCTCAATCCAGAAGTGCACGACAGCTATGAGGATACTTGCATACGGAGCTCCCGGTGATTCACTCGACGACTATGGGTGCATGACCAAGTCCACGACCATTGAGTGTTTCTACAAGTTCCGCAGGACAGTGGTGGTAGTGTTTGGACCGCAATATTCGCGATCACCTAATGCTGAACACACTGCTCGGATCCTAACACAGAATGCAGCAAGATGATTTTCTGGGATGCTTGAAAGCATCGACTGCATGCATTGGAAATGGAAAAACTGTCCATTTGCTTGACAGGGGATGTACAAAAGCGTCAAAGGCGGTTGCAGTATGGTACTTGAGGCAGTGGCCACACAGGACCTCTGGATTTGGCACTCCTTTGGTATGCCAGGATGATAGAGGCTAAGGTGTCCCGATGTTTCGATGAGATGGTGGCTATCGTTTTTTGTGGGAGTCGACCTTGACGATCCGACTACGAACGTGCGAAACGTCGCGCCTTAGCAATCGCTAAACCAACTTTCGAGGGTTATTGACCACGCCGGAGCACGATCAACCTGACCACGAGGGTCTGTTTCCTGCGAGCAAACAAAGAACAAGCAAGAAACTGAGATTGCAATCGGGATATTGCGAATATAAGATGAAAGCTTTATTGATCAAGGTGGGGTTCTGTGACGTCTTGGTCTGGTCGTTGGACACAAACGAAGTACGCGAAGTTGCAGCTATGGCGAACTTTTAATCTAAACAAAACCCAAAGTCTAAACGACGCCCTAAGGGCTGTATATATGGAGGAAGAGGGGGGAATTTCGTGGCCCTTGAGGGTGGGGTCCGAAACCAACCCTAACTCTTGTTTCCCCACACATACGGACTCTAAAAATAGCCTATACTTAAGTATTTCGAAATTACATGGGCCTGGCCCATTAATAAGGTGACGCAGCACCTAGAATAGCCTATGGACGAATATTATGAAGTGGCATCTTGTATATTTCGTCCAAGGCTTCATGCACTCCTTATGGCGGCTTCAAAGTCCTGAAATCATCACTTGTAACTCCGTTCTTGATCCACTTGCGCATGCCATCAACTCCATGCGTGTTCTTGCTCCAATGTTCATCCTTCTCCAAGCTAGGCCCTTCATTTGTAAGCAAAACAAATGTATCCAATTTAGGCAGCATCATAATCTCATGAACATTAGAATCATTACCAAGAAACGAAAGTACCTGGTAATTTAATTGGCGTGCGCGAGCTCTAGTAATTGGTCCAGTATATGTAACAGTAGGGGCTGTGGGTGTAACAATGGTATTGATGTCCTCATCATCCTCCCCTTCTTGAAATGAAGTCGTCCTCGACGGAAGCGCATCTTCCTCACCCAAATAAGGCTTCAAATCTGTAATGTTAAAAGTGGGGCTAACCCCAAAATCTACAGGTAGCTCAAGTTTATATGCATTATCATTTATTTTCTCTAACACCTTAAAAGGACCATCAGCACGTGGCATTAGCTTTGATTTGCGCAGATTAGGAAATCTATCTTTACGCAAATGTAACCAAACAAGATCTCCAGGCGCAAACACAACATGTTTTCTACCCTTATCTCCAGCAAGTTTATATTTAGCATTCATACGCTCAATATTTTCCTTAGTTAACTCATGCATTTTTAAAATCAATTCAGAACGTTCTTTAGCATCAAAATTAACCTTCTCTGAAGATGGAAGAGGCAACAAATCAATAGGTGCACGAGGTAGGAAACCATACACAATTTCAAAAGGGCACATCTTAGTAGTATAATGCAATGAGCGATTATAAGCAAATTCAATATGAGGCAAGCATTCTTCCCACATTTTCTTGTTATTCTTCAAAACAGCCCTAAGCATAGTAGACAATGTTCTATTGACTACTTCAGTTTGTCCATCAGTTTGGGGGTGACAAGTAGTACTAAAAAGCAGCTTAGTCCCCAACTTAGCCCATAAACATCTCCAAAAGTGGCTAAGAAATTTAGTATCACGATCTGAAACAATAGTATTTGGCACACCATGTAAGCGAATAATTTCACGAAAGAACAAATCAGCAACATTAACAGCATCATCGCTTTTATGACATGGTATAAAGTGTGCCATTTTCGAGAACCTATCCATGACAACAAATATGCTATCCCTCCCCTTCTTTGTTCGAGGTAAACCTAAAACAAAGTCCATAGGTATATCCTTCCAAGGAACACTAGGTACAGACAAAGGCATATATAAACTATGAGGATTGAGTCGTGACTTAGCTCTTTGACATGTAGTGCAGCGAGCAACAAAACGCTCAACATCCCGTCTCATCTTTGGCCAAAAGAAATGTGTAGCAAGTATATCCTCCGTCTTTTTGACGTCAAAGTGTCCCATTAATCCTCCTCCATGCGCCTCCTGCAACAACAAAAGACGAACGGAGCTAGCTGGAATGCATAGCTTGTTAGCACGAAACACAAATCCATCGTTAAGAACGAACTTGTTCCAAGTTCTCCCTTCCTTACAATTCTGCAATACATCTTTAAATTCAGCATCATGAACATATTGATCTTTGATGGTCTCCAAACCAAATATTTTAAAGTCAAGTTGTGAAAGCATAGTATAACGATGAGACAAGGCATTAGCAATAACATTTTCTTTACCCTTCTTGTGTTTAATGACATAAGGGAAAGTCTCAATGAATTCAACCCATTTAGCATGTCTACGGTTCAGTTTTGCTTGATTTTTAATGTGTTTCAAAGATTCATGATCAGAATGTATAACAAATTCCTTGGGCCATAAATAATGTTACCATGTTTCTAAGGTCCGAACAAGAGCATATAATTCTTTATCATAAGTAGAATAGTTCAGACTAGGCCCACTCAATTTTTCAGAAAAGTATGCAACAGGTTTTTCCATCTTGTAATAAAACACCTCCTAATCCAATTCCACTAGCATCACATTCAAGCTCAAAAGTCTTATTGAAATTAGGAAGTTGGAGTAAAGGAGCATGTGTCAACTTATCTTTCAATACCGTGAAGGCTTCTTCCTGTGCGGTACCCCAAACAAAAGGCACATCCTTCTTTGTAAGCTCGTTGAGAGGTGCAGCAATGGTGATGAAATCTCTCACAAAACGCCTATAGAAACCAGCGAGGCCAAGGAAACTCCTCACTTGTGTGACCGTTTTGGGCTGCGGCCAGCTCTCAATAGTTTTAATCTTGGCTTTATCAACTTCAATTCCCTGTGGAGTAACAACATAGCCAAGAAAAGATACTCGATCGGTGCAAAAGGTGCACTTTCCAAGGTTTCCAAACAAACGTGCATCACGTAGAGCAATAAAAACAACACGTAAATGTTCCAAATGTTCCTCCAAAGATTTGCTATAAATCAATATGTCATCAAAGTAAACTACCACAAATCGTCCAATGAAAGCACGTAAAACTTTGTTCATTAACCTCATGAAAGTACTAGGTGCATTAGTTAACCCAAAAGGCATGACTAACCACTCATATAATCCAAACTTAGTTTTAAATGCTGTTTTCCATTCATCTCCCAATTTCATACGAATTTGATGGTATCCACTACGCAAATCAACTTTGGAGAATATTGTAGAGCCACTCAATTCATCAAGCATATCATCTAACCTAGGAATAGGATGACGATAACGAATAGTAATATTATTAATGCCTCTACAATCAACGCACATACGCGACGTACCATCCTTTTTCGGCACTAAAATAATAGGAACAACACAAGGACTAAGGGATTCGCGTATATAACCTTTGTCGAGCAGTTCTTGTACTTGACGCATAATCTCCTTCGTCTCCTCTGGATTGGTACGGTATGGTGCACGGTTGGGTAGCGAAGCACCGGGAATTAAGTCAATTTGATGTTCAATCCCTCGAATAGGTGGTAATCCCGGTGGCACGTCTTGTGGAAAGACGCCAGCGAACTCCTGCAAAATGTTAGTGACAGCAGGGGGCAAAGAGGAAGGCACGTCCTCGAATGAAAATAATTCCTCTTTGCACACAAAAGCATAGCAAACAGATTTGCTAAAATCTAGCTCATCAATATCAGATTTGGTGGCAAGTAAACATGCACTTTTCAATTTAATTTCAGAAACAACAGTAGATGGTTTATTATTAGGCTTCATTTGGTGCTCAAATTCTTTTGCCACAATCTGATTTTTCACTCTTATTTGTCTCCTGTTTTGCTTTATTAGCTCTATTAATATCATCCTTCAAAATGGAATCAGGAGTCATAGGAAGCAAAGTAATATTTTTATCGTTATGAACAAGAGTATACTGATTGTTTCTACCATGGTGTACATAATTTTTATCAAATTGCCATGGTCTACCAAGTAATAAGGAACATGCTTGCATAGGTACCACATCACAATCAACATAATCAGCATATGTAGAGATACTAAAATGCACACGAACAGTACGTGATACCTTAATCTTGCCGTTGTTGTTGAACCATTGGATGTAGTAAGGATGTGGATGTGGTCTTGTGGTGAGAGATAGCTTCTCCACCATCTCCATGCTAGCCAAGTTATTGCAGCTCCCTTCATCTATGATCACGCGGACAGAACGTTCCTTCACAACTCCCTTTGTATGGAACAAATTATGCCTCTGATTTTGCTCAGCTTGTGTAACCTGCACACTCAAAACACGTTGAGCAACTAAACATTCATACCTGTCAGCATCTTCAGGAGCCATGTATTGCGTCTCATGATCAGAATCGTCTCCACCGTGTTCGTCACGTGTAATAAGAGCCAAAGTCTCCTCATCATAGTCACTAGCGGACTCATACCCATCATCCTCAGTAACAATCATCACACGCTTAGATGGGCATTCTCTCGCATAATGACCTCCACCCTTGCAACGTCGACAAATAATATCATGTGTTTGCCCTGTTGATGCCATGGATGAAGAAGAGCTCTTTGCAGGCCCAGAAGGTGTGCTCTTGGCAGATAGTGGTGATTGTGCCTACTTTATTGTATCACGGTTGGAGGTGGCAGCCGACGAAGGCGCCGGTGTAGCAGAACGTGTGGAAGTAGATGATGCACGTGGTGTCCATGATGAAGGTCGACCTGCAGAAAAGTTAGTCCGCGCCAATGCCTGTCGATCCTGCACTTCACGTTCAGCTTTACAAGCAAGATGGAATAAACGAGTGATATTAGTATACTCCTTATACTCTAGAATCGTTTGAATCTCTCTATTTAATCCACCCATAAAACGTGCAAGCATAGCTTCATTCTCCTCAACAATACCACATCTAATCATGCCAGTTTGTAATTCCTGATAATATTCTTCTACAGAATTTTTTCCCTGTCTTAAGCGCTGCAATTTTTGAAGTAATTCACGTTGATAATATGGTGGAACCCAACGAGTACGCATAGCAGTTTTCAAAGCAGCCCAAGTAGCCGGAATAGGATATAATCTACAATGCTCAGACCACCAAACACATGCAAAACTAGTAAAAGCACAAACAGCAGCAGGAACACGTCTCTCCTCGGGATATTGTAAACATGTAAATCGTTGTTCAGTTTCTAACTCCCAAGTAAGATATATATCAGGAACATATCTACCCTCAAATGGTGGAATATTCAATTTTAGTTTAGGGAGATGGTCATGATCTCGTACCTGAGGGTGAGCCCTACCATTGCCATTATTTGCATGTGGACGACCTGGTGGTTGCTGTGCTGTTGGTGGCACGTAGTTCTGATTTTGATCAACCCCATCCTCATAATCTCCCACATAAGCATCCTCCTCCACATCAGCAGTAGGAGCCACAGAAGTATCAACAGCAGCACCAGCAGTTTGGCCCGACTGAAGAGGGACACGGCTCGCTCGGCGGAGGGCTGTTTCCCGACGTGGAGGTAGTCGGTGTTGTTGCTGTTGTTGCAGAGGTGCGGCAGGAGCAGCCGGTGGTGGTGGTGGAAAACGCGACAGCAATTCAGCAAACTTGTTATCGAGCTTTGTTTCAAACGTCTTCTCCATGCCATCTATCTTCTCCATGGCCTCTTCAAATCTGTTTATCACATCTTGCACCTGTCCATTCATCATTTGCTGAAACGTATCATGAAGCTCCTTGTTCGTCAAGTTCTCCCAGTCAGTCTCGTCGGCTTGTGATCCTGGCATGGTTAGCAGCAATAGAAACACACAAGAATATGATCCTACAGACTACTAACAAGTGGTGGTGGTGGCGGGTGTCACAAATCCGTCAAGCAAATCTTAAATTCTTACCAGTTCTTACCCAGCAGCAGGCGGTGATCGGCAACCGTTGTAGTCAAAAACTTTCAAAAGCTTGGATAGAGCGATTGCCAGGGAGAGTCAAACGCACGACGTAGATGTATGTGGAGCTGGGAAGGCTTATAGTATGGTAGCAAAAAGGGTCAGCAATAATCAATTCAGAGATGCAAAGTTGAATAAACGCTCAACGACGGTACTGTGCTGGTCCTAGGCTAGACCGTGCTAGAGACGCGAGCCTAGAACACTAACAAAATCACGGCGCTGCACGTAAATAAGGGAAAAGCACACTCTGGAACTCTCTCTTTTTTTTTCGCTCTCTTTTTTTTGCGCTCCTTTTTTTTTCTGCGCTCCTCTTTTTTTTTGCGCTCCTTTTTTCTGCGCTCCTCTTTTTTTTTGCGAAAAATCACTATAATGGCGAGTGTCTCAAAACTCTTCCCTCGTCAAACTGATAGGATGGGCACGAAATTTATTTTTTTCACTTTTTTTTTCGGAAATCAGGGGAGCGACGACGAAAAAATGCGACAAAAAATCACTATGATGGCACGTGGCTCAAAAGACTAAGAAAAGTCTAAAAATAGGATAGGGAAAAAAATTTGCCCGTGAAAATTTTGGCCTAAAAACTGCCCGGGGGTCTCCAGACTCTTTCTTTCTTTTTTTCCGAGACCTACGCAGGCAAGGAAACACGAATCAGAATTTAGATTGATCTCAAGAACAAACCTAATATGAGAAGAACTCGGATTGGTGGTGGATATATGGTTGTGGTATATGGCAGCGGTGGTGGTATATGGTAGCGGTGGTGGTATATGGATAGAGATTGATGGTGGTATATGGATACGGATTGGTAGTGGTATATGGATATGGATTAAGAGCGGTGGCGGATAAGCACAAGTGGTAGATGGGCGATGATGATGGTGCGGCGGCGGCGGCGTGACAACTTATGACCAGAACTCGAAACTCTAAAAGACTAGACTCGAAGACCAGCAACTTGACACGACGATGCAACCGCAAATTCAACAAAGCAAAAACCCTAAAAAGATTATGCAAAGGCTCAGATTGGTTCGGATATGATGAACTAACCCTAATTTTTTTGTGGCTTTTTCGTGGACTGTAGGTATGAAGAACAGACTCGATCTAATCTACGAAAAACTATAAAATCTCACCGAGCAATCTGGAAATCTGATACCACTTGATAGAGGCTAAGGTGTCCCGATGTTTCGATGAGATGGTGGCTATTGTTTTCTGTGGGAGTCGACCTTGACGATCCGACTACGAACGTGCGAGACGTCGCGCCTTAGCAATCGCTAAACCAACTTCCGAGGGTTATTGACCACGCCGGAGCACGATCAACCTGACCACGAGGGTCTGTTTCCTGCGAGCAAACGAAGAACAAGTAAGAAACTGAGATTGCAATCGGGATATTGCGAATATAAGATGAAAGCTTTATTGATCAAGGTGGGGTTCTGTGACGTCTTGGTCTGGTCGTTGGACACAAACGAAGTACGCGAAGTTGCAGCTATGGCGAACTTTTAATCTAAACAAAACCCAAAGTCTAAACGACGCCCTAAGGGCTGTATATATGGAGGAAGAGGGGGGAATTTCATGGCCCTTGAGGGTGGGGTCCGAAACCAATCCTAACTCTTGTTTCCCCACACATACGGACTCTAAAAATAGCCTATACTTAAGTATTTCGAAATTACATGGGCCTGGCCCATTAATAAGGTGACGCAGCACCTAGAATAGCCTATGGACGAATATTATGAAGTGGCATCTTGTATATTTCGTCCAAGGCTTCATGCACTCCTTATGGCGGCTTCAAAGTCCTGAAATCATCACTTGTAACTCCGTTCTTGATCCCCTTGCGCATGCCATCAACTCCATGCGTGTTCTTGCTCCAATGTTCATCCTTCTCCAAGCTAGGCCCTTCATTTGTAAGCAAAACAAATGTATCCAATTTAGGCAGCATCATAATCTCATGAACATTAGAATCATTACCAAGAAACGAAAGTACCTGGTAATTTAATTGGCGTGCGCGAGCTCTAGTAATTGGTCCAATATATGTAACAGTAGGGGCTGTGGGTGTAACAATGGTATTGATGTCCTCATCACAGGAACTCACAATGACATCACCGTGCTGCAGTGCTTCCTTGTCTTTGCCAAGCTTGTTGAAGGTCATTCTTCTTCGGTGAACTTCGAGGTCAATGGGTGGCACTATAACAAATGATACTACCTAGAAGATGGCATCTATCCGAGATGGTCTACATTTGTGAAGACTATCTCAAACCCTGTGTCAGGAAGCAAGAACTCCTACTTTGCGAAGGTTCAGGAGGCTTACAGAAAAATGTCGAGCGGGCATTTGGTGTGCTTCAATCTCGATTTGCTATTGTCCGGTACCTCGTTCAGACCTGGTCGAAAGATCAAATGTGGGAAGTCATGACTTGCTGTGTCTCTTGCATAACATGTTGAGAGTGAGCAGGAAGAGCCAGTGTTCGACACTGGACCTATTACAGGCAGGGTCCTCTTGCCCAAGTTGATCACCAGTTATCGGCAAACTGGACGACCTTCCTCAATATGCGTTAGGAAATCCGAGATCCACAAGTGCATCAACGACTACAACAAAATCTGATGAAGCACCTATGGAGGCTCAAGAACAACGCCTAGCTCGATGTGTGATGAAATATGAATTTTTATTTATTAAACTATATAATTTATATCGAACTATTTATTGTTGAACTATTTAATTTGTATCGAACTATTTATTGAACTATTTGATTTTTATTGATTTTTTATGATGTGATAAAAATAATTTATGTATCTATTTATTGAACTATTTGATTTTTATTGATTTTCTATGATGTGATAAAAATAATTTATGTTGAATTTACGTCGAAGCACGACAAATATGAGCTGTTTTACACAGATAACAGGCCGATTTTGGGTCGATAATGGGCTGAAAAGTGGGCAAAACAGGCCGATATCGAGTGCTGGGAATCCAATCGCCTCCAAGCCGATTTTATCGCCGGTTCGTTCGTTCTCAGGTGACGACCAAACAGATGATGATTTGCATGCTTTCATGATACCAATTAAAAAAGAATCTTCCAAAACATTCTGAATGTGTCTACAATCCTAAAAAATTCGGATCAAAATTCCAAGTACACAAAGAAAAAAAAACAAATTCAGCAAAATAGTGTCAATAAAGACAAAATCATGAACAATGTCAAAACCTACACTATTCACATTCAGTTTTAACTTTTTTGTTTCTCTCTGTATGCTTTGAATTTTGATCTGAATTTTTTAGGCTGGTAGACATGTGTGTTGTGAACATTCATAATTTTTGACGGAATTTTTTGAAACATTTAAATTTGAGTTTTAAAAATCAATATCATGGATCTTTCCGCCATACTCCGTAGTAGATATCAGGATGTTGACAGCTTGAAATCATGAGCATGGTCTGTACGCTTAAGGACGAAATTACTTACAGTACGGGGTACTTTATTATTATTGTTATTATTACACCATTTGTGGAACTTAAAACGAGAACTCTGAACACCAAGATACATCTCTCGTCAGTCAGACATTCTCGCCCGACGTCGACATACGGACTCGGACACACCACAGGAATGTGGAGCTCCAGAGGAACTAAAAGGAAAGAAAGCATTATGCAACCGCGACAGGTATATATCTAGTGGCGGCTCTTTGTGATGGTCTCGGTGGTGCTCGCGTCCTTGGTTTCGCTGGAGGTGCTGTCTCCCCCCATCCCCAGCGTGCTCGCCACCGCGTCTTTCGCGCCGACCACCGCGTTCTTCACCTGCTCGCCGGCCTACACGAAAACCAAGTTCAGCTTCAGCATACGCAGCACAAACAGAACACTGGAACACAATGTCGTCTTTGATTAGTGTAAGTGGCCGACCCACTAACCTGGCTGAGGACGCTGCCGGTCTTGTCCTTGCCGGCGACGGCGGAGTCCTTGGTGTACTGCGCCGCGT
This sequence comes from Triticum urartu, assembly GCF_056163025.1. Classification (NCBI taxonomy): domain Eukaryota; kingdom Viridiplantae; phylum Streptophyta; class Magnoliopsida; order Poales; family Poaceae; genus Triticum; species Triticum urartu. The sequence continues at coordinate 434,284,921 of NC_141873.1, forward strand.
CGGAGGCCCTGTCCTGCGTGTACCCCGTCGCCTCGGAGGCCTTCTGCTTGGCCGCCTCGGCCGTGCGGCCGAGGTAGCTGCCGGTCTGGTCCTTGCCCTCGGCGGCCCGGTCCTTGGCGGCCTGGGCCGTCTCGGACGTCTTCTGCCCTGCCTCGCCGGCCTTCTGCTTCGTGGCCTCCACGGCGCCCTGCCCCTTCCCCGTCGCGTCACACGCCCGGTCCTTGGCCTCGCACGCCTTGTCCTTGGTCGCGCCGGTCACCTGTCCGGCCTTCTCCTGCAACGTACGAGCGATGGATGGAAGCATTTCAGCAGACTGAACACGGAGGGTGTGCTCCGGCAACAACTTGAAGAAGATCGGCCGAGATGGTCACCTCGGTGTGGGCCTTGGCCTCGCCGGCGCGGTAGCTTGCCTTGTCCTGGTTGGAGGCCATGGTTGCTGCTCAAACAAACACTGGACTGGAGGACAGACACGAACTGAGATCTCTTGGGAAATGGAAAAGCAAGATCACTTTTGGCTAATGGTTAACTCGGATCAGCTGCTTGCTGCAAGGAGCTTGGAACAGGGAATATTTATAGGGAAGCTGCGGCTACCTTTCGGATAGAGCCCGCAGGCAGGACACGTCGCGGGCGGAGCTCGTACTGGGCGCCACGTAGAATAAGAAAGGACACGGCTTGCCACGCACGCGTCCGTACCTACGAGAAGCCTGTCCATCTAGACGAAGCTGATTCGAAACCCATGTGCGCTAAGGTAAATGCCAAGATGAAGAACCTATCTATGTACCCAGTGTTGACAAAAGCGTGCAATACATGTGCTTGTGACTCAACATTAAGCACAAGCTGGCCACCGTCACTTCTATGTACGTACATAGCTGCATTCAAGTACTAATACAATTAGCATAGTGATTCGGAATAACTGAATAAGGTTGCGTTCAGTTTCTCTCCGCTCCTCGAACTCCACTCCGGGAGCGGACTATATTTTACTTGAATTTGATGAAGCTGTCAAAACCCAACTCCCCAACTCTGCAGAGCGGGAAAGTTTCGAACAGGGCTTAACTAAATGCAAATGATGAACAAAAACATCTTTAAGGAAATTTTCTTACCTGACAATGTACCGGAGATAATCTATGAAAACTCCTTTGTGTCATCCGGATGCAGGGCTTGCTCGACAGCTGCCTCGCCCGCACGACACGCGTCTTGTGGGACCTACACCCCTTTCTCTCTCCCGTGGAAAAATATCTCCGCACAGTACAGCCTTATCCTTCCCCAATTCTAACCACTCGTCTCTCCGTCGGCGGCGTGCTCCCTCCATGATTTTTCCACGCACTCGAGCACTCCCGCAGGTGGATCTTGCCGCTGCAAGGCCGGAGGGGGCCACCCAGTGCTGCGAGCTCCAATCCCTCCCTCCCTGCTCCCTTCCTCCATCCTTGATGGATCCCAACACCATGCTGCAGTTGCTGCGAGGCGTGCTACGACGTCACCATCGTGATGCAGCGGCGCCGTGCTTGCAAGCCGGTGCGCCGCCGCCGTCGTGCTGCGACAGTCCACGGCGAGGTTGCTGCGAGTGGCGCCAACCGACGATGCTTGCAACGGGTGGTACTGCGATGGCGCTGTTGTGCTCCGACGACATCTCGGCCGCGACGACGTTGCTGCGATGGATGCTGCAACGGTTGTTGCTCCACCGGATCAGGCTACTCCGGCGAGCTGCGATGGCGGCTCGGGTTGCTCTGGTGATGCTGCGACGGCGCCGCCGTGCTGCGAGCCGGTGCTGCCAAGCCACCGGAGTTGCTACGACGGCAGAGTGCTACGAGCTGGTGCTGCCGGCGTCCTGCGATGCCATTGGAGTTTGATACGCAGACGAGAAATGTGTGTGTGACGTTCTGCAAGGAGAACAGCAGAACGAGAACAAAGAAGAGAGAAAACTATGTTGCGTTGACTTGCATCAAGCGGCTAGTAAAGTCCAGATCATATGGTCCAGGAGAGAGATGTTCTTTTGCTTTCCTGCATCCGGATGCCGCCTAGCAGCGGCCATAATCTATCTCATCTTTAGTCATTGAGGACGTGTTTGGTAGGCTGCACTACCCTTAGCCAGGCCCGCACGAGATGAAATCAACCTGTTTGATTGGCTGGGCCACATCAGTTTCCTGACCCGCATGAAACTTAAAGCAGCTCTGGGCCTACATCTATCGCCCTCCTCCCATCATCGATGGTAGCAACCCCATCCATGAGAGGTGGATTGCGGGCCTCCCCTCTTTCGGTTGGGATCTCGCCGCGGTTCTCCGGGCGCCGTCCCCTTTCTGCACGATGTCGCCGCCACGGGCAAGGCAACACCGCCACCGCGCGCTCCGGCTCCCCCACCGATGCCAGACCTCCTCATCCTGGGCTCGATAACGTAGGGTTTACAAACCCCACCGACCGCGACTTTGACAGGTCCGGCTTATGGCGGTATTTTTACAACCATTCAAGGGTTTTCTCCCCTACGTCTCGTGCAAGGGGAGGCGAGCTAGAGGACGAGGCGCTCATCCTCCAGCCGACGCGCGATGAGGACCACGGTCGCGACCCTAGGAATGGCCAGCTCATCTTCGGCGGCGGTGGCACCCCTCTTGCCACCAGGGTTTTCTCCTCGGCCGGCATACACTGCACCGCCCCCCGCTTCGGTAAGCTTCAATTTCTTCCTCTTGTAGATGAGTTTGTTCTTAGGGTTCTTAGCGTACTTTGATTAATGGTTAGGGCAATGTTATATTTGATTGTTCACACCGGATTGGATTGGATTCGATCTGGCTCAATTCGAGTCAATCGGATTCGATTTGAATCCAGTACATTTGGGTTGAATCAGAGCAATGCAGATGTTGCTACTACTTACTCCCTCCGTTCCAAATTACTCGTCGCAGAAATGGATGTATCTAGAACTAAAATACATCTAGATACATCCATTTATGCGACGAGTAATTCAAAACAGAGGGAGTAGATGAGAATGATGCTGCCTTAGTCTTGCTAGATTGATATATCTGTCCTGTTCTTGCCACATTATTACTGCCTAGGGTACTCATGGTAGATTGGTATGTTCATACCACATTGATAGTGCCTATAATGCTACTGTTCTTGCTGTTTTAGTGGTGTTCTTTGTGTATGTTACTAGATTAATGTGTGTGTGCATGATCAGTAGGTGCTACGTGATTGCATGATCAGTATAGGACAATGCATATGCATGCTAGTAGAACAAACTTGAATGCCAAAAATAGTAGTAGGACAAATTTAAGCATGTGAGTACCACTGATCATTGGCATTTGCACTTGTGCAGTGCTATGATATGATCATAGCACGACTCAAATGCAACTGCCACTAATCAACATAAATTGCAAATGATCAATTCCAATCATCATCGGTACTTTGCTAATTGTCGTCCACTTAACTAACAAGATAATGAAGACGGAGTGGGACACAACCAGCGAAGGAGCGCATGTCGTCGTCGGCGCCAAGGCTGCCAAGGACCTGCTACTTTTGAGCTACGTTGGAATTTTCCCCGAAGAGGAAGGGTGAAGCAATATAGTAGCGGATAGTATTTCCCTCTGTACAGAACCAATGTTATCAAACCAATACGAGACTCACACAAATGCCCAATCACCAGTACCTACACACACAAGAGCAAATATGCACCCAACATGGGCAAGAGCCAAGAGGGTTGTCAATCCCCTTGTACTTGTTAATTGCAAGGATTAAATCTGATAGTAGTAGATAGATAAATTGCAAAGTAATATAAAAGAAAAAAATTGCAGCAAGATATTTTCGGTTTTTGTAATATGATTAAATTAGACCCGGGGCCATAGTTTTCACTGGAGGCTTCTCTCTCATAAAAATAGCATATGGTGGGTAAACAAATTACTATTGGGCAACTGATAGAAAAGCGCATAGTTATGACGTTATTCATGGCAATCATAAATATATATAGGCATTACGTCCTTGACAAGTAGACCAACTCCTGCCTCCATCTACTACTATTACTCCACTTCGAGAGCGCTTCTATGTTTGCCTCTGTACGCATTAAGTTCATAACAAACAGAGTAATGCATAAAGTATGATGACATAATGTACACAGAATAAAATCAAGCAATATGATTAAACCCCGTCGTTTTCCTCTTAATAGCAATAATACAATACGTGCCTCGCTACCCCTTCTGTCACGAGGTGAGGACATCGCTAGATTGAACCCACTACAAAGCACCTCTTGTTGGGGAACACAATATTTCAAAAAAATTACCTACGATCACGCAAGATCCATCTAGGAGATGCATAACAATGAGCAGGGAGAGTGTATCCACATACCCTCATAGACCGAAAGCAGAAACGTTTACTAACGCGGTTGATATAGTCGAACGTCTTCACGATCCAACCGATCCAAGTACCTAAGGTACGACACCTCCGCGATCAGCACACGTTCAGCTCGATGACGTCCCTCGAACTCTTGATCCAGTTGAGACCGAGGGAGAGTTCCGTCAGCACGACAGTGTGGCGACGGTGATGATGAAGTTATCGACGCAGGGCTTCGCCTAAGCATTACGACAATATGACCGAGGTGTGTAACTGTGGAGGAGGGCACTGCACATGGTTAAGAGAAACTTGTGTGTCCTAGGGTGCCTCCCTGCCCCCGTATATAAAGGAGGGGAGGGGAGGCCGGCCGGCCTTCCTAGGGCGCACCAGGAGAGGGGAATACTACTAGGACTCCAAGTCCTAATAGGTTTCCACCTAAGGAAGAGGGGGAAGAAGGAAGGGAGAGAGGGAAGGGAAGGAAAGGGGGGACGCCGGCCCCTTCCCCTAGTCCAATTCGGGCCCAAGGGGGGCAGACCCTCCTGGCCCTTCCTCTCTTCCCACTAAGGCCCATCGAGGTCCATCAGTTCCCCTGGGGGTTCCAATAACCCTCCGGCACTCCGATAATTATCCGCTACCTCTCGAAACTCATCTGGTGTCCGAATAACATCGTCCAATATATCAATCTTTATGTCTCGACCATTTCAAGACTCCTAGTCATGTCTGTGATCTCATCCGGGACTCCGAACAAACTTCTGTCATCAAATCACATAACACATAATACAAATCGTCATCGAACGTTAAGCGTGCGGACCCTACGGGTTCGAGAACTATGTAGACATGACAGAGAAACATCTCCGGTCAATAACCAATAGCGGAACCTGGATGCTCATATTGGCTCCTACATATTCTATGAAGATTTTTATTGGTCAAACCACATCGGAGACACCTGTAGAGCATCTTTATAATCACCCAGTTACGCTGTGATATTTGATAGCACACAAGGTGTTCCTCCGGTATTCAAGAGTTGCATAATCTCATACTCTGAGGAACATGTATAAGTCATGAAGAAAGCAATAGCAGAAAAACTAAACGATCATTATGCTAAGCTAACGGATGGGTCTTGTCCATCACATCATTCTCTAATGATGTGATCTCGTTCATCAAATGACAACACATGTCTATGGCTAGGAAACTTAACCATCTTTGATTAACGAGCTAGTCAAGTAGAGGCATACTAGGGACACTCTATTTGTCTATGCATCCACACATGTACTAAATTTCCGGTTAATGCAATTCTAGCATGAATAATAAATATTTATCATGACATAAGGAAATATAAATAACAACTTTATTATTGCCTCTAGGGCATATTTCCTTCAGTCTCCCACTTGCACTAGAGTCAATAATCTAGATTACGTAGTAATGATTCTAACACCCATGGAGTCTTGGTGCTGATCATGTTTTGCTTGTGAGAGAGGCTTAGTCAACGGGTCTGCAACATTCAGATCCGTATGTATCTTGCAAATCTCTATCTCTCCCTCCTTGACTTGATCGCGGATGGAATTGAAGCATCTCTTGATGTGCTTGGTTCTCTTGTGAAATCTGGATTCCTTTTCCAAGGCAATTGCACCAGTATTGTCACAAAAGATTTTCATTGGACCCGATGCACTAGGTATTACACTTAGATCGGATATGAACACCTTCATCCAGACTCCTTCATTTGATGCTTCCGAAGTAGCTATGTACTCCGCTTCACACGTAGATCCTGCCATGACGCTCTGCTTGGAATTGCACCAACTGACAGCTCCACCATTCAATATAAATACGTATCCGGTTTGAGACTTAGAGTCATCTGGATCAGTGTCAAAGGTTGCATCGACGTAACCATTTACGAAGAGCTCTTTGTCACCTCCATAAACGGGAAACATATCCTTAGTTCTTTTCAGGTATTTCAGGATGTTCTTGACCGCTGTCCAGTGATCCACTCTTGGATTACTTTGGTACCTCCCTGCTAAACTAACAGCAAGGCACAGATTAGGTCTGGTACACAACATCGCATACATGATAGAAACTATGGCTGAGGCATAGGGAATGACTTTCATTTTCTCTCTATCTTCTGCAGTGGTCGGGCATTGAGTCTGACTCAACTTCACACCTTGCAACACATGAAAGAACCCTTTCTTTGACTGATCCATTTTGAACTTCTTCAAAACTTTATCAAGGTATGTGCTTTGTGAAAGTCCAATTAAGCGTCTTGATCTATCTCTATAGATCTTGATGCCCAATATATAAGCAGCTTCACCGAGGTCTTTCATTGAAAAATTCGTATTCAAGTATCCTTTTATGCTATTTAGAAATTCAGTATCATTTCCGATCAACAGTATGTCATCCACATATAATATAAGAAATGCTACAGAGCTCCCACTCAATTTCTTGTAAACACAGGCTTCTCCAAAAGTCTGTATGAAACCATATGCTTTGATCACACTATCAAAGCGTATATTCCAACTCCGAGAGGTTTGCACCAGTCCATAAGTGGATCGCTGGAGCTTACACACTTTGTTAGCACCTCTCGGATTAACAAAACCTTCTGGTTGCATCATATACAACTCTTCTTTAAGATATCCATTAAGGAATGCAGTTTTGACATCCATTTGCCAAATTTCATAATCATAAAATGTGGCAATTGCTAACATGATTCGGACAGACTTAAGCATCGCTACGGGTGAGAAGGTCTTGTCGTAGTCAACTCCTTTAACTTGTCGAAAACCTTCTGCAACAAATCGAGCTTTGTAGACACTAACATTACCGTCAGCGTCAGTCTTCTTCTTGAAAATCCATTTATTCTCTATTGCTTGCCGATCATTGGGCAAGTCAACCGAAGTCCATACTTTGTTCTCATACATGGATCCCATCTCAGATTTCATGGCCTCAAGCCATTTTGCGGAATCTGGGCTCATCGTCGCTTTCTCATAGTTCGTAGGTTCGTCATGGCCAAGTAACATTACTTCCAGAACAGGATTACCGTACCACTCTAGTGTACTACGAGGTTCGGTAGTAACTTGATCAGAAGTTTCATGATCATGATCATTAGCTTCCTCACTAATTGGTGTAGGAATCACTGGAACTAATTTCTGTGATGAACTACTTTCCAATAAGGGAGAAGGTATAATTACCTCATCAAGTTCTACTTTCCTCCCACTCACTTCTTTCGAGAGAAACTCCTTCTCTAGAAAGGATCATTCTTAGCAACGAATATCTGGCCTTCGGATCTATGATAGAAGGTGTACCCAACAGTCTCCTTTGGGTATCCTATGAAGACACATTTCTCCGATTTGGGTTCGAGCTTATCAGGTTGAAGTTTTTTCGCATAAGCATCGCAGCCCCAAACTTTAAGAAACGACAAGTTGGGTTTCTTGCCAAACTAGAGTTCATATGGTGTCGTATCAACGGATTTCGATGGTGCCCTATTTAACATGAATGCAGCCGTCTCTAAAGCATAACCCCAAAATGATGGCGGTAAATCAGTAAAGAGACATCATAGATTGCACCATATCTAATAAAGTGCGGTTATGACGTTCAGACACACCATTACGCTGTGGTGTTCCAGGTGGCATGAGTTGCGAAACTATTCCACATTATTTCAAATGAAGACCAAACTCATAACTCAAATATTCACCTCCACGATCAGATCGTAGAAACTTTATTTTCTTGTTACGATGATTTTCCACTTCACTCTGAAATTCTTTGAACTTTTCAAATGTTTCAGACTTATGTTTCATTAAGTAGATATACCCATATCTGCTCAAATCATCTGTGAAGGTCAGAAAATAACGATACCCGCCGCGAGCATCAACACTCATTGGACCGCATACATCAGTATGTATTATTTCCAATAAGTCTGTTGCTTGCTCCGTTGTTCCGGAGAACGGAGTCTTGGTCATCTTGCCCATGAGGCATGGTTTGCAAGCATCAAGTGATTCCAAAATCCATCAGCATGGAGTTTCTTCATGAGCTTTACACCAATATGACCTAAACGGCAGTGCCACAAATAAGTTGCACTATCATTATTAAACTTGTATCTTTTAGCTTCAATACTATGAATATGTGTATCACTACTATCGAGATTCAACATAAATAGACTACTCATCAAGGGTGCATGACCATAAAAGATATTAATCATATAAATAGATAAACCATTATTCTCTGATTTAAATGAATAATCGTCTCGCATCAAACAAGATCCAGATATAATGTTCATGCTTAACGCCGGCACCAAATAACAATTATTCAGGTCTAAAACTAACCCCGAAGGTAGATGTAGAGGTAGCGTGCCTACGGCGATCACATCGACTTTGGAACCATTTCCCACGCGCATCGTCACCTCGTCCTTAGCCAATCTTCGTTTAATCTGTAGCTCCTGTTTCGAGTTGCAAATATGAGCAACAGAACCAGTATCAAATACCCAGTTGCTACTACGAGCATTAGTAAGGTACACATCAATAACATGCATATCAAATATACCTTTCACTTTGCCATCCTTCTTATCCGCCAAATACTTGGGGCAGTTCCGCTTCCAGTGACCAGACCCTTTGTAGTAGAAGCACTCAGTCTCAGGCTTAGGTCCAGACTTGGGCTTCTTCACTTGAGAGCAGCAACTTGCTTGCCATTCTTCTTGAAGTTCCCCTTCTTCCCTTTGCCCTTCTTCTTGAAACTAGTGGTCTTGTTTACCATCAACGCTTGATTCTCCTTCTTGATTTCTACTGCTACCTCTTGAGCACTGCGTTGGTTTTCCCCGAAGAGGAAGGGATGATGCAGCAAAGTAGCATAAGTATTTCCCTCAGTTTTTGAGAACCAAGGTATCAATCCAGTAGGAGGCTACGCGCGAGTCCCTCATACCTACACAAAACAAATAAATCCTCACAACCAACGCGATAAGGGGTTGTCAATTCCTACACGACCACTTACGAGAGTGAGATCTGATAGATATGATAAGATAATATTTTTGGTATTTTTATGATAAAGATGCAAAGTAAAATAAAGCAAAGTAAAAAACAAAGGAAATTACTAAGTATTGGAAGATTAATATCATTAAGATAGACCCGGGGGCCATAGGTTTCACTAGTGGCTTCTCTCAAGAGCATAGGTATTCTACGGTGGGTGAACAAATTACTGTTGATCAATTGACAGAATTGAGCATAGTTACGAGAATATCTAGGTATGATTATGTATATAGGAATCACGTCCGAGACAAGTAGACCGACTCCTGCCTGCATCTACTACTATTACTCCACTCACCGACCGCTATCCAGCATGCATCTAGAGTATTAAGTTAATGAAAACAGAGTAACGCCTTAAGAAAGATGACATGATGTAGAGGGATAAACTCATGCAATATGATGAAAACCCCATCTTGTTATCCTCGATGGCAACAATACAATGCATGCCTTGCTGCCCCTACTGTCACTGGGAAAGGACACCGCAAAATTGAACCCAAAGCTAAGCACTTATCCCATTGCAAGAAACATCAATCTAGTAGGCCAAACCAAACTGATAATTCAAAGAGACTTGCAAAGATAACCAATCATACATAAAATAATTCAGAGAATATTCAAATATTATTCATAGATAGACTTGATCATAAACCCACAATTCATCGATCTCAACAAACACACCGCAAAAAGAAGATTACATCGAATAGATCTCCACAAGAGAGGGGGAGAACATTGTATTGAGATCCAAAAAGAGAGAATAAGCCATCTAGCTAATAACTATGGACCCGCAGGTCTGAGGTGAACTACTCACACTTCATCGGAGGGGCTATGGTGATGATGTAGAAGCCCTCCGTGATTGATGCCCCCTCCGACGGAGCTCCGGAACAGGCCCCAAGATGGGATCTCATGGATACAGAGAGTTGCGGTAGTGGAATTAGGGTTTTGGCTCCGTATCTGATCGTTTGGGGGTACGTAGGTATATATAGGAGGAAGGAGTACATTGGTGGAGCAACAGGGGGCCCACGAGGGTGGAGGGCACGCCTGGGAGGGGGGGGGGTAGGTAGGCGCGCCCCTACCTCGTGGCCTCCTGTTTTGTTTCTTGACGTAGGGTCCAAGTCTCCTGGGTCTTGTTCGTTGAGAAAATCACATTCCCGAATGTTTCATTCCGTTTGGACTCCGTTTGATATTCCTTTTCTTCGAAACCCTAAAACAGGCAAAAAACAACAATTCTGGGTTGGGCGTCCGGTTAATAGGTTAGTCCCAAAAATAATATAAAAGTGGATAATAAAGCCCAATAATGTCCAAAACAGTAGATAATATAGCATGAGCAATCAAAAATTATAGATATGTTGGAGACGTATCAAGCATCCCCAAGCTTAATTCCTGCTCGTCCTCGAGTAGGTAAATGATAAAAACAGAATTTTTGATGCGGAGTGCTACTTGGCATAATTTTAATGTAATTCTTCTTAATTGTGGTATGAATATTTAGATCCAAAACATTCAAGATAAAAGTTTAATATTGATATAAAGATAATAATACTTCAAGCATACTAACAAAGCAATCATGTCTTCTCAAAATAACATGGCCAAAGAAAGTTATCCCTACAAAATCATATAGTCTGGCTATGCTCCATCTTCACCACACAAAATATTTAAATCATGCACAACCCCGATGACAAGCCAAGCAATTGTTTCATACTTTTGACATTCTCAAACTTTTTCAATCTTCACGCAATACATGAGCGTGAGCCATGGATATAGCACTATAAGTGGAATAGAATGGTGGTTGTGGAGAAGACAAAAAGGGAGAAGATAGTCTCACATCAACTAGGCGTATCAATAGGCTATGGAGATGCCCATCAATAGATATCAATGTGAGTGAGTAGGGATTGCCATGCAACGGATGCACTAGAGCTATAAGTATATAAAATATCAACAAAATAAACTAAGTGGGTGTGCATCCAACTTGCTTGCTCATGAAGACCTCGGGCATTTTTGAGGAAGCCCATAATTGGAATATACAAGCCAAGTTCTATAATGAAAAATTCCGACTAGTATATGAAAGTGATAACATAGGAGACTCTCTATCATGAAGATCATGGTGCTACTTTGAAGCACAAGTGTGGTAAAAGGATAGTAACATTGTCCCTTCTCTCTTTTTCTCTCATTTTTTATTTGGGCCTTTTCTCCTTTTATGGCCTCTTTTCTTTCTCTCTTTTTTTTCGTCCGGAGTCTCATCCCGACTTATGTGGGAATCATAGTCTCCATCATCCTTTCCTCACTGGGACAATGCTCTAATAATGATGATCATCACACTTTTATTTTCTTACAACTCAACAATTACAACTCGATTCTCAGAACAAAATATGACTCTATATGAATGCCTCCGGCGGTGTACCGGGATGTGCAATGACTCAGGAGTGACATGTATGAAAGAATTATGAATGGTGGCTTTGCCACGAATACGATGTTAACTACATGATCATGCTAAGCAATATGACAATGATAGAGTGTGTCATAATAAATGGAACGGTGGAAAGTTGCATGGCAATATATCTTGAAATGGCTATGGAAATGCCATAATAGGTAGGTATGGTGGCTGTTTTGAGGAAGGTATATGGTGGGTGTATGATACCGGTGAAAGGTGCATGGTATTAGAGAGGCTAGCAACGGTGGAAGGGTGAGAAAAGTGCGTATAATCCATGGACTCAACATTAGTCATAAAGAACTCATATACTTATTGCAAAAATCTACAAGTTATAAAAACAAAGTATTACGCGCATGCTCCTAGGGGGATAGATTGGTAGGAAAAGACCATCGCTCGTCTCCGACCGCCACTCATAAGGAAGACAATCAATAAATAAATCATGCTCCGACTTCATCACATAACGGTTCACCATACGTGCATGCTACGGGAATCACAAACTTTAACACAAGTATTTCTCAGATTCACAACTACTCAACTAGCATAACTCTAATATCACCATCTTCATATCTCAAAACAATTGCCAAGCATCAAACTTCTCATAGCATTCAACATACTCATAAGAAAGTTTTTACTATTCTTAAATACCAAGCATATTAGGATTATTTAAGCAAATTACCATGCTATTTAAGACTCTCAAAATAATCTAAGTGAAGCATGAGATATCAATAAAACAGATCCACCACCGTGCTCTAAAAGATATAAGTGAAGTGCTAGAGCAAAACTATATAACTCAAATGATATAAGTGAAGCACATAAAGTATTCTAACAAATTCCAAATCATGTATGGCTCTCTCAAAAGGTGTGTACAGCAAGGATGATTGTGGTAAACTAAAAAGCAAAGACTCAAATCATACAAGACGCTCGAAGCAAAACACATATCATGTGGTGAATAAAAATATAGCTCCAAGTAAAGTTACCGATAGAAGTAGACGAAAAGAGGGGATGCCTTCCGGGGCATCCCCAAGCTTTGGCTTTTAGGTGTCCTTAGATTATCTTGGGGGTGCCATGGGCATACCCAAGATTAGTCTCTTGCCACTCCTTGTTCCATAATCCATCAAATCTTTACCAAAACTTGAAAACTTCACAACACAAAACTTAAAGTAGAAAATCTCGTGAGCTCCGTTAGCGAAAGAAAACAAAAGACCACTTCAAGGTACTGTAATGAAATCATTCTTTATTTATATTGGTGTTAAACCTACTGTATTCCAACTTCTCTATGGTTTATAAACTATTTTACTAGCCATAGATTCATCAAAATAAGCAAACAACACACGAAAAACAGAATCTGTCAAAAATAGAACAGTCTGTAGTAATCTGTAGCTAGCGCAAGATCTGGAACCCCAAAAATTCTAAAATAAATTTCTGGACGTGAGGAATTTATCTATTAATCATCTGCATAAAGAATTAACTAAATAGCACATTCCAAATAAAAATTGCAGCAGTTCTCGTGAGCGCTAAAGCTTCTGTTTTTTACAGCAAGCTTAACAAGACTTTCCCCAAGTCTTCCCAACGGTTCTACTTGGCACAAACACTAATTAAACACAAAAAACACAACCTAAACAGAGGCTAGATAAATTATTTATTACTAAACAGGAGCAAAAAGTAAGGAATAAAAATAAAATTGGGTTTCCTCCCAACAAGCGCTATCACTTAACGCCCCTAGCTAGGCATAAAAAGCAAGGATAGATCTAGGTATTGCCATCTTTGGTAGGCAATCCATAAGTGGCTCTCATAATAGATTCATAAGGTAATTTTATTTTATTTCTAGGAAAGTGTTCTATGCCTTTCCTTAACGGAAATTGGAATCTAATATTTCCTTCCTTCATATCAATAATTGCACCAATCGTTCTAAGGAAAGGTCTACCAAGAATAATAGGACATGAAGGATTGCAATCTATGTCAAGAACAATAAAATCTATGGGCACATAATTCCTATTTTCAACAATAAGACCATCATTAATTTTTCCCATAGGTTTCTTAATAGTGGAATCCGCAAGGTTCAAGTTTAGAGAGCAATCATCAAAATCACAGAAACCTAACAAATCGCACAAAGTCTTTGGAATCATGGAAACACTAGCACCCAAATCACACAAAGCATAGAATTCATGATCTTTTATTTTAATTTTAATAGCTGGTTCCCACTCATCATAAAGTTTTCTAGGGATAGAAACTTCCAATTCAAGTTTTTCTTCATAAGATTGCATCAAGGCATCAACGACATGTTTAGTGAACACTTTATTTTGACTATAAGCGTGAGGAGAATTTAGCACGGATTGCAACAAGGAAATACAATCAATCAAAGAGAAATTTTCATAATTAAATTCCTTGAAATCCAAAATAGTGGGTTTAGCAACATCTAGGGTTTTAATTTCTTCAATCCCACTTTTATCAATTTTAACATCAAGATCTAAAAACTCCGAATTCTTGGAACGTCTTCTAGGTAAAGGTGGATCATAATCAGTCCCATCATTATTGAGATTCATATTGCAAAACAAAGATTTAATAGGGGACACATCAATAACTTTTAGATCTTCATCTTTATTTTCATAGGAACTAGAAGAACACACTCTTATAAAGGCATCTTTCTTAGCACGCATCCTAGCGGTTCTTTCTTTGCACTCATCAATGGAAATTCTCATGGCTTTGAGAGACTCATTGATATCATGCTTAGGTGGAATAGATCTAAGTTTCAAAGAATCAACATCAAGAGAAATTCTATCAACATTCCTAGCCAACTCATCAATCTTAAGCAATTTTTCTTCAATCAAAGCATTTAAATTCTTTTGCGAAGTAAATATTAGATTCAAAATCAGAGGGCATCTTATTATAATTTCCATAAGAATTGTTGCAGGAATTACCATAATTATTAGAGGGATTACTAGGATAAGGCCTAGGATTAAAATTTCCTCTATATGCGTTGTTACCAAAATTTTTCCTACCAACAAAATTCAAATCCATCGATTCATTATTATTCTCAATCAAAGTAGACAAGGGCATATCATTAGGATCAGAAGAAACACTTTTACTAGCAAATAATTTCATAAGTTCATCCATCTTTCCACTCAAGACATTAATTTCTTCTATCGCATGCACCTTTTTATTAGTGGATCTTTCAGTATGCCATTGAGAATAATTAACCATTATATTATCTAGGAGTTTAGTAGCTTCTCCTAAAGTGATTTCCATAAAAGTGCCTCCTGCGGCCGAATTTAAAAGATTTCTAGAAGGAAAATTCAATCCAGCATAAAATTTTTGTATAATCATCCACAAATTCAAACCATGAGTAGGGCAATTACGTATCATTAATTTCATCCTCTCCCAAGCTTGTGCAACATGTTCATGATCAAGTTGCTTAAAATTCATAATATCGTTTCTAAGGGAGATGATCTTAGCGGGAGGAAAATACTTAGAGATAAAAGCATCTTTGCACTTATTCCATGAATCAATACTATTCTTAGGCAAAGACGAAAACCAAGCTTTAGCACGATCTCTAAGCGAAAAAGGAAATAGCTTCAATTTAACAATATCGTTACCCACATCTTTATTCTTTTGCATATCACACAAATCAACGAAGCTATTTATATGGGTAGCGACATCTTCACTAGGAAGGCCGGAAAACGGATCTTTCATGACAAGATTCAGCAAAGCAGTATTAATTTCACAAGATTCAGCATCGGTAAGAGGAGCAATCGGAGTGCTAATAAAATCATTGTTGTTGGTATTGGTAAAGTCACACAATTTAGTGTTATCTTGAGCCATCATGACAAGTAAGCAATCCAACACACAAGCAAACAAAAAGCAAGCGGGCAAAAAGAGGCAAATAGAGAAAGAGAGGGAGGATAGAGAGAGAGAGGGCGAATAAAATGGCAAGGGTGAAGTGGGGGAGAGGAAAATGAGAGGCAAATGGCAAATAATGTAATGCGGGAGATAGGGATTGTGATGGGTACTTGGTATATTGACTTTTGCGTAGACTCCCCGGCAACGGCGCCAGAAATCGTTCTTGCTACCTCTTGAGCACTGCGTTGGTTTTCCCCGAAGAGGAAGGGATGATGCAACAGAGTAGCGTAAGTATTTCCCTCAGTTTTTGAGAACCAAGGTATCAATCCAGTAGGAGGCTACGCGCGAGTCCCTCGTACCTGCACAAAACAAATAAATCATCGCAACCAACGCGATAAGGGGTTGTCAATCCCTACACGACCACTTAAAAGAGTGAGATCTGATAGATATGATAAGATAATATTTTTGGTATTTTTATGATAAAGATGCAAAGTAAAATAAAAGCAAAGTAAAAAACAAAGGAAATTACTAAGTATTGGAAGATTAATATGATGAAGATGACCCGGGGGCCATAGGTTTCACTAGTGGCTTCTCTTAAGACCATAGGTATTCTACGGTGGGTGAACAAATTATTGTTGAACAATTGACAGAATTGAGCATAGTTATGAGAATATCTAGGTATGATCATGTATATAGGCATCACGTCTGAGACAAGTAGACCGACTCCTGCCTGCATCTACTACTATTACTCCACTCATCGACCGCTATCCAGCATGCATCTAGAGTATTAAGTTAATGAAAACAGAGTAACGCCTTAAGAAAGATGACATGATGTAGAGGGATAAACTCATGCAATATGATGAAAACCCCATCTTGTTATCCTCGATGGCAACAATACAATGCATGCCTTGCTGCCCCTACTGTCACTGGGAAAGGACACCGCAAGATTGAACCCAAAGCTAAGCACTTCTCCCATTGCAAGAAAGATCAATCTAGTAGGCCAAAACAAACTGATAATTCGAAGAGACTTGCAAAGATAACCAATCATACATAAAAGAATTCAGAGAAGATTCAAATATTATTCATAGATAGACTTGATCATAAACCCACAATTCATCGGTCTCAACAAACACACCGCAAAAAGAAGATTACATCGAATAGATCTCCACAAGAGAGGGGGAGAACATTGTATTGAGATCCAAAAAGAGAGAAGAAGCCATCTAGCTAATAACTATGGACCCGTAGGTCTGAGGTGAACTACTCACACTTCATCGGAGGGGCTATGGTGATGATGTAGAAGCCCTCCGTGATCGATGCCCCCTCCGGCGGAGCTCCGGAACAGGCCCCAAGATGGGATCTCATGGATACAGAAAGTTGCGGCAGTGGAATTAGGGTTTTGGCTCCGTATCTGATCGTTTGGGGCTACGTAGGTATATATAGGAGGAAGGAGTACGTCGGTGGAGCAACAGGGGCTACCTCGTGGCCTCCTCTTTAGTTTCTTGACGTAGGGTCCAAGTCTCCTGGGTCTTGTTCGTTGAGAAAATCACGTTCCCGAAGGTTTCATTCCATTTGGACTCCGTTTGATATTCCTTTTCTTCGAAACCCTAAAATAGGCAAAAAAACAGCAATTCTGGGCTGGGCCTTCGGTTAATAGGTTAGTCCCAAAAATAATATAAAAATGGATAATAAAGCCCAATAATGTCCAAAACAGTAGATAATATAGCATGGAGCAATCAAAAATTATAGATACGTTGGAGACGTATCATCTACCTTCGCAGTCTTTAGCATTGCGAAGAGCTCGGGAATTGTCTTATCCATCCCTTGCATATTATAGTTCATCACGAAGCTTTTGTAGCTTGGTGGCAGTGATTGAAGAACTCTGTCAATGACACTATCATTAGGAAGATTAACTCCCAGTTGAGTCAAGTGGTTGTGGTACCCAAACATTCTGAGTATAAGTTCATTGACAGAACTATTCTCCTCCATTTTGCAGCTGTAGAACTTATTGGAGACTTCATATCTCTCAATCCGGGCTTTTGCTTGAAATATTAACTTCAACTCCTGGAACATCTCTTATGCTCCATGACGTTCAAAACATCGTTGAAGTCCCGATTCTAAGCCGTAAAGCATGGCACACTGAACTATCGAGTAGTCATCAGCTTTGCTCTGCCAGATGTTCATAACATCTGGAGTTCCTCCTGCAGCGGGCTTTTCACCTAGCGGTGCTTCCAGGACGTAATTCTTCTATGTAGCAATGAGGATTACCCTCAAGTTACGGACCCAGTCCGTGTAGTTGCTACCATCATCTTTCAACTTAGCTTTCTCTAGGAACACATTAAAATTCAATTAATCATATTACTTAAGAACTCCCACTTAGATAGACATCCCTCTAGTCATCTAAATGATCACGTGATCCATATCAACTAAACCATGTCCGGTCATCACTTGAGATGGAGAAGTTTTCAATGGTGAACATCACTATGTTGATCATATCTACTGTATGATTCACGCTCAACCTTTCGGTCTCAGTGTTCCAAGGCCATATATGAATATGCTAGGCTCATGAAGTTTAACCTGAGTATTCTGCTTGTGCAAAACTGGCTTGCACCAATTGTATTTGAACGTAGAGCTTATCACACCCGATCATCACGTGGTGTCTCGTCACGACGAACTGTAGCAACGATGCATACTTAGGGAGAACACTTGTACTTTGAAATTTAGTGAGAGATCATCTTATAATGCTAGCGCCGTACTAAGAAAAATAAGATGCATAAAAGATAAACATCACATGCAATCAAATATAAGTGATATGGTATGGCCATCATCATCTTATGCCTTTGATCTCCATCTCCAAAGCACCGTCATGATCACCATCGTCACCGGCTTGACACCTGGATCTCCATCGTAGCATCGTTTTCGTCTTGCCAACTATTGCTTCTACGACTACCGCGACCGCTTAGTGATAAAGTAAATCAATTAAATGGCGATTGCATTTCATACAATAAAGCGACAACTATATGGCTCCTGCCAGTTGCCGATAACTGTTACAAAACATGATCATCTCATACAACAATTTATATCTCATCATGTCTTGACCATATCACATCACAACATGCCATGTAAAAACAAGTTAGACATCCTCTACTTTGTTGTTGCAAGTTTTACGTGGCTGCTACGGGCTTCTAGCAAGAACCGTTCTTACCTACGCATCAAAACCACAACGATTTTCATCAAGTGTGTTGTTTTAACCTTCAACAAGGACCGGGCATAGTCAAACTCGATCGAACTAAAGCTGGATAAACAGACACCTGCTAGCCACATGTGTGCGAAGCACGTCAGTAGAACCAGTCTCATGAACGTGATCATGTAATGTCGGTCCGGGCTACTTCATCCAACAATACCGCTGAATCAAAGTAAGACGTTGCTGGTAAGCAGTATGACTATTATCACCCACAACTCATTGTGTTCTACTCGTGCATATAACATCTAAGCATAGACCTGGCTCTGATACCACTGTTGGGGAGCGCAATATTTGAATTTTTTTACCTACGATCACGCAAGATCCATCTAGGAGATCCATAACAACGAGCGGGTAGAGTGTGTCCACGTAGCCTCGTAGACTGAGAGCGGATGCATTTAGTAACGCGGTTGATGTAGTCGAACGTCTTCGCGATCCAACCGATCCAAGTACCGAACGTACAGCACCTCCGCGATCAGCACACGTTCAGCTCAATGACGTCCCTCGAACTCTTGATCCAGTTGAGACGGAGGGAGAGTTCTATTAACATGACGGTGTGGCGATGGTGATGATGAAGTTATTGGCGCGGGGCTTCGACTAAGCACTATGACGATATGACCGAGGTGTGTAACTGTGGAGGGGGGCACCACACACGGTTAAGAGAAACTTGTGTGTCCTAGGGCGCCTCCCTGCCCCCGTATATAAAGGAGGTGAGGGGAGGCCGGCCGGCCCTCCTAGGGCACGCTAGGAGAGGGAAATCCTACTAGGACTCCAAGTCCTAGTAGGTTTCCACCTAAGGAAGAGGGGGAAGAAGGAAGGGAGAGAGGGAAGGGAAGGAAAGGGGGGTGCCGCCCCCTTCCCCTAGTCCAATTCGAACCCAAGGGGGATGCGTGGCTAGCCCCTCCTGTCCCTTCCTCTCTTCCCACTAAGGCCCATCGAGGCCCATTAGTTTCTCCGGGGGGTTCCGATAACCCTCCGTTACTCTGATAATCGGAACTCATCCGGTGTCCGAATAACATTGTCTAATATATAAATATTTATCTGTCGACCATTTCGAGACTCCTCGTCATGCCCGTGATCTCATCTGGGACTCCGAACAAACATCGGTCATCAAATCACATAACTCATAATACAAATCGTCATCGAACGTTAAGTGTACGGACCCTACGGGTTCGAGAACTATGTAGACATGACCGAGACACATCTCCGGTCAATAATCAATAGCGGATCCTGGATGCTCACATTGGCTCCTACATATTTTACAAATATTTTTATCGGTCAAACCGCATAACAACATACATTGTTCCCTTTATCATCGGTATGTTACTTGCCCGAGATTCGATTGTCGGTATCATCATACCTAGTTCAATCTCGTTACCGGCAAGTCTCTTTACTCATTCCGTAATGCATCATCCTGTAACTAACTCATTAGTCACATTGCTTGCAAGGCTCATAGTGATGTGCATTACTGAGAGGGCCCAGAGATACCTCTCTGATACACGAAGTGAAAAATCCTAATCTCGATCTATGACAACTCAACAAACACCATCGGAGACACCTATAGAGCATATTTATAATCACCAGTTATGTTGTGATGTTTGATAACACACAAGGTGTTCCTCCGGTATTCGGGAGTTGCATAATCTTATAGTCTGAGGAACATGTATAAGTCATGAAGAAAGCAATAGCAGAAAAACTAAACAATCATTATGCTAAGCTAACAGATGGGTCTTGTCCATCACATCATTCTCTAATGATGTGATCTCATTCATCAAATGACAACGCATGTCTATGCCTAGGAAACTTAACCATCTTTGATTAACGAGCTAGTCAAGTAGAGGCATACTAGGGACACTCTGTTTGTCTATGTATCCACACATGTACTAAATTTTCGGTTAATACAATTCTAGCATGAATAATAAACATTTATCATGATATAAGGAAATATAAATAACAACTTTATTATTGCCTCTAGGGCATATTTCCTTCACCTCTCCCACTGAAGATAAATCAATCTAGTTGGCCAAACCAAACGGATAGACTGAAGAGAAATGCAAAGCTATAGCAATCATGCATAATAAAGTTCAGAAAAGACTCAATTACTTTGAATGAATAATCTAATCATAAACCCACAATTCATTGGTTCCCAACAAACACACTGCAAAAGAAGATTAGATCGAATAGAACTCCGAGGAGAACATTGTATTGAAGATCAAAGAGAAAGAAGCCATCTAGCTAATCACTATGGGCCCATAGGTCTGAGGTAAATGACTCACACAACATCGGAGGTATAGCAAAGTTGATGTAGAGGCCCTCCGTGATTGATTTCCCCTTCGGCAGAGCATCGAAAAAGGCCTCTAGATGGGATCACGGAAGAACATAGACTTGCGGCGACGGAAAAATTGTTTCGGGTGGCTCTCTAGTGGTTTTGGGATCTATGGGAACTTATAGAAGTGGAACTAGGGAAAACAGAGTTACAAGGGCCCCAAGCTTAGGTGGTGGTCCCCTGGGGCACGTCGTGTGAGCTTGTGTCCCTCTCGTACATCTTCTGGCCTCCTCCTGAAGCTTCCAGGATCCCTTATGGTTCAGAAAAAATCACCGTAAAGTTTCATCGTGTTTGGACTTCGTTTGGTATTGATTTTCTGCAAAACAAAATAATAGGAAAAAACAAGAATTGACACTGGGCACTGAGTTAATAGTTTAACAACAACAACAACAAACAACAACAACAAAGCCTTTAGTCCCAAACAAGTTGGTGTAGGCTAGAGGTGAAACCCATAAGATCTCGCAACCAACTCATGGCTCTGGCACATGGATAGCAAGCTTCCACGCACCCCTGTCCATAGCTAGCTCTTTGATGATACTCCAATCCTTCAGGTCTCTCTTAACGGACTCCTCCCATGTCAAATTCGGTCTACCCCGCCCTCTCTTGACATTCTCCGCACGCTTTAGCCGTCCGCTATGCACTGGAGCTTCTGGAGGCCTGCGCTGAATATGCCCAAACCATCTCGGATGATGTTGGACAAGCTTCTCCTCAATTGGTGCTACCCCAACTCTATCTCGTATATCATCATTCCGGACTCGATCCTTCCTCGTGTGGCCACACATCCATCTCAACATACGCATCTCCGCCAGTGTTGAACATGTCGCCTTTTAGTCGGCCAACACTCCGCGCCATACAACATTGCGGGTCGAACCGCCGTCCTGTAGAACTTGCCTTTTAGCTTTGTGGCACTCTCTTGTCACAGAGAATGCCAGAAGCTTGGCGCCACTTCATCCATCCGGCTTTGATTCGATGGTTCACATCTTCATCAATACCCCCATCCTCCTGCAACATTGACCCCAAATACCGAAAGGTGTCCTTCTGAGGTACCACCTGGCCATCAAGGCTAACCTCCTCCTCCTCACACCTAATAGTACTGAAATCGCACATCATGTACTCGGTTTTAGTTCTACTAAGCCTAAACCCTTTCGATTCCAAGGTTTGTCTCCATAACTCTAACTTCCTATTTACCCCCGTCCGACTATCGTCAACTAGCACCACATCATCCGCAAAGAGCATACACCATGGGATATCTCCTTGTATATCCCTTGTGACCTCATCCATCACCAATACAAAAAGATAAGGGCTCAAAGCTGACCCCTGATGCAGTCCTATCTTAATCGGGAAGTCATCGGTGTTGACATCACTTGTTCGAACACTTGTCACAACATTATCGTACATGTCCTTGATGAGGGTAATGTACTTTGCTGGGACTTTGTGTTTCTCCAAGGTCCACCACATGACATTCCGCGGTATCTTATCATAGGCCTTCTCCAAGTCAATGAACACCATATGCAAGTCCTTCTTTTGCTCCCTATATCTCTCCATAAGTTGTCGTACAAAGAAAATGGCTTGCATGGTCGACCTCCCAGGCATGAAACCAAACTGATTTTTGGTCACGCCTGTCATTCTTGTTAAGCGGTGCTCAATGACTCTCTCCCATAGCTTCATTGTATGGCTCATCAGTTTAATTCCACGGTAATTAGTACAACTCTGAACATCCCCCTTGTTCTTGAAGATTGGTACTAATATACTCCGTCTCCATTCTTCTGGCATCTTGTTTGCCCGAAAAATGAGGTTGAAAAGCTTGGTTAGCCATACTATTGCTATGTCCCCGAGACCTTTCCACACCTCAATGGGGATACAATCAGGGCCCATCGCCTTGCCTCCTTTCATCCTTTTTAAAGCCTCCTTCACCTCAGACTCCTGGATTCGCCGCACAAAACGCATGCTGGTCTCATCAAAGGAGTCGTCTAGTTCAATGGTAGAACTCTCATTCTCCCCATTGAACAGCTTGTCGAAGTACTCCTGCCATCTATGCTTAATCTCCTCGTCCTTCACCAAGAGTTGGCCTGCTCCGTCCTTGATGCATTTGACTTGGCCAATGTCCCTCGTCTTCCTCTCTCGGATCTTGGCCATCTTATAGATGTCCCTTTCACCTTCCTTCGTGCCTAACCGTTGGTAGAGGTCCTCATATGCCTGACCCCTTGCTTCACCAACAGCTCGCTTTGCGGCCTTCTTCGCCATCTTGTACTTCTCTATGTTGTCTGCACTCCTATCCAGGTATAGGCGTCTGAAGCAATCTTTCTTCTCTTTAATCGCCTTCTGGACGTCATCATTCCACCACCAGGTATCCTTATCTTCGCTTCTCCTTCCCCTGGACACTCCAAACTCCTCCGAGGCCACCTTACGAATGCAAGTCGCCATCTTCATCCACACATTGTCCGCATCCCCTCCTTCCTCCCAAGGGCCCTCCTTAATGACCCTCTCCTTGAACACCTGAGCTACCTCCCCCTTGAGCTTCCACCACTTTTTTCTAGCGACTTTGGCATGCTTATCCTGCTGGACACGAATCCGAAAGCAGAAGTCAGCAACCACCAGCTTATGCTGGGGTACAACAGTCTCTCCAGGTATCACCTTACAGTCTAGGCACACACGCCTATCTTCTCTTCTCGAGAGGATGAAATCAATCTGGCTAGAGTGTTGGCCACTACTAAAAGTCACCAGATGTGATTCTCTCTTTCTAAAGAGGGTGTTAGCTACAATCATGTTGTAGGCTAGAGCAAAGCTTAAGACATCTTCTCCTTCTTGATTCCTGATGCCATGGCCAAAGCCCCCATGCGCCCCTTCAAAACCTGTGTTAGATGTACCCACGTGGCCATTGAGGTCTCCTCCTATGAAGAGCTTCTCACCAATCGGTACACTCCTAACCATGTCTTCCAGGCCTTCCCAGAACTCCCTCTTGGTGTTCTCATTGTGGCCTACTTGCGGGGCATACACGCTGATAACATTGAGAACCAAGTCCTCAACTACCAGCTTGACCAAGATAATCCGGTCCCCACGTCTCTTGACGTCTACCACTCCATACCGAGTTAATAGTTTAGTTGCCAAAAATGATATAAAATTGCATATAAAGTATCTAAGATTGATAATATAATAGCATGAAACAATCAAAATTTATAGATACGTTGTAGACGTATCAAGACCTCATCCTCACAAACCGCTGGCTGAAGAGGGAGGAGGTTCCGGGTAGGGTGGCAGCCATGACCGTGCCGCTGGGCATTGGCAGGAGGGCAAGGATCGGCCATGGGGAGGGTCCACGGGAGTTGATCAGGTTCCACGTGCAGATCAAGGACCAAGAGGGCATCGCCATGCTAGTCATTGCTACTTGTGAGCTGTGTTGGGATTTCCTCGAAGAGGAGAGGATGAAGCAGTATAGTAGAGATAAGTATTTCCCTCAGTTAAGAACCAAGTTTATCAATCCAGTAGGAGAACCACACATAACCTTGTTAGCAGCACCTGCACACACAAAAGAAAATACTTGCACCCGACGCAAGCAAGGGGGTTGTCAATCCCCTCGGCTGTTACTTGCAAGGATTACATCTCGTAGTTGGTAGGTAATGAGATAAATTTCAAAACAAAATAAAAGAAATAAAATTACAAACAAGGGGGCGATAGTTTTCACTAGAGGCTTCTCTCTCTAGCATATAACATATGGTGGATGAACAAATTACTGTTGGGAAATTGATAGAAAACACATAGTTATGGCGATATGCAAGGAAATGATCATATATATAGGCGTCACGTCCATGACAAGTAGACCGACTCCTGCCTGCATCTACTACTATTACTCCACTCATCGACTGCTATCCAACATGCATCTAGAGTATTAAGTATAAAATAGGGTAACGCCTTAAGCAAAGATGACATGATGTAGACAAAGTTAACTCAACTAATATGAATAAACCCCATCGTTTATCCTTAATGGCAACAATACAAATACGTGTCTTGTCCCCTACTTTATCACTGGGATAGAGGACCACAAGATTGAACGCATCACAAAGCACCTCTCCCATTACAAGATAAATCAATCTAGTTGGCCAAACCAAACGGATAGATCATAGAGAAATACAAAGGTATAACAATCATGCATAATAAAGTTCAGAGAAGACTCAATGGATATTCATGAATAATCTGATCATAAACTCACAATTCATTAGATCCCAACTTGACGGTGATCTACACCAACAATCTTGCTACCGTCAACACCAACTTTCTCCTCCTCTATGCAGCGGTGTAACCTCTCTATTCCCGCTGCAATTCTATACTTAAACATGGTGCTCAACACTATATATTATTATCCAATGATATGTGGATATCCTATGATATTTGAGTAGATCTGATTTGTCCTGTGGGTTGATTGATGATCACGATTGGTTTGAGTTGTATATTTTATTTTGGTGATGTCCTATGGTGCCCTCCGTGTTGTGCAAACGTGAGGGATCCCCGCTGTAGGGTGTTGCAATACGTTCATGATTCTCTTATGGTGGGTGGCTAGAGTGAAAGAAGCTTACGCCCGAGTAAGGGGGTTGTTGCGTACGAGATAAACAGGACTTGATACTTAATGCTATGGTTGGGTTTTACCTTAATGATCTTTGGTAGTTGCGGATGCTTGGTAGAGTTCCAATCATAAGTGCATATGATCCAAGTATGGAAAGTATGTTAGCTCATGCCTCTCCCTCACGTAAAATTGCAATAATGATTACCAGTCTAGTTATCGATCGCCTAGGGACAAATAATTTTCTTGTGTTACAAAAGCTTTCTACTAAACAACTAACTTTTATTATCTTGCAATTTATTCGTAGTTTTATTCTCGCAAAGTACTTCTAGTTTTATTCTTGTTCTAGGTAAAGCAAACGTTAAGTGTGTGTAGAGTTGTATCGGTGGTTGATAAAACTTGAGGGAATATTTATTCTACCTTTAGCTCCTCGTTGGGTTCGACACTCTTATTTATCGAAAAAGCTACAATTGATCCGCTATACTTGTGGGTTATCAGGAGGCACTACCACATTGATGATGACCCTCACTGTCTCCTTTGCCCTAGCAAGATGGAGGAGACGTTGGAACACATGATTTTCACATGCAATTTTAGCAAAAGGTGCTGGTCTTACCTGGGCATTTTCTGCCCCTAACTAGGCACAAGACTAGAATGGATATCACATGTCAAAAACTCCTAGGATGGATCGCTCTTCATGGAAATATTCCTTGTAGCATCCTGAAGCATTTGGAAAGAAAGGAATGACAAACAATTCAGAGGAATCCATCCTAGCTTTACATCCTGGAGGAAGATATTTATTGAGGATTTCTCTATCCTAAATCATAGGCTCAAGGAAAAGAATAAAGATTTCTTAGCTAGCTTTGTAACTTCCCTACATTAGCCCCTTTTTGTTTTGCACTAGCCCAACTAGACAGGTCAAATGTAATATGTACAACCATTTATTCATTTAACAGAAAAGCATAGTGAGAGACTCTCTCACTGTTTCATGGTCAACAAAAGTTGCGAAGATTCTATGCACGTGGATTTTAAC
This sequence comes from Triticum urartu, assembly GCF_056163025.1. Lineage (NCBI taxonomy): Eukaryota > Viridiplantae > Streptophyta > Magnoliopsida > Poales > Poaceae > Triticum > Triticum urartu. The sequence continues at coordinate 434,311,634 of NC_141873.1, forward strand.
ACATAAATGCAGATGGATTTCATGAGTGGTTCATAAGTAGAAAAGTCTGCTCATGAGTTGAATATAAATCATGCTTTTAATGGAAAGTATCTAAAAATAGATACACCTGACTAAATTTGGTAAAAATGCAAACAGTAGTCACTTGGTACATTTACCACTTGTTGCTACATTCACTACTTAGTCTGACTTTAGATGTCAAAAGAAACTTGTGCATAATCTGAAATTTCTTTTATGTTTATTATGATGTAGAAAATTCCAGATTTCTATTGCAACACTAGAATTTTCATAAATCTTTTTGAAACTAACAAATTCAAAACCAAATTTCTGATATCCAATGTTCATTTAGGAATGTTTTTTATCACTTCCATAAATTGTAGCAAGCACTGTCGGAAATGGTATTTAGCACTTTCATAAATGGTACCAGCTTGATAAACAACCTAAATATTTTTGAGCAATCTTTGAACTGTGCTTAGTGCATCCCCTGATTTGCAAGAGACAAACTTCTAGAGAAGATGCGTATAAGCAGATCTGCCAGGACCACTGTGCACATCCACATGGATACAAGAGAGGGCTTTGTTTTCCATGCAGGATCAGGAATGAAGAAGATATGACTTTTTCACATGACGTACTTGGAAATAATTTTCCACGGTGTACCAGTTCGAAGTAGGTATGGAAATGTCCCTAAGACTTGGTGGAAAACCTAATCGTCACCTCTGGGTACATTTGAGAAATGATCCAATAACTCATCCATGTATGTATTCTGGCAAATATCCAACAATTTTAAGTAACAACATTTATAACCAGATTTAAATAATCACATTTCATCTGGGTGTTATATAAAACTAATCTTATTTATAAATATTTTGATAGCTTATTACAGAGTGGATATTGTAACAAAACAGTTTATAGATAACATGGAGGTTACTGATGGGAGCAGAATGAGCTGGGAAGAGATGTGGTTTGTCATCAGCTTCGTTGATCAAATTTGTATGCTCTCGTACGGTTAAAATGTTGTAACAAGAGATAATTCCTACAAGCCCCTACTACACACTTTGAACAAGAGCAACATTGATGAAAAACTCATGGTTAGAATTGTATCTACTCTCATTATCTTCAGATACCCCTAGTAATTATGTAGATTACTTACAATCTTCAAATTGTGTTCTTCCACCAGATACTCTCGCAACGTGTTGTGCCTAAGGAAATGTGTGTCAATGGTGAGCTGTGTTGGGGAACGAAGTATTTCAAAAAAAATTCTATGATCACGCAAGATCTATCTAGGAGAAGCATAGCAACGAGCGGGGAGAGTGTGTCCATGTACCCTCTTAGATCGAAAGCGAAAGCGTTTAGTAACGCGGTTGATGTAGTCGAACGTCTTCGTGATCCAACCGATCCAAGCACCAAACGTACGACACCTCCGTGTTCAGCACACGTTCAGCTCGATGAAGTCCCTCGATCTCTTGATCCAGTTGATGAGGAGGGAGAGTTCCATCAGCACGACGGCGTGGCGACGGTGATGATGAAGTTACTGGCGCAGGGCTTCGCCTAAGCACTACGACGATATGACCGAGGTGTGTAACTATGGAGGGGGCACCGCACACGGCTAAGAGAAGGCTTGGTGTGTCTTTGGGGTGCCCCTTCCCACGTATATAAAGGGGGGAGGAGAGGTGGCCGGCCCAAGGGGGCGCGCCATGGGGGGAGTCCTACTTGGACTCCCGATCCAAGTAGGATTCACCCCCCTTTCCTATTCCCACTAGGAGAAGGAGGGAAGGAGGAGGATGAGAGAAGGAAAGGTGGGACGCCCCCCAACCCTAGTACAATTTGGTTTGGGCTTGGGGGGGGGGGGGCGCCACCACCTGGCCGCCGCCTCCTCTCTCCACTAGGGCCCATGAAGGCCCATTAACTCCTCGGGGGGGGGGGGGGGGCGGTAACCCCCGGTACTCCGGAAAACGTCCAAACCTTTCCGAAACCATTCCGGTGTCCAAACATAACCTTCCAATATATAAATCTTTATGTCTCGACCATTTAGAGACTCATCGTCATGTCCGAGATCTCATCCAGGACTCCGAACAAACTTTGGTTCATCAAATCACATAACTCATAATACAAATCGTCATCGAACGTTAAGCGTGCGGACCCTACGGGTTCGAGAACTATGTAGACATGACCGAGACACATCTCCGGTCAATAACCAATAGTGGAACCTGGATGCTCATATTGGGTCCTACATATTCTACAAAGATCTTTATCGGTCAAACCGCATAACAACATACGTTGTTCCTTTGTCATCGATATGTTACTTGCCCGAGATTCAATCGTCGGTATCATCATACCTAGTTCAATCTCGTTACCGACAAGTCTCTTTACTCATTCTGTAATGCATAATCCTATGGCTAACTCTTTAGAGACAATGCTTGCAAGGCTCATAGTGATGTGCATTACCGAGAGGGCCTAGAGATACCTCTCCGATACACGGAGTGACAAATCCTAATCTCGATCTATGCCAACTCAAAAAACACCATCGGAGACACCTGTAGAGCATCTTTATAATCACCTAGTTACGTTGTGACGTTTGATAACACACACGGTGTTCCTCTGGTATTCGCGAGTTGCATAATCTCATAGTCAGAGGAACATGTATAAGTCATGAAGAAAACAATAGCAATAAAACTAAACGATCATTATGCTAAGCTAACAGATGGATCTTGTCCATCACATCATTCTCTAATGATGTGATCCCGTTCATCAAATGACAACACATGTCTATGGTCAGGAAACTTAACCATCTTTGATTAACGAGCTAGTCTAGAAGAGGCATACTAGGGATATTTTGTTTCTCTATGTATTCACTCATGTACCAAGTTTCCGGTTAACACAATTCTAGCATGAATAATAAACATTTATCACGATATAAGGAAATATAAATAACAACTTTATTATTGCCTCTAGGGCATATTTCCTCCAGTCTGCCACTTGCACTAGAGTCAATAATCTAGATTACATAGTAATGATTCTAACACCCATGGAGTATTGGTGCTGATCATGTTTTTCGTGAGAGAGGCTTAGTCAATGGGTCCGCAACATTCAGATCTGTATGTATTTTGAAAATCTCTATGTGTCCCTCCTTGACTTGATCGCGGATGGAATTGAAGCGTCTCTTTATGTGTTTGGTTCTCTTGTGAAATCTGGATTCCTTCGCCAAGGCAATTGCTCCAGTATTGGCATAGAAGATTTTCATTGGACCCGATGCACTAGGTATGACACCTAGATCGGATACGAACTCCTTCATCCAGACTCCTTCATTTGATGCTTCCGAAGCAGCTATGTACTCCGCTTCACACGTAGATCCCGCCACGACGCTCTGCTTGGAACTGCACCAACTAACAGCTCCACCATTCAATATAAACATGTATCCGGTTTGTGACTTAGAGTCATCTAGATCAGTGTCAAAGCTTGCATCGACGTAAGCGTTTACGACGAGCTCTTTGTCACCTCCATAAACGAGAAACATATCCTTAGTCCTTTTCAGGTATTTCAGGATGTTCTTGACCGCCGTCCAGTGATCCACTCCTGGATTACTTTGGTACCTCCCTGCTAAACTAATAGCAAGGCACACATCATGTCTGGTACACAGCATTGCATACATGATAAAAGCTATGGCTGAGGCATAGGGAATGACTTTCATTTTCTCTCTATCTTCTGTAGTGGTCGGGCATTGAGTCTGACTTAACTTCACACCTTATAACATAGGCAAGAACCATTTCTTTGACTGATCCATTTTGAACTTATTCAAAACTTTATCAAGGTATGTGCTTTGTGAAAGTCCAATTAAGCGTCTTGATCTATCTCTATAGATATTGATGCCCAATATAAGCAACTTCACCGAGGTGTTTCATTGAAAAATTCTTATTCAAGTATCCTTTTATGCTATTCAGAAATTCAGTATCATTTCCAATCAACAATATGTCATCCACATATAATATCAGAAATGCTACAGAGCTCCCACTCACTTTCTTGTAAATACAGGCTTCTCAAAAAGTCTGTATAAAACCATATGCTTTGATCACACTATCAAAGCGTATATTCCAACCCCAAGAGGCTTGCACTAGTCCATAAATGGATCGCTAGAGCTTGCACAATTTGTTAGCACCTTTTGGATCGATAAAACCTTCTGGTTGCATAAGCTTGCATCATATACAACTCTTCTTTAAGATATCCATTAAGGAATGCAATTTTGACATTCATTTGCCAAATTTCATAATCATGAAATGCGGCAATTGCTAACATGATTTGGGCAGACTTAAGCATCTCTACGGGTGAGAAGGTCTCATCATAGTCAACTCCTTGAACTTGTCGAAAACCTTTTGCAACAAGTCGAGCTTTGTAAACAGTAACATTACCGTCAGCGTCAGTCTTCTTCTTGATGATCCATTTATTCTCTATTGCTTGCCGATCATCGGGCAAGTCAACAAAAGTCCACACTTTGTTCTCATACATGGATCCCATCTCAGACTTCATGGCCTCAAGCCATTTCGCGGAATCTGGGCTTGATGTCTACTACAGAACCTTCTTCTTGTAGACGTTGTTGGGCCTCCAAAGTGCAGAGGTTTGTAGGACAGTACCAAATTTCCCTCAAGTGGATTACCTAAGGTTTATCAATCCATGGGAGGCGTAGGATGTAGATGGTCTCTCTCAAGCAACCCTGCAACCAAATAACAAAGAGTCTCTTGTCTACCCAACACACCCAATATAATGGTAAATTGTATAGGTGCACTAGTTCGGCGAAGAGATGGTGATACAAGTGCAATATGGATGGTAGATAGAGGTTTTTGTAATCTGAAAATATAAAAACAGCAAGGTAAATAATGATAAAAGTGAGCGAAAACGGTATTGCAATGCATTGAAACAAGGCCTAGGGTTCATACTTTCACTAGTGCAAGTTCTCTCAACAATAATAACATAATTGGATCATATAACAATCCCTCAACATGCAACAAAGAGTGACTCCAAAGTCACTAATAGCGGAGAACAAACGAAGAGATTATGGTAGGGTACGAAACCACCTCAAAGTTATCCTTTCTGATCGATCTATTCAAGGGTCTGTAGTAAAATAACATGGAGCTATTCTTTCCGTTCGATCTATCCTAGAGTTCGTACTAGAATAACGCCTTAAGACACAAATAAAGCAAAACCCTAATGTCACCTAGATATTCCAATGTCACCTCAAGTATCCGTGGGTATGATTATACGATATGCATCACATAATGTCAGATTCATCTATTCAACCAACACAAAGAACTTCAAAGAGTGCCCCAAAGTTTCTACCGAAGAGTCAAGACGAAAACGTGTGCCAACCCCTGTGCATAAGTTCACGAGGTCACAGAACCCGCAAGTTGATCACCAAACCATACATCAAGTGGATCACGTGATATCCTATTGTCACCATAGATAAGCACATGCAAGACATACATCAAGTGTTCTCAAATCATTCAAGACTTAATCCGATAAGATAACTTCAAAGGTAAAACTCAATTCATCACGAGAAAGTAGAGGGGGAGAAACATCATAAGATCTAACTATAATAGAAAAGCTCGCGGTACATCAAGATCGTGCCGAATCAAGAACACGAGAGAGAGAGAGAGATCAAACACATAGCTACTGGTACATACCCTCAGCCCTGAGGGTGAACTATTCCCTCCTTGTCATGGAGAGCGCCGTGATGATGAAGATGGCCAACGGAGAGGGATCCCCCCTCTGGCAGGGTGCCGGAACGAGTCTAGATTGGTTTTCGGTGGCTACGGAGGCTTGCGGCGGCAGAACTCCCGATCTAGGTTATTTTTTCTAGAGGTTTCAGTATATATAATAGGTGTTGGAGTCGGGAACAAGTCACGGGGTCCCCGAGGTGGCCACGAGGTAGGGGGCGCGCCCAGGGGGTAGGGCGCGCCCCCACCCTTGTGGTGGCGTCGGGACTCTTCTAGCCCATCTCCGATACTCCGTGGGCTTCTTCTGGTCCAAAAATGATCTCCGTGAAATTTTAGGTCAATTGGACTCCGTTTGATTTTCCTTTTCTGCGATACTCAAAAACAAGGAAAAAATAGAAACTGGCACTGGGCTCTAGATTAATAGGTTAGTCCCAAAAATCATACAAAATAGCATATAAATGCATATAAAACATCTAGGGTTGATAATATAATAGCATGGAACAATAAAAAATTATAGATACATTGGAGACGTATCAAGCATCCCCAAGCTTAATTCCTGCTCGTCCTCGAGTAGGTATATGATAAAAAAGAATTTTTGATGTGGAATGCTACCTAACATATTTATCCATCTATTTCTCTTTATTGTGGAAAGAATATTCAGATCCGAAAGATTCAAGACAAAAGTTTAATATTGACATAAAAATAATAATACTTCAAGCATACTAACAAAGTAATCATGTCTTCTCAAAATAACATGGCCAAAGAAAGTTATCCCTACAAAATCATATAGTTTGGCTATGCTCTATCTTCATCACACAAAATATTTAAAGCATGCACAACCCCGATGACAAGCCAAGCAATTGTTTCATACTTTTGATGTTCTCAAACTTTTTCAATCTTCACGCAATACATGAGCGTGAGCCATGGACATAGCACTATAGGTGGAATAGAATGGTGGTTGTGGAGAAGACAAATTGGAGAAGATAGTCTCACATCAACTAGGAGTATCAATGGGCTATGGAGATGCCCATCAATAGATATCAATGTGAGTGAGTAGGGATTGCCATGCAACGGATGCACTAGAGCTATAAGTGTATGAAATCTCAAAAATAAACTAAGTGGGTGTGCATCCAACTCGCTTGGTCACGAAGACCTAGGGCGTTTTGAGGAAGCCCATCATTGGAATATACAAGCCAAGTTCTATAATGAAAGATTCCTGATAACCCACAAGTATAGGGGATCGCAACAGTTTTCGAGGATAGAGTATTCAACCCAAATTTATTGATTCGACACAAGGGGAGCTAAAGAATATTCTCAAGTATTAGCAGTTGAGTTGTCAATTCAACCACACCTGGATAACTTAATATTTGCAGCAATGTATTTAGTAGCAAAATAATATGATAGTAGTGGTAACGATGGTAAAAGGTAAGGGTAGCAAAAGTAATATTTGGGTGTTTTATAGTGATGATAACAATAGCAACGGGAAAGTAAATAAGCGAAGAACAATATACGGAAAGCTCGTAGACAATGGATCGGTGATAGAGAATTATGCCGGATGTGATCGATCATGTAACAGTCATAACCTAGGGTGACACATAACTAGCTCCAGTTCATCAATATAATGTAGGCATGTATTCTGAATATAGTCATACATGCTTATGGAAAAGAACTTGCATGACATCTTTTGTCCTACCCTCCCGTGGCAGCGGGGTCCTATTGGAAACTAAGGGATATTAAGGCCTCCTTTTAATAGAGTACCGGACCAAAGCATTAACACATAGTGAATACATGAACTCCTCAAACTACGGTCATCACCGGGAGTGGTCCCGACTATTGTCACTTCGGGGTTGCCGGATCATAACACATAGTAGGTGACTATAGACTTGCAAGATAGGATCAAGAACTCTCATATATCGATGAAAACATAATAGGTTCAGATCTGAAATCATGGCACTCAGGCCCTAGTGACAAGCATTAAGCATAGCAAAGTCATAGCAACATCAATCTCAGAACATAGTGGATACTAGGGATCATACCCTAACAAAACTAACTCGATTACATGATAAATCTCATCCAACCCATCACCGTCCAGCAAGCCTACGATGGAATTACTCACGCACGGCAGTGAGCATCATGAAATTGGTGATGGAGGAAGGTTGATGATGACGATGGCGACGGATTCCCCTCTCCGGAGCCCCGAACGGACTCCGGATCAGCCCTCCCGAGAGATTTTAGGGCTTGGCGGCGGCTCCATATCGTAAAACGCGATGAATCCCTCTCTCTGATTTTTTTCTCCCCAAAAGTGAATATATGGAGTCAAGGTTGAGGTCGGTGGAGCGTCAGGGGGCCCACGAGGCAGGGGGGCGCCCCCCCACCCTCGTGGACAGGTGGAGGCCCCCCGTGACGTCGATTCTTCTTCCAGTATTTTTTATATATTCCAAAATAATTCTCCGTTGATTTTCAGGTCATCCCGAGAACTTTTATTTCTGCACAAAAATAACACCATGGTAATTCTGCTGAAAATAGCGTAAGTCCGGGTTAGTTCCATTCAAATCATGCAAGTTAGAGTCCAAAACAAGGGCAAAAGTGTTTGGAAAAGAAGATACGACAGAGACGTATCAACTCCCCCAAGCTTAAACCTTTGCTTGTCCTCAAGAAATTCATTTGATAAAATGAAAGTGATAAAGAAAAACTTTTACAAACTCGGTTTGCTCCTGTTGTTGTAAATATGTAAAGCCAACATTCAAGTTTTCAGCAAAGATTATGACTAACCATATTCACAATAACACTTAGATCTCATGTTTACTCATATCAATGGCATAATCAACTACAGAGCAATAATAATAAATCTTGGATGACAACACTTTCTCAAAACAATCATAATATGATATAACAAGATGGTATCTCGCTAGCCCTTTCTGAGACCGCAAAACATAAATGCAGAGCACCTTTAAAGATCAAGGACTGACTAGACATTGTAATTCATGGTAAAAGAGATTCAGTCAAGTCATACTCAATGTAAACTAACAGTAATGGATGCAAATGACAGCGGTGCTCTCCAACTAGTGCTTTTTAATAAGAGGATGATGACTCAACATAAAAGTAAATGGATAGGCCCTTCGTAGAGGGAAGCAGGGATTTGTAAAGGTGCCAGAGCCCGGTTTTGAAATAGATATGAATAATATTTTGAGCGGTATACTTTCATTGTCAACATAACAACCGAGAGATCTCGATATCTCCCATGCTACACACATTATAGGTGGTTCCCAAACAGAATGGTAAAGTTTATACTCCCCCTCCACCAACAAGCATCAATCCATGGCTTGCTCGAAACAACGAGTGCCTCCAACTAACAAGAGTCCCGGGGGAGTTTTGTTTGCAGCTATTTTGATTTGATTTGCATAAAGCATGGGACTGGGCATCCCGGTGACCACCCACTTTCTCGTGAGTGAGGAGCGGAGTCCACTCCTCTTGAGAATAACCCGCCTAGCATGGAAGATACAGACAACCCTAGCTGATACATGAGCTATTCGAGCATACAAAACAGAATGTTTATTTGAAGGTTTAGAGTTTGGCACATATGAATTTACTTGGAACGGCAGGTAGATACCGTATATAGGTAGGTATGGTGGACTCATATGGAATAACTTTGGGGTTTATGGAATTGGATGCACAAGAAGTATTCCCGCTTAGTACAAGTGAAGGCTAGCAAAAGACTGGGAAGCGACCAGCTAGAGAGCGACAATAGTCATGAACATGCATTAAAATTAATCAACACCGAATGCAAGCATGAGTAGGATATAATGCACCATGAACATAAATATCATAGAGGCTATGTTGATTTTGTTTCAACTACATGCGTGAACATGTGCCAAGTCAAGCCACTCGAATCATTCAAAAGAGGATACCACCCTATCATACCACATTGTAACCATTTTAATAGCATGTTGGCACACAAGGTAAACCATTATAAACTCCTAGATAATTAAGCATGGCATAAGAAATTATAATCTCTAATTGTCATTACAAACATGTTTATTCATAATAGGCTGAATTAGGAATGATGAACTAATCATATTTACAAAAACAAGAGAGGTCGAGTTCATACCAGCTTTTCTCATCTCAATAAGTTCATCATATAATCATCATTATTGCCTTTCACTTGCATGACCGAATAGTGTGGATAATAATAATAGTGCACGTGCATTGGACTAAGCTGGAATCTGCAAGCATTCAATTCAAGAGAGAAGACAAGGTAATATGGGCTCTTTGTTAGATCAACAATAATGCATATGAGAGCCACTCAATCATTTTAATCATGGTCTTCTCCTCTCGACCCCCAAAGAACAAGAAAAGAAATAAAACTATTTACACGGGAAAGCTCCCAACAAGCAAAAGAAGAACGAGAAATCTTTTTGGGTTTTCTTTTTAGTTACTACTACTACAGGCATGAAAAGTAAACTAGCTAAAAAGCTACAACTATTTTTTTGTTTTTCTTAAGGTTTATCAAACACACAATAAGAAAGCATAAAAAAAGGAAAATAAACTAGCATGGATATTACAGTGAAAAAGTATGAGCACCGACAACTAGCATGAGTGTGTGAACATGAATGTAATGTCGGTGAGAAATACGTACTCCCCCAAGCTTAGGCTTTTGGCCTAAGTTGGTCTATGGCCACGTCTGGCCTGACGGATATCCAAAGTTGTAGTTGGGGTCGTACTGAGATACAACGGCTATTGCATCTTGGGCTGCAGCGTGGAGGCGAGCTGTCTCAGTCCTCCTCTCATACTCGTTCGCCTCTTCCCTGGTTATGACATATCTCCCTTTTGCCTGAAAGTCAAAGAAAGTAGGAGCAGGGAGAGCGACATGATAGGTGCGTCGCCTGTCAAAGATTAGTCCGTACTGGAGAAACCTATCGTTCCTCTCAACAAACTGATGACGAACCATAGCCTCATAATCTAAATAAACAGGAGACAACTCAATATCATACCCACGTATGGGTATATCAAGAAAATTAGCTAGACGGGTTGCATAAATTCCACCAAAGAAATCTCCATTAAATCTATTATTATGCAACCTATGTGCAACAATGGCTCCCAAATTATAATGTTTATCTCCTAATACAACACTCCTGAGAACATGAGGTCAGGGCCACACATGTGACATGCTTCATCCTTACCATTCATGCACCTACCTATGAAGAGAGCAAAATAATGTATAGTAGGAAAATGAATGCTCCCTATGGTAGCTTGTGTTATATCTCTAGATTCCCCACAGTTATACTAGCAAGAAAATCTCTAAACTCAGATTTGCGAGGCTCACTAGTGCTGCCCCATTGTGGAAGTTTGCAAGCAGTATTAAAATCCTCTAAGTCCATAGTATAAGAATTTTCATAAAGATCAAATAGGACAGTTTGAGAATTGCGTGATGATGAAAATTCAAACCTTCTCACAAAGGAATCAGTGAGATAGTGGTATCGGCGGCACTTATCTGCCTCGAAGCTCTCAAGATCGGTATTACACACATACGCGTTAAATTGTTCCTTGATTCCTGCTCGATCCATAAAGTCCTCTGACGGCCATTCACAAGCCCGCACCTGAGCTTCCCTCGATGGTTCATCATCGGCATCCCATATTGCGAGCTTGGTTCCTTGCTTCCTTGAAGGACCACCTTGGTACATTTTCCTAAACATATTTCTTCCTCTGAAAAATTTCTGAAATTTTTAGTAACTTCATAATAAAAGTGAACCAAACTCAACAAAATTGATAGCAACTACTCCCACAAGTGTAGAGGATATATCATGCATTAAAACTACTTTTGACCATATAAATTTGACATGCAAGCTCAAGAATAGGGTCACCTAAGCAGCAAAAATATGCAATGTAATGAATAAAGCACTAGAACAAAAACTAATTGGACCATTGGAGGAGTCACATACCAAAGAACAATCCCCCAAAGCAGTTTTGTGAATGGAGCTTTGAGCAAGGAGATCGAAAATGGCAGCAAGATGAGCTTGGACTCGGGTTTGAGCTGGCTAGTGGTGTTTTTGGGAGGAAGAAGGAGTGTGTGGTAGCTGGAATAAGTGGAGGGGAGCCACCATGGGCCCACGAGGCAGGGGGCGCGCCCAGGAGGGTAGGGCGCGCCTTGGACCCTCGTGGCTAGGTGCTTGCTCCCCCTGCTCTGTTCTTAGTGCCAGATATTCTCAAATATTCTAGAAAAAAAATCATATTTAATTTTCAGGCCATTTGGAGAACTTTTATTTTTGGGGTATTTTTTATTACATTGATAATTCAGAAAACAGACATAAATTACTATTTTTGCTTTATTTAATATAAATAACAGAAATTAAAAAGAGGGTACAGAGAGTTGTGTTATCTAAATTCATCCATCTCATGCTCATAATCCACTAACAAGGTTGATCGGGTCTTGTTAACAAACTCATTCCGAATAACATGGAACCGGAGAATTTTCGAATAACACTAGGTTACCTCAACGGGGATATGCATGTCCCCAACAATAAGAATATCATATTTCTTCTTGACAGTAGGAAGAGGAAATTCAAAACCTCCAATAGTAATTGTTGAAAATTTTCTAATAGAATTGATACTGTGGACTTGAGGTTGTTTCCTCGGAAAGTGTACCGTATGCTCATTACCATTAACATGAAAAGTGACATTGCCTTTGGTGCAATCAATGACAGCCCCTTCCCTTCAGTATTCAAAAATGGGTCTTCCAAGAATAATAGACATACTATCGTCCTCGGGAATATCAAGAATAACAAAGTCAGTTAAAATAGTAACATTTGCAACCACAACAGGCACATCCTCACAAATATCGACAGGTATAGCATTTGACCAGCCATTTGCAAGGATATTTCAGTAGGTGTCAACTTATTCAAATCAAGTCTACGATATGAAGAGAGAGGCATAACACTAACACCGGCTCCAAGATCACATAAAGCAGTTTTAACATAGTTTCTTTTAATGGAGCATGGTATAGTTGGTACTCCTGGATCTCCAAGTTTCTTTGGTATTCCACCCTTAAAAGTATAATTAGCAATCATGGTAGAAATTTCAGCTTCCGATATATTTCTTTTATTAGTAACAATATCTTTCATGTACTTAGCATAAGGATTCATTTTAAGCATATCAGTCAAACGCATACGCAAGAAGATAGGTCTAATCATTTCAGCAAAGCGCTCAAAATCCTCATCATCCTTTTTATTAGATGGTTTATGAGGAAAAGGCATGGGTTTCTGAACCCATGGTTCTCTTTCCTTACCGTGCTTCCTAGCAACAAAGTCTCTCTTATCATAATGTTGATTCTTTGATTGTGGGCTATCAAGATCAACAGCAGGTTCAGTTTCTACATCATTATCATTGCTAGGTTGAGCATCAACATGAACATCATCATTAACATTATCACTAGGTTCATGTTCATTACCAGATTGGGTTTCAGCATCAGAAATAGAAATATCATTGGGATTCTCAGGTGTGTCTACAACAGGTTCACTAGAAGCATGCAAAGTCCTATCATTTTTCTTTTTCTTCTTCTTAGAAGGACTAGGTGCATCTACATTATTTCTCTGAGAATCCTGCTCAATTCTCTTAGGATGGCCTTCAGGATACAAAGGTTCCTGAGTCATTTTACCAGTTCTAGTAGCCACTCTAACAAAAAAATCATTATTTTTACTATTCAATTCATTGAGCAAATCATTCTGAGCTTTAAGTACTTGTTCTACTTGAGTGGTAACCATAGAAGCATGTTTGCAAAAGAGTTTAAGTTCACCTTTAACTCTGGACATATAATCACTCAAGTGTTCAATCATATAAGCATTGCGTTTTAATTCTCTACCAAAATAAGCATTAAAATCTTCTTGCTTAACCATAAAGTTATCAAATTCATCCAAACATTGGCTAGCAAACTTAGCAGGAGGGATTTCAGCTTTATCATATCTATAGAGAGAATTTACCTTTACTACCTGTGTCGGGTTATCGAGACCATGTATTTCTTTAACAGGAGGTAAATTCTTAACATCTTCAACTTTTATACCTTTTTCCTTCATAGATTTCTTTGCCTCTTGCATATCTTCAGGACTGAGAAATAGAATACCCTTTTCTTCGGAGTTGGCTCAGGAGTTGGTTCAGGAATTGGATGAGGAAGTGTACAATTATTTTCATTAGTCAACATATTATTCAATAGAATTTCAGCTTCATCAACAGTTCTTTCCCTGAAAACACAACCAACACAGCTATCCAGGTAATCTCTGGAAGCATCGGTTAGTCCATTATAAAAGATATCAAGTATTTCATTTTTCTTGGAGGATGATCAGGCAAAGCATTAGGTAATCATAGAAGCCCCCCCCCCCCCAAGCGTGTGGGAGACTCTCTTCTTCAATTTGCACAAAATTATATATTTCCCTTAAAGCAGCTTGTTTCTTATGAGCGGGGAAATATTTAGCAGAGAAGTAATAAATCATATCCTGGGGACTACGCACACAACCAGGATCAAGAGAATTAAACCATATCTTAGCATCACCCATTAATGAGAATGAAAATAATTTAAGGATATAATAATAGGGAGTTTTCTCATCATTAGTGAACATGGTAGCTATATCATTTAGTTTAGTAAGATGTGCCACAAGAGTTTCAGATTCATAGCCATAGAAAGGATCAGATTCAACCAAAGTAATTATATTAGGGTCGATAGAGAATTCATAATCCTTATCAGTAACAAAGATAGGTGAAGTAGCATAAGCAGGATCATATTTCATTCTAGCATTCAGAGTTTTTTGTTTCAGCTTAGCTAATAATTTATTAAGATCACTCCTATCATTGCAAGCAAGAAAATCTCTAGCAGTTTCTTCATCCATAACATAGCCCTTAGGCACAACAGGTAATTCATATCTAGGGGGAGAATCTTCATCATCACTTTCATCAATATTATCAGTTTCAATAATTTCATTCTCTCTAGCCCTAGCAAGTTGTTCATCAATATATTTACCAAGTGGCACAGTAGTATCAAGCATAGAAGTAGTTTCATCATAAGTATCATGCATAGCAGAAGTGGCATCATCAATAACATGCGACATATCAGAATTAATAGCAGAAGCAGGTTTAGGTGTCGCAAGCTTACTCAAAACAGAAGGCGAATCAAGTGCAGAGCTAGATGGCAGTTCCTTACCTTCCCTCGTAGTTGAGGGATAAATCTTGGTTCTTGGATCTTTCAAGTTCTTCAGAGTGATAAACAGATATAAATCCCAAGTGACTCAAAGAATAGAGCTATGCTCCCCGGCAACGGCGCCAGAAAATAGTCTTGATAACCCACAAGTATAGGGGATCGCAACAGTTTTCGAGGGTAGAGTATTCAACCCAAATTTATTGATTCGACACAAGGGGAGCCAAATAATATTCTCAAGTATTAGCAGTTGAGTTGTCAATTCAACCACACCTGGATAACTTAATATTTGCAGCAATGTATTTAGTAGCAAAATAATATGATAGTAGTGGTAACGATGGTAAAAGGTAAGGGTAGCAAAAGTAATATTTGGGTGTTTTATAGTGATGATAACAATAGCAACGGGAAAGTAAATAAGCGAAGAACAATATACGGAAAGCTCGTAGACAATGGATCGGTGATAGAGAATTATGCCGGATGTGATCGATCATGTAACAGTCATAACCTAGGGTGACACATAACTAGCTCCAGTTCATCAATATAATGTAGGCATGTATTCTGAATATAGTCATACATGCTTATGGAAAAGAACTTGCATGACATCTTTTGTCCTACCCTCCCGTGGCAGCGGGGTCCTATTGGAAACTAAGGGATATTAAGGCCTCCTTTTAATAGAG
Organism: Triticum urartu; assembly: GCF_056163025.1. Taxonomy (NCBI): domain Eukaryota; kingdom Viridiplantae; phylum Streptophyta; class Magnoliopsida; order Poales; family Poaceae; genus Triticum; species Triticum urartu. The sequence continues at coordinate 434,327,191 of NC_141873.1, forward strand.
TACCGGACCAAAGCATTAACACATAGTGAATACATGAACTCCTCAAACTACGGTCATCACCGGGAGTGGTCCCGACTATTGTCACTTCGGGGTTGCCGGATCATAACACATAGTAGGTGACTATAGACTTGCAAGATAGGATCAAGAACTCTCATATATTGATGAAAACATAATAGGTTCAGATCTGAAATCATGGCACTCGGGCCCTAGTGACAAGCATTAAGCATAGCAAAGTCATAGAAACATCAATCTCAGAACATAGTGGATACTAGGGATCAAACCCTAACAAAACTAACTTGATTACATGATAAATCTCATCCAACCCATCACTGTCCAGCAAGCCTATGATGGAATTACTCACGCACGGCGGTGAGCATCATGAAATTGGTGATGGAGGAAGGTTGATGATGATGATGGTGACGGATTCCCCTCTCCGGAGCCCCGAACGGACTCCAGACCAGCCCTCCCGAGAGAGTTTAGGGCTTGGCGGCGGCTCCGTATCGTAAAATGCGATGAATCCCTCTCTCTGATTTTTTTCTCCCCGAAAGTGAATATATGGAGTTAAGGTTGAGGTCGGTGGAGCGTCAGGGGGCCCACGAGGCAGGGGGCGCGCCCCTACCCTCGTGGACAGGTGGAGGGCCCCCTGACGTGGATTCTTCTTCCAGTATTTTTTATATATTCCAAAATAATTCTCCGTTGATTTTCATGTCATTCCGAGAACTTTTATTTCTGCACAAAAATAACACCATGGCAATTCTACTGAAAACAATGTCAGTCTGGGTTAGTTCCATTCAAATCATGCAAGTTAGAGTCCAAAACAAGGGCAAAAGTGTTTGGAAAAGTAGATACGACGGAGACGTATCAATTCCCACTAGTATATGAAAGTGACAACATAGGAGACTCTCTATCATGAAGATCATGGTGCTACTTTGAAGCACAAGTGTGGTAAAAGGATAGTAGCATTGCCCCTTCTCTCTTTTTCTCTCATTTTTTTGTTTTTTCGGCCTTCTCTTTTTTTGGCCTTTCTCTTTTTTTTCGTCCGGAGTCTCATCCCGACTTGTGGTGGAATCATAGTCTCCATCATCCTTTCCTCACATGGGATAATGCTCTAATAATGAAGATCATCACACTTTTATATACTTACAACTCGATACTTAGAACAAAATATGACTCTATGTGAATGCCTCCGGCGGTGTACCGGGATGTGCAGTGATTCAAGAGTGACATGTATGAAATTATGAACGGTGACTTTTCCACAAATACGATGTCAACTACATGATCAAGCAAAGCAATATGAAATGATGGAGCGTGTCATAATAAACGGAATGGTGGAAAGTTGCATGGCAATATATCTCGGAATGGCTATGGAAATGCCATAATACATAGGTATGGTGGCTGTTTTGAGGAAGGTAATGGTGGATGTATGGTACCGTCAAAAGTTGTGCGACACAAGAGAGGCTAGCAATGGTGGAAGGGTGAGAGTGCGTATAATCCATGGACTCAACATTAGTCATAAAGAACTCACATACTTATTGCAAAAATCTATTAGTTATTGAAACGAAGTACTACATGCATGCTCCTAGGGGGATAGATTGGTAGGAAAACACCATCGCTCGTCCCCGACCGCCACTCATAAGGAAGACAATCAAAAAAATAAATCATGCTCCGACTTCATCACATAACGGTTCACCATACGTGTATGCTACGGGAATCACAAATTTTAACACAAGTATCTCTCAAATTCAAAAATACTCAACTAGCATGACTCTAATATCACCATCTTCATATCTCAAAACAATCATCAAGTATCAAACTTCTCATAGTATTCAATGCACTTTATATGAAAGTTTTTATTATATCCCTCTTGAATGCCAATCATAGTAGGACTAATTTCATAACCAACGCAAATTACCATGCTGTTCTAAAAGACTCTCAAAATAATATAAGTGAAGCATGAGAGATCAATGATTTCTTCAAAATAAAACCTCTGTTGTGCTCTAAAAAGATATAAGTGAAGCACTAGAGCAAATGACAAACTACTCCGAAAGATATAAGTGAAGTTCAATGAGTAGTCGAATAATTATACAACTATGTGAAGACTCTCTAACATTTTAGAATTTCAGATCTTGCTATTTTATTCAAACAGCAAGCAAACCAAAGAAAATAAAATGACACTCCAAGCAAAACACATATCATGTGGTGAATAAAAATATAGCTCCAAGTAAAGTTACCGATGAACGAAGACGAAGAGGGGATGCCTTCCGGGGCATCCCCAAGATTAGGCTCTTAGTTGTCCTTGAATATTACCTTGGGGTGCCTTGGCCATCCCCAATCTTAGGCTCTTGCCACTCCTTATTCCATAGTCCATCGAATCTTTACCCAAAACTTGAAAACTTCACAACACAAAACTTAACAGAAAACTCGTAAGCTCCGTTAGTATAAGAAAATAAATCACCAATTAGGTACTGTTGTGAACTCATTATAAATTCATATTGGTGTAATATCTAGTGTATTCGAACTTCTCTATGGTTCATACCCTCCGATACTACTCATGGATTCATCAAAATAAGCAAACAACACAATGAAAACAGAATCTGTCAAAAACAGAACAGTCTGTAGTAACATGTATCAAACGTATACTTCTGTAACCCCAAAAATTCTTAAATAAATTGGTGGACGTGAGGAATTTGTATATTAATAATCTTCAAAAATAATCAACCTAATCGCACTCTCCAGTAAAAAATGGCAGCAAAACTCGTGAGCGCTAAAGTTTCTGTTTTTACAGCAAAATCGCAAAGACTTCACCCAAGTCTTCCCAAAGGTTCTACTTGGCACAAACACTAACTAAAACATAAAACCACATCTAAACAGAGGCTAGATGAATTATTTATTACTAAACAGGAGCAAAAAGAAAAGAACAAAAAATAAGTTGGGTTGCCTCCCAACAAGCGTTATCGTTTAACGCCGCTAGCTAGGCATGATGATTTCAATGATGCTCACATAAAAGATAATAATTGAAACATAAAGAGAGCATCATGAAGAATATGACTAGCACATTTAAGTCTTACCCACTTCATATGCATAGGAATTTTGTGAACAAACAACTTATGGGAACAAGAATCAACTTGCATAGGAAGGTAAAACAAACATAACTTCAAAACTTTAAGCACATAGAGAGGAAACTTGATATTATTGCAATTACTACAAGCATATATTCCTCCCTCATAATAAATTTCAGTAGCTTCATGAATGAATTCAACAATATAACCATCACATAAAACATTCTTTTCATGATCTACAAGCATAGAATTTTTGTTACTCTCCACATAAGCAAAATTCTTCTCATTCAGAATAGTGGGAGCAAACTCAACAAAATAACTATCTTGGGATTGAAAATTGAAATCAAGAAGACAAGTTTCATTGTTATCATTATTCTCTATAGCATATGTGTCATCACAATAGTCATCATAGATAGGAGGCATTCTTTCATCATAGTAAATTTGCTCACCAAAACTTGGGGGACAAAAAGTATCATCTTCATCAAACATAGCATCCCCAAGCTTGTGGCTTTGCATATCATTAGCATCATGGATATTCAAAGAATTCGTACTAACAACATTGCAATCATGCCCATCATCCAAATATTTAGTGCCAAACATTTTAATGCATTCTTTTTCTAACACTTTGGCACAATTATCGGAATCCTTATTTTCACGAAAGACATTACAAAGATGAAGCATATGAGGCAAACTTAATTTCATTTTTTGTAGTTTTCTTTTATAGACTAAACTAGTGATAAAACAAGAAACTATAAGATTCGATTGCAAGATCTAAAGATATACCTTCAAGCGCTAACCTCCCGGCAACGGCGCCAGAAAAGAGCTTGATGTCTACTACACAACCTTCTTCTTGTAGACGTTGTTGGGCCTCCAAGTGCAGAGGTTTGTAGGACAGTAGCAAATTTCCCTCAAGTGGATGACCTAAGGTTTATCAATCCGTGGGAGGCGTAGGATGAACATGGTCTCTCTCAAGCAACCCTGCAACCAAATAACAAAGAGTCTCTTATGTCCCCAACACACCCAATACAATGGTAAATTGTATAGGTGCACTAGTTCGGCGAAGACATGGTGATACAAGTACAATATGGATGGTAGATAGAGGTTTTTGTAATCTGAAAATATAAAAACAACAAGGTAACTAATGATAAAAGTGAGCGAAAACGGTATTGCAATGCGTTGAAACAAGGCCTAGGGTTCATACTTTCACTAGTGCAAGTTCTCTCAACAATAATAACATAATTGGATCATATAACAATCCCTCAACATGCAACGAAGAGTCACTCCAAAGTCACTAATAGCGGAGAACAAACGAAGAGATTATGGTAGGGTACGAAACCACCTCAAAGTTATCCTTTCTGATCGATCTATTCAAGAGTCCATAGTAAAATAACACGAAGCTATTCTTTCCGCTCGATCTATCCTAGAGTTCGTACTAGAATAACACCTTAAGACACAAACCAACCAAAACCCTAATGTCACCTAGATACTCCAATGTCACCTCAAGTATCTATGGGTATGATTATACGATATGCATCACACAATCTCAGATTCATCTATTCAACCAACAGAAAGAACTTCAAAGAGTGCCCCAAAGTTTGTACCGGAGAGTCAAGATGAAAACGTGTGGCAACCCCTATGCATAAGTTCACGAGGTCACGGAACCCGCAAGTTGATCACCAAAACATACATTAAGTGGATCACGTGATATCCCATTGTCACCACAAATAAGCACATGCAAGACATACATCAAGTGTCCTCAAATCCTTATAGACTCAATCCGATAAGATAACTTCAAAGGGAAAACTCAATTCATCACAATAAAGTAGAGGGGGAGAAACATCATAAGATCCAACTATAATAGCAAAGCTCACAGTACATCAAGATCGTGCCGAATCAAGAACACGAGAGAGGGAGAGATCAAACACATAGCTACTGGTACATACCCTCAGCCCCGAGGGTGAACTACTCCCTCCTCGTCATGGAGAGTGCCGGGATGATGAAGATGGCCACCGGAGAGGGATTCCCCCCTCCGGCAGGGTGCCGGAACGGGTCTAGATTGGTTTTTGGTGGCTACGGAGGCTTGCAGCGGTGGAACTCCCGATCTAGGTTATTTTCTGAAGGTTTCAGTATATATAAGAAGTGTTGGTGTCGGGAACAAGTCAGGGGGTCCCCGAGGCGGCCACGAGGTAGGGGGCGCGCCCCTGATGTCTACTACACAACCTTCTTATTGTAGACATTGTTGGGCCTCCAAGTGCAGAGGTTTGTAGGACCGTAGAAAATTTCCCTCAAGTGGATGACCTAAGGTTTACCAATCCGTAGGAGGCGTAGGATGGAGATGGTCTCTCTCAAACAACCCTGCAACCAAATAACAAAGAGTCCCTTGTGTCCTCAATACACCCAATACAATGGTAAATTGTATAGGTGCACTAGTTCGGCGAAGAGATGGTGATCCAAGTGGTATATGGATAGTAGATAATGGTTTTTGTAATCTGAAAATATAAAAACAGCAAGGTAGCAAGTGATAAAAGTGAGCATAAACGGTATTGCAATGATAGGAAATAAGGCCTAGGGTTCATACTTTCGCTAGTGCAAGTTCCCTCAACAATGATAACATAATTGGATCACATAACTATCCCTCAACATGCAACAAAGAGTCACTCCAAAGTCACTAATAGCGGAGAACGAACGAAGAGATTATGGTAGGGTACGAAACCACCTCAAAGTTATTCTTTCCAATCAATCCGTTGGGCTATTCCTATAAGTGTCACAAACAGCCCTAGAGTCCGTACTAGAATAACACCTTAAGACACAAATCAACCAAAACCCTAATGTCACCTAGATACTCCAATGTCACCTCAAGTATCTATGGGTATGATTATACGAATGCATCACACAATCTCAGATTCATCTATTCGACCAACACATAGGACCTTAAAGAATTCCCCAAAGTTTCTATCGGAGAATCACGACGAAAACGTGTGCCAACCCCTATGCATAGGTTCATGGGCGGAACCCGCAAGTTGATCACCAAAACATACATCAAGTGAATCACGTGATATCCCATTGTCACCATAGATATCCACGGCAAGACATACATCAAGTGTTCTCAAATCTTTAAAGACTCAATCCGATAAGATAACTTCAAAGGGGAAACTCAATCCATTACAAAAGAGTAGAGGGGGGAAGAAACATCATAGGATCCAAATAAAATAGTAAAGCTCACGATACATCAAGACCGTAACACCTTAAGAACACGAGAGAGAGAGAGAGATCAAACACATAGCTACTAGTACATACCCTCAGCCCCGAGGGAGAACTACTCCCTCCTTTCCATGGAGAGCACCGGGATGATGAAGATGTCAGCCGGAGAGGGATTCCCCCTCTGGCAGGGTGCTGGAACGGGTCTAGATTGGCTTTCGGTGGCTACGGAGGCTTCTGGTAGCGGAACTCCTGATCTATTGTGCTCCTCGATGTTTTTAGGGTATAAGGAGATATATGGGCAGAAGAAGTACGTCATGGGGGCCATGAGGGGCCCACGAGGGTGGAGGGCGCGCCCAGGGGGTGGGCTCGCCCCCCTACCTCGTGGCTTACTCGTTGACTCCCTGACGTGCACTCCAAGTCATCTGGGTTTCTTCTGGTCCAAAAATAAGTTCCGTGAAGTTTCAGGTCAATTGGACTCCGTTTGATTTTCCTTTTCCGCGATACTCTAAAACAAGGAAAAAACACAAACTGGCACTGGGCTCTAGGTTAATGGGTTAGTCCCCAAAATAATATAAAAGTGTCTAATAAAGCCCATAAACATCCAAAACAGAAAATATAATAGCATGGAACAATCAAAAATTATAGATACGTTGGAGACATATCATCATCCCCAAGCTTAATTCCTGCTCGTCCTCGAGTAGGTAAATGATAAAAACAGAATTTTTGATGTGGAATGCTACCTAACATATTTCTCTAAGTAATTCTCTTTATTGTGGCATGAATGTTCAGATCCATAAGATTCAAGACAAAAGTTTAATATTGACATCAAAATAATAATACTTCAAGCATACTAACCAAGTAATCATGTCTTCTCAAAATGACATGGCCAAAGAGAGCTATCCCTACAAAATCATATAGTATGGCTATGCTCCATCTTCACCACACAAAGTATTTAAATCATGCACAACCCCGATGACAAGCCAAGCAATTGTTTCATACTTTTGGTGTTCTCAAACTTTTTCAATCTTCACGCAATACATGAGCGTGAGCCATGGACATAGCACTATAGGTACTGGTACGTACATGAGCGTGAGAGAGAGAGAGATCAAACACATAGCTACTGGTACATACCCTCAGCCCTGAGGGAGAACTGATACGTCTCCAATGTATCTATAATTTTTGATTACTCCATGCTATATTATCTACTGTTTTGGACATTATTGGGATTTATTATCCACTTTTATATTATTTTTGGGACTAACCTATTAACAGGAGGCCCAGCCCAGAATTGCTGTTTTTTTTCCTGTTTTAGGGTTTCGAAGAAAAGGAATATCAAACGGAGTCCAAATGGAATGAAACCTTCGGGAACGTGATTTTCTCACCGAATACAACTTAGGAGACTTGGACCCTATGTCAAGCCAACTAACAGGAGGCCACAAGGTAGGGGGCGCTGGCCCCCCCCCCCCCCCCAGGCGCGCCCTCCACCCTCGTGGCCCCCCTGTGCTCCACGACATACTTCTTCCTCCTATATATACCCACGCACCCCCAAACGATTAGATACGGAGCCAAAACCCTAATTCCACCACTGTAACTTCCTGTATCCACGAGATCCCATCTTGGGGCCTGTTCCGGAGCTCCGCCGGAGGGGGCATCGATCACGGAGGGCTTCTACATCAACACCATAGCCTCTCCGATGAAGTGTGAGTAGTTTACTTCAGACCTACGGCTCCATAGTTAGTAGCTAGATGGCTTCTTCTCTCTTTTTGGATCTCAATACAATGTTCTCCCCCTCTCTTGTGGAGATCTATTCGATGTAATCTTCTTTTTGCGGTGTGTTTGTTGAGACCGATGAATTGTGGGTTTATGATCAAGTCTACCTATGAATAATATTTGAATCTTCTCTGAATTCTTTTATGTATGATTGGTTATCTTTGCAAGTCTCTTCGAATTATCAGTTTGTTTTGGCCTACTAGATTGATCTTACTTGCAATGGGAGAAGTGCTTAGCTTTGGGTTCAATCTTGCGGTGTCCTTTCCCGGTGACAGTAAGGGCAGCAAGGCACATATTGTATTGTTGCCATCGAGGATAACAAGATGGGGTTTTCTTCATATTGCTTAAGGCGTTACTCTGTTTTTAACTTAATACTCTAGATGCATGCTGGATAACGGTCGATGAGTGGAGTAATAGTAGTAGATGTAGGCAGGAGTCGGTCTACTTGTCTCGTACGTGATACCTATATACATGATCATACCTAGATATTCTCATAACTATGCTCAATTCTGTCAATTGCTCAACAGTAATTTGTTCACCCACCGTAGAATACTTATGCTCTCGAGAGAAGCCACTAGTGAAACCTATGGCCCCCGGGTCTATCTTTATCATATTAATCTCCTACTACTTAGTTATTTACTTTGCTATTTACTTTGCCTTTATTTTACTTTGCATCTTTATCATAAAAATACCAAAAAATATTATCTTATCATATCTATCAGATCTCACTCTTGTAAGTGGCCCTATAGGGATTGACAACCCCTATTTGCGTTGGTTGCGAGGATTTATTTGTTTTGTGCAGGTACGAGGGACTCGCGCGTAGCCTCCTACTGGATTGATACCTTGGTTCTCAATAACTGAGGGAAATACTTACGCTACTTTGCTGCATCATCCCTTCCTCTTCGGGGAAAACCAACGCAGTGCTAAAAGAGGTAGCAAGAAGGATTTCTGGCGCCGTTGCTAGGGAGGTCTACGCAAGAGTCAACATACCAAGTAGCCATCACATACCCTTATCTCCCGCATTACATTATTTGCCATTTGCCTCTTGTTTTCCCCTCCCCCCAATTCACCCTTGCCGTTTTATTCGCCCTCTCTCTCTATCCTCCCTCTCTTTCTCTATTTGCCTTTTTTGTTCGCTTGCTTTTTGTTTGCTTGTGTGTTAGTTTTCTTGTTTGTTGCGATGGATCAAGATAATACTAAATTGTGTGACTTCACCAATACCAACAACAATGATTTTATTAGCACTCCGATTGCTCCTCTTACCGATGCTGAATCTTGTGAAATTAATACTGCTTTGCTGAATCTTGTCATGAAAGATCCATTCTCCGGCCTTCCTAGTGAAGATGCCGCTACCCATCTAAATAGCTTCGTTGATTTGTGTGACATTCAATAGAAGAAAGATGTGGATAATGATATTGTTAAATTGAAGCTATTTCCTTTTTCTCTTAGAGATCGTGCTAAAGCTTGGTTTTCGTCTTTGCCTAAAAATAGTATTGATTCATGGAATAAGTGCAAAGATGCTTTTATCTCTAAGTATTTTCCTCCCGCTAAAATCATCTCTCTTAGAAACGATATTATGAACTTTAAGAAACTTGATCATGAACATGTTGCACAAGCTTGGGAGAGAATGAAATTAATGATACGTAATTGCCCTACTCATGGTTTAAATTTAAGGATGATTATACAAATTTTTTATGGCGGATTGAATTTTGCTTCTAGAAATCTTTTAGATTCGGCCGCGGAGGACACTTTTATGGAAATCACCTTAGGAGAAGCTACTAAACTCCTAGATAATATTTTGGTTAATTATTCTCAATGGCATACTGAAAGATCTACTAACAAAAAGGTGCATGCGATGGAAGAAATTAATGTTTTGAGTGGAAAGATGGATGAACTTATGAAATTATTTGCTAATAAGAGTGTTTCTTCTTATCCCAATGATATGTCCTTGTCTACTTTGATTGATAATAATAATGAATCTATGGATGTGATTTTGTTGGTAGGAACAATTTTGCTAATAATGCGTATAGAGGAAATTTCAATCCTAGGCCTTATCCTAGTAATCCCTCTAATAATTATGGTAATTCCTACAACCATTCTTATGAAAATTATAATAAGATGCCCTCTGACTTTGATTCTAATATTAAAGAATTTTTTACTTCGCAAAAGAATTTTAATGCTATGATTGAAGAAAAATTGCTTAAGATTGATGATTTGGCTGGGAACGTTGATAGAATTGCTCTTGATGTTGATTCTTTGAAACTTAGATCTATTCCACCTAAGCATGATATCAATGAGTCTCTCAAAGCCATGCGAATTTCCATTGACGAGTGCAAAGAAAGAACCGCTAGGATGCGTGCTAAGAAAGATGCCTTTATAAAAGCGTGTTCTTCTAGTTCCTATGAAAATAATGGTGAAGATCTAAAAGTTATTGATTTGTCCCCTATTAAATCTTTGTTTTGCAATATGAATCTTGATAATGATGGAACTGAATATGATCCACTTTTACCTAGAAGGCATTCCAAAAATTCTGAATCTTTTGATCTTGATGCTAAATTTGATAAAACTGGGATTGAAGAAATTAAAACCCTAGATGTTGCTAAACCCACTATTCTGGATTTCAAGGAATTTAACTATGAAAATTTCTCTTTGATTGATTGTATTTCCTTGTTGCAATCCGTGCTAAATTCTCCTCACGCTTATAGTCAAAATAAAGCGTTTACTAAACATATCATTGATGCCTTGATACAATCTTATGAAGAAAAACTTGAATTGGAAGTTTCTATCCCTAGAAAACTTTGTGATGAGTGGGAACCAACTATTAAAATTAAAATTAAAGATCATGAATGCTATGCTTTATGTGATTTGGGTGCTAGTGTTTCCATGATTCCAAAGACTTTGTGTGATCTGTTAGGTTTCCGTGATTTTGATGATTGCTCTCTAAACTTGCACCTTGTGGATTCCACTATTAAGAAACCTATGGGAACAATTAATGATGTTCTTATTGTTGCAAATAGGAATTATGTGCCCATAGGTTTTATTGTTCTTGACATAGATTGCAATCCTTCATGTCCTATTATTCTTGGTAGACCTTTCCTTAGAACGATTGGTGCAATTATTGATATGAAGGAAGGAAATATTAGATTCCAATTTCAGTTAAGAAAAGGCATGGAACACTTTCCTAGAAAGAAAATTAAATTACCTTATGAATCTATTATGAGATCCACTTATGGATTGCCTACCAAAGATGGCAATACCTAGATCTATTCTTGCTTGTTATGCCTAGCTGGGGGCGTTAAACGATAGCGCTTGTTGGGAGGCAACCCAATTTTATTTTTATTCCTTGCTTTTTGCTTCTTCTTAGTAATAAATAAATTATTTATCCTCTGTTTTGGTTGTGTTTTTTGTGTTTAATTAGTGTTTGTGCCAAGTAGAACCATTGGGAAGGCTTGGGGAAAGTCTTGTTGAACTTTCTGTAAAAAACAGAAACTTTAGGGCTCACGAGAACTGCTATCGTTTTTATTTGGAAAGTTCTATTTAGTTAATTATTTTTGCAGATGATTAATAAATAAATTCCTCACGTCAAGCAATTTATTTTAGAATTTTTGGGGTTCCATATCTTTCTCTAGATACAAATTACTACACACTGTTCTGTTTTTGACAGATTCTGTTTTGCGTGTGTTGTTTGCTTATTTTGATGAATCTATGGCTAGTAAATTAGTTAATAAACCATAGAGAAGTTGGAATACAGTAGGTATAAAACCCATATAAATAAATAATGAGTTAATTACAGTACCTTGAAGTGGTCTTTTGTATTCTTTCGCTAACGGAGCTCACGAGATTTTCTACTTTAAGTTTTGTGTTGTGAAGTTTTCAAGTTTTGGGTAAAGATTTGATGGATTATGGAACAAGGAGTGGCAAGAGCCTAAGCTTAGGGATTCCCATGGCACCCCCAAGATAATCTAAGGACACCTAAAAGCCAAATCTTGGGGATGCCCATGGGACCCCCAAGATAATCTAAGGACACCTAAAAGCCAAACCTTGGGGATGCCTCGGAAGGCATCCCCTGTTTCGTCTACTTCTATCGGTAACTTTACTTGGAGCTATATTTTTATTTACCACACGATATGTGTTTTACTTGGAGCATCTTGTATAATTTGAGTCTTTGCTTATTAGTTTACCACAATCATCCTTGCTGTACACACCTTTTGAGAGAGCCATACATGATTTGGAATTTGTTAGAATACTCTATGTGCTTCGCTTATATCTTTTGAGTCATATAATTTTTCTCTAGTGCTTCACTTATATCTTTTAGAGCACAGTGGTGGATTTGTTTTATAGAAACTATTTATCTCGCATGCTTCACTTAGATTATTTTGAGAGTCTTAATAGCATGGTAATTTGCTTAAAATCCTAATATGCTTGGTATACAAGATTAATAATAAAACTTTCTTATGAGTGTGTTGAAAACTATGATAAGTTTGATACTTGATAATTGTTTTGAGATATGGAGATGGTGATATTAAGGTCATGCTAGTTGAGTAGTTGTGAATTTGAGAAATACTTGTGTTGAAGCTTGTGATTCCCGTAGCATGCACGTATGGTGAACCGTTATGTGATGAAGTCAGAGCATGATTTATTTATTGATTGTCTTCCTTATGAGTGGCGGTCGGGGACGAGCGATGGTCTTTTCCTACCAATCTATCCCCCTAGGAGCATGCGCATAATACTTTGCTTTGATAACTAGTATATTTTTGCAATAAGTATATGAGTTCTTTATGACTAATGTTGAGTCCATGGATTATACGCACTCTCACCCTTCCACCCTTGCTAGCCTCTCTAATACTGCGCACCTTTCGCCGGTATCATACACCCACCATATACCTTCCTCAAAACAGCCACCATACCTATCTATTATGGCATTTCCATAGCCATTCCGAGATATATTGCCATGCAACTTTCCACCGTTCCGTTTATGACACGCTGCAATTGTCATATTGCTTAGCATGATCATGTAGTTGACATAGTATTTGTGGCAAAGCCACCGTTCATAATTCTTTCATACTTGTCACTCATGCATCATTGCATATCCCGTTACACCGCCGGAGGCATTCACATAGAGTCATATTTTGTTCTAAGTATCGAGTTGTAATTGTTGAGTGGTAAGAAAAATAAAAGTGTGATGATCATCATTATTAGAGCATTGTCCCAAGTGAGGAAAGGATGATGGAGACTATGATTCCCCCACAAGTCGGGACGAGACTCCGGACGAAAAATAAAAAAATAAAAGAAAAGAGGCCGAAAAAGGAGAAAAGGACCAAATAAAAAAAATAAGAAAAAAAATGAGAGAAAAAGAGAGAAGGGACAATGTTACTATCCTTTTACCAGACTTGTGCTTCAAAGTAGCACCATGATCTTCATAGTAGAGAGTCTCTCATGTTATCACTTTCATATACTAGTGGGAATCTTACATTATAGAACTTGGCTTGTATATTCCAATGATGGGCTTCCTCAAAAATTCCCTAGGACTTCATGAACAAGCAAGTTGGATGCACACCTAATTAGTTTCTTTTTGAGCTTTCATATACTTATAGCTCTAGTGCATCCGTTGCAAGGCAATCCCTACTCACTCACATTGATATCTATTGATGGGCATTTCCATAGCCCGTTGATACGCCTAGTTGATGTGAGACTATCTTCCCTTTTTTTTCTTCTCCACAACCACCACTCTATTCCACCTATAGTGCTATATCCATGGCTCACGCTCATGTATTGCGTGAAGATTGAAAAAGTTTTGAGAATGTCAAAAGTATGAAACAATTGCTTGGCTTGTCATCGGGGTTGTGCATGATTTAAATATTTTGTGTGGTGAAGATAGAGCATAGCCAGACTATATGATTTTGTAGGGATAACTTTCTTTATCCATGTTATTTTGAGAAGACATAATTGCTTTGTTAGTATGCTTGAAGTATTATTATTTTCTATGTCAATATAAACTTTTTCTTGAATCTTTCGGATCTGAATATTCGTACCACAATTAAGAAGAATTACATTAAAATTATGCCAAGTAGCACTCTGCATCAAAAATTCTGTTTTTATCATTTACCTACTTGAGGACGAGCAGGAATTAAACTTGGGGATGCTTGATACGTCTCCAATGTATCTATAATTTTTGATTGCTCCATGCTATATTATCTACTGTTTTGGACATTATTGGGCTTTATTATCCACATTTATATTATTTTTGGGACTAACCTATTAACCGGAGGCCCAGCCCAGAATTGTTGTTTTTTGCCTGTGTTAGGGTTTCGAAGAAAAAGAATATCAAACGGAGTCCAAACAGAATGAAACCTTCGGGAACGTGATTTTCTCACCGTATACAACTCAGGAGACTTTGACCCTACATCAAGCCAACTAACAGGAGGCCACGAGATAGGGGGGCGCGCCTGCCCCCTTCCCGGGCGCGCCCTCCACCCTCGTGGGCCCCCTATTGCTCCACCGACGCACTTCTTCCTCCTATATATACCCACGTACCCCCAAACAATCAGATACGGAGCCAGAACCCTAATTCCACCGCCATAACTTTCTGTATCCATGAGATCCCATCTTGGGGCCTGTTCCGGAGCTCCGCCGGAGGGGGCATCAATCACGGAGGGCTTCTACATCAACACCATAGCCTCTCCGATGAAGTGTGAGTAGTTTACTTCAGACCTACGGGTCCATAGTTAGTAGCTAGATGGCTTCTTCTCTCTTTTTGGATCTCAATACAATGTTCTCCCCCTCTCTTGTGGAGATCTATTCTATGTAATCTTCTTTTTGCGGTGTGTTTGTTGAGACCGATGAATTGTGGGTTTATGATCAAGTCTATCTATGAATAATATTTGAATCTTCTCTGAATTCTTTTATGTATGATTGGTTATCTTTGCAAGTCTCTTCGAATTATCAGTTTGGTTTGGCCTACTAGATTGATCTTTCTTGCAATGGGAGAAGTGCTTAGCTTTGGGTTCAATCTTGCGGTGTCCTTTCCCGATGACAGTAAGGGCAGCAAGGCACGTATTGTATTGTTGCCATCGAGGATAACAAGATGGGGTTTTCTTCATATTGCATGAGTCTATCCCTCTACATCATGTCATCTTGCTTAAGGCATTACTCTGTTTTTAACTTAATACTCTAGATGCATGCTGGATAACGGTCGATGAGTGGAGTAATAGTAGTAGATGCAGGCAGGAGTCGGTCTAGTTGTCTCGGACGTGATGCCTATATACATGATCATACCTAGATATTCTCATAACTATGGTCAATTCTGTCAATTGCTCAACAGTAATTTGTTCACCCACCATAAAATACTTATGCTCTCGAGAGAAGCCACTAGTGAAACCTATGGCCCCCGGGTCTATCTTTATCATATTAATCTCCTACTACTTAGTTACTTACTTTGCTATTTACTTTGTCTTTATTTTTCTTTGCATCTTTATCATAAAAATACCAAAAAATATTATCTTATCATATCTATCAGATCTCACTCTCGTAAGTGGCCCTATAGGGATTGACAACCCCTATTTGCGTTGGTTGCGAGGATTTATTTGTTTTGTGCAGGTACGAGGGACTCGCGCGTAGCCTCCTACTGGATTGATACCTTGGTTCTCAATAACTGAGGGAAATACTTACGCTACTTTGCTGCATCATCCCTTCCTCTTCGGGGAAAACCAACGCAGTGCTAAAAGAGGTAGCAAGAACTACTCCCTCCTCGTCATGGAGAGCACCGGGATGATGAAGATGTCCACCGGAGAGGGATTCCCCCTCTAGCAGGGTGCCGGAATGGGTCTAGATTGGCTTTCGGTGGCTATTGTAACACCCCGGATGTAATTTACCTTATATGTATCCCAACTCTAGCCGTTTCCGGCACTAAGTTATTTTATTTCCTCGGGTTCAGGTTTTTGTCTTCGTGTGTTGTTGCCTTTGTCGTGCATCTCATATCATGTCATCATGTGCATTGCATTTGCATACGTGTTCGTCTCATGCATCCGAGCATTTTCCCCGTTGTCCGTTTTGCATTCCGGCGCTCCTATCTCCTCCGGTGCCCCTCTCTACCTCTTTTCATGTGTGGGGGTTAAAAATTTCCGGATTGGACCGAGATTTGCCAAGCAGCCTTGATTTACTATCGGTAGACCGCCTGTCAAGTTTCGTGCCATTTGGACTTCGTTTGATACTCCAACGGTTAACCGAGGGACCGAGAAGGCCTCGTGTGTGTTGCAACCCAACACCCTTCCATTTTGGCCCAAAACCCACTAAACCCCTTCTAGCATCTAGAGCGTTCGATCACGATCGCGTGGCCGAAAACCGCACCTCATTTGGAGCTTCCTAACTCCCTCTACCTCTATATATAGACCCCTTCTCGAAAATTCCGGATCCCCTCCTTCCAAACCCTAGAAAATCACCTCGCGCGCCATCGGACGTCTGGCCGCAACCGGACACGTCCGCCGCCTCCGCCGACCAACCCGGAGCCGCCACCTGTCCCGGGGAGACAACTTCGCCGCTTCGCCCGCGCCGGCCCACCCGGGCCAAGGCGGGCCCCCCCCGGCCCGAGCCGCCGCCTCCCGCGAGTCGCCTCCCCGCCGCCACGCCCGACTGCTCCGCCACCCGCGCCTCCTCGCCCGCGTCGGCCGCCGCCTCGCCGTGCCGCCGCGCCGGCCGGCCGCCGACATCGCCGCCCGGCGCCCTGCCGCGCCCTGGCCGGCGACCGCCGACCCCGCCGCGCGCCCACCTCCTCCTCCGCGGTCACTCGTCGCCCCTCATCGCCGTATCTCGCCGTCCCCATCTCCGGTGAGTTCGTCCTCAAGTCCGGCGACCCGAGCTCCTATTCCGGTGAACACCGTAACCCGCGCCAGATCCAGATCTGGGACATCTCCACGGTTGACTTTTCCTACTAAC
Source organism: Triticum urartu (assembly GCF_056163025.1). Taxonomy (NCBI): domain Eukaryota; kingdom Viridiplantae; phylum Streptophyta; class Magnoliopsida; order Poales; family Poaceae; genus Triticum; species Triticum urartu. The sequence continues at coordinate 434,344,152 of NC_141873.1, forward strand.
CCTAGAATTTTTGCAATCTTCATCATGCCGTAACTCCGCATCTGTAGCTCCGATTTGCACGTGTAGCATATCAAAATGTTCGTCTCAACGAGTACATCATTTCATCTCATTGCATCATTTTCATTTGAGCTCATATTGATGCCCGAAATGCTGTTGGAAGAGGGTTGTGTGATAAAATTGTCAGATCTATTTCATCAAATAGCTATTTGTCATTTTTGCCATGATTAATGTGTGCATGATATGCTCCTGAGCTCTACATGAGTTTTGTTATATACCATGCCATCTTTACATAGGTGCTTACCATGTATTTTTGTGATATGTGTGGTGACTAGCACAAGCTTGCAAAGTAGCATATTTGGTAATGCTGATTTCAGGGACTTAGAATTTCTGTAAGTCCTTGTCCTGATTTTGTCATTATGCCATATGTTCATGTTGTTTCCTAGTGATCCGTGCCTCTTTTGAGGATGATCAGTAAGGATTATTTGTTAATATTGTGGTGCTCTATCCATCCATGTCTTTGTTTGCATTTATGGAGCACCCTAGCTTGAGTCAATCGAGCTCTACTTTTGCTATTTCGTGAATCCTGGCAGATTGTTGACTTGTTAGCAATTTTGCCGAGGATGTTGCTATTGATCCGTGCATGCTATGTTGTTGTTCTTGCCATGTCTAGCTTCTATGCCATGTATTCTTGATGGGTGTATGCTTAGTTTGTCATGCTATGCTCTGTAGTGAGTGCATCGAGTTCATAAACATGCCTACTCGTTAACTGATTTGCATGCTCCAGTTTTTCACTAAGTCTGAGATCTGTTTATGTTTTTGCCATGTTCACATGCTTGCAATTGTATTTTCTGATCCCTTTTGGCTCAAGGTCACTAAGGGACTTTTGTTAAGTGCTTTGAGTAGCTTCATGTCATGCCTTGCTTTGACATGTTAAGTTCCTGTAGCTTGTAGTTTTCATGCTCTAAAGTGTGCTTCCTGATGTTAAATTCCAGACTTGTGTTAATTTCACTAAGTCTGAAACCTGTTATCATTTGCATTTTTGCCATGCTTGTTTGAACCTATTAATGTATGAATTAGCCATAGCTCAGTGTTCATCTTTTGTCAAGCATCATGAATGGATCCCTGCCATGTATTTTTTTGTCATGTTTGAGTGCTGTAGCATATTTATCTTGATGCATTTAGATGGCTACTTGCTGATTATCGCAGACCGGTGCCATATTTGTTTTGCTTGCCATTTCCAAACCGTGCATCCGATTCCGGTGATCTTTATATCGATTTCAACCGAAATCACCTCACCTTTCCAGTGGCACTCTTAGATTTCCATGTTGAGGCCAGGTTCAATCATTGCTTGTCAAATCTTGCATATGCATCACATATCGCATCCCGCATATCATACCATGTTCGCATCATGTTGTTTGAGCATTGCACGTGGTTGATTGTGTTCCTTTTTCTTGTTTGTCTTGTTTGGGTAGAGCCGGGACACGAGTTCACGAACGAGGAGCCCGTTGAGTTTGCTTACGAGGATCAAGTCAACTCTGACAACTTTGCAGGCAAGATGATCATACCCTCGAAATCACTTCTATCTTTGCTTGCTAGATGCTCGATTTTTTGCTATGCCTATGCTACGATACCTACCACTTGCTTATCATGCCTCCCATATTGCCATGTCAAACCTCTAACCCACCATGTCCTAGCAAACCGTTGATTCGCTATGTTATCGCTTTGCTCAGCCCATCTTATAGCGTTGCTAGTTGCAGGTGAAGATTGGAGATCGTTCCTTGTTGGAACATTGTTTATTGTTGGGATATCACCATATTAGATTGTTTATCTTAATGCACCTATATACTTGGTAAAGTCTGGAAGGCTTGGCCTTTTGCCTAGTGTTTTGTTCCACTCTTGCCGCCCTAGTTTCCGTCATATCGGTGTTATGTTCCCGGATTTTGCGTTCCTTACGCAGTTGGGTTATAATGGGAACCCCTTGACAGTTCGCCTTGAATAAAACTCTTCCAGCAATTCCCAACTTTGGTTTTACCATTCGCCACCTAGCCTTTTTTCCCTTGGGTTCCGCGGACTCAAGGGTCATCTTTATTTAAACCCCCGGGCCAGTGCTCCTCTGAGTGTTGGTCCAACCTGTCAGCTGCCGGTGGCCACCAAGAGCAACTCTGGGCTGGCCTACCGGAACCTTGGACAATACGGTGTGCCCTGAGAACGAGATATGTGCAGCTCCTATCAAGATTTGTCGGCACATTCGGGCGGTGTTGCTGGTTTAGTTTTACCATTGTCGAGGATGTCTTGTAACCGGGATTCCGAGCCTGATCGGGTCTTCCCGCTAGAAGGAATATCCTTCGTTGATCGTGAGAGCTTGTGATGGGCTAAGTTGGGACACCCCTGCAGGGATTTGAACTTTCGAAAGCCGTGCCCACGGTTATGGGGAGATGGGAATTTGTTAATGTTCGGTTGTAGATAACATGAAACTTAACTTAATTAAAATGAATCAACCGCGTGTGTTACCGTGATGGTCTCTTCTCGGCGGAGTCCGGGAAGTGAACACGGTGTTGGAGTAATGTTTGACGTAGGTTGTTCTAGGATCACTTCTTGATCATAGTTCTTCGTTCGTGCTTTGCCTTCTCTTCTCGCTCTCTTTTGCGAACAGGTTGGCCACCATATATGCTAGTAACTTGCTGCAGCTCCACATATTACCTTGCCTTACCTATAAGCTTAAATAGTCTTGATCGCGAGGGTGCGAGATTGCTGAGTCCCCGTGACTCACAGATTACTTCCAAACCAGATGCAGGGACCGATGATACCGTTCCAGACGATGTGCTTGAGCTCAAGTGGGAGTTTGATGAAGACTCTCGCCGTTACTATGTGTCTTTCCCAGATGATCAGTAGTGGTGCCCAGTTGGGGCGATCGGGGTCCGTGTCGCATGTTGGGGTTGATCTTTTATTTTGGTACCGTAGTCGGACCATGAGTGTATTGGATGATTGTAATGTTATTCATGTATTTGTGTGACGTGGCGAGTGTAAGCCAACTATGTACCTTTTCCCCTATTATCTATTTACATGGGTTGTTGTGAAGATTACCTTACTTGCGACATTGCTTTCAATGCGGTTATGCCTCTAAGTCGTGCTTCGACACATAGGAGATATAGCCGCATCGAGGGCGTTACAGCTACAGAGGCTTCTGGCGGCGGAACTCCCGATCTAATGTGCTCCTCAATGTTTTTAGGGTATATGGAGATATATAGGCGGAAGAAGTACGTCAGGGGGGCCACGAGGGGCCCATGAGGGTGGAGGGCGCGCCCAGGGGGGTGTTCGCGCCCCTCTGCCTCGTGGCGTCCTCGTTGACTCCCTGATGTGCACCCCAAGTCTTCTGGGTTTCTTCTGGTCCAAAAATATGTTCCGTGAAGTTTCAGGTCAATTGGACTCTGTTTGATTTTCCTTTTCTGCGATACTCTAAAACAAGGAAAAAACAAAAACTCGCACTGGGCTCTGGGTTAATAGGTTAGTCCCGAAAATAATATAAAAGTGTCTAATAAAGCCCATAAACATCCAAAACAGATAATATAATAGCATGGAACAATAAAAAATTATAGATACGTTGGAGACATATCAGCCCCTCCACCCTAGTGGTGGCCTCGGGACTCTTCTGGCCCCATCTCCGGTACTCCATGGGCTTCTTCTGGTCCAAAAATGATCTCCGTGAAATTTCAGGTCAATTGGACTCCGTTTGATTTTCCTTTTCTACGATGCTGAAAAACAAGGAAAAAACAGAAACTTGCACTAGGCTCTAGGTTAATAGGTGCTACCTCTTGAGCACTTGCATTGGTTTTCCCTTGAAGAGGAAAGGGTGATGCATCAAAGTAGCGTAAGTATTTCCCTCAGTTTTTGAGAACCAAGGTATCAATCCAGTAGGAGGCCGCGCACGAGTCCCTCGCACCTACACAAACAAATAAGTCCTCGCAACCAACGCGATAAGGGGTTGTCAATCCCTACACAGTCACTTACGAGAGTGAGATCTGATAGATATGATAGGATAATATTTTTTGGTATTTTTATGATAAAGAGAAATAAAAGATGCAAGTAAAATAAATAGAAAAGGAAATAACTAAGTATTGGAAGATTAATATGATGGAAGATAGACCCGGGGGCCATAGGTTTCACTAGTGGCTTCTCTCAAGAGCATAAGTATTTACGGTGGGTGAACAAATTACTGTTGAGCAATTGACAGAATTGAGCATATTTATGAGAATATCTAGGTATGATCATGTATATAGGCATCACGTCCGAGACAAGTAGACCGACTCCTGCCTGCATCTACTACTATTACTCCACACATCGACCGCTATCCAGCATGCATCTAGAGTATTAAGTTCAAGAGAACAGAGTAATGCTTTAAGCAATATGACATGATGTAGAGGGATAAACTCATGCAATATGATATAAACCCCATCTTGTTATCCTCGATGGAAACAATACAATGCATGCCTTGCTGCCCCTATTGTCATTGGGAAAGGACACCGCAAGATTGAACCCAAAGCTAAGCACTTCTCCCATTGCAAGAAATGTCAATCTAGTAGGCCAAACCAAACTGATAATTCGAAGATACTTGCAAAGATAACCAATCATACATAAAAGAATTCAGAGAAAATTCAAATATTGCTCATAGATAAACTTGATCATAAACCCACAATTCATCGGTCTCAACAAACACACCGCAAAAGAAGATTACATCGAATAGATCCCCACAAGAGAGGGGGAGAACTTTGTATTGAGATCCAAAAAGAGAGAAGAAGCCATCTAGCTAATAACTATGGACCCGTAGGTCTGAAGTAAACTACTCACACTTCATCGGAGAGGCTATGGTGTTGATGTAGAAGCCCTCCGTGATCGATGCCCCCTCTGGCGGAGCTTCGGAAAAGGCCCCAAGATGGGATCTCGTGGATACAGAAAGTTACGGCGGTGGAATTAGGGTTTTGGCTCCGTATCTGGTAGTTTGGGGGTACGTAGGTATATATAGGAGGAAGGAGTACGTCGGTGGAGCAACAGGGGGCCCACGAGGGTGGAGGGCGCGCTTGGGGGGGGGGGTAGGCGTGCCCCCTACCTCGTGCCTTCCTCGTTGATTGCTTGACGTAGGGTCCAAGTCCTCTGGATCATGTTCGTTTCGAAAATCACGTTCCCGAAGGTTTCATTCCGTTTGGACTCCGTTTGATATTCTTTTTCTGCGAAACCCTAAAATAGGAAAAAAAACAGCAATTCTGGGCTGGGCCTCCGGTTAATAGGTTAGTCCCAAAAATAATATAAAAGTGTATAATAAAGCCCAATAATGTCCAAAACAGAATATAATATAGCATGGAACAATAAAAAAATTTAGATACGTTGGAGACGTATCAAGCATCCCCAAGCTTAATTCCTGCTCGTCCTCGAGTAGGTAAATGATAAAAACAAAATTTTTGATGTGGAATGCTACTTGGCATAATTTCAATGTAATTCTTCTTAATTGTGTTATGAATATTCAGATCCGAAAGATTCAAGACAAAAGTTTAATATTGACATAGAAATAATAATACTTCAAGCATACTAACTAAGCAATTATGTCTCTTCAAAATAACATGGCCAAAGAAAGTTATCCCTACAAAATCTAATAGTCTGGCTATGCTCTATTATCACCTGTAACATCCCAAATTTGCAATTTGGAATGTTATACACTAGATCATCATGCATAACATATTTTTCTTGCATTTTGGTTGATCCTAGAAATTTCACGCAACTCAAGGACCTTCGGAGAGAGTTGGAGATTTCGATATTTTCATATTTGAGAGTTTTCTCGAATTTGAAAAGAGGATCATTTGATTTATTTATTTCATCTTCAATAATTTTTCCGATATCAAAAATATAAGAGAGGGAATAATATGACTTTCCCAAAATTGAGGAAAAATGAAGATTTAATAAATAGATCAAATTTTGTTTGCCGGAGTTTGTTTGCTTTTTATTTGGATAGGGAAAAATGCACGTTTTCAAAAATTGCATTCTAGGTCCGGAGTAAAGTTCATTTTGTTCGACTCATTTTTAGGAGTCGGGGAAAATTTACGTTAGGAATTTTGGAGTCCGTTTAGTTTTCTTTTTCTTTGTTTTTCTGCACGCAAAACTATTTAAAAAAAATCTTCGCAGCGCCTTGGGCCAAGGCCCAGCCAGCAGGCCGGCCGGCCAGGCCCCATCCCCAGCCGCACGCGCGCCAGGCGCCAGGCGCAGGCAGCCGCCGCCCCGCCCTAGGCCGAGTCCTAGGAGGACTCTAGGCCGGCGCCCCCCCTTGCCCCTTGCCCAAGCATCTACCCCCTCCCCCTCCTAGTATATATACCCCTCTCCCCCCCTCTCCTCACATCAAAACCCCAAGCCCCTCTCCTCTTAAGCCGCAGCAAGCAGCAGCGCGCAGCCCCGCCGCCGCCTTAGCCGCGCCGCCCCGCGCCTAGCCGCCGCCGCCGCCCTTAGCCGCCGCCGCCCGGAGCCCGCCTCCCGAGGTACCCGCGCCTCTCTTTTTCTTCCCCGGTCCGGTTTTTCCTAAAAGAACCGTTCCGTTTTCTCTCCGTTTCTTTTTCTTTTCTTCCGGTTTTTGTTTCGGTTTTCTTCCGAAACCCTAGATCGGTTTTCCGTTTCTTTTTTGGTTTCTTTTCCGAAGACCCTAGATCGGTTTTCGTTCTTCTTTCGGACCGTCCGTCTCAACGAACGTGATCACCGATTCTTTCCCGGTTAACGACGTTCGTTCGTTTAACCGCTCTTCGTTTTCTTTTCGTCGGATTTATTCCGCGATCGTGATCTCAGATCCGATCTTCGTTCTAGTCTTTCTTCTCGCTCGTTTATCGGAATCAGGTGATTCAAGCGCCTGGAGTTTCGTTTCAAAACCGCCGTTCGGTCTAATCAACTTAAACAAGTTTTTGCCCCGGTAAAATTTGACCTAGTTTCAACTTGCTAGAACCGAGTTGTTTTCTTCCGCCGTTTGTTTTTCCGTCGTCTGTTCGGTTCTTTCTTTCTTTGCAACCGGAGTTCTTAAGTTGAACTTTCTGGTTCGTTCTCTTGTTCGAGCTTTACCTGTGCATTAGATGAGTACTTATTGTATGCTTGTTGTTTGTCTGCGATAGATCACCCGGATTGCGCCGCTTGTTACCTCGATTCCCTAGGTCTCGCGGATCATCAGCAAGGCAAGTAACACTTTGATCATACCTTTTCTACAACCCATGTTTTATTGCATTAGATCAATCCTCTCACATTTCATGATTAGGATCTAACTAAATTGTGGGATGGGAAGTAGATGAGGTAGTACCTATCACCTGTATTACTATGAAACCTTTGGGAGTTACTTCTACGTTTGCTTTTTATGCCGTGCTATGCTAGTAGACGTGGATTGGGTGAGTGATATCCATGACAGATGTGAGTATTGTTAATTAATGGTTTATCTAAGGTGGCAACTTAAACACACATCTGGGTGGATTGAGGCACCTGATGTCTATCAGGACTTGCCTGTTTTTATTTTGGACCGCCACCCAGGCTCAAAGGGATCATAAGATCTTTCATGCTAGAAACTTCCGTGTGCAGCCACAAGCCATTATGGGCTCTGGCATAGTTGACTAAGTTGTGCGAACTCTTACAGTGGTAGACTAGCAGATGTAGGGGATGTAGGTGTACCGGTCTACCCGATCGTAAGGTGCTAGCGCTTCTGAAAGGCTATGTCTCGGTCATCTGTTTCTCAAACACCATGTAGTGCGAGAAATCCAACGGAGGCGATCGAGTCTTGTGGGGAAAAGTGCGCAAACCTCTGCAGAGTGTACAAACTAATCATGATTAGCCGTGTCCCCGGTTATGGACAACTTGAGTATCTAGTACTTGAATATCATGTGAATCTCATCATGTTACTTCTATTGAATATTGTTGGGTTTAATGATGTTACTTAATTGGGATTGAGGATGCTGTCAACCATTCTCAATGTTCAACAACCACCATGATAGTAAATAAATTTATTCCTTTGCAGTAGGGAAAAACTGGCTTTACGCAAAAATTGTAACCATAGTGCTTTCCACCAGCCATATATGCATGTAGTATAGCTGTTTCATTCCATTACTCTCTATGTGTTACTTTGCCAGCATATTCCATGTGCTGACCCGTTTTCGGGGTGCAACTTTCATGTTGCAGACTTTTCAGACGACGAGTAAGGTGCTTTTAGGTCGTGGTTCTATACTCAGTGATGCCGTTGGAGTTGATGGACCCATTTATCTTCCGAGTCTTCCGCTGTTATCATTTTTAGATGGCCTTAAGCCATATTTATTGTAATAAGTTCTCTTTGAGACAACGATGTAATAAGTGTGTGATTGCCACTCTGCTATAAATCCTTCGATGTACTGTGTGGTGTCAGCATTACTGATCCAGGGATGACACCCGAGCACAGTAGACTTGATCCATTCGGGTCGGGTCGCCACAGAGATGGTATCAGAGCACATGCTGACTGTAGGACACGACCACTAAGTTAAAGCCATAGATTACCATTCTCTTCTCATTTTCTAACTCCTCATCTTTTCTACTCTTTTAGGATGACGCACGCGAAGATTAAGTACGCTCAACCGGATGAAGGCACACCATTTGGATTTCACCTGAAGGAAGTCACCAAGTACCTGAACATTGGATTACCAAGCTTCACGGGAACCTTCAACGCCACTCTGCCTGAAGAGGAGCGCTGGAAGATTGAAGCTCACGTTCCGGGAAGAACATTCGCGCCAATCACGAAGCCCATAGATAGTGTTTTCAATGCACCAACCTGGAGTCTGGGAAAGAGCATGGCAGCTCATATCACCATAGGACGCATTGGAGAAGTCTACCAAGAAGACCTCAAGGACACTATCTACCAGATTTGCGAACGCCGAGATGAACAATGGGAGTTAGTCAGCACCAAGAAGGATAGATCCATTGCATCATTCATCCAGGAGTTAAACCAGCACATTCGACGCCACGAGAACCAGATGTGCAATGATATGATAGAGTTGAAGAATGCGAAGGCAAGGATCATCGAGCTAGAAGGAGAACTGAAGTCTACACGCAAGGACTACATGGACGAGATCGTAGCTCTAGCAAGGCACAATGGCGATCTTAAGCAGGAGATTGAAGAACTCAAGAGGAAGTTAGCATCCACGGAGGAAGACAAGTACGTCGCATGTCCGGACAACTACATCATCATCGACGACACCGATTCGGATCCAAGTGAACCCGATTTTGAAGACGAAGCTGGAGCAGATATCATGGAGTCTTCCACCGGTTCAAATTTCTAGATGACCACCAGATAGTAGTAGTATTCCCCCATGTAAACATTAGTTCGAGCACTTTTGCGATAGTTTTAGATCATTTGTAAGCCCTTGTTTGATTGAATGAAGTGATTTTGTGTGCATTTGCTCATGTGCATTGGGGTAGTGTTTTCTCTTTAGACCTCACTCTATTCTCAATTCTCGTCTTTTCTAAACCCTCAGATGCCTCCGAGATGTGACAATGGATTCCCGCCGGAGCTCACTCAATTGATCCAGCAACAGAATCAATTGATGCAGATGTTAGTCCAGAACCAGCAGAACAACAACAACAACCCACCACCACCACCACCACCTGTTGACCACTTAGCCCGTTTCCTTAGGCTGAATCCGCCGGTGTTTTCCAGTAGCACCGAGCCAATAGTAGCAGACGATTGGCTCCGCAACATAGGAAGGGAGTTGACCACTGCAGGATGCACGGATGGTGAGAAAGTAAAGTTTGCCGCACATCATCTTGACAGACCCGCGGCAGCATGGTGGGAGAATTTCACGACCACTTACCCAGTTGACACTGTCACTTGGGATCAGTTTCAGCAAGCTTTCCGCACTGCTCATGTTTCAGCAGGAGCTATGGCCATAAAGAAGCGTGAGTTTCGCAACTTACGCCAAGGAGGAAGGACAGTTGGCCAGTACGTTGACGACTTCAGCAAGTTAGCACGTTATGCCCCAGATGACGTTGCTACGGATGCAGCTAAGCAGGAGAAGTTTCTGGAAGGATTGAATGATGAACTAAGCATGCAGTTGATGGTAGAAAGTTTCAACAACTACCAGGAGTTGGTAGATCGTGCCATCATGATTGAAGGGAAGCAACAGCAGATTGAGAACCGCAAGAGGAAGTATGGACAGGGGAAGTATAACTCTGGAGCCCAGCAGAAGCCCCGTTTTGCCCCTAAACCGGGATTTCAGTTTTAGCACACCCATGGAGGAGGTAGCTCGCACAACCATAATGGCCACAAGAATGGTAATGGGAATGGAGGAAGCAACGGCCAGAACCGGACCACCCCATCCACCCCAGCCAAAAAGGACTTGAGCCACGTCACTTGCTATAAGTGTTCGAAGCCAGGGCATTATGCAAATGAATGTCCTGAAGGCCAGAACGGAAATGGCAATGGAAGCTCTGGGAAGAAGCCGAACCCTTTCAATAGGGGACAGGTGAACCACGTTAATGTGGAGGAGGTTGAAGATCAGCCCGATGCAGTAATGGGTAAGTTTTTGGTTAAGTCATTTACTGCACTCGTTCTTTTTGATACTAGTGCATCGCATTCATACATATCAAGGGGATTTGTGGAAAAGTATAGCCTGCCCACTAGGATTCTTAAAACACCTATGCTAGTAAGCTCACCAGGAGCAGAGTACATGGCCAGACAAGGATGTTGTCAAGTGCCATTAAGTATAGGAAGGCATGTTTTCCCAACGGATTTAATTATTCTGGAATCCCAAGGTCTGGATGTGATTCTTGGTATGGATTGGCTGTCGATGTATGGAGGAAACATCGATTGCGCCAGTAAGACAATTTTGCTTACCACACCAGAAGGAAGAAGGATCAAGTATGTATCCCGGCATGTGCCAAACAGGACACAAGTAAATTCCTTATCAGGAGTTGTGCAGGAGGAAGTACCAGTGGTAAAGGATTTTCCTGATGTATTTCCTGAGGAATTACCAGGCATGCCACCGGATAGAGACATTGAGTTTTTGATTGAGTTATTGCCAGGTACAGGCCCAATATCGAAGCGACCGTACCGGATGCCAGCAAAGGATTTGGTGGAAATTAAGAATCAGATTAAGGAGTTATTGGATAAAGGTTACATTCGCCCAAGTTCTTTGCCTTGGGGATCACCCGTACTTCTAGTGGAAAAGAAGGATGGATCATTAAGGATGGTTGTAGATTATCGGGGATTGAATGAAGTAACCATCAAGAACAAGTACCCACTGCCAATGATCAACGATCTGTTTGATCGGTTGCAAGGAGCTAAAGTGTTTTCCAAGATCGATTTGCGATCAGGGTACCATCAATTGAAGATTCGAGAGCAGGACATACCTAAGATAGCATTCACCACAAGATATGGACTGTATGAGTATACCGTTATGTCATTTGGATTGCCTAACGCACCTGCCTATTTTATGAACCTGATGAACAAAGTGTTTATGGAGTTTTTGGATAAGTTTGTCGTAGTGTTCATTGATGACATCCTGGTTTATTCAAAGAATGAAGAGGAGCATAAGGAACATTTGCGTTTGGTTTTGGAGAAACTAAGGGAACATCAGTTATATGCCAAATTCAGCAAATGCGAGTTTTGGTTAAAGGAAGTTGGATTCCTCGGACACGTTATATCCGAAGAAGGTATAGCAGTTGACCCCACTAAGGTTGAGACCGTAACCGAATGGGAATCACCAACGACCGTTGGAGAGATCCGGAGTTTTCTTGGACTCGCAGGGTACTACCGGAGATTCATTGAGAACTTTTCAAAGATTGCAAAGCCTATGACGGAGTTGTTGAAGAAGGATACTAAGTTCAATTGGACTGAGGAGTGTGAGGCTAGTTTCCAGGAATTGAAGAAACGTTTGGTCACCTCACCAGTATTGATTTTGCCAGATCAGACCAAGGATTATGAGGTGTATTGCGATGCTTCACGTCGAGGACTTGGAGCAGTGCTTATGCAGGAAGGAAGAGTTGTTTCGTATGCTTCACGACAACTGAAGCCTCATGAGTTGAATTATGCCATGCATGATTTGGAGTTAGTAGCCATAGTGCATGCGTTGAAGACATGGAGACATTTCCTCATCGGAAATCATTGTGAGGTGTACACGGATCACAAGAGTTTGAAGTACATTTTCACTCAGAAGGAGTTGAACCTCAGACAGAGGAGATGGTTGGAGCTCATCAAGGATTATGATATGAGATTGCATTACCATCCCGGAAAAGCTAATGTAGTAGCTACTGCATTGAGCCGTAAGAGCCATGTCAATACTCTAATGACGGGGAAAACACCAAAGGAGTTAGCAGAAAACCTTCATGAGCTATGTTTGGAAATAGTTCCGAGAGGCTATGTAGCAGCATTGGAGATTCAGTCAACATTGATGAATAAGATCAGAGAAGCTCAGAAATCTGACAAGGAGATTGCTGCTATAAAAGAGAAATTAAGCAAAGGAAAAACAAAGGGATTTCGTGAGGATGAGCACGATACCTTATGGTTTGAGGACCGTGTTTACGTGCCCAATGACCCGGAGATCAGGAAGTTGATTCTGCAAGAGGCACATGATTCACCGTATTCGATTCACCCAGGAAATACCAAGATGTATTTGGATTTGAAGGAAACATTCAGGTGGACCGGAATGAAGAAGGATATTGCAGCATATGTAGCAGTTTGTGACGTATGTCAGAGAGTAAAGGCAGAACATCAGAAGCCAGCAGGATTGTTACAACCATTGCCGATACCCGAGTGGAAGTGGGATAAGATAGGCATGGATTTTATCACAGGACTACCCAGGACGAAAGCAGGCTATGACTCGATATGGGTAGTAGTTGATCGTTTGACAAAGGTAGCACATTTTATTCCAGTTAAGACCACTTACACCAGTGCTAAGTTGGCAAAGATATACATGCTAGGATCATTTGTTTGCATGGAGTTTCGAGGAGTATCGTATCAGATAGAGGAACCCAATTTACCTCAAAGTTTTGGAATCAGTTGCATGAAACTTTAGGAACCAGGCTAGAGTTCAGCACAGCTTTTCACCCGCAGACAGATGGACAGACCGAGAGAGTCAATCAGATTTTGGAAGATATGCTGAGAGCTTGTGCACTAGATTATGGATCTAGCTGGGACGATAACTTGCCGTATGCGGAGTTTCCCTATAACAACAGTTACCAAACCAGTTTGAAGATGGCACCTTTCGAAGCTTTATACGGAAGGAGGTGCAGGACACCGTTGTCATGGGACGAAGTTGGAGACCATCAATTCTTTGGACCAGATTTGATTAAGGAGTCTGAACGGAAAGTTAAGTTGATTCACGATAGGCTCAAGGTAGCCCAGTCCAGGCAGAAGAGCTACGCAGATTCTAAACGCAAGGAGACAGTTTACGAAACCGGAGACAGAGTTTATCTTCGAGTATCCCCACTTCGAGGAGTTAAGCGCTTTGGAGTTAAGGGATAGTTAGCACCGCGTTTCGTTGGACCGTATAAGATCTTGCAACGTATGGGAGAAGTCGCTTATAAGTTGGAATTACCAGAGGGACTGTCAGGAGTTCATGATGTATTCCATGTTTCTCAGCTGAAGAAATGTCATGCCGAGATGGCGGAGGTACCGCTAAGAGATACCGTGCCACTCGAAGCGATTCAGTTGAAGGACGACTTAACGTATGAGGAGAAGCCAGTCAAGATTCTCGATTATGCCAGCAGAGTTACCCGCAACAAGGTTATCAAGTTTTGCAAAGGTCAGTGGAACCACCACTCAGAGGATGAAGCCACCTGGGAGAGAGAAGAAGATTTGCTCAAGGACCACCCTCACCTATTTTCTAGCCAACCCGAATCTCGAGGGCGAGATTCATCTTAAGGGGGGTAGGTTTGTAACATCCCAAATTTGCAATTTGGAATGTTATACACTAGATCATCATGCATAACATATTTTTCTTGCATTTTGGTTGATCCTAGAAATTTCACGCAACTCAAGGACCTTCGGAGAGAGTTGGAGATTTCGATATTTTCATATTTGAGAGTTTTCTCGAATTTGAAAAGAGGATCATTTGATTTATTTATTTCATCTTCAATAATTTTTCCGATATCAAAAATATAAGAGAGGGAATAATATGACTTTCCCAAAATTGAGGAAAAATGAAGATTTAATAAATAGATCAAATTTTGTTTGCCGGAGTTTGTTTGCTTTTTATTTGGATAGGGAAAAATGCGCGTTTTCAAAAATTGCAATCTAGGTCCGGAGTAAAGTTCATTTTGTTCGACTCATTTTTAGGAGTCGGGGAAAATTTACGTTAGGAATTTTGGAGTTCGTTTAGTTTTCTTTTTCTTTGTTTTTCTACGCGCAAAACTATTTAGAAAAAAACTTCGCAGCGCCTTGGGCCAAGGCCCAGCCAGCAGGCCGGCCGGCCAGGCCCCAGCACCAGCCGCGCGCGCGCCAGGCGCCAGGCGCAGGCAGCCGCCGCCCCGCCCTAGGCCGAGTCCTAGGAGGACTCTAGGCCGGCGCCCCCCCTTGCCCCTTGCCCAAGCATCTACCCCTCCCCCTCCTAGTATATATACCCCTCTAACCCCCCCTCTCCTCACATCAAAACCCCAAGCCCCTCTCCTCTTAAGCCGCAGCAAGCAGCAGCGCGCAACCCCGCCGCCGCCTTAGCCGCGGCGCCCCGCGCCTAGCCGCCGCCCTTAGCCGTCGCCGCCCGGAGCCCGCCTCCCGAGGTACCCGCGCCTCTCTTTTTCTTCCCCAGTCCGGTTTTTCCTAAAAGAACCGTTCCGTTTTCTCTCTGTTTCTTTTTCTTTTCTTCCAGTTTTTGTTTCGGTTTTCTTCCGAAACCCTAGATCGGTTTTCCGTTTCTTTTTCGGTTTCTTTTCCGAAGACCCTAGATCGGTTTTCGTTCTTCTTTCGGACCGTTTGTCTCAACGAACGTGATCACCGATTCTTTCCCGGTTAACGACGTCCGTTCGTTTAACCGCTCTTCGTTTTCTTTTCGTCGGATTTATTCCGCGATCGTGATCTCAGATTCGATCTTCGTTATAGTCTTTCTTCTCGCTCGTTTATCGGAATCAGGTGATTCAAGCGCCTGGAGTTCCGTTTCGAAACCGCCGTTCCGTCTAATCAACTTAAACAAGTTTTTGCCCTGGTAAAATTTGACCTAGTTTCAACTTGCTAGAACCGAGTTGTTTTCTTCCGCCGTTTGTTTTTCCGTCGTCTGTTCGGTTCTTTCTTTCTTTGCAACCGGAGTTCTTAAGTTGAACTTTCTGGTTTGTTCTCTTGTTCGAGTTTTACCTGTGCATTAGATGAGTACTTATTGTATGCTTGTTGTTTGTCTGCGATAGATCACCCGGATTGCGCCGCTTGTTACCTCGATTCCCTAGGTCTCGCGGATCATCAGCAAGGCAAGTAACACTTTGATCATACCTTTTCTACAACCCATGTTTTATTGCATTAGATCAATCCTCTCACATTGCATGATTAGGATCTAATTAAATTGTGGGATGGGAAGTAGATGAGGTAGTACCTATCACCTGTATTACTATGAAACCTTTGGGAGTTACTTCTACGTTTGCTTTTTATGCCGTGCTATGCTAGTAGACGTGGATTGGGTGAGTGATATCCATGACAGATGTGAGTATTGTTAATCAATGGTTTATCTAAGGTGGCAACTTAAACACACATCTGGGTGGATTGAGGCACCTGATGTCTATCAGGACTTGCCTGTTTTTATTTTGGACCGCCACCCAGGCTCAAAGGGATCATAAGATCTTTCATGCTAGAAACTTCCGTGTGCAGCCACAAGCCATTATGGGCTCTGGCATAGTTGACTAAGTTGTGCGAACTCTTACAGTGGTAGACTAGCAGATGTAGGGGATGTAGGTGTACCGGTCTACCCGATTGTAAGGTGCTAGCGCTTCTTAAAGGCTATGTCTCGGTCATCTGTTTCTCAAACACCATGTAGTGCGAGAAATCCAACGGAGGCGATCGAGTCTTGTGGGGAAAAGTGCGCAAACCTCTGCAGAGTGTACAAACTAATCATGATTAGCCATGTCCCCGGTTATGGACAACTTGAGTATCTAGTACTTGAATATCATGTGAATCTCATCATGTTACTTCTATTGAATATTGTTGGGTTTAATGATGTTACTTAATTGGGATTGAGGATGCTGTACACCATTCTCAATGTTCAACAACCACCATGATAGTAAATAAATTTATTCCTTTGCAGTAGGGAAAAACTGGCTTTACGCAAAAACTATAACCATAGAGCTTTCCACCAGCCATATATGCATGTAGTATAGCTGTTTCATTCCATTACTCTCTATGTGTTAGTTTGCCAGCATATTCCATGTGCTGACCCGTTTTCGGGCTGTAACTTTCATGTTGCAGACTTTTCAGATGACGAGTAAGGTGCTTTTAGGTCGTGGTTCTATACTCAGTGATGCCGTTGGAGTTGATGGACCCATTTATCTTCCGAGTCTTCCGCTGTTATCATTTTTAGATGGCCTTAAGCCATATTTATTGTAATAAGTTCTCTTTGAGACAACGATGTAATAAGTGTGTGATTGCCACTCTGCTATAAATCCTTCGATGTACTGTCTGGTGTCAGCATTACTGATCCAGGGATGACACCCGAGCACAGTAGACTTGATCCATTCGGGTCGGGTCGCCACATCACCACACAAAGTATTTAAATCATGCACAACCCCGATGACAAGCCAAGCAATTGTTTCATACTTTTGGTGTTCTCAAACTTTGTCAATGTTCACGCAATATATGAGCGTGAGCCATGGACATAGCACTTTAGGTGGAATAGAATGGTGGTTGTGGAGGAGACAAAAAAGGGGGAAGATAGTCTCACATCAACTAGGCGTATGAACATGCTATGGAGATGCCCATCAATAGATATCAATGTGAGTTAGTAGGGATTTCCATGCAACGGATGCACTAGAGCTATAAGTATATGAAAGCTCAACAAAAATAACTAAGTGGGTGTGCATCCAACTCGCTTGCTCATGAAGACCTAAGGCATTTTGAGGAAGCCCATTATTGGAATATACAAGTCAAGTTCTATAATGAAAAATTCCCACTAGTATATGAAAGTGATAACATAGGAGACTCTCTATTATGAAGATCATGGTGCTACTTTGAAGCACAAGTGTGGTAAAAGGATAGTAGCATTCTCCCTTCTCTCTTTTTCTCTCATATTTTTTTATTTGGGCCTTTTCTCTTCTTCTTTTTTATGGCCTCTTTTTTTGCCCGGAGTTTCATCCCGACTTGTGGGGGAATCGTAGTCTCCATCATCCTTTCCTCACTTGGGACAATGCTCTAAAAATGATGATCATCACACTTTTATTTACTTACAACTCAACAATTACAACTCAATACTTAGAACAAAATATGACTCTATGTGAATGCCTCCGGCGGTGTACCGGGATATGCAATGAATCAAGAGTGACATGTAAATACAATGTCAACTACATGATCATGCAAAGCAATATGACAATGATGGAGCGTGTCATAGTAAATGGAACGGTGGAAAGTTGCATGGCAATATATCTCGGAATGGCTATGGAAATGCCATGATAGGTAGGTATGGTGGCTGTCGGGGGACTAATCCACGAACACCTATGGGACTGGCGGACCGAGTCCCTTTCGGTTCGGCAGGGGCGAGGGTCGCACGAAGGGCGGATCAAGGCGAAGCACACGAGCAGTTTACCCAGGTTCGGGCCGCACGGATGCGTAAAACCCTACTCCTGCTTTGTTGTTTCTATTGAGTTCTTGCTCGGGAGCGTGGAGTGCTACAGTACCCCCCAGCAGCTGACGAGACCGAGCGTGAGTGTTCCCCTTCCTTCCTCTACGTTGCGCATGGGCCTCCTTTTATATGCTCAAGGGGTCACCGACAGGTGGCAACGTAGAGAAGGGTAAAAATGGAAAGGTGCTGCGGTTGGTACAGCTACCTGCTACAGTGTATCATACCTAACCCTGACGGCAGGGGACAAGGGCATTAAATGCCCATCTGTGTCGCCTAAATAGTGCAAAAGGGACCGTCAGGGACGCCACCGCTCGCCACGATGGCGATCTTGTCAGCGCTGCTTGCCACCGCGCACCGCAGGCTGCACAGCCTCCCGCCACGTACGCCTGGACGGGTCCCAGAGCGACATGTTGGTGGATGTGCTGGAGCGCGGGCAGAGTGGTGGCTTGCCGCAGCAGGCGCCTTGCCGCGGTTGTTGTCTTGTCGCGCTCGGGAGCTTGTCGCTCACCGGGCCTTGCCGGGACGCGCGGCGCGTCGCGGCAAGCTCCTTGAGATGCCTTGGTTGGCCTTCCCGGCAAGCTCCTCTTGCCGGGGTCTTGAGGTGCCTTGGTTGGCCTTCCCGGCAAGCTCCTCTTGACGGGGTCTTGAAATGCCTTGGCTTGGATACTTTGTCCTTGAATGGCTCCAAAGGAACCATGGAGGACCTTGGCGGTCACCCGGCAAGCCTTGCCGCGGGATGCTGCGACTGCCCGTGCACAAGTTCGGGATACTAGGGTACCCCTACTCTAGTACACCTACAGGAGCCCCCGGGCCTGCGCCATACACGGTGCCGAGCGCTGTTGGGCCAGGCCCAAAACAGGGCACGGGCACGCGCGGCCTGGGTTACGCCGTATCTCTCTCCGTATCCACCGCGCCCTCCCCGAACGGCACGCGTCGAATGCGGCGTCGTGGGAGAGATCGTTGGTGGTTTCTTTATTCGGAAATGCGGAACGTCCGCCCCCTCCCTCTTTATAAGCAGGGGAAACAGGGGTAGTTCGTCCATTCGCCGGTTGCTGCTTGAATTCTCAGAAATCTCCGCCGTTCCCTCATCTTCCCAAAGCCGAAAGAGAGCAGCGCTCCGCCCTCATCGCCACCAGCACCACCAACGCCGTCAACCTCCTCCACCACTTCCGCCATGGCTCCAAAAGCCGACAAGGGGAAGGTTGTGAAGTCGACCGAGGCGCAGCGGCTTGCGGCGCTGCGAAAGGAGCGGGTAGTCTTCCCCCCCAAGCTCGCCGCGAGGGAGCTGAGGGAGAACTACTACCTCTTCTGGTCGACGGAGACGCGAGCGCATCCGCGCACGAAGGTACTTCCAGCCGCCGCTTGGAAGAGGGCTCCAAACGTATATCCTTTCTTCACCTTGTTCTTCTACTGCGGGCTCTGCCCGCCCTTTTCTAAGTTCTTCTGCGACATTATGAACACCTACGGGTTCCACGTCCTTGATTTCACCCCCTATGCTGTTCTGACCATGGCAGTTTTCGCACATCTCTACGAAAACTTCGTCGGAGTCCATCCCAATGTAGCCCTCTTTCGCCACTTCTTTATGCCCTGAGTAGAGAGAGGAGAGCCTTTATCCGGCGGAATCGCCTGGATCTCAAGGGCCGGCAAGAAGGAAACTTATCTGGAGGGAGAGTTCCGCGGCAAGTGGGAGGAATGGAGAGCAGACTGGTGTTGGATTGACGAGGAGAACCCGCAGCCGTTTACCGCCCGGCGCCAAACCCCAGTAGCACGCGGCAGCGATTGGAGTGACGTGGCCCCGGAAGACGATAGGCTGAAGATTGCCATCACCCGGATCCTGCGCCTCAGGCTTGCCGGGCTCACTGTAGGCGCTGTTGGCGCAGATTTTCTTCGTCGCCGCATCGCCCCCCTGCAGGAACGGGGGAGACCCGCCTGGGAATTCAAGAATGCGGCGGACATCATGAGGCTGTGTCCGGGCCTCAACTTCAACTTCACTGTTCTGGAGCTTAACGCGATGCTCCAGGAGCTGTTCAAGTACGACCCTCAACACCCCGAAGTGTTCAGGTTGCCGGGGGTGTCATTCTGCTGTGCAACAACTCCGCGCTCGACCGCATCCGTGCAATGATGCCGCTGTGCGACTCGCATGGAATTGTCCCAACTTGGCAAGAGCCTGCGGACGATGTCGTGCAGCAATTCTTCGATGGCTTGGTAGAAGTGCCGATCCGCTCCGACGAGAAGGATAGCCTCACCCGCGGCACCACCGATGCGGAGATGACACGCATCGCCACTAGGCTGGAAGAGGCGGCGGCAGCCGCAGCCGTGGGCGAATTTGGATTCACCGTGGAGGAGGCAGAGGCAGCAGAGGCGGCAAGCCGTGCCGAGCTAGGGGAGCCCGCCGGCGAGAAAAAGCTTGCCGGGCATGACGTCGAGTCGAGCGAGCCCGCCAAGGATACGAGCGGCTCGCTAGAAATGAACTCCTCTTCCTCCTCATCTTCAGGCAGCTCGCCGCAAGCAGAGCCTCCATCCCCACCAAGAAGGCGTCTCCGCAAGGCCGGTGACGTAGCGGAGCGGCAGGCGAGTCAACAGTCGCCGCGCCGCGTGAAACGGTCCACCGTGGCAAGCAATGTTGCCGCGGGAGCACCTCACGCTGCGACGGCAACTGGAGCGGGGCCCTCCCAGACCACCGCTTCTACTCCTGCCGCTTCTCACGCCGCGACGGCAGCCGGAGCGGGGTCGTCTCAGACCACCGCCACTGTTCCCGCCAAGCGGCCAAGGGAAACCACTCCTCCGCCTCCTCGTGCCAGACGTGAGCCGGATTTTGACTTCTCCGCGTTCAGCTCCGACGAGGAAGAAGAAGAAGAGTAAGATTCTCTTGTTGTACTTGTAGTTCTTCAATCCTTGCTGTTTTATCTTGTATCTCATTTGCTTTACTCTGAACTTGTTCCTCTTTAGGACTCTGGCCCAGAGAGCAGCAAAGAGAGCCAAGGTCCCGGTGATTGTCATCAAGGACGAACCTACTGCGACAGCAGGGGGTGCACCCGAGACAACCTTGCCGGACCCGGCAACTTTTCTCCAGAGCAGCCCCCAGCGTAAGTATATGGTTCGCTTTCCGCTGTGAGGTGCGCATGGATACTTTGTCTTTGCTGATATCTGACTGCTGGTTTGTGTAGGAGCAGAGCAGCCCCACCAGGAGCCAAGGGAGAGTCCTCCGGCAAGGGAGAGCTTTTCGGTGAGGGAGAAGTCTCCGGCAAGGGAGAGTTCTCCGGCAAGGGACAGCACCAGGGCCCCCCGACGGCGGAGACCATGACTGCAGAACCTGGTACAGGTAATCCTTTCGCTTCAAAACTTCCCCTGGGTTCTTCTTCTTTTGATCTTCTTCTTGTTGAATATTTGCTTGACTCTTCTCCCTTTTCCGGCCGTCAGACCCATCCGCTGCGGAGCAGATGGAGACCGAGGTTGCCGCCGACGACGCCGCTGCCACCGAGGGAGCAGCTGGTGCTGACGATCCCGCCGGCGCAAAGGCCGCCAAAGCTGCCGCCGCAGCAGCTGGCGAGGGGTCTGGCGATCGTACTGACGGCCCTGAGGTCGCAGGAGCGCCAGGCGCTACGCCGACCGCCGACCCGTCCGCCGCTGCCGCAGTGCCAGGCTCCGAAGAGCCCCAGCCAGGCGTCTACTTGAAGGCCGGCGATGGCGTCTTCATCAACCTCCCCTGGGCGTCAAGCTCCAGGGCGCCGGTTGAGGGAGAGATCTTCGACGGGGAGGTGCTTGCCTCCGCTGGGCTGATGCTGGTTGACGCGCCGAGCAGCAGCAACAACGAGACTGAGGAGGAGCGGCTGCTGCGGAAGTTGTTGTCGCTCTACCGTGCGCGGCAAGCCAAGCTGGAATCCCGCGAGGCGCTTGTCACGAAGGCGGGAGCAGACATCGAGAAGCGCGCAGAGGAGCTCCGGGGTCTCCACCAGGAAGCTCTCCGGTCCCTGGCGGAGGAGCGGGAGCAACTCGCCGGAGAGCAGAAGGCCTTCTTCCTTGAGAGGGCCGAAGTTGAAGAGCAACGGCGGCTTGCCGCTGAGAAGCTGTTTGCGCAGGAAGGCGAGCTGGCGCAGCGGAAGGTCAACCTTGACGCCCACGAGGAGGAGCTTGCCGCGCGCGAGCGAACATTCAGCGGAGCCCTCAAGCAAGCAGAGGATTCTGCCGCAGCCGCCGAGGCCGCCAAGAAGGAGCTGGAGACGAAGGTGGCGCAGCTGGAGGCCGATCTTGCCGAGAAGGGCAAAGAGCTCAGTGCCGCCAAGGACTCCAACGCGGATCTTGAGTTGAAGCTGACCACTTTGACCAAGACGCTGGACGGCGCCAAGGAGCAGGAGGTGGCCTTGAAGGAGGAGATCAAGGCCGACAAGGCGCTGCTGGAGAGTGCTGCCGCCTCCCAGAATGCTTTCAGGGAGAATGTGGAGCACTGGACGGAGAGTCTCGTGAGTGCTGCCGCAGATGTTGACAGGGAGCTGGCGCAGCTGGGGGTGGAGGATCTCGGGTATCCCTCTGATGAGAACCTCCAACCCAGCGCCAAGCTCACCTTGTTCTTCAAAGGCGTGGCGACGGCCCTCCAGCGACTCCGGGGGAGGATCCCAAAGCAGCTGGCCGACGAGTCACGCAAGATCTGCACGGGAGCTCTTCAAAAAGTGTTGGTGAAGGTGGCCTTCCACAACCCGGGCTTCAACCTCACCAACGTCCTCAAGACCCTGCCGCCGGATGCTGATCTGGAGGCGCTCAAGACCCTTGTCGCACCCATTGTGGACAAGGTGAGCGGGATCAAGAGGATTGAGGGCGCTCGCGTAGACTAGGCCGCCCGTTATCTTCTTTTCTTGTCGCTGCTGGTCATGTTACGAGAACAATCTGTTAGAGCTGCGACAAGCTTCCTTGTAATATAACTCTATTCCGAGTAATGATTGCAATGTTATTCCCTTTACTTGATTCCTCCCTTTGTATGTTTTTGCCCTACGCTTTTAGGGAACTTGCCGGTGCGGGCACCTTAGCCGCGAGCGCTGAGTGCGGAACGTCAGCAGCCTGCTGGCGGTGCCGTTACCGACAAGAAACCTTGTCGCAGCTAGTCGCAGCTCACTTAAGTTGTTGAGTGGACTCGAAACAAAGTAAGGGCGCAACTAGCTACGAGTTGGTTCCTCCGCGCACAGGTTTTCCATACAAAGTGCGGTCGTTCAAGGGAGATAACTTAAAAATTTTAAAAATCTGATTGCTCAAACTTTGGCAACTTATCTTTTCTGTTGTTTGCTTCCCGGTAGGGCGAAATTCTTCTTGAACGTCGCCTGGTCCATACCATTATCTTCTCCTTTCCCCCCGGCAAACTTGTGGGCGAGGGAACTTTCCTTTCCTTGAGAAAAAAGAAAGAAGAGAAAATAAAGATATGGAGCCTTACGGCTCATTATTGCTTACCGGGGAGTAGGTGCTGCACAAAGTGTCAGATAACACATGCAAAAAATAGAAAGCATGAAATTGACAAGATGTGCGGAGCACATGAGCTTTACTTATGCACGGGATCTGCGCCCGGCTTTGTACAAAGGATTACATGCAACAGCGGCAAGACTTGTACAAAAGGTGGTTGCCGGAGGTTCCAGCAACCGCGCCTTACGGGTAAAACTTACGAAGATGCTCGATGTTCCAGGAATTGCTCACCGGAATGCTATCTTCGGTCTCAAGGCGGACAACGCCAGGCCTAGTGACTCGTTTCACCCGGTAAGGGCCTTCCCACTTCGGCGTCAACTTGTTGGAATTCTTGGCGGACTGAACGCGCCGAAGAACAAGGTCGCCTTCCTCGATACTTCTGGCGTTAACTTTGCAGCTATGGTAGCGGCGCAAAGCTTGCTGGTAGCGAGCAGCTCGTACAGCAGCCTGAAGACGGTCTTCCTCAAGGAGCAGCGCGTCATCTTGTCGCAGCTGCTCTTGCTCAAGCTCATCATAAGCGAGCACTCGAGGTGAGCCGTATACGAGTTCCGTGGGGAGAACTGCCTCTGCTCCATAGACTAGAGCGAAAGGTGTCTGGCCAGTGGCTCGATTTGGCGTCGTCCTGATCGACCAAAGAACCACCGGCAGCTCCTCGATCCAGTTTCTTCCGCACTTGTGCAGCCTGTCGAAAGTCCTGGTCTTGAGCCCACGCAGCACTTCAGCATTTGCCCTCTCCGCTTGACCGTTGCTTCTCGAGTGAGCAACAGAAGCGAAGCAGACCTTGGCGCCAAGATCTTGGACGTACTGCATGAAGGTGCGGCTCGTGAATTGCGTACCGTTGTCGGTGATTATCCTGTTAGGGATCCCGAAACGGTAAACAATCGACCTGAAGAACTTGACTGCTGACTGTGCTGTCACCTTCCTCACAGCTTCCACTTCCGGCCACTTTGTGAACTTGTCGATTGCAACGTACAAGTACTCAAAGCCCCCGACTGCTCGGGGAAAGGGGCCGAGGATGTCGAGCCCCCAGACCGAAAATGGCCAGGATAAAGGGATCGTCTGGAGAGCTTGAGCTGGTTGGTGTATCTGCTTGGAATGGAACTGGCACGCTTCACACTTGGTTACTTGTGCAGTTGCATCCTGGAGGGCTGTCGGCCAAAAGAAACCTTGCCGGAATGCTTTGCCGACAAGTGCTCTTGCGCCAATGTGGTGACCACATATGCCTCCATGTATCTCTGCCAACAGCTTTTGTCCGTCTTCCCGGTGAATACACTTCAATTTCACACCGTTGAGTCTTCTTCTGTACAACTCATTGTCGACGAACTGGTACATACTTGATTGCCGGGCTACTCTTTCCGCTTCTTCTTGCTCTTCGGGAAGTTCTCCTGCCTGAAGGAAACGGACAATCTGATGTGCCCATGCTGGAGCTTGTGGCTCGACAACAAGGACTAAAGGCAAATCTGCTGCTGCGGGAACATCCGCTTCTACGTCGAGAACCTGCGACTCTGCCGGAGCTTGACGTTCCCCGGCAAGCTTGCCGGAGCAAAACTTGTCGGGAGCTTCTGCTTCAATGGAACAAACCCTAGGGCTTGCCGGAGCATATTGCTCCTCAACGCTCTTGGCGTTGATCTTGGGGACCTTCTTGGTGGCGGCTTCGGGAAGCTCTGCCGGAAAATAGTCACCAGAAATCAACTTTCTCTTCTTGCTCTATCCAGTTGATGGTGTTACAGACGGTTGAGTCAGCTTGAGCACAAAGATCCCTGGTTCCACAGGTAACTTAAGTGCGGCGCACTTTGACAGGCCATCGGTGATGGCGTTCTGAGCTCTTGGAACATGCTCCATCTGTAGGCCGTCAAAGTGCTCTTCTAGCTTTATCACTTCCTCGACGTAAGCTTCCATCAACGGACTCTGATAGCTCTTGTTCACCTGGCGGACGACAAGCTGCGAGTCACCCCTGACAATGAGCTTCTTGATCCCAAGGTCTGCTGCGATCCTGAGACCGGCAAGCAAGCCTTCATACTCTGCAGTATTGTTTGTTGCTTGCTCCTTGGGAAAGTGCATCTGGACTACGTACTTGAGGTGCTCTCCGGTGGGTGCGACAAGCAGCACGCCAGCGCCGGCGCCTTGCAGCGAAAAGGCACCATCAAAGTACATCAGCCACTCTTTGCTTGCTTCCTTGACGGGGATGCTTGTTTCTAGAATTTCTTCATCTGGCGTTGGCGTCCATTCTGCTATGAATTCTGCCAATGCTCTGCTTTGGATAGTTGAAGTACTCTCAAACTTGAGGCCAAAGCTTGACAGTTCCAGTGCCCACTCAACAATCCTGCCTGTCGCTTCTGGGTTCTGTAGTATCCTCTTCAGCAAAAAGCGAGTGACAACTGTGATCTCGTGTGCTTGGAAGTAATGGCGCAGCTTTCTCGAGGCCACGAGAAGGCCGAAAAGCAATTTTTGCACGCCAGAGTACCTTGACCTAGCCCCCTGCAGAAGGGAACTGACAAAGTAAACTGGGCGCTGCACCATTTTCTTCTGTATCTCCTCGCGTGTCTGCGCAGATCCATCCTTGTCGGGACCAGAGCTTGTCGGGGAAGCCCCCTGCTTGTCACTGGATGTGCCTGCCGTGGTTGCTGGCTTGTCATCTGCCTCCCTCTCTGCTACTAACGCAGCACTAACCACTTGATTGGTTGCTGCTATATACAGCAGCAACCTCTCTTGTGGTTTAGGTGCGACAAGTATTGGAGGGGAGGACAGGTATTTCTTCAAGTCTTGCAGCGCAGCCTCCGCTTCCGGAGTCCATTTCACTGGACCTGCCTTTTTCAATAATTTGAAAAATGGCAGGGCGCGCTCAGCAGACCTAGAGATAAACCTGCTGAGAGCAGCCACGCAACCGGCAAGTCTTTGTACATCCTTGACGCGCTTTGGTGCTTCAATCTGCTCAATGGCCTTGATCTTGTCGGGATTGGCTTCAATTCCCCGCTGAGATACGAAGAACCCGAGAAGCTTGCCGGAGGGGACTCCAAACACACACTTCTCGGGGTTGAGCTTGAGGCTGATCTTGCGCAGATTTGCAAAGGTCTCGTCTAAATCTTGAATCAGAGTTGCCTTGTCCTTGCTCTTGACCACTATGTCATCCATGTAGGCTTCCACATTTCTGTGTATTTGTGGCTCAAGAGCGACATGGACTACTCATGCAAATGTTGAACCAGCATTTTTTAAACCGAAAGGCATCCGTATGAAACAGTACGTGCCACATGGAGTAATAAATGCAGTCTTCTCCTCATCCTCTTCTGCCATGAAGATCTGATGGTATCCTGAGTATGCGTCAAGAAATGAAAGCAAGTCACATCCGGCCGTGGAGTCGACAATCTGGTCAATGCGCGGCAAAGGAAATGGGTCTTTGGGACAAGCTTTGTTAACATCGGTAAAGTCGGTACAAAGTCTCCATTTCCCGTTTGCCTTGAGCACGACTACAGGATTGGCCAACCACGTAGGATGGAGCACTCCTCTGACAAGGCCTGCTGCTTCCAACTTCTTGATCTCTTCTGCGATGAATTCTTGGCGCTCCACTGCTTGCTTCCTGACCTTCTTCTTGACGGGCCGCGCATGAGGGCAAACGGCAAGATGGTGCTCAATTACTTTCCTGGGAACACCAGGGATGTTAGACGGTTGCCACGCAAACACGTCGACGTTCGCCCGCAGGAAAGCAATGAGCGTGCTTTCCTATTTAGGGTCGAGAGTGGCACTGATGGTGAAGGTACCACCAGTGCCGTCCTCCTTAGCGGACACCTTCTTTGTCTCTGGCGGAGCTGCCATTGTCTTCTTACACTTGCCGGTGGAGCTCGATGGTGCGTCCTCGACGGCAGCGCAGCACTCCGAAGAGGTGCGCTTGCCGGAGTGGGCATCAGAACTCTTGCCGGACTTGGTCTTCTTCTTCCCCCCGGGAGCTTCAATGGCAAGTGACTTGCGATCTGTTGCGGCTGCCGCTTCCCGGTAGATCTTGTCGGCGCAGATAAGAGCATCCTTCTTGTCGCCAGGGACAGAGATGACGCTTATCGGGCCTGGCATCTTCAGCATGTTGTATGCGTAGTGAGAGGCTGCCATGAACTTGGCGAGTGCTGGACGGCCGATTATCCCATTGTAAGGCAATGGAAAATCGTGTAGGATCGAAAGTATGTCTAGAGGGGGGGTGATTAGACTACTTGACCAAATAAAAACTTAACCTTTTCCCAATTTTAGTTCTTGGCAGATTTTAGCTAATTTAGGACAAGTCAAGCAATCATCACATAATTCAAGCAAGCATGCAAAGAGTTTATTGGCAGCGGAAAGTAAAGCATGCAACTTGCGAGAATGTAAAGGGAAGGGTTTGGAGAATTCAAACGCTATTGGAGACACGGCTGTTTTTCCCGTGGTTCAGATAGGTGGTTCTATCCTACATCCACGTTGATGGAGACTTCAACCCACGAAGGGTAACGGTTGCGCGAGTCCACACAGGGCTTCACCCAAGGGCAACGGTCGCGCGAGTCCACACAGGGCTCCACCCACGAAGGGTCCACGAAGAAGCAACCACCCACAAAGGGTCCACGAAGAAGCAACCTTGTCTATCCCACCATGGCCATCGCCCACGAAGGACTTGCCTCACTAGCGGTAGATCTTCACGAAGTAGGCGATCTCCTTGCCCTTACAAACTCCTTGGTTCAACTCCACAATCTTGTCGGAGGCTCCCAAGTGACACCTAGCCAATCTAGGAGACACCACTCTCCAAGAAGTAACAAATGGTGTGTAGGTAATGAACTCCTTGCTCTTGTGCTTCAAATGATAGTCTCCCCAACACTCAACTCTCTCTCATAGGATTTGGATTTGGTGGAAAGAAGATTTGAGTGGAAAGCAACTTGGGAAGGCTAGAGATCAAGATTCATATGGTAGGAATGGAATGTCTTGGTCTCAACACATGAGTAGGTGGTTCTCTCTCAGAACAAATGAGTTGGAATGATGTGTGTGTTCTGATGGCTCTCTCACAAAATGAGAAAGAGGTGGAGGGGTATAAATAGCCTCCACACAAAATCCAACCGTTACACACAATTTACCAATCTCGGTGGGACCGAATCAGAAAACTCGGTCTGAGCGAAATAGTAAACCTAGTGACCGTTAGGAATTTCGGTGGGACTCACATGCAACTCGGTAGGACCGATTCAGTTAGGGTTTGGGCATAACGTAATCTCAGTGAGACCGATTACACAAACTCGATGAGACCGAATTTGGTAATTAGCTAACCAGAGAGTTGGTCAGGCAAACTCGGTGGGACCGATTTGCTCTTTCGGTGAGACCGAGTGGAACTCGGTGAGACCGAAAAGTTACAAAGGGGAAACACTAAGTTTACATTGCAATCTCGGTGGGACCGATTCGCTCTTTCGGTGGGACCGAAAAGTTACGAAAGGGAAACAGAGAGTCTGCAACCTCATCTCGGTGGGACCGAGATCCTTATCGGTAGAACCGAATTGCTAGGGTTTGGCAGTGGCTAATGACAAGTGAAACTCGGTGGCGCCGGATAGGAAGAATCAGTAGGACCGAGTTTGGCTTAGGGTTTAGGTCATATGTGGATATGGGAAAGTAGTTGAGGGTTTTGGAGCATATCACTAAGCACATGAAGCAAGAGGCTCATTAAGAAACACCTCATCCCTCCTTAATAGTATTGGCTTTTCCTATGGACTCAATGTGATCTTGGATCACTAAAATATAAAATGAAGAGTCTTGAGCTTTTGAGCTTGAGCCAATCCATTGTCCTTAGCATTTTGAGGGTTCCACTTTCACATCCATGCCATGCCAATCATTGAGCTTTCCTGAAATAATTATCTTGGAATAGTATTAGCTCAATGAGCTATATGTTGTTATGAATTACCAAAACCACCTAGGGATAGTTGCACTTTCAATCTCCCCCTTTTTGGTAATTGATGACAACATATAGATCAAAGCTTCGACAAAAGATAATAAGCATGAAATATATCGTCACTTTGAGAAGTATGTGATAAGTAAGAGCTCCCCCTAAATTTGTGCATATTTAAAATTTGCTTTGGACTGCAAATGCACAAAGAGTTAGAGTCATGGGTTACTCTTCCATGTCACATACATCTTGGTGGAGCGCTCAAAAATGATAAGAATGAAATACATGCACTCATCACCAAGAATAGTGAATGATCACAAACGATAGATAGAATGATAATATTTAAGCAAGCATTAAGCAAACATTAAGTGTAGCTTATGATCAAACACATGATCATCGATGTCTCACAGGCATAAGGACGTAGTATCTCACACACAAGCAAACAAAGTTCGAAAAACAACCAAATAAAGCAAGAGAGAAAAGCAACACTCTCTCTCTCGAAGCCTATGATCTATACATCTTCTCCCCCTTTGGCAACAAGTTACCAAAAAGTTCCTAGAAAATGCATAGCACTAGATCGACGCTCAGGCTTGATCTTCAGGTGGTGGTGGAGTCCGGATCACTCCAAGGACGAAGCCTTCGGTAGACATGGTCGGAGTGGAAGCTGAAGTGGATGCTGGAGCTGGTGGAACTGAGGCTGTGGCTGGTGCAGACGATGTAGCTCTGGTGTCAGCAACTGGCAGTGCAGACGACCTCGGACCTCGTGGCACCCTCGCAAACGCATGAGTCGTGGTCCTGCCTCTCCTCTCATTCATGTCCTCCTGGAGCTGCTCCACTGCAGACTGAACTTCTGTTACCTTGATGTCCAAGTCATAGAACCTCTATTCCATGATCCTCTCTACACTCGCCTGGTTCTGAGTCAGGGTGGCTATACTCGGCTCAATCCGCCGGGTGGACGCAATCAAGTAACTGAGCTGCTCTTGTTTGGTCTTCAAGAAATAATCAGATGCCTCCTCTTGAGTAGGCATCCTGGAAGCTTTCTCCTTCTTCGCCTTCTCCTTTTGAGCTTGTGCATGGGCAAATGATGGTTCATTCTCAGTCATAACAACTTCATTGTTCTTGAAATCTGGACGGATGGGCAGGTGTTCCTTATCCAACAAATATACGCCTGTGCCCATCTTGGAGTTGATGAGCTCCTGAATCTGAGGGGCATATCCACAGCTCCTCTTCTGATCTGCCGCGGTCCTTTTGATCGTTTCCACTATGAGGCTCATGACTTTGAATTTTTGAGGCACGTCAAAAACATGAAGCAAATTGTTCGCGTGACCTCTGATCATCTTGTGATCTCCAGACTTGGGCAGAAGGGTGTGCCTAAGGATCCAGTTGATCGTAGGCAATCCTGATAGCAGATAATGCACTGAGCCAAACTTGAATGTGTCAAGTGCTTCATTCGGAATCTCCTTGTACATGTTGGACATGGAGTTGTGGTCCATCTTTTTCTTGCCATAAATGTCAAGGTCATCTGCTTGCTCCTCTGGGGCATTGATCAGCTTCGCCCATTCCTCAACAGTAGAGTGGTACCTCGTACCCTCAGACATCCATGTAATCCTCCCATCTGGATAAAAGTGAGCTGTGGAGTAGAACTGCATGATGAGTTCCTCGTTCCACTTTGTGAGCTTCTGCCCAACAAAGTCCTCTACTCCACATGCCTTGAAGCTGTCTTGAACTCCTGGGTAGTACTCTTCATTATCCTTGATATAGGTCCAGTCGACCCA
Source organism: Triticum urartu (assembly GCF_056163025.1). Lineage (NCBI taxonomy): Eukaryota > Viridiplantae > Streptophyta > Magnoliopsida > Poales > Poaceae > Triticum > Triticum urartu. The sequence continues at coordinate 434,375,024 of NC_141873.1, forward strand.
TCTCATGTCACATACAATTGGCTTCTTGTCAAGTAGCACTGTCTCATACAAATCCTGTTGCTCCTTGGTATGAAACCTGTAGTCCACTGCAGTCCTTCTCCTAGAAGCATATGGATTTGCTTCTCTCCATTTCCTGAGCCCTGAGTCTCTCCTGAGCTTCATATCCTCAGCCACAGGATGAGCATCGTTCTGGTCTGGGATCTTGGGCTTGAGCTTCCGAAGGACACTCTCTTCCTCTTCCTCTGCAACAGTCTCAGGCACTGGGGCCTTGTTCTTCTCAGTGGCTGGGATGTTTCTTCTGTTTCTCTTTGGTGCACTCTTAGGCTTAGATGCAGCCTTAGCTGCTTCCTTGGGTTTGGATGCAGCTCCCCCTGACCTTATGGCATCTCCCATAAGTTTTGCTGCCTTGGGCGCTGGTGCAGCTGCCTCTTCTTCCTCCTCCTCTTCTACCATGATGGAGGCCTTCCCAAGGACTCTAGCCACAGTCTTCTTCACTCTTTCTTTCCTCTTCTTGCCCTCAGCTGCAACGGGCTCAATGGGAGCAGGCTTCTCAGTTGAGGCTCTAGCCTTTGACATGGGCTGCCTGCCTGCTGGCCTTTTGATTTTTAGGCCTGGCTTTGAGCCTTGAGCTGGCTCAACTCTCTTGGAAGTGGCCTCTTCCTCTGCCACATAGTCCTCATCTTCAGAATCTGAGGTTTTCTTCTTCCTTTGTCTCGTGGCAGCTTTAGGCAGGTTGCTGGGTGTGTTCCTGCTGCCATCATCTGAGGAACTTGAGGGGCTAGTGCCCTCACTCAGCTGCACTTGCTGCTCTGACAAGTTTTGGCTGTCACTCTGGTCTGACATGTTGCAAACTGACTGCTGACCCTGTGAATAGATTATAGAGGAGATAGAGTGGATGAGCATCACAAAATGCAGAGATTTTTGCAAAAAGAATGATCCAAAAACTTAGTTTTAGTTTCCCACTGAAATCATCTCGGATCTACCGATTTTCAAACTCGGTGATACCGAAGCAGTTTTGGCACCAGAACTAGTGAACTCGGTCAGACCGAGTCACAGTTCGGTGGCACCGAGACTGCTAGGGTTTCACAGGGTTCCAAAATCGGTCACACCGATAGTAATTCTCGGTCAGACCGAGTTTTACTTGTGCAATGGCATAAGCCAAATCGGTGGGACCGAGTTTTTCAACTCGGTGGGTCCGAGATGGTTTCGGCGGAAACCTAAACCTAGAATTTTCGAATCAAACCTAATCTATGAGCGTTTTGACTGGATAGAAGTTTCTCAAACGTGGCTAGAAACAATATGATCACAATGTGCTAGGAATCAGATTGAGGAATAGCACAAAGATCAAGTCCATACCCTAGTTCGGCGGGGACTTGCTACGGCGGCAACGGCGGGGCAGAATTCCCATTGACGGCGACGGAGACCAACGACTGGAGGCTGCTGGCGGCGAGAAGACGATCCGGAGAGCTCGAGGGCAGAGCAGGCTATCACGCGGGCGAAGGGGTTCGGAGAAATTTCCAAATTTTGCCCGTGACTATATATAGCCTGACCCTGTCGGTGTGACCGAGTGGAACAACTCGGTGGCACCGAGATTCATAACTGCGTGCAGTTACTGAAACTCGGTGAGACCGAAAGGTTCAAATCGGTTGCACCGAGATCGGAAACCTAGATCAACTTAATGATCTCGGTAGGACCGAAAGTGGAGTATCGGTCAGACCGAGAATCATAAAGAGGTTTTGGAAGTTTAAGTCTATGACGAATCGGGGACTCCGAGTGCTCCTCACACAGAGTGGTTCGAATCTGACTTGATCAAATTTTGTGATGCAGCATGAATAGAGTTTGAGACGAGAAAAGCATAGATAGCTAGAGGAGGTTCTTAGGCATTCTTGTCCATCCACTTGGCAAAAGAAGATAAAGCCAAACAATCAAAACAACAAGTGGATGTCCTCGAATGAGTAAAATATGCAACCAACATGCTCACACAATCAGATAGCAAATGAAATATGTGGCAAAGCATGCACAACCAATTCTAGCATCTATCAAGCAATTTGCGATGACTAGGTCATCTATATATGAGTATATTGACTAAGGAGTCAAGTGAGAACACTTGATCGTAGGTCATACTCATCGTTTAAGCTCAAGTGGGGTTACCACTTTTACATAAAGCATTGTTTTGTTCACATCTTTAGAGTTGCTTTAGCTCAAGTCTTAGAGTAAAGCTCCCCCTAGATGTGATATCCCCCCTAAGAGGGATGAACTAACCTTGGGTTTTGTCGATGATGACTTCATGTAGATATCGATGATGTGGATGCTCAATGTTGATGTAGATCTCTTGGAGCTATCCATTTGAGTGAATTGCACTTTCAATTATACCTACATGGGTTAGTCCCACAAGGAACAAACAAGGATATCCATAGACATAGAGTGATGCACACAAAAGATGATGTCCATGAAAACTTTTAGGTTACCTTGTCCCTTGTCTTACCAACAAGAGGGTTTGTGACTCCTTGAACTAGTGCAAGATGTGGAAGTTGATTGCACTTGTTCTTGACAAAATGATAAGAGTGAAGTATGTTGGCGGAGTCACCCTCAAGAACTCTCTAGTTCTTCTTCTTTTGGATCCACATCATCTTGATGGGAATCCTTGGAGTTGTAGTCGTACTTGATGAAGTGGAACTTGAAGAAGTCTTGGGAATCCACTTGACTAAGGTCTTAGGAGCTTCTTCAAATGCATCAATTTCCTCTTGAAGCTTGTCCTTGCCTTTTTGCTCGTAGTCTTGTGGTGGAAGATCATCTTGAGCTTGTGTCCCATTGAAAGAAGTATACTTCTCTTGTTGAGGGACAAACTTCGTCTTGGGGTATTGATCTTCTTCCCATTCAACTCCATTGGCATTGAACTTTCGTTCAAAACCAACACCTTGATTCTTCCGGTGCATTCCTTGCTTGCGCACAATTTCCTCGAATTGCTTACTCCCGGCAAGGCTTTTGTACACTCCTTTCTCTATAATTCCCTTCAATAAGCTATTTTCTTGCTCAAGTGTAACTTGGCTAAGAGAATCATTAGTGGAATCAAGAGAACTACTAGAAGCAACAACATTGGATTTAGCATGATCATTGTTACTACTAGGGGAAGAATTTTTCTTGTTAGACTTGACTTGAGGCATGTAAGTGGATAAGAGTAAACGCTTGGCAATGTAAGAAGAACTTTTCTTGCGGAGATCATCATTGATTGCCTTTAAGAACTCATGCTCTTGCTCAAGATTGAGCTTTTCAAAGCGTAGTTTCTCATGAGCTCTTAAAAGTTCTCGATGATCTTCGAAGATAGTGTCATGATCTAACTTAAGAGTTTTTAGTTCTTTAGTTAGAGCCTCAATCTTCTCCTTATCATTGTCATTCGTTTTATCTTGATTAGCATGATTAATTGGTCTTTCATCATAGTATTCATCACTAGAGTTGTCACCAAGCAAATCATCACCTAACAAGTCATCTTCATCACTATTGAAATCAACATACTCGGGGTGTGTTACCTTAGGACCTTTGGCCATGAAGCATCTTCCAATTCCTTCATTTAGTGAGTCAAATATGTCATAGGAGTTGGTTGACACAAGTGCTAGACCGGCAACACCTTCATCTCGAGTATCTTCGGAGTCGGAGTGATAGCTTCTCTCGGAGTGGCTGTCGGAGTCAGAGCCGGATACCCATTCACCAACATGAGCTTGATGTCTTCGTCTTGTGTAGCTCCTTGATGATTTTTCCTTCCTTTCCGAATCCTTGCTTCTCCGTGAGTATCTTCGTTCATAACGATCATCTTTACTCCTTCTCTCTCTTGGTGGTGATCCTTTGCTTCTTCTTTTTGGAGAATCTTCTCTTCTCTTGTAGGGAGCCGTACACTCATTGGAATAGTGTCCGGGTCTTCCACAATTGTAACAGTTTCGCTCTCTACTAGAAGATCTTTGGTCATTGTAGGACCTTGACTTGGAGCTTCTATCTTTGCTTCTACTCTTGTAGAACTTGTTGAAGTTCTTCACCATTAAGCTCAATTCTTCATTGATGTCTTGTTTCTCACTTGATGATGTAGGGGCTTCACATGAGGCTTTATAGGCACCACTTGATTTGTTGTGAAGTTCCTCTTTATCCTTAAGTGACATCTCATGAGCAACAATTCTTCCAATCACCTCCGTTGGCTTGAGATCTTTGTAATTGGGCATCATTTGGATCAATTTGCACACGGTATCATATTTTCCATCCAAGGCTCTTAGGATCTTCTTGATGATGAATTTATCGGTCATCTCTTCACTTCCTAAGCCAGCAATCTCATTTGTGATGAAAGCAAGCCTAGAGTACATTTCAGCGACACCTTCACCATCCTTCATCTTGAACTTGTCAAGTTGGCTTTGAAGCACATCCAACTTGGATTCCTTCACGGAGTCGGTACCTTCGTGCATATCAATCAAAGTGTCCCAAATTTCCTTTGCATTCTCAAGGTGGCTGATTTTGTTGAATTCTTCGGGGCACAATCCGTTGAAGAGAATATCACAAGCTTGAGCATTGTATTGCAACATCTTCAACTCATCTGCGGTAGCTTCATGGTTTGGTTCTCTCCCATCAAAGAAGTCACCTTGCAAACCAACACACACAATAGCACAAACAGCGGGGTTATGTCCAAGAATATGCATTTTCATTTTATGCTTCCAAGTAGCAAAATTAGTACCATCAAAGTAAGTACCTCTACGGTGATAATTTCCCTCGCTAGACGCCATACTCTCCTAGGTTGTGAAACCAAGGCTATGACCACCAAAAGCTATGGAGATCAAGCAAATGGAGACCAAAGCTCTGATACCACTTGTAGGATCGAAAGTATGTCTAGAGGGGGGTGTTAGACTACTTGACCAAATAAAAACTTAACCTTTTCCCAATTTTAGTTCTTGGCAGATTTTAGCTAATTTAGGACAAGTCAAGCAATCATCACGTAATTCAAGCAAGCATGCAAAGAGTTTATAGGCAGCGGAAAGTAAAGAATGCAACTTGCAAGAATGTGAAGGGAAGGGTTTGGAGAATTCAAACGCTATTGGAGACACGGATGTTTTTCCCGTGGTTCGGATAGGTGGTGCTATCCTACATCCACATTGATGGAGACTTCAACCCACGAAGGGTAACGGTTGCGCGAGTCCACACAGGGCTCCACCCAAGGGCAACGGTCGCGCGAGTCCACACAGGGCTCCACCCACGAAGGGTCCACGAAGAAGCAACCACCCACAAAGGGTCCACAAAGAAGCAACCTTGTCTATCCCACCATGGCCATCGCCCACGAAGGACTTGCCTCACTAGCGGTAGATCTTCATGAAGTAGGCGATCTCCTTGCCCTTACAAACTCCTTGGTTCAACTCCACAATCTTGTCGGAGGCTCCCAAGTGACACCTAGCCAATCTAGGAGACACCACTCTCCAAGAAGTAACAAATGGTGTGTAGGTAATGAACTCCTTGCTCTTGTGCTTCAAATGATAGTCTCCCCAACACTCAACTCTCTCTCATAGGATTTGGATTTGGTGGAAAGAAGATTTGAGTGGAAAGCAACTTGGGAAGGCTAGAGATCAAGATTCATATGGTAGGAATGGAATGTCTTGGTCTCAACACATGAGTAGGTGGTTCTCTCTCAGAACAAATGAGTTGGAATGATGTGTGTGTTTTGATGGCTCTCTCACAAAATGAGAAAGAGGTGGAGGGGTATAAATAGCCTCCACACAAAATCCAACCGTTACACACAATTTACCAATCTCGGTGGGACCGAATCAGAAAACTCGGTCTGAGCGAAATAGTAAACCTAGTGACCGTTAGGAATTTCGGTGGGACTGACATGCAACTCGGTAGGACCGATTCAGTTAGGGTTTGGGAATAACGTAATCTCGGTGAGACCGATTACACAAACTCGGTGAGACCGAATTTGGTAATTACCTAACCAGAGAGTTGGTCATGCAAACTCGGTGGGACCGATTTGCTCTTTCGGTGAGACCGAGTGGAACTCGGTGAGACCGAAAAGTTACAAAGGGGAAACACTGAGTTTACATTGCAATCTCGGTGGGACCGATTCGCTCTTTCGGTGGGACCGAAAAGTTACGAAAGGGAAACAGAGAGTCTGCAACCCCATCTCGGTGGGACCGAGATCCTTATCGGTAGAACCGAATTGCTAGGGTTTGGCAGTGGCTAATGACAAGTGAAACTCGGTGGCGCCGGATAGGAAGAATCGGTAGGACCGATTTTGGCTTAGGGTTTAGGTCATATGTGGATATGGGAAAGTAGTTGAGGGTTTTGGAGCATATCACTAAGCACATGAAGCAAGAGGCTCATTAAGCAACACCTCATCCCTCCTTAATAGTATTGGCTTTTCCTATGGACTCAATGTGATCTTGGATCACTAAAATATAAAATGAAGAGTCTTGAGCTTTTGAGCTTGAGCCAATCCATTGTCCTTAGCATTTTGAGGGTTCCACTTTCACATCCATGCCATGCCAATCATTGAGCTTTCCTGAAATAATTATCTTGGAATAGTATTAGCTCAATGAGCTATATGTTGTTATGAATTACCAAAACCACCTAGGGATAGTTGCACTTTCAAATCGGCAACATCAAAAGTGACCCTCTCAGTCCTGAAGTTCACCTCGCTGCCAAATGTTACTGGCAACGTGACCTTCCCCTTCGGCTTGCTCCTTCCCTGGTTGATTCCTTGGAATGTGCCGGTCTCTTCAAGCTCGCTGTCAGGCATCTGGAGTTTCTGGAGTACAGCGGAGGAGATCAGGTTCAAGCCGGCCCCGCCGTCAACTAGCATCTTAGTGACCTTGAGGTTGCGGATAGTTGGTGAAACCAACATCGGCAAGCACCCGACCGCAGTTGTGCGATCAGGGTGGTCCTCAATGTCAAAGATGATAGGCGTGCTGGACCATTTCAGAAGCTTGCGTGACTCGACAGGTGGTTCCACCGCATTGACTTCCCGCACCCACTGCTTGAGTTGGCGGTGCGAAGTATGCAGAGAAGCACCACCGTCAACACACAAGACCTCTGTGGCTTTCTGGAATTCCTGCTCACTGGTCTCGACATCATCCATGTCTTCGTCATCTTCATCCTTGTCGCGGCCGCGGGGAGGTCTGTCCCCTTGCCGCTGCTTGGCCTTGCCGCGGCGTCCTCCCCGGCCGGCGCGCTTCTTGCCGGATTCTCCAGCGCCTCCTTGGGCCCTCTCCTTGTCGCGTCGCTCGTATTCAGCCTTTTGCTGCTGGACAAGCTGCTCGACTTTCTTGCAGCTCTGGAGGTCATGGCCCTTGGTGCGGTGAATCTTGCAGTACTGCTTGTCGGTGCCGTCCTGCTTGTCGGCGACCGCCACAGCCTGACTGTTGGTGCATGCGGCAATCTCCTTGCCGGAGCTACCAGCTTTGGCTTTCTTGGCACCACCTTCGTTGCCGGACTGCTCAACAACTAGCACATCTTTGCCTTTCTTCTTCCTGTTGTTCCGCCGCCGGTTTTTCTTTGCCGGGGCAGCATCCTCGCTGTCAGATCCTCCTGCTCCTATATTCTCTCCGGGGAGTTTCCTCCCTTCCTCAGCACATGCACACTTGTCGGCCAGGGCATACAGCTCACTGACGTCTCTGATCCTGCACATCGCCATCTCCTCCCGCATCCTGCGGTTACGCACGTTCTGATGGAACGCGCTGATGACCGCGGCAGGGTGGATATCTGGGATGTTGTGCTGTACACGGCTGAATCTCTGATTGTACTTGCGCAGGGGCTCTCCTTCCTTTTGGGCGAGCAGGTGAAGGTCACTCTCTTGGCCATGAGGTTTGTGGCCGTCTGTAAAGGCGCCGATAAACTGATGGCATAGGTCTGCCCAGGAGGATATGGAGTTGTCCGGCAAGTGCATGAGCCAGGACCTGACGTTGGGCTTGAGCACCAGCGGGAAGTAGTTGGCAAGGATCTTATCGTCCCGTCCCCCGGCAGCATGCACCGCGATGGTGTAGATGGTGAGGAACTCCGACGGATGCGACTTGCCGTCGTACTTCTCTGGTACGTCTGGCTTGAAATTCTTCATGCTGGGCCACTGGACTTGCCGCAGCTCACGAGTGAACGCAGGGCAACCTACCGCGTATGGCAAGTCGCATGTTTCCCCTGGCGCATGCATGTCGACAGAGGGCCCAGCGCGCTGGTCTGATTGACGTCGCGCTTCTCTTCGGCGCTCGATGCGAGTACGAGCGTCTTCTTGCTGTCGTTCGTGAAGAACTTGGCGCTGATCGCGACGAGCTCGTGGATCTGATGACGCGGTTTAGTCGCTGTCGAGGTGGATCCGGTGAGTCGGCGATCTTGGCCTTCGGGGCGAAGAGTGCATAGTGGTTGCACCCCCACCGGTCTTGTCGCCACCGGCTCGTGCCTGGCTGACTTGCCGCGGCTGCGACGTGCTTGGCTGCCGTTGAGCGTCGCCGTTGGCGAAGCCGATGAGATTCTGAATGGTGGCCCTCCAGTCGTCGATCTTGTCTGCCGTTGGAGGGTAGTCCAGGAGAAGTTGAGCTCGCGCCAAAGCTTCTGCTGGAGTGGCGGGTGGCGGTGGCGAACGGTGCGAGGAGCGGGATATGCTCGGATTTCTAACTATGTTAGAAGGAGCAGTATCCCGTCCAGGCGACCGTGCCTCGCTCGTGCCAGCATGTTGGCGTGCATGCTGGTCTTGAGCACTCCGAGATCCGCCAGCTCGATCTTGGTCCAGCAAACGCATGGTACCGTGAGTACCGTGACGCTGCCGGTCCTGCGCCTCCTGAGATGGGCGTGGTGCATGCACGGACGCCGAGGTCTTGGAGTGCGCCCGGTCGTTGTGGGAGCCAGTTACGCCGCCGATGGGCAGCGCAGCCTTGTCCTTGGACCTGGCAGCACCATGAGCTCCCTCGTCGACGCCCGTTCTTCCGCCGGCGTCTGCCCCATCAGCCGTTTGCTCCGGCGGTGGTGGGTTCGGCGCGGACGGAGCAGCCGCCTCCGAAGCCTTCTTCTTCGGCGGCATGTCGATGAAGATGATGAAGATCTAGCTCGCGTGAACGCCGGATCTGGTTCACACAACCTTGACGCCCCCTACCTGGCGCGCCAAAGATGTCGGGGGACTAATCCACGAACACCTATGGGACTGGCGGACCGAGTCCCTTTCGGTTCGGCAGGGGCGAGGGTCGCACGAAGGGCGGATCGAGGCGAAGCACACGAGCAGTTTACCCAGGTTCGGGCCGCACGGATGCGTAAAACCCTACTCCTGCTTTGTGGTTTGTATTGAGTTCTTGCTCGGGAGCGTGGAGTGCTACAGTACCCCCCAGCAGCTGACGAGACCGAGCGTGAGTGTTCCCCTTCCTTACTCTATGTTGCGCATGGGCCTCCTTTTATATGCTCAAGGGGTCACCAACAGGTGGCAACATAGAGAAGGGTAAAAATGGAAAGGTGCTGCGGTTGGTACAGCTACCTGCTACAGTGTATCATACCTAACCCTGACGGCAGGGGACAAGGGCATTAAATGCCCGTCTGCGTCGCCTAAATAGTGCAAAAGGGACTGTCAGGGACGCCACCGCTCGCCACGATGGCGATCTTGTCAGCGCCGCTTGCCACCGCGCACCGCAGGCTGCACAGCCTCCCACCACGTACGCCTGAACGGGTCCCAGAGCGACACGTTGGTGGATGTGCTGGAGCGCGGGCAGAGTGGTGGCTTGTCGCGGCAGGCGCCTTGCCGCAGTTGTTGTCTTGTCGCGCCCGGGAGCTTGTCGCTCACCGGGCCTTGCCGGGACGCGCGGCGCGTCGCGGCAAGCTCCTTGAGATGCCTTGGTTGGCCTTCCCGGCAAGCTCCTCTTGCCGGGGTCTTGAGGTGCCTTGGTTGGCCTTCCCGGCAAGCTCCTCTTGCCGGGGTCTTGAAATGCCTTGGCTTGGATACTTTGTCCTTGAATGGCTCCAAAGGAACCACGGAGGACCTTGGCGGTCACCCGGCAAGCCTTGCCGCGGGATGCTGCGACTGCCCGTGCACAAGTTCGGGATACTAGGGTACCCCTACTCTAGTACACCGAAAGTGGCTGTTTTGAGGAAGGTATATGGTGGGTGTATGATACCGGCGAAAGGATTGCGGTATTAGAGAGGCTAGCAATGATGGATGGAAGAAAAGTGTGTATGATCCATGGACTCAACCATAAAAAACTCATATACTTATTGCAAAAATCTACAAGTTATCAAAGCAAAGTATTACGCGCATGCTCCTAGGGGGATAGATTGGTAGGAAAAGACCATCGCTCGTCCCGACCGCCACTCATAAGGAAGACAATAAATAAATAAATCATGCTCCGACTTCATCCCATAACGGTTCACCATACGTGCATGCTACGGGGATCACAAACTTTAACACAAGTATTTCTCAAATTCACAACTACTCGACTAGCATGACTCTAATATTACCATCTCCATATCTCAAAACAATTATCAAGTATCAAACTTCTCATAGTATTCAACACACTCATAAGAAAATTTTATTAATCTTGAATGCCTAACATAATTAAAGCAAGTTACCATGTTGTTTTGTAGGACTATCAAAATAATCTAAGTGAAGCTTTAGAGAACAATAGTTTCTATAAAACAAATCCACCGACGTGCTCTAAAAGATATAAGTTAAGCACTAGAGCAAAAACAAATAACTCAATAGATATAAGTGAAGCACATAGAGTATTCTAAAAATTTCTGAATCATGTGTGTCTCTCTCAAAAGGTGTGTACAACAAGGATGATTTTGGAAAGCTAACAAATAAATACTCAAATAATACAAGACGCTCCAAGCAAAACACATATCATGTGGTAAATAAAAATATAGCTCCAAGTAAAGTTACCAATGGAAGTAGACGAAAGAGGGGATGCCTTCCGGGGCATCCCCAAGCTTTGGATTTTAGGTGTCCTTAGATTATCTTGGGGTTCCATGGGATTCCCCAAGCTTAGACTCTTTCCACTCCTTGTTCCATAATCCATCAAATCTTTTACCCAAAACTTGAAAACTTCACAACACAAAACTTAAAGTAGAAAATCTCGTGAGCTCCGTTAGCGAAAGAAAACAAAACACCACTTCAAGGTACTGTAATGAACTCATTATTTATTTTTATTGGTTTTAAAACTACTGTATTCCAACTTCTCTATGGCTTATAAACTATTTTACTAGCCATAGATTCATCAAAATAAGCAAACAACACACGAAAAACAGAATCTGTCAAAAACAGAACAGTCTGTAGTAATCTGTAGCTAACGCAAGATCTGGAACCCCAAAAATTCTAAAATAAATTGCGGAACGTGAGGAATTTATCTATTAATCATCTGCAAAAATAATTAACTAAATATCACTTTCCAAATAAAAATGGCAGCAATTCTCGTGAGCGCTAAAGTTTCTGTTTTTTACAGCAAGATTAAAAAGACTTTCCCCAAGTCTTCCCAACAGTTCTAATTGGCACAAACACTAATTAAACATAAAAACACAACCAAAACAGAGGCTAGATAAATTATTTATTACTAAACAGGAGAAAAAATTAAGTAATGAAAATAAAATTGGGTTGCCTCCCAACAAGTGCTATCGTTTAACGCCCCTAGCTAGGCATAAAAGCAAGGATAGATCTAGGTATTGCAATCTTTCGTAGGCAATCCATAAGTGGCTCTAATAATAGATTCATAAGTTAATTTAATTTTCTTTCTAGGTAAGTGTTCCATGCCTTTCCTTAACGTAAATTGGAATCTAATATTCTCTTTCTTCATATAAATAATTGCACCAATCGTTTTAAGGAAAGGTCTACCAAGAATAATAGGACATGAAGGATTGCAATCTATGTCAAGAACAATAAAATCTATAGGCACATAATTCCTATTTGCAACAATAAGAACATCATTAATTCTTCCCATAGGTTTCTTAATAGTGGAATCCACAAGGTGCAAGTTTAAAGAGCAATCATGAAAATCACAGAAACCTAGCAAATCACACAAAGTCTTTGGAATCGTGGAAACACTAGCACCCAAATCACACAAAGCATAGCATTCATGATCTTTAATTTTAATTTTAATAGTAGGTTCCCACTCATCATAAAGTTTTCTAGGGATAGAAACTTCCAACTCAAGTTTTTCTTCATAATATTGCATCAAAGCATTAATGATATGTTTAGTAAAAGCTTTATTTTGACTATAAGCATGAGGAGAATTTAGCACGGATTGCAACAAGGAAATGAAACCTATCAAATAGAAATTATCATAATTAAATTACTTGAAATCCAAAATAGCGGGTTCATTAATATTTAAAATTTTGACTTCTTCAATCCCACTTTTAACAATTTTAGCATCAAGATCTAAAGACTCCAAATTTTTGGAACGCCGTCTAGGTAAAAGTGGATCATATTCAGTCCCATTATTATCAAGATTCATATTGCAAAACAAAGATTTAATAGGGGACACATCAATAACTTTTAGATCTTCATCTTTATTATCATGGAAACTAGAAAAACACGCTTTTATAAAGCAATCTTTCTTAGCACGCATCCTAGCGGTTCTTTCGTTGCACTCATCAATGGAAATTCTCATGGCTTTGAGAGACTCATTGATATCATGCTTAGGTGGAATAGATCTAAGTTTCAAAGAAGCAAAATCAAGAGAAATTCTATCAACGTTCCTAGCCAACTCATCAATCTTAAGCAATTTTTCTTCAATCAAAGCATTGAAATTCTTTTGCGAAGTAATAAATTCTTTAATATTGGATTAAAAATCAGAGGGCATATTATTATAATTTCCATAAGAATTGTTGTAGGGATTACCATAATTATTAGAGGAATTACTAGGATACGGCCTAGGATTAAAGTTTCCTCTATACGCGTTGTTACCAAAATTATTCCTACCAACAAAATTCACATCCATAGATTCATTATTATTCTCAATCAAAGTAGACGAAGGCATATCATTAGGATCATAAGAAACACTTTTATTAGCAAATAATTTCATAAGTTCATCCATCTTTCCACTCAAAACATTAATTTCTTCTATCGCATGCACTTTCTTATTAGTAGATCTTTCAGTGTGCCATTGAGAATAATTAACCATAATATTATCTAGGAGTTTAGTAGCTTCTCCTAAAGTGATTTCCATAAAAGTGCCTCCCGTGGCCGAATCTAAAAGATTTCTAGAAGCAAAATTCAATCCGGCATAAATTTTTTGTATAATCATCCATAAATTCAAACCATGTATAGGGCAATTATGTATCATTAATTTCATCCTCTCCCAAGCTTGTGCAACATGTTCATGATCAAGTTGCTTAATTCATAATATCATTTCTAAGAGAGATGATCTTAGCGGGAGGAAAATACTTAGAGATAAATTCATCTTTGCACTTATTCCACGAATCAATACTATTTTTAGGCAAAGACGAAAAGGAAGCTTTAGCACGATTCCTAAGCAAAAAAGGAAATAGCTTCAATTTAACAATATCATTATCCACATCTTTGTTCTTTTGCATATCACATAAATCAACGAAGCTATTCATATGGGTAGCGGCATCTTCACTAGGAAGGCCGGCGAATTGATCTTTCATGACAATATTCAACAAAGCAGCATTGATTTCACAAGACTCGGTATCGGTAAGAGGAGCAATCAGAGTGCTAAGGAAATCATTGTTGTTGGTATTGGTGAAGTCACACAATTTAGTATTATCTTGAGCCATCATGACAAACAAGCAATCCAACACACAAGCAAACAAGAAACGGGCAAAAAGAGGCAAATAGAGAAAGAGAGGGAGGATGGAGAGAGAGGGCGAATAAAACAGCAAGGGTGAAGTGGGGGAGATGAAAACAAGAGGCAAATGGCAAATAATGTAATGCATGAGATAAGGGTTTGTGATGGGTACTTGGTATGTCTTGACTTGCAATGGCGCCACAAGTGACTCATTGTCGGGAGTCAAATCTTGACTTGTATTGCACGAACCTCCCCAGCAACGGCGCTAGAAATCCTTCTTGCTACCTCTTGAGCACTTGCGTTGGTTTTCCCTTGAAGAGGAAAGGGTGATGCAGCAAAGTAGCATAAGTATTTCCCTTAGTTTTTGAGAACCAAGGTATCAATCCAGTAGGAGGCCGCGCACGAGTCCCTCGCACCTACACAAACAAATAAGTCCTCACAACCAACGCGATAAGGGGTTGTCAATCCCTACACGGTCACTTACGAGAGTGAGATCTGATAGATATGATAGGATAATATTTTTGGTATTTTTAAGATAAACAGAAATAAAAGATGCAAGTAAAATAAATAGCAAAGGAAATAACTAAGTATTGGAAGATTAATATGATGGAAGATAGACCCGGGGCCATAGGTTTCACTAGTGGCTTCTCTCAAGAGCATAAATATTTACGGTGGGTGAACAAATTACTGTTGAGCAATTGACAGAATTGAGCATAGTTATGAGAATATCTAGGTATGATCATGTATACAGGCATCACGTCCGATACAAGTAGACCGACTCCTGCCTGCATCTACTACTATTACTCCACAGACCGACCGCTATCTAGCATGCATCTAGAGTATTAAGTTCAAGAGAACAGAGTAATGCTTTAAGCAAGATGACATGATGTAGAGGGATAAACTCATGCAATATGATATAAACCCCATCTTGTTATCCTCGATGGCAACAATACAATACGTGCCTTGCTGTCACTGTGAAAGGACACCGCAAGATTGAACCCAAAGCTAAGAACTTCTCCCATTGCAAGAAGGATCAATCTAGTAGGCCAAACCAAACTGATAATTCGAAGAGACTTGCAAAGATAACCAATCATACATAAAAGAATTTAGAGAAGATTCAAATATTGTTCATAGATAAACTTGATCATAAACCCACAATTCATCGGTCTCAACAAACACACCGCAAAAGAAGATTACACCAAATAGATCTCCACAAGAGAGGGGGAGAACTTTGTATTGAGATCCAAAAAGAGAGAAGAAGCCATCTAGCTAATAACTATGGACACGTAGGTCTGAAGTAAACTACTCACACTTCATCGGAGAGACTATGGTGTTGATGTAGAAGCCTCCGTGATTGATGCCCCCTCCAGCGGAGCTCCGGAAAAGGCCCCAAGATGGGATCTCGTGGATACAGAAAGTTACGGCGGTGGAATTAGGGTTTTGGCTCCGTATCTGGTAGTTCGGGGGTACGTAGGTATATATAGGAGGAAGGAGTACGTCGGTGGAGCAACAGGGGGCCCATGAGGGTGGAGGGCACGCCTGGGGGGGTAGGCGCGCCCCCTACCTCATGCCTTCCTTGTTTTTGCTTGACGTAGGGTCCAATTCCTCTGGATCATGTTCATGCCGAAAATCACGTTCCCGAAGGTTTCATTCCGTTTGGACTCTGTTTGATATTCTTTTTCTGCGAAACCCTAAAATAGGCAAAAAAATAGCAATCCTGGGCTGGGCCTCCGGTTAATAGGTTAGTCCCAAAAATAATATAAAAGTGTGTAATAAAGCCCAATAATGTCCAAAACAGAATATAATATTGGATGGAACAATAAAAAATTATAGATACGTTGGAGACGTATCAATAGGTTAGTCCCAAAAATCATATAAAATAGTATATTAATGCATATAAAACATCCACGGTAGATAATATAATAGCATGGAACAATCAAAAATTATAGATATGTTGGAGATGTATCAGGGCTCATCATCACTTGCTCATAGTTCGTAGGTTCTTCATGGTCAAGTAACATGACCTCTAGAACAGGATTACCATATATACCACTCGGTGCGGATCTTACTCTGGTTGACCTACGAGGTCATGGTCATAATCACGTGGCAGTCATGAGACTTTAGGTTCTGAAACTTTTTCTCTAGCATATTTATTATTCCCTTTATATTCGACGAGAAGCCAGTCGTGACCTTCATACTGAGCAGGCATTCAAAGAAGATTTCTTTCTCTTCTTTCGTAAGAGCGTAGCTGGCAGGACCTTTATACTGCTTCGGAGGCATGCCGTCTTTTTCGTGCAAACGTTGCAGGTCCTCTCGTGCCTCAGGTGTATCTTTTGTCTTCCCATACACGCCCAAGAAGCCTAGCAGGTTCACGCAAAGGTTCTTCGTCACGTGCATCACGTCGATTGAGGAGCGGACCTCTAGGTCTTTCCAGTAGGGTAGGTCCCAAAATATAGATTTCTTCTTCCACATGGGTGCATGTCCCTCAGCGTCATTCGGAACAGCTAGTCCACCGGGACCCTTTCCAAAGATTACGTAGTGTAAATCATTGACCATAGCAAGCACGTGATCACCAGTGCGCATGGCGGGCTTCTTCCGGTGATCTGCCTCGCCTTTGAAATGCTTGCCTTTCTTTCGACATTGATGGTTGGTCGGAAGAAATCGACGATGGCCCAGGTACACATTCTTCCTGCATTTGTCCAGGTATATACTTTCAGTGTCATCTAAACAGTGCGTGCATGCGTGGTATCCTTTGTTTGTCTGTCCTGAAAGGTTACTGAGAGCGGGCCAATCGTTGATGGTCACGAACAGCAACGCCTTAAGGTTAAATTCCTCCTGTCTGTGCTCATCCCACGTACGTACACCGTTTCCATTCCACAGCTGTAAAAGTTCTTCAACTAATGGCCTTAGGTACACATCAATTTCG
Source organism: Triticum urartu (assembly GCF_056163025.1). Lineage (NCBI taxonomy): Eukaryota > Viridiplantae > Streptophyta > Magnoliopsida > Poales > Poaceae > Triticum > Triticum urartu. The sequence continues at coordinate 434,391,680 of NC_141873.1, forward strand.
TTGCCGGGTTGCTTAGGGCCTTGGATGAGAACTGGCATCATAATGAACTTCCGCTTCATGCACATCCAAGGAGGAAGGTTATACATACATAGAGTCACGGGCCAGGTGCTGTGATTGCTGCTCTGCTCCCCGAAAGGATTAATGCCATCCGCGCTTAAAGCAAACCATACATTCCTTGGGTCCTTTGCAAACTCATCCCAGTACTTTCTCTCGATTTTTCTCCACTGCGACCCGTCAGCGGGTGCTCTCAACTTCCCATCTTTCTTTCGGTTCTCACTGTGCCATCGCATCAACTTGGCATGCTCTTCGTTTCTGAACAGACGTTTCAACCGTGGTATTATAGGAGCATACCACATCACCTTCGCAGGAACCCTCTTCCTGAGGGGCTCACCGTCAACATCACCAGGGTCATCTCGTCTGATCATATACCGCAACGCACCGCATACCGGGCATGCGTTCAGATCCTTGTATGCACCGCGGTAGAGGATGCAGTCATTAGGGCATGCATGTATCTTCTCCACCTCCAATCCTAGAGGGCATACGACCTTCTTTGCTGCGTATGTACTGTCGGGCAATTCGTTATCCTTTGGAAGCTTCTTCTTCAATATTTTCAGTAGCTTCTCAAATCCTTTGTCAGCCACAGCATTCTCTGCCTTCCACTGCAGCAATTCCAGTACGGTACCGAGCTTTGTGTTGCCATCTTCGCAATTGGGGTATAACCCTTTTTTGTGATCCTCTAACATGCGATCGAACTTCAGCTTCTCCTTTTGACTAATGCATTGCGTCCTTGCATCGACAATGACCCGGCGGAGATCATCATCATCGGGCACATCGTCTGGTTCCTCTTGATCTTTAGCAGCTTCACCGTGGCAGCATCATTGGGCACATCGTCTGGTTCCTCTTGATCTTCACCAGCTCCCCCCGTTGCAGCATCACCGTATTCAGGGGGCACATAGTTGTCATCGTACTTTTCTTCTTCGTCGTCTTCCATCATAACCCCTATTTCTCCGTGCCTCGTCCAAACATTATAGTGTGGCATGAAACCCTTGTAAAGCAGATGGGAGTGAAGGATTTTCCGGTTAGAGTAAGACCTCGTATTCCCACATTCAGTGCATGGACAACACATAAAACCATTCTGCTTGTTTGCCTCAGCTGCATCAAGAAACTCATGCACGCCCTTAATGTACTCGCGGGTGTGTCTGTCACCGTACATCCATTGCTGGTTCATCTGCGTGCATTATATATAATTAAGTGTCCAAATTAATAGAAGTTCATCGTCACATTAAAACCAAAGTGCATACATAGTTCTCATCTAACAACATATAGCTCTCCAGAGCATCTAATTAATTAAACCATACATTGAAACTATGTAAAACATTTCAATGCGAAAACAAATGCGATCATAATCGCAACCAAGGTAACAATTGATCCAATGGCATAATGATACCAAGCCTCGGTATGAATGGAATATTTTCTAATCTTTCTAATCTTCAAGCGCATTGCATCCATCTTGATCTTGTGATCATCGACGACATCCGCAACATGCAACTCCAATATCATCTTCTCCTCCTCAATTTTTTTTATTTTTTCCTTCAACAAATTGTTTTCTTCTTCAACTAAATTTAACCTCTCGACAATAGGGTCGGTTGGCATTTCCGATTCACATACATCCTAGATAAATAAAATCTATGTCACGTTGGTCTGCATAATTTTCATAAACAATAAATGAACCAATAGTTATAAAGATAATATACATACCAAATCCGAATCATAGACAGGACGAGGGCCGACGGGGGCGGATACCAAAACCATCGCACTATATAAGATGCAATAATAAATGTAAGAAAATGATACAAGTATCTATCTAAACATACAAGTAAGAATATTTTTCCTTTCAGAAAGAAGATAAGAACAAGAGGCTCACCACGGTGGTGTCGGTGATGAGATCGGCGCGGGTGATCGACGGCGGTGAAGACGGGGACGGGGCGTGACGGACCGCTAAATCTAAACAAATCTCGAGGAAAATGGAGCTTGGAGGTCGAGCTTCGAGAGGAGAAAGCTTAAGTAGTATGGCTCGGGCATTCCATCGAACACCTCATGTGCATAGGAGGTGAGCTAGAGCACCACAAAGCCCTCTCCCCCTCGGCCAGAAAAAACAGAGCACTATGCTCTGCTCTTGCGCGAGGGGGTATATATAGGCACCTCATTGGTCCCGGTTGGTGGCATGAACCGGGACTAAAGGGGAGCCTTTGGTCCCGATTCAGGCCACCAACCGGGACCAATGGTGGTGGGCCAGGAGCGAGGCCCATTGGTCCCGGTTCGTCCCACCAACCGGGACCAAAAGGTCCAGACGAACCAGGACCAATGGCCCACGTGGCCCGGCCGCCCCCTTGGGCTCACGAACCAGGACCAATGCCCACATTGGTCCCGGTTCTACACTGAACCGGGACTAATGGGCTGAGCCGGCCTGGACCATAGCCCTGTTTTCTACTAGTGATACCACTCGGTGCGGATCTTACTCTGGTTGACCTACGAGGTTCGGTAGTAACTTGATCAGAAGTTTCTTGATCATCATCATTAGCTTCCTCACTAATTGGTGTAGGAATCATTGGAACTGATTTCTGTGATGAACTACTTTCCAATTCGGGAGAAGGTACAATTACCTCATCAAGTTCTACTTTCCTCCGACTCACTTCTTTCGAGAGAAACTCCTTCTCTAGAAAGGATCCATTCTTAGCGACGAATATCTTGCCTTCGGATCTGTGATAGAAGGTGTACCCAACAGTCTCCTTTGGGTATCCTATGAAGACACATTTCTCCGATTTGGGTTCGAGCTTATCAGGTTGAAGCTTTTTCACATAAGCATCGCAGCCAGGGGCGGAGCCCATTGGGCCGACCCTGATGCACAGGAATACGGCTCCAGAAAAAAATATAGTAGTAACTATCACGTAAAAAGGCATGTGCATCAGGTTGGCCCAAGAGCAGTGCATCGGGTCTGTCTTTTCAGCCCGATGCAAGCCTAAAAAATGGGCTGAAGCAGGCCGCCCACGCATGCATTGCTGGCTTTCCACCATAACGCAGTTTTCTTCCTAGCCAGTCACGGACACTGCGCACTTTATCGATTGTTCTATTAGTCTTCCCTCGGTATACGCGCACATGCTTAGCCCTTCCATACACCTCGCGCAAGGTCAAAGGCGGCAGCCTGGCGGCGATAGAGACACCGAATGCCCGGACGCCGGAGGCCGCAGCGGCCACCACCATGGGCACGCCTGAATCTCGACGCAATGACGCCACATGAGGATGCTCCACGGCGCAATTTCGTATCCAGCTGGTCCGTCCATTGGGAATTTGGTATTCTGTTCAATCGTCATCATCCATAGATTGTGAACTAGTCGAATTCTGGTATCGTCCTTGCCTTGCTTTTTCTATGTTACAAACTTCAAAAATTATTACAAACTTGTACCCAACAGATTAAATCCTAGGGTTTGGCAAAACGGAGCATTTTCTAGGGTTATAGTAACTTCTAATTAGGATATACTGTATTTGCTTATACAAGTTTCCATACTGTGGACAAGTGGTTGAGTATTTCATGTCTTTGAGGAAGGAACGTACAAAAGGTAATTCTCAAATTTTAGCCATTTAAATACTTTCCCAGGGCATTTTATAATGTTCATTCTATTTTTATTATCTTGTAGTTTATTGAACCTTTGATGTTTTCATGATATATTTTGGAATTTGGTAATTCAAGACACCCTTTTCAAGTAATTTTGTCTTTGTTTTTATCATTATAGTTAGCATTTTGGCGCCTAAATTTTATTTTTATATATCATATTTTGTGGTGTCTGAAAATCTATGCTAGAAGTTGTGAACACGCCTTTATTCAATACATTGTTGCTTGAATTTTTTACACCATGTTTAAGTAGTGCATCAGGGTAACTTTTGCTCCAGCTCCACCCCTGATCGCAACCCCAAACTTTAAGAAATGACAACTTGGGTTTCTTGCCAAACCATTGTTCATATGGTGTCGTCTCAACGGATTTAGATGGCGCCCTAGTTAACATGAATGTAGCTGTCTCTAAAGCATAACCCCAAAATGATAGCGGTAAATCAGTAAGAGACATCATAGATCGCACCATATCTAATAAAGTACGATTACGACGTTCGGACACACCATTACGATGTGGTGTTCCATGTGGCGTTAGTTGGGAAACTATTCCACATTGTTTCAAATGAAGACCAAACTCATAACTCAAATATTCACCTCCACGATCAGATCGTAGAAACTTTATTTTCTTGTCACGTTGATTTTCCACTTCACTCTGAAATTCTTTGAACTTTTCAAATGCTTCAGACTTATGTTTCATCAAGTAGATATACCCATATTTGCTCAAATCATCTGTGAAGGTCAGAAAATAATGATACCCGCCACGAGCCTCAACACTCATCGGACCCCATACATCAGTATGTATTATTTCCAACAAGTCTGTTGCTCGCTCCATTGTTCAGGAGAACGGAGTCTTGGTCGTCTTGCCCATGAGGCATGGTTTGCGAGCATGAAGTGATTAATAATCAAGTGATTCCAAAATTCCATCAGCATGGAGTTTCTTCATGCGCTTTACACCAATATGACCTAAACGGCAGTGCCACAAATAAGTTGCACTATCATTATTAAACTTGTATCTTTTAGCTTCAATACTATGAATATGTGTATCACTACTATCGAGATTCAACATAAATAGACTACTCATCAAGGGTGCATGACCATAAAAGATATTACTCATATAAAAGATAATGCTGCTCTAACAAGTTCTGGCTATCACTTTGGTCTGACATGATGCAAACTCTGACTGTTGACCCTGTGAATAGGTTATAGATGAGATAGAGTGGATAAGCATCACAAAATGCAGAGATTTTTGCAAAAGAATAATTCAAAAACTTAGTTTTAGTTTCCCACTGAAAGCATCTTGGATCTACCGATTTCTAAACTCGGTGATACCGAAGCAGCTTTGGCACCTAAACTAGTGAACTCGGTCAGACCGAGTCACAGTTCGGTGGCACCGAGACTGCTAGGGTTTCACAGAGTTCCAAAATCGGTCACACCGATAAGTAATTCTCGGTCAGACCGAGTCTCACTTGTGCAATGGCATAAGCCAAATCGGTGGGACCGAGTTTTTCAACTCGGTGGGTCCGAGATGGTTTCAGCGGAAACCTAACCCTAAAATTTTCGAATTAAACCTAATCTACGAGTTCATTGACTGGATAGAAGTTTAACAAACGTGGCAAGAATCATGATGATCACAATGTGCTAAGAATCGGATTGGGGAATAGCACAAAGATCGAGTCCATACCCTAGTTCGGCGGAGACTCGCTACGGCGGCAACGGCGGGGTTGAATTTCCATTGACGGCGAGGGAGACCAGCGACTGGAGGCGGCTGGCGGCGAGGAGACGATCCGGAGGCCAAGTTGGCAGAGCAGGCTATCGCGCGGGCGAAGGGGTTTGGAGAAATTTCCAAATTTTTGCCCGTGACTATATATAGCCCGACCCTGTCGGTGTGACCGAGTGGAACAACTCGGTGGCACCGAGATGCAAAACTGTATACGGTTGTTGCAACTCGGTGTGACCGAATGGTTCAAATCGGTTGCACCGAGATCGAAAACCTAGATCAACTTAATGATCTCGGTAGGACCGAAAGTAGGGTATCGGTCAGACCGAGAATCATAAAGAGGTTTTGGAAGTTTAAGTCTATGATGAATCGGCGACTCCGAGCGCTCCTCACACAGAGTGGTTCGAATCTGACTTGATTAAATTTTGTGATGTAGCATGAATAGAGTTTGAGACGAGAAAAGCATAGATAGCTAGAGGAGGTTCTTAGGCATTCTTGTCCATCCACTTGGCAAAAGTAAATAAAACCAAACAATCAAAACAACAAGTGGATGTCCTCGAATGAGTAAAATATGCAACTAGCATGCTCACACAATAAGATGGCAAATGAAATATGTGACAAGGCATGCACAACCAATTCTAGCATCTATCAAGCAATTTGCGATGACAAGGTCATCTATATATGAGTATATTGACTTAGGAGTCAAGTGAGAACACTTAATCATAGGTCATACTCATCGTTTAAGCTCAAGTGGGGTTACCACTTTTACATAAAGCATTGTTGTGTTCACATCTTTAGAGTTGCTTTAGCTCAAGTCTTAGAGTAAAGCTCCCCCTAGATGTGATATCCCCCCTTAGAGGGATGAACTAACCTCGGGTTTTGTCGATGATGACTTCATGTAGATGTTGAAGATGTGGATGCTCAATGTTGATGTAGATCACTTGGAGCTATCCATTTGAGTGAATTGCACTTTCAATACCTACATGGGTTAGTCCCACAAGGAACAAACAAGGATATCCATAGACATAGAGTCATGCACACACAAGATGATGTCCATGAAAACTTTTAGGTTACCTTGTCCCTTATCTTACCAACAAGAGGGTTTGTGACTCCTTGAACTAGTGCAAGATGTGGAAGTTGATTGCACTTGTTCTTGCCAAAATGATAAGAGTGAAGAATGTTGGCGGAGTCACCCTCAAGAACTCTCTAGTTCTTCTTCTTTTGGATCCACACCATCTTGATGGGAATCCTTGGAGTTGTAGTCGTACTTGATGAAGTGGAACTTGAAGTAGTCTTGGGAATCCACTTGACTAAGGTCTTAGGAGCTTCTTCAGATGCATCAATTTCCTCTTGAAGCTTGTCCTTGCCTTTTTGCTTGTAGTCTTGTGGTGGAAGATCATCTTGAGCTTGTGTCCCCTTGAAAGAAGTATCATACTTCTCTTGTTGAGGAACAAACTTTGTCTTGGGATATTGATCTTCTTCCCATTCAACTCCATTGGCATTGAACTTTCGTTCAAAACCAACACCTTGATTCTTCCGGTGCATTCCTTGCTTGCGCACAATTTCCTCGAATTGCTTACTCTCGGCAAGGCTTTTGTACACTCCTTTCTCTATAATTCCCTTCAATAAGCTATTTTCTTGCTCAAGTGTAACTTGGCTAAGAGAATCATTAGTGGAATCAAGAGAACTACTAGAAGCAACAATATTGGATTTAGCATGATCATTGTTACTGCTAGAGGAAGAATCTTTCTTGTTCTTGTTACTAGACTAGACTTGAGGCATGCAAGTGGATAAGAGTAAACGCTTGGCAATGTAAGAAGAACTTTTCTTGCGGAGATCATCATTGATTGCTTTTAAGAACTCATGCTCTTGCTCAAGATTGAGCTTTTCAAAGCGTAATTTCTCATGAGCTCTTAAAAGTTCTCGATGATATTCGAAGATAGTTTCATGAGCTAACTTAAGAGTGTTTAGTTCTTTAGTTAGAGCCTCAATCTTCTCCTTATCATTGTCATTCGTTTTATCTTGATTAGCATGATTAATTGACGTTTCATCATAGTATTCATCACTAGAGTTGTCAACAAGCAAATCATCACCTAACAAGTCATCTTCATCACTATTGAAATCAACATACTCGGGGTGTGTTACCTTAGGACCTTTGGCCATGAAGCATCTTCCAATTCTTTCATTTGGTGAGTCAAATATGTCGTAGGAGTTGGTTGACACAAGTGCTAGACCGGCAACACCTTCATCTTGAGTATCTTCGGAGTCGGAGTGATAACTTCTCTCGGAGTGGCTGTCGGAGTCGGAGCCGGATACCCATTCACCAATATGAGCTTGATGTCTTCGTTTTGTGTAGCTCCTTGATGATTTTTCCTTCCTTTCCGAATCCTTGCTTCTCCGTGAGTATCTTCGTTCATAACGATCATCTCTATTCCTTCTCTCTCTAGGTGGTGATTCTTTGCTTCTTCCTTTTGGAGAATCTTCTCTTCTCTTGTAGGGAGCCGTACACTCATTGGAATAGTTTCCGGGTCTTCCACAACTGTAGCAGTTTCGCTCTCGACTAGAAGATCTTTTGTCATTGTAGGACCTTGACTTGAAGCTTCTATCTTTGCTTCTACTCTTGTAGAACTTGTTGAAGTTCTTCACCATTAAGCTCAATTCTTCATTGAAGTTTTGTTTCTCACTTGATGATGTAGCGGCTTCACATGAGGCTTTGTAGGCACCACTTGATTTGTTGTGAAGTTCCTCTTTATCCTTAAGTGACATCTCATGAGCAACAATTCTTCCAATCACCTCCGTTGGCTTGAGATCTTTGTAATTGGGCATCATTTGGATCAATGTGCACACGGTATCATATTTTCCATCCAAGGCTCTTAGAATCTTCTTGATGATGAATCTATCGGTCATCTCTTCACTTCCTAAGCCGGCAATCTCATTTGTGATGAGAGCAAGCCTAGAGTACATTTCAGCGACACCTTCACCATCCTTCATTTTGAACTTGTCAAGTTGACTTTGAAGCACATCCAACTTGGATTCCTTGACGGAGTCGGTACCTTCGTGCATATCAATCAAAGTGTCCCAAATTTCCTTTGCATTCTCAAGACGGCTGATTTTGTTGTATTCTTCGGGGCACAATCCGTTGAAGAGAATATCACAAGCTTGAGCATTGTATTGCAACATCTTCAACTCATCCGCGGTAGCTTCACGGTTTGGTTCTTTCCCATCAAAGAAGTCACCTTGCAAACCAACACACACAATAGCCCAAACGGCGGGGTTATGTCCAAGAATATGCATTTTCATTTTATGCTTCCAACTAGCAAAATTAGTACCATCAAAGTAAGGACCTCTACGGTGATAATTTCCCTCGCTAGACGCCATACTCTCCTAGGTTGTGAAACCAAGGCTATGACCACCAAAAGCTATGGAGATCAAAGCAAATGGAGACCAAAGCTCTGATACCACTTGTAGGATCGAAAGTATGTCTAGAGGGGGGTGATTAGACTACTTGACCAAATAAAAACTTAACCTTTTCCCAATTTTAGTTCTTGGCAGATTTTAGCTATTGTAGGACAAGTCAAGCAATCATCACACAATTCAAGCAAGCATGCAAAGAGTATATTGGCAGCGGAAAGTAAAGCACGCAACTTGCAAGAATGTAAAGGGAAGGGTTTGGAGAATTCAAACGCAATTGGAGACACGGATGTTTTTCCCGTGGTTCGGATAGGTGGTGCTATCCTACATCCACGTTGATGGAGACTTCAACCCACGAAGGGTAACGGTTGCGCGAGTCCACGGAGGGCTCCACCCACGAAGGGAAATGGTTGCATGAGTCCATGAAGGGCTCCACCCACGAAGGGTCCACGAAGAAGCAACCACCCACGAAGAAGCAACCTTGTCTATCCCACCATGGCCATCACCCACGAAGGACTTTCCTCACTAGCGGTAGATCTTCACGAAGTAGGCGATCTCCTTGCCCTTACAAACTCCTTGGTTCAACTCCACAATCTTGTCGGAGGCTCCCAAGTAACACCTAGCCAATCTAGGAGACACCACTCTCCAAGAAGTAACAAATGGTGTGTAGGTAATGAACTCCTTGCTCTTGTGCTTCAAATGATAGTCTCCCCAACACTCAACTCTCTCTCATAGGATTTGGATCTGGTGGAAAGAAGGTTTGAGTGGAAAGCAACTTGGGGAAGGCTAGAGATCAAGATTCATATGGTAGGAATGGAATATCTTGGTCTCAACACATGAGTAGGTGGTTCTCTCTCGGAACATATGAGTTGGAATTGTGTATGTGTTCTGATGGCTCTCTCCACGAATGAAGAGGAGGTGGAGGGGTATATATAGCCTCCACACAAAATCCAACCGTTACACATAGTTTTCCAGTCTTGGTGGGACCGAATCAACAAACTCGGTCGGACCGAAAAGGTAAACCTAGTGACCGTTAGAGATTTTCGGTGGGACTGACATGCAACTCGGTAGGACCAATATGGTTAGGGTTTGGGCATAACGTAATCTTGGTGAGACCGATTACACAAACTCGGTGAGACCGAGTTTGGTAATAAGCTAACCAGAGAGTTGGTCAGGTAAACTCGGTGGGACCGATTTGCTCTTTCGGTGAGACCGAAAAGTTACAAAAGGGAAACGGAGAGTTTACATTGCAATCTCGGTGGGACCGATTCGCTCTTTCGGTGAGACCGAAAAGTTACGAAAGGGAAACAGAGAGTTTGCAATCCCATCTCGGTGAGACCGAGATCCCTATCGGTAGAACTGAATTGCTAGGGTTTGGCAGTGGCTTATGACAAGTGAAACTCGGTGGCGCCGGATAGAAAGAATCGGTAGGACCGAGTTTGGCTTAGGGTTTAGGTCATATGTGGATATGGGAAAGTAGTTGAGGGTTTTGGAGCATATCACTAAGCACATGAAGCAAGAGGCTCATTAAGCAACACCTCATCCCTCCTTGATAGTATTGGCTTTTCCTAAAGACTCAATGTGATCTTGGATCACTAAAATATAAAATGAAGAGTCTTGAGCTTTTGAGCTTGAGCCAATCCTTTGTCCTTAGCATTTTGAGGGTTCCACTTTCACATCCATGCCATGCTAATCATTGAGCTTTCCTGAAATAGTCATCTTGGAATAGCATTAGCTCAATGAGCTATATGTTGTTATGAATTACCAAAACCACCTAGGGATAGTTGCACTTTCATATGTGCATGCTACGGGACTTGCAAACCTCAACACAAGTATTTCTCAAATTCAAAAATACTCAACTAGCATGACTCTAATATCACCATCTTCATATCTCAAAACAATCATCAAGTATCAAACTTCTCATAGTATTCAATGCACTCTATATGAAAGTTTTTATTATACCCATCTTGGATGCCTATCATATTAGGACTAATTTCATAACCAAAGCAAATTACCATGCTGTTCTAAAAGACTCTCAAAATAATATAAATGAAGCATGAGATATCAATAATTTCTATAAAATAAAACCACCGCCGTGCTCTAAAAGGATATAAGTGAAGCACTAGAGCAAATGACAAACTACTCCAAAAGATATAAGTGAAGATCAATGAGTAGTCGAATAATTATGCTACTATGTGAAGACTCTGTAATATTTAAAAATTTCATATCTTGGTATATTATTCAAACAGCAAGGAAAAAAATAAGATGACGCTCCAAGCAAAACACATATCATGTGGTGAATAAAAATATAGCTCCAAGTAAAGTTACCGATGAACGAAGAGGGAGGGGATGCCATCTGGGGAATCCCCAATCTTAGCCTCTTGGTTGTCCTTGAATATTACCTTGGGGTGCCTTGGGCATCCCCAAGCTTAGGCTCTTGCCACTCCTTATTCCATAGTCCATCGAATCTTTACCCAAAACTTGAAAACTTCACAACACAAAGCTTAACAGAAAACTCGTAAGCTTCGTTAGTATAAGAAAATAAATCACCACTTAGGTACTATTGTGAACTCATTTTAAATTCATATTGGTGTAATATCTACTATATTCTAACTTCTCTATGGTTCATACCCTTCGATACTACTCATAGATTCATCAAAATAGGCAAACAACACAATGAAAACAAAATCTGTCAAAAACAGAACAGTCTGTAGTAATCTGGAGATTTCGAATGCTTCTGTAACTCCAAAAATTCTGAAAAATTAGGACGACCAGGAAATTTTTTATATTGATCTACCTCACTTGGAATTGGTATTTTATTGCTCTCTACTAAAAAAAGAAAATTATCTTCATGAACGCATACTTTCTGTTTTTATCAGCAAGATCAAACAATAATCACCCAAGAAGATCCTAAAGGCTTTACTTGGCACAAGCACTAATTAAATCATAAAAAACACAATCATAACAGAAGCTAGATGAATTATTTATTACTAAATAGGAACAAAAAGCAAAGAACAAAAATAAAATCGGGTTGCCTCCCAACAAGCGTTATCGTTTAGCGCCCATAGCTAGACATGATGATTTCAATAATGCTCACATAAAAGACAAGAATTGAAACATAAAGGGAGCATCATGAAGAATATGACTAGCACATTTAAGTCTAACCCACTTCCTATGCATAGGGATGTTGTGAGCAAACAACTTGTGGGAACAAGAATCAACTTGCATACGAAAGTAAAACAAGGATAACTTCAAGATTTTCAACACATAGAGAGGAAACTTGATATTCTTGCAATATGTAAAAGCATATGTTCCTCTCTCATGTATATGCATAGATGTTATATGCACGAGTAGAACACAAAGAGTTGTGCGCGATAATAGTCATACTGCTTACCAACAATGTCTTACTTTGATTCGACGGTATTGTTGGATGAAGCGGCCCAAACCGACATTACATGACCGCGTTCATGAGACTGGTTCTACCGACGTGCTTCGCACACATGGCTGGTGGGTGTCTATTTCTCCAGCTTTAGTTGAATCGAGTTTGACTACGCCCGGTCCTAGTTGACGGTTAAAACATCACACTTAATGAAAAATCGCTGTGCTTTTGATGCGTAGGAAAGAACGGTTCTTGCTAGAAGCTTGTAGCAGCCACATAAAACTTGCAACAACAAAGTAGAGGACGTCTAACTTGTTTTTGCAGGGCATGTTGTGATGTGATATGGTCAAGATGTGATTATATAAATTGTTGTATGAGATGATCATGTTTTGTAACAGTTATCGGCAACTTCCAAGAGCCATATGGTTGTCGCTTTATTGTATGAAATGCAATCGCCATGTAATTGCTTTACTTTATCACTAAGCGGTAGCGATAGTCGTAGAAGAAATAGTTGGCAAGACGACTACGATGCTACGATGGAGATCAAGGTGTCAAGCCGGTGACGATGGTGATCTTGACAGTGCTTTGGAGATGGAGATCAAAGACACAAGATGATGATGGCCATATCATATCACTTATATTGATTGCATGTGATGTTTATCTTTTATGCATCTTATTTTGCTTAGTAGGGCGGTAGCATTATAAGATGATCTCTCACTAAATTTCAAGGTATAAGTGTTCTCCTTGAGTATGCATCATTGCTACAGTTCGTCGTGCCGAGACACCACGTGATGATCGGGTGTGATAAGCTCTACGTTCACATACAATGGGTGCAAGTCAATTTTGCACAAGCAAAATACTCAGGTTAAACTTGACGAGCCTAGCATATGCAGATATGGCCTTGGAACATTGAGACCGAAAGGTCGAGCGTGAATCATATAGTAGATATGATCAACATAGTGATGTTCACCATTGAAAACTTCTACATCTCACGTGATGATCGGACATGGTTTAGTTGATATGGATCACGTGATCATTTAGATGACTAGAGGGATGTCTATCTAAGTGGGAGCTCTTCAGTAATATGATTAATTGAACTTTAATCATGAACTTAGTACCTGATAGTATTTTGCATGTCTATGTTGTTGTAGATAAATGGCCCGTGCTACTGTTCCTTTGAATTTTAGTGTGTAGATAAATTGGCCCGTGCTACTGTTCCTTTGAATTTTAGTGCTACTGTTCCTTTGAATTGTAAATAAATGGCCCGTGCTACTGTTCCTTCGATCCTTTTGATAATATCTTGATCTAGTAGAATAAAAGTTTTTAGTATGATCTAGTTGTGAGTTCTGCTTTATGATCCTTCTATGTAATCGAGTCCGTGAGCTATATATAATAAAGATTAGTGTTGAGTCAAGGGTTGATTGTTTTGCCATGATCTTGAGTGAATAAAAGAAAAGAGAAAGAATAAAAAGAAATAAAAGAGATCATATGGATCTTATGGAGAGTAATGAGCTCACATAGAAAGAGTATGATGAATAAAAGTTGTTGAGAGTTGACAAACATAGTTTTGGTCATCGTTGCAATTAATAGGAAGTAATAAAGAAAGAGAGGTCTTCGCATATAAATACACTATCTTGGACATCTTTTATGATTGTGAGCACTCATTAAAGTATGACACGCTAAAGACTTGACGTTGGACAAGGAAGACAACGTAACGGGTTATGTTTTCTTACATCTGAGATAAATTATATTGTCATGGATCATCCAACATGGTTGAGCTTGCCTTTCCCCCTCATGCTAGCCAAATTCTTTGCACCAAGTAGAGATACTTGATACGTCCATTTTGCATCATGCTTTTATATCGATATTTATTGCATTATGGGTTGTTATTTCACATTATGTCACAATATTTATGGCTATTCTCTCTTATTTTACAAGGTTTACATAAGGAGGGAGAATGCCGGCAGCTGGAATTCTGGGCTGGAACAGGAGCAAATATTAGAGACCTATTCTGCACAACTTCAAAAGTCCTAAAACTCCACAGAATACCTTAAATAAATAATGAAAAATCCTCGCCAAAGATGAAGACCAGGGGACCCACACCCTTTCCACGAGGGTGGGGGGCGCCCCCCCTAGGGCGCGCCCCCTACCTCGTGGGCCCCCTGGTGGCTCTCCGATGACCATCTTCTCCTATATGAAGTCTTTCGTCGAGAAAAAAATAGGAAGCAACCTTTCGGGACGAAACTCCGCCGCCATGAGGCGGAACCTTGGCGGATCCAATCTAGAGCTCCGGTAGAGCTGTTCTGCCGGGGAAACTTCCCTCCCAGAGGGGGAAATCATCGCCATCGTCATCACCAATGATCCTCTCATCAGGGGAGGGCAATCTCCATCAACGTCTTCATCAGCACCATCTCATCTCAAAACCCTAGTTCATCTCTTGTATCCAATTCTTGTCTCCAAACCCGAGATTGGTGCTAGTAGGTTGCTAATAGTGTTAATTACTCCTTGTAGTTGATGCTAGTTGGTTTAATTGGTGGAAGATCATATGTTCAGATCCTTTATGCATATTATTACCCTCTGATTATGAACATGAATATGCTTTGTGAGTAGTTACGTTTGTTCCTGATGACACGGGAGAATTCTTCCTATTAGTAGTCGTGTGAATTTGGTATTCGTTCGATATTTTGATGAGATGTATGTTGTCTAGCCTCTAGTGGTGTTATGTGAACGTCGACTACATAACACTTCACCATTATTTGGGCCTAGAGGAAGGCATTGGGAAGTAATAAGTAGATGATGGGTTGCTAGAGTGACAGAAGCTTAAACCCTAGTTTATGGGTTTGCTTCGTAAGGGGATGATTTGGATCCATATGTTTCATGCTATGGTTAGGTTTACCTTAATAATTTTGTTGTAGTTGTGGATGCTTGCAGTAGAGGTTAATCATAAGTGGGATGCTTGTTCAAGTAAGAACAACACCCAAGCACTGGTCCACCCACATGTCAAATTATCAAAGTACCGAACGCGAATCATATGAACGTGATGAAAACTAGCTTGACGATATTCCCATGTGTCCTCGGGAGCGCTTTTCCTTATATAGGAGTTTGTCCAGGCTTGTCCTTTGCTACAAAAAGGATTGGGCCGCCTTGCTGCACTTTATTTACTTTTGTTACTTGTTTCTCGTTACAAATTATCTGATCACAAAACTATCTGTTACCACTTATTTCAGTACTTGCAGAGAATACCTTGCTGAAAACCGCTTATCATTTCCTTCTGCTCCTCGTTGGGTTCGACACTCTTACTTATCGAAAGGACTACGATAGATCCCCTATACTTGTGGGTCATCAAGACTCTTTTCTGGCGCCTTTGCCGGGGAGTGAAGCGCCTTTGGTAGGTGGAATTTGGTAAGGAAAAATTTATATAGTGTGCTGAAATTTACTGTCACTTGTTACTATGGAAAGTAATCCTCTGAGGGGCTTGTGCGGGGTATCTTCAACCCGACCAGTAGAGCAAAGAGTTGCTCCTCAACCTATTGAAAATGAAATTCCTTATGAGTATCCTTCGGGCATGATAGAAAAACTGCTAGCTAATCCTTTACAGGAGATGGAACAAAGCATCCTGATGAACACCTAATATATGTGGATGAAGTTTGTGGATTATTTAAGCTTGCAGGTATACCCGATGATGTTGCTAAGAAGAAGGTCTTCCCTTTATCTTTGAAGGGAGACGCATTGATATGGTATAGGCTATGTGATAATACGAGATCATGGAACTATAGAAGATTGAAATTGGAATTTCATCAAAAGTATTACCCTATGCATCTTGTTCATCGTGATCGCAATTATATATATAATTTTTGGCCTCGCGAAGGAGAAAGCATCGCTCAAGCTTGGGGGAGGCTTAAATCAATGTTATATTCATGCCCCTATCACGATATCTTAAGAGAAATGATTATTCAAAATTTTTATGCTTGGCTTTCTGATAATAATGGCACCATGCTCGATACTTCTTGTGCCGGCTCTTTTATGATGAAGACTATTAGATTTAGATGGGATTTATTGGATAGAATTAAGCGCAACTCCGAAGATTGGGACCTCAAAAATGGTAAGGAGTCAGGTATGACACCTAGTTTTGATTGTGTTAAATCTTTTATGGATACCAATATTTTCCGTAAGTTTAGCACTAAATATGGACTTGATTCTGAGATAGTAGCTTCTTTCTTTGAATCTTTTGCTACTTATATTGATCTCCCTAAGGAGAAGTGGTTTAAATATCATCCTCCCATAGAAGTAAAAGTAGCTGCACCTATTAAAGTTGAAGAAAAGACTGTCACTTATATCCTATTGTTCCTACTTCTTATGTTGAGAAACCACCTTTCCCTATTAGGATAAAGGATCATGCTAAAGCTTCAACTGTGGTTCGTGAAAGCAATATTAAAACATATACACCTCTTGAGCAAGTTAAAGTAGAACCTAATATTGCTATTGTTAAAGATCTCTTGTCTGAGAATATAGATGGGCATGTTATTTACTTCTGTGATGAAGCTGCTAGAATTGCTAAACCCTATGATACAAATAAACCTAGACCTGTGGTAGGCATGCCTGTTATTTTTGTTAAAATAGGAGATCATTGTTATCATGGCTTATGTGATATGGGTGCTAGTGCTAGTGCAATACCTATTGACTTACACAAAGAAATTATGCATGACATTGCACTTGTTGAGTTAGAAGAAATTGATGTTACTATTAAACTTGCTAATATAGATACTATTTCACCAATGGGAATTGTTCGAGATGTTGAAGTCTTGTGTGGGAAAACTAAATATCCTGCTGATTTTCTTGTTCTTGGTTCCCCACAAGATAGCTTTTGTCCCATTATATTTGGTAGACCCTTCTTAAATACTGTTAATGCTACCATAGATTGCACAAGGGATGTTGTTACTGTCAGCTTAGATGGTATGACTCATGAGTTTAAGTTGTCTAAATTTAGTAAACAACGCCGTGAAGAAGAATTGCCTAGTAAGGATGAAATTATTGGACTTGCTTCTATTGCCGTACCTCCTAGTGATCCTTTAGAACAATATTTGCTAGACCATGAGAATGATATGTTTATGAATGAAAGAAGGGAAATAGATGAAGTATTCTTTAAACAGGAACCTATGCTGAAACACAATTTGCCTGTTGAAATCCTAGGGGATCCCCCTCCACCTAAGGGTGATCCTGTGTTTGAGCTTAAACCGTTGCCTGATAATCTTAAATATGCTTATCTTGATGAAAAGAAGATATATCCTGTTATTATTAGTGCTAACCTTTCAGAGCATGAAGAAAAAAGGTTATTAAAAACTCTGAAGAAGCACCATGCTGCTATTGGATATACTCTTGATGACCTTAAGGGCATTAGTCCCAGTCTATGTCAACAGAAAATAAATTTGGAAGCAGATGCCAAACCAGTTCATGATCCTCAACGATGTCTGAATCCTAAAATGAAAGAAGTGGTAAGAAAAGAAATATTAAAGCTTCTGGAGGCAGGTATAATTTATCTTGTTGCTGATAGTCAGTGGGTAAGTCCTGTTCATTGTGTCCCTATGAAGGGAGGTATTACTGTTGTTCCTAATGATAAAGATGGATTGATTACACAAAGAATTATTACAGGTTATAGGATGGTAATTGATTTCTGCAAATTAAATAAGGCTACTCAGAAATATCATTACCCCTTACCTTTTATCGATCAAATGCTAGAAAGATTATGCAAACATACACATTACTGCATTCTAGATGGTTATTCTGGTTTCTCTCAAATACATGTGTCGGCTAAAGATAAATCAAAGACTACTTTTACATGCCCTTTTGGTACTTTTAATTATAGACGTGTGCCTTTTGGTTTATGTAATGCACTTGCTACCTTTCAAAGATGCATGATGGCTATATACTCTGACTTTTGTGAAAAGATTTGTGAGGTTTTCATGGATGACTTTTCCGTCTATGGATCTTCTTTTGATGATTTCTTGAGCAATCTTGATCGAGTTTTGCAGAGATGTGAAGAAACTAATCTTGTCTTGAATTGGGAAAAGTGTCACTTTATGGTTAATGAAGGTATTGTCTTGGGGCATAAAGTTTTTGAAAGAGGTATTGAAGTTGATAAAGCCAAGGTTGATGCTATTGAAAAGATGCCATGTCCCAAGGACATCAAAGGTATAAGAAGTTTCCTTGGTCACGCCGGATTTTATAGGAGGTTCATTAAGGACTTCTCCAAAAAAATTCGGCCTCTGACTAATTTATTACAAAAAGATATACCATTTGTCTTTGATGATGATTGTGTAGAAGCATTTGAAATACTTAAGAAAGCATTAGTCTCTGCACCTATTGTTCAGCCACCTGATTGGAATTTACCCTTTGAAATTATGTGTGATGCTAGCGATTATGCTGTAGGTGCTGTTCTAGGGCAAAGAGTTGATAAGAAATTAAATGTTATCCATTATGCTAGTAAGACTCTAGACAATGCTCAAAGAAATTAAGCTATTACTGAAAAAGAACTTTTAGCAGTTGTATTTGCTTGTGATAAGTTCAGACCTTATATTGTTGATTCTAAAGTAACTATCCACACTGATCATGCTGCTATTAAATATCTTATGGAGAAGAAAGATGCTAAACCTAGACTTATTAGATGGGTTCTCTTGCTACAAGAATTTGATTTGCATATTGTTGATAGAAAAGGAGCTGAGAACCCCGTTGCAGACAACTTATCTAGGTTAGAGAATATTCTTGATGACCCACTACCTATTGATGATAGCTTCCCTAATGAACAATTAAATGTCATAAGTACTTCTCGTAGTACCCCTTGGTATGCTGATTATGCTAATTACATAGTTGCTAAATTCATACGACCTAGCTTCACATACCAACAAAAGAAAAGGTTCTTCTATGATTTGAGGCATTACTTTTGGGATGACCCACATCTTTATAAAGAAGGAGTAGATGGTGTTATTATACGTTGTGTACCTGAGCATAAACAGGAACAGATCTTACGCAAGTGCCACTCCAAAACTTATGGAGGACACCACGCGGGAGATAGAACTGCACATAAGGTATTGCAATCCGGTTTTTATTGGCCTACTCTCTTCAAGGATGCCCGTAAGTTTGTCCTATCTTGTGATGAATGTCAAAGAATTGGTAATATTAGTAGATGTCAAGAAATGCCTATGAATTATTCACTTGTTAATTGAACTGTTGGATATTTGGGGCTTTGATTATATGGGACCTTTTCCTGCCTCTAATGGATATACACATATTTTAGTTGTTGTTGATTACGTTACTAAGTGGGTAGAAGCTATTCCAACTAGTGGTGCTGATCATAACACTTCTACTAAAATGCTTAAAGAAGTTATTTTTCCGAGGTTTGGAGTCCCTAGATATTTAATGACTGATGGTGGTTCACATTTTATTCATGGTGCTTTCCGTAAAATGCTTGCTAAATATGACGTCAATCATAGAATTGCATCTCCGTATCACCCACAGTCTAGTGGTCAGTAGAATTGAGTAATAGAGAACTCAAATTAATTTTGCAAAAGACTGTCAATAGGTCTAGATAGAATTGGTCCAAGAAACTTGATGATGCATTATGGGCCTATAGAACTACATATAAAAATCCTATGGGTATGTCTCCGTATAAAATGGTATATGGAAAAGCATGTCCCTTACCTCTCGAACTAGAACATAAGGCATATTGGGCTATTAAAGAGCTCAACTATGATTTTAAACTTGCCGGTGAAAAGAGGTTATTTGATATTAGCTCACTTGATGAATGGAGAACCCAAGCTTATGAAAATGCCAAGTTGTTTAAAGAAAAGGTTAAAAGATGGCATGACAAAAGGATACAAAAGCGTGAGTTTAATGTAGGTGATTATGTATTGCTATACAACTCTCGTTTAAGATTTTTTGCAGGAAAACTTCTCTCTAAATGGGAAGGCCCCTATGTTATCGAGGAGGTCTATCGTTCCGGTGCCATAAAAATCAACAACTTCGAAGGCACAAATTCAAAGGTGGTAAACGGTCAGAGAATTAAACATTATATCTCAGGTAATCCCATTAATGTTGAAACCAATTGTCGGTGTCAAAACCGGCGGATCTCGGGTTGGGGGTCCCGAACTGTGCGTCTAAGGCGGATGGTAACAGGAGGCAGGGGACACGATGTTTTACCCAGGTTCAGGCCCTCTTGATGGAGGTAAAACCCTACGTCCTACTTGATAATTCTTGATAATATGAGTAGTACAAGAGTTGATCTACCACGAGATCAGAGAGGCTAAACCCTAGAAGCTAGCCTATGGTATGATTGTATGTTGTCCTACGGACTAAACCCTCTGGTTTATATAGACATCGGAGGGGGCTAGGGTTACACAGAGTCGGTTACAAGGAAGGAGATCTACATATCCGTATTGCCAAGCTTGCCTTCCATGCCAAGGAGAGTCCCATCCGGACACGGGACGAAGTCTTCAATCTTGTATCTTCATAGTCCAACAGTCCGGCCAAAGGATATAATCCGGCTGTCCGGATACCCCCTAATCCAGGACTCCTCAGTAGCCCCTGAACCAGGCTTCAATGACGATGAGTCCGGCGCGCAGATTGTCTTCGGTATTGCAAGGCGGGTTCCTCCCCCGAATACTTCATAGAAGATTTTGAACATGAGGATCGTGTTCGTCTCTGCAAAACAAGTTCCACATACCACCGTAGAGAGAATAATATTTCCACAAATCTAATCTGCTGACGTACCCCGTAGCATGACATCACACCACAGCCAGGTCTTTATTCGAATCGTTTTTCATAACCTATCTCAGCGTGTTTCACGAGGCGGTTTCCTTGGCACATCTTGTCGAATCAGAGATCGTGTCCCCTTATTACGGGATTCCCATCAATACGGACGTGGGTAACCCAACCGCGCCATCAATTACAGCGCTTGGGGGATAAGCGAGTTTTACCAGGCTGGTGGGGGCGCATAGTTTCGTCCGCCCTTATAAAGCGGTAAGGTTTCACCTTTTTCTACCCACACCTTCTTCCTCCTTGCTCATCCATTCTCACGCACTCGAGCTCCAGCGCCCAAGTCCACATCCTTCTCCTCAACTCTATCCAACCATGTCCGGAGCGGGAGGTAAGTGGATGGTCTCCTCCGTCCGGATACTTAGCCGCGGATATCGCGCACCGGCTGCCAGCCGCGAGGCAGATCATCTCTACCCCGGAACCTTACGAAAGGGTGGTTTTCCTCCCCCACTTCGTCCATGGACTGGGGTTTCCCCTCCATCCATTCGTCTGCGGCCTTATGTTCTATTATGGGTTGGACTTTCATGATCTGGCCCCGAATTTCATCCTCAACATCTCGGTGTTCATCATCGTGTTCGAGGCTTTCCTCCGCATCCGGCCCCACTTCGGCCTATGGCTGAAGACCTTCAATATCAAGCCGAAGGTAGTAGGCGGCCAACAAGCGGAATGCGGCGGAGCCATGGTGCGCAAAATGCCCAACGTTACATGGCTCGAGGGCTCCTTCGTGGAGACCATAAAGGGGTGGCAATCAGGGTGGTTCTACATCACCGAGCCACGCGGCACCAACTGGGTGGCGGCCCCCCGAGTTTCGATCCGGAATCCCCACGCGGCTCACTTCCTGGAAGGAGAAATGCCTGTCCTAGGGCTCATCGGTGGACCTGGACAGACTCTAGAAGTGTATCCGGAACATGATAAGCAAGAAACTTAAGCTTGTAAACATAGTCCAGGTCATGCTCTTCCGTCGGATCCTCCCGTGTCAACAACGGGCTTTCAACTTATGGGAGTTCGACCCAGCCCAGCACCAGACTCTACGCGAGCTCTTCGACACGATGCATAAGGACGTCTGGAAGGTGTTGTTCAAGGGCGCCCAAGTCCCCCTTCTCTTACCGAGGACCGCGAGCTAAGCGGGAAGCGCCCTGCAAATCCGGTAAGTTCTGTACATCTGGTAGGGTATTTATTTCCCATAGCTTAACCTTGTGCGGGGTCTGAGCTCCCATGCCTTTGACAAGACTAGGTGGAGACATTGGAGCAGATTAACTGTCCGGCCCCTCTGCCCGAAGACCCTGTAGACGCTCTCCTGACGGAGATGCGGACTCCGGCTCCTTATGAGGTGCTGAAGAAGACCAAGAAGAAGGCCACGGGAACCCGAAAGAGTTCCCGGCGCCAGGTGGTATCGGACACATCGTCCGATAACTCCGAGACGGACTCCTCCCTTGAAAACGAGGAGGAGGAAGGTGAAGATTCTCCCCCTCTAGTCGGGGGAGACAAGAAAAGGAAGGCCGCCCCAACCGGGGAGGCCGAAGGGTCCAAGAAGGGAAGGACTCTCCTTCCGGACTGTTCCACCACCGCCATCGACGGTGAAGACGAGTGGCTACTCAGGGCCAAGCCCCTGGCGAAGTCATAAGTATTCAGATACCAGAGTAACTCATAGCATACTTTTGTTGCACTGCTTCTCCTAATGTCGAATATGATTATGCAGTCCGCCCCGAGCCCGTATCGACGTATCCTCGTCGGACGGTTCCTTGGACTCGTCGGATATGGATAGTGATACACTTCCAACCGCCTCCTCTCCTCGCCCTACGGACGTTGTCGAGGTACTGTCTCAAGGGGCACCGAGCCGGGGGGAGACAGTCCCGAAGGCACCTCGAGGCGACCTTCTTGACTCCAGGCGCGAAGGGAGCAAGACTCCCAAGGGCTCCAAGTTCGGCCCCCAGCCGAACGCCGCGCCGGAACCTCCAGTGGTTCCGGACTCCGGCAGGCGGCCCCCTTACAAGAGGGGCAAGCCGCCCGTGCCGGTGACCTCTATCCATCCAGAGGCACCGGACAACCTGCTAGGAGCGCTTCGTGGCGCTTCCATCGATGAAGAGCACCGCACTATTATGAGTGCGGTGATCAAGAAGGTTCAGTCTGCCAAGAGCGGACTGACTGAAGCCTGTGCTAGCCTTCTAACAGGCTTTGAGGTAAGTATTTAAAATATAGGAAAAATATTACCGCATAGACAGTAGCCCCTGATGCTCTGTTTGGTGTTCACAAAGAACAGCCGGATAGAGGATCAAATAATATTTGCTGGAGTCTAATATAAGTATGTCTGTATGCGTATGCAGGCTTCGCTGTTGACCTCTACCGCACTGACTGCGGAGGTCACCGCACTGAAGCAGAACCTCGAGCGGTCTGAGAAAGAGCTCGGCCTTGCCAAGAGGCAGCTCGAGGAGAACAAAGGTAAGTAATACCTTGTCTATATAAAAAAGAAAATGTGGTTGCGAAATGACAGGATCATCATGAATGTGCCAGGGGCCACGACCGAAGTGGCGACCCTGAAGCAAGCGTTGTCCGAGGCGAAAACAAAGCGGCCAAGGAGCGCACCGAGCGGGAGAAACAAGAGGCATGGGTGGGCGAAGTGCAGCAAGAGCTCCAGGCTCTCATGAAGAAACACGAGACATTGGAGCTTGACTCGAACACACGAGATTCCGAGCTTGTTGCGGCCCTCGAGAGCACAAAGCATGCCAAGGCTGAAGCCCAAAAGGCCCTCCAGGAAATTGAGGTGATGAGCAAGATAGCGGCGGGTAAGGCATTCAATATGCAAAGCAAGCATGTGAAAGTAAATTACTTGTTACTTACCCGAGTCCGGAGCTCTCCAGGAGCATTCGCAGATTTGCCCCGCAGCATGTCGGATGCCGCGAAATTTTACCAGGCCGAGGAGGGAAGCTCGACGGAGAAGTTGTTCTGGTCTCAGTATACTGGGACCGAACACCCGATGCCTATGAGCGACCAGCTGAAGCAACTGGTCGAGCTGCACAAGGCGGCCGAACAGGCCATGAGGGCCCTTATAGTCCGGATGTGGCCTGGCGACTCCCTTCCCAACAGCTAATTTTCCCTGGTGAGGCGGCTTGTGGACGCCTGCCCCCGGCTGGAAGTCATCAAGCGGTCCGTCTGCATCGAAGGTGCCCGCCGAGCTTTTGCCCGTGCGAAGGTGCACTAGGCCAAGATGGACACCGAGAAGCTGGTGAAGGAGGGGCCGCCGCAGGGCAAGGAGCATCGCCACCTCGAAATGTATTATGAGGGTGTCCTGAAGGGTGCCCGTCTTGTGGTGGACGAGTGTGCGAAGGATGTAATTTTTGAATGAACTTGCTCGTGTGATCATGTATTATGAAAACTTGTTCATATGCGCTATGCAACACTTGTTTGAATTTAAAATATTACCTTCTATGCGGTTGTTTATTAAATCTAAGAGATGGCCAGTCGTCGGCTTCTGCCTCCATGTCCTGAGTGTTGGGGTGTTCGGGATAAATCTGAGCACTTTTTTCCCATTGTTGGGTCCTTCGAGGGAGGTGCTCAGCTCAACGAACAAGGCAATCGGACTATAATGCCTTATCACTCTCACTTAGCCATAGAAGTCTACAATTTTAAATTTTGGCGAAGCCCCTAGTATTCAGAAGGCCGAATTCGGGGCGCTATACACGCCTTAAGCCGGACAAAGCCGACCCCTCGCTCTAAGCGGCATAAGTCTTTAGGGACTCGAGACCTCTCGAACAGCGACCAACTCTCGCCTTATCATGACAGTCAGTTTTAGCTTTCTCTACTGAGGTGCTTGCCTAGATGAACCGGGGCACAATCGCAGTAGTTCTCCCAGTGCTACCTTAGCCGATATAGCGGAACGTAAGGTACCAAAACATGGGAGCCGGGCAAACCCAACTATTGACCCAAGACATGATTCGGAGCTGATGCATATAATGCTATAAGTTCGGGGTGCCGCACTGTTGTAAGTGTTCGGACTTCTCACGCCGTATTATGGGGTACGCTTAAGCCCCTGGCATATTGGCCGTACCAAAGTGTACGGGTGCTGAATGTTGTGAATGAACATATATAAAAAAAGAAAAAAAAGGAATAGAGAATGCGGTAATAGTCTAGTGCTATGCATTGTTTATTCAAAAAGGTGCGTCGAAGCAGAATGATACAAGTAGTGCGATAAGAAAAAATTACGACTATTTGACATGTCCCCTCCAAGGGCAACCTGAGGAATGGTATTTAAAGAAAGTATTTCACTCGTTATCAGAGACCACCTGGGAGTTCCATGGTGCGACGTAGCTTTTTGCCTCCTTGGTTGTTGCATCGTGTGTCCAGCAATCGTACTACAGGACGGGGTTTCTAGAGATTAAAGTCCTGAAAGAGAGAAAAATAACAAAGCGGGAAGCCCCTAGAGCGGTTGAGCCGCGTCTTGGGGCGTGCCGTAGTCGTGCCCCCCTCCCCACCTGTGCCCATGGTATTTTCAATGCGTAATTATGTACGCGTGGCACGGATTTCGCATTTGGCTGGGACTGGGGTGGGGGCCGCATTGCTATGCAAGCTCGGAATGTGCCAGGCGGTCTTGTTGCTGATTACTCCGGGCGCGCTTGAAGGTGTCCGAGTCTTTAATCGCAGAACTGGTGGATTGCCTTAAGAGGCTGCTTTGCGCTTCTGCTGCGAGGGCCACATTGTGCTCCTCCGTGCGGAGAGAGCGCTCTGTGTTTCCATTGACTGTGATGACCCCCCGAGGTCCTGGCATCTTGAGCTTGAGATATGCATAGTGCGGTACCGCGTTGAATGTCGCAAATGCGGTTCGCCCAAGCAGTGTGTGATAGCCGCTGCGGAACGGGACTATATCGAAGATTAACTCCTCGCTTTGGAAGTTATCCGGGGATCCAAAGACCACTTCCAGTGTGACTGAGCCTGTGTAATGGGCCTCTACACCTGGTATGACGCCTTTGAAGGTCGTTTTTGTGGGTTTGATCCTTGAGGGGTCTATACCCATTTTGCGCACTGTGTCCTAATAAAGCAGGTTCAGGCTGCTGCCGCCGTCCATAAGGAATCGAGTGAGGTGAAATCCGTCGATGATTGGGTCTAGGACCAGTGCGGCGAATCCGCCATGACGGATACTAGTGGGATGGTCCCTGCGATCGAAGGTGATCGGACAGGAGGACCATGGGTTGAACTTTGGGGCGACTGGCTCCAATGCATATACATCCCTTAATGCATGCTTCCGCTCCCTCTTGGGGATGTGGGTTGCGTATATCATGTTCACCGTCCGCACTTGTGGGGGGAACCTCTTCTTCCCTCCAATGTTCGGCTGCCGGGGCTCCTCCTTGTCATTGCTATGTAGCCCCTTATCTTTGTTTTCGGCGTTTAACTTGCCGGCCTGCTTGAACACCCAACATTCCTTGTTGGTGTGGTTGGCTGGCTTGTCGGGGGTGCCATGTATTTGGCATGAGCGATCGAGTATACAATCCAAACTGGACGGGCCCGAAGTGCTTCTTTTAAATGGCTTTTTCCGCTGACCGGGTTTAGAGCCTATGAATCCGGCATTGACTGTCGTATCCTCGGTATTGTCGCTATTGACGCGGCGCTTATGTTTGTTGCAATGTGACATGCCATTGCTATCCTTGGTATCTGAAGTACCGTGGTTCTTTGATATGTTATTGCTGCGAGCCAGCCAGCTGTCTTCTCCCACGCAAAAGTGGGTCATGAGTGTCGTGAGGGCTGCCATAGATTTCGGCTTTTCCTAGCCAAGGTGCCGGGTGAGCCACTCGTCGCAGATGTTGTGCTTAAAAGCTGCTAGGGCCTCTGCATCCGGACAGTCGACAATTTGATTTTTCTTTGTCAGGAACCGTGTCCAGAATTGCTTGGCCAATTCCTCTAGCTGCTGAATTATGTGGCTCAAGTCATCGGCATCTGGTGGTCGCACATAAGTGCCCTGGAAGTTGTCGAGGAATGCGGCTTCCAGATCTTCCCAACAACCAATGGATTCTGCTGGCAGGCTGTTGAGCCAATGCCGAGCTGGTCCTTTGAGCTTGAGTGGGAGGTATTTGATGGCGTGTAGATCGTCACCCCGGGCCATGTGGATGTGTAGGAGGAAGTCCTCGATCCATACCACAGGATCCGTTGTGCCATCGTATGATTCGATATTTACGGGTTTGAAACCCTCTGGAATTTGGTGATCCATTACTACGTCTGTGAAGCATATGGGGTGTGCGGCGCCTTTGTAGTGGGCTATGTCACGACGCAGCTCGAATGAGTCTTGTCCGCTGTGTTCGGCCCGGCCGGATTTACTTTTACAGTATCCGGCGTGACGGTTATCGTCTCGCGTAGTGGCGCGCCCTCGTGATCCGTAGATCGATCTTGTGTGTTTTGCTTTGTCCTCCAATACGTCTCGCAGGTCTAGTGTGTTTCCCCGTGCCTTGTCATTTTTATTTGAGTGGCGTCGGGGTGCGGGCTGAGTTTTTGGCTGAAATGCCTCTCTGTCGCGGCCACGAGGTGGCAGATCAGCCGCGTCATATGCTGGAGATGTAGGTTTTAATGCTTCCTCCTCCAGTCGGGGTAGCAACCTACGCTTTGGGTAACTCTTGGAGGGGCGTTCGAGTTCATATTCCTCGGCCGCAAGGACTCCAGTCCATCTGTCAGCTAGCAAATCTTGATCAGCTTGAAGCTGCTGCTGCTTTTTCTTAAGGCTATTTGCCGTTGCTATAAGTCGGCGCTTGAAGTGCTCTTGCTCGGCAGGATCCTCCGGCACGACAAATTCATCGTTGTCGAGGCTTGCCTCGTCTTCGGAGGGAGGCATGTAATTATCATACTCCGCCTCTCCATCTGCTGCTCTCTCGGGAGGGCTGGCTTCTCCATCCTCCTGCTCTAAATCTTGCTGGAGGGGATTGTTGTCGTCTTCGGCACTGTCCGGAGTGCTATTATCTCCTGTGTCGGTGTCACCGCTTTTGCTTTGGCGAGACTTAGAGCGGCGCCGCTGACGTCGGTGCTTGGGTTGCTTCTTGGAGGGGTCATCCTCCGTTGTCCCATTGCCATTGCCTTCTTTGGGTGTGTCCACCATGTATATATCATATGATGAGGTGGTTGTCCAGTGCCATGTGGGCAGTGGTTCCTCTTCGTCTCCCGCATCGTCGTCCATACCGTTGATGTCTTCGAACTCGAAGTCGAGCATGTCGGTCAAATTGTCGACAGTGGCTACTAAGTGGGTGGTGGGTGGGCGGCGAATTTCTTCGTCATCCGCATCCCAATCCTGCCGAACATAGTTCGCCCAGGACTCTCCTGATAGGGAGAGAGACCTTAATGTGTTCAGCATGTCGCTGAAGGGCGAGTGCCGAAAGATATCCGCGGAGGTGAACTCCATGATCGGCGCCCGGTCGGATTCGATAGGCACGGACGCAGGCGGTTCGTCGTCTGTGGCCGGGGAAGAATCCGGCAATTTGGCGTCACGGCTCTCGTGAAGGGTAAGGTCGATACTCAGCTCGATCGCCGCAGAGAATGCGGCCTCTGTGGCGGGGTCTATCCCCCCGTCCGTGGATGGCGCAATCGGCTCCGAATTGAGGGTCGGAGCGGTTGCCGGTGCGATCTCCTGCACACTGTCCAATGGTAGAGCTAAATCATGCTCATCGTGACCGTGCGGCGTACTCGGCAGGGGCTCGAATCCGTCGAAGATCAAGTCTCCGCGGATGTCGGCCGTGTAATTTAAGCTTCCAAACCTGACCTGGTGGCCAGGGGCGTAACTCTCGATCTGCTCCAGTGCGAAGCCACCGAATACAAAGATCTGTCCGGGGAGAAAAGTCTCAACCTGGACTGCATCGCTATCGATGATCGAAGGAGTCATCAAGCCTAATGATGACAACACAGAGGAACTCTCAATGAAAGCACCAATGTAAGTGTCAAAACCGGCGGATCTCGGGTAGGGGGTCCCGAACTACGCGTCTAAGGCGGATAGTAACAGGAGGCAGGGGACACGATGCTTTACCCAGGTTCGGGCCCTCTTGATGGAGGTAAAACCCTACGTCCTGCTTGATTATTCTTGATAATATGAGTAGTACAAGAGTTGATCTACCACGAGATCAGAGAGGCTAAACCCTAGAAGCTAGCCTATGGTATGATTGTATGTTGTCCTACGGATTAAACCCTCCGATTTATATAGACACCGGAGGGGGCTAGGGTTACACAGAGTCGGTTGCAAGGAAGGAGATCTACATATCCGTATTGCCAAGCTTGCCTTCCATGCCAAGGAGAGTCCCATCCGGACACGGGACGAAGTCTTCAATCTTGTATCTTCATAGTCCAACAGTCCGGCCAAAGGATATAATCCGGCCGTCCGGATACCCCCTAATCCAGGACTCCCTCACCAATATTATTGAAACTGTAACCCCAGAGGAATACATAAGGGACACTTTCCAAAACGTTTCAGGCTCCGAAAAGGAATAGGTATGTGGTACGGTAAGTAAACCGACCCCAAAACAATTTTAAGGCAATATTTCTCTGTTTTGGAATATTTAGAAAAATAGAAAATTAAGTAGCAGTCCGGGAAGGACACGAGGGCCCCACGAGGGTGGAGGGCGCGCCCCCTACCTCGTGAGCTCCTCGTGTGCCTTCCGGACTCCGTTTTCTTGCACGATACGTATTTTGGTCGGTAAAAAATCACTATATATTCTCCCGAAGGTTTTGACTCCCGTATCACGCAAATATCCTTTGTTCTTGTTTTGGGATGTTCTCTGTTAGGGTTGTCAAGGCCAGGCATCATGTCGTCCCCCTCCTCCAACAACGGTGACAAAGATGCCTGGCTAATGAAGATAGAGCTTAAGAGGGAAGAACCCATGGAGATCAACAAGGATGAAGGGATCAAGAAGGCCACGGAGAACCAAGCTCCGGCAATAGAAGACATCCTTCAATTTGATCACAACCTTCTTACCCCAACTGAGATCGAAGCTTTCCAGATGATTGAGTTAACTCGTATTCAGAACAAGTATCTCACAAGTGAAAATATTTTGTTGAAGGAGCATATCTTTGCACTCAAGGGCATTATTCGCAAGATAGAGGACCTCTTACGTTCTATGTGTGACTATCCATCACCTCCATCTTCACCAACCAAGGAGATATAATAACATGGGTATGGGCACTCCCCTTGGCAACTGCCAAGCTTGGGGGAGGTGCCCCGGTATCGTATCACAATCACAACTCCTATCTTTACCGTTTCCTTAGTTCGATCCTATTAGTAGTATTTTGATCTAGTAGAATAAGGTTTATGGCATGATCTAGTTTTAAGTTTTGCTTTATGATCTCTCTATGTAATCGAGTCCGTGAGCTATATAATAAAGATTAGTGTTGAGTCAAGGGCTTGATTTTCTTGCTATGATCTTGGGTGAATAAAAGAAAAGAGAAAAAGAATAAAAAGAAACAAAAGTTCATATTGATCTTATTGATAGTAATGACTTCACATAGAAAGAGTGTGATGATTAAAAGTTGTTGGGAGTTGGCAGACATAGCTTTGGTCATTGTTGCAATTAAGGAAAGAGAGGTTTCACAAATAAATATACTATTATTGACATCTTTTATGATTGGGAGCACTCATCAAAATATGACATGCTAAAGGGATGATGTTGGACAAGGAAGACAACGTAATGGGTTATGTTTTGTTATATCTGAGATAAAGTATGTTGTCATGGATCATCCAACATGTTGAGCTTGCCTTTCCCCCTCATGCTAGCCAAATCCTCAGCACCAAGTAGAGATACTGCTTGTGCTTCCAAATACCCTTAAACCAGTTTTGCCATGAGAGTCCACCATATCTACCTATGGATTGAGTAAGATCCTTCAAGTAAGTTGTCATCGGTGCAAAGCAATAAAAATTGCTCTAAATATGTATGATTAGTGTGGGAGAAATAAACTTTATACGATCTTGTGATGTGGAAGTAATAAAAGCGACGGACTGCATAATAAAGGTTCATATCACAAGGGGCAATATAAAGTGACGTTCTTTCGCATTAAGAATTTGTGCCTGCAACCATAAAAGCGCATGGCAACCTCTGCTTCCCTCTGCGAAGGGCCTATCTTTTATTATTATCTTCTACCTTTTGCAAGTGTCATGGTGATCTTCACCTCTCCCTTTTTCATTTTATCCTTTGGCAAGCCCAGCATGTTGGAAAGAACCTGATATATATATATATCTAATTGGATGTAGGGGGCATGAGTTATTATTGTTGACATTACCCTTGAGGTAAAAGGTTGTGGGGTGAAACTATAAGCCCCTATCTTTCTCTGTGTCCGATTAAAACTCCGTAACCACCAGTATTGCGCGAGTGTTAGCAATTATGAAGGACTAGATGATAGTTGAGTATGTGGACTTGCTTTTTAGCTCTGACATAGACTCTTTCTGATGTTATGATAAATTTCAATTGCTTCAATGACTGAGGTCATAGTTTGTTGGTTCTCAATAAGGTTTCTGATTCATACTTTTGCATTGTGAATAGATCATCACTTGAACATAAGTAATCATATGACAATATCTATGTATGTTGCTGCTATGAGAATAATCATGATGCCCTCATGTCCGTATTTTATTTTTATCGACGCCTCTACCTCTAAACATGGGGATATATTAATTGTTATCGGCTTTCGCTTGAGGACAAGCGAGGTCTAAGCTTGGGGGAGTTGATACGTCCATTTTGCATCATGCTTTTATATCGATATTTATTGCATTATGGGCTGTTATTTCACATTATGTCACAATACTTATGGCTATTCTCTCTTATTTTACAAGGTTTACATAAGGAGGGAGAATGCCAACAGCTTGAATTCTAGGCTGGAAAAGGAGCAAATATTATAGACTTATTCTGCACAACTCCAAAAGTCCTGAAACTCCACGGAATACCTTATAATAAATAATGAAAAATCCTCGCCAAAGATGAAGACCAGGGGGCCCACAACCTTTCTACGAGGGTGGGGGGCGCCCCCCCTAGGGCGTGCCCCCTACCTCGTGGGCCCCCTGGTGGCTCTCCGATGACCATCTTCTCCTACATGAAGTCTTTCGCCGAGAAAAAAATAGGAAGCAACCTTTCGGGACGAAACTCCGCCGCCACGAGGCGGAACCTTGGCGGATCCAATCTAGAGCTCCGGCAGAGCTGTTCTGCCGCAGAAACTTCCCTCCTGGGGGGGAAATCATCGCCATCATCATCACCAACGCTCCTCTCATCAGGAGAGGGCAATCTCCATCAACATCTTCATCAGCACCATCTCATCTCAAAACCCTAGTTCATCTCTTGTATCCAATTCTTGTCTCCAAGTGCGGGATTGGTGCTAGTAGGTTGCTAGTAGTGTTAATTACTCCTTGTAGTTGATTCTAGTTGGTTTAATTGGTGGAAGATCATATGTTCAGATCCTTTATGCATATTAATACCCCTCTGATTATGAACATGAATATGCTTTGTGAGTAGTTACGTTTGTTCCTGAGGACATGGGAGAAGTCTTCCTATTAGTAGTCATGTGAATTTGGTATTCGTTCGATATTTTGATGAGATGTATGTTGTCTAGCCTCTAGTGGTGTTATGTGAACGTCGACTACATAACACTTCACCATTATTTGGGCCTAGAGGAAGGCATTGGGAAGTAATAAGTAGATTATGGGCTGCTAGAGTGATAGAAGCTTAAACCCTAGTTTATGCGTTGCTTCGTAAGGGGCTGATTTGGATCCATATGTTTCATGCTATGGTTAGGTTTACCTTAATACTTTTGTTGTAGTTGCAGATGCTTGCAATAGAGGTTAATCATAAGTGGGATGCTTGTTCAAGTAAGAACAGTACCCAAGCACTGGTCCACCCACATGTCAAATTATCAAAGTACCGAACGCGAATCATATGAACGTGATGAAAACTAGCTTGACGATATTCCCATGTGTCCTCGGGAGCGCTTTTTCCTTATATAAGAGTTTGTCCAGGCTTGTCCTTTGCTA
The DNA here is from genome assembly GCF_056163025.1 of Triticum urartu. Taxonomy (NCBI): domain Eukaryota; kingdom Viridiplantae; phylum Streptophyta; class Magnoliopsida; order Poales; family Poaceae; genus Triticum; species Triticum urartu. Next base: position 434,424,630 of record NC_141873.1, read on the forward strand.
CAAAAAGGATTGGGCCGCCTTGTTGCACTTTATTTACTTTTGTTACTTGTTGCTTGTTACAAATTATCTTATCACAAAACTATCTGTTACCACTTATTTCAGTACTTGCAGAGAATACCTTGCTGAAAACCGCTTATCATTTCCTTCTGCTCCTCGTTGGGTTCGACACTCTTACTTATCTAAAGGACTACGATAGATCCCCTATACTTGTGGGTCATCAATACTACTTGTGCTTCCAAATACCCTTAAACCAGTTTTGCCATGAGAGTCCACCATACCTACCTATGGATTGAGTAAGATCCTCCAAGTAAGTTGTCATCGGTGCAAGCAATAAAAAATTGCTCTCTAAATATGTATGACTTATTAGTGTGGGAGAAAATAAGCTTTATACGATCGTGTGATATGGAAGAAATAAAAGCAACGGACTGCATAATAAAGGTCCATATCACAAGTGGCAATATAAAGTGACATTCTTTCGCATTAAGATTTTGTGCATTCAACCATAAAAGCGCATGACAACCTCTGCTTCCCTCTGTGAAGGGCCTATCTTTTACTTTTATCTCCTACCTTACATAAGAGTCATGGTGATCTTCACCCTTCCTTTTTAAATTTTATCTTTTGGCAAGCACAATATGTTGGAAAGATCCTGGTATATATGGCTAATTGGATGTGAGTTTTCATGAACTATTATTGTTGACATTACCCTTGAGGTAAAACGTTGGGAGGCAAAACTATATGCCCCTATCTTTCTCTGTGTCCGATTAAAACTCCATACCCATAAGTATTGCGTGAGTGTTAGCAATTGTGAAAGACTATATGATAGTTGAGTATGTGGACTTGCTGAAAAGCTCTTATATTGACTCTTTCCTATGTTATGATAAATTGCAATTGCTCCAATGACTGAGATTATAGTTTGCTAGTTTTCAATGAAGTTTATGATTCATACTTGAAGTTGTGATTTAATTGTTACTCTAGCATAAGAGATCATATGACAAGAATTATATAAGTAGTTGTTCTAAGAATGATCATGATGCCCTCATGTCCGTATTTTATTTTTATCGACGCCTCTATCTCTAAACATGTGGACATATTTTTCGATTTCGGCTTTCGCTTGAGGACAAGCGAGGTCTAAGCTTGGGGGAGTTGATACGTCCATTTTGCATCATGCTTTTATATCGATATTTATTGCATTATGGGCTGTTATTACACATTATGTCACAATACTTATGCCTATTCTCTCTTATTTTACAAGGTTTACATAAAGAGGGAGAATGCCGGCAGCAGGGATTATGGGCTGGAAAAGGAGCAAATATTAGAGACCTATTCTGCACAGCTCCAAAAGTCCTGAAACTTCATGGAAGACATTTTCAGAATATATAAAAAATAATGAGCGCAAGAAGTTCACCAGGGGGCCACACCCTGCCCATGAGGGTGGGGGCGCGCCCTACCCCCCCTAGGCGCACCCCCTACCTCGTGGGCCCCCTGGTGGCCCTCCGATGTCCATCTTTTGCTATATGAAGTCTTTCGATGAGGAAAAAATCGTAATCCATCTTTTCGGACGAGACTCCGCCGCCATGAGGCGGAACCTTGGCGAAACCAATCTAGGGCTCCGGCGGAGCTGTTCCACACTCGCTATATTTACTTTATTGTTTCTTAATCTAAACAGCCCCTACCTTTTATTTACTTGCTCTTTATTATCTTGCAAACCTATCCAACAAAACCTACAAAGTACTTATAGTTTCATACTTGTTCTAGGTAAAGCGAACGTCAAGCGTGCGTAGAGTTGTATCGGTGGTCGATAGAACTTGAGGGAATATTTGTTCTACCTTTAGCTCCTCGTTGGGTTCGACACTCTTACTTATCGAAAACTGTTGCAATCCCCTATACTTGTGGGTTATCAAGACCTTTTTCTAGCGTCGTTGCCGGGGAGCAATAGCATGGGGTGAATATTCTCGTGTGTGCTTGTTTTCTTTATCACTAAGTAATTTTTATTTGCTGTTCTTAGTTGTTCTCTATCTTTATTTATGGATACGGAACACGAAATACCAAAAAAATTAGGTGTACTTGCTACTCATGGAGATGGGGAACCTCCTAAAACCCTCGATGATGGTTATGTGAAAAATATTATGTACTACTTTAATAATCCTGAGAAAACCCCATTCAATTATGTAATGGGAGTACCGTTGGATCAACATGAATACTTTAGGGATTACCGCTTGACACAAAAAGGGAAACTATTATGGGATCAAATTCACATATTGAATTGGTATGCTAGGCAACTATACTTGAGATATGATTATACTTGTTGCTCTAAGGTGAGGGCTCCACACCTTCCCTTTTCATGTGAATTTAATGATAATGAAACCTTAGCTTCTTATGCTAATGGTATATATGATTACTATGATATGGAACAAATAGAAGAATTTGTTGCTTTTAAGGGTGCTTATGAAATTGCATCTTTGTTTGAAAAGCATGAAGCTTATGATGATGATGTTTATAGGCCTGAAAATTTAGCTATATTAAAATATTGCTATGATAATTATGAATATAATTCCTATATTAATGCGCTTATTGAGAAAGTCTCCGCTGTCCAAGAAGAGACTAATATTTTGCAGGAGTCTATGGAAGAAGAAATTGATGAAACTGTGAGCTCATTGGATGAAAAAGATGAGGAGGAGAGCGAAGAACAAAAGGAGAAAGAGCGGATTAGCTACCCGTGCCCACCTTCTAATGAGAGTAACTCTTCAACTCATACATTGTTTAATTTCCCTTCGTGCTTACCGCAGGATGATTGCTATGATGATTGTTATGATCCCATTGATTCTCTTGAAATATCCCTTTTTGATGATGCTTGTGGCCAAGATGCCAATATGAATTATGCTTATGGAGATGAACTTGCTATAGTTCCTTATGTTAAACATGAAATTGTTGCTATTGCACCCACACATGAAAGTCCTATTATCTTTTTGAATTCTCCCGACTACACTATATCGGAGAAGTTTGCACTTATTAAGGATTATATTGATGGGTTGCCTTTTACTACTACACATGATGATTTTGATGAATATAATATGCATGTGCTTGCTGCTCCTACTTGCAATTATTATGAGAGAGGAACTATATCTCCACCTCTCTATGTTTCCAATATGATAAAATTGCAAGAAACTGTTTATACTATGCATTGGCCTTTACTATGTGTGCATGAATTGTTCTTTTATGACATGCCAATGCATAGGAAGAGAGTTAGACTTCGTTGTTGCATGATATATGTTACTTTGTGCTCACCACTAAATTACAAATCATTGTTAATTAAAATTGGCTTTGATATACCTTGGGATCCGGGTGGATCCATTACTTGAGCACTATATGCCTAGCTTAATGGCTTTAAAGAAAGCGCTGCCAGGGAGACAACCCGGAAGTTTTAGAGAGTCATTTATTTCTGTTGAGTGCTTTCATATAGTTTAAAAACAACAAAAATAAAGAGGGGAACCCAAAACTTTTTCAAAAAGGAAAGTGAAAGTGAAAGAGACAAGCATTGTTGAAGTGGGAGCTAGCCTTGAACTTTGTTCATGCTCGCGGAAACTTTGTGAATCTTGATTACAGAAACTTTTCAATAAATATAATTATCCCCTTGTACAATTCCATTGTATTATAAAAATAATGTGCCGAGGTTTGCCTTTAGGATGTTTACATTTGCTTGATGGTCTGTACGGTGCAGGACAGAAACTTTGGTCGTAGTGCGTCATTTTACATTTTTTGCTGGAACGTCAAATGGTTCTGATTCTTTTTGCACTGTCTTTCTATACAAATTTTTTATTTTTCCTAATTTTGGCAGAATTTTTCAAGTATCATAAGTATGGTTAATGTTCAAATTATTACAGACTGTTCTGTTTTAGACATATTCTGTTTTTGATGCATAGTTTGCTTGTTTTGATGAAACTATCGATTTATATCAGTGGATTAAGCCATGGAAAAGTTATATTACAGTAGAAACAATGCAAAAAAATATTAATTGGTTTTCAATAGTACTTAGAGTAGTGATTTGCTTTATTATACTAACGAATCTTACCGAGTTTTCTGCTGAAGTTTTGTGTGGATGAAGTGTTCGATGATTGAGAAGGTCTCGATGTGAGAAGAAGGAAGAGAGGCAAGAGCTCAAGCTTGGGGATGCCCGAAGCACCCCAAGTAAATATTAAAGGAGACTCAAGCCTCTAAGCTTGGGGATGCCCCAGAAGGCATCCCCTCTTTCTTCAACAAGTATCGGTATGTTTTCGGATTCGTTTCGTTCATGCGATATGTGCAATCTTGGAGTGTCTTTTGCATTTAGTTTTCATTTTTGTTTTATGCACCATGCTGGTATGAGATTGTACTTGGTTGATTTATAGAATGCTCTATGCACTTCACTTATATCTTTTGAGTATGGCTTTATAGAATGCTTCATGTGCTTCGCTTATATCATTTGAAGTTTGGATTGCCTGTTTCTCTTTACATAGAAAACCGCCATTTGTAGAATGCTCTTTTGCTTCACTTAGATTTGCTAGAGCACGTGCATATCTTTTGTAGAAAGAATTAAACTCTCTTTCTTGACTTATATCTATTTAGAGAGATGACAGGAACTAGTCATTCACATGGTTAGTCATAAAATCCTACATAAAACTTGTAGATCACTAAATATGATGTGTTTGATTCCTTGCAATAGTTTTGCGATGTAAAGATGGTGATATTAGAGTCATGCTAGTGGGTAGTTGTGGATTGTATAAATACTTGTGTTGAGGTTTGTGATTCCCGTAGCATGCACGTATGGCGAACCGTTATGTAACGAAGTCGGAGCATGATTTATTTATTTATTGTCTTCCTTATGAGTCGCGGTCGGGGACGAGCGATGGTATTTTCCTACCAATCTATCCCCCTAGGAGCATGCGCGTAGTACTTTGTTTTGATGACCAATAGATTTTTGCAATAAGTATGTGAGTTCTTTATGACTAATGTTGAGTCCATGGATTATACGCACTCTCACCCTTCCACCATTGCTAGCCTCTCTAGTATCGCGCAACTTTTGCCGGTACCTTAAACCCACCATATATCTTCCTCAAAACAGCCACCATACCTACCTATCATGGCATTTCCATAGCCATTCCGAGATATATTGCCATGCAACTTCCATCATCATCATATACATGACTTGAGCATTCATTGTCACATTGCTTTGCATGATCGTAAGATAGCTAGCATGATGTTTTCATGGCTTGTCCGTTTTTTCATGTCATTGCTACGCTAGATCATTGCACATCCCAGTACACCGCCGGAGGCATTCATATAGAGTCATATCTTTGTTCTAGATATCGAGTTGTAAGTAAATAAAAGTGTGATGATCATCATTATTAGAGCATTGCCCCAGTGAGGAAAGAATGATGGAGACTATGATTCCCCCATAAGTCGGGATGAGACTCCGGACTTTACAAAGAAATAAAAGAGGCCAAAGAAGCCCAAATAAAAAAGAGGCCAAAGAAGCCCACCAAAAAACAAAAAAATGAGAGAAAAAGAGAGAAGGGGCGGTGCTATTATCCTTTTTCCACACTTATGCTTCAAAGTAGCATCATGTTCTTCATAGAGTCTCTTGAGTTATCACTTTCATATACTAGTGGGAGTTTTCATTATAGAACTTGGCTTGTATATTCTGATGATGGGCGTCCTCAAATGCCCGAGGTCTTCATGAGCAAGCAAGTTGGATGCACACCCACTTAGTTTTCATTCTGAGCTTTCATACACTTACACCTCTGGTGCATCCATTGCATGGCAATCCCTACTCACTAACATTGATATCTATTGGTGGGCATCTCCATAGCCCGTTGATATGCCTAGTTGATGTGAGACTATCTTCTCCCTTTTGTCTTCTCCACCATCATATTCTATTCCACCTATAGTGCTATGTCCATGGCTCACGCTCATGTATTGCGTGAAAGTTGAAAAGGTTTGAGAACGTCAAAAGTATGAAAGAATTGCTTGGCTTGTCATCAGGGTTGTGCATGATGTGAATATTTTGTGTGGTGAAGATGGAGCATAGCCAGACTATATGATTTTGTAGGGATAACATTATTTGGCCATGTTATTTTGAAAAGACATGACTGCTTTATTAGTAGGCTTGAAGTATTATTGTTTTTATGTCAAATGATAGACTATTGCTTTGAATCACTCGTATCTTAATATTCATGCCATGATTAGGTTACATGATCAAGATTATGCTAGGTAGCACTACAAAAAAAATACACTTCCGTGATGATACGTGTTTGCCATAGTAGGTCGTGTTTTTTGTCATGCATGTACATCCATGACAAATTTATGACAGAATCAAGATAGTCATACCTGTGCTGTCGTAGAAGTGTTCCATGACATTACCAAAATTATCATCACGGATGTGTCTACTTCCATGACGATAAATCGCGCGTCACAAAAGTGCTTTCATCAAGGGTGACCGACACGTGGCATCCACCATAACGGAACGCCGTTAAGCTATCGGGTCGGGTTTTGGATCCGATAACCCGTTAACAGCACCGACCAATGGGGATTTTCCATGTGTAAAATCATCATTGGCTAGAGGAAACACGTGTCGGCTCATCGTTAGGACAGATGTCATCCACTCATTGGACAGGAGGCGCCTATGATAGGTCGACACATGGCACAGCCCAACAGTGGCCCATTCCGGTGAAAAAGGCCGGCCCAGTAAAAATTAGTAGGCCGGCCCATATAAGGCCTACTTGTGTCAGGTCCATTTAAGCCCACGGCCCAGACGAGATGTGCCAATTCGGCCCATTAAAGATTTGACACCATTGCATCCCATCGTCGGTTCGAGCCCGATAACAGCCCGTTATATATTTGGGCTCAATATCGGCCCGATGAGATTTCGGCCTGTTAACGACCCATTTAATGGATGGGCCAATTTTCAGGATATACATTTTTCGGCCTTTTAGCGACCCATTTAAATGTTGGGCTAATTTCTGGCCCGGTGTGTCTTTCAGCCTGTTGATGGCCCATCAATCTGATGGGCCATTTGTAGTCGGACCTGAGTTTCAGCCTTTTAGCGGCCCATTTAAGTGTTGGGTCAATTTTTGGCCCGGTGTCACTTTCAGCCTGTTAACGGCCCATAAATCAGTTGGGCCCATTGTAGTCAGACCTGAGTTTTGGCCTTTTAGCGACACATTTAAGTGTTGGGCCAATTCCCGGCCCTGTGTGCCTTTCGGCCTGTTAACGGACCATAAATGAGTTGGGCCATTTGTAGTCGGACCTTAGTTTTGGCCTCTTAACGACCCATGCCCTTCATGGTCCAATACCAGCCCGGTTTCTCTTTCGGCCTGCTAAAGGCCCACAACACAGTTGGGCCGTTTACAATACGACCTGACTTTCGGCCTCTTAGCGGCCCATGCTCTTCATGGTCCAATACAAGCCCGCTGTCTCTTTCGGCCTGCTAAAGGCCTACAGTATAGTTGCGCCATATGTAGCCCAAACTTAGTAATGACCTGTTAACGGCCCGTGAAATAAATTGGGGCCACCTGTTGCCCGCTTCGATGTCGGCTAGTTAACGACCCGGGAGGTAAGAGGGCCGACCATTAACTTTCGGCCTAGTAACGGCCCATTAACTTAATGGGCCCACTAAAGTTCTTTCATGTCTTTAGGCCAAATTAGATAATTTGAGCCCATTACGATGAGCAAAGGTACGGCATACAGGGAATAACGTTGCACATCCAGAATATATTACAGGAAATTACATCCACTGGGCAATCAAAGATTGATGCCAGTGCAAATAAATGAGCAGAACCTAACCATCTACAACGTCACAATCTGCAACCTCAACACAGATGACGCCCATAAGCATGTGGGCAAGTTCTTGCTGCTTTGCCACACTGTCTCTGAAAACATTGATTAGTTGTTGTGTCGCACGACTCTGCACCTCTGATTCATCCACCATTTCCATCATTGCTTCAGCCATTAATTGGTTCACAAACATACATTTATTCCATCGCATTCGAGATAGAGGATACTGAACAGATTCAGATGGCAATTTTGGCAGGCTTGTATTATTGATAGTGGAGAGTGTCTTGACCACTGCATCATAACATAAATTAGGACGCGAACCAAACAGATTAATCATGAGTTATTTCCATATTACCTGGCCTAGATTTACTGGAAAGAAACAATGGGGTTGCCTTGCTGTTTCCAGAGTTTGTCTTCTTATCTTCAGCAGCCTGCACAAAATTAACACACTAGCATTGCTATCATTGGCCAAGTCAGATAACAGGAAAGCAACATTGACACAACGAACATTTGGGCAACTAGCCTACACCAAATTAACACAATATGGCACAGCTATCATCAGCCAGGTAAGGTAATACGAAAGCAACATTGACACAATGAATGAATGGGCAACCAGAGAAGCACTACAATTCAGTAATGTGCGTGATATGAGATAGCACATTCATGCAGCTCAGTACGCAAAACTACCAAGAAGTTTTCCTTACAAAAATCAACATTGGCACCTTTAACATTTTTCTACAACTAATTTTAGATCAGATAAAGGTTAGATTCAGGCCGATTAACAAAATACATGTTGATGTAAAAATATAGTGATATACAACAGGTACTTACATCAGCACTGGAGCACAGAGAATTCCCGCAAGATATTTTCCTCGAATACGATCCCAATGGAGGAAATCTTGTATCGTTTAACCTTATTTTCTAAAAGAGATATGGGTAAGAAACATGTAGAAAATATGATCAGAATGCTATAAAATTTCATGATGCGAGGATACGCACACTCTTCTTAGAATGGAGTTGACATTCTTTTGCTGGACGGGAGCGGACTAGTTCTTTGGCCACTAGAATCTGCTTATTATCAGTGGGAGTTGGGTTTCTCTGTGCTGGAGCAGTATCTATGAAAAATGGAGTTGGTTTATTATCTCCTGGCGTTTGGATCTTTTGCAAAGACCTGGTTTGTAACCCTTCAGATTCTAACATAGCCATCTTCCCCTTGCATGCCTTATATAGAAGAATGGTGATTCAGATATAAAACATGCTACAACAGAGATGGAATAGGTACTGAAGAATAGAAAGGCATGACATATTGACATGTATTCACTCCATCCAGAAATAAATGGATGGGTCTAGGCGTATTTCAGTTCTAGATACATCCAGTTTTATCCATTTCTGCGACATTTAATCTGGACGGAGGGAGTATGATGTAAGAGCTAGGGATACGACAGGACAACACAGTAAAAAAACACTGAAAACCCCACTGCAGAACCAAAGTATTCAAACCCACTGATATGAGATAGTACACTCATGCAGCTCAGGATGCAAAACTACCAGGCAGTTTTCCTTGCAAAAATCAACATTGTGGCCTTTAATCATACATTTTGCTACAACTAAATTTAGATCAGATAAAGGTTGGATTCACGCCGATTAACAAAATACATGCTGATGTAAAAATATAGTGATATACAATAGGTACTTACATCTACATTGGAGCACAGAGAATTCCTGTAAGAATATTTCCTCATAAACGATACCATTGCAGAAAATCTTCTATCTGTTAAGCTTATTTTCTAAAAGAGATATGGTTAAGAAACATGTAGAAAATCTGATCAGCATGCTATAAAATTTCATGATGCAAGGATACGCACACGCTTCTTAGAATTGAGTTGACATATTTTTGCTGGACTTGAGCGAACTAGTTCTTTGGCCACTGGAATCTGCTTATTATCAGTAGGAGTTGGGTTTCTCTGTGCTGGAGCAGTATCTATAAAAACTGGAGTTGGTTTATTATCTCCTGGCGTTTGGATCTTTTGCAAAGGCCTTGTTTGTAACCCTTTAGATTCTAACATAGTTGTCTTCCCCTTGCATGCCTTGTATAGAAGAATGGTGCTTTAATTATAAAACATGCGGCAACAGAGAGATGAAATTGGTACTGAAGAATAGAAGGCATGACATATTGACATGTATTCCCTCCATCCGGAAAAAATGGATGGGTTTAGGCGTATTTCAGTTCTAGATACATCCTTTTTTATCCATTTCGGCAACATGTAATCCAGACGGAGGGAGTATGGTGTAAGAGCTAGGGATACGGCACGACAACACAGCAAAAAAAACACTAGTTGAATGTAAAACTATATGCTAGTGGAATACGTACAGAAATAACTAAGGCAACATACACGTGTATGATTGGGAAAATAAGATGGCATTGCAACAGAGCACTAGAACAACACTTCAATGTAAAAAAACATGGTATGGTAGACAGATGAAGTACATACTGATGAATAACAATGCATAAGATATTCAGAAGCATGATGTACAAATTAAGCAGATGGCATTGCGATAGAGTAGAATGACAGTACTTGAATTTGAAAACATGTTATCATGAATGGAATAGGTACTGAAAAACAGGAAGGCATGACATATTTACATGCATGATCAGCATGCTAAGCACATGGCATTGCAACAGAGTAGATACACTCCAGGACATTATATGCATGTTGTACCCATATCACAGGCCAAGTTAGAGCAAGGACCTTGTGGGGTGAAGAGGATTCATCATCTTTCTGCAAGTCTTCTGAAGAACTGCCTTTACATGTTCCATCATATTGGGTATCATTGACATCAAGTTTATTGGCCTTTACATTGCTCCGTGAGGTTCTTGTGGATATATCAGTGTGTGCAATTATATCTCACATGCATGGAAGACAACTAGTTGTTAGATTTATGTAATGAGTGCCTGTAGGAGACGACATAAATAGTAGGACTGGGGTTAACTAGCAGCAACAGGTCTCATAAACTAAAGGGAGAACACAGATGAAAGCTACTGAATATGTATCATTTGTACTCGAGATTAACTAGATGGCACACAAAAGTATTAAAGAACAACATAGGAAATACTAGAAGTGGTATAATACTATAATCACCAGCCTGTGGGATAGCATTGGCTAATGGATGATAACTATGGAACAGTGTTACCTAAAGAACAAGTATCTTAGCTGAACTATGGAACAGCGTTAACTCCCAAATAAGACCCGTAAGAGATCAGCATGAATATACAGTGAAATGTGATGATCTATTTTCCATGCTTATATGAATAACAAAGCCATAAATGTTGCACACAAGTAAGATGAGGGTACAACCTATCTGGCTGCCATCCATAGGAGTGAGCGTCATGTGCTGACTTGTCGATGGCCCTGCAGTTGTTGTGACTGTGCATGTCGGGCACGCGCATTCGATGCAGGGAACTGTTGAGTGGGGACTATAGCTCCCTTTTGGTGTATGCTTCCCTTGTTGGAGCAGCTGCGGTGAGTCGGAAGACGGTGTGTCTGAAGATGCAGAAAACGCATAATGTTAAGAACGACATATCTCTTTGATCTGAAGAAATACACTAAGAGATCAACAGCAAGGTACGAGAGTGGTCACACGTCTGTTGACTGAAGACTAAATTGGGGTCACACGATTTTATTTTATTTTGGTACTGTCCGATGTACGCCGGATGGCTGGCCGTCTTGTGCCTCCCGGCTGACACTATTCGGAATCTTCCCCGAAGAGCCAGCAACCAACGGCAGAGCAGCCTGCCTCCGCCGTCCGTGGCCCCGGCCAAAACCCCGCTCCCCGCCCCACCGCACTGCTGTGGTTGCGCCGCCCCCGGGCCAATCCACAGACTCCCCGTCATCCAGATCCGGCGGCGGCAGTACCTTCAACCCACGCAACTCTAAAAGATAGCCATCTAAGCGCTGCTTCCACGGCGAACTTTGCGGCCCCGCACCCTTACGTTAGACACCAGCCAACCGGCAGCCTAGGAGCTCCGCCGCCTCGAGGGGTGCTGCTTCCCATTGCAAATCGATTGGCCCAGAATAAAAATTCAGACAACTGACGCCTGAATAAAGTGATTTGAGATGAGGGTGCGGCCTATCTGGAGGCATGGTGAAGTAGGCAGGTCCAGCTACCGAGTCGGTGAGGCCGGCGCGGTTGCGGTGGCGACCGGCGGCAGGGAAAGAGCGATGTCGCGACGGTCGACGGCTACGCCGAAGCAGCGCCATGACTCTGGACGGATCCGAAGTTGGAGCCGCTCCGGCGCCGTGAACAACGGCGGGGGTGAATCGTCTCCCGTACGGTTCACGCGGCCGTCGTCGAGGCAGCACCAGCAGCACGGAGTAAGAGGCACGCGGCCTAGTGCACGACGGCAAATGGACAGCGTCTCCGGCATTAGGGTGGAGGGCGGCTGTGAAATTGGTGCGGTGGGGGCGCCATGGAGGTGGGGCTGAGGTTTCGCGGCTCGGGAGAAGAGAGCTTCCCGGGGAGAAGGTGATTTGGCGCCCACGAGGTATGAATGGGGGCGGGCGGGGGAAATTGGGAGGGGAGTGGAACCATGTCTTACGGACGCATTTGTCTGAAATGTGAGGGGGACTTACAGTTCTACCCTTGCCTATAGGCTTCTTGGCTTGGGTCTGTGTACTGAGTGTCGGGGATAGTAGAGTAACTTTGCTTCTCTGGGCGGGAGCGATTTCGGGCGAGGAAAGCGTGTTTTGAACTATAGTGGGCGCGAGCGATTTCGGGCGAGGAGAGCGTGTTTTGCCGACCATGGTTTATGAATTATTCGGCACATGTGATTTCGGCCTAGGAGAAGGCGCGCTTGGATGAAGTTACGAACCTACCCTCGATGTACAACGGGCCAATTGATGCGTGTCCCACATAGGACGGTAATTTCGCGTCTCCCATTTATTTGCTCGGGCGAATTCCACCGAGCAAAGAGGATTTTTAACGGTTCGTTCAAATTTTGGGAGAACGAGCATCCACGTCTACCTTACCAAGTCGATTCGGATCAAATTTTGAAATATTAGCTTGCCACTTCTTTTTTAGATGGAGAGATGATGCTCGGGAGTAATGTGTTTTTACATGCTTGTTGCTAGCGATTTACTATATGACAAATAGTTGACCCACTCAAAAACGTGAATCAAACCCAAAATGAAATATCTCGATTCAATGAAATAGCTCGTTCAGTAGGTCAAAGTAGTGAACTAAATCCAAAATTGAACACCTCAATCAAGTAGCATGTTGTACAGTATTATAGTACTCCATGAACATGTTGAAAGTCAAATTAATGGACTTGTTTGATATACGCATATATCCGTTCATGTGTGCATTGCAGACAACATGTTCTCCAATTTAAATATTTGAATGCAAGTTTATATTGAAACATGGTTTATATCAGTCTTTGATGCATAAAACGCGACCTCCCCCTCTCCCGGACTCCTGTTCTCTCTCTCTCTCTCTCGCCGACAATCTTCAATTCTGTCGCACGCATCCAACACAAAAAGCTTGTTTGTCCCTCTCCCTTTCCCTCCATCTCTCTCTCTCTCTCTTTGTGTGTGTGGGGGGGGGGGTCTTTCTAGTTCGCATGCATATATACACCATCTATAGGTCTCTCTTGCACACTATGTATGGTACTCTAGCTAGTCCAAGCTAGATATCTTGGGTGCACTCATCGTACGCACACAAATTCCTTGGCTCTTTGCCTGTAACTCTCTCACGCACCACTATGTCATCTCGGAGCTCTTCCCCCCTCTCTCAAACTCTCCATCCACCTGGGTCACACATACACATGGATATCTCACTCGCACTCGATAGGCCTGTCTAAAACTCTATCTCTCCCCTCGCTCTCTCTCCATCTCACACGCACACACACACAATCTCATGCCCAGCTAGCCAAGTATGATGGTCTCTCACTCAATTGTAGGCACACACAGTCCCCCCTATATGTATATGACTAGCTAATCTTAGTCCCCATCACAAACATGTGCATGGTCTATCTCGATTTCTCTCGGGGCATCTTTCTATCGCGCACGCACTCCCTCGATCTCCCACCCATATAGTCCCCTCACGATCTCGACGGGATCTCTCTATCACAAACACACCCTCTCTCTCTCCCCATGCGTCCATGCCATCCATGTGTCCCTCTCGACCTTTGTTCCTTGTTGGCCACACCTCTATTGGACATGTGCTACAGGGGTGTCTCTCTCTGTTGCAAACAATCACACACTAGCTATCTTCGTGTATCTCCTCGCCTCGCTTTTCCATCTCGAAGATGCATGCGTGATATGTTCGCATAAGAAACGAAAAAACACACACTCTCTCTCTAATTTATCGTTTGTTGTCACTTTCTCTTTCACACACATACTCTTTTTGCACACTTACTCATTCTCCTTCACACGCACTTGATCCGTCTCGACTGAGGCACTCTCCTCGGTCCATAGCATATAGATTTATTGAAAAGTCAAACATCACAAAGTTTGACCATGTACGTGGAGAAAAAGAATTACATCTAGTACGGCAAACATATACCATTAGATTCACCATGAGATGTAGTTTTGTATGATGTATCTTTGGTATTGTAGATATAAATAACATTTGAGTAAACCTGATCAAAGTTTCCAAAGTTTGACTTCTAAACAATTTACATGCACTGCATTATCGAGTGGATGGAATATCTCTTTCCCCCTCTCAGCTATCTGACGCACCACTCAGCCTTATCGGGGCTCCTCAATCTCTCTCAAACTTTATTGGTCAGTTTGGTTCGTGACCTGACCCTCATGCCTTGATGGCCGGTACTGCCTGGTGTGGACGTGAGATGTAAAATATTTCTGCCTGGCCAGGCTTGTGTGGTGCTGAAGCGTTTGGTTCATGCCTGGGCCAGGCAAAGCATCAACGTCCCATCAATCAATCCATGCATCAATTATTTAATGCTAATATCCATCCATGTTGCTTTTAGCCTCGTGGCCACACAACCAGGCACGACCAGGCGTTCAAAATCGGTCGCCTGGGCCAGGCTACTTGCAGTGTCTGGAGTTCAGCCAGGCTAATTAAAGTGCAAGGGAACCCAGGCCAGGCGGGCTTTCTTTTTCACAGGGTAGCAACCAAACAAGCGTGCATGAAATCCAGCCACAACCCTAGGCCAGGCAAAAGATGCTCAGGACGCAAGCCAAACTAGCCTTATATCTCCCTGGTTCACACATACACATGTCTCGCTCGCGCTATACATATAGACCCATCCAACACTCTCTGCCCTTGTTCTCTCTCCATGTGACACGCACCCCCCTAAGTACCATAATCCCTCAATCCATCATAGGCGCAAGCACTCCCCCCCCTCCTAAGTATGATTATCTCTTACTAGCCAACAGGAACACACGTATTGTCTCCTTCCATCCAAACGTCTATCTCGATATCTCTCGGGGCATCTTCTATCGCGCACACACCTTGTCACTCGATCTCCCACCCATGTAGTCCCATCACGATCTCCAGGGGATCTCTCTATGACAAACATACACTCTCTCCTCCCCATGTCTGCATTTTCTCCGTACGTCTCTCTCGACCTCTCTCCCTTGTTTGTCAGACCCCTCTTGGCCACGTGCTAGGGGTCTTGCTCTCTCAGTTCCAAACAACCACACACTATCTCCTCACCTTGCCTCCGTTGTCGAAGATGCATGTGTGATATGCTTGCATAAGACACGCACATTTTTTTCTCTACTTTTATCATGTGTTGTCCATGTCTCTTCCACACACGCACACACACTTTTTTCACTCTCTCTCTCTCTCTTGTTAGGGACTCTGTCACGTCCATAAGCATATGGATGTTTTGAAAAGTAAAACCTCAGAAACGTTTGACCAGGTATATGTGGAGAAAAACATTTACATCTGGAACGATCATTAGATTCATCACAACATGTACTTACTTCATACTATCATTTATCTTTGGTATTGTAGATATAAGTAATTTCTTTATAAACTTGGTCAAAGTTTCAAAAGTTTGACTTAAAAAAATGTTGGAACTACATTATCGAACGGAGGGAGTAGCTCTTTCTCTCTCTGGTATCTCTCACGGGCCTCCCCTCTCACTTGAACTCTCTACACCGACGAATTATACGCTCATTGTGTCAGCGTATAGCTCTGTATCTTGTTTAGTTGACCGGTAAACCAATCCACATGCTGCCTTGTCAGCTCGTGTTCTGTATCTTTGTGTGTTGGCCCATGTGGCAGTGGGTGAAAATAAGTAAACTAGAGGCCCATCTGACACGCGGTGAAGGAAAAAAAGTTGAAACCACTCGGGGTAGCACCCCGCACACTAGTAAATTGAGGGCGCATTGAGGAAAAACTTCTTGCGCGCGAAGGACGCAATTCACCACTGCGCAGCGGCATGCACAGAAGGACGCACTCGCGCACACCCAGCACACAACACACACCAGCACACATGTACACCGGCGTCGCCGCCGGTTGAGATGGACGGCGAGGCAGTCAACAAGCGGAGGCGGCTCGAGCCAAAACCGCATCCGGCGAGCCTAGACTTCATCAGCAGCCTCCCCAACGACACGTTGCTCGTCATCATCGTCCTCCTCCCCACCAAATATGTCGTGCGGACCGCCCTGCTCTCCAGGCGGTGGCGCCCCCTCTGGCGCTGCGTCCCCCTCAACCTCACCGTCAACAGCTGTCTCTGCGACGGGGATTGCAAACGCATGACCGCAGTCTCCAAGATCCTTTCATCGCAACCTGGGCCAGCCAAACGCCTTGACATCCGCATGTTCAGTACCAACTGCAAGGTCCAACCCAAGTTCGACGAGTGGTTCTTATCCCTCACCCTAGATCAGCTCGAGGAGCTCAGCTTTGAAGTTGGACGATGTCTCTCTCTGCCGCCGTCCGCGCTCCGCCTCACGCCAACGCTGCGCCGCGCCAGTTTCAGCTCCTGCTATCTTCCCCAGATTAATGTCGTGCCCGCTCTTCTTCTCCCTCAACTCAAGCAGCTCGATCTCTTCGACGTTGTCATCTCGAAGAAGGCTATGGAGCACCTGGTCCGCAGCTGTACTACGCTTGAGTACCTTCATCTTGAGCAGATCCACGGGTTCATTAGCCTCCACATCACCTTGACGAATCTCTGATGGATTTATGTGTCTTGCTGGCCCCGCAACAAGACATCAATTGGGAAGAGATCACTCCAGCTGTTCCACTTTATGGTCATTGAGAATGCGCCTTTCCTTGAGAGATTGCTTGTATCGGATCTAGAAGGTCCAACAAAAATCAGGGTCATTGACGCGCCGAAATTGACAGCGTTGGTGTACTCGTCTGCCAAATTCTCCTGGTTTACTCTTCCAATTTTGTAGTATCAAAATTTGACCATAGATTTAACTGACAAAATGTTAATTCATGTCACTAAGAACTATATCGTTGAATTCGTATTTGAACATAATTTCAAATGGTGTAATTTTTAGTGACATGCATTGGCATTTTCTTAGGTAAATCTATGGTCAAAATTTTATACTAAATACGAGGTAGTATTACAAAAGTGGGCTATGTAGGCCAAAACATGTGCCAAATTCACTTGTGATGCATCTGGCATCGATGCCCCTCCATTGCTCACCTGGTGTCCCAATCTGGATCACCTACTTTGCTTCGGTGCCAAATTAACTCACGCAATGAAAAAACACTGTGTGGGAGAGAGAGGACTGAGGCAATAAAAAACACTTGTTTGGGAGAGTGAGAGGCTGGTGTAGTTGGTTTGATTGATTTGTTTATACATGTGGGTCTGTGTGCACAGCGGTGCCAATCTCTCACATCGCGAGAGCGGTGCCAAAATCTTTTGATTTGACATCGATGCATGTTATGTGGCATACTTTTGCGAAATATGGCATCGGCCACATAGTGGAAGGCAACAAATGCCCAAGCTCTTCACGTGCTCCTAGTTAAATGAGAGGAAACAAAAAGAGAGAGAGAGAGATCACTAGCCAGCCAACCCTATCGTATGAGCGAATGATATTGGTACCTCTTGATGACACGGCAATCTTATGCAGCCAGCTACTCTAATATGTTCTCTTCTTTTGCAGATAAAAAAGACCCGAAAGTGAAAAATGTGCTGCACTATAACAATCTCATCGAATGCCTTGATCTCCATCTTGCAGAAATTGATTTGATCGACTACCGAGGCAGCACATCTGAGATTAAATTGGCCAGGTTCTTTGTTCTGGAGGCAAGTGTGCTCAAGGTAATGAGGTTTGGCGTTCTCTGGCGCAACAATGAATGGCGTGCTGATCACCGCAAGCGTCTAAGCCTAAATGACAAAGTCTCCGCAGAAGCTAAATTTGTTTTTGAAACATCAAGTGGCCAGAGACTCGAAAACTTATTTGCCCATTAGTGACTTGTTAGGGCGGTGGATTTTAGTTTGTACGATAATGCTGCATCCACCTAAAGTAACGAAAGTTCTTACGTAAACTTCCTAGTAATTCCCTCTTCGTAGGTGCAGCATTACTCCTAACATTTTTAATATCAGTTTGAAACTTGTAATATTGTCGTGTCCTATTCCTGCGTTTTCAAAATCCTGCGAATCAAACAGGTCCTGAGTTGGTGATGATGTTGTGCCTCCCATCTTTCACCAATAGCTGTCGGATCTAGATTTGACGCACACAAACCAAGCTTCTCCATTTTTGCAAAAAAAATGCCCGCACTTGTTCCCTATTTACAAACAACTCCTTGTCTCTCACAATCAGCCTCATCTACTCCCCACCACATCTAGGAGTAGAAGGCCGTGGAAAAATCTGGCGCGATGGCCGGTGCCGGAGCCGTCCACCCCCAACCTTGGTGTTCCGTGCAATGCACGGGCATCTATGCACGGGAAATTATGTCGAATAGGGCTAGTTGTAAGGAGGCTAGCTCTACATCCATGATAATAGTGACTGCAGACGGTGAGGCTGACTATGGTATGCCGAACACGGCGCCTATACTCAGGTGTCATCTCCGGCGCAGGGTCTTGTCACTTCACTGTGAGGAGCAGCACGTAATAATTTGACCAACGGGTAGTACAGTGCTAGTACTCCTACTACTACATTGGTAGTACTACTAGTAGTACTACTAGCACCACCGTCTGGATTTAGGAGTACTACCACGTCCATCTGGATTTTATTATTTGACTAGCAATATCTAGTAATGCATGTCACCAAAAATGTACTACTCCCTCTGTAAATAAATACATGGTGTTTTATTCCTATCGGCGAGAGAACTTAATGTTTTTTTGCTACTCCTAACTAGAGTACTAATAGGATTACATGCAATGAACTAAACACTGCATGCCATGTTTGGTAGTCTCAAGTCATTGAAAGCATGCACGGCCCACATCTCTCATTGGTTGATATGTCACGAAATAAGAAACAAGGAGGGAGTTAATGCACCATGCCTAAGTATTTTGGGATTATTTGGTTTTCGTAAGGTGACTTACACAACATTTTTGTTTACATGCATTAACATTTTATTAGTTAAATCAAAGGTCAAAACTTGGCGCAAATGCAAAGGGGACCAATAAACCAGTAAACATCAAACTTCTCTCGTTTGGCCCCAACTAGAGGTCCGGTGAGATGACTATACAGCACTGGCACGGAGGGGGATGCAGCTTCATTGACTTACGGCAACTGCCTTTGGCTGAATGACACGTGGCCCCAGGGGGTGGCTGGCCCACCTATCATATAGCCAAAGGCAGGTGCAGTAGAGGGCCGAGCTGTAGTACGAAATCCTACACACCTACGCACGCTAACCAAGGGCTGAGTGATCACTCGCATCGCAAGATCAGTTGACTAGAAGCTACGCTAGACCCATGGAGGCGATGAGCGCGAGCATCAGCCGGCTGTGCCAGATGGTCCACGACGCCGGCCTGCGGCCCGGCACCGAGGAACGTCTCCAAGTAGTATTGCTTGAGGCCGCCAGGGCGAGGGGCCGCTTGGACGACAGCTTCGTCTCCTTGTTCGACGAGGTCCTCATCGGTTTCCTCGACAAGTTCACCGTCATCAAGAAGCTTGCAGACGACTTTGACGTAAGCCTCCAGCCGACACGCCCAGGCTCTGCGATGCCCGCCACCCTCAACGGCCACTATGGTAACAACCTCTTCGATGCACTGGTGGCCCTGCGACTGCCCGCCATCGCGCCGGAGAATGTCCACCTCGAGGTCGCGCTCGCCGCGCAGCGCCTGGCGCAACATAATCACCCACGTCTACGCGCAAATCGTCCACAAGGACTACTACATGCAAGAGGAGGACGATAGGACATTGGCCTTCTTGGAGCGCAGGGCAACCTTGGACGACACTGTTCAGAAGCACATTGAGCTCGCCGCCAACATCGCTGCTCCTCACACGTCGGTTGGTGACCCGGCGCACTAGGGCGTGAGGATGTCGTTAAACGTTGATGGATCCGTATGTATTTTTATCTTTCCGTCAAATCCATGTAGTAGTATATGATACTACGGTAATTATCTTACCTTTCGCATCAACTTCATAATTTTCGTACGTACTCCATTACTCTAGGCAAAATCGTTATTTTATATCTATCGGTCGCGCCATGGAGCAGAACCAAATTTTACAAGTTACGAGTTCAAAAGGAAAAGCCTGCCGTGTTCGCGTCGCACCCCCACACGGTTGGTCCGGCACGCCGCTCAAGCGGGAATGCGTGCGGTGTTGCATTTTCACTTACAAGTGGGACCGCAGTTGAGCAAACCGACTATCGGCAAACCCCCACCCCGCCCACTGCGCGATGGCTGAGAAAACAGGAGGGAGAAGAGATGGCTGCAGCACGGACTCCAAGAAAATTGGTGTCGGATGGGACTCATGTGGGTGGCGTGTGTCGTACTGCTAGACGTGAATGCTAGTTATGGCCCATGCCACCCCACTATATCGAGCCTATATCGAGGTACGTAGAACAAATTTCCTGCAGTCCGTGCTCAGCCCTCCTCTATCTCTCTTCTCAGCCAGCCAGCGGACGTGCGGAGCCCATCGTCTGTTTGCTCACATGCGGCCCCACATGTCAGTGAAAATGCAAGAGGACCCACTGAACCTGCACATCTTTCACCTCGATGTGCTGGTGATGAAAAACAAATCCAATAAAGATCTTCGGTGGCCGCTTTTGGAGTTACTCAAGAGTAGTAAGATTCTATTTATAGTTTAACCCAAGATGCACATCTCGTGGCTTCAACTACCACTCTATTTTCTTTCATGACATGACCTGGATGCTGGATGTCCCACGTGTCGGCAAAAGGAGGAAGAACCTGACCAAATCTTTAGTTCTGCTCTCGGATGATATTAGTGCACTTGTTGATACTCCTACTAGAATAGAGGCTAGACATGAGACTAGATGCGAGGAAGCAACGTCTACTTCCTTACACTCAAAGAAGAAAGAAGCACGCAAGATCGAGCCTCCGCAGATCAACAATGAATGCATCGAGAAGGCACTAATCCAACTTACAGGAGTAGGAAAATGTATTCTTGTGGTTCTTGTTTTCTCTGGTCTTGCTTTTCTAGTCAAAATTATCGTTGGAGTTCGTGCAAAATGGAGGTCCGTTTGGGGTCATGCGTTGGAGTTGGCCTTACAAGTGGGACCGCAGTTAAGGAAACCGACTATCGGCAAACCCCCACCTCACCCGCCGTGCGATAGCTGGAGTTAGAGAAATGACGAGGTTGAAGAGATTGCTCTAGCACGGACTCCAAGAAATAATATGGTGTCAGATGGATGTCGTGGTGGTGGCGTGTGTCGTACTCCTGGACGTGAATGCTTGTTCTGGCCCATGCCACCCTACTACTCCTACTATATAGTACTAGTATCGAGGATTCGAGGTGCTGGTTACGTACAGCGAACACATTAACATATGGCTACAGTAAAAGCACCCGCCCGACGCGCGAAGCATGTGAAGCTAGTACAAATAGTGTACTACTATTGTTGATTGGCCTCATCCGATAACCTGTTGCAATGCACGTACAATTATGTATTCGGAAAAAAAATTGCCTCGTCGCACCACTCACTCAGAGAAGCGACCCGAAAGCCATTCATAAATTTAGTAAGTTTATCACACGCATATCATTTTATTACATACAACAAGTCATCAACCCACATTGACAACGAGGATACATTATAAATACTAAAGTTTTCACCACACAACAAATAACAAGCAATGAAATGAACTTCAACTCAACCATTCCTCGGCGTTGGAAACGCTTGCTTTGAACCACAAGTGATTCTCTGGGACGGGCCATCGATTGTCGATCTGGAAACCAACGCAGGACTGATCATCCAGGCTGAAGCGGCCTACTATATCCCTACCAGGGTAGGGAACCACACAAATACCCGAGGTATAGACATAGTTGCTTCTCATAAATGGAACTGTTAACGTTGTGTCAACAGCAGTTGGATCGCCTTTCACCATCATCGGATAGTTTTGTACAAGGAAGAGCGAGTTTTCTCCAAGACTATCAACTCTATACCAGGGAGAAGGAGTTGGCGCTAGCACACTAGTATCCATCCCGAATACCATGCAACGGGTGTTGGAATAGGTCCGGAGAGTGCGACCATGGGAGACACCTGCTTCCTTAGCAGTAACATCATCAGTGGGCTGTATACACACAAGAAGAGGTGATCCATCGGAATTAGTTGCCAGGCGCCACAGAGTATATGGGCGCTGCTCGTCCTCATGCTCGTGATCATCACCATCGTCATCTCCCCCTTGGTTATAAAATTTTTCAAGTATAGGTGGTGGGATGTTCATAGGACCTTGGAAACACAAGAAGAAGGTTAATTAGTAAAGGGAAACTTGCTAACCCGCATGCATGTGGATGAAACAATTATAATTACGGTGGAAGACAAACGTACCGAAACTACTAGGATGCCATGCAAAAACAGTGCCACGAGTGGTGGCAGCAAACACAAGGCCCTCGTATTGAATTGCATCGCAGTACTCATCCGTGTACAGAAACTGATTTTGAGCAATATCCATCGAGTGAAACCATCAAGGACGGCAACAAGCTTGTCGAAGATAGCAACAACATCATAGTTGCTGTAATTCCAAGAGCGGTTGGGAACTCGACAAATTGCTATCTTCCGTAGAATACAGTCACCATGATCGTATTTGAACGTGCGTACATTACCGGTGTGCTCAACCTTTGGGCAGTGTGCTGAGATTTTTGGAAGTGGAACCCGGTGACGAGTGTACACATTCACAAGTACCCACTCGCAGTTGGACCCAATGTAAACAACCCAATCTCCATTTGCGCCCGCCCAAGCCTTGCCCTTAAGCGATGGCATCTTAACATCATACGTATCATTATCAAGCGGCATCAACTTTCATAGGGCAAGGCCTCCGTCGTGCTGGCGCCAGTCATCATCTGGGTCATGGCGAAGAAGATAGGGGAGATCAAACCGCTCCTTTACTCTTGGGTTCTTTGTAATGATGTTATTAGTTGAGTCGAGAATGGGCTTGAATGAACCGCCATGCTAGCGAGGTGATGACGTCACACCGATCAATGAGTTCCTCCACCACGTCATCTTTCAGATCGGGGCAAGAATAACGGGGTCGTTTCCGGCCTGTTCCCTCCTTGGAGAAGACGATCGAACAATGGCAGAAGAAAGGGTGAAGGGCTGAAGGAAAATGGAGGAGGGAGAGGAAGAGCATGCGACAGTAGTTCCAAATAGAGAGGGAAAGGCGAAGAGTCGGTGGACGGTTGCAAGTTTGCCACGGTTCACGAAGAGGCGCCCCGGCCTACACGTCCGTTCGGAAATACTCCTACTACTCGCCGTCGTCTCACTGATATGTTGGAACGGGACCACATGTCAACGAAACATGGTGTGTAATTTCTCGTGCAAAATGCGATCTGGCCGCGTTGGCCCGAGGTGCCGCATTAGTTATCGACCTTTATTTTTTTAATGGCGTGCCGATCAGTTTTGAAGCATGACTAACTGGTACTGTACGCAGAGAAAATATAAACTACTCTACCACTACTCCACCTCCAGTACTAGTAGTATAAAAAAGATATATAGGCTGGAGCTTGAGCGCTTTCTTGCTAAGGGCTGCGCACTTGCTTCTCACACTACCACCCTCTCTCCAGATCTAAAAAAGACGGCCCCTCTCTCCCTCCTCACCGGTGGTCACAGATCCGCCAGGGAAGAAAAGGACGTGCAGCATTGACGCACTCGTCGTCGGCGAGCGAGGTCACGCACTGATGACAAGGCCGTCCTCTCAGACCTAGCGCCCGCGCGGGATGGCCTCCGTCCCCAAGCTTGCTGCCGTAGTGTGTGCGGAGGACGACGACCACGAGCGAAGCCACTTCCCGCCGACCCTCAGGTATGCTACCTCTTTTCGAACCATAACCTTGTTCTATTGCCCCATCTGCCACGTCATTGCATGTGGATCTTTTTCCACTCCACCACCTTCCCAATTTGCTATCCTCTGCTCTGCTGGCCACGCAGACGAAAACCATAATTTGCACTATTAAAGGAAACCCTACTTCATGCAGACTAATCCATGTCTGGGTTGAATAAGGAAAGGAAGGGAGACTGTACTGTCCAAGAGAGTATGCATCGAACCCGCATCTAGGTTGAAAAGGGGAAAATCAGTAGCTAAGGAATGAGTATCGTGTCTCTTGGTTGAAGAAGGGTAGAAAGGCATGACAACGCAATAGAGAATGACCAGGTCGATCGGTTTGTTGTCCTCGCATAGGAAAAAGGTGGCTAAAGAGAGCAAAAATGGGACGTAATCCACATATGCTGCCTGGATATTTGTTGCTCTGGGCAACCATACCTCCCTCACCACTATGCGTCCGTGGAGGTACATCGTACTGGTGTGCCCACTATCCGAATGGGCCTCCCATGCTCTTATTGCCACTTTTTTGCTGTTAGTATAATGCCAGCAGTCAAGTCAAGCAATGCTACTGCTAAAGTGATGCCACATTTAACTAATGCCGCTCTCAGTCTAATGCCACCGATAAATTTAAGCAATGCCATTTAATGTCACTGGATTATTTCAGAGTTAGCTGTTGATTGTGGATGTATTAAAGATTTTTCAGCTAAGGCATTCTAATGTTGTTGCACAGCCAGTATACCAACGATGAAACTTGTTACTACCTTCAGATTTTTGCACATTTAATGCTTATAGATTACATACCTCACTTTCATGAGATAAGTGTCACCAAAATGCCAAGGCGCTGATGTCATTTTATTTTGGTTAAACTGCACAGACAATTATGAAGATAAGAGGAAAGGTCAAGAGTGGGAACCTCCTCCTCCGGCTATTCTCTTGATTCGTTTGATCAAGTTTTTATGTTTGATCGATTATCAAGATTGGGATAGCAATTTTTAACATCCCACCGAGTTCGAAATGATATTTACCTTGGAGGTACATGGTTTGCAATTTTTTATACTGTCATTAGTTAATAATGCTAGTTACCTTCAGAATTTTGTATTTGGTTTAATGCTCATGCAGAGCTAGTAACCAATGCTGAAACTTTTTACCTTTACATTTTGTATTGTTAATTCTTATAGAAACCTTCCAGTGCTAGAGTTTATTGAAATCTGTTCAGTAAAACCATTGTACTGTACCCTGTAATAAACTAACTACTCTACTGTTGCACTAGCCACTGGATTAGTGTATATTTGTAGTATTCGAATGGTGTTGCATTAGCGTATGGACATAAATAAAGTGTGGCAAGCTTTCCCAGATATGTGCTCAAGAAAACTACTACCTGTTTTTCTAAATACTAGACGTTTGGGTACTTTAAATTGAACCGCGAAAACGTCTTATATTAAGGAACAAAGGGTGTAGAGTTCACTCAAATTATCCCGGTAAAGCTAGTCACACCTTTGTTAAAATTAATGTTCATTATGTTATCGGAGGAGGTCTGTATGTTTGTCTCTAATGCATGTCGACTACATACCTGACATCATGATGTAATGTTAAGTCATTTCCTTTTGTACAGTGTCACTGAATTGTCAAGGCGGTGATGGCATTTTATTTTAGTAGAACTGCACAAAATTTGCTTAAAAGAAGAGGAAAGGTCGGGAATGGCTCAGTTTTTCAGAAAAAAACTGTGTATGCCTTCCTGACATCAGCCGTTGTTACTTTATTTATTCCTTGAAACAGGTGGTTAGAAACAGTCTTGCTACCTTTTCCCATTATGTAATTGGAATGCTTATATTTGTGAGTCTATGCTTCAACTAGTGCCACTTTTAGAGTAATCACACTTTCAATATCTATGCAAACAGGGATGCTCGATTTTAGTGGAACTGCACAAAAAGTCCAACTGGTTCAACATTAGGAGCATGTTTTTTCCAAACCTTTATATCCAATTGGTGGCACTATGAGCTGTTCATTACGAAGGTACATGGTTTGCTACTATCTTGCTACTCTTTTTGTACTGTCATTAGATAGTAATACTAGTGGTTTGCATGTGAATTTATTGGCAGGGTGGACCTACATTGGAGGTGCAGGACAGGATTCAATGATTGGATGCTCAATTTCGGTTGTATTGATTTCACCTCTTCCATCACTGCGAACATGGATATCCTTGGTCTGATGAAGAATAGGCACTATATTTCTGCTCTGAACCAGCAAATCAATTCAGTATGAAATTTTCCAGGGCAAAACATAACTGTATCAGATTGTCCAGTGCAGAACAAGATAGATGCTAAGCGGAAGAGACATGTTTAAACCGAAAATACAAGGTGTGGTATATGTTTACTAGCTGCTTGATATTTGTGCAGACAGAGATGTCTGCCCATTGCTATTTGGCAAACAAACAAAGTGTCCGCAATTTTGGTTGAACTACACAAGAGAATAGTATAGTCACTGCATGCAGTGCCATTTGAAAATAGACACAGAAAGATTTGATAGTCACTTCATGGACTGCAGAAAAGTAGTACTGTACTATTTATTGGCCAACACTAGGTGCTTCATTGCTTTGGTCTGATTATACAATGGGCATCATTTTGCCTAAGTTAAAGTTTGTATTCCAAAAATAGTCTCGCGGTGTGATCGAGAGAAGACCAAATCATATTGCAGTGGATGTTCCTCCATCATGTGTGGTTCATTCTCATGGTTCCAGCTGTTGGTGAAACCACTTACGTTTGCAAGAGGAATTGTAGACTTCACAAACAAATTTGTCTTCCAGTCTGTACTAAATGTTGGCCAAGAGAAGCATCCATGTTAGTAGGAAGAACAGATGTTTTTTCTAGATCTCTGCTTTTGGAGCTACGTATTTGTATATGATCTGTGAATCATTGAGATGCATTAACATGTTGATCTTATGTATGGCAATCGTACTAGTTAGTTTTAGTTGCGACGCGAGATCCGAAGTGGCTGATCTTTGCTTTTGGAGCTACATATTTGTATATGATCTGTGAATCATTGAGATGCATTAACAGTTACTTATTTATGTTCGCTCAGTGTTTACAAGTTACTGATCGATCACTAGCTAGCCTACAAATGCGCTCCTGGCAGTTTTATTTGCGACGCAATATGCGAAGTGGAAGTTTTTTGAATAAAAATGCCTACCTCTGAAGAAACTGACAGGCTACACTACCGATCCTACACAGATAAAAATGCCTACCTCTAAAGAAACTGACAAGCTACACTATCGATCCTACACGGATAAATAGCGGATCACACACATACTACCTCCTTTCCGGTTTGCAGGGCTCAATTCAAGAAACGACCTACTCGATCCTACACGAATAAATAGCGGATCACGCACGTACTAGTACCTCCTTTCGGGTTTGCATGGCTTAATTCAAACCTCTCACCAACCAAGGTACTCCCTCCGTCCGGGATTTATTAGTCCCGTGAGCAAAGCAGCAAGACCAAGGCATGGCAATAATTAACGGCATGCAGAAGTTTAAGCCTAATTAATTCCAACGATTTAAGTGGCTGCATGTGTGCCCTCGGCTACGACTCGTTGCATGCTGCTCCGCGTACTGCCTGCGAGCGATTCTGAGTGCCTGCATGCAGCCGGCCGTAATTAAGGCAGCTAACTGATGCGAAAAAAGATACGCTTTAAATCCGTGGAATCATTATTGACAAGGAGGGAGATGATTCGAGCGCACTCGTTTGACCGCCATGTCGGCGTGCGACCCAGACGGAACGGGATGGCACAGTCATAATTTTAGTTTCTCTAGTTTTCCATGGCAAGCTGGCGCGCTAAGCCATTATGCATTGAATTCCGATGACCGTCGCGCTACCTTCCGCCTATAAGTACTGTTTCCCGGCCTTCTCAGGTGCCACCGTGACCCAACTCGCCATATCCTCATAAGCCCCCACCGGCCCGACGTCGCTCGCCACGTCCGCCATGCCCCCGCCCGTCCGCGGTAGGCGACGGCGGAGGCGGTCACCGCCGGAACTAGTGTTCGGGTTTTCACCGGAAGGCAGACGGAGGGAGGAGGCATTCTATCTGTCTTTAGATGGCAGTGCGGAGATCGAGGAGTTGTTGGAGCGCGACCGCATGGCGGAGGAGCAGGAGTTGTTGGAGCGCGACCGTACGGCGGAGGAGCAGTGTATCGCTGATTTGCGCCGCCAGTGCGACATGGAGCAGCAGCGCACCGACGCTCTGAGTCGCGAGCAGAGCGCCCGCAACTGGGCCGACTACGTGGAGGCCGGCGCCCGGAAAATAGCCCTGGAGGCTGTCGGGCACGCACGTGTTTGCAACGCTGATTTCTACTACCATCTCGTCAAGTGGGTTTCCCTCTTGGAAGCCGAAGCTTCGGTGGACCACGCCGGCATGGAAAGGGCCAACGCGCGTGAGCAACGCGCCCTATCGCACCTCTGGCAAGTCCGAGGCGAGGCGGAGGACGCCGGTGCTGGCGTTTAGCATGGACAGCAGATGGCGGCCGGCATTGTCTAGTTAGCTAAGAGTAAGTTAGTACTTGTACGCTACTAGAGTGTTAGTGGGAGTAGATAGTTAACTTGGCTATGATGGTTGTCAACGTGGAAGTTCAGTACTCTATATGTGGATCAGACCTGTTACTTTGCTCTG
This sequence comes from Triticum urartu, assembly GCF_056163025.1. Taxonomy (NCBI): domain Eukaryota; kingdom Viridiplantae; phylum Streptophyta; class Magnoliopsida; order Poales; family Poaceae; genus Triticum; species Triticum urartu. Next base: position 434,453,465 of record NC_141873.1, read on the forward strand.
AATGTTGAACTTTCCGTTTGAACGTATGGAATGGGCTGTTATTTTTTTAAATGGGTTGTATTTGTCCTCCACGGTTTAGAGGCTGACTTGTGGGCCTAGCAAGTTGACGCGTACACAATCAGGAGATGATTGTACGTGGAGAGGATGATAGCAGGGACCCGCCAAGGTCATGGCAGTACGCAAGCAAGTGCCTCCTTATTTCAAGCCAATAAAAAAATGGCTCCTCCTAGTGGATTTCTGACATCTGGGTCCCATGTCATTGTGAACGTAGTCAATAAACGAGAGAATTGCACAATGAGCGGCTGACACCAGGGACCCAGCAGCTCGCCCAGTTATTTTTGTTTTGGGTTAATTTGATAAATGCCACTCCAAATCTGGTGTATCCGAGAAATGCCACTTCAATTTCCAAACTTTGAAAAATGCCATTTCTAGTGACATTTTTCGAAGTTTGGAGTGGCATTTTTCAAAGTTTGCAAACTGCAGTGGCGTTTTTCAAAGTTTGCAAAAATTGCAGTGGCATTTTTCAAAGTTTGGAAATTGCAGTGGCATTTTTATGAATCGCCATAATTGGAGTGGCATTTATCTAATTTGTTTCTGAGATGGAAGCAAGGTGTCAACTGGGCTGTGCGGGACACTCTGGCCTGTCTAGACAACCTTTTCTTTTATGTTTACCACAAACCAGCCCAGTAGTTTTTTTTCTTTCTGAAAATGGCTAGCCCAGTTCTTTTGTGATTTGTCAAGTAAGTCACTTTATCAGGCCTGTTGGGCTGCAAATCTTTCAAGACGAGGAGAGCTTCATTCGGCTGGCCGAGAAAATGGCCTATCAGTAATGAGAAATGGGTTGTACATTTTTAAAACACATTAAACCGGCAATTATTTTCAAATATCTTTTTTTTCATTTTGAGATTTTAAATTGCATTGATTTTTATGCGTGGACAATTTATTGGATTTTATATTGATATACATTTATTTTTAAAATCAGTCTGAATGTGACTCGAAATTTCGGGATTAAAAACAGTTCAGACCGCACCGACATATGCAAAATTTCTTATAATTTTTTAACCGTGGCCACAATATGGGCTGTAATGCTAACATAAAGAATATGGGCTCCAAAAAAACCCGTAAGAATTAGCAAATGGGCTATAAATTATTTGAAATAATGGCAGATGGGATGTATGTTGTTTTCCACAGATTTGAGGCTTTCCACAGATGGCCTGTATACTGTTGGATGTCCATCCAACGGTCGTCATGCTTCTTCAATCTCTGCTCTTTCTGCTCCAGCCGCTCAAACAAGTGCCGGCGGGACTGCCTGCTCCCTCCTCCCCGCAGCCGGCTGTGCTGCCGCGCAGGCCTCACCGCCCCATCGTACTCCCATCGCTGGCCTAGCCATCTCTCTACTCACCCACACCTGCTGTTATTCTCCAATGACGGCAGACGAAGCAGTAAACCCTCGTACAGTCGTACTCCCCTCCGCGTGGGAAACAAAAACAACGGTCGAGTCTTCCCTGCCTCCGTGTCGTTCCCTAGGCCTCGCCGTCGTCCACCGCCCTGGTGCTCTCGGCGTGGCGTGGTCAGCGTGGTCAACGACCGACATGCATCTGAAGTGGACTGTACGTGGAGAGGCTGACAGCTGGGTCCACAGCCACACGCAAGGAAATGCCTCCTTATTACGCGCAAAATAATGATTTCCTCCACCTGACATCTGGGACCCACCAAAACGGCCTCTGTATTTCACGAAAAAAACGTTACCGCCGCTGACAGCTCGGACCCACCAGCTATATCTTCGCACGCAAGGAAGTGCCTCCTTATTACGCACAAAAAAAATGAATACTCCCCCTGCTAGCTGGGACCCAGTATAGTGGGCCTACTAAGTTGACTGGGACGAAGGGCTTTGTCAACTTAGTCAATATGCACGATTCTAGCTCGGCTGACCGTACGATGTCCATCCAACGGCCGTAGTGCTTCTTCAACCTCTGGTCTTGTTGCTCCAGCCGCCCAAAGCAGCGCCAGTCGTGCTGCCTGCTCCTGCCTCCCGTGGCCGGCTATGCTGTCGCGGAGGCCTCACCGCCCCCATACTACTCCCACCACTGGCCAGGCCATCCCTCCACTCCACTCACCCACACCCCCTGTTATTCTGCGGCGACGGCAGCGCAGCCGAACCAGTGAACCCTCGTACTCCTCTCCGCGTGGGCATCCACTGCCGCGTCTTCCCCGGCTCCGCGTCATCCCCTTCCTAGGCCTCACCGTCGTCCACCGCCGTGGTGCTGTCAGCGCGGCGTGGTCAATGTGGTCAATGACCGAATTCCATCGGAAGAATACTGTACGTGGAGAGACTGACAGCTGGGTCCACGACAGCCGCAAGGAAGTGCCTCCTTATTACGCGGAAAATAATTATTCCTCCACCTGACAGCAGGGACCCACCGGACGCCCACCAATATATCGCGAAAAAAACGTTTGCCCCTGACTGCTGGGACCCACCCGACGGGTCACCGTATTTCGCGAAAAAAATGTGCCCCCTGCTATCAGCTCGGACCCATCGGAAGTGCCTCCTTATTACGCACAAAAAAATGAATACCCCCTGCTAGCTGGGACCCACCTTGGTGGGAGGCTGACTTGTGGGCCTACTAAGTTGACGGGGATAGAGGGCTTTGTCAACTTAGTCAATATGCACGATTCTAGCTCCAGTGACCGTACGATGTCCATCCAACAGCCGTAGTGCTTCTTCAACCTCTGGTCTTCTTGCTCCAGCCGCCCAAACCAGCGCGGTCGTGCCTCGTGCTCCTGCCTCCCGTGGCCGGCTGCGATGAGGTGGAGGCCTCACCGGCCCCTACTACTCCCACCGCTGGCCAGGCCATCCCTCTACTCACCCACACCCCTTGTTATTCTGCGGCGACGACAGCCTCACACTGCAGCGAACCAGTGAACCCTCGTACTCCTCTACGCGTGGGCATCCACTGCCGCGTCTTCCCCGGCTCCGCGTCGTCCCCTTCCTGGGCCTCGCCGTCGTCCACCGCACTGGTGCTCTCGGCGCGGCGTGGTCAACGTGGTCAAGGAACGGCTTCCATCGGACGTGGACTGTACGTGGAGAGGCTGGCAGCTAGGTCCACGGGCACAGCAAGGAAGTGCCTCCTTATTACGTGCAAAATAATTATTCCTCCACCTGACAGCGGGGACCCACCGGACGGGCCACCGTATTTCGCCCCCTGACTGCTGGGACCCACCAGCTGCATCTTCGCATGCAAGGAAGTGCCTAACAGTCGGGACCCACCTGGTCGAAGCGTACGTAGCGTTGTCATTCTGGTCGCGAACGTGTACGTACATATATACTGGTGGATGTAGAGGCGCGCACGTGTCGTAGTAGAGGCGGCCAGGGTGCAAGAAAGAAAATACGGCCACGTATGTGTACATACGGGCGGGGTCTCGAACGCCTACTTGCGCATACGTACGGCGAGGGCTCGTTGACATGGCTGGGTCGGAACGAAGAAACAGCGTCGTCGTCATGTTCATGGGGAGGCAACGGAATGCGTCGTGTTCATGGGGAGGCAACGGAATGCATCGTGTTCATGGGGAGGTAAGGAATGCGTCGTGTTCATCGGGAGGCAACGGAATGCGTCGTGTTCATCGGGAGGCAACGAAACGCGTGGGAGCCAACCGGCTGGGTCGGAATGGAATGCGTGGTCGTGTTCATCGGGAGGGCTTGGACGGAACAGGCGATGGAAAAGAGGCCTTGCGTACCGCACAACGGAGGAAATGGACCTCCTACGTTCGGAACGGGGTCCTATTGATCAGGAGGGGTCTGGCGTACCGCAAAACGGAGGAAACGGACCTCCTACGATCGAAACGAGGGTCTTGTTGATCGGGAGGGGTGTGGCGTACCGCAAAATGGATGAAACGGACTTGTGTTGGAGCGCTACAGTCGAAACGGGGGTCCTGTTCATCGGGAGGGGTGTGGCGTACCGCAAAACGGGACTCCACGGGATACTGTTCATCTCCACCGTCGACCCCTCCAGCCTCCACGAGCTACTGTTCATCCACCATCGACCTCCTCTAGCCTCCACCTGTGACTGTTCATCCACGGGCTCCTGTTCATCCAGCCTCCACCGCGTGCTACTCCACCGGCTACTGTTCAACCAGCCCTCTCCACGGGCTCCTGTTCAACCACCCCTCCACGGGCTACTGTTCATCCTGCCCTCCACCGTCTACTGTTCATCCTGCCCTCCACGGGGTGGTCCTGTTCATCCAGCCCTCCACGGGGTCCTGTTCATCCAGCCCCAACCGGCTCGATCGATCGGGGTCCTGTTCATCCAGAGGCAACACCACGGGGTCCTGTTCATCCACCCCCACCGGGAACGAACTGTTCATCCAACCCCCCCCCCCCCCCCCCGCAACGCTCACTGTTCATCCAGAGGCAGCATCGATCAGCTTCAGTTAGCAGCAGTAGTGAAGGAATCGCTCGATCGGGTTCAGTTAACAGCCATCGATCGATCGCTCGGGTTCAGTAACGCGTAGCCTGCAGTGCAATCGCTCGGGTTCAGTTAGAGCCCAATGCCTCGCTCGGGTTCAGTTAGAGCCAACGCCTCGCACACACGCGCGTACGTGTACGAGAGAGACGCGCATCGCTCGGCCCCCGACCTCCCACCGTAACTGGGAACTCCCCGAAATTTTCCTCCCCCTCGCTTCTACCATGGTTTTTTCCGTCATGGACGGCCCAAAGAATGTCATGCAGCTGCGTCTCCGGCCCGCCCAGGATGAAAAGCCCATTTTCTGTCATGATTTTTTGTCATAGAAGTAGGAGCCCACCACATCTATGATGATACCGGGTTTTGTCGCAATTATCGTCATAGAAGTGTCATATGTATGACAGAAAAAAATTTCTTTCGGCCCAAAATGTCACGGATGTGTCTTTTTTTTGTAGTATAGCATTCCACATCAAAAATTATCTTTTTTATCATTTACCTACTAGATGACGAGCAGGAATTAAGCTTGGGGATGCTGATACGTCTCCGTCGTATCTATAATTTTTGATTGTTCCATGCCAATCTTCTACAACTTTCATATACTTTTGGCAACTTTTTATACTATTTTTGGGACTAACATATTGATCCAGTGCCCAGTGCTAGTTCCTGTTTGTTGCATGTTTTTTTCCGCAGAATATCCATATCAAACGGAGTCCAAACGGGATAAAAACTGATGGAGATTTTTTGGAATATATATGATTTTTGGGAATAAAAATACACGCGAGACGGTGCCCGAGGTGGCCACGAGGCAGGGAGGCGCGCCTGCCCCCCTGGGCGCACCCCTGACCCTCGTGGGCCACCCATAAGGTGGTTGATTCCCTTCTTTCGCCGCACCAAATCTAATATCTGGATAGAGATCGTGTTAAAATTTCAGCCCAATCGGAGTTACGGATCTCCGGGAATATAAGAAACGGTGAAAGGGAAGAATCTGGGAACGCGGAAATACAGAGAGACAGAGAGACGGATCCAATCTCGGAGGGGCTCTCGCTCCTCCCATGCCATGGAGGCCAAGGACCAGAGGGGAAACCCTTCTCCCATCTAGGTAGGAGGTCAAGGAAGAAGAAGACGAAGGGGCCCCTCTCCCCTTCTCTTCCGGTGGCGCCGGAACGCTGTCGTGGCCATCATCATCATCACCGCGATCTACACCAACACCTCCGCCATCTTCACCAACATCTCCATCACCTCCCCCCCCCCTCTATCTACAGCGGTCCACTCTCCTGCAACCCGCTGTACCCTCTACTTGAACATGGTATTTTATGCTTCATATTATTATCCAATGATGTGTTGCCATCCTATGATGTCTGAGTAGATTTTCGTTGTCCTATCGGTGGTTGATGAATTGCTATGCTTGTGGTTATGTTGCTATCCTTTGGTGCCCATCATATGATTGCGCGCGTGGATCACACCCTAGGGTTAGTTGTATGTTGACAGGACTATGTATTGGAGGGCAAGAGTGACAGAAGCTTCAACCTAGCATAGAAATTGATGCATACGGGATTGAAGGGGGACCAATATATCTTAATGCTATGGTTGGGTTTTACCTTAATGAACATTAGTAGTTGCGGATGCTTGCTAATAGTTCCAATCATAAGTGCATAGAATTCCAAGTCAGGGATGACATGCTAGCAGTGGCCTCTCCCACATAATACTTGCTATCGGTCTAGTAAAGTAGTCAATTGCTTAGGGACAATTTCGCAACTCCTACCACCACTTTTCCACACTCGCTATATTTAATTTATTGTTTCTTAATCTAAATAGCCCCTACCTTTTATTTACTTGCTCTTTATTATCTTGCAAACCTATCCAACAACACCTACAAAGTACTTCTAGTTTCATACTTGTTCTAGGTAAAGCGAACGTCAAACGTGCGTAGAGTTGTATCGGTGGTCGATAGAACTTGAGGGAATATTTGTTCTTCCTTTAGCTCCTCGTTGGGTTCGACACTCTTACTTATCGAAAATTGTTGTGATCCCCTATACTTGTGGGTTATCAAAGCCCAAGTTTGACCTAAGCCTGAGACTGAGTGCTTCTACTGCAAAGGGACTGGTCACTGGAAGCGGAACTGCCCCAAGTATTTGGCGGATAAGAAGGATGGCAAAGTGAAAGGTATATTTGATATACATGTTATTGATGTGTACCTTACTAATGCTCGCAATAGCGCCTGGGTATTTGATACTAGTTCTGTTGCTCATATTTGCAACTCGAAGCAGGGGATGCGGATTAAGCAAAGATTGGCTAAGGACGAGGTGACGATGTGCGTGGGAAATAGTTCCAAAGTCGAAGTGATCGCGCTCGGCACGCTACCTCTACATCTACCTTCGGGATTAGTTTTAGACCTGAGTAATTGTTATTTGGTGCCAGCGTTAAGCATGAACATTATATCTGGATCTTGTTTGATTCAGACGGTTATTCATTTAAATCAGAGATTAATGGTTGTTCTATTTATATGAATAATATCTTTTATGGTCATGCACCCTTGATGAGTGATCTATTTTTATTGAAACTTGATAGTAGTGATACACATATTCATAGTATTGAAGCCAAAAGATATAAGTTTAATATTGATAGTGCAACTTATTTGTGGCACTACTGTTTATGTCATATTGGTGTAAAGTCCATGAAAAAACTCCATGCTAATAGGCTTTTGGAATTACTTGATTATGATCACTTGATACTTGCGAACCATGCCTCATGGGCAAGATGACTAAAAATCCGTTCTCCGGAACAATGGAACATGCAACAGACTTATTGGAAATAATACATACTGATGTATGCGGTCCGATGAGTGTTGATGCTCATGGCGGGTATCGTTAATTTCTGACCTTCATAGAAGATTTGAGCAGATATGGGTATATCTACTTGATGAAACATAAGTCTGAAACATTTGAAAAGTTCAAAGAATTTCAGAGTGAAAATGAAAATCATCGTAACAATAAAATTAAGTTTCTACAATCTGATCGTGGAGGTGAATATTTGAGTTATGAGTTTGGTCTTCATTTGAAACAATGCGGAATAGTTTCGCAACTCACACCACCTGGAACACCACAGCGTAATGGTGTGTCCGAACGTCGTAACCGCACTTTATTAGATATGGTGTGATCTATGATGTCTCTTACTGATTTACCGCTATCGTTTTGGGGTTATGCTTTAGAGACGGCTGCATTCACGTTAAATAGGGCACCATCAAAATCCGTTGAGACGACACCATATGAATTGTGGTTTGGCAAGAAACCCAAGTAGTTGTTTCTTAAAGTTTGGGGCTGCGATGATTATGTGAAAAAGCTTCAACCTGATAAGATCGAACCCAAATCGGAGAAATGTGTCTTCATAGGATACCCAAAGGAAACTGTTGGGTACACCTTCTATCACAGATGTGAAGGCAAGATATTTGTTGCTAAGAATGGATCCTTTCTAGAGAAGGAGTTCCTCTCTCGAAAGAAGTGAGTGCGAGGAAAGTAGAACTTGATGGGGTAACTATACCTTCTCCCTTATTGGAAAGTAGTTCATCACAGAAATCAGTTCCAATGATTCCTACACCAATTAGTGAGGAAGCTAATGATGATGATCATGAAACTTCTGATCAAGTTACTACCGAACCTCGTAGGTCAACCAGAGTAAGATCCGCACCAGAGTGGTACGGTAATCCTGTTCTGGAGGTCATGTTACTTGACCATGACGAACCTACGAACTATGAGGAAGCGATGATGAGCCCAGATTCCGCGAAATGGCTTGAGGCCATGAAATCTGAGATGGGATCCATGTATGAGAACAAAGTATGGACTTTGGTTGACTTGCCCGATGATCGGCAAGCCATAGAGAACAATTGGATCTTTAAGAAGAAGACCGGTGCTGACCGTAATGTTACTGTCTACAAAGCACGACTTGTTGCGAAAGGTTTTCGACAAGTTCAAGGATTTGACTACGATGAGAACTTCTCACCCGTAGCGATGCTTAAGTCCATCCGAATCATGTTAGAAATTGCCGCATTTTATGATTATGAAATTTGGCAAATGGATGTCAAAACTGCATTCCTTAATGGATATCTTAAAGAAGAATTGTATATGATGCAACCAGAAGGTTTTGTCGATCCAAAAGGTGCTAACAAAGTGTGCAAGCTCCAGCGATCCATTTATGGACTGGTGCAAGCATCTCGGAGTTGGAATATACGCTTTGATAGTGTGATCAAAGCATATCTTTTTATACAAACTTTTGGAGAAGCCCGTATTTACAAGAAACTGAGTGGGGGCTCTGTAGCATTTCTGATATTATATGTGGATGACATATTGTTGCTCGAAAATGATACTGAATTTATGAATAGCATAAAAGGATACTTGAATAAGAATTTTTCAATGAAAGACCTCGGTGAAGCTGCTTATATATTGGGCATCAAGATCTATAGAGATAGATCAAGACGCTTAATTGGACTTTCACAAATCACATACCTTGACAAAGTTTTGAAGAAGTTCAAAATGGATCAGTCAAAGAAAGGGTTCTTGCCTGTGTTACAAGGTGTGAAGTTGAGTCATACTTAATGCCCGACCACTGCAGAAGATAGAGAGAAAATGATAGTCATTCCCTATGCCTCAACCATAGGTTCTATCATGTATGAAATGCTGTGTACTAGACCTGATGTGTGCCTAGCTATTAGTTTAGCAGGGAGGTACCAAAGTAATCCAGGAGTGGATCACTGGACAGCGGTCAAGAACATCCTGAAATACCTGAAGAGGACTAATGATATGTTTCTCGTTTATGGAGGTGACAAAGAGCTCGTCGTAAACGGTTACGTCGATCCAAGCTTTAACACTGATCTGGATGACTCTAAGTCACAAACCGGATACATATTTTTATTGAATGGTGGAGTTGTCAGTTGGTGCAGTTCTAAGAAGAGCGTCGTGGCGGGATCTATGTGTGAAGGGGAATACATAGCTGCTTCGGAAGCAACAAATGAAGGAGTCTGGATGAAGGAGTTCATATCCAATCTAGGTGTAATACCTAGTGCATCGGGTTTGCTACCTCTTGAGCATGCGTTGGTTTTCCCTTGAAGAGGAAAGGGTGATGCAGCAAAGTAGCATAAGTATTTCGCTCAGCTTTTGAGAACCAAGGTATCAATCCAGTGGGAGACTGCACGCAAGTCCCTCATACCTGCACAAACAATCAAGAACCTTGCAACCAATGCGATAAAGGGGTTGTCAGTCCCTTCACGGCCACTTGCAAAAGTGGGATATGATAAAGATAATAAGATAAATATTTTTGGTATTTTGTTGTATAGGTTGAAAAGTAAAGATTGCAATATAAACGGCGACAGAAATTGGCAAGTTGATGGGAAAATAATATGATGGAGAATAGACCCAAGGGCCATAGGTTTCACTAGTGGCTTATCTCAAGATAGCATAATCTACGGTGGGTGAACAAATTACTGTCGAGCAATTGATATAAAAGCGCATAGTTATGAGAATATCTAGGCATGATCATGTATATAGGCATCATGTCTGTGACAGACCAAAACGATTCTGCATCTACTACTATTACTCCACACATAGACCGCTATCCAGCATGCATCTACAGTATTAAGTTCATAAGAACAGAGTAACGCATTAGGCAAGATGACATGATGTAGAGGGATATACTCAAGCAATATGATATAAACTCCATCTTTTTATCCTCGATGGCAACAATACAATACGTGCCTTGCTACCCCTGCTATCACTGGGAAAGGACACCGCAAGATTGAACCCAAAGCTAAGCACTTCTCCCATTGCAAGAAAGATCAATCTAGTAGGCCAAACCAAACTGATAATTCGAAGAGACTTGCAAAGATATTTAAATCATGCATGTAAGAATTCAGAGAAGAATCAAATATTGTTCATAGATAATCTTGATCATAAACCTACAATTCATCGGATCTCGACAAACACACCGCAAAAAGAATTACATCGAATAGATCTCCAAGAGAATCGAGGAGAACTTTGTATTGAGATCCAAAGAGAGAGAAGAAGCCATATAGCTAATAACTATGGACCCAAAGGTCTGTGGTAAACTACTCACACATCATCGGAGAGGCTATGGTGTTGATGTAGAATCCCTCCGTGATCGATTCCCCCTCCGGTGGAGCGCCAGAAAAGGCCCCAAGATGGGATCTCACGGGTACAGAAGGTTACGGCGGTGGAAATAGGGTTTCGTGGTGCCCCTGGATGTTTTCAGGGTATATGAGTATATATAGGCGAAAGAAGTAGGTCGGTGGAGCCACGAGGGGCCCACGAGGGTGGGGGCGTGCCCTCCTGTCTCGTGGCTTCCTCACTGCTTCCTTGATGTCCACTCCAAGTCTCCTGGATTGCGTTTGTTCTAAAAACGATCCTCACGAAGGTTTCATTCCGCTTGGATTCCGTTCGATATTCCTTTTCTGTGAAACACTGAAATAGGCAGAAAAACAGCAATTTGCAATGGGCCTTCGGTTAATAGGTTAGTCCCAAAAATAATATAAAAGTGCATAATAAAGGCCATTAAACATCCAAAACAGATAATATAATAGCATGGAACAATCAAAAATTATAGATATGTTGGAGACGTATCAAGCACCCCCAAGCTTAATTCCTGCCCGTCCTCGAGTAGGTAAATGATAAAAACAGAATTTTTGATGTGGAATGCTACCTAACATAATTTTCAAAGTAGTTCTTTTTATTGTGGCATGAATGTTCAGATCCGGAAGAATCAAGATAAAAGTTTATTATTGACACAAAAATAATAATACTTCAAGCATACTAGCTAAGCAATTATGTCTTGTCAAAATAACATGGCCAAAGAAAGCTTATCCCTACAAAATCATATAGTTTGGCTATGCTTCATTTTCGTCACTCAAAAATGCTCTCATCATGTACAACCCCGTTGACAAGCCAAGCAATTGTTTCATACTTTAGTAATCCCAAACTTTTTTCAACTTTCACGCATTACATGAGCGTGAGCCATGGACATAGCACTATGGGTGGAATAGAATATAATGATGGGGGTTGTGTGGAGAAGACAAAAAAGGATAAAGTCTCACATTGACGCGGCTAATAAACGGGCTAGGGAGATGCCTATCAGTTGATGTCAATGCAAGGAGTAGGGATTGCCATGCAACAGATGCACTAGAGTTATAAATGTATGAAAGCTCAACAAAAGAAACTAAGTGGGTGTGCATCCAACTTGCTTGCTCACGAAGACCTAGGGCATTTCAGGAAGCCCATTGTTGGAATATACAAGCCAAGTTCTATAATGAAAAATTCCCACTAGTATATGAAAGTGACAAAATAAGAGACTCTCTGTCATAAAGATCATGGTATTACTTTAAAGCACAAGTATGGAAACAAATGATAGTAGCATTGTCCCTTTTATTTCTTTTCTCTCTTTTTTCTCTTTTTTGGGACAATGCTCTATTAATGATGATCATCACACTTGTATTTATTTACAACTCAATGATTACAACTCAATACTAGAACAAAATATGACTCTATATGTGTGCCTCCGACGGTGTACCGGGATGGGAAATGAATCAAGAGTGACATGTATGATAAATTATGCATGGTGGCTTTGCCACAAATACGATGTCAACTACATGATCATGCAAGGCAATATGACAACGATGAAGCGTGTCATAATAAATGAAACAATGGAAAGTTGCATGGCAATATATCTCAGAATGGCTATGGAAATGCCATAATAGGTAGGTATGGTGGCTGTTTTGAGGAAGATATAAGGAGGTTTATGTGTGATAGAGCATATCATATCACGGGGGTTGGATGCACCGGCGAAGTTTGCACCAACTTTCAAGGTGAGAAAGGGCAATGCACGGTACCGAAGAGGCTAGCAATGATGGAAAGGTGAGAGTGCGTATAATCCATGGACTCAACATTAGTCATAAAGAACTCACATACTTATTGCAAAAATCTACAAGTCATCAAAAACCAAGCATTACGCACATGCTCCTAGGGGGGTAGATTGGTAGGAAAAGACCATCGCTCGTCCCCGACTACCACTCATAAGGATGACAATCAAAGAACACCTCATGTTTCAAATTTGTCACACAACAGTCACCATACGTGCATGCTACGGGACTTGCAAACTTCAACGCAAGTATTTCTCAAATTCACAACTACTCAACTAGCACGACTCTAATATTACCATCTTCATATCTCAAAACAATCATCAAGTATCAAACTTATCATAGTATTCAATGCATCTTTTATGAAAGTTTTTATTATACCCATCTTGGATGCCTATCATATTAGGACTAATTTTATAGCCAAAGAAAATTACCATGCTGTTCTAAAAGACTCTCAAAATGATATAAGTGAAGCATGAGAGATCAATAATTTCTATAAAACAAAAACACCACCGTGCTATAAAAAGATATAAGTGAAGCACTAGAGCAAAATTATCTAGCTCAAAAGATATAGGTGAAGCACATAGAGTATTCTAATAAATTCCGATTCATGTGTGTCCCTCCAAAAGGTTTGTGCAGCAAGGATGACTGTGGTAAACTAATAAGCAAAGACTCAAATCATACAAGGCGCTCCAAGCAAAACACATATCATGTGGTGAATAAAAATATAGCCTCAAGTAAAGTTACCGATGGACGAAGACGAAAGAGGGGATGCCTTCCGAGGCATCCCCAAGCTTAGGATTTTGGTTGTCCTTGAATTTTACCTTGAGGTGCCATGGGAATCCCCAAGCTTAGGCTCTTGCCACTCCTTATTCCAAAATCCATCAAATCTTTACGCAAAACTTGAAAACTTCATAACACAAAACTCAACAGAAAATCTCATGAGCTCCGTTAGTATAAGAAAAAAAATCACCACTTTAAGGTACTGTAATGAACTCATTCTTTATTTATATTGATGTTAAACCTACTGTATTCCAACTTCTATATGGTTCATTCCCCGGATACTAGCCATAGATTCATCAAAATAAGCAAATAACACACGAAAAATAGAACAGTCTGTAGAAATCTGTATCAAACATATACTTCTGTAACCCCAAAAATTCTGAAATAAATTGGTGGGCATGAGGAATTTGTCTATTAATCATCTGCAAAAATAATCAACCTAATAATACTCTCCATTAAAAAATGGCAGCAAATCTGGTGAGTGCTAAAGTTTCTATTTTTTACAGCAAGATCGCAAAGACTTTCCCCAAATCTTCCCAAAGGTTCTACTTGGCACAAACACTAATTAAAAACATAAAACCACATCTAAAAATAAGCTAGATGAATTATTTATTACTAAACATAAACAAAAAGCAAAAAACAAAAATAAAATTTGGTTGCCTCCCAACAAGCGCTATCGTTTAACGCCCCTAGCTAGGCATGAAAGCAAGAATAGATCTAGGTATTATCATCTTTGGTATGCAATTCATAAGTGGCTCTCATAATAGATTCATAAGGTAATTTAATTTTCTTTCTAGGAAAGTGTTCCATGCCTTTCCTTAACGGAAATTAGAATCTAATATTTCCTTCTTTCATATCAATAATTGCACCAATCGTTCTAAGGAAAGGTCTACCAAGAATAATAGGACATGTAGGATTGCAATCTATATCAAGAACAATGAAATCTACGGGCACATAATTCCTATTTGCAACAATAAGAACATCATTAATCCTTCCCATAGGTTTCTTAATGATGGAATCCGTAAGATGCAAATTTAAAGAACAATCATCAAATTCACGGAAACCTAACACATCACACAAAGTTTTTGGAATCGTGGAAACACTAGCACCCAAATCACATAAAGCGTAACACTCATGATCTTTAATATTAATTTTAATAGTAGGCTCCCACTCATCATAAAGTTTTCTAGGGATAGAGACTTCTAATTCAAGTTTCTCTTCATAAGATTGCATTAAAGCATCAACGATATGTTTGGTAAAAGCTTTATTTTGACTATAAGCATGAGGAGAATTTAACATGGATTGCAACAAGGAAATACAATCTAGCAAAGATCAATTATCGTAATTAAATTCCTTGAAATCCAAAATAGTGGGTTCATTGCTATGTAAAGTTTTGACCTCTTCAATCCCACTTTTACCAATTTTTGCATCAAGATCTAAAAACTCTGAATCGTTGGGACGCCTTTTAACTAAAGTTGACTCATCTCTAGTCCCATCTTTAACAAGATTCATATTGGCAAGCAAAGACTTAATAGGTGACACATCAATCACTTTTAGATCTTCATCATTATTATCATGAAAACTAGAAGAATACGCTTTTACAAAGCAATCCTTTTTAGCACGCATCCTAGCGGTTCTTTCTTTGCACTCATCAATGGAAATTCTCATGGATTTGAGAGACACATTGATATCATGCTTAGGTGGAATAGATCTAAGTTTCAAACAATCAACATCAAGAGAAATTATATCCACGTTCCTAGCCAACTCATCAATCTTAGGCAATTTTTCTTCAAGCAAAGCATTGAAATTCTCTTGAGAAATCATAAATTCTGTAACACAAGTCTCAAAATCAGAGGGCATCTTATTAAAATATCCATAAGAGTTGTTGTAGGAATTACCATAATTATTAGAGGAATTACTAGGGAACGGCCTAGAATTAAAATTTCCTCTATACGAGTTGTTACCAAAGTTGTTCCTACCAACAAAATTCACGTCCATAGATTCATTATTATTTTCAATCAAAGTAGACAAGGGCATATCATTAGGATTAGAAGAAGCGCTCTTATTAGCAAACAACTTCATAAGTTCATCCATCTTTCCACTCAAAACATTAATCTCTTCTATCGCATGAACCTTTTTACTAGTAGATCTTTCGGTGTGCCATTGAGAATAATTAACCATAATATTATCTAGGAGTTTAGTAGCTTCTTCTAAAGTGATTTCCATAAAAGTGTCTCCCGCAGCCAAATCTAAAAGATTTCTAGAAGAAAAATTCAATCCAGCATAAAAAATTGTATAATCATCCATAAATTCAAACCGTGTGTTGGGCAATTACGTATCATTAATTTCACCCTCTCCCAAGCTTGTGCAACATGCTCATGATCAAGTTGCTTAAAATTCATAATATCGTTTCTAAGAGAGATGATCTTAGCGGGAGGAAAATACTTAGAGATAAAAGCATCTTTGCACTTATTCCATGAATCAATACTATTTTTAGGCAAAGACGAGAACCAATTTTTAGCATGATCTCTAAGCGAAAATGGAAATAGCTTCAATTAAACAGTATCATTATCCACATCTTTCTTCTTTTGCATATCATATAAATCAACAAAGTTGTTTAGATGAGTAGCGGCATCTTCACTAGGAAGGCCAGCAAATTGATCTTTCATGACAAGATTCAGCAAAGTAGTATTAATTTCACAAGATTCAGCATCAGTAAGAGGAGCAATCAGAGTGCTAATAAAATCATTATTGTTGGTATTGGAAAAGTCACACAATTTAGTATTGTCTTGAGCCATCGTGACAAACAACCAATCCAACACACAATCACACGAGAGGCAAGCGAAAGAAGGCGAATGGAAAAAGGGTGAATGGAAAAGAGGGGAATAAAACGGCAATGGTGAAGTGGGGGAGAGGAAAACGAGAGGCAAATGGAAAATAATGTAATGTGAGGGATAAGAGTTTGTGATACTTGGTATGTCTTGACTTGTGCATAGATCTCCCCGGCAACGGCGCCAGAAATCCTTCTTACTACCTCTTGAGCATGCGTTGGTTTTCCCTTGAAGAGGAAAGGGTGATGCAGCAAAGTAGCGTAAGTATTTCCCTCGGTTTTTGAGAACCAAGGTATCAATCCAGTAGGAGACTACACGCAAGTCCCTCGTACCTACACAAACAATCAAGAACCTTGCAACCAACGCGATAAAGGGGTTGCCAGTCCCTTCACGGCCACTTGCAAAAGTGGGATATGATAAAGATAATAAGATAAATATTTTTGGTATTTTGTTGTATAGGTTGAAAAGTAAAGATTGCAATATAAACGGCGACAGAAATTGGCAAGTTGATGGGAAAATAATGTGATGGAGAATAGACCCAAGGGCCATAGGTTTCACTAGTGGCTTCTCTCAAGATAGCATAATCTACGATGGGTGAACAAATTACTGTCGAGCAATTGATAGAAAAGCGCATAGTTATGAGAATACCTAGGCATGATCATGTATATAGGCATCACGTCCGTGACAAGTAGACCGAAACGATTCTGAATCTACTACTATTACTCCACACATCGATCGCTATCCAGCATGCATCTAGAGTATTAAGTTCATAAGAACAGAGTAACGCATTAGGCAAGATGACATGATGTAGAGGGATAAACTCAAGCAATATGATATAAACCCCATCTTTTTATCCTCGATGGCAACAATACAATACGTGCCTTGCTGCCCCTACTGTCACTGGGAAATGACACCGCAAGATTGAACCCAAAGCTAAGCACTTCTCCCATTGCAAGAAAGATCAATCTATTTGGCCAAACCAAACTCATAATTCGAAGAGACTTGCAAAGATATTTAAATCATGCATATAAGAATTCAGAGAAGAATCAAATATTGTTCATTGATAATCTTGATCATAAACTCTAATTCATCGAATCTCGACAAACACACTGCAAAAAGAATTACATCGAATAGATCTCCAAGAGAATCAAGGAGAACTTTGTATTGAGATCCAAGGAGAGAGAAGAAGCCATATAGCTAATAACTATGGACCCGAAGGTCTGTGGTAAACTACTAACACATCATCGGAGAGGCTATGGTGTTGATGTAGAAGCCCTCCGTGATCGATTCCCCCTCTGGCGGAGCGCCGGAAAAGGCCCCAAGATGGGATCTCACGGGTACAGAAGGTTGCGACGGTGAAAATAGGGTTTCATGGTGCTCCTGGATGTTTTCGGGGTAATCATATTGTATCATGGATATATACTATACTGGAACGGTTGGGGAGTGAAAAAATATTTCATGAAATATGAATTGCATTTTACAATGTTATGCATACAAAATTACGAATATGGTTCAAAGGCTATAAATTGCAGTGTAAGTCTCTTTGTATACTAGAATAATAACTTTCATTTATCTTGAGTAGTGGGGTAAAAAAGAATCTCAACCACTAGTCATTATCATCTTTTTTTGAAAAGGATGATGACCCCCTACCTCTGCATTAGGGCGATGCATGCAGCCATTTTATTAATTATTCATCAAGATCTTACAAAGTAATACATCAATAAGTCTGAACTCATCATCTCGGCAACATATGTCGCTATTCCTATCAACTTGATGAAGAGGTGTAGATTGTCTGAACCGCATACTTAGACCTCACACCAAAGCCTCTAAAGCTGGAGGCCCCAACCAAGCCGCATTGCCGGGTCTAGGGCACACACCGGTCCGGCGCACATCGCACGCGCACGCTGCAGAGGCTGCCGCCACCATCTTCCACCGATCCATCTTCAGAGCGGGTACTGACGCATCCGCCACTGCCCAATCTAAGGAGATTTTGGGTCTTCACCCAGGCATGGGGGGTCGGGGTGTAGGGGAGGGACCTCGGTGGCGTCTATAAGGAGGATACCGATGACCTTGGTCATCACCACCTTCAAGATGAGAGGGCCATCCAGAGTTTCCTACGGTCTGAATGGACCTCTACCAGCCCCCGCTAATGCACCGAGGCTGACGACCGAGACCGCAAGCCACCAAGTGTAGCGGGAGAGAGGCTGTTGCAAGGAGGAGGAGATCCATCGGTGACTCACCGCCCACATGGTCAAGAAGTCGTCCATCCACCACCCGCGAGCGCCACCAACCGAGGGTGACGCGGCCATCACTACATCCAGATCGACGGCCATGCCGGGCCGCCGCCACCCCCCCTCCCCCCCGCGTCCTCCGCAGGTCGCCAGAGCAGAGCCGACGGGCGCACCGCCACCTCCCGCTCTGTGTGCAAGCCGCCACCCCCGAATAACACAGAACAACACAAGCCCCGCCGCCACCTTCCTTGGTTATGGCTTGGACTTGCCCGACGCCAGCCTCATGTGACAGCGAGGGAGGGGAGGTGGTTGTGGGAGCCCCTGGCGGCGGCGCACGGGTTCACCCCCGAGCCACGAGGGAAGGGGACTATGGTGTTTGTTTTGCCTAAGATAACGACGAGCACACCATGCAGAGGCCAGCCCATGCACATGTGTCTCTGGCTAGTGTGTGATGCTAGCATTCAACATGCAGTAGTTAGTTGCTATGGCTAGCCATTGTAGTGTCTTCTCATTGGCACTTTATCCATCTAAATATGTTCAAGTTTCTATGTAGTTATACATGGTGGTGTTCCAAAATTCACATTTTATCTGCATAAATTTGTGATGTTCGACATTACTTTGTATTTTTGGCCACCTTCGTTATTGTCACTCATGCCTAGGTGTGCCTCCCATCCGTCGTCGTTGTGCACTCCTGGTGCTGCTCCACCATGACTTACCTCCTTTCCTCAGTTTATTGGCTCTTTCTTTAGAATCTTGTCATTTGGTGCTCATTTTCATTTGTTTGTGGTGCTCATCTTGCGGGAATGATGGTGAGCTTGCCGGTGCCTATCCTAGAGGAGGTTGGTTTTTTCGGAAAGGAGGTGAAACCCCTGGCCTTTGCATCCATGGATGCACACAACATTTTTACTAAATTATTCAACAAAGGTCTAACAAAAACATACGTTATACAACCCGAAGCCACTACTCACACATACACACTCGACAATGGGGAATGTCCACACGCCCCACCATCTAGAGCCAGGGTAGTTTGTAGGAAGGTGTAGAAGCACTGCATTGCATAAAATAAGCTGGCACCCAGATTTCCTTTTTTCCTGAAAGGTTTTGTAGTATCTCATTTTCCTAGACTTGGTATTTTTTCTATCATTGCTTTACAGCTCCTTTTGAACTCGTCTGGTGTCAAATTATGGTCCACGCACAATTCAAAAGCTTTATGGAGTTATGGTCGGTCATCAAAGAAAGGCCCTAATGTATCTTCTGCCTTTCTTATAGCATGTCACTTATATTGCATGTGTATTGCGTTGGGGAACACCTCCTCAATGCCTCCACACAGTCTAAAATTTTGGTCAATTATCATGTTCATTCGGGCAAGCCTGCCCTTGCATTCCAAAAAGGTTTTGAAGAACCATGCATAGCTACCAGCATCCTCGTTTCGGATAAACCCACACACAAACTGCAGTGACTGGTTATGGTTGTTTATGCCAATGAAAGGAGCGCATGGCATCTTGTACATGTTGGAGAGATATGTCGCATCAAATGACATGTGGTCACGAAAGTGCTTGTATGCCCTGCGCGCCGCACCATCTATCCAATACATGTTCACCCCATGGTTCTTGCAATCCAGTTTAATTTTGTAGAAGAAATCGGGATCTTCATTCTCCTTCTCCTTGAAGTATGCAATTATGTCCTTCATGTTTGTTAGTTGTCTTTCCATGTGATATTTTGCTACCAAGTTTTGTTAAGCTTCCCTATCTTGATGTGTATCATGGATAGTATGTGCACCATTCTCCCAGACTACAAGTTACAACCATGCAACAACTTCACAAATTGTTGCTCTTGTGGGGTGAATCCATGGTGAGCGCTCATATACTTCACCAGGTCAAATTTCTTTAGCATGTCATCGTTGTGGTCTCCTACGTATTTTGTTATCACCCACCAAGCCCCATCGATGTTGAGCTTCATTTTGGCAGGGCAGTCTGTCTTCACCATGATATCTCTTCAAAGTTCCAGGACGACCGGACCATCACCGTTATTTTTTGCTTGTTCTTTCTTGATTTGTGACACTTCATTTGCCCCCTGCTGTGCTCTCCTGTTTTCTTGAGCTTTCTGCGATAATCTGTGTATATCACAAAACCATTATACTTTGCATAATTCTGGTAGTATCTCCTGGCATCTTAGAATGTAGCAATCTTCATGTGTAGAAAGGGCGCTGGTGGAGGCGCCCGTGAAGACTACAACTCATCCTCTTGCGGCTCTTCACCATTAGATTCGTCAACTCTCTCTGTAACTGAGTTTGCCTCGTCTGTTCCTGCGTTGCTCACAACAGTTTCAACAATGTTATTTCTTGTCGTACTTGATCTCCCCGCATACTGATGACAAGCTGCCCATTATTGCCTGGTTGGAAAGTACTAGAAGCTGACGCGCGCTTCGCTGCGCCGCTTTTCACTATCACGTTTGTTGTTTGTTTAATTCATGATGCTTTTTATAATAGAAATTTGTCGAAGTTTCTCGAATGGCGTATGTTGTGTTGTTTGCTTTAGCGGGCTACTGGTGTGGCTTGCTTGGCCGTGTCTTTTGATTATACACAACTGATCAAGTACATGCAATAATATTTTTTGATTAAGCTGATTAATAAAAAAAACTTATTCAATTTGCAAGATTATGTCGCTAGACGACAAATAACTATTATTATGAGACACCAACAACCACAAAGCAAGAATATAAAAATTATTTATTTATTGCTTATGAGCAACATGCATCGTGGTTATTTAATGCAAAAAAACACATTCCTAGTGTCTTACAAAATCATGTTGTGGAAAAATACACTCTTTACAAATCTAAATGAAGTAAATATGTGTTAAACATGTACCAAACACGGTATAATTACCATCAAAACTTTAAGCATGAAGCATGTATTTGTTGTAAATGTGGATTGCACAGATATATGGAACACCTCGTCTAAACTATTGATATACTACAAAGCACCTTGATCTACTCATGGAACAGAGCCTTCAATTCCAGCGAATGCTTGCACCTTGCCTCTAGGGAGTCGATCAAGAATAAAGAAAACAAAAAGAACGAACCGTAGAGCACTGGCAGTACCATGCCCTCTCCTGACCTCCCACATGCGACCAACTGTCGATGGTTAGACCCATCATAATCGAAATGGCTCAGTCCAACACAAGATATAACATTTTAATAGGGGGTGATGGGGTGCTCTGGCGATGGCGTTGGCTACGCGCGGCCTGCGCCTCCCCCGCCGCTCCGGCTCTCCTCGGTCCCTCACCAGACCTTCCGCCGCCCCTCTCATTGCTGGTGTCGTCATCGCCGGAGCCGCCTCCACCCACACCGGCAGCCCCGCCCCGCATCCGCTGCTCTGACCTAGCCGACGAAGACTCGGCTTCCCCCTTCTCTCTCGCCGCGCGCTTGTCCCCCCCCCTCCCCGGCGCCCCATCGAGTTGCGCCGCCCGTCGTGGCCGGTGGCTCAGCCCCCCTCGTGCGGGGTTCTGCCGACGGCTCGCGGCGGCCACGGCCGATGGTGCCGATGCGGAGTGCCTGGCGCAAGTTGCCGCCTTGCGGGGTGGCGCCGCCCGTCGTCGTCGCTGATACGTCTTCAACGTATCTAATTTTTCTCACACTTTTCCTTTTGTTTTGGACTCTAATTTGCATGATTTGAATGAAACTAACCCCGGACTGATGTTGTTTTCAGCAGAACTACCATGGTATTGTTTTTGTGCAGAAATAAAAGTTCTCGGAATTGAACAAAACTTTTTGAGGAATTTTTATACAATATATAAGAATTTCTGGAGTCAAGACCTACCGAAGAGGGGCCCTGGGTGGGCACAACCCACCAGGGCGCGCCCAGGTGGGTTGTACCCACCTGGTGGCCCCGCTGATGATCCCCCTGATACTATAAATCATATATTTCCAGAAAAAAAATCAGGGAGAAAGAATTATCACGATCCACGAGATAGAGCCGCCGCCAAGCCCTGCTCTTCCTCGGGAGGGCAAATCTGGAGTCCGTTTGGGGCTCCGAAGAAGGGGATCTTCGATCTTCGTCATCACCAACCTATCTCCATTGCCAATTCCATGATGCTCCCCACCGAGAGTGTGTAATTCCTTCGTAGGCTCGCTGGTCGGTGAGGAGTTGGATGAGATTCATCATGTAATCGAGTTAGTTTTGTTACGGCCTGATCCCTAGTATCCACTATGTTCTTAGATTGATGTTGCTATGACTTTGCCATGCTTAGTGCTTGTCACTTTGGGCCCGGGTGCCATGATTTAAGATCTGAACCGTTTATGAATTCATCATTATATCCATGTTTTAGATCCGATCTTGCAAGTTATAGTCACCTACTACGGTTATGATCCGGCAACCCCGGAGTGACAACAACCGGGCCCACTCCCGGTGATGGCCGTAGTTTGAGGAGTTCATGTATTCACTATGTGTTAATGCTTTATTCCGATTCTCTATTAAAAGGAGGCCTTAATATCCCTTAGTTTCCAATATGGACCCCGCTGCCACGGGAGGGTAGGATAAAAAACGTCATGCAAGTTCTTTTAATAAAGCGCGTATGACTATTTACGGAATACATGCCTACATTATATCGATGAACTGGAGCTAGTGCCGTATTGCCCTAGGTTATAACTGTCTCATGATGAATATCATCCAACAAGTCATTGATCCAATGCCTCCGAATTTATCCTTATTGTTTCTGCTAAGTTATACTGCTATCATCATTGTTACACTTGCTACAAACTACTACTATCACTGTTAGTGTTACCGTTGCTACTGTCACTACTATCAAAACTATCAAACTACTTTGCTACTGATCATATTGCTGCAGATAATTAATCTCTAGGTGTGGTTGAGTTGACAACTCAGCTGCTAATACCATCAAATATTCTTTGGCTCCCCTTGTGTCGAATCTATAAATTTAGGTTGAATACTCTACTCTCGAAAACTGTTGCGATCCCCTATACTTGTGGGTTATCAAGACCTTTTCCTGGCGTCATTGCCGGGGAGCATAGCTATATTTGTTGAGTCACTTGGGATTATTATCATATTATCACTATGAAGAATCTCAAGGATCCAAAGACTAAGATTTATCCCTCTAAGACGAGGGGAGGTTAGGAACTGCCATCTAGTTCTGCTTTAGATTCACCTTCTGTTATGACTAAATTTGCAACACCGCCACATGCTATAAATTCTGATATGTCTCAAGTTATTGATGATGCTACTTATACTATGAATGATGCTTATGATGATGCTAGTACCTTGCTTGATAATGATGATGTGCCACTTGGTGATTTTCTTGATAAACAAATTGCTAGAGTTATACAACATGATGTTGTTGAATCTGATGATGAGCTTGAAACTGAAACTCCTGAAACACCTGTTAGAACTAGCCTTCCTAGATATGAATTGCCTAAGATACCGGAAGGTTATGTTATGAGTGAAGAAGCAACTAGAGATATTCTTGCTTTCAATGATAGAGATGATCTAGAGAAATTACTACAAAAGTATAAAGAAAGATCTTTGAATGCTAGAATGAAATGTGATCCTAAGTTTGCTACTTCACCTATCTATATTGCTGATAAGGATTATGAATTCTCTGTCGACCCAGAGTTAATTACTCTGGTTGAATCTGATCCTTTCCTTGGTTATGAAACTGAAACTGTTGTGGCACATCTTACTAAGTTGAATGACATAGCCACCCTTTTTACTCATGATGAGAAAACTCATTATTACTTTATTCTCAAATTATTTCCTTTCTCATTAAAGGGTGATGCTAAAGCTTGGTACAATACTCTTGCTCCTGGTTGTGTGCGTAGTCCCCAGGATATGGTTTATTACTTCTCTGAAAAATATTTTCCTACTCATATGAAACAAGCTGCTTTACAGGAAATATTTAACTTTGTGCAAACTAAAGAAGAGAGTCTCCCACAAGCTTGGGGGAGGCTTTGCCAGTTACTTAATGCTTTGCCGGATCATCCTCTTAAGAAAAATGAAATACTTGATATCTTCTATAATGGACTAACTAATGCTTCTAAGGACTTCCTAGATAGTTGTGTTGGTTGTGTTTTCAGGGAACGAACTATTGCTCAAGCTGAAGAATTATTGAATAACATATTGAAAAATTATGATGATTGGACTATTCCTGAACCACCGCCTAAACCTAATCCGAAGAAGAGGGGTATATTATATCTCAGTCCTGAAGATATGCAAGAGGCAAAGAAATCTATGAAGGAAAAAGGTATTAAAGCTGAGGATGTTAAAATTTTACCTCCTATTGAAGAAATACACGTGCTTAATACACCACCAATGCCTAAGGTGGTAGAGGTAAATTCTCTTATGAAGTTCAATGATAATGACAATCCTCATAATATGCATCCTAGTCAATGCCTTTATGAGTTTGAAAACTACATTAGAAAACAAGATCACTTCAATGAAAATGTTATGAAACAATTGAAATACAATTCTGATATGATTGCTCACTTGAGTGACTTGTTATTTAGAATATCAAATGATGTTAGAGGTGTTGGAAAACATGCTTCTATGGTTCAAACTCAATTAGAACAAGTTGCTAAATCTCAAAGAGAATTGCTAGATGAAATGAATCATAATATGCATGACTTTGCTATTAGAATTGCAACTAGAGGAGGTAAAATGACTCAGGAACCACTTTATCCTGAGGGACACCCTAAAAGAATTGAACAAGATTCACAAAGAGCTAACACTAGTGCACCTAGTCCTTCTAGAAAGAAAAAGAAAAAGAAGAATGATAGGACTTCACATGCTCCTAGTGAACCTGGAATAGAAAAACCTCCTGATAATGAAAATGAAACTTCTATCTCTGATGCTGAAACTCAATCTGGAAATGAACACTCACCTAATGAAATAAATAATGATGAGGTTCATGAAGACTCTCAACCAATAGATGATAAAGAACCAGATAATGATGTTGAGATAGAACCACCTATTGATCTTGATAACCCACAACCTAAGAATAAAAGATATGATAAAAAAGACTTTGTTGCTAGAAAACACGGTAAAGAAAGAGAACCATGGGTTCAAAAACCTATTCCTTTTCCACCCAAGTCAACTAAAAAGAATGAGTAAGAAGAATTTGAACGCTTTGTTGAAATGCTGAGGCCGGTCTTTCTCGTACTCGCTAGACTGATATCTTGAAAATGCCTCCCTATGCAAAGTATATGAAAGACATCATCACAAATAAGAGAAAAATACCAAAAGTTGTAATCTCCACTATGCTTGCTAATTACACTTTTAAAGATGGAGTACCTACAAAACTGGGAGATCCAGGAATACCAACTATACCTTGCTCTATCAAAAAGAATTATGTGAAAACTGCTTTGTGTGACTTAGGAGCTGGTGTTAGTGTTATGCATTTCTCTTTATATAAAAGACTTAACTTGAATAAACTCACACCTACTGAAATATCTTTGCAAATGGCTGGCACATCAACCGCCATACCTATCGGTATTTGTGAGGATGTGCCCGTTGTTGTTGCTAATGTTACTATTTTGACTGACTTTGTTATACTTGAGATGCCCGAGGACGACAACATGTCGATTATCCTTGGTAGACCCTTCTTGAATACTGCAGGGGCTGTTATTGATTGCTATAAAAGCAAGGTCACTTTTCATATCAATGGTAATGAGCATACAGTGCACTTTCCGAAGTAACAATTCCAAGTGAATGGTATTAATGTTATTGAAAAATCTCCGACAATCACTATTGGAAGTTTTAAAATACCTCTACCTACTATAAAAAATGAAATGCTTATTGTTGGGGAAATGCATATCCCCATTGAGGTAACTTAGTGATTTATGAAAGTTCTTTGGTTTCATGCTAACCGAAAGTGGTTGTTAATAAGACTTGAACAACCTTATTAATGAATCATTTTTGAACGGTATGAAGTTGATGAATTTAGTAAGCACTACTTTAAGTCCCTACTTTTTACTCTCTGTTTTTATTAGCTAAATAAAATTAAATGTCATGTTTTGTCTGTTTTCTGAATTTCTCGTGCAATAAAAAATGACACAAAAATAAAAGTTCTCAGAATGCCCTGAAAATTTTATATGATTCTTTTTTGAATATTTAAGGATTTAGTGCAAAAATAACTAGAGGAGGGGTGCACCAGGTGGGCACAACCCACCTGGGCGCGCCAGCATCCCCTGGCGCGCCCTAGGGGTTGTGGTCCCCCTCACTTATCCCATCGTCCCACATTGTCACTTACCTCCAGAAAAAATCACTCTCCCTCTCTCTCCCGAGTTCTTGCTCATTTTGCTGCCAAATTCGATCTCTTTGCTCGAAGCTCCATTTCCGAAAATGTTTCGGGAGATTGTTGTTTGGTATGTGATTCCACCATTTGTCCAATTACTTTTTGTTTTAGTAGTTTATACTTTGAATAATTAGCTACTCTTGGTGCTACTGTAGATGTGCTTGCATGTTGAATTCTTAGTGTTATAAGTAGTTTGAATGCTTGCTATGGCCTCCATGTATCCCTATGAGTAGTTGCTACTAGTTTTGTTGGAAAAATTTGTGAACTAAAAATTCAGATTTTTGTCATAGGAAAAATTGTACGCCGACATGAATATCTTCAGGAAATATGGTTCAAGGAAGAACTCCAAGGGTGTTATTGGGGAGTCTTCTGACAATGATCTCCACCCTCGGAGGTTGGCGGAGGTACGGCCGTGCGAATGGCCGCACATCCCGTTCTTACAAGAAGCTGGAATTTATGAGGAGTTCATGCAATTCATTGTCAATGCCGGTCCCACCGACTTCATCGCAGACGAGTGTGACCAGCACCAAATCCTCACAAATATGTTTGTTCAAAGCTTTACTTTCTTGCCTAGAAATAATTCTCGTGAAGTGAGCTTTGATTTATATGCTGGAAATCATCAGATACCACTTACTCAATTTTGTGACATATGCTTGATCCCTTCTGACGGGAGCTTGGCTAAGCCTAGGCCAGCTGAGTTTGAGGATTTTTGTCGCACTTTGACAGTGGGTGATGAGAGGAGAGTGTCAGCCATCACTGCCGGTGGTTTAAATTTTCCTGTTGTCCGTTACTTTGCATATTTCATTACCAAATGCTTACTTGCTAGGGAGAAGGTAGATGCACTTAGTTCACCAGACCTTATTGTTTTACATCATGCCATTGAGGGCAACAACACGTATATCTTGGGAGCTATCGTGGCTCGTCGCCTGCACCTTAATAAATCTCAGGGAAAAATACATGGTGGGATTTATGCTACTTGTTTGGCGGCTCACTTCGAGGTTGAGATACACCCTCATGATTACCCTTTGACCAAGGTGTACCTAGACCGTGCAGCCATGGATCACCATCACTTTCTTGCACATGATCGTCCTGACATTCCATTCTTTATAACTTGGTCTATAACATTGACACTCCTGATGTTATCCCCTTGCCTGCACCTGGTTTGTTTCATTCTGTTGCCAGGGCGGATACCGGATTATGCCTGCAGAAATTCTCGTCTACTGGAACGCTCACGCTGCTGCAGAGGCTGCACAGTCTACTCCACAATGGGATCAGTGGATGCTCGCTCCTCAGCAGTGGGATGAGTGGATGCCTGCTCCTCGGGATCCATACTACCCTCCAGGCTACTGATTCACTACCAACTTAGGACAAAAGCCTAAGCTTGGGGGAGTACGTGTTTCTCACCGACATTATATTCATACTCACATATCATTCTATCTATCGGTGTTCACACTTTTTCATTGTATCATCCATGCTTAGATTTATTTTTCTTGCTTTCTTCTTGTGTGTTTGAAAAACTTTAGAAAACCCCAAAAAATTAGTTGTAGTAGTTTACTTTCTATGCATGCTTAGTATGTAACGCCCCAGATATAACTTTCCCAATTTGTAATCCAACTCTTGATGTTTCCGGCGCTAAGTTATATTTATTTCTCGGGTTCGGGTCTTCGTCTCCGTGTGTTGTTGTCGTTGTCATGCATCTCATATCATGTCATCATGTGCATTGCATTTGCATACGTGTTCGTCTCATGCATTCGAGCATTTTCCCCGTTGTCCGTTTTGCATTCCGGCGCTTCGTTCTCCTCCGGTGGTCAATTCTAGCTTTCTTTCGTGTGTGGGGTTTAAACATTTCCGGATTGGACCGAGACTTGCCAAGCAGCCTTGGTTTACTACCGGTAGACCTCCTGTCAAGTTTCGTACCATTTGGACTTCGTTTGATACTCCAACGGTTAACCGAGGGACCGAAAAGGCCTCGAGTGTGTTGCAGCCCATCACCCCTCCATTTTGACCCAAAACTCACCAAACTCTGCTCCATGTCCTAGAGCGTTCGATCACGATCGCGTGGCCGAAAACCGCACCTCATTTGGACTCTCCTAGCTCCACTTATGCCTATAAATAGCCCACCCCCCCCCCCCGTTTTCGGATCTCGGATCTCTCCCCGTCCAACCCTAGCTAAAAAAACAGATCCCGTCGCCGCCGGACGTGTCCGCGCCAGGCCGGACAACGTCCGGATCGCACCCGTCGCCGCCCGCAGCCACTCACGGGGCGCCACGTGGCAGCCGGCCGCCGCCGCCGCCGCGGCCCGCCCGGCCCGCGCAGGGCCCCCGAGAGCCCATCGCCCCGCCGCCGTCTTCTCCCGCGCCGGCGCCCGGAGCCGCCACGCGCCGCCGCCGTCGCCTGGGCGCCCCCGCGCCGGATCTTCTCGCCGGCCGCCGCCGCCGCGCCACCCCGCCGCCTCGGTCGCCGCGCCCGCGCCGCCTCGCCGCCGGCGCCCCACTCCGGCGAGCTCTCCGCACCGGCCGGCCCCTCCTCTCCTCACTCTGGCGACCGCGACAGCTCCGGCGAGCTCGGATCCAGCCGTGCCTCGGTTTCCGTGCAGATCTGAGATATTTTGAATCGGGGTTGACTTTTTCCCCTCCGAATCCTAATTTTTTTGCATACTTTGACCAGTCGTATCTTTGCATCCGTAGCTCCGATTTGGGCATATAGTATATCAAAATGTTCGCCTCGACGAGTACATCATTTCTTTCCATTGCATAATTTTCATTTGAGCTCATATTGATGCCCGAAATGCTGTTAGTAGGAGGCTTCGTGAGATATTTGTCAGATCTGCTAGTTCATTTTAGACTTTTGTCATTTTTGCCATGATTATTGTGTGCATGCTATGCCTGTGAGTCCTTTATGTGTTTTATTAAGCATTTTGTCTTCTTTCCAGAGGTGCAACCCATGCATTTTTAGGATGTGTGTGGTGACTTGTGCAAGCTTGCAAAGTGAGGCACCCGGTAAATCTGTTTTCAGGGACTTAGTAGTTTTCACTAAGTCTGGGATTATTTAGTTCATGATGTCATATGTTCAGCTTGTTTCCTAGTGATCCGTGCCTCTTTTGAGGATGATCAGTAAAGGAGCTTTGTTAATCATGTTATTCTCTATCCATCCGTATCTTTATTTGCAATTATGGAGCACCCTAGCTTGAGTCAATCGAGCTCTACTTTTGCTTCGTTGTGAATCTGGGAAGATCGTCAACTCGTTTGCGATTTTGCCGATGCTAGTGTAGTTGATCCGTGCATGATATGCCATTGTTCTTGCCATGTCTAGCTAGAATTTTGTGCCTTCTTAATGGATGTAAGCTTGCCTTGCCATGACTTGCACCGTAGGGAGTGCATCGAGCTCGTTTACATGCCTTCGTGAGTTATATTTCAGCATGTCTCAGTTTTCACCAAGTCTGAAAACTGATTGTGTTTTAGCTATGTTCGTGTGCCCGTTAGTATATTTTGTGATCCCTTTTGGCCCCAGGTCACTTAGGGACTTTTGTTAAGCTTGTTGAGTAGCTTCATGCCATGTTCTTTCTTGTCTTAATCAGGTCATGTATCATGTTGTTTTGCTGCTCCGAAGAAGGCTTCGTGATCTGAAATTTCAGACAAGTGTTAATTTCACTAAGTCTGGAATCTGTTTTGCATTTGCGTTTTTGCCATGCTTGTTTGAACCTCCTAATGGATGAATTGGCCGTGGCTCAGTGCTAGTCTTTTGTTAAGCATCTTGTGTGCATCCCTGCCATGTATTTTTTTTTCATGTGTGGTGGCTGTAACATGTTCATTTCATTGCATTTAGATGCCTACTTGCTGTAAATTGCAGACCGGTGTCATTCTTAAAACGCTTGCCATTTCCAAACCGTAACTCCGATTCCGGCGTTCTTTATATCGTTTTCAAGCGATTTCATCCCCTCTTTCCAGTGGCACACTTGGTTTTCCAAGGTGAGGCCAGGTTCATGCATTTCCTGTCATATCTTGCATTTTGCATCCCGCATAGCATGTCGTCATTGCATCTTAGTGTTTGAGTTTGCACCTGGTTGATTGTATCCTTGTTGCTTGTTTGTCTTGTTTGAGTAGAGCCGGGAGATGAGTTCGCTACCGAGGAGCCCGTTGAGTTTGCTTGTGAGGATCCAGTCAACTCTGACAACTGTGCAGGCAAGATGATCATACCCTCGAAATCACTACTATCTTTGCTATGCTAGTTTGCTCGCTCTTTGCTATGCCAATGCTACGATGCCTACCATTTGCTTGTCAGCCTCCCAATTGCCATGTCAAACCTCTAACCCACCATTGTCCTAGCAAACCGTTGATTGGCTATGTTACCGCTTTGCTCAGCCCCTCTTATAGCGTTGCTAGTTGCAGGTGAAGATTGGAGGCCGTTCCTTGTTGGAACATCATTTATTTACTTGTTGGGATATCATTAAATTGCTATGTTATCTTAATGCATCTATATACTTGGTGAAGGGTGGAAGGCTCGGCCTCTCGCCTAGTGTTTTGTTCCACTCTTGCCGCCCTAGTTTCCGTCATATCGGTGTTATGTTCCCGGATTTTTGCGTTTCTTACGCGGTTGGGTTATAATGGGAACCCCTTGATAGTTCGCCTTGATTAAAGCTTTTCCAGCAATGCCCAACATTGGTTTTACCATTCGCCACCTAGCCTCTTTTCCCTTGGGTTACCGGAGCCCGAGGGTCATCTTATTTTAACCCCCCCCCCCCCGGGCCATTGCTCCTCTGAGTGTTGGTCCGACCGAGTAGACTGCGGGGCCACCTCGGGGAAACTTGAGGGTTGGTTTTACTCGTAGGATGTCTCATCTGAGTGTGCCCTGAGAAAGAGATATGTGCAGCTCCTATCGGGATTTGTCGGCACATTCGGGCGGTGTCGCTGGTCTTGTTTTAACCTGTCGAAGTGTCTTGAGTTACCGAGATACCGAGTCTGATCGGAACGTCTTGGGAGGAGGTCTATTCCTTCGTTGACCGTGAGAGCTTGTCATGGGCTAAGTTGGGACTCCCCTGCAGGGATTGAACTTTCGAAAGCCGTGCCCGCGGTTATGGACAGATGGGAATTTGTTAATGTCCGATTGTAGATAACTTGAACCTAAATTAATTAAAATGAATCAACTAAGTGTGTTACCGTGATGGCCTCATCTCGGCGGAGTCCGAGAAGTGGACACGGTGTTGGAGTAATGTTTGCGCAGGTTGCTCTCTAGCTTCTCGCTCGTGCTTTGCCTCCTCTTCTCGCTCTCTTTTGCGAATAAGATAGCCACCATATATGCTAGTCGCTTGCTGCAGCTCCACATATATTTGCCTTACCCTTCCTATAAGCTTAAATAGTCTTGATTGCGAGGGTGCGAGATTGCTGAGTCCCTGTGGCTCACAGATTACTATAACTCCAGATGCAGGTCCAGGTGATTCCGCTCCAGGTGACGAGTACAAGCTCAGGTGGGAGTTCGACGAGGACTCTCAGCGTTACTACGTTTCCTTTCCCGATGATCAGTAGTGGTGCCCAGTTGGGGGTGATTGGGACCGGTGTCGCATGTTGGGTTCTCTTTTATTTTGGCGCCATAGTCGGGCCATGAGTGTTTGGTTGATGTAAAGTTATTTATGTTCTTGATTGACGTGGCGAGTGTAAGCCAACTATGTTCTCCCCTTTATTATTCTTATTACATGGGATGTTGTGAAGATTGCCTAACTTGCGACATATGCCTTCAATGCGATTATGTCTCTAAGTCGTGCCTCGACACGTGGGAGCTATAGTCGCATCGAGGGTGTTACATAGTAGTAGCACTAAAAAGAAAATCCAAAAAGATTTCCTTGTTCTTCTTTTGCTTGTTGGGAGCTTTCCGTGTAAATAGTTTTTTCTCGTTTTCGTTTAATTGCTGAAGAAAACCAAAAACTCCAAAAATATTTCAGTGTGTTTCTCTGAATTTCTTTTCTTTTATTCGAGTTGTACTGAGGAGAAGATCACGATGAAAATGTTGAGTGGCTCTCATATGAATAAAGGTTGAACTAATAAGAGCCCATTTTACCTTGTCTTCTCCTGTTGAATAAAATGTTTGCAGATTCCAGCTTAGTCCATGGCACTCTTTCACTATTATTATTTTCATATCATTTGGCCGTGCAAGTGAAAGGCAGTAATGACGATATTCGATGAGCTGGCCGTGGCAAAGAGAAACTGGTATGAACTCGACTTGTCTTGTCTGTGTAAATATGTTTAACCTAGTGCCCATGATTCAGCCCATTATGATTAAACATGTTTGCAATGACAATGAGAAATTATAGTTTCTCATGCCATGCATAAGTAGCTGGGAGTGGATAATGATTTATCTTAGATATCAACATAGCGTTAAAATGATTGTGATGTAGTATGATGATATGGTATCCTCCTCTAAATGTTGGAGTAGCTTGACTTGGTACATGTTCTTGCATGTAGTTGAATCAAAACCAATATAGCCTCTACAATATTTATGTTCATGGTGTTCATATGCTACTCATGCTAGCGTCCAATGTTACTTATGCATAATGTCTGGTTATGATCGTTGTTGCTCTCTAGCTGGCCGCTTCTCAGTCTTAAAATTGCTAGCATTCGCCTGTACTAAGTGGAGATTATGCTTGTACATCAAAAATCTTAAACCCAAAGTTATTCCAGATAAGTCCACCATCTATACCTACTAATAAAACAACCTTGTTTCTTCAATTTTTTCATCCGTTCACCGTCGAATTTATTTTCTTTTTACCCGAGGTGGTACTAAATTTTTGTGCGTCTATCCGCTAGAAAAAAGTTTGTCCAAAATTACATAACTCGGTCGCACGCGCTCGGGCCCAACGAAGCCAGCCCACTTATTATTGCCTACGCTGTTGGGAAGACATTATTTGTTGCATGGAGCGATAGATAGTTGAAGATTCCCTCCGGGCCCCTAAGACTGGGTCGGTCTGTTTCCCCGTTTCCTTATTGTATTTATATTTTTGTTTTTCTGTTCCTTTTTCCTTCCCTTTTAAATTTATTTTTCCTTTTTATTTTAAATTTTCTATGAAGTAAAATTTGCAAAAATATTTAGAATTTCAAGTTTTCAAATCTTAAAACCAAAATTTTCTTCCTGTTTTGAAAAATATTCAAACATTTAAATAAAAATACATGTTTCGAAATTTTCTCAACATTCAAAAAATGTTTGTGTTTTAAAAAATTATTTTGAAATTTTTTTATAAAAATTTCATTTTATTAAATATTCAATAGTTTAATATATTTGTGTTTTAGTGAAATGTTTACAAGTCCAAAATAATATTTGCGTCTAAGAAAACATTTTCTAAAATTGTTTTGTATGTTCCCCTTTTAAAGAAATAAAATTTCTTTATTTTTTTGTTTTTATAAATTTTAATGTTTTCAAAATATTGTTTGCGAATTTCAAAAACTGCTAATATTTCTATTTTTTGTGTTTTCCAAAAGGTATTGAAATTTAAAAAATGTTGCATTTATAAAAAATCACGATTAAAAAATTGTTCACGTTTCCAAGAATGTTTGCCAACTCATATTTTTTGAATGTTCAAAAAAATCAAAAATATTTCTAATCTGATGATTAGTATTTTCTTAGTGATGGCCATTGGATAGCGGTGCACGTTCGTTTTATGCTGGTTGACTATAAATAAAAAAACTATGGGCACGTACCAATAAAAGAGAATATGTTGTTTGGCTTTAATTAGAGCAAAATTACGGGCACTTGAGCACTAAAATAATCAAAGAGAATAAAGCCTAAAAATAAGGAAGATGCATGCCTGATGATGCTAATAAAACAGGATTTATGCGCTGCAATTAATAATCCACCCGGTTACGCCGTCACGGGATAGAGTGGTCAAAGCCAAGATGGAGGCGGACCCGGAGGAAAAATAGGCATGAGTTGGATGCTCGCCACCACGCCGACCAACCACACCACTATCAAGATTTCGCGTGTCAAACATGTTCAATGAGAATACCATAACTCCTTGCTTTATCGCCTACCATTGTGGATACCATTTTGTGGATGACATGTCAATTATCTTTCCCATTGCTTCTCACAAAAAAATATCTTCCGTTGCAACGCACGGGCATATGTGCTAGTACCTACCTATATACGGTATTACCCTGCCGTCCTAAGTAAATCTGCATGTGCCACCTCTAAAAACTTCTAGAAAAATTATCCGTTTTGTGTGCCAGGATCGTTCATGGAACGACAGGAGGTGGTCGATATCTTCCATGCTAAGCATGTTATCCTCAGGTCAAGTGTTTATCCACTCGTCATCGCATGAGGAAATGGGAGGTAACAGGGATGCCCAGTCCCAACCTGCAAAATACAAAAAAATTTCATCTCTTACATAATCAAACAAAAACTCCCAATGGAGCCAAAACCTTTACTTTCCGTTTGGGGACCGCCATTAGCGTGCTTAGCATGGAAGATGTTGATAACTGATGGTCGTGAAGTGAATAAGAAGGGTGCATGTCTCAAAATATTATTTATCTCTATTTTAAAAACTGAGCTCTGGCACCTCTGCAAATCACTGCTTCCCTCTACGAAGGTACTTTCTATTTACTTTTATATTGCGTCATCACCTTCTATAAACAAGCATCAGAAACTGAGTAGAGCACAACGGTCATGATTTATGCATTGTGTATAGCTAATGTTGGGTGCATCATGATTGGATCTTTTCTACCATGAATTACAATGTTTAGTCACTGCTTGAACTTCGGAGGTGCTCTGCATTTATGTTTTGTGGTCTCAGAAAAGGGCTGGCGAGATACCATTATTGTCTTATCATATCATGGTTGTTTTGACAACGTGTTGTTGTTTGAGATATATTATTATTGCTCACTAGTTGATTACGTCATTGATATGAGTCATTATAATCTTTAAGATTTATTGTTGACATGGTTAGTTATAATGTTGGCTGAAAACCTTGGTGTTGTTTAAGCTTATTTATGCAAACAAGAGCAAAAGAGTTCGTAAAAGTTTTTCTTTCTCACTTTCAGTTTATCAACTGAATTGCTTGAGGACAAGCAAAGGTTTAAACTTGGGGGAGTTGATACGTCTCCAACGTATCTACTTTTTCTCACTCTTTTCCTCTTGTTTTGGACTCTAATTTGCATGATTTGAATGAAACTAACCCCGGACTGACCCTGTTTTCAGCAGAACTACCACGGTGTTGTTTTGTGTAGAAATAAAAGTTCTTGGAATGGAACGAAACTTTTTGAGGAATTTTTATACAATATATAAGAATTTCTGGAGCCAAGACTTACCGGAGAGGGGCCCTTGGGTGGGCACAACCCACCAGGGCGCGCCCCCTCTCCTGGCGCGCCCAGGTGGGTTGTACCCACCTGGTGGCCCCGCTGATGACCCTCCTGATACTATAAAATCACATATTTTCGGAAAAAAATCAGGGAGAAAGAATTATCGCGATCCACGAGACGGAGCCGCCGCCAAGCCCTGTTCTTCCTCGGGAGGGCAAATCTGGAGTCCGTTTGGGGCTCCGGAGAGGGGGATCTTCGATCTTCGTCATCACCAACCTATCTCCATCGCCAATTCCATGAAGCTCCCCACCGAGAGTGTGTAATTCCTTCGTAGGCTCGCTGGTCGATGAGGAGTTAGATGAGATTCATCATGTAATCAAGTTAGTTTTGTTAGGGCCTGATCCCTAGTATCCACTATGTTCTTAGATTGATGTTGCTATGACTTTGCCATGCTTAATGCTTGTCACTTTAGGCCCGGGTGCCATTATTTCAGATCTGAACCGTTTATGAATTCATCATTATATCCATGTTTTATATCCAATCTTGCAAGTTATAGTCACCTACTACGGTTATGATCCAGCAACCCCGGAGTGACAACAAACGGGCCCACTCCCGGTGATGACCGTAGTTTGAGGAGTTCATGTATTCACTATGTGTTAATGCTTTGTTCCGGTTCTCTATTAAAAGGAGGCCTTAATATCCCTTAGTTTCCAATATGGACCCCGCTGCCATGGGAGGGTAGGACAAAAGATGTCATGCAAGTTTTTTTAATAAAGCACGTATGACTATTTACGGAATACATGCCTACATTATATCCATGAACTGGAGCTAGTGTCGTATCGCCCTAGGTTATAACTGTCTCATGATGAATATCATCCAAGAAGTCACCGATCCAATGCCTACGAATTTATCCTTATTGTTTCTGCTAAGTTACTACTGCTATCATCACTGTTACACTTGCTAGAAATTACTGCTATCACTGTTACTGTTACCGTTGCTACTGTCACTACTATAAAAACTATCAAACTACTTTGCTACTGATCATATTGCTGCAGATAATTAATCTCCAGGTGTGGTTGAATTGACAACTTAGCTGCTAATACTTTAAAATATTCTTTGGCTCCCCTTGTGTCGAATCTGTAAATTTGGGTTGAATACTCTACCCTCGAAAACTGTTGTGATCCCCTATACTTGTGGGTTATGAGTCGCAGGCACACCTGGGGGGTGGCTGGCCGCTCCGACCTCGGCCGGGCCCGTTCATCTTGGTGCCACCCAGTTGATGCTTCCCTCCCCGTGCCGGTCTCGGCTTCGCCGGCGGCTCGCCACCCTGACGCGGCTCCGGCCACCATCACCCGCGCTTCCCCTTCCGTCCGTTCATCGGGGCGTTTGGATCCTCCTCCTTCCGATTCTCCGCGCTCCGCCCCTTCGATCGCCCCGGTCCGGCGCCCGCCAGCTACTCCCCGCTAGGGACGGTGGCGGCGGCTCCCACCCGTCGAGGGGAAACCCTCCGGGTCGCGACCATGCCCCGCCCCCGAT
This sequence comes from Triticum urartu, assembly GCF_056163025.1. NCBI lineage: Eukaryota > Viridiplantae > Streptophyta > Magnoliopsida > Poales > Poaceae > Triticum > Triticum urartu. The sequence goes on from NC_141873.1 coordinate 434,490,802, forward strand.
CCTCGACCCCCTGGGCCATGGCCTGCTGGCCGCTGCCCAACTAGGCTGACCGTGGTGCTTGATGGGCCTGCCCTTGTTGGTCTGGGTCGGATTCTTGTAACTGGGCCCTCCACTTGCCCTTGTCCCACCTCGCCCTGACCAGCCATTTGGCTTCCCCGGGGCCTCCCTCGCGCCGCATCCTCCCTCCTCGCCGCCTCCATTGTCTTGTACGGTTCCCTCCCTGCACTCCCGCTCATGCCTGGCCCTCCCCCTTCCACTCGGACGCCCGACGCCACTGCCTCCTCCCCTTCCTCCTCGCCGTCTCGGGCCATGCCCCGCGAGTGGGACGATGGTGAGGCGTAGCGCAACGGCGCTCCGATGACCGCCGCGACCTGCCTCGCCCCTTCCCGGATGCTCTTCGCCACGAACAGGAACTTCGCCGCGAGCTGCGGGACGGGCGCAGAGACGACCGGCGCTCTCCAGGTCGCTCGGATCGCTGCGGCCGGTCTTGGCCTTCCCCCGCGGCTTCAGGGGACAAGGCGAGCCATCGATCCTTCTATCGACAACACAGAGGAACTCTCAATGAAAGCACCAATGTCAGTGTCAAAACCGGCTGATCTCAGGTAGGGGGTCCCCAACTGTGCGTCTGAGGATCGGAAGTAACAGGAGGCAGGGAACACGATGTTTTACCTAGGTTCGGGCCCTCTTGATGGAGGTAATACCCTACTTCCTGCTTGATTGATTTTGATGAGTATAGGGGTTACAAGAGTTGATCTACCTCGAGATCGTAATGGCTAAACCCTAGATGTCTAACATGTATGATTATGATTGCCCCTACGGACTAAACCCTCTAGTTTATATAGACACCGGAGGGGCCTAGGGTTGTACAGAGTCAGTTTACAGAGAAAGGAATCTTCACATCCGAACGCCAAGCTTGCCATCCATGCAAAGGAGAGTCCATGGAAGGCCTTCTATCTCGTATCATCACGGCCCATCAGTCCGGCCCATGTCGCATAGCCCGACCATCCGACGACCCCCTAATCCAGGACTCCCTCAATGGCCTCCCAGCCTCCCCCTTCACGCTCCGCCGCCTACTCCCGCCAGGCCCGGTCTTCCCCCTCACCGGTGACAGCCTCCCGCCGTAGCTCTCGGCTCGACACTGCCCGGCCGGTTGGTAGCCCGGCTCTGCCCATCCATGCACGGGCGGAGCTCTGGGCCGCGGCCCGGAACCTGGAGCTAGGTACCCCCATCGTCCCCTCCTCTGATGCTACTTGCTCTTTTTCTGCGATCAAGTCAGTCCCCGCTCGATCACCTTGCGAAGCTCGCTAACGACTCCGCGATCATTTTCAGGGGGAGGCTGCTCCCTCCTTAGTCCAGATCGCGGCCATCCAGGCTCGCGAGCTCCTTGATGGTAGACTGGCGGAAGCGCGTGCGACTCTGCTCACCCCCCTCGCTCCCCTCGCCCCCTCAGAGCGTGCCACCCCGTCTCAACGTCGCAGAGCCGGTGCCCACCCCTCGCTGGAGGTTGCGGAGCTTCATGGCCGCACGCGCTCCCGTACCACCACCCTCCACGCTCAAAGCGCATCTCGTGTCCTGGGGTCAAGCAGCCCCCGATGGCACCTTAATGCGTGCCCTTTTCTGGAACATCCACGGCTTCAACCATGATGGCCGGCGCTATCAACTGATCAAGTACATGCGAGATGAGCACATTGACATAGTCGTCATTCAGGAAACTATGCGCACTGATTTCTCCCTGCCCGAACTTGATTGGCTGTGCACATTGAAACCAAAGAACCTTGAGAGGTTGTACACATTGAAAGAAAGAATACAACAGAGATGAACAAAGTTGAAAACACTCCGTTTGAGAAGAGTAACGAGGAAGAACAAATTCGGGCAGCACTCCGATTGAAAAATGGTACAAGCCTTGATTAGACGAAAAGAAGTTGAGGAAAAAGGCACAACACTCCGGTTAAAAACAAGATAGAGAGGGAAAGAATGGTATAGTTTGGGCAGCACTTCGACTGAAAATGGGAGGAACTGAACATGATCTTGACAACCAAGATGATGGGTTGAAGAGAGCAACATCACAATGCCTCCGGAAGAGAGAAATAGAAGATAGATCATTGAGATAAAAGAATGTAGAAGAAAATGCCAACTTCTGCTGCGAAAGAGGTTGAAAAGGTATCCTTAGGAGAAGTGTCGAACGGAGTTGTTGGAAAACCAACAACAAAAAGAGTAAGCTTGATATGGTCTTATGGAATACATATCAAATTATGAGGTGACAACCTTCCACTCACGGGAAAAAGAATTGGATTGGTATGACCAAGGAGACGAGAAAATATTTCACCGGGAGGATAAGGAAGAACTTGGATCATTTATAAGCACCATAGATAGCAACAATCCTTAGGGAAAGCTTTAGGTGAAATATAACCCAAGGTAACTCCAATGACGAGATTGATGGATTTAGAATACCTCATTCTTAATAACAGGTGAATCATGAAACATGAACTCAAATTATCAAGAATGGCATAGTACCACCTCCAATGATACGGAAGAAAGAATTGCACTCCGGATTACAATATGAAGAAAGCTTGAGCTTCTTAGAAAAGAATCTCGATGAAAACTTCGAGAAGGAATTAAGTCCTTGATGAAACACCATGTCGAGCCTCCATGAAGAACTCCTGGTAACAAAGGAATGAAAAGAAAGAGAAATTGAAAACACAAGGTGGATCCTTGCAATGATTTAGATGGAGCTTCGCGGCGATATAATGCGGAAAAACTTGGAACTCCGGAAAAGAAAGATGAAACAAATGAAAACAAGAATTTGATGAGCCTCCGGAATAGGGAATTAATCACTTGGATGGAACAATAATAAGAATTACGTTATGCGTATCCTTCACCAATTTAAATTGATGACAAGCAGCGGATTTGGCATGCTACTTATTCTCGGAGAAAAGATTAGGAGAGATATTGCGCAAACTTGAGAAAGGTCTTCAATGATCCAACGGTAGGATTGAAAAGAACGAAAGAGTTGATATGATAAACGAATGACGAGAAGTCTTGAACGAACCACCATAAGAATTGAAAATGAACGAAGAGAAGATAAAGAAACACCAGGAAGAATTATAAAATGAACGAAGATACTTGAGAGGATTTAGATACATGAGAACGAAGAGATCACGAGCTGATTAGAGGATATTTGAACGATGCACCGGTAAGATTTAGAGAAAAAGAGCTCAAAGCTGAGAATGAATAATTATGAGATGATGGCCTCCAGAGAATCAAATTGAAAAGACTCCTGAATTACACCGGATGGGTGAAGAGAATTCGATGATCGAAAAAAATTATGAGAGGGTGGCCTCGAACTAGAACCACGAATCTCTGAGAGAACGGATAAGATATGGAGGAAAAACTCTTCTTCGGTCTTCAAATTCTGAGAATGACGATGAGAAGCACCACCATGAATTATTTAGACACTCGGGAAGAATCAAAAGCGAAGAGGTTGAGCCAACGATGAAAGAATTTAACCGATCTTGGAGAAAGGCATTTGACTGATGATAAATCATTCTTACGTCAAACTTCAAAAAGAAATTTGAGGATAGCTCCGGGAAAATTATAAGAGTCAGGTAAGATACTGGGAAAAGACCTGTGGGTTAGGGCCCACTCAAAAGAAACACCGTTGAACGATTACTTAGGAAGAGATAATGCACGGGTAAGATTTAGATGACTTGAATGAGATAACAGCCTCGAGATATCTTGAACACTCCAGAACGATTGAATAGCGAGAAGTGGGTGATTAAGAGGTGCACCGGCATGAGAAAGCATTTGAAACGAGAAAAAGGGATATGATCAACACCAAAAGCTTGAATTGAATCCACCATAGAAGAAAACGAGAGTGACAAACTTGAAGCTCCGTTAGAATCTTCATGAGAATCACCGGGTAAGAACATGAAGGAAAAGAATGGAGAGACTTCACATGAATCAAAGGATACCTGATTAAGAAATCTGAGTCCTTGAAGAAACAAGGGTGGGAGGGTGGGAAAACAAAGACAACTTGGAACGGATGAAGCAAACACCATTGAGAAGAACTGATACTTGATCTTGCGGATGTTACAATGATCGGATCCACTTGAAGAGAAACACGCCGGTTGAAAAGGATTTACATGACAATCTCGATTATCAAGAAGGATTAGTATTCACATCGGAGTATGAGAACACCGCTTAGGAACAGGTATGGACTCAACACTTGACTTCGAAGCAACTCGAATACCACAACTCGAAACAAAATAAAGGATTGGCTTGCGGAATAAGCCAGAACAAACATATGATAGAGATTTCGTCCGAAGTATTCATGGTGGGGCCTACACGGGCTCGATCGTACAGCACCATCATGTACAAGGCAGTGCACATGACATACGAAGCGTCCCCGAGTCGGCATAGCCAAGGACTCTTTAAGACACAACGAGACCACTGTAAAACCGACCGTGAATAGGCGGACCACTAGACGTCGAACCCCAATTTCATATCATACATCTGTCGGAAAGATATCCTAAGAGCTACTTGAATTCCCACTTATAAACTCCAGAAACTTTCCGGTTATGCAATCAGGTGTTGGGGATACAAGGGAAGCATAATATCTCACCCAAACTAACAAATCCTACATCCAGCTGTATCCATCCTTCAACACATAACCAAAAAACCTTCGGAAATCGTCTACCTCAACCTTCGAAAAGCATCCGTTATACGAGTTATGGCAATACTCCCGAACTCCTGCCCCAATACTAGGTGGCGTCGAGGTTATCTCACCAACAACTGCATAAAAGAGATTTTCGATGTCGGCGTACTAAACTCAGGTATTCCAGAACTGCAACGATAAAATTGTGACGACAACACCTCGGAGCCCAACTCCCCGGGACACTGCCACAACCCCTAAATGACAGGAGGCACCAAGAACAATGTTCTCGTCACAAATTCATCGGAACGATTCCAAGATACCCGCGTGATACTAAAAAAAATTTAGTGAAATTTGAGAAGAGAAGAGTCAAAACTCTACGTCAGGATGCCTTACCAGAGCGATGAAGGGACTGGGGAGTAAAAAGAATTCCTAAACTCTCCGATATATAATTCCTAATGACTCAAAACATTTTTTTCTAGACTCAACAACGGCTGCTAAAAACGATCAAGCAGTGGGGGCTCCTAAGGTCGGGGAGGGCTCTGATACCAACTTGTAACGCCCTCGATGCGGCTATATCTCCCACGTGTCGAAGCACGACTTAGAGGCATAACCGCATTGAAAGCAATGTCGCAAGTGAGGTAATCTTCACACAACCCATGTAATACAATAGGGGAAAAAGATACATAGTTGGCTTACAATCGCCACTTTACACAAGTACATGAATAAAGCATTACATCATCCAAATACAATCAACGTCCGACTACGGAACCAAAATAAAAGAAGAACCCCAAATGCGACACGATCCCCGATCGACCCCAACTGGGCTCCACTACTGATCAACTAGAATGAAACAACATAAAGGACAAGATCTTCATCGAGCTCCTCCTGAGCTTGGTTGCGTCATCTGCACGGACTCATCGGCACCTTCAAGCTGGTTTTTGAAGTAAATTGTGAGCCACGGGGACTCAGCAATCTCGCACCCTCGCAATCAAGACTATTTAAGCTTATGGGTAAGGTAAAGGTATGAGGTGGAGCTGCAGCAAGCGACTAGCATATATGGTGGCTAACATACGCAAATGAGAGCGAGAAGAGAAGGCAAAGCACGGTCGATAAAAGTATGATCAAGAAGTGATCCTAGAGCAACCTACGTCAAGCATAACTCCAACACCGTGTTCACTTCCCGGACTCCGCCGGAAAGAGACCATCACGGTTACACACGCGGTTGATGTGTTTTAATTAAGGTCAACTTCAGGTTTTCTACAACCGGACGTTAACAAATTCCCATCTGCCCATAACCGCGGGCACGGCTTTCGAAAGTTCAAAACCCTGCAGGGGTGTCCCAACTTAGCCCGTCACAAGCTCTCACGGTCAACGAAGGATATTCCTTCTAGCGGGAAGACCTGATCAGACTCGAAATCCCGGCTACAAGACATTTCGACAAAGACAAAACAAGTCCAGCAACACCGCCCGAATGTGCCGACAAATCCTGATAGGAGCTGCACATATCTCATTCTCAGGGCACACCGGATGAACACTACGTACAACTAAAACCAAACCTCGAGTTGCCCCGAGGTGGCGCTGCAAGTGGCTCTATTTTGGACCAACACTCAGAGGAGCACTGGCCCGGGGGGGTTAAAATAATGATGACCCTTGGGCGCGCGACCCCCAAGGGAAAAGAAAAGGCTAGGTGGCGAATGGTAAAACCAATGTTGGGCATTGCTGGAAGAGTTTTATTCAAGGCGAACTGTCAAGGGGTTCCCATTATTACCCAACCGCGTAAGGAACGCAAAATCCGGGAACATAACACCGATATGACGGAAACTAGGGCGGCAAGAGTGGAACAAAACACCAGGCATAAGGCCGAGCCTTCCACCCTTTACCAAGTATATAGATGCATTAATTAAATAAGATATATTGTGATATCCCAACAAGTAAACATGTTCCAACAAGGAACAACATCTCCATGTTCCAACAAGGAACAAACTACCACTCTTCACCTACAACTAACAACGCTATAAGAGGGGCTGAGCAAAGCGGTAACATAGCCAAACAACGGTTTGCTAGGACAAGGTGGGTTAGAGGCTTGGTTCAACAATATGGGAGGCATGATAAGCAAGTGGTAGGTATCGCAGCATAGGCATAGAAAAAGAGCAAGCAACTAGCAAGCAAAGATAGAAGTGATTTCGAGGGTATGGTCATCTTGCTTGAAATCCCGCAAGGAAGAAGAACGAGTCCATGAAGAAGACAAACGGAAGTAGACGAACGGGTCCTCACAAACGCGACGTTATCGGAACCAACCCGAAGAAGCAAACACCGGAAAGAAGCACACAACATAGTAAACAAACAACACAGGAACATGGTATGATATGCAAGATGCGGTATGCGATGCATATGCATGTTTTGCAAAGGAATGATTGAACCTGGCCTCAACTTGGAAATCCAAGAGTGCCACTGGAAAGGTGAGGTGATTTCGGTTGAAATCGATATAACGATCACCGGAATCGGATGCACGGTTTGGAAATGGCAAGCAAAACAAATATGGCACCGGTCTGCGATAAACAGCAAGTAGCCATCTAAATGCATCAAGATAATTATGCTACAACACTCAAACATGGCAACAAAATACATGGCAGGGATCCACTCATTATGCTTGACAAAAGATGAACACTGAGCTACGTCCAAATCATCCATTAACAGGTTCAAACAAGCATGGGAAAAGAGAAAATGGTAAACAGGTTTCAGACTTAGTGAAATTAACACAAGCCTGGAATTTCAGATCAGGTAGCACACTTTGAATCATGAAAACTATATGCTACAGGAACTTAACATGGCAAAGTAAGGCATGGCATGGAGCTACTCAAAGAGATTAACAAAAGTCCCTTAGTGACCTTGAGCCAAAAGGGATCACAAAATACAATTGCAAGCATGTGAACATGGCAAAAACATAATTAGACTCTCAGACTTGGTGAAAAACTAGAACATGCAAATTAGATATCAAGTAGGCATGTTTACGAGCTCGATGCACTCACTACAGAGCATGTCATGACAATATAAGCATACACCCATCAAGAATACACATTATACAAGTTAGACATGGCAAGAACAATAACATAGCATGCACGGATCAACTACAACATCCTCGACAAAATTGCTAACAAGTAGACAATCTGCCCAGATTTACGAAATAGCAAAAGTAGAGCTCGATTGACTCAAGCTAGGGTGCTCCATAATTGCAAACAAAGACATGGATGGATAGATAACTACAATATTAACAAATCATCCTTACTGATCATCCTCAAAAGAGGCGCGGATCACTAGGAAAAAACATGAACATATGGCATATTGATATAAACAGATCAAGGACTTAGTGGAATTGCTAAGTCCCTGAAATCAGCATTAACGAATGCACCACTTTGCAAGCTTGTGCTAGCCACCACACATATCACAAAAATACATGGATAGCACCTCTGTAAAGATGGCAAAACATATAACAAAACACATGTAGAGCTCAGGAGCATATCATGCACACAATAATCATGGCAAAAATGACAAATAGCTATTTGATGCAGCAGATCTGACAATTAACTCAAATAGCTCTCTTCCAACAGCATTTCGGGCATCAAGATGAGCTCAAAAGGAAAAGATGCAATGAGATGAAAAGATGCACTCTCTGAGACGAACATTTTGATATGCTACACGCGCAAAACGGAGCTACGGATGCAAAGTTGCGACATGATGAACATAGGCATTTGAATTTGGAAAATTTCAAGACTTGGTGAAAATCGCCAAGTCTGGAACTGGGCGTAAGATAGTATGTCGCGCACGGGGCAGGGAATAGTGGTGGCTCACCCATGGGCTTCGGCCCAGACGCGGAGAGAGGCCGGCTGGCCTGACGGGCCGGATGCGGGGCCTGGCGATGGGGCCCACGAGCGGAGGGCTCGTCGTTCTCCTCCCGATCCCGCCTGGATCGGAGAGGCAGGGAGCAGCGGCTCCGGCACGACGCCGACGAGGCTGGGCGGCGAGCCAGCGAGGGAACGGCGCCGGGAGATGTGGGGACGGCCGGATCCGGTCGCTCCGGACCCATTCCGGCCAGATCCGGGGCATGGCGACGACGAGGTGGCGCCGGTGCAGCGAGATGGAGGCGGGGCACTCCGGCGAGGTGGCGGTGAAGTCCGGCGAGCGGCGCACTCCAGTGGAGGACGCAAAGAACACGGTGGGGCCGAGCGGCGCGATTGAAGAGGGGGTTGCGCGCGGACGTGTGGAGCGACGCCGGATGCGGGCGGCAACGAGAAGGACACGGCGGCGTGCTCCGGTCGCCGGAGTTGGTCGCCGGCGACGGCGCGAAGGCGGCGGCGAAGATCCGGCAAGGCGGGGCCTCCTGGCGCGCGGGCGGCGGCGGATCTGGGCCCGCGCGGGCCCCGGATGGGCTCCGCGGGCCGCGGCGGCGGAGGGACCTGAGGTGGTAGCCTCTCGTTGGTGCGGCCGGCGGCGATGCTGATGTGGCAGCCCGTGATTGGCCGGGGCGACGTGGAGGGGAGCGGCGGACATGTCCGGCGCGGCACAGATGCGTCCAGACGCGCGGAAGAGGAGTGGATCTAGGTTTAGACCCGGATTTCGGGGGAGATGCACATATTTATAGGTAGAGGGGGCTAGGAGAGTCCAAATGAGGTGCGGTTGTCGGCCACGTGATCGTGATCGAACGCTCTAGATGATGGAGAGGGTTTTGGTGGGTTTTGGACCAAATTGGAGGGGTGTTGGGCTGCAACACACACGAGGCCTTCTCGGTCCCTCGGTTAACCGTTGGAGTATCAAACGAAGTCCAATGGTACGAAACTTGACAGGCGGTCTACCGGTAGTAAACCAAGGCCACTTGGCAAGTCTCGGTCCAATCCGGAAATGTTTAACCCCCACACACGAAAAGAAGGTAGAAAGGACCACCGGAGGAGATAGGAACGCCGGAATGCAAAACGGACAACGGGGAAAATGCTCGGATGCATGAGAAGAACATGTATGCAAATGAAATGCACATGATGACATGATATGCAATGCATGACACGCAAGCAATAGCAAGGCAACAACAGCGAATAACTGGAGGACACCTGGCACATCGGTCTTGGGGCGTTACAACACTCCACCACTACGAGAGGATCTCGTCCCGAGATCTAGAATGGCACCAGAGGAAAAAACGGAATATAAAGAGAAGAGGTAAATCTAAGTTGCTCCTTTGACAAACGAGTGAAACCAAAGAACCTTGAGAGGTTGTACACATTGAAAGAAAGAATACAACGGAGATGAACAAAGTTGAAAACACTCCGTTTGAGAAGAGTAACGAGGAAGAACAAATTCGGGCAGCACTCCGATTGAAAAATGGTACAAGCCTTGATTAGACGAAAAGAAGTTGAGGAAAAAGGCACAACACTCCGGTTAAAAACAAGATAGAGAGGGAAAGAATGGTATAGTTTGGGCAGCACTTCGACTGAAAATGGGAGGAACTGAACATGATCTTGACAACCAAGATGATGGGTCGAAGAGAGCAACATCACAATGCCTCCGGAAGAGAGAAATAGAAGATAGATCATTGAGATAAAAGAATGTAGAAGAAAATGCCAACTTCTGCTGCGAAAGAGGTTGAAAAGGTATCCTTAGGAGAAGTGTCGAACGGAGTTGTTGGAAAACCAACAACGAAAAGAGTAAGCTTGATATGGTCTTATGGAATACATCTCAAATTATGAGGTGACAACCTGCCACTCACGGGAAAAAGAATTGGATTGGTATGACCAAGGAGACGAGAAAATATTTCACCGGGAGGATAAGGAAGAACTTGGATCATTTATAAGCACCATAGATAGCAACAATCCTTAGGGAAAGCTTTAGGTGAAATATAACCCAAGGTAACTCCAATGACGAGATTGATGGACTTAGAATACCTCATTCTTAATAACATGTGAATCATGAAACATGAACTCGAATTATCAAGAATGGCATAGTACCACCTCCAATGATACGGAAGAAAGAATTGCACTCCGGATTACAATATGAAGAAAGCTTGAGCTTCTTAGAAAAGAATCTCGATGAAAACTTCGAGAAGGAATTAAGTCCTTGATGAAACACCATGTCGAGCCTCCATGAAGAACTCCTGGTAACAAAGGAATGAAAAGAAAGAGAAATTGAAAACACAAGGTGGATCCTTGCAATGATTTAGATGGAGCTTCGCGACGATATAATGCAGAAAAATTTGGAACTCCGGAAAAGAAAGATGAAACAAATGAAAACAAGAATTTGATGAGCCTCCGGAATAGGGAATTAATCAGTTGGATGGAACAATAATAAGAATTACGTTATGCGTATCCTTCACCAATTTAAATTGATGACAAGCAGCGGATTTGGCATGCTACTTATTCTCGGAGAAAAGATTAAGAGAGATATTGCGCAAACTTGAGAAAGGTCTTCAATGATCCACCGGTAGGATTGAAAAGAACGAAAGAGTTGATATGATAAACGAATGACGAGAAGTCTTGAACGAACCACCATAAGAATTGAAAATGAATGAAGAGAAGATAAAGAAACACCGGGAAGAATTATAAAATGAACGAAGATACTTGAGAGGATTTAGATACATGAGAACGAAGAGATCACGAGCCGATTAGAGGATATTTGAACGATGCACCGGTAAGATTTAGAGAAAAGGAGATGAAAGTTGAGAATGAATAATTATGAGATGATGGCCTCCAGAGAATCAAATTGAAAAGACTCCTGAATTACACCGGATGGGTGAAGAGAATTTGATGATCGAAAACAATTATGAGAGGGTGGCCTCGAACTAGAACCACGAATCTCTGAGAGAACGGATAAGATATGGAGGAAAAACTCTTCTTCGGTCTTCAAATTCTGAGAATGACGTTGAGAAGCACCACCATGAATTATTTAGACACTCGGGAAGAATCAAAAGCGAAGAGGTTGAGCCAACGATGAAAGAATTTAACCGATCTTGGAGAAAGGCATTTGACTGATGATAAATCATTCTTACGTCAAACTTCAAAAAGAAATTTGAGGATAGCTCCGGGAAAATTATAAGAGTCAGGTAAGATCCTGGGAAAAGACCTGTGGGTTAGGGCCCACTCAAAAGAAACACCGTTGAACGATTACTTAGGAAGAGATAATGCACGGGTAAGATTTAGATGACTTGAATGAGATAACAGCCTCGAGATATCTTGAACACTCCAGAACGATTGAATAGCGAGAAGTGGGTGATTAAGAGGTGCACCGGCATGAGAAAGCATTTGAAACGAGAAAAAGGGATATGATCAACACCAAAAGCTTGAATTGAATCCACCGTAGAAGAAAACGAGAGTGACGAACTTGAAGCTCCGTTAGAATCTTCATGAGAATCACCGGGTAAGAACATGAAGGAAAAGAATGGAGAGACTTCACATGAATCAAAGGATACCTGATTAAGAAATCTGAGTCCTTGAAGAAACAAGAGTGGGAGGGTGGGAAAACAAAGACAACTTGGAATGGATGAAGCAAACACCGTTGAGAAGAACTGATACTTGATCTTGCGGATGTTACAATGATCGGATCCACTTGAAGAGAAACACGCCGGTTGAAAAGGATTTACATGACAATCTCGATTATCAAGAAGGATTAGTATTCACATCGGAGTATGAGAACACCGCTTAGGAACAGGTATGGACTCAACACTTGACTTCGAAGCAACTCGAATACCACAACTCGAAACAAAATAAAGGATTGGCATGCGGAATAAGCCAGAACAAACATATGATAGAGATTTTGTCCGAAGTTTTCATGGTGGGGCCTACACGGGCTCGATCGTACAGCACCATCATGTACAAGGCAGTGCACATGACATACGAAGCGTCCCCGAGTCGGCATAGCCAAGGACTCTTTAAGACACAACGAGACCACTGTAAAACCGACCGTGAATAGGCGGACCACTAGACGTCGAACCCCAATTTCATATCATACATCTGTCGGAAAGATATCCTAAGAGCTACTTGAATTCCCACTTATAAACTCCCGAAACTTTCCGGTTATGCAATCAGGTGTTGGGGATACAAGGGAAGCATAATATCTCACCCAAACTAACAAATCCTACATCCAGCTGTATCCATCCTTCAACACATAACCAAAAAACCTTCGGAAATCGTCTACCTCAACCTTCGAAAAGCATCCGTTATACGAGTTATGGAAATACTCCCGAACTCCCGCCCCAATACTGGGTGGCGTCGAGGTTATCTCACCAACAACTGCATAAAAGAGATTTTCGATGTCGGCGTACTAAACTCAGGTATTCCAGAACTACAATGATAAAATTGTGACGACAACACCTCGGAGCCCAACTCCCCGGGACACTGCCACAACCCCTAAATGACAGGAGGCACCAAGAACAATGTTCTCGTCACAAATTCATTGGAACGATTCCAAGATACCCGCGTGATCCTAAAAAAAAATTAGTGAAATTTGAGAAGAGAAGAGTCAAAACTCTACGTCAGGATGCCTTACCAGAGCGATGAAGGAACTGGGGAGTAAAAAGAATTCCTAAACTCTCCGAATATAATTCCTAATGACTCAAAACATTTTTTTCTAGACTCAACAATGGCTGCTAAAAATGATCAAGCAGTGGGGGCTCCTAGGGACGGGGAGGGCTCTCATACCAACTTGTAACGCCCTCGATGCGGCTATATCTCCCACGTGTCGAAGCATGACTTAGAGGCATAACCGCATTGAAAGCAATGTCGCAAGTAAGGTAATCTTCACACAACCCATGTAATACAATAGGGGAAAAAGATACATAGTTGGCTTACAATCGCCACTTCACACAAGTACATGAATAAAGCATTACATCATCCAAATACAATCAACGTCCGACTACGGAACCAAAATAAAAGAAGAACCCCAAATGCGACACGGTCCCCGATCGACCCCAACTGGGCTCCACTACTGATCAACTAGAACGAAACAACACAAAGGACAAGATCTTCATCGAGCTCCTCCTGAGCTTGGTTGCGTCATCTGCATGGACTCATCGGCACCTTCAAGCTGGTTTTTGAAGTAAACTGTGAGCCACGGGGACTCAGCAATCTCGCACCCTCGCGATCAAGACTATTTAAGCTTATGGGTAAGGTAAAGGTATGAGGTGGAGCTGCAGCAAGCGACTAGCATATATGGTGGCTAACATACGCAAATGAGAGTGAGAAGAGAAGGCAAAGCACGGTCGATAAAAGTATGATCAAGAAGTGATCCTAGAGCAACCTACGTCAAGCATAACTCCAACACCGTGTTCACTTCCGGGACTCCGCCAGAAAGAGACCATCACGGTTACACACGCGGTTGATGTGTTTTAGTTAAGGTCAACTTCAGGTTTTCTACAACCGGACGTTAACAAATTCCCATCTGCCCATAACCGCGGGCACGGCTTTCGAAAGTTCAAAACCCTGCAGGGGTGTCCCAACTTAGCCCATCACAAGCTCTCACGGTCAACGAAGGATATTACTTCTAGCGGGAAGACCCGATCAGACTCGGAATCCCGGTTACAAGACATTTCGACAAAGACAAAACAAGTCCAGCAACACCGCCCGAATGTGCTGACAAATCCTGATAGGAGCTGCACATATCTCGTTCTCAGGGCACACCGGATGAACACTACGTACAACTAAAACCAAACCTCGAGTTGCCCCGAGGTGGCGCTGCAAGTGGCTCTATTTTGGACCAACACTCAGAGGAGCACTGGCCCGGGGGGGTTAAAATAATGATGACCCTTGGGCGCGCGACCCCCAAGGGAAAAGAAAAGGCTAGGTGGCGAATGGTAAAACCAATGTTGGGCATTGCTGGAAGAGTTTTATTCAAGGCGAACTGTCAAGGGGTTCCCATTATTACCCAACCGCGTAAGGAACGCAAAATCCGGGAACATAACACCGATATGACGGAAACTAGGGCGGCAAGAGTGGAACAAAACACCAGGCATAAGGCCGAGCCTTCCACCCTTTACCAAGTATATAGATGCATTAATTAAATAAGATATATTGTGATATCCCAACAAGTAAACATGTTCCAACAAGGAACAACATCTCCATGTTCCAACAAGGAACAAACTACCACTCTTCACCTACAACTAACAACGTTATAAGAGGGGCTGAGCAAAGCGGTAACATAGCCAAACAACGGTTTGTTAGGACAAGGTGGGTTAGAGGCTTGGTTCAACAATATGGGAGGCATGATAAGCAAGTGGTAGGTATCGCAGCATAGGCATAGCAAAAGAGCAAGCAACTAGCAAGCAAAGATAGAAGTGATTTCGAGGGTATGGTCATCTTGCCTGAAATCCCGCAAGGAATAAGAACGAGTCCATGAAGAAGACAAACGGACGTAGACGAACGGGTCCTCACAAACGCAACGTTATCGGAACCAACCCGAAGAAGCGAACACCGGAAAGAAGCACACAACATAGTAAACAAACAACACAGGAACATGGTATGATATGCAAGATGCGGTATGCGATGCATATGCATGTTTTGCAAAGGAATGATTGAACCTGGCCTGAACTTGGAAATCCAAGAGTTCCACTGGAAAGGTGAGGTGATTTCGGTTGAAATCGATATAACGATCACCGGAATCGGATGCACGGTTTGGAAATGGCAAGCAAAACAAATATGGCACCGGTCTGCGATAAACAGCAAGTAGCCATCTAAATGCATCAAGATAATTATGCTACAACACTCAAACATGGCAAAAAATACATGGCAGGGCTCGATTGACTCAGGCTAGGGTGCTCCATAATTGTTAACAAGTAGACAATCTACCCAGATTCATGAAATAGCAAAAGTAGAGCTCGATTGACTCAGGCTAGGGTGCTCCATAATTGCAAACAAAGACATGGATGGATAGATAACTACAATATTAACAAATCATCCTTACTGATCATCCTCAAAAGAGGCGTGGATCACTAGGAAAAAACATGAACATATGGCATATTGATATAAACAGATCAAGGACTTAGTGGAATTGCTAAGTCCCTGAAATCAGCATTAACGAATGCACCACTTTGCAAGCTTATGCTAGCCACCACACATATCACAAAAATACATGGATAGCACCTCTGTAAATATGGCAAAACATATAACAAAACACATGTAGAGCTCAGGAGCATATCATGCACACAATAATCATGGCAAAAATGACAAATAGCTATTTGATGCAGCAGATCTGACAATTAACTCAAATAGCTCTCTTCCAACAGCATTTCGGGCATCAAGATGAGCTCAAAGGGAAAAGATGCAATGAGATGAAAAGATGCACTCTCTGAGACAAAGATTTTGATATGCTACACGCACAAAACGGAGCTACGGATGCAAAGTTACGACATGAGGAACATAGGCATTTGAATCTGGAAAATTTCAGGACTTAGTGAAAATTGCCAAGTCTGGAACTGGGCATAAGATAGTATGTCGCGCATGGGGCAGGGAATAGTGGTGGCTCACCCATGGGCTTCGGCCCAGACGCGGAGAGAGGCCGGCTGGCCTGACGGGCCGGATGCGGGGCCTGACGATGGGGCTCGTCGTTCTCCTCCCGATCCCGCCTGGATCGGAGAGGCAGGGAGCAGCGGCTCCGGCGCGACACCGGCGAGGCTGGGCGGCGAGCCGGCGAGGGAACGGCGCCGGGAGATGTGGGGACGACCGGATCCGGTCGCTCCAGACCCATTCCGGCCAGATCCGGGGCCTGGCGACGACGAGGTGCCGCCGGTGCAGCGAGATGGAGGCGGGGCACTCCGGCGAGGTGGCGGTGAAGTCCCGCGAGCGGCGCACTCCGGTGGAGGACGCAAAGAACACGGCGGGGCCGAGCGGCGCGGTTGAAGAGGGGGTTGTGCGCGGACGTGTGGAGCGACGCCGGATGCGGGCGGCAACGAGAAGGACACGGCGGCGTGCTCCGGTCGCCGGAGTTGGTCGCCGGCGACGGCGCGAAGGCGGCGGCGAAGATTCGGCAATGCGGGGCCTCCTGGCGCACGGGCGGCGGCGGACCTGGGCCCGCGCGGGCCCCGGATGGGCTCCGCGGGCCGCGGCGGCGGAGGGAGGTGAGGTGGCAGCCTCTCATTGGTGCGGCCGGCGACGATGCTGACGTGGCAGCTCGCGATTGGCCGGGGCGACGTGGAGGGGAGCAGCGGACATGTCCGGCGCGGCACAGATGCGTCCGGACGCGCGGAAGAGGAGT
Source organism: Triticum urartu (assembly GCF_056163025.1). NCBI lineage: Eukaryota > Viridiplantae > Streptophyta > Magnoliopsida > Poales > Poaceae > Triticum > Triticum urartu. The sequence goes on from NC_141873.1 coordinate 434,507,678, forward strand.
GGATCTAGGTTTAGACCCGGATTTCGGGGGAGATGCACATATTTATAGGTAGAGGGAGCTAGGAGAGTCAAAATGAGGTGCGGTTTTCGGCCATGCGATTGTGATCGAACGCTATAGATGATGGAGAGGGTTTTGGTGGGTTTTGGGCCAAATTGGAGGGGTGTTGGGCTGCAACACACACGAGGCCTTCTCGGTCCCTCGGTTAACCGTTGGAGTATCAAACGAAGTCCAAATGGTACGAAACTTGACAGGCGATCTACCGGTAGTAAACCAAGGCCACTTGGCAAGTCTCGGTCCAATCCGGAAATGTTTAACCCCCACACACGAAAAGAAGGTAGAAAGGACCACCGGAGGAGATAGGAACGCCGGAATGCAAAACGGACAACGGGGAAAATGCTCGGATGCATGAGACGAACATGTATGCAAATGAAATGCACATGATGACATGATATACAATGCATGACACGCAAGCAATGACAAGGCAACAATAGCGAATAACTGAGGACACCTGGCACATCGGTCTCGGGGCGTTACATTCAACCACACCTGGAAACTTAGTATCTGCAGCAAAGTGTTTAGTAGCAAAATAATATGATAGTGGTAGTAGTAGCAACAAAAGTAAAGACAGCAAAAGTAATGTTTTTGGTATTTTGTAGTGATTGTAACAGTAGCAGCGGAAAAGTAAATAAGCGAGAACCAGTATATGGAAAACTTGTAGGCACTGGATCAGTGATGAATAATTATGCCGGATGCGGTTCATCATGTAACAGTCATAACATAGAGTGACACAGAACTAGCTCCAATTCATCAATGTAATGTAGGCATGTATTCCGTATATAGTCATACGTGCTTATGGAAAAGAACTTGCATGACATCTTTTGTCCTACCCTCCCGTGGCAGCGGGGTCCTATTGGAAACTAAGGGATATTAAGGCCTCCTTTTAATAGAGAACCGAAACAAAGCATTAGAACATAGTGAATACATGAACTCCTCAAACTATGGTCATCACCGGGAGTGGTCCCGATTATTGTCACTTCGGGGTTGCCGGATCATAACACATAGTAGGTGACTATAGACTTGCAAGATAGGATCAAGAACTCACATATATTCATGAAAACATAATAGGTTCAGATCTGAAATCATGGCACTTGGGCCCTAGTGACAAGCATTGAGCATAGCAAAGTCATAGCAACATCAATCTCAGAACATAATGGATACTAGGGATCAAACCCTAACAAAACTAACTCGATTACATGATAAATCTCATCCAACCCATCACCGTCCAGCAAGCCTACGATGGAATTACTCATGCACGGCGGTGAGCATCATGAAATTGGTGATGGAGGATGGTTGATGATGACGACGGTGACGAATCCCCCTCTCCGGAGCCCCGAACGGACTCCAGATCATCCATCCCAAGAGGTTTTAGGGCTTGGCGGCAGCTCCGTATCGTAAAACACGATGATTTCTTCTCTCTGATTTTTTTCTCTCCAAAAGCAAATATATAGAGTTGGAGTTGGCGTCGGAGGGCATCTAGGGGGCCCACGAGGTAGGGGGCGCCCTCCACCCTCGTGAGAAGGGTGTGGGCCCCCTGGTCTTCATCTTTGGCGAGGATTTTTTATTGTTTTTTCTAAGATGTTCCGTGGAGTTTCAGGTCATTCCGAGAATATTTGTTTTCTGCACATAAAACAACACCATGATAATTCTGCTGAAAACAGCGTCAGTCCGGGTTAGTTCCATTCAAATCATACAAGTTAGAGTCCAAAACAAGGGCAAAAGTGTTTGGAAAAGTAGATACGACGGAGACGCATCAATGGCCACCGTAGACACAACACCATCCCACTCCTCTGGGATGGAGAGACCCTCCTTTAGTCCCCGGGTGACATTAGAGCCCACGTCGACGGGTTCTACCGGGCCTTATTCTCCTCCGCTCCTAGGAGCGGACTATCTCTAGCCCTCAATTGCTGGACTGGCAACCAGCTTGTTTCCGCCGCGGAGAACGAGGCCCTCACGACCCCGTTCTCTTAGGGCGAGGTTTGGGCTGCCATTAGTGGCATGAACCCTACCTCGGCCCCTGGTCCGGATGGCCTTCCGGTCAAGTTCTTCCAGTCCTTCTGGAATGTGATTAAGCCCGAGATCATGGCCATCTTCGATGAGTTCTATGTTGGCTCCATAGACCTTGGGTGCCTCAACTATGGGATCGTCTCGCTCATCCCCAAAGTGTCTGGGGCTTCCGACATCCGCCAGTTCCGACCGATCACGGTTATCAATGTGATCTTCCGGATACTGGCTAAAGGGTACGCCAATAGGGTGTGTTGGGGAACGTAGTAATTTCAAAATTTTCCTACGCACACGCAGGATCATGGTGATGCATAGCAACGAGAGGGGAGAGTGTCATCCACGTACCCTCGTAGACCGTTAAGCGGAAGCGTTATGACAACACGGTTGATGTAGTCGTACATCTTCATGATCGACCAATCCTCAGTACCGAACGTACGGCACCTCCGCGTTCAGGACACGTTCAGCTCGGTGACGTCCCGCGAACTCATGATCCAGTAGAGCTCGGGAAGAGTTTCGTCAGCACGACGGCGTGGTGACAATGTTGATGAAACTACCGCAGCAGGGCTTCGCCTAAACACCGCTACAGTATGACCGAGGTGGATTATGGTGGAGGGGGGCACCGCACACGGCTGGGAGAGATCTTTGAGATCAACTTGTGTGTCTAGAGGTGCCCCTGCCCCTGTATATAAAGGAGCAAGGGGGAGGCCGGTCGGCCCTTGTTGGCACGCCTAGGAGGAGGAATCCTCCTCCTAGTAGGAGTAGGATTCCTCCCTTTCCTACTCCTACTAGGAGGGGAAAGGCAGGGAGAGAAAGAGAAGGAAAGGGGGGCACCGCCCCCCCTTCTCCTAGTCCAATTCGAACAGGGGGAAGGGGGCGTGCTGCCTGCCCTAGGCCGGCCCCTCTCTCTTTCCCTTATGGCCCAACAAGTCCCATTAGTCCCCGAGGGGTTCCCGTAACCCCTCCGGTACTCCGGTAAAATCCCGATTTCACCCGAAACTATTCTGATGTCCAAATGCAGGCTTCCAATATATCAATCTTTATGTCTCGACCATTTCGAGACTCCTCGTCATGTCCGTGATCACATCCGGGACTCCGAACTACCTTTGGTAAATCAAAACATATAAACTCATAAAACCGATCGTCACAGAACTTTAAGCGTGCGGACCCTACGGGTTCGAGAACTATGTAGACATGACCGAGACACGTCTCCGGTCAATAACCAATAGCGGAGCCTGGATGCTCATATTGGTTCCTACATATTCTACGAAGATCTTTATCGATCAAACCGCACAACGCTATACGTTGTTCTCTTTGTCATCGGTATGTTACTTGCCCGAGATTCGATCGTCGGTATCCAATACCTAGTTCAATCTCGTTACCGGCAAGTCTCTTTACTCGTTCCGTAATACATCATCCCGTAACTAACTCATTAGTTATTATGCTTGCAAGGCTTATAGTGATGTGTATTACCGAGAGGGCCCAGAGATACCTCTCCGACAATCGGAGTGACAAATCCTAATCTTGATCTATGCCAACTCAACAAGTACCATCGGAGACACCTGTAGAGCACCTTTATAATCACTCAGTTACGTTGTGACGTTTGGTAGCACACAAAGTGTTCCTCTGGTATTCGGGAGTTGCATAATCTCATAGTCATAAGAACATTATAAGTCATGAAGAAAGCAATAGCAATAAACAAACGATCAAGTGCGAAGCTAACGGAATGGGTCAAGTTAATCACATCATTCTCCTAATGATGTGATCCCATTGATCAAATAACAACTCATGTCTATGGTTAGTAAACTTAACCATCTTTGATCAATGAGCTAGCCAAGTAGAGGCATACTAGTGACACTATGTTTGTCTATGTATTCACACATGTATTATGTTTCCGGTTAATACAATTCTAGCATGAATAATAAACATTTATCATGAAATAAGGAAATAAATAATAACTTTATTATGGCCTCTAGGGCATATTTCCTTCAGGGTGACCATGCTCGCTGACCACATTACCCACCCTAACCAGACCGCCTTCATCCAAGGGCGGTATATTCTGGACGGGGTGCTGGTCCTCCATGAGGTCCGGTCTAAACACCTCAGGGCGGTCCTCCTTAAGATTGATTTCCATAAGGCGTATGATACTGCCAGTTGGCCCTTCCTTCGGGAAGTTTTTCTCCGGAAGGGCTTCAACGACCGCTGGATCACCCGAGTGATGTAGATGATGTCCTGTGGCCACACTGCCGTGAACATCAATGGGGAGATTGGCCCTTACTTCCCCACCCTATGTGGGGTTCAACAAGGCGATCCCTTCTCCCCATTCCTGTTTAACATGGTGGTTGATGCGCTTGTCGCCATCCTGGACAAGGCTAAGGCTGCGGGACATATTCGCGGGATCACTCCCCACCTAACCGGTGGCACCGGGATCTCCCTTCTCCAGTATGCCGACGACACCATCATCATGGTCGAAGGCTCGGAGACGGACATCTCTAATCTTAAGTTCCTCCTCCTCCGCTTCCAACAAATGTCAGGCCTCAAGATCAATTTCGACAAGAGTGATGTGATGGTGACGGGCTACTCTTCAGAGGAACGTCTGAGCATTGCCAACCATCTTAACTGCCGCCTGGGCTCCTTTCCCATGACTTACTTGGGAACGCCCATTAGTGACTCTAGGATCACCGTCGCTGACTTGCGTCTAACTGTGGCCAACCTGCAAACGCGCATAGAGCCCTGGCAGGGTAGGTGGCTTTCGAAGGCGGCCCGGACGATCCTCATCAACTCCTCCCTCTCCAGCCTCCTCTTGTTCTTCATGAGCTTCTACAGTCTTCACGAGACCCTGCACCATGAGATCGCCAAAGTCCAGTCTCGTTTCTACTGGGCATGCAACAATAATAAGCAGAAATACCATATGGTTAGCTGGCCTGACATATGCAAACCGCGGGATCAAGGCGAACTCGGTATCATGTGCTCTAAGCGCATGAATATTGCCCTCTTATCCCCCTGGCTCTGGCGCATTTCGCAAGGGCATGGCGGCCTCTGGTTAGACATCATCCGGAACAAGTACTTGCGTGGTCAACCCCTTGCTTTCTGTCAGCGCTCTGGCGGTTCCCAGTTCTGGCAGTCAATAATCCAACTTCTCCCAGTCCTCCGCATTGGGACCTCTATCTCGGTTGGATCGGGTGCTACGACCTTGTTCTGGTTCGACCGGTGGGACGGAGACTCCCCCTTCGTGGCGCGTTTCCCCGCCCTCTTCTCCATCGCCATTGACCCTTCCATTTCTGTAGAGAGGGCCCTTATTGACTTAGGGCGCCTCGCCTTTCGAAGGCCGTTCGGTCCTCCGGAGTCCGCCGCCTGGCGTGAGTTGCTAGATTGCGTCGCTCTCCACGAACTGGTAGTAGATGCGGGCCCGGACCAGGTTAGGTGGCGTCTTGAGCCGTCTGGCCAATTCTCCGCCAAGTCCCTCTACCAGGCCATTGCCCCTCCATCGCCCCCCTCCCGGCGGTGTGGTCCATCCGCTTGCCCCTGAAGATCCGGATCTTCATGTGGCAATGGATTCGTGGACGGATCCCGTCTGGGCTGGAGGTTCGCAAGCGAAATGGCCCTGGGACTGGCCTCTGCCCGCTCCGCGATGTTCCCGAAGACTCGAATCACATCTTCTTCTCTTGTGTGCCTGCTCAGTTTCTGTGGAGCTGCTTTAGAGAGGTGGTTGGTGGCAATTGGTGTCACACCAACTTCCCCGACCTATTCGCCGAACTCCAGAACTCCTCCTTGCCCTCTGGCCACATTAGGTGGCTTGAGATTGGGGCTCTAGCTCGGAACCTCTGCACGATCCGCAATAAACTTGTGATCCAGCGCATTCCTCTTCGATGGGCCACTGATGATCTCTTCAAGCTGTCTGGTTACTTGCAGCTCTGGCGACCGCTTAGCCGCCCTTCGGACCGGGACGCCATCTCCGCCTTCATCGCCGACCTCCGCTCGATGGCCGTTCGTTTGTCGCCGCCGCCCCCTCCGCCACCGCCGGAACCAGATTAGGCGCCGACCTTGGTCTCTGTCTCCGGCTTCCCTTGTTTTTCCTTTTTGTTTGGCCTTGTTGAGTTGTGCCCTTATCAGAACCTTTGTACTTCTTCCTGTGAGACGTGGCTGTGTGTGTTCTGGACTAGTGCTTGTATGTGTGCTCTTGGCGGTTTGCTTTATTGTAAAGCGGGGCGAAAGCCTTTTTCGATAATAGGACAATAGCTAAAGCCTAAACAGAACATCTAAAACTATATATAGGGATACTTGACCACTCAATAAATTGCATTTCAATTAGTGGAGGATTTTAACGGGCCAAACAATGTCGCATGAAAAATTGAATGTCATCCAGCACAAGCAAATAGAACAGTATATTGCACACAATTGAAATGCAAGAATGCTTCGTGTAATTTTTCTTCTACTTACTTTCTCCTCCACTTAGTTTCGACCTGCAATTATGAGCATCATCTGGTTGAAATTGCTGCGGTCAAAGCATACTGATTAATGATTATTATTGATTCATCCCACGCATGCTACATCTCCTGGATTCAGGAGCTGTGAGAGAAGCCATTGTGACGTTGATCTGATTTTAGTTCCTTAGTTGGAAGACGTTTGGACTACAGAATAAGGTAAACATAAATAATGCAGAGGTCATCTACCTGCCCACTGTCACTTGTATGTTACATCCCGATTGCTTGGTGCTCACCTGAACATCCTGAATTAGAAGAAGTGTTGTTAAGGACCGTGAATCTGATTCCAAAACGCACACAAAATAAGTCTGTAATCTGGGATAGAACCCAGAAGCAGACTGGATCAACCTTGTTGTTGGTCGAGGAGGTATCATGGAGGAGAACATTTTGATCAAGGGAAACAACAACAAAGACGCTGTCGGGGGCCATATTGCCATGTTTCTTTTCTTGAACCTTGTAAATAAATGGAAATTATAATGGATCCTGGGAGCTCCACCCTGTTTGTCCAAAAAAAGAAACGAAAAAGCTTCAGAACACGAATTTATTTAAGACTGAAAAAATGCTTGTTGTAAGTTTAAACACTTGTTGTTATTACATTTGGTAGAACTAAACATATTTATCAAACCAACCCGTTGGCTTCAACTTTACATATCAGGCTTTGTTTGGCCACAACATCGAGACTTTGTCCTTCAAACCTACATAAGAGATAAGACCATAGTAAACATTGAGCATATTCCCAATTGTCCGGATGCTTTTTAGATGAATAACGGCGTGCACGAAAACTATTTCCTTTCAAATATAACTTCGACCTAAGAGACATACTCGTACAGTGACCTAACCTGCGTGTCGCATGAATCAGCAATGAAGTGCGTCAGCAGAAGCGCCGGCTCTGTGACATCTCCTCCCGTCGGCCCCCCCCTGCTGCCAAACTCCACCAGGAGATCCTCCTCGTCATTGCACTCGCAGGCGGCAGTGGTGGCCTCGATGGCGGCGAGGTGCGTCTCCTCGAGCACTCATAGATGCAGGGGTGTGAATCTCGGCCCTTAGGGAGCTGTGCTATGATTCGATGGGGGAGGAGATGGTGCAGGAGATGGAGCGACCATGAGGAAACCCTGGCGAGCAGGAGAGGATTAGCCGGAGAATTGGGGAGCTCATCTTGCCCCGCCAGTGACCGCCAACACAGCGAAGTCAGGGATCTCTCCCCACGCGCCTCCTCCCCGTATTGCGTCGGCAAGGAGTCGGAAGAGCGATCGTGGCGCTACACCGGCGGCGAAGAGGCCGGGGCAGCACCTGATTTCCTTCGTCAAATGTGGACTCGCTGGATTTTTGGGAGCTCGCAGTTGTAGTTGCCTCGCTTTCCCAAACCGCATTTTCATTATCTTTCCACGCGTGCAGGGCAGCGAAATCGACACGAAGACACAAAGTCATACGTGAACGACACGAGGAGTCCAACCGTCTAGGCCTAGCCCAGAGACTTCACTCCTCCCGTTTGACATATGGGGTCCAACATGCAAAAGAGCTCCCAAGGAGCCCTCTCACCTCGCGCGGAATCTTTGCCGCACTTTGGGCCTCGCTGGGCTAAAGGGTCCGAGGGGATGTATCGACCTAGCATCGAGCAAAACTGGACCGATCGGGCACGAAAGCCGGCAGACACGGGAGTAACGAAGCGATGGAAAGGCAATTCGAGTACGGAGTCGCTCACATCCCTCAATTTCTAGGGAGCTTAGAAACTTTACTGATGGTGTTTGTGCGATTTTGAAGTAGCCCACACAATCCTCGTGTCTTGATTTGAAGTAGAAGGCACATCATTTTTTCATGTACACATCATTCATCAAACATTCAGTGATCCAGTGACATGGTAACAACTACAAAAATTGTCATGGCAGTTTTTACTGTGGCATAAAAAATAAAACAATCCTATAACACTACAAAATACATCACTTTTCATGCTTCAAACTACATTTAAAGCATGGCAACTAGTACTAAAATGAGATGGCAATTTTTCATTATACATGCCCTCTCTTTTAGAATTGCACAATATTATACCATTTTTTATTCTTGTCAAGTGACCTAACTCTACATGTCCCATCCAGAACCATATTTTCAGGTTGGCTTACCGGCATATGATATGAGACGGTGTTGCACCCAATGTCCGCTGATTAACTAAGCCCGATCATGCAGTTGTCATAAGTTACAGTCACATTTTTCCACTACAAATTTGCAATATCATGGCAAAGTTTATTTTTAAATTAAAATCATGGTAACATCATGCATCACATCATGACAGTTGATGTGGAAAACAAGTGGCAACATTACATAAAACCTTTTGGAATTGTTTTCCTCCTATTTCCTTTTTCTGTTATGGCAATTTACATCAACCATACATGGCAAATACTAGACAAACCACATGGAAAATTCTGTTTTTTAACACCTTTCATTTACTAGACAAACCACATGGCAACATCAATGCAAATCCACCTAGGGGGGAGAGGTCCAGCAGCCATTCTTACTTATCTTTTAAAACAATTCATCACTACAAATTTGCAATATGGCAACGTTTATTTTTTAAATTAAAATCATGGTAACATCATGCATCACATCATGGCAATTACTTTGGAAAACAAGTGGCAACATTACATAGTACTTTGAAATTGTTTTCCTCCACTTTCCTTTTTTGTTATGGCATTTTACATCAACCACACATGGCAAATACTAGACAAACCACATAGCAAATTCTATTTTAACCTCTTTCATTTACTTCTCAAATCATTCGTTATCATTTGGCAACTTCAAACAATTAATCTTCTTTGATTTTCATTAATCACAACTTTTTGTACTTTCTTATGATATTTTTCAACAACAACATTTTCAACCAGCATGTCAAATGCAACATACAAAACATGTCCATATCTTATCCAAAATGCTCACCAGAGTAAGAGGTTGTAGGCCTTACTCCCATCACCGTCCTTTGCAAAGCACCAGCTCCTATCCTTGGATTTACCGTAAGTTTGTCAGTGCAAAACATTTTATACATAGCACGTGTATTTTTTTCTAAAATTTTCAAACTCGCCATAAAATGCCTTCGATAACTGATGTTGGTACCTTGGATGTGTAGGATTGCTAGGCTCACCTTGTTCTTTGGGCCAGTCACACCTGGTAGTTGTGGCATCGACCCCCCTGCATTCTTTAACCATTCAAACATTTTTACATTTGTGTGCAAGTTTTTTTGTTTTTTGATTCTGGTATGTAGCCTATACCTATGTCCAAGTACTAGTGCAGAAGTGGCAGCAAAGGTCCAGTTGAGTTTAGCTCCTCATAATCTTGTGCACTCCACGATGGTGCTTGTAGAGAGTCGTAGAACCAGGGATTCCCCCCATCGAGTTGTATTCATCCTTGCTCCTTTTTTTTAACTCTATGCCCAAATAAAACATCAAACCATTTTTAGGCCATTGCAACAGGGACATGTAGCATGGCAATTATGGTTCATGCGGCCTGAAATAGGTCCCTCGTACATAGAATGCAAAACAGACATGCACATGGCAATAATAGTATGATACAGATGGCAAGAATCATTTCAGTATACATGGCAATAACAGGGGACGACAACTTCTTTTCATTTTCACCTTTCATTTTCGAATTCATAGACACATGGCAATTCTTAGGTGACATTGTAGTTTTTCCTGGCATCTATGTAGATTTTTTAGCCATTCAAATTCACATATTCTTTTTTTCTATATAAATAATCTACTTTGTGTCAACACATGACAACATCATGTCAATTAGGTTGGCAATTTTCTTCAAACATACATGGCAATTACGTCCAGGCCCCGGCTAAACTAGCCCCCCCCCCCCCTATATCTTCAAATACAAAACAGAACTGCATACATCATTATTAGTAGGAATTACATGGCAAGAACCATATCATAGACATGGCAAAAATAGGGGATGTCAACCTTTTTTCCTTGCTCTATTTTTTATTTTCAAATTCACCTTCACAAACCCTCCCATCAAACAAACTCCCACACATATTATTCTTGCAAACTGATCTACACATGACAAGAACAACACCACACACGTGGCAAGAACCATAACACGTAATACATCATAATTTGTTCATGCCAAGATTTACATGAAATCCAGGCTTTAGGTTTTTCTTGTCACTTACAGTACCACCCACGTGGCAACATTTGCAAGGTCAGAGATGGGGACAAGATGGGTGCGCAAAAATAACCTGATTACACTTCAATTAGCTCCAATTTCGACTACTGTTCGGTAGATCTTGCCATGGCAACTTCCATAGAAAGCAATGGATGAAGGGGAAGGGGAACAATGGAGAGGATCGGGGGTGGAGAGGGTAGGCGAGGGAGAGTTGGATCTAGCGAGGGTTTGAAGGACGGCGTCAGGGAGTAGCCGCGTTGGATGTAGCGAATTTTTGAGGTTTTGCACGGGCGGCTTATGGCGTTCGGGGTATATGGAAGCTTGTCCGAATGTTTTCTTTCGTCTTGTAATGTCTCCTGCTCCGAATGACTCGTTCAAACTGGGCGCCAATAGATCTGAACCGCGCCCACGCGATATCGGGTTTTTCTTTTACAAAAAAATCTTGGACGGAAATAAACTACATACTATTTTGATGTAAAATAAATGACGAGTGAGCACGAATGAAGCAGGGGATGAAAGCAGGCGAGCCCCCGTCCTGGCCTGGGGTGCTCGTGTAACAGGAAGCGGAAGTAGGAGGCCCGTGCACGCTGTGTACCTACCTTTCTCGTTGTAGTAGGTAGTCACTGCCGTCGGTGCCGTGGGTCGAAGGGCCCACCAGAATCGTGCCTCGCACAGACTCCAGGATCCCACTGAAGCCCCGGCCCCACCCGTCAGCCCGTCGCCCTTTCCAGCCGTCACAGCTCACAGCGCCCGGGCCTCGCACAAGCCATTAATAACCGAACACGGAGGGCAGGCGGAAACTCCACAGCTCATCTCCCCACCTGAACGGCCCTATCGGCGAAGAGGGGAACGGCGCGGCGGGAAGCTGCCGGATCGCGCGCGCAGCCATGTCCGCCGACGAGGCCGCACTGAAGGTACACGCACGCCTCGTGAGGCTTCCTCTGAATTTATACTTCTCTTTTAGAGGGTAGGTTTCTGCCGTTGGATCACCCGGAATTTAGGGAAATTTCGAGGGGTGAACCTGGGCGGAGGGCTCAGTTGCTTTGGATCCTTATGGCTAATGTGGGCGATTCGTGCGGTCCTGACGCCAATGGTGCTCGGAATTTTGGTTTGCGCCGTTCGGGGCCACGGCGGAAGGCCGAAGGGGCCTGAGCGCGGCTGAATTTCGGTGTGTATTTCTGTTTGATTTGCGCATTGCAGAGTATTTAGTTCAGGAGTGCCCATGAAATGCCCCTATTATGTGATGCCGTGTTGCTGATCCTGTAGTCTTAGACTTCCCTGAAGAGGATGATTAAGCATCAACTGTGTGCGACTCAGTTCAGCTCATCCCCATTATTTTAGTATTATTAGGCTGCCCTGTTCTATGTGCATCATGTCCAAAAACATTGACTGATCACAGTAGGTATATAAATACTCCATTCTTGTAGAGTTGCAATACGGTTTCTAATATCAACTTCTAGTGGCCATCTCTTTGAGATCATATATCTTGCCTCAGTTGTTGTCGATCAACTTGCACTTGTTTTCCCAAGTGTTCCACCTTTGTGGTATTTGAACATATTATATCATTAACTTCTGTCTTATTTTTTCTATGGGTTGACAAAAGCACATAGAATACTCATCTTTGACACGTGGGAGAAGAATACGTGGTGCTGTCCTGTTGGGCATTGACTTGTTTGTCACATAGTGACTGATGCACATTTTGAGACCAAAATAGTACTGAAAACCTTGGATGATGTATGTTGTGTAGAGGCGATACAGTTTGGTGCCTTACCAGCTTCACAACTACTGCTAGATGCACCACTAAACATGTCCTCTCAGTTTGCTTAAAATCTTCTGAATTTTCTATAATATCTGACTATACTAGGATTTTCACGAACCATGCCTGACTATATGATGCAAACTAAGACTTTAAAGTCATTGAAACAACCCGTGATTTCGTTTTTTTAAGTCTATCGCTGCTGTTAATACATGGCATACTCTAGAGTTTATAAAATGTCTACCAGCAGTAGTTGGCCTGTACTATATCTGTTCCTTTGAGTGGTCTGTTTGATGCTGGAAAGCTTGTTAACCCTGTTATCCTTGTCAGATTTCATATTATCTTAATGAGGTTTATTCTATTACAGACCTGTCATGAGAGAATAAACCTTAGTGTAGCTGCCTCACATCAAGCTGAGAATGGGTCCGTCACCACAGTTAGTTCCAAGGAATCAGAGGAGGCGACCTATGCATTTCTTCCTCCTATCGAGTCAACTGACGCGCACCTTCATGAGTTTGCAGAGGCCATGAGAAGTAATAATACAAATACTTGACATCATCTGAAGTCTGTCACTCTGCTGTCTAAAACTTACGTGTGTCTGCACACATGTGTTTAATGTACATACACTTTGCAATTGAAGCTGTTGGAAAAGCACTGCGACAAGTTGCGGAAGGGAAAGCTGCTGCTCAAGCAGAGGCAGCCGAGTGGAAGCGCAAGTATGAAGCAGAGAAGGCAGCCAAGGCACACACGCATGTAATTAAAGGTACACAATTGGATTTTTGAGTTTTACTAGTTCATGGTAGCTATCACATAATACTGCAAAACATCTTTGTGTCGTATTTCGCTACATGATACATTATTATTTTTAATAATGATATATTATTAGATCAGCCTCCATTGTCTTAGCAGTTCAAATCAGTCAACGAAAGAAGGATCCATTGTACTGAAGTTGTACCTTCCGTGCGTGGAATATTAATGAACTTTCTAAAAAAAGAATGTAAACGTACTTTTAATTATCCATGCACATCAGTATCGAAACTACGCAAATAACATGATTCCAGATACATAAGGAATGTAGTCCAACAAGTTAACAAACTGACTACTTTATCTTATCATGCACCTGATTTTGTCAAGAAAATTCATACTAAACCGTAACATTTGCAGGCTGCAGCAACTGTGTCAAGGACAAGCTAGAGCATTTGGCTACTAAACTGACACTGGAGACTGCCTCGGCTGATGAAACAGGCTGTTGCGGAAACCATGGGATCTGCTCACGTCAAATTCTCCAGGACCAGTGTCCTGGACCTAACCGTAAATCAGATGACAGGATTGTTGGAAGAAAGGTATCCTTTGGGCTTTGGGCAAGGATATACCCTCACATACGTCTGTTTGCAGCTGTTGGTTTATATGACCATACTAATGTGTTTTCTTCGTAATGTGGTTTGATGCTAAAATCAACTCATATCCAGCTGTTCTTCATCTGATGCTGCTTGGCTGCCTCTAAATACTTGTTGTCACCCAGATTAACAAAAGGAAGCCAATAAAAACTTATATGTGAAAAGAACTTTTTGCACATTAAATATGCACCATTGAACTTGCACTATTTTTTTATTTATTTTTGATTTGCTATATCTATTAGTGAAGAATCTCCCTGAAAAGCACAAGCAGTTGTCTATGACATTTTGCTTGTGATACACAAATAACAGGAACGCTTTTCATGTTTTATCACAGTTGGAAGAAATAGTCTTTTTTCCAGTCAATTCGACTTGTCCTTTTTTTGTTTCTAAAAGCACCTTTTACTTATCTTTGCAGGTACCATTTAGACTTTCGTGGGGTAGCAATGGGGATAAGAACGGTCAGCACAAGCATGATTTTGTGTCCTTCGAAAAAGGGGATATTACAACAGCAGAACGCAGCAATAAACAGGTAGCTCTTTTATGCTCAGTTTGATCCATTTTGAACAGAATATCTTATTTGTTTCCACTCATCTGCAATGATTGTTTGAGAATTCGAAATAATCTCATAGCTGCTGCATCTTTTTTCATGTCAACAAATACTGTCCTTGCAGATTTTTCTGAAATGGGATTCCCCTCCACAAACAGTTCTTTTTGTGACTAAACCTAATTCCAACTCCGTGCATGCTCTCTGTTCCGAAATGGTTAGGTATGTTTCTTTGCTGCCTATCCTGAGAGAATTTTACTAATATCAATTATCTGGTACTCCACGCAACAGTATATTTTTGCTAGAACTTATTATCTCCTGCTTAATGTCTTGTCGAACTGTATCTCCAAACATATTTGCCCACATGTCCTAAGTGTTCTGTGTTTTTCTTGCAGATGGCTTAAAGAACATAATAATATAAACATCTTTGTAGAACCACGAGTTAGCAAGGAACTACTGATTGAAGATTCTTACTTTAACTTTATTCAGACATGGGATAATGGTAAGAGATTTTGATTGTATTGTATTTCATTTCTCCACATTGCTTCTGACTGTACTTTTGGAATATAGGGATATTTGCTGTAATTTTAATGTCTGGATGTATTTTATTTTTAAAATATCTATAACCTGATATGTGAATAATTGTTATGGCTGTTGATTAGAAGAATGAAAAATGCTATGTTGTTATTTAGCAATTACATGAAGGACTTATGCACCTCAGAGTTACAGAGCATGCAAGTGGATTTTCAAGTAATATTCTGAATTCCTGCTCCATCCATGGTTTCTTTTGGGAGTACTCCTGTACAATCTCATTGTCGAACACTCAAGCACCTAAATTCCTCTCGTGATTTTAACAAGTGACAGTGGTATGGGGGTCTATAGTTACCTCGAGCAGTTATTCTTTACCATCAGTACACAAATTTGCTGATGTTGTTTTTGTGTGAGATAACATGTTTCCTCTACCAAGACTACCAAGAACGAACTGCTCTCATGTCTCAATAGTTGTTATATTTGCTATAATTGTTACTAACTTCCTGTTAATGCTCGAGGGTCATCTTTTACTAAGCATTTCCTTCTCCATTGATGAATTATATCCAGTAACGTTCTTCTGTATTTTCTTATAGATGATTTTAAGCTATCACTGATTGTACTACTTTTAGTCACATATAACCTTTTCCATATAGTGCTCAACTAATCAGAAATATCTGATAGATCAGGAAATGAAGACATTACACACGAAGGTTGACCTCATTGTAACTCTCGGTGGTGATGGAACTGTTCTATGGGTATGCAGCACAATTATTGTGACAGTTTATTGAATATGGATGTTGTGTGGTTAGTTTGACAGAGCACAGACAACATTTTGTTTAGCTCAGCCTTCAATGAAATATACTAGCAGTCTTATAACACAACATTTTGTGTTATTAGTGTGCCTAGTTCCTTTGTGCATAGGAATTTACTATGCAAGTGTCAGCTCGCAATAAGGACAACCAAATGATTAGAATAGGTCAAACAGTTTTTTTCCAGGTTCTGTTAATGTAAAATAAAAAAAACAATTACATATACCTTGGAAGGAAACTGAGTAACTATCAGATGTACATAAAAAATACAAGCTATTTGGATGGAAGAGACTTGTAGATAGATGACTGAATAAGTTCAGTAAGAGCAACTTAGAGGAAAGTATCAATGCTATTAAGCATGGCTAGACCGCTAGAGTGCAAGATGTTGAAGTGTGCTCACTTAGTTAACAGCACATTGGAGAGTGGTTCGTCCACTCTTCTATTGTCAATGCAAGATGCGGCGGCTGATTGATTTGTGGCTACAATAAACCCTCAGGGATTATCGATAGTGAGCCAGGTCTAGTTCTACGAGCAATAGCACTGAGTTCTTCAATACATTTCTAATCACATGGATACTTCTCTAACCTAGCTATTTTCTCGAACTCATATTGTATTAGAAAAAGAATGGCGAGCGCAAAGTACAAATTACCAACTGTGGGGATGACCAAACCAAAAACAGACAAAGCCAAAACCAAAACCAAGAGAAGACCTACTCTACACCACAGGAGTAAGAGATACCTACTCTAACCTACTCCAATCTAGCAGCTACTACGGTTGGTAGTATAAGCTGAGCAATGTCCTACTATTGAATTGCTCGATAACCTAAATGCTGGCTGTGTTATGTTGAAACAAATTCTGTCCTGGTTTGTTCTCCATAATTTTCAGTATTTATGGCTTGCTTTTATAATCAGTTTAAGCTAGGGAGCTCTTTAACATGACAACATCTGTAAACAGGCTGCATCATTGTTCAAAGGGCCAGTTCCCCCAGTTGTTGCATTCTCTCTTGGATCATTGGGCTTCATGACTCCCTTCCGTATCCTTAATCATCAGTGTTATTTTTGTTATGAGTGCTTGCTAACCATGTTGCTAAACTGCACTGCTGTTTATTTTTGTTATTACATCGTTAAAATTTGGATATTGCACTTCTGCCTTTTCAACTCTGCAGCAGATCCATGGCATGTTTGATTCCATCTGCAACTGGCCATAGCAGATTGCAATGTTTGGTCTCAGAGATTTAACATCCATACTTCATTATATGTGTCACAATCTCATACGATCTCTATACCAGAGGTGCTTACATATTTTGTACCAGACTAACAGTGATCTTATACTATATTAGTAATACAACTTTTTTTTTACCTCGGTGGAGCTTTATGCTCTGTGCTCAACCCACCATCTATATAGTTTGTCCTTGACTTAAGGTTAGCAAGCGAGCAGTATCGTGAATGCTTGGGGAATGTGCTGAAAAGACCATTTACCATCACACTGAGGAGCCGCCTGCAGTGCCATGTAATTCGTGATGCAGCTAAAGATGAAGTTGAGACCGGGGAACCGATTCTAGTGCTTAATGAAGTTACAATTGACCGAGGAATGTCATCTTACCTTACCTACTTAGAATGCTATTGTGATAGTTCTTTTGTTACATGCGTACAAGGAGATGGGCTAATAATATCAACAACATCTGGAAGCACAGCCTATTCACTGGCAGCTGGAGGATCAATGGTACATCCACAGGTATACCTTTAACTCTACATATACTCCCCAGATTTTATTTACCATTAGTATTTTGTTTTAAATCACTGGAAAGGTTATTATCTGCCTTGTTCTGTATTAAATAATATAATGCATATTACTCCTTCCGTCCCATAATATAAGAACGTTTTTGACACTACACTAGTGTAAAAAACGCTCTTATATTATGGGACGGAGGGAGTAGGTTTTATTAAGACAAGACTTTGACCAGGAATTACTTGTTATTTATATGACATGAAATTGGTATCACTAGATTCATTTCTAAAATACTCGCTGATGATTATGATTTTATATCATATAAACCATTTATTAGTGGAGTAATTCTTGGTCAAAGCCTACTAATAGGCCTTATATTATGATATGGGGAAAGTATATCTTTTAAAACTAGTTGAGGCGGATCTCAGTTTTTAAAAGGCCTAAAAACCTTGTCCTGTTTATTATAGTTCAGTTTTTAAGGGGTCACTATTTCTACTAGATGCATTTTATATATTCTGAAATGTTGCCTGAGCAGCTATTCAAATCGTCACAAAACCCATTGTACATGGTAACATTAATTAAGATGAATCAACAACCAACAATTTGATTAGAATCATGTATCAGCAATTAGACAATTTTGATGGTTCTTTTTTTGTCGCTCCCTGGTTTGTAATCGTTTCATATTCCCTTCAGTTACTACTTCTCATTTAAGTTGTACGATTTGCCTGTGCATGCAGGTCCCAGGGATCCTTTTCACACCAATCTGCCCACATTCATTGTCATTCCGGCCTCTGATACTGCCGGAATACGTCACTCTGCGCGTGCAAGTACCGTTCAACAGCAGAGGGCAAGCCTGGGCGTCCTTCGACGGCAAGGGCAGAATTCAGCTAGGGCCAGGCGACGCCCTCATCTGCAGCGTCTCTCCATGGCCCCTGCCCACGGCGTGCCTGGTGGACTCGACGACCGACTTCCTGCGGAGCATCCATGAGGGCCTCCACTGGAATCTCAGGAAGAGCCAGGCACTTGACGGCCCTGCCTGATTGATGAAGCCTGTGTCGTCGTAGCTCGAGATGGCTGATGAGTCGTTAGATGTGATATTTCAGAGCATCTCCTCACAGCCCAGCAAAAATGGAGTGGATATGTATCATCATATATATATATATATATATATATATATATATATATATATATATATATATATATATATATATATATGCTCCTGTGTTGGTTCGGTTCGTTATGAATCTTTGAATGTTCTTATACTATATGCTGCGCATAAAAGGGTTTATCGATATGTTTAGGCTTAGGCTTGTGGAATTCGAACATGGTCGGTCTGTCGCCACGTGAATATCTATAGCTTTGTGGAGTACAGGCAATGTAATTATGTAAGAATTGCAGCTGAAACTCTGATCTGAATAATGGGCGGATTTCTTGCTTGCTGCTTGCCTTGAAAGTAAGAGAGGTGCACTAATATAAGCTTGAGTGGTGCCGATTCCTAATCATAACCAGTTGGCCCGGAACGGTATTTGTTGTGGGTGCCATACTTCCGTGGGACCTAATTAATTATCTTGGTGGTTTTCTTGTCCTGCGGTTCATTCTCCTTTTGTTCCCTCCTGTGTACTTATCCGATATAAAAACGATCTGGAATTTTAGGCCTTTTCTTTAACCAATGGAAAATTTTCAGGTGGGGAACCTCTCCCCCGATGACCATTCATTCTATTTTATTTTTGAAAAAGAAAACCACGTAACGGCATTGCAGATAGCATCCACCACCCGAAATAGTACAAGCCAGTCGGCGTTCCCCATGCACGCACGCCTGCAAAGCAAAGCTACGTCCCCGGCAGCTGACAAACGAGTTCGTAATAGTGCACCACGCGTCGTAACCGAACTGCATCATCCGTGGAGTCGCTCTCTTGAAAGCTCTCGGTAAGAAACGCTTCGCTACGAACCCCAACGAAAATCCGGGCACGGAAATGGCCCGAGCCTCTCAAATCTCTGGATGCAAACCGATGAACACGAAAAATCAGTCGACCCGTCAGTCGGACTCACGGTCTCGCTCTCGCCCGGCCGCTGAAAGACCCAAGTAAACCATTCATGCCACTGCCAGAAACCCACAACTCCAGTAGGAGCGAGAGCGTACGTACTCCGCCGACTGCAGGCCACGGCAACCCTCAAAGGAAAATTGGCATCACAGCACAGGAGGGAGCGCGGCCACACACGAACCCGCCCCCACACGACGAAGCCCCCGCCGCGTCCACCGCACACTTTTCGCGCCCCCCTCGGCCTCGGCACGGGTCTCGGCCCAGCCAAATCAGGCGCCGAGTTCGTCCCCTCCCTCCGCCGGGTCGGTCCGAGCGGAGGAAGAAGGCCTATCCGGTGCGCGTCCACCTCACCCGGCCCGAGATACCCATCGGTTCGCCTCCTTCGTTATAACACTCCACGCGCCCGCACTCGGGATATAATCATCCACCCGCTCTTATCTCCTCTTCCTCCTCCCTCCCTCCCTCCCCCCACCACCCCCGCCATGGCCACAGCCGCGGCCTGCGCGTCCTCGCTCCTCGCGCCGCCCTCCGCCCCGTGCGCGGGGCCGGCCGCGCCCGGCGCGCTCTTCCCCACCTCCGTGCCCTCGCTGCGCGCCTACCCGCGGCTGCTCCTCGCCTTCCGCCGCCCCGCCGCGGCCGCCGTCGCCGACCCGCAGGGCGCCGCCGTGCTCGAGGAGGAGGACGACGAGGCGCCCGTGCAGTTCGACGACGTCGACGAGGACTACGAGGACGGCTACGGCGGCCGCGGCCCCGCGTTCACGGCCCCCACCCGCCCGCGCACCGGCAAGGCCGCCCTCCCGCTCAAGCGCGACCGCGTACGCCACGGAACCCCGCGCGCATCATTTTTATCTTCTGTATATATACGCGTCTCGTTTTGGAACGGCTGGGTGACGTTGGTCTCCAATGCGTGCAGACGAGGTCCAAGAGATACCTGGAGATACAGAAGCTGAGGGAGAGCAAGAAGGAGTACGACGTGCCCATGGCCATCTCGCTCATGAAGCAGGTCGCCAACACCCGCTTCGTCGAGTCCGCCGAGGCGCATTTCCGCATGAACCTCGACCCCAAGTACAACGACCAGCAGCTCCGGGCCACGGTATCGTTTCGTTTCTTCTTTCTCTTGTTTCTTCTCTCGCTCTCTCTTCCGTTGTTTGATTCGTGTTTTTGCTTGTGGCCGCAGGTCAATTTGCCCAAGGGGACGGGACAGACCGTGAAAATTGCAGTTCTCACCCAAGGTGAGTGGCCACCGGTTGCGTGTTGTTTGGAGATGGTTATCGCCCAATCCGATGCAAATTGCACTCTGATGCATGTGTTCAACAGAGTTATATGATGCATGGAGTTGATCGAGTTCAGAGCATGCTGACTTCAATTTAATTGGTCAATATGTCACTATCTCTATGTAAAGCACCAATGGATGTTTTGTTGAACAATGTGGTCGATATAGTAAAAATGAGTGTGCCAAAGCAAACCCCGTTGCCTGTTAGTTTCAAGTAGTGACAACCCATGAACTTGCATTCCACCTAGGCTTGTTTATCTACAGTTGATGTCTCATTCAATTGATGAATATTATGCTTACAGTTATCTTGCTCTTCTTTTGGAGTTGAAAAGCCATAAATGTATCAGAATTGAATGTTCATATTGGGTTGATCAAAATTGTGTCTTGAGGGGTAACTCAGCAGAAGCTCTCGATCAGTACACATTATGTTCATGGTGTTCCTAGTTCTGTTCATACACGTAGGATGTCAGTTGGGCATACCACTTTGGTTTCATTTTCTTGATGGCTATGATGCATAGACTTGATGAATAATCTAAACTTCCATTTCACAATCTTTTGTTATACTATGTTATTCTTACCTTGTTATGCTCAGAAAATTGGTTGCCTTATATAGTGATTCTCTGATGTCTTGTAGGTGAGAAGATAGATGAGGCAAGGGCTGCAGGTGCTGATATTGTTGGCTCAGATGACTTGATTGAACAAATAAAAGGAGGATTCATGGAGTTTGACAAATTGATTGCGTCACCTGATATGATGCCTAAGGTATGGCAGTGGAACTAGCTTTGTGTGGATCATCTTTGAAGTCTTTCTTGTTTGATGAAGCTTCCCTATCCACATGCAAGGTTGTTGGGCATATTTAGCTAAGCAATCTGTCGGACACTTCACGGAAACGGATTTTACTAGGAAATAATACAGTGATGCTTTTTTATTTGCGATGATGGTCAAATATATTCCATTGGAATGTATTTTCCTTTTGTTGTATTGCATTCCCTTCACGCAAACATTCCCTTTCTCAGGTTGCCAGCTTGGGTAAGATTCTAGGACCAAGAGGATTGATGCCCAACCCCAAAGCTGGTACTGTTTCTCCAAACATTACGCAGGTACTGTGCAGACTTTATTTGCTTTCCCGTAAATATTGTTTGTGAATCATCAATCATGTCTATGTTGTTTGGACTGGGTATTGCGACAGTGACAGAGGGTGAAAAGTAGGGAGTTGCCCGTCCAACTTCAGTACCCAGATATTCATAGGTTGCTTCCTTGGCTAACTGCATATATGTCCATAGCTGAAGGCTTGTACTTAGAGATATGTATTGTGCAACTCGAATGTGTAGTTTGGTTGTGCTATGGAAAGTCAAGGCAGTGGGAGAGGAAAGTAGAAGATGTTGATGTGGCAGTTTTTGGCAGTGAACTGCTAATAATTTTTAATCCACAAGTTGCCTTGGTAAGGCTGAAAGTATAGTACCAATGATAATTAACTTAAGGCAGAGTGGGTTAGTTGACTGTAAGGTAGGATTACCAAGTCTACCATTGTTACTGACATTTGAGTTGATGGATTTTAGCACCTAGACTCAAAGCCTTGAGTACCTGAAACCACTTAGGATTGCATAAGTAGCACTAACACATCATTTTTATTTTTATAGTAAATAGGTAGCATTTCTTCTTGAATACCTGAATATTAATCTATATTCATCCTGGCAAGACTATCATGATACACTGCAGCTATACCGGACTGCAGAAACACATACAATACAACCTTGATATAAGAGGTGCGACTACATGGGGTATATATGAGGGGCAACACATAGGAGTCCTTGTAGGACAAGTAAACGAGTTGTACTCGTACGCGTCGGTACCAACGCAAAAGGCCCACACTGTATGTACTACGTCTAGTCCAATACGGTACTAGAATTTGGAT
The DNA here is from genome assembly GCF_056163025.1 of Triticum urartu. Taxonomy (NCBI): domain Eukaryota; kingdom Viridiplantae; phylum Streptophyta; class Magnoliopsida; order Poales; family Poaceae; genus Triticum; species Triticum urartu. Next base: position 434,530,373 of record NC_141873.1, read on the forward strand.
CACAATTTAACAATCTCCACCTTGAGCCAAATTCCCTCCAGTAGTCGAAGAAAGTGAATAACTCCATCCAAATCAGCTTAAACACCTTGTGCATCAAAGTCCATAGGACTAGTGAGAAATACCAACTAAGCCTGAGCAAAGCTCAAACTTATTGGTCGGAACTAGCTTTGTCATCATATCAGCTGGATTATCATGAGTACTTATCTTGCATACCTTCAAATCGCCTTCAGCAACAACATCTCGAATATAATGAAATCTGACATCAATGTGCTTTGTTCTCTCATGATACATTGGATTCTTTGTAAGATATATAGCACTTTGACTGTCACTAAATACGGTAGGGCAAGATGAGTCTCCACAAAGCTCAGTGTACAAACCTCTCAACTAGATAGCTTCTTTGCATGCCTCAGAAATAGCCATATACTCGGCATCAGTAGTGGAACAAGCCACAATAGACTGCAAAGTTGCTCTCCAACTCACAGCACAACCACCAATGGTGAAAACATAACCTGTGAGTGATCTTCTCTTATCCAAATCACCAGCAAAATCAGAATCAACAAAACCAACAAGTCCATCTCTAGTTTTCCCAAACTGTAAATAAGCATTAGAAGTACCTCGCAGGTATCTGAAAATCCACTGAACTGCTTTCCAATGTTCCTTTCCAGGATTAGCCATGTATCTACTGACAACACTCAATGCATATGATAAATCCGGACGAGAACAAACCATGGCATACATAAGTGAACCAACTGCACTTGAATAGGGAACTCTAGACATGTACTCAATATCGGCATCTGACTTAGGACATAAAGCTGATGATAATTTGAAGTGTGCAGCTAACGGAGTACTTACTGGCTTGGCATTATGCATATTAAAACGACGAAGAACTTTATCAATATATCCCTTCTGACTTAGATATACTTTTCCAGACGGTCTATCTCTGGATATTTCCATGCCAAGTATTTTCTTTGCTGCACCCAAATCCTTCATCTCAAATTCATTACTCAATTGCTTCTTTAGTTCATTAATCTGTGACATACTCTTTGCAGCAATAAGCATATCATCAACATAAAGGAGCAAATAAATAATTGAACCTTTGACAGTTTTCAAATAAACACAACTATCATAATTAGACCTTTTAAAACCTTGAGAGAGCATAAAGGTGTCAAATCTCTTGTACCACTGTCTAGGGGATTGCTTCAATCCATAAAGAGATTTCTTTAACTTACAGACAAACTTTTCTTTTCCAGGAATAACAAAACCTTCAGGTTGTTCCATATAAATATCCTCTTCTAATTCTCCATGTAAGAATGCAGTTTTAACATCCAATTGTTCAAGCTCAAGATCATGCATGGCAACAATACTGAGTAAAGTGCGAATAGAGCTATGCTTCACAACAGGAGAAAAGACTTCGTTATAGTCAATACCTGGAATCTGACTGTTAACCTTTAGCAACTAACCTTGCTTTATATATTGTCTCATCATTAGGAGAAACACCTTCTTTCCTCTTGAAAACCCACTTGCAACGAATAGGTTTCTTCTCTCTAGGCAATTTTACTAAATCCCAAGTGCCATTCTTTTCAAGTGATTCCATCTCATCATGCATAGCGGTCATCCACTTATTACTATCACCAGAAATAATAGCCTCGGAGTATGAAGAAGGCTCAGAATTACCTTCAATTTCTTCTGCAACAGATAAAGCAAAAGAAACAATATTGCACTCTTCAATTAACCTGTCTGGTTTATTAATACCCCGCCTGACTCTGTCACGTGCGAGATTCCAACTGGGTGGAACAATAGGCTGATTTGGAGTGGGAGTGACATTATCATCATTAACGATGGGTTCATCATGTGCATCAACAATTTCATTACCAGATGTATCACCTGAATCAATAACATGCTCCACCTGAACAGTAGGCTCCTGAACAATAGGCTGTTGTTCACTCTCAACGGGAACATTAGTAGATGAAACATCATGTAACATAGCAGATTCATTAAAGATAACATTTCTGCTAATAACAACCTTCTGGGTTTCAGGATTCCATAATTTAAAACCTTTAACACCAGACTTATAACCAAGAAAGATGCACTTAACAGCCCTAGGCTCCAACTTTCCGTTATCAACATGAGCATAAGCAGTGCAACCAAAAACTCTCAACTGTGAATAATCAGCAGGTGAACCAGACCATACCTCATTTGGAGTTTTCTTATTAAGAGCAATAGATGGTGAACGATTAATGAGATAACAAGTAGTGGAAGCGGCCTCAGCCCAAAAACGCCTATGCAAACCTGCATTGGACAACATGCAACGGGCTCTGGAAATAATGGTCCTGTTCAAACGCTCAGCAACACCGTTTTGTTGAGGAGTATAAGGAACAGTGTAGTGTCTGACAATGCCTTCAGACTTGCAATAATTCTTAAATTGCTTAGAACAGAATTCCATACCATTATCAGTGCGAAGTATTTTTACCTTCTTTTCAGTTTGTCTCTCAATCATAATCTTCCACTCCTTAAAAGCTGAGAATGCTTCATATTTATGCTTCAAGAAATAAGGCCAAACTTTTCTTGAATAATCATCAATAATAGTCAGCATGTAACTTGCACCACCTAGTGACTTCTTGCGAGACGGTCCCCATAAATCAGAATGCACATAATCAAGAATACCTTCGGTTGTATGAGTCGAAGTGTTGAACTTCACCCTCTTGTGCTTGCCGAAGATACAATGCTCACAAAATTTCAATTTACCAGGTTCATATCCATCAAGAAGACCTCTTTTATTTAACTCTGCTAAACCAAGTTCACTCATATGTCCAAGGCGCATATGCCAAAGGTTAGCAGCATCACAATCAAAATTCTTTGAAATAACTGGAGTAGCGTTACCTGAAACGGTAGAACCTCGAAGGTAATAAAGACCATTGGTCGAACTTAAGTCACCTTTCATCACAACAAGGGAGCCTTTGGTGACCTTCAAAACACTATCTCCACCTGAATACTTGTATCCCTTTGCATCAAGGGCACTCATAGAAATAAGATTTCTCTTCATCTTCGGAATATACCGAACATCTGTCAAAGTTCTGATTATGCCATCAAACATCTTGATTCGAATAGAACCTATGCCTTCAATCTTGCATGGTGAATTATCAAAACCCAAAATGGAACCAGCAGAATTAGTGGAATCAAAAGTAATAAACCAATCTCTATGTGGGCACATATGAAAAGTGCATGCAGTGTCAAGTACCCACTCATCATTGGTCTCAGCACATCCAGCAATAACGACAAGAGCATCATCAGAACTATCATCACGAGCAACGTTAGCAGAACTTTCACCTTGTTTGTTACCCTTCCTCTTTTCTTTATTTTGCAACTTGAAACACTCTGAGATGTCATGCCCGTCTCTCTTGCAATACCTGCAATATTTCTTGTCTTTGGATTGCGACCGGCCCCTGTAGCCATTTTTACTTTTGCCTCTGTTTTCATTATTGGAGTTCTTCTCCTTTGTCCTGCCACGAACAGATAATCCCTCGGCTTGGGATGAACTCGAACCATCATGAGGCACCATTAATTTCATCTTCTCCTTAGAGTTCAAAGCTTCATAAACTTCATTAAGTGTGAGAGTATCACGACTGTATAATATGGTGTCTCTAAAATTGGTATAAGAACTTGGCAGTGAACAAAGTAACATTAAAGCAGTATCTTCCTCTTCATACTTAACCTCCATTGCAGCTAGATCGGATATAATCTCCTTAAATTCTGAAATATGATTCAAAACATTACCTCCCTTGGGTAACCTGTGCAGGAATAATTTTTGCTTCAGATGCATCTTGCTGGTGAGATCTTTAGTCATGCAAATCCCTTCCAGCTTTAACCATAGAGCGGCGGCAGTTTTCTCGCTCAAAACTTCCTGCAAAATATTATTATGCAAATGGAGTTGAATTTGTGACAAAGCCTTACAATCAATTCTTTTCTCCTCAGCAGTCCAGTCCTCAATTCGGTTCTTCCCAAAACTATCCAGTGCTACATCATAGTCGGCCTGTGCCAACAACGCCCGCATCTTGACTTGCCATAGGGTAAACCTTGTGTCACGATCCAGCAGCGGAAAATCGTACTTCATGGATGCCATGAGTAGATAAATCTGTGTGCACAAAGTAGTACAAGTCGATAGAAAAATTCTTGACAGAATTTAAATTACGCGGAGCAAAGAACTAGGAACAGTAGCACCTGGTAGCTCGGGTAATCGAAGACCAAAAGCTTGATCTGTAGCTTGACGTGACGAATAGTACTAGTAGTCAAATCACGTAGTGGATCAGACGTGAATTAAACTACTGCTTTGCTTCTGGCCGGCGAGCAGTAGTACTACTAGCTTTTGCTTCGGTTGATGACGTGTGAATCAATTACTAGTACTAGTTGAAGTAGTACGAGCCGATCAATGCTTGACGTGATGCGAAGCAACAGCAGCAGCCTCGGGACTTGAACGAAACAGCAGCAGCTACTACTCGGCGACGCTGTACATGGAGCAGCGGAACTCGATGGAACGGCCAGCTGATGTGGATGCTGCGTACTCGGGGCTTCAAGCGTATATACGCAGCAGCGGCAACTTGTGGAAATCCAGTCGAACTCGGCTTCCCTTATCGATCTGGATTCGGTTCGCCGGGTCGCGGCGGCGGCGGCGCACAGGACGCCGTAACCCTAATTCTCTCGTCTCAAATCTCGTATCTGAAACCTTAGCTCTGTATACCACTTGTTAGATAATAACGAGAAATAAAGGAGACAAAGAGACACAGATTTTTACGTGGAAACCCTTGCGGGAGAAAACTATTGTAAACTGGTCACAGGAATTTGGTATCACTAGATTCATCATTTTAATATATTTCCATACTGTATAGTTGTATGATTTGTGGCAGCAACATAGTATGAGATAAATTAGTTGTTGAAGTGGTATGGATTACCTTGAAGCTCGTGTTGCTATCGAGAACGACCTAATAGTTGAGAGTATTATTTGATCTGTTTATGATGTACCAACTTAAAATTGAGCCAATCAGCCCCAATCTTGTACTACCTATGTAACATTTTATAAGACGTTTTTAGAATCTATGACAGTGTCAAATAATGTCTTATATTAAGTTACGGAGGGAGTGGCAGTTAAAGTTTTATACTGTCAATGGAGAGTGGTGAGCTTGATTATGCTAATTGTGCAAATGGTTCCAGGCTATCGATGAGTTCAAGAAAGGTAAAGTTGAATTCAGAGTTGACAAGACAGGGATTGCGCACATTCCTTTCGGCAAGGTTAACTTCCCTGAAGAAGACCTTATTGCAAACTTCATGGCTGTTGTTGTAAGATATCCGCTCTTATAAACATCTATTTTGTTGTCACTCTCAGAGTTTATGTTTACTTACCTTTTGCCATATCTTCCCAGCGCTCTATTGAGAGGAACAAGCCATCTGGTGCAAAGGGGATATACTGGAAAACGGCATATGTATGCTCATCAATGGGACCTTCAATCAAGCTGAACATAAAAGAAATGCTCGACTATGGCGCAGATTCGTCTAACTAGATGTCACCACGACCAATCAAGTCATCAGGCATTTGCTACCAACTTCACAGGCTTGACCATCCATCCCTTGTGATAAATACACACTGAGAAACACGACTGTGGGGGAACACTGGGAGGTGCTTAGGTACAGTTTTTTTTAGTTTCACGGACATCCGACGTCGGCAGTTAAACAGTGCCCTGATCAACAAACAAGCGGTATTGTTGGTCGTTTGTATTTATGAGTGAATTATGCATGCACTTACAGGTGTATTTTTGTCTGATGTTTGTTGTAATGTTCATCATTTTGTCAATAGTCATCCTTGAGCTTCAGCCAATATCTTGTCCTCACCCGCCGCCATCGTTAAGTTGCTGCGGTTCTTGGACCATAATTTTTTCAAATGATTGGAGTAAAATTTGTGTAAAAGAAAAGTTCAAATGAGTAGCCTTTGCTATGTAAATTTCATTTTAACAGCAAACTTGGGATCAATCATTTGCCTAGTTGCACTATATTTTTCCTCCTGTGGATTGAGCGAGGTTGTATCGGGTCTGAAACCTAAAGTGAAAACTTTGGTAAGAATTTTCTCCTGCAAACTGAATGAGGTCGTATTGGGCCTGGAACCTACAGGGGATACTTTGGTAAAATGCTAGTGACGGTAATTTATCAGAAGGACGAGCGCAGGGCGGTGGCGCCGTTGGGCGCCGTGGACGCTTCGACGGATGTCTGGAATGATAATGATAATGAAGAGATAATGATAATGATAATGCAGATATCTCTTCTGAAGATGGATCAGTGGTCCGATGATGATGACGGCTTCTAAAATGTATGCATATGGTGTGTGTTCTAAGTAGGCTGCACCGGCTATGGGTCCCGATACGTTATGTGGGTGGATCGGCGACGACACCGGTTTTAGATATGGAGGGTGAGAGCACTCTATATTATCGAGTTTGTAGGTGTGAGTTGTGGCTTCGGGTGAATTGATGTATATCCTTGTCAGATCTTCGTGGAATAATTAATAAAGATGGATGTATGCATCGATTGATGCAGAGGCAGGGAGTTTAACCTCCTTTTCTAAAAAATCAGAAGGTCCAGCAGTGACAAAGTCGTAAGATGCTTATACATGTTTTTAGTGTGTAGTGAGTAGTCTAGGTAATCATACAATTATGTATAATGGCCTCTTTGAACCAAAAGATTTTCATAATAATTATGGAGGACTGGAATTTATATATTTTTTAGGGATTTAGAATTTATTTTCTATGAGGTTGTTTTGTTTTGTAGGACTATACCCATAGAAACTTTTTCTAACGATTGTACATTTGTACTACACTTTTCATAAGAATTCTTTAATTGACTCAAACTTCTTGGGATCATCCTTTGTTTCTCTAACGATGCAAATTCAATCATTGGGGCAATTTCAATCATGCAAAATATAAGTGGACATGTCGTTACAATCCTACATTCTCTATTTCAGCGTTTTCGGAATGATGTGAGTCAAATGAGGCCCTAGATTCAGTATATTTTTTGTGATTCCAAAGATTTTCTCAACTATAGTAATAAGTTATTTCTGAATGATTTGCAAAAGGAAACACATAAATTAGACAGATCAACGCGTAAGTTTCTACAAAGTCCCTCAGATTTGATTGAAGCAAAATTATGTCTTTGCCCCTTGATTGCTGACACGATTTGGTCGTGAGACTCAAAACAACAAAAGTTGAATAATATAGTACATTTTTCTCAATACAACCTATTGTTTGTATTACAGTCGAGCATATAGGTTGTATTTCTTAGTAGGCACTAGAGGAAACACATAAATTAGACAGATCAACGCATAAGTTTCTACAAAGTCCCTCAGATTTGATTAAGGCAAAATTATGTTTTTGTCCCTTGACTGCTGACACGATTTGGTCATGAGACTCAAACAACAAAAAATTGAATAATATAGTACATTTTCTCAATACAACATATTAGTTTGTATTACAGTATATTTACGAAATTGGATTTTGTTTTATTGCGGAAGCATGTTTCACATTTTCTCGTTGATTTTGAAATATTCAGTCCATCTTTTGTAAATATTAGTAGTCAAAATTAAAAAATGTGTCTTTTAGTCTCACCTAAAACCTCAACTTCAGATGATCAGAGGGGAGATTTATATGCATTTACTGAATTTTTGTTGCTTATCTGAATTTCCATACTGACTAAAATCTATAAGGCCGGGCTTTGTACACTTCGAGCAATGTCATATTGATGTCTATGCCTATTATGGTGCTCGTCGTGCTGCGACCATGAAGATACACATGCAAAAGAAGATCATGCCCATATGGCCACACCATATATAATTAGATAATACCCCGTGCGTTGTTGCGGAAATTTATAGCAATAAAATTATCAATAATAAAATTAAAATATATGAGTAATACTTCACCACATTCTTGCCATATGAACGGTAAAAAATGTATAGGTAATTGAAGGATGTATGCATGTTATATTGCCTTATGACATTCAAGTTCATTTTTTGTTGAAAATTAAAAAGGAAATCGATGATGTGGAGGACTTGCATGTGTTTGATAATGTGGAGACTTGCATGTGGTAGAAAGTGGACATCGAAGTTCAATTATTTGTTGCTGAAAACGAAATAAAAATTGATGATGTGGGAGGGATTGCATGTGCTTGATTATGCGGAGGGCTTGCATATGATGGAAAGTGAAAAGTGAAAGGGTTATATGCATTTGATGATGTACATTAAAATGGGATCACTTACATAAATATATAGGATAGGATGTGTATCCATATGTCGTGCTTCACTAAATGTACACATAATATCATAAAAAAGGAAAACTATGATAACTCTTTTGATACAACAACGCAACATATATAGGACCATACTTGTGCCTAACCCATGCGGGACGGATATCACGTGTAACTGTGATCTTCTTCGTGTAAAGGTTCTTATTAAGGGCAACTTATGAGAGATTACTTCAAAATCTACACTCAAGCACTAGTTTATGAGAGACAAAATATGGCATTTCCTACTATAAGAAAAAAAATTGGATTACTTCAAACACATGACCATTAGAACCGTGCCACTCAACCTCGCTTATGTCACCCTTGAGTACCCGAGCAGGAAATGAGCCACACATCACACATGCTTTCTGTGGCCTACCCACCCTCCTCCTCTATTCGTTTCAAAGGTTATACGTGCACCCGAGGACCCCATGCACCGTTCATCGAACGCGTGTCTAAGTACGGATTTGTTCCCGAAGAAGTATATATATACCCCTACATTCTATCGTGTTGGATTACATGACTGTTTGTTATTCAATTTATCACCGACGAAACTGTCTGGCCTATGCACAGATCCATCCACGCATTCATATATATCTTTCTTTTTCTGTGAAAAGCATTCGTGTATATCCGATAGTTAACATAACGTCTACTTAATCATACCACCTGTAAATGTGTGCTCTTTTTATTTCCTAAATGATTTGAAGATTGCAAAACTTCCAAATTCAAATGGGTGCTTTTGGAGTCATGAGAAATCGTAAATACCTAAGATCTCCTTGATATGTAATACCACAAAATTACATAAAACTATATATCTCTACTTGCTTAAAAAAATCATAAGGTTTCCATTTCATCTTTCTTCCCATCACCCTTTCGTCAAACCTTTCGTGTATATGATAATCAATCACTTTAATTTACTTACCTTCTGAACCAATTACACTTTAATTTACTTACCAAACTTCTAATTAAAATATAAGATAATTCACGGGCAGAAATTGATAAACATTTATTTACACAATTTTGCATTATTATTGACAGGTAAATCACAATATAACGTACTAGAATATTTATATCCCATTGCAACATATGGCCATTATTTTAGTACTACTTAAAAAAGAGTAGTGTTCCTTTGCCTGCCAGCAAAACACTTCGCTCGACCGGTTCTCCTCCTTCTCACCACGTCCCTTCACCGAACTTTTCCATCCAACCGTTTTTAGCCCCACCACACATATTTTCTGCACCTTCCATACCTAATCAATCACCTTGATTTACTTACCTTTTGCATTATTTTCACCTTAATTTACTTGCCTTTTGCATCATTTTCACCTTAATTTACTTACCAAACATTTATTTACACAATCGTTCTCATCGGTTGCAACATCCGCACAATATGAGTCATCGCCTAGCACTGCCCAAAGGAGCGTGCTGCGTGAGCGTTACAAGGCAACCGGTGCGTGACTCAGCCGGTTGGTCATCGTGAATCATTAGGCTTTCTGAATTCATTGGGATAAATCACTCCATAGCACAATCACAACTCATATGAATGATTCCAAATATATATATACTCATATGATTTTTTTTCCAAGAGGTACAAGTAAAATGATTTTTTTAAATAGTGTAGATGTCTAGAGAGTAGAGAAGATCTGCTGACGTTCTATTAAGATCTTTTGTACGAAAGGATCTCAAAATATATGGTGGCACACAGAATGTATTTATAACACGAGCGCTATGTGGCCTTCCTACCCTCTCTATAGAATGGCACTACATTTATTTTCTCACTAGACAATTGTCGGTCCGTTGCAGCGGGAATACAAAAATTTAGCATGCAATCACAGTGATTTACTACATGTCATCTTATTGTTGGTGTAATTATGCACCAAAAATATATTTTAGCTGTCAATTAAATCAATGTAAATGGAACTTCACGTATCTTTTTTTTAGCATATGGAACTTTACGTATCTACTAGCATTAATTTGGGGAGATGCTTGCAAACTTGAAATTCTTATATGGGTAATATAAAAGCCCAAGGCAAGGATGTTTGGAAAATGTATCATATTTTCGTCAGCTTTGACTCTGGGCAATGGGCATGACCTCCGGCGGCTCCTCATAGACTCGTCGTAGGTGGCACAGTTGTATAAAGCGCCGTTGCCCACTCGCGTCGACACGACTGTCGCGGCTGCGGTCTCGCGGGCTTCCGCTCCTTCACCAACCACACTCCTCTCCTCCTCTTCCCCGGGAGGTCCACGCCCGCCCGCTCACAATCCCCGCCCCCGGCCTCCCCTCCGACCACCTCCCGCATCCCCCGCCATGGCCTTCTCCACCCCCAACGCCCTCTCCGCTTCCGCTTCCGGCCCCGCCTCCCCGTTCCACCTCCGCCTCCAGCCGCAGCCCTTCCTCCGCCTCCCCGCCCTCCCCTTCCACCGCTCCCTCCCGCTCCACCTCCCCTCCCTCCGCCTCACCCGGCCCCTCCTCCCTCCCCTCCCGCTCGCCTCCTCGGGCGGCGGCAGCAACATCGGGTCCGGCTCCGGCTCCGGCGGCGGTGGCGATGACGACGACCTCCCCTCCGGCGGCGGAGGAGACGAGGACGAGGGCGGCGACGACGCGTCCGTCAACAGGAGGGAGGCGCTGTTCGTGCTGGCGCAGCTGGGCCGGAAGCTCGAGAGCCTTCCCGCGGACATGGCCGCGGCCGTGGAAGGCGGGCGCCTCCCCGGCGAGATCGTGCGCCGGTTCGCCGATCTCGAGAAGTCGCCCATGTTCCGCTGGCTGCTCCAGTTCGGCGGCTTCAGGGAGCGCCTCCTCGCCGACGACCTCTTCCTCGCCAAGGTCGCCATGGAGTGCGGCGTCGGCATCTTCACCAAGGTCCGTGTGAAAATGAAGTCCTCCACTCCGTGTATTTTCCACATAGCAGCATCTCGTTTCTGTGGTTTGCGCTTCAGATCGTCAGATGTGGTTTGGTTTGCTCTGCTTTGACTGGCTTCACTGTAGAAGTTTCTGTGGCCTAGAGTTCAAAGGCCCAGCTCTGATGTGTGTGGTAGATTGTCGTATGAGTCGGGCTTTGGCTCGATGGCGATGCGTGCCCGACTCTGGCTTGTTGTCGACGTCGCTTCAGGGTTGTCGGGAGCGTTGTTTGGACGAGCGCTTCGGTGAGAAATGGGGCGGGAATATTTCTCTGCTGTGACAAGATGCCGATTCTTCACTAAATCGGATGTATTCGGTATTCCATAATCTAATTGGACAGTCTACTAAGTGCAATTTCATTCCCTCTAATACAACAAAGGCACATGTCCTTCTAAAGAAAACAAAGGCAAATGTCGCTTTGCTAGATGAAGAAAGGAATACAGAATAAAAGAAGCCTTTCTACGGTCTGAAGTATACTCTTCTGCTGGCAAAGAACAAAGGCAAGTGTTGCTGTTCTTGCCTTTCTCTGAGTAGCATTATTCGGTCACATCAGCCACAAAGCTCCAGAGCTACCAAGCTTTGTGGTGCCGTGGCACCACCAAAATGTCATAATAGATCGTACAATCTAGCATACTACAAAAAATGATTCAGCACAACGTACGAATGATGGCTTCACCATTTCTCTCTTGCTGGCCTACGGTGCACAGTAAAAAAATTAATCTCAATGTGTATACTAAAATTATGACATGATGATAGACGCTCCCTCTGTAAACTAATATAAGATCGTTTAGATCACTTAGGGAGTACATCTTATGGCAATGCTAGTTTTCTTTTCATAACTCTTTAGTAGCGCTATCGTGTGTTGGTAGCTTAGCATAGGAACCACAAAACTTGTTTGGTAGCACTAGAACTTCTCTCGTTGTGTATACTTTGTTTGACTAGTGCTTACTTTGCTTTGCTGGAGGAAGGGCGTAGCAAGCGACGAAATGCTTCGGGGAGTTGAAAATAAGCATAGATCCGGAGATTCCCAAATAGGTCAACCTTTTGAACTGCCTGCTGAATCCATGAGCAGGCAAGAGACAACCTGGCGAACTGAAACATCTTAGTAGCCAGAGAAAAAGAAAGGATAATGTTGCTCTTCAGAAAACATGTATAGTGGCCTTCGTCGATGGGACAAACGCTCCAGTGTATGCGTTACAAGGCAACTAGCATTTTGTCATGGAAGTTCGTGAAAGAATGTTCTTGTTTTTCGTTGGAAAAACCAACACCGACGTCAAGGCCAGTATGTAGTAGTTTTTCAAGTAAAACAAAGTATGCACTAGTCACCTTCCGTTGACTCTTTGTGGACATATCCTTCAAATACAATCCCAGTGGCAGCCGAATGGGAACTCTGTACCCTAGGAATATGTACTCCCTCCGATCCACAGTAAGTCCTTTTAGAGCATGGTTAATAGTACAGCCAGCTGGTGGCTATATGATATTGCCATGTCATCTATAGCCAAGGTTATAGCCGGCACGTACAATAGTTAGATGTAAAGATGTGCTACTTTATTAATGCATGGCCCACGTCTCACTCACATAGTGCCTAGGAGCACGTGTTGCAGCTGGCTCTTATTCTGTAGTAGGCTCCTCTTCTCTCCCCTCCATGTCAGCAGAAATATAACATTTTAACTCTTATAGCCCGCTTACATAAGCTTATTTTACTTGCTCTTAGCATTTTCTAGTTGAATATATACTCCCACTGCACTTTTGCTCATGTTGTTCCTATTTAGTCCCTCATTAATTTCATTGAGAACTGAGCCTAGAACTCTACTGGGAGGGAAAACAGAAAGTTATACAAACAATTGAAGGGTAGCATTAACATTTTTCTACACCCTTAATTCTTGTGAGCCTATTTTGGATTGGAGAGAGTAGTTAATGCAGGGTCTGGAGAACATTTGCTCATCTCCAGAGTTGAGAATTGAGAAATACATGCAATGCAACACATATACTTGGGTGCATTGTTGTTAGAAACATCAAGATATTTTGTCTCAAGTTGTATGCCTGAAACCTATTCTATATCTGCATTGCTTTTATTTGAGGGCAATTGCATTATTTTGTGATTCAGTTTGCAACGCATATTTAAGTTCTGTACAGCTTATTTGACATATTTCTTTTTAATGTTGCTAGACTGCGGCAGAATATGAGCGAAGGAGGGAGAACTTTGTCAAGGAGCTTGACTTTGTGATTGCCGATGTGGTATGCTTCTATTATTTTTTGGGATATCCTTTACAAATTGGCGAGACTTTGCCTTCGATTCCGTACACTCAGAATTACTACCTATGTTTAAAAAACAGATGATGTTAATAAAAGCATGCAGTCAAACTTCTCTTGATAAAAGGCACAAGGTTTTCTCAGTATTTTGTGCAAACATTTGCGAACCCTGGTAAATTGTGCAAGCGGCTTCATATTAGGGGGTGAATAAAGCAATTTACTTTTGATTTGAGATTTCGGTCATCATTTTTTTTTCCTTTCAGAAATCAGAACAAAGAATCAATACGCACTTTTGATTGACCCTGCGAAGCTGTGCTAGAGGTTGTTAATGTGTTATGATTCCCAAATGAACCTTTTTTAGATTTGTTGCCAAAATAAATAAACAGATTGATCTTCAAAATATATAACCTGCATTTTAGACCCAGTCCTAACAGCACAGACCTGCCCCCTTTCCTTCTCCACCCGCCAAGCTTTACAAAGTTCTTTTGCATTTTTTTTCCTGAAAAGAGGAGAGGTGTTCCGCCTCTCTAATTTTTTTTACCGGAAATCGCGCTGCTCTAATTTATTAGGGTTAGTGTTTAAAATATAGGGGTGGGCGAGCTTGACAACTGAGTAACCACTTGCATGCTCACTTTCATGCAGGTGATCTTGTAGTCCAAAAGTTACATTTATCTAAAAATATACTACTTGATTTGAAGCGCACAAATGATTTTTTAGAACTCTTCTGATTACTAGTCTTAAAATCTTGTTGCAATACTTTCTAGGTCATGGCAATAGTTGCAGACTTCATGCTTGTTTGGCTTCCTGCTCCAACTGTGTCTCTGCAACCAGCACTATCAATGAATGCTGGGGCTATTGCTAAATTCTTCCACAACTGCCCGGATAATGCATTCCAGGTAACGTGATCTCAACTTATTTCTCCCTTTCCTAGTGGTACAGTGAAGAATCTACTTTTCTGAAAGGGAAAGTATTTATCTTTTCCTTGAAACTTGTAAGGGAACTTATGTGACTTCTTCTGCAGGTTGCTTTGGCTGGAAGATCATACACATTTTTGCAGAGATTTGGAGCTATTATGGTAAAGATTAACTATCTGTGCTATGTTGTGACTTGTTTAGAGCGTGTTTGTCACAAACTAATAATTCGCCTTCTTTCAGAGGAACGGCGCAAAACTTTTTGCAGTAGGAACGAGTGCATCTTTGGTAAGTTTGTTATGCTGTAATTTTGATGTTTCTGACAAACAGTACTAGCATTGTGTTTTTATTCAATTGTAATTGCATTGCCTTGATGCTATGCGAGGAATCGATAGAAGCTTCTATCATCTTTTTTTTGTTTAATCTTGAAATAGCATGAGGAGAAAAAATATTTTCTTTTTCTCAAGTACTCTGTTCTCATAGGAAGAAGTAACCGTTTAGTACTCACATGAAAACATGCAAAAGTAATATTTAGAAGAGGTTTGATGAGGTTGTTATTTTTCATGTAAGCACTCGTTATGTCATGCACTGCTCAGTTGTTTAATTGAAAATCTAGAGGCCTGGTAGTGTGCAACTTAATAAATTTGATGGTAATTGTTAAGTTGATATGTCAGCACTACAACTGTATATTACGACCTTGAAGCCTCAATCAGATATGCCGGTTAATTCTTAAATAAAGAACACCTTGCAGAGTGCCACTGATCTTGTATTAGGTGAAGGGAACATTTGAAAAGCTAAGGAACATGCTGAAGTAATGATACAATTTGTTTTTGGTTCCACATAGGAACAGTTTTTTTTTTAGATAATGACATAGTAACAACTAGTCAGTGCCATTTTTACTCTTCAAATACTCCCTCCGTTCCTAAATATACGACCTTTTAGAATTTCAATACGGACTACATACGGATGACACATTTTAGAGTGTTTAGTCCGTATTGAAATCTCTAAAAGGGCTTATATTTAGAAACGAAGGGAGTACTACTCAAGTCCTTATGAAAAGCTTAAAAAGATTTGGGACCAAAAGCGGTTAGCAGTGACCATTGAATAAGTTTCTTCAGCTTGAGTTGGGTTCCAAATTCTTATAAATATCAATTGACTTTTTGTACCCAAAACAAATGCGCTACCAAGCTGCACTACATCCCTTTTCCAAAGCACAGCTTGGGGAACTTCAATATCGACGGGCTTGCTAGCTAAATGGCGCAAAATCTTTTTTCAGATTGGCACGGGTGTGACCAACGCAATTATAAAGGCAAGAAAGACTGTTAACAAGGATGATGCTGGCGAAGTTGAGGATATCCCAATTGTTTCAACAAGTATTGCCTATGGTGTATACATGGCAGTTTCTAGTAACCTCAGGTACCATGCAATATTGCAATTATTACTCTATGTGATATGTTTGATTTGCATGAAGTGATTTAATATTTCCTAAGAGGTTAAGATGAACCTTTCTAATGATTATGTTATGTTTAATTCCGCCTCCGTTCCGATTGGGACATTATGAGGGCTCCAAAAACCGTCTAGTAAATAATTATACAAAAGTAGGACACTAGGATATGGAAACCTGAAAATTTGTGCGGACAAAAATAACGAAAACTAAAGCAACTGAACTTCTTCTATAACAGGTACCAGGTTCTGGCTGGAGTGATCGAACAGCGGATGCTCGAGCCGTTGCTACACCGCCACAAACTAGCATTGAGTGCACTGTGCTTTGCGGTTCGGACGGGGAACACATTCTTGGGTTCTCTACTGTAAGTAATCTATAGTCCGCAGGATGTTAACTCTGAATCTAAACATGAAATTCCGATGTGGTCACTTACTGGCTGAACATTTTGCCTTTGCAGGTGGGTTGACTATGCCAAGTTTATAGGCATACAATAAGTTGAAGACAGACCTAGAATTGCACAAATCATTTGCAACGTCGATTCGTCGCTACGCCATACCCTTACCGTGCTTCCTATCCTGACTCATCTGCCTTCATAGGAGACACTAATGACAGAGGTCGATTGCTTTTGTTGGAAACGAAAGATGTGTGCAGAGAAATGGTAATTTGTCGAATTCCCAAGAACAAGCGCTTGGATTCTATTTGGTGGCTTGTGAGTTTTGTCCTGTTAGAACTCGATTCGTTTCAGACGATGGTTTTGCAGTCGTTTCTGTTGCGCAAGTATGTTCCTGTGCTCTGGCTTGTTCTGTTTAAAAGTTGTGCAGATAACAGAGATCATCTGGGTTCTGCATGACACGCACGTCTTGACGTGTGGTTATGAGACTTCATTCTTCCCTTGAAGCTTAGCAATTGGGAGACCTATCGTCTTAGTCCCTGGAGCTGCCTATAAGGATAGGGTATGTGTTTGTGTGTGAGGATGTTTGTATGGGTGAGCGTGCGTACTGTTGTGAGCGTCTGCATCTCTGTCGCTCGTAAGCCACTGACTGATTGCACCGTTTCATCGGCTGCGTCATGCTCTCGCCACGTTTCCAGTGACACATGCCAGGGACGCGATCTTATCCTTTCACAACCGCTTAGGTCCGGTCCGGTAACGAACCTTTCCAGCGCGGTGCTGCCTCCCTCGACCCTCCCTCATGTGTGCAGTCGCAAGCTGCTATTGCTGTGAGCTGTGAAAGCAAGCCAACATTGGTGCAAAGGGGTGAGCCTCCTATGCTGCAAAGGCCAGTCATGGGTGGCGCCTTCATTGTTGTTGCCGCGAAGCATGCTAACGCGATGACGTGCTATGAAGGGGAGCCAGTCATGGGTGGCGCCTTCATTGTTGTTGCCGCGAAGCATGCTAACGCGATGACGTGCTATGAAGGGGAGCCAGTCATGGGTGGCGCCTTCATTGTTGTTGCCGCGAAGCATGCTAACGCGATGACGTGCTATGAAGGGGAGCCACTGGTGCTGCATTGGGTGACCGCTAGTAATGCATGCGCATGGGTGGTCAGTGCTTCAAAGGGGTCATCGGTGTTGAGAGACGAGTCAACGCGCAAAAAATACGCCGTGGGTGTCGTGGTCTAGGTCTCAAGAATGGCACACTGCTATAGGCCGGCACACTCGGCGTTGTCACTGCTCATCACCTCTGAGTTGAGCTTTTGCAACAACGGTGGTGTTGCAAACAACAGACAACGAGGCGGACCGGATTGCAATATTGCGGTAGTTGGATTGCAATATGATTGATGTTGCGGCCAAGACGCAATATCAACATGATGTTGCAACGACGGCGTTTTGCAACATGATCAATGTTGCGGCAGCTACACTGCAACATGATCAATGTTGCGCTCGAACTACCGCTCGATCATATTGAAGGATTTCGTGACTGACGATCTTTGCCAAAAATCAGTCGGCCGAGGCGTAGCGCTTGCAAAAAACAAAAACAAAAAACCTTGCTACGCACGTATGGAGGCTGGGCGCACCCGAAACAATCCTTCTTGGTTTGATGGTTTGTGTACTCCCTCCGTTTTTATTTACTCTGCATATTAGAGTTGACTGAAGTCAAATTTTGTAAAGTTTGACCAAGTTTATAGAAAACAATATAGACATTTATCATAATAAATCTATACGATGTGAAAGTACATTTAATAATAAATCTAATGTTGTTGATTTGTTATTATATATCTTAATATTTTGTATATAAACTTGGTCAAAGTTTTGTAAAGCTTGACTTTGACCAAGAGAACTAAATAAAAATGGAGGGAGTATTTCTTAAAAAAAAAAGGTTTGACCGTGTGTGTACGCGTACGTTACATCTTGGAACCCAAGCCGCGCATGCCTCATACGTGCGTGGGCCAGACAACTAACCCTAGCAAACATCTCGATATTCACACGCGCCCTATATATATCCAGAATATATCCCTCGTGTGTTTTCTCTTGCGAGGGCCCGTAGATCGGAGAGAGATTACTAGAGCTAGACCCACCGTCGCACATCCATCAAGATCGGTCTCGATGGCCATGATGAGGGCGAAGTGGTTCCTAACGGGCGTGCCGGTGGGGTTCTGGTGGGGGTGGAAGAAGAGCAGCGAGTGGGAGCTGGAGGCGATGGTGGAGTCGGTGCTGCCGCGCCCGGTGGCGAGGCACGTCGTCGACCTCCTGCCCAAGGCCACCGCCGACGCGCGCCACAAGGCGCGGCTGGAGGAGTCCATCCGGGAGAACGCTCGCAAGCAGGAGGAGACCATCCGGAGGCAGGACGAGGCCCTGAGGAGGATGGAGGCCACCGCGATGAGGCAGGAGCAGACCATCGGCCTGCTGCACGCCGTCATCGCGCGCCTGCAGGAGGCCGAAGACCAGCGTCTCCTGCTGAAGCAGGGCCCGCCGACGACCACCCCGCCGCCGGCAATTTTGACTTTTTGACCTGTGGACGAAATCAATTCACAAAATGAACTGCCCGTGAAACTATTTCACAGCATTGACCCTTTTGTGTGGCGCCCGCCACGCAGGCGCCACACCCTACGGTGCAGCGCCTACCTCGCGGGCGTTGCACGCCAGTCCACCGTGGCGGTCCTTGGGCCCGCACCCAGAAGTGCAGCGCCTCCTAGCTAGGCGCCACACATGTAATGTGCAGCGCCTAGCGTTCGGGCGCTGCACTGTGACTTATCCAGCGGCTAGGCCCCCCTCCCCCACTCCCCCCACCCCACACACCCCAACCCGAGTTTTGCCCCCTCTCCCACTCTCTCCCCCTCTCAAATCCTCTCCCAAAACTTGCAAATTTGAAGAATTTGTCCGTGGATTTCGAAGTCATACCCTCCCTCAAGGTAATCTTCTCCGATCCCTTGTTTTGATCCAAGTAATGCTAGTTTAGGAAACCCTAGTTTTGTTTGGATCTAGATATTTGCATGGAGATGTGAGATCTTTGTTTGCCAATTTCCTATGATTAGGCTTTGTTAGTATGTTAGGGTTATTCTTATGGGTGTTCTTATGTTGGTGCTAGGGTTATGGTTAGGGTTATTGTTAGGGTTATGGTTAGGGTTAGGGTTATGGTTAGGGTTATGGTTAGGGTTAGGGTTGTTGTTTGATATATATGTATTAGGGTTTGTATTCCGTGTTAATCCTTAAATTAGTACTCGTGGAAGCAATGTTACGATGTGTTGTTTGAATGCTTATAGGGATGGGAAGAACATGTGTGTTTGTTCATCATGGGGACAAAGACGCCTTCTTGAAAGGCAATATTGAACCGGATCCGGATGAGGTAGATATGTTGTTTGATAGTAGTCCTAGCTATGCGGAGCTCTTGCAACAAGTGAGGAAAGATTTGAATTGGATGGACCCTAGTGATATCGTTGAGTTGGAGGGAAGGCATAATGTAGGTTTTGGAATGCACATCCGTTGGAAGACAATGAGTATCAACTCGGAGCAACGTTGGGTTGCATACAAGGAAACGGTGGCCGATTCACTTGACAAGGCTCTTGAGTTATTTGCAACGAAGAAGGTTGATTCAAATTTGCATCTGGACTTAAACCGGAAACCCTCCCCTTTGGTTGCTAGTAGCCCCCCACCCTTGAAGCGAGATGAAATTGTTGAACCTCTTTTGACCCAAGAAGTGAGGCCAACATTGAGCCCGTTTACAAACAACCAAGATGAAGCTTTGCAAGAGGACAATGATGAGTATGCAGACGATGACAATGAAGTTGATATACATGACAACAATGTGGGTGATCTTGACAAATATCATTTGCAAGAGACAATGGACCATTCCATCCCTTTTTCCTGTGCATATGCATCGGATTCGGATGACGAAGGTCCCGATGAACAAGTTGATGAGGATGGGTTCACGGTGAAGGAGGCCGAAGATTTCGAGAAGGTATTCGGTCGGGATCACAAGACACCATTGTTCAAGGATGTTAGTCTCGCGGATGAAGCCGTTGTGGATGGTGGCAAATCTATATCTCTTGGGGTTAGGCCAAGCTCTCACCGTGATTTGGGAGACGACAAGAACCGGATTGGTAAAGGGAGTAAGTTCGAAACCTTCTTGGAATTGAAGATGTGGCTCGACAACTACTCGGTTACGCATTATCGTCCACACAAGGTGGTGCATTCGGACGTCAATGTACGCTACACGGTTGCATGTGCATGTGAAGATGAAATATGTCCGTGGATTATGCGTGCAAGACCATGGAAAGGAGGTCCCGCTTGGCACGTAGTGAGTTGTGTGCCAACTCACATGTGCCGAGGCAAAAGGGTGGATGGCAAGATTGTGTCCAAAGACGACAGACAACTCACGTCTGAGTTCATCACTTACAGGCTCTCCAACTCAATATCCACACTTCCAACAATGAGCGTCCAACATGTCATTGACCTTGTGAAAGCCATATTTCATTACAAGGTGAAGTACGGCAAGGCATGGAAGGCGAAGCAAGCCGCATTTAAGATGTTGTATGGTACTTGGGAGGAAGCATACAACCGAATCCCTAGGTTGTTGTTAGCCATGGCCGCCACAAACCCGGGCATGGTTCATGTTGTCGAGCCTCATGGGCACCAAACAACGGTTTATGAAGGAAAGAAAGTCCGAGTATTTGGCCGTGCATTTTGGGCGTTCGAGCAATGCGTGAGGGCTTTCGAACACTGTAGGCCGGTCATCTCCATTGATGGCACGTTCTTGACCGGACAATACAAGGGCACCTTGTTGGTTGCGATAGCAAGTGATGCCAATAACCGGGTGTTGCCATTGGCATTTGCTTTGGTTGAGGCAGAGAACAATGACAACTGGGAGTGGTTTATGTGTCTTTTGAGGACGAAGGTGTTACCCGCTCAAAGGAAAATTTGTGTCATATCGGATCGGCATGCAGGAATTCTTAACGCAGTGGAGATTGACATTCCCGGGCATGCTCCATTGCACCATCGATGGTGCATGAGACACTTTTGTTCGAACTTCTATAGGGCATGTGGCCTTAAGGAGTTGGCCGATGATCTTCAAGATTGTTGTCTTGCTTTCTCCGAGAAGCGGTTCGCCACTTTGTTGAACAAATTGCTCGCACACAAAAAACTTGATCACGGGGGTCAATACTTTATGAATAGGCACATTCCCCACCGGAACAAGTGGGCACGTGCTTTTGATGAAGATGGCCGAAGATACGGTCAAATGACAAGCAATATGGCCGAATGCTTCAATAGGGTGCTCAAAGGTGCACGTGGATTACCTGTGACGGCAATAGTTCAATACACATTTGACAAGATGAATGCGTACTTTCTAAAGTACTCAATGGAAACTGATGCACGGATAGCGGGTGAGAACCCGCGCAAGTACAAGTACAAGTTCCCACCCAAGGTTGATGAATGGTTAGAATTTCAATCACGAAAGGCGGACTCAGAAGAAGCTATATTATATGACAACGAAGAGTGGAAGTATGAAGTGAAAGAGCCAGGAGGAACCA
The DNA here is from genome assembly GCF_056163025.1 of Triticum urartu. Classification (NCBI taxonomy): domain Eukaryota; kingdom Viridiplantae; phylum Streptophyta; class Magnoliopsida; order Poales; family Poaceae; genus Triticum; species Triticum urartu. The sequence goes on from NC_141873.1 coordinate 434,552,156, forward strand.
CAAACGATGGCCGGCAACATGGAGGTCAGCCTTTCAAGGTGTCGTTAACACAATGTGATTGCTCTTGCGGGAGGCCATTGTTGCTTCATCTCCCATGCTCACATTTGTATACCGCCGGTCGCGTTAGAAATGTGGACATCAATCACCCACGCACCGTGAGGGAGTTGGAGTTCTCAATCATGACGGTCAAGAAAACATGGGCTCCCCGCTTTCACCCATACTTTGACCAATCACAATGGCCGGAGTACCATGGAGTTCAACTATGGCCGGATCCGGAGTTGAAGGTTGTTAAACGTGGTAGACGTAAAACAAAGCGTTTTAGAGGCGACATGGACGGATGGGGCCATGGTGGCCGCCGCGAAGCGGGAAACGATCAATTCCAAGAGCCTCGTGAGAGCTCCTGTTGTGGGGAATGCAAAGGTCATGGCCACAACAAAAGAAAATGTACGAAACCAAGGAAAAGGTCCAAGAAAAATGATGCAAGCACTAGCCAACAAGGAGCTACACAAGGGAGCCAACCAAGTGGTAGCCAACAAGTGCCAAGCCAACCAAGAGGTAGCCAACAAGTGCGAAGGCAACAACGTGGTAGCCAACAAGTGCCAAGGCAACCAAGTGGGAGCCAACCTAGTGGTAGCCACCAAGTGCCAAGGCAACCAAGTGGGAGCCAACCTAGTGGTAGCCACCAAGTGCCAAGGCAACCAAGTGGGAGCCAACCTAGTGGTAGCCACCAAGTGCCAAGGCAACCAAGTGGGAGCCAACCTAGTGGTAGCCACCAAGTGCCAAGGCAACCAAGTGGGAGCCAACCTAGTTGTAGCCAACAAGTGCCTAGCCAACCAAGTGGTAGCCAACAAGTGCCAAGCCAACCAAGTGTTAGTCAAAGAGGATCTAGGCAACAAAGAGGTCGGCAACTAGGACTTACAAGAGGCCGTGGTGGTGGTAGTCTAGGCCGTGGTGGTGGTCTTGGCCGTGGTGATGGTCTTGGCCTTGGTGATGGACTTGGCCGTGGTGATGGACAAGGGCAAGGTCGTTATAGAGGAATGTTTGGATACCTCAATGGACCATTTCCGTATGTTGCTCACTAACTATAATGTTTCAAATGTTCTTGTTTTCCATATGTTATTTTTTTTCATATGTTCCATTTGTTTGTATTGTCTTTACTAACCATTATGTTTCACTCATTGTAGGTATGGCGGCTTCCCAACCCAACAAACCAACAATGAAGGAGGATGGCGAAGATGAGATGGCGGGATGGTGGGAGAAGGCTGCGAAGAAGCTTAGAGAGGAGGATGCAGCCAAGCTAAAGAAGAAAAAGGAAGAGGAGCTTGAGGAGAAGAGGAAGGAAGAAGAGAGAGCGTCAAATGCGATGCGCGCTAGGGAGCAAGCATTGGTGAGGAAATGTGAGGAGGCACAGAAGAAACGTCTAAAGGATTTTGAAGAAGGAACCATAAAGCTTTGGGCAATTGCAGCTGAAAAAAAAGAGAGGAAGGAAAAGATATTCATGGAGAGGGTGGTTAAGGAGGCCCACCTCATAAGGAAAAGGGAGGAGGAAGAGGAAGAAGAGAAGAAGAAGAAGAAGGGAAAGGGGCCTTGCTCTACGCAATAGAGCTATGTCATGAACTACTATCTCTCCTCTTCGATTTGGTTGTGAACTACTATGTGTCATGAACTACTATCTCTCCTCTTCGATTTGGTTGTGATCTACTATGTGTCATGAAGTACTATGTATTATGAATTAGTATGTGTCGTGAAGTACTATGTGTCACAGTTCTTTGCTTGCTATGTGTCGTGAGCTACTATCTCTCCTCATCGGAATATGTGTGCGTGTACCAAAAATTTGCTAAGTATAGGTGCAGCGCCTAGCTGCTGGGCGTTGCACTGCACAGTGTGGCACCTAAGCGCTAGGCGTCACACTGTATAGTGCAGCGCCTAGAGCTGAGGCATTGCACACATGGACTGAGCTAAACAGAGAGCAAACTTTCTGTTTGCAAGCTACAGCCAGTACAGCGCCTAGCACGGAGGCGCCACACTATACAGTGCAACGCCTAGCTGCTGGGCGTTGCACTGTACAGTACGGCGCCTCCGTGCTAGGCGCTGCACTGGTTGTAGCTTGCAACCAGAGTGTTTGCTCTCTGGTTAGCTCAGTCCATGTGTGCAACGCCTCGGCTCTAGGCGTCACACTGTATAGTGCAGCGCCTAGAGCCGAGGCGTTGCACACATGGACTGAGCTAACCAGAGAGCAAACACTCTGGTTGCAAGCTACAGCCAGTGCAGCGCCTAGCAACGAGGCGCCACACTGTACAGTGCAACGCCAACGAGGCGCCACACTGTACAGTGCAACGCCCAGGGATGAGGAAGGGAGAGGGGGACTTGGTGCACCCAGAGGGTGATTGTCATGGTTCAGAGTTCAATGTGATTGAGCAGGGAGTTGAGGTCACCCTCGAGGATCCAGACCAGTTCAAACATGTCGAGACTGCCAATGTGAATGATCAAGATGAGGGCTTTAATGGTGAAGCTAATGAAGATCAAGTTCAACATTATGAAGACAACAAGTGCAACATAGAGGACCAAGTTCAACATTGCTAAGACATCAACTCCAAGTTCAACATAGAGCTAGTTCCTAAGACATACAAATAAAGGACTATGGCTGGTTCCTAAGAAGAGCTAGTTCCTTGAGCGCTTTTTGGCTGCTCCCCCCCTCTTGCTGGCTAACTTCTTGACCTTCCTAGGAAGAGGAACACGCTCCCGCTCCGGCTCCGGTTCCTCCACGTCATCGACATCGTCATCCAAATAGTCATCCAAAGCCGCCATCCGCGAGGTGCCGACCGTCCTTTTGCCTCTTTCGGTGAAGTCTTCAGGTGTGTACTTGTTGATTCCCTTTCTAGGCTTTAGTACGTATGCAGACCTAACCTGGTACGCCCCCAAGGTCATATCATCATCAGCAACCTATGCATCAACAAAAGATATGGAAAGACCGTGTGTGAGGATATAGTTAGCAATGCATCAACAATTGGATATATATGCTCATGCCATACCTCTTGAGTGACCACACCCACATCCTCATCCTCCAAATGATCACCATGGCTCTGGACCGAAGCGGGATCTGATGGTGTCGCCGACCTAGACCGTTCTGGTGATACATACTCGGGGTCACGACAACCAAAAAGGTTTGATAGCCGCCTTAACTTTTGGCCCTGGCGCTGCAACATGTACAAGTGAATGAGACATCGAACGTAGCAACACATGTTAAGTGCTAGTTTGAAGGAGATGTGAACCTTGATGAATGCTCGAAGTGCACCTTCTCCATCGCTTTTGCCAGCCGGGGTTGTTTCAAGAATAGTCTCGGTCTCATCAGCTGCTTTCTTGATCTGGGCACGCTATGAACAGAAATGGTATTAACGTGTTAGGCAAGCGAAGATGTGAATAGTGTGAATGAAAAGCAAAGAGGGAAAATACCACAAAGTTCATCATTGGAGCTGAAGGGATCACTGAGTTGCCTTTCCTGACTAATGCGTTGTACTGGTGTTGGGCTACCTCATCAAAAACAGTGGGTTCTTCCAAAATCTCCTCAGCATACGCCGGCTTGCATACCTCCACACGGTTACTTGCAAGAAACCATGTGAGATAGTTGTTGAACGCTACAGGGCAGTGCTCACAAAGCTGGACTCCTTTTCCAGCCCTAGCTTGCTCCACACTAAGCGCAAACTGTACGACATACTTTCTGTGATGCTTGGCCCAATCCTTAATCTTCCGCTGCCTTTTCCTATCCAACCTGCAAGTTAGAAACATAATATTAGTAGCATCGAAACCGCCGAGAAGCTGCTAAGTACTCAAGGTTAATTATATCTTACGCGTGTAGCAACTTGTCCGTGTCCTCCCACTCCGGCGGATGTGCCTGGAACAAACCAAACTGACGGCGCACTCGATGTGGGAGGTGAAGCTCAACCGCCCAGTTGCATATGAGTGGGCACCGCATACGCCAGAGATCCCTATCCCTAGTGCACATCGGATTCAGCCTGAACTCTAAAGGGTCACCAAAACTATCTCCTGTTCCATACGGCTCCCATATCACCTGCAAAATGGGATAGAATGCAAAATTGATATCGAGTTGCAATAGAAGCATCATAATCACTTATGCCATGTCAATTCACCTGCTCAGGCGTGATCGCGTCAAGCTCACTCTGGTACAACTTGTACATGACCGAGGGATCATCTGTCGTCTCATTTATCACATCCCACTTGTAAGCCCAAGTGGGTAGCCGTAGTAGGTCGCCTTTGTCGTCCCAATCATCGTACTTCACCTTCTTCGGACGTCCAACCGGCAAACGCTCCCAGCTCCATATGGAAAGTGCGAGCAAACAACCACCAATACCTCCAGATGACCTACAACAGGCTTCGTCCAACTGCACATAAAAGAGAACATGGTTCAATTAAGAGCAAGATCGCATTCATAATGTAGCAATGAAGTGAAAAAGAAACAACTTCATACCTGTCTATACAAGTAAGCCAGTGTCGCCGAACCCCAACTCCATTTGCTATCGAAGACGGTCAACGCCTTTAGCCACATCCATGGAGCATTCTTGCCTGTGCCATCAGCAAACATAGTCCTGGATATCACATACCACATGTAGACACGAGCATATATCTTGACCGTGTCCTCATCAGCTTCCGGTGGGCAAGTACCAAAGTGCTCAGTAATCCACGTGAAAGTAGCACCGGCTGCGACTCTTTCCTTCTTCTTGTTTTCTGCTGCTGGTTCCGGAGGCTCCGGAGGAACCATACCGATAAGGGCATGCATCTGCGCGCGCCACCCATCGGAGTCGGTGCTCATACATAGAGGATTCCCATCGATAGGAAGACCGGTGATCATAGCAATATCCTGAAGCGTCACTGTCATCTCCCCGGTCCGTAGATGGAAACTATGTGTCTCCGGCCGCCAATGATCAATAAGCGCGGTGAGTGCTGGAGCATTGTTGGGTGGCGTCGACCGTCTGACCATATGAATGAAAGGGAGAAGTCCTGTCTCCCTTACATACGATGTGTATCGCTCATCATAGCGCATCCACCCAAGGGTGACCCCGTGAGAACGAAGCTTCAAAGGTGCAAGCGCCTACAAACAAACAATTCATAACATTACATATGGGGCATTTGTGTTTGAAATAAATACAAAATTCATAAAACAGGCCACTTTCATTATTACCCGCTGCTCCACCGCCATAGCGTACGACCGGTGTTGTTTGTCCCAGTGATCATCGAGAAGCCAAACCATCCTAACAATTTTGAAAGAAAGCTTTCTTGTCAACACGATTATCTTTTCAATACAAATAAACTAAAGTACGCCTACTAGATGCAAAATACAAAGCATATGTATCCAAACCATTCTTGCCAATACAAATGTAATTTCAATAAACTAAACTAAGCCTACCTCATGCAAGATTCAATACAAATATCTTTTCCATATAAATAAAATGTCAACCTATGTATCCAAACTATATAAATAACATGTCAACCTATGTATCCAAACCACATTCTAGTCTAACAAGGGTTCCCCAAATCGAATACATGCAAGATTCAAACAAAAATTCCCTAAATCTAATACACACAAGATTCAAACAAGGGTTCCTCAAATCTCCGAAATAGCATACATTCTATGGATAGAAAGAAGGGGATCGGAGAAAAGTACCTTCTAGGATGGATTGGTGAAGGAATCCACGGGCCAAATCGTTAGATTTGATGATTTTTTAAGAGGGGATTGAGAGGGGGAGAGGAGGAAGCCGCCGGCCGCCCGAACGCTAGGCGCTGCATATTACATGTGTGGCGCCTAGCTAGGAGGCGCTGCACTTCTGGGTGCGGGCCCAAGGACCGCCACGGTGGACTGGCGTGCAACGCCCGCGAGCTAGGCGCTGCACCGTAGGGTGTGGCGCCTGCGTGGCGGGCGCCACACAAAAGGGTCAGTGCTGTGAAATAGTTTTACGGGCAGTTCATTTTGTGAATTGATTTCGTTCACAGGTCAAAATAGTCAAAACTGCCCCCGCCGCCGCCGCCGACGACGAAGCAGCAGTAGTGCGTGCGTCGTCATGAAGTCCTAAGCGTGCGTTCGTGAGTTGCTTCTGCTTGCGTGGTACGTCTACGTGTTGACGGTTCGATCTAGTAGTAGTTGATGATCTCAGAGAAAACCTTTTGTTTGCTCTTTAATTTTGACAGTATACTGCATGTGCCATGCTCGATTGACCGTGTGACCGTGTGATAACCGTTGGAATATGCATGATGTAGCGAGGACGCACATACACGTGCATCCACCTACGTCGGCTGGAGCGTGACTCTGTGCTTCGACTTTCGTGATGCACATGAGCACACATCTCCATGTGTGTGCTCTGTTTATATATACTACTCCCTTCGTCTCATAATGTAAAACGTTTTTTTAACATTAGTATGATAATGAACCAAAATTATAAATAAAGCTTAACTAAGATGGTCCACCCAAAAAAGATTATTTTTCAGGTTCATGTTTGCCGATAGCATCTAAACCAACTCTGCTAGAGTCATCATATTAGAAAAATCGATATAATAACCATCAATATAAGGATTCTAGCAAAAAGAAAGTTATATCAAGTTCAATCTTTTATTTTGTGGGGAAAGGAGTTCAGACTTGATTTCGAGCTCAACAATTTTGAAGTTTGTTTCAACTATAAAAAGATGGTTAAAAAATGTGAGTGTTCTTGTAATGAATTCCAAAGAAAAGGTTTCTTGAGGTTGTACAAAGATTCATTTTCTTAATAATAGTAAAAAAAAATCTTGTATGTTCCCCTCCTTCGAGATTATGAGATTTGTGTTGAGTTGAGTGTTGAATATGAATTTGATCCAAAACTGTCCATTTTTTTTAGGTTTCCGGCGGTGTGTGTTTGTCACATTATAACAGGTCTAGTCCAAGACATACACCTAACTCTCGTAAAACTGCTTTTTTTACGATCCCCGCAATGGCTTTAACTTTGAAAAGTTTTTTGGGTTGGCCCCCCAAAACAACCATCCCTACTAATATTTCGGTTGTGAGTGATTTCCTCTAGTGGCGGAGCCACCTCCCGGCGACCCCTGCCAGCCGGTCCAGAATATTACTCCTAAACACTAGTCCTAATCCGCGGTTAGAAGGATTATTTCTTTTGGCAGGTGGCAGCTCACACTGTCTGTTGGTTAGGTCCTGCCCTTGTTGTATTTATGGGTTGGCTGTGCCACTGCTTTCCTCCTAGTCACATGTGCAACAACTATCCTCCTCCCAACCGCCGCCGCCATCACTCGCGAGTTCACGCCCCAACTGATCTTGCTGGCAATGCAACCCCTCATTCGTCTCGAGCCCTCTCCCCTGACCCATTCCCGACCTACCAACGCCTCGTAGTCGGCACCCCATGCATCCTTCCCACCACTAGCCATTTGTCGTCACCGCCGCCATTGTCCTCAGTTGCCCCGCCGCATGTCGCTTCCAATTGAGTTGCGTGCTCCTGCTCCCTCCTTCAATCGACTCCTTCGCCATTCCCCGCCGTCCACCGCCTCGAGTCAACCTCTTCGCTATCCCTCACCTCAAACCGACCCCTTTGCTATCCCCCGCCTCAAATCGACCTTGGCCGCAATAATAATGTCAGTGAAGGAAGCCTGTTGGTGCCGCCTGCGAGTCATGGACCAAGTTAAGGTTCGTGAATATGTCTTCAATAGAGGCAAAGGAGTTGTCAGACTTTGGGTTCAAGCTTACATTTTGGCTACAGTGCCGACTTCAGTGACGGTGACAAGAAGCACGAGCGATGCTGGCATCTCCTCAGCCATGCTCGGCGTGTTTGCAATGACTGAGCCAACACTGGGAGGAGGTTTCTCGGTTTCCCATTGAAGGGTTACAGACATTTGTGAATATTTGAAGTGGGTAGGCAGAGAAAGGAAATGCAAGACAAAAGATGTCACCCCGGGATCTTGCGATGAAGAAATAAGCTTGGGCGAAGAATCAACAAAATTAAGGTTATAGATCAATGACAACAACAAGATAGAAGGATGGGGGGCAAAGATGTACAAAAAGCAGTTGAGTAAGAGGGATATAATGCTTAGATCTAGTGTTATATTATATTTAGGATTGTTGTATTTGTGTAGTTGTTAGGAAATGATACATGTTTGTAGTGATGGTGACTAAATTTGTGTTTTTCAGCTTTAATTTTACCGCAAAGAAACTTTATTGGCAGCTAATTGTAGGGATTGATTAGAATGCGGCCTCCAAAATCCTGGCTTTTGAAAGCGAGCTTTTTTGGAGTTAACTGGAGTATTATAGTTGGATTAGAGACGCCTTTAGACCCCTCAAAAAATGGATGCCTTTAGACAACCACTACACATGGTCGTTTATTTTGTAATCACTGGCATGCAACATTTGTTTACATTTGTCATTCATTTTCCGCTAAACCTCTCTTGCATTTAGCGCTATTCTCTTAGCATGTTGGTACCGTGTTTTATTTAGGGGTTGTTTGGATAGCTTGTTTTTAGAGAACTGGTTCTTTTTAAACACAAAATCTGTTATAACAAACTAAAACCTTGTTTGGGTTATCCAACTAAATCACGGATAAGTTAAACTCAGTTCTCTAAAAACCCAAAAACCGAGTTTTTAGAGAAAAAAAACACTAATCATCGTTTTTCTATATACCCATTTTGTATGCACGAGTAGATGGCAAGATTCTACTTGTGTTGTTGCCGGAATTTTTTACAACATATTTCAACAAGATTTAATTATGCGATTCATAAATATTTGGAGTTTCTTATATAATTGTTATCCCCTTCGTTTCTAAATACTTGTCTTTCTAAAGATTTCAACAAGTGACTACATATGAAATAAAATGATTGAATCTACACTCTAAAATATGTGTATATGCATCTATATATGGTAGTTTATTTTAAACCTCTAAAAGGACAAATATTTACGAATGGAGGGTTTCTATCGAGTATGGGTGCTGCACTGATCTGCCCGTGGCGATGTGACTGAGGATGTCGCCACAACGGCCTATACCCTACGTGACGTGAAGCTAGTGCAACATTAACACAGATGTAGCCAGTAGAGCGTGAACGTGCAGCGCGGTACACCTGCCTTCAATGCCGCACAGCAGTACCGTGGTTCACTCATCCCTGCCACATCTGACACGGGGATACACACACACATACATGGTGGCCAACGGTCCTGAAGCATTGAACCCCACTCCAGTCAGTTCATTTCCAGTGTATTTTTATGCATCATCGCGAAGTTTTCATCTGAACATCTCGCGTGTCTTTCATCACGGGGTTTGCCCCTGTCGGCATCGATGGGGAGTAAACTCGGCCACGGGGCCGTACCGATGCCGTTCGCGCAAACGACGACGGGCCGGACAAACCCGCATCCGCCGTGGCGCTGCCGCTGTCCCTTTCCGGCCCCGGCCCGCTATCCTCGCTCGCCGTCATCATCAATCGCGCATCCTCGGATTCCCCTGCGGCTCGCTGCTCCCCATGTGCCGGCCCACTGGGCTCCACGCGTCCCCATCCGCCTCTGCCTCTCTGCCTCTGCCCCTCCTCCCCCACCCCCACCCCACGCCACCCCCTCCATTTGAAACCACCACCACGGCCGCCCCCAAACGGTCACCACCACCGCGACGGCTCCGAAGACCGAAGGCCAAAGCGCTCGCTCCCATCCTCCTAGCCAGCCCGACCGATCCGGCGGAGGCCGCTCTACGGCGGCGCCATGGCCTCCCCCAACCCCGCCGCGGCCGACGCGGCGGGGCTGCAGAAGAAGATGGAGGCCGCGGCGGGGGGAAGCGAGGGGCCGCCGCCCGCATACGGCGCGGCGGTGGGGGTGGCGGTCGCGGAGCAGGCCCCGCCCAGGAGGCTCGCGCCGGCGCGGAAGGAGCGCGTCTGCACCGCCAAGGACCGCATCAGCCGCATGACGCCCTGCGCCGCCGGGAAGCGCAGCTCCATCTACCGCGGGGTCACCCGGTACGTACCGCCCCTGCCTGGCCCGCTCACGGGTCACTAGCTCATCTCCGATGCCACCTGCTTCCGGTTTCGGGGCGAGCGCGGCTGGAAGAAGTTCAGAACCACAGATCGCCACTGAGCTTTCGTGTGCGTCTCTGTCTCGAGTGCATGTTCATTGGGGAGCGTATCGGAAAATGATGCAGAGCGCGACTAACCTGGGAGATCTGATGAGAACTAGCACACGATGAGAATGAATGTTAGAGTCGACTATCGCTGTTACCTGTTACAGTAGATGTCTGCACACTCTCACAGCCAATGTTTGTCACACGACGAGAATAAGTGAATGTTAGAGAGGACTATTGCTGTTAGGTATCTGCACATTGCAGCCAGTGTTTGTCTCTGGTTATTACGAAGCAGCTAAAAATTAATGTATCGACATCACAGTTAGTGCCCTGTTCAAACCATGATCTGCACATCAGCACATGCTAATGGTTAATGTGCATGCCCAACCAGAAATCTCCGCGAGAAAATACAAGTATTACCTCCGATATCAAACACTTGTTGCTTTTGACCACCTTAATTGTTTACAAATACTTCTAAGTTTCACCAGTTTACTGTACTTGGCACTTCATGATTCCCGGTGCACATTTCGTATTTGTCCCTTATTGATTCGGTCCTTCCTCCACAATTTTATGAGTACTTTTTATGTACTATATTACTTCTTTTCTTTTTTGCTGCCTCTGACAGGCATACTTTCTTAAACTTGCTGTGAGCAAAACATTGTCTCCTTTTGATGTTCCTTATACATGTATTCATTTAATTTATTACTTAGCCCGATGTTGCATCAATAGGCATAGATGGACAGGGCGATATGAGGCTCACCTTTGGGACAAAAGCACATGGAATCAGAATCAGAACAAAAAAGGGAAACAAGGTATGCGACTATTGTGTGCTCAGTGCAGAATTACAGCTGTTGTAAATTTATCATGTTTCTTTAGCAATCTTACATTGGTGTATAGGAAAACTTGTCCATCGTAGCTTCCTTTTATTGCAGAGTTCATTTGGCTTCAGATCTCTAATCCTCAATCATTCATCATCCGATATGGAATGTATGTAGTAATTAAGTAGTTCTTCCGTCTACAAGTTTACACTCGAACAGACCTTTTTTTACTGTTGCTTGAGTCAGGTGCACTTTGACTAGATAATTATCTGTTGTGCCATAACCACCGCATGCATTTACTGGGTGTAAAGAGTCTGCACTCTGCATATCTCAGTTTTTATATTATGTGCATGATTTCTTTCATATCTCCATAAGATGACTTGTGTTAAAGACTTAAAGTTAACTATATCAGTATGATTTACCATTTAATTTTTTCATCTGTAGTTGTCCTTTATGTAATTTAATGTCATTGTTTCTTTTACATGGGAAACTACACGGCGCACCAATCCTGCAGTATATTTGGGTAAGGAGCACCGCCGACGCTGACATTAAAATGCACATAGTGTTAACTTGATAAGATGTTTCTAATGCCCACCATTGATGTGCAACATAGGCGCATATGATGATGAAGAGGCTGCGGCAAGAGCCTATGATCTTGCTGCATTGAAATACTGGGGAGCTGGAACACAGATAAATTTTCCTGTGAGTCGTCTATAAGATTTGCTTATGCCATCCAGCTCTTGTTTTCTAGTCTCTGTTAAATTCTTCCACCTGAAATTATTAAGTACTCCCTCTGTTCCATAATATAGTGCGTGTAGATTTTTGAAAAGTCAAACTTTGACCAAGTTTATAGGGGAAACTATTTATATCTACAATATCAAATATATAAAATACGAAACTATTTCTTATAATGAACCTAGTGATATACGCTTGACATTCTAGATGTTAATGTTTCTCTTCAAAAACTTGGTCAAAGTTTGCGAGGTTTGACTTTTCAAAAAATCTACATGCACTACATTATGTAATGGAGGGAGTATATTTTTCCCTTTTTAATAAGATCATGGTTTAGTTGAATGCGTTAATCATTTATTTAAGGAAGTGTACCATGTTGAAACTGATACTTTGTGTGCTAATCAGTCTGTTTGTTACTAATATTCAGCAATGAGAACCTGAGATGTAACAAAATTCTTGCACAGAAACTGGAAGCTTCCAAATTTAATATCTAGATTTCAGAAATATCTAATCTCTTTTGTCTACTTTACATTATGTATATCGAAATTTGAGATACATGTTACCTCAGTTCAGTTTAAGCCGATGATTCTCTTATCTGGTTTGGCTTGGTTACATATTTACAGATATAAGTGTTGGGACGAAACTCAAAACTGTTTACTATGTAGTGCCTACTTTTCATAAAGCACAATTAAAATTAGGATATATGAGGCCTCAGCTCATCTTTATTATAAGTCTATGATTCTCTTATCTGGTTTGGTTTTTTATTTTTTATTTTGCAACTGTAACCTAAAACAAATAACACCGATGTCTTCTGAGGAGTATTGACAAAACAAACATTATATTTGCTTCATTATTTTCAATTCCATGTCAACTGTCACAATACCTAATGAAAATTTTGACAATTGGCAAACTTATGTTCATTATGTATTTGCGTATTTAGGTCTCCGATTATACAAGAGATGTTGAAGAGATGCAGATGATCTCCAAGGAGGACTATCTTGTATCTCTTCGAAGGTATATTCGTGCATTTATAATGCATGGACATTATTTATTTTATTAAGCAATGACTGGAAGATGCATGCCTTGCAGAAAGAGCAGTGCCTTCTCTAGGGGATTACCAAAATATCGTGGGCTTCCCAGGTATGTTTTAATGATTGAGAAATATATCCTCTACTATGCAAATTTATTTTATGTTTGTTGTTTTACGAGAGTTTACTCTGTAATGCATCCCTGTAAAAGTTTTTCCACATGCAAATCATTTATTCCAAATTGTTTAAACTGTCGATACTTTGCTTAATATGATTGTATTGTGCTTTATTGCTACAAATATTTCTGCCACGCAATTTAATGGGTTGGAAATTTGGCTACAATCTGATATACTTTATAACCTTCTCTGTTGCTTTGTGTTTTTCTGCCAGAAATCTTCACGACAGGGCAACACTGCAAAACTAAAATGAGCAAATAAAGTATTCAATAGCTAATGTATCAAATTGTGGTTTTGCACCATGACAGCTTGGCAGTTTCCTTGAAAATTGGATTGAAAAAAGAGTATAGTTCTATACTGGTAGCCCTTAGTTAGACTTTGGTAACTCCTTGAAGCAAAATTGCGCTTAGCTTGGAAAATGAACATATCTGCAGCTTGTACTAAACATAAATTGCTTCCAAACCCAATCCCTCAATCATACCATCCTTTTGGGCTTCATAGTAATACAACGAGTACCTAGTTTCCAAACCCAATCCCTCAATCATACAATCCTTTTGGGCTTCATAGTAATACAACAAGTACCTAGTTTTTCACTCTGTACCACGAGTCGGATCTGATCATTGGCAGTGTGGGGCCTATCCATATACAGGTAGATATTCGTATTTGGGAAAGTGGTAGTACAATATCAATTGGTGACAAGTAATGTAATACTAGCTTTATTTAGTTCCATTAGTCTGAAATATTGACCAGACATCAGCATTGAAGACTATACCTTTTCAACTTAAACTGTGCCAGGCATGTAGAGTAAAAGTTTTGTGAGATGTGTGCCATATCAATTGGTGACAAGTAATGTAATACTAGCTTTATTTAGTTCCATTAGTCTGAAATATTGACCAGACATCAGCATTGAAGACTATACCTTTTCAACTTAAACTGTGCCAGGCATGTAGAGTAAAAGTTTTGTGAGATGTGTGCCATGTCAATATACAGATTGTAATCATAAATGTTGCAACAAGAAATGTTCAAATTTTCAATTAAGTGTCACGACATAAACCGTCACTAAAAAGCTGCAAGTGCATTACTTAAGCTTCATACTTATGTTATGCAGGCAGCTCCATAATTCCAGATGGGATGCTTCTTTGGGACAACTACTTGGCAATGACTACATGAACCTCAGTTGTGGTGCGTCTATGCATACTACTACACTGCTCTTTCAAGTTAACAAACTAAAGAAGTGATAAATAGGCAGTGATACCTTGTAAGTTGCAACTTATTCATATTACAGGAAAGGGCATTGCACTGGATGGAAAATTTGCAGGAAGCTTTGGGTTAGAGAGGAAAATTGATCTAACAAATTACATTAGGTGGTGGGTACCCAAAAAGACACGGCAATCAGATACATCAAAAGCAGAAGAGGTTGCTGATGAAATCCGTGCTATAGAAGGTTCAGTGCAACTGACTGAGGCCTATAAGCTGCCTACTCTTGGCCTCGGTTCCCATTCAAACCCCTCTTCAGCGGGGCTATCTGCATGCAGTATCTTATCTCAGTCTGGTGCCTTCAAAAGCTTCTTGGAGAAGTCTACAAAATTATCTGAAGAATGTACATTTAGCAAAGAAATAGATCAAGGAAAGGTTGTTGTGTCAGTACCTACTACTGGACATCATACATCTCCAGTTGACATTAACATGAATGGGTTGCTAGTACAAAGAGCTCCGTACACATTGGCCCCTGTTATGCCTACACCAATGAAAAGTACCTGGAGCCCTGCCGATCCTTCCGCGGACCATCTATTTTGGAGCAACTTCATCTTGCCATCGAGTCAACCTGTCACAATGGCGACAATAACGACAACAACGGTTTGTTTCTCTGCCTGACATATTTTCTGCTTCTTGTTTCTGAAATGCTGAATCTGACCATTGATTTGTGACAGTTTGCAAAGAATGAGGTGAGTTCAAGTGATCCATTCAAGAGCCAGGAGTATGAACATACCAAATAGCGAGGATATTTTAGCTGGTAATTAATGAGTTCAGATCCTGCATCCTATTCCTGTCACTAAACTTCGTATTTCAGTTTTCTAATTTCTGTGTGTCACCTAAAATGGCTATAAAATTTTCCGTGTGGGAAGCTTAAGGAATCCTGGTAGTAATCACACAAGTGTAAGAATTAGTTGCCCAAGAATAAATATACAGGCACTAGTTTTTTCCTTAAAAAAATGGTGCAAGCTTTTTAAAAACAAGAGAAGATACTTGACAACAAGACACTCCATAGATAGATGGACATATGGAAATGAGATTCAACTAATTATTTCTCTAATAGGTATTTATATATGCTTGTGTTGCATTCAGTAAGGATCAACACATGGAATGATTGGTACCTGCATAACCTGTGTATGGAGTGTGGGCGTGATGAATTAAAACAACTTTGATTGTGCATAAAGTTTCCATTATTAAAAACGTGTGTGTGCGTGTTACTCGTGGAAACTGGTAGGATGTTTGATTGTCAATATTAACGGATTCACCAGGGGAGTATCCATTTTGGGATGCCCTTACCGGTAGAAGTTTGATGCCAGTTAGGTATATGCTCAAGATTGTCTAAAATTTCTATTTGCATGACACACTTGCTAAAATAGTCGTAAAAAGTGAACAGTTGGAGTAGCTTATCTTCAAAAGCAAAAGGGGAGTAAGATTAGTGTATCCTAGTTTCTTCTAAGTTATGTTTCATTGATTGCTGAAAGCTTAGCACATTCCAACTATTCAGCAGGTTGATGACAATGTCGTTCACCTCCGGTGTGTTTCGTGCCGCCAATCTTTTGATGTGGCGGCTTGTGAGCAATACTCTTTGTATCCATACTTCACAGAACATGCATAGAAGGTAAGAAAATCATAGTTATGTAATATACAGTGGCTAATGCCCAGGAAACAATGTGTAGCTGTAAAGCCGTCTGTATATATTGCTGTTGTCTACAGATTTGAGGAAGAGAACAGAAATAGGAATGTGCTTTTTGTATGCTTAGTTGCTTATCTTGTGCAAATATTTCGACTTTTGAGTTAAAGAACCATTGTTTTGCCTCTCGGCTCCGCTCTGCGCTTCGACGAATATCGTTTGGCCCACGTTGCGGCTGCTTCATCCCTGCAGTTGGTGTGCCTGTAGCCGTGAGAGCATAGTCTCTCAAACCAACGTTTTTTTTTTGACATTCAAACCAACGTCTTCTTGATGCTACATGGGCTGGTGCACACGAGGTTCTAAGTATCTGGCATCATCTACTCGGAGCTACTCAACCGCGACTTCTGGTTCAGGACAATTCATCTTTGGATTAGGCATGCAATGGAGTACAGAACTACTTGGTCACTCAAGTGTATAATTTCCCAACTTCATTAGGTTACAGCACCAAAGTTGAACAATCATTTTTGTAGCTTTAAACTGCAGGCTCATTAGAAAAATAAGGAAAGCATGTCTCAGTCGACTGTGAATTATAGTAGTCAGTTGATTTACAAAATTACTCTTATAAATATAAAACACCGTTTGTAAATGCATTATTAAATGAAATATTGTTTCAAAGGTAGAGAATTAACTGATTATCAACTGATTTTACAAATACTCCCTCAGTTCACAAAATATAAGATGTTCCAACTTTATTGTGAATCAGATGTACATAAACACGTTTTAGTGTGTTTGTTCACCCATTTCAGACTGTATGTAGTCCATATTGAAATATCCAAAACATCTTGTATTTGTGAGCAGAGGAAGTATGTCCATACAAATGTAAAAGAAAAAAGAAAAATAATGTGTTTGTTCACTGTTTTGTATTGATGTGTTCGTTTAGTGGGAAAAAAAATTAGTGTTTGTTCTTGAGTTTAGAAAAAAAATATGAACCAAAAGGCTTCCTCCCCAGCTTATTTTAGAAGCCAGCCCCCATGCTCACTACGACAAAATCACCTACCTATAATTTCAGTAACCCCACAATTGCAATCGTCTGGAGGAACATTGCAGAATGATAAACATAAACAGCAACTAGAGACATGTCACAATTAGCATTGCCGAATGCTAAGTCATACAAGTGCAGCAATCGCAGGTGCATCTTTCAGCCCAGTAGGTTCCATCATACAGAGGAAAGCACATTTGACCAAGAAACATCTAGCGCTTTCGCAATACAAGGTCCAGACTTCACCGCGTCTAGTTTCACCTCAAACAGATATCCTCCAGAAGTGCTTGCTAGCTCATGCAGCATCTGGCGGTGAACCACCAGGAACTAACTGTCAGGGAAAAAACAAAAATGTTATCAGCCTGATCGTTTAGCACAGTCAGATACTGCTGTTGGTGTTCGAATGTAAATTCTTACGATGGCTATGTTGTTGCCATTGAGGAGGATCTGATCAAGTTTCGTAATGCGCCGGCCCTCGGCAGTATACTCACTGCAAAACATGCAAAGGAAAATTGAACCAAGGATATTAGACTAGAATTTCAGAAGCAAGTCCTCAAAAAAAGATCAGACAAAAAGTATGTATGAAGCCAACAAAGGACTACTCGTAAACATCATTTTGAAGTAATGAGCTTCCAGATTGACTACCTAGAATTTTTTTGCAACTACTCGGCGTCGCCTAAGCAAAGGGAAGATCCATCAATATCCAGCATTTCGCTAAACATACTCAATTATGCGTCAAGCATTCAATGTTTGCCTGGCCATCAGGTGCACACGAAACTGGGTCTATATACGATTTCCTTCTGAGCTTCATAAAATACTAACAGTCATGCTATTTTATTTACTTCTGCAGCTGCAACACGAATTTGCAATACATGACATTATGCACCACCATCTCAGCATCTTTGATGAACTAATGTGAAATCAATGGAAGTTAAAAATTCACTGCATTATCCGTGGACTAGTATGACATGAACGGTAGAATTAGCACAACACCCGTGGAAAAGTACTTCCAGCATCTCTGAAAAGGAATATCAGTTTCCATTCTAAGTAGACAACTCCCTCCCAGCCTTCTAGTACACTTGTCTATATCCATTTTCATTCTATCAGCAATCATGATACACAATGTTAAATCAGAAAACAGATAGCTGTGTTGTGATCTTTGGAAGTCAAGCAAGTGTCAATGTGAGATACATATGCACCAGCTGCACGAATGCTCGTTTTATATCTACTACAGCAACCTTGTGTTGTACGCATCAAGTATCACTGATAGTGAGAGTTTCTAATCTACTCCGTATAAGACAAGACGAAACACACAAAGTCCAACGAGCCCAGGACCCATCAGATAGACTGATAGAAGATGCTCAGTTCGTTAATTGGCGTGAACTCCTGCGGTCATGCTAATCTGGTGCGAATTGTTAACATATTTTCGCTACGGTCAGATATGTGACGCTGTTACAACATATGTGTAAGTACAAAATTCAAGTCATAACTAGGTGAGCTCATCAGCATAATTAAAATATGCTGATAACTCACTCAAAATAAGACAGACTTCACCCAAGATTCCAGGTAAAACCTGATGCGCATCGATCTAAAGAAACTAGGGTTTAGGGTTTGGGTGGGCTGCACTTACTATTCAGTGACGTCCTCGAGGACCATGTTGACGTAGACGTCGAACCCGCAGAGGGTGCCGACGAGCTCCTTGTCTCCCTTCATGATCACCCAAATCTTAGATCCGATGCACCGGTCGATCAGCTCTGCCCGTCGCACCAGTTCGCACAAGCACGCGCGCGCGCGTGGAGACACGCGCACAGAAAAGAGGCAAAAGCCGTGAGTCAGGAGCTCGAACCCAGCAGATTAGGCGACGGAGCTAGCCAGCTAGGGGAATCGAAAGAAGCTTTGCGAGAAAAAGCGATGTTGTCCTGCGCACCTGAGGGGAGGAGCTGGGAGGGGTTGTTCTGAGACATGGCGCCGCCTCCGGTTGCCGGTGGCTGGGGAGCTCGAGGCCGGTGGGTGGCGACGAGAAGGGCACGGCTGGAGCGCAGGCGGACGGAGAAGAACGGCGGCGGAGGCGGAGGGGATTGGGGCTTTTGCTTCTGCGCTGCGGTCGATAGTTCCGTGCTAACGGGCGAACTGCTCTCGAGTCTCGACGCCGGTTTCGGCCCATATCTAGGCCCAATAGAGAGTTTTCGGGTCAGCGTTCACCATTCTAAGGTAGGCTTCCCTTAAAAAAAAAACATATTCTAAGGTAGGCCAGGCGGCAGGGCCGTTCCTATTTGGCCTGTAGGCCGCTGTCTAGGACCTTCACTGAACCGGATTTTTTTCTTTTTTTTTCTTTGGCCACGCTACGCGTTGGCCGGCGGATTTTTCTGCCTCGGCAACTGTTATTTGGACAGGTATCCAGCATCTAACACTGTTCTCATTATTGCAACAAGGGCATTGTTGCAGAAATACTTTGCAACAAAGGTTATGTTGCAGAATTTTTTTCCGACATAGTTGATGTTGCAGATTTTTTTTCATCACTGTTTTTGCAACATGGGTATTGTTGCGGCGAAAACCAAATCGCAACATAGACAATGTTGCAGAAATATTTGTTATTTTTTCGTCTTCATTTTTTCGCTTTTTTGTCTTCATTTTTTCGCAACATAGGTGTTGTCGCGGAAGACAGTTTTGCAACACACATGATGTTGCGGAAAGACAGGTGCGAAGGATACATGTACACGTGTCACATAGAGGAGGCAGCGGATGGCTTGCGTGCGATCCGTCGGGTGAAGGAAAGAGTTTCCCTTTTTTCTTTGTCTTTTCTTCTGATTCTTGTTTCTTTTATATTTCTGGATTTTCGCTTTTTCTTTTTATGTTTTAATTTTTTTCATTTTTGTTTCTCCTTTTCTTTTTTCTAAGTTTGTCTTTTATTTATTTTCATTTTCCATTTTCCATTTTTGCAAACATCTTTTCCAAATTTATAAACTTTTTTTAGGTCGTGATCATTTTTATAATTGTGAACACATTTTATGAAACCATGAACATATTTCAAATTTGCAAACATTTTTTGAAATCACTAACATTTTTTTTGAACACTGCTTTTTGGAAATTGTGAACTTTTTTTGAAACATGTGATTTTTTTTGAATCAGCGAGTATTTTTTGAATTGGCGAGCAGTTTTTCAATCAGCAAACAATTTTTGAATATATGAACATTTTTTGAATCGCCGAACATTTTGGAAATGATGAACAGTTTTTGAATTAGTGAACATTTTGCATTGATGAACAGTTTTTAAAACTCATGAACATTTTTTTGAAATGATTAAACGTGAATCATTTAACATTTTTTGAATCGATCAAGTTTTATTGAAATTCATAACCATCTTCTATTTTTGTGAACATTTTTCAATACGTGATTTTTCTTCAAAAAATGAAAAAAAAATCCACGATTTTTTTATAATTTTTTAAATTTGGATATTGGTCGAAATCCCGAATTATTTTAAAGAACAAAAACTGAAATGGGAATAAAAAAAGAAGAGAAAACGACCTAAAAATACAAGGGCCCTCTCATGGGCCAGCCCAATAAGGAGCACCCGGCCGGCAGGTCCTTCCCCCCGGGTGAGTTGGCAGATAGCGAGCAATCGCATGCCCTCTTTGGGCGGGCCCACTGCTTGGTGGGGCTCCCTGTTTTCTTTTTTGTTTATCATTTTAGTTTTTTCTTTTTTTACTCTTTAAAAATGTTTGGGATAAAAAACTGAATTTCAAAAAAGATTCATGAGTTTTAAAAATGTTCACTGATTTAAAAAATGTTCACTAGTTTGCAAAATGTTCCCCAGCGTACCGAGAAGAGTGTTATATTCTTTCATGAGGTTCGAAGAACTTTAACGAGAAACATCTGCGTTGCAGAGAAGAGAGAGATATGCTTCAAGAAGAAAACATACGGAGAAGATTATGTGTGGAAGTTGACCCCTTTAAAATATTGCTGGCGCAAAGTAATTTTCATTCGATGTGTCCGAAGAAGAATGATTGTAGTTGAGTAGATTGAAGACGAAGCAAAGACGTAATATTTTTTTCATAGTTCTTCTTTCTTTTATTTGAGTCATAGGACCACCACACTATTAAGAGGGGTATAGATATTGAAGACTTTTTATGTGTTGTGATGCTTAGCCGAATCCTTTGAAAGACTGAGAGAGAGAGAGAGAGAGATCTTTTGGATCGACGAGTGGGCTTTACTTGTTCCATCTAGAAAGGTAGTGGCTATAAATAGCCACCCCGCTCCAATGTTTTTCGTTGGTTGTAGTGTTTGGTTTATAGCCGGAGGCATGGTCCACGATCACACATTTGCTAAAATCTTCATCAGGATCACCCCTCACTTTTAGACTGAACTCAAAATATATATGATCAAATACTATTAATTCTCTACGTCGACCTATCAATGTTAACATATTATCCTGCACAGTAATTTAGTAGAAAATCACAATATGTCTATGTATTTAACAAACTATGAACTTGGACATAAAGCAAAACAAGCTTGACTACTCAAATAAATTCAAACAGTTTGACGGTTATGTTGTTTAACTAGCTTGGGGAGAATTGATTGCTTCTGTAGTTTTGTTGTCGCACCGCTATAGGCCCTATAAATTGTTGCCAATTGTATAGATGTATGTTCAGATGGACAAGGTGCCACTATACTTTCTTTTATTTCCGGTACACAAAAAAGCATATTTTACACTAGCCAGACCACATTGTACAAAATAAGCAACCAAGTTCGCAGAAGGTTGCTGGAAACAAAATTTAAACAAGTATGTGGCACTAAAATAAGTTGATGAAATTGTATTTTTTGACACTAATAATACCAGGGCGGCGCCACCATAGGGGCAGGTATGGGTGGCCGCCCCGGGTAGCCGTAATGTGGGCTCTAAATACCTGCCAATTCATTCGTCCCACAATAGTCGGCTGATTTGTTTTGGACGAGGAGACAAACAGCGTGAGAGAAGGAACAGAAAAAATGACTCATTTCAAATTGTGGGCTAGCACTTCGGTGGAAATCGTCCAAGATGCAGCCCCGTTGAAGCCTAACTAGTTCTTAAAAAAGTTGAAGCCTAACTAAATAGATAGCTAACCCCTAAAAAAACTAAATAGATAGCTTATCAGTTAAAAAAAATACATAGCTTATCAGCAGATCTTCTCCATCATTGCAACATGGCCACTTGCGGCAACTGCTGCGGTGCGGAGGATTGAGAGGCACTCACTCATGGATTGCACAATCTCTCGCCGTGTTTGGGCTTTGGCTGATGCAGAACTAGTGCACGTCGTGCATCAAACGAGAGAACCTAACACTAAACAATGGATCTTGTCATCGATGGAGTCACTATGACACTCTCAGTTCACCCGGATGTTGGTTACCCTTTGGGCTATATGGTATGCTCGACGTCAGGCTATACATGAACAACTTTTTCGGAGCCAAGCGACACTCACAAATTTGTGTAGAGATTTCACTATATGGAGTCACTATCACACCCTCAGTTCACCCCAATTCACTCTATATATATAGAGAGAGAGATGCAACCTACTCTCTCCGTTCCTAAATATAAGTCTTTTTAGAAATTCCAATAGAAGACTACATACAGAGCAAAATGAGTGAATCTACACCTAAATTACGTCTATATACATTTGTATATAGTCCATAGTGAAATCTCTAAAAAAGACTTATATTTAGAAACGGAGGAGGTACCTTATAAGCTTATACACACCATGTTACCAAACCACCATTAAATATCACAGCATTGCCGCCAGCACTCACCGCGTTATCAGCGCGTACCGTCATTGTTGTTGTCCCCACCGCCAGCGCGTGCCTCCGTACCGTTGTCGTTGCCCCCACGGGAAGTTACAATATGCAAGGACAGCAAGTGCAACCACCAGATATATACCCTGCCCAATCCATTCTTTTCTCATATCAACCATAAATTTATGGGCCAATGATTATTGAACCCGATGATATTGTAATGTGGAGAATCTGTAAGAAAATGAAACCAATTGCCGAAAATTCACTTTGACACATGGGAGCATATGCTCCTGCCATGGGTAAAAAACATTTGAAAATGTCAAAAAATTCTGGATAAAAATTGCCACGTACATCCTGAAAGATCGTGGATGTTGTCTAGAGGAGGGTGAATAGGCACTTTAAAATAATTACAGTTTAGACTTGAACAAATATGTTACAAAATTAACGTTTAATTTGTCAAGCACAAAACCTAAAACGATTAGGCTCACCTATGTGCAGCAACAACTTATGCTTAGTAAGATAGATAACTAAGTAATAACAAGATATATACCATGAAACACTATGACTATCACAAAGTAAAGTGCATAAGTAAAGAGTTCGGGTAAGTGATAACGGAGGCATGCAGAGACGATGAGGTATCCCGAAGTTCACACTCTTGCGGATGCTAATCTCCTTTTGGAGCAGTGTGGAGGCACAATGCTCTCCAAGAAGCCACTAGGGCCATCGTAATCTCCTCACGCCCTCGCACAATGCAAGATGTCGTGATTCCACTGAGGGACCCTTGAGGGCGGTCACCGAACCCGTACACTTTGGCAACCCTTGGGGCGGTCACCAAAATCCGTACAAATTGCTTCGGGCAATCTCCACAACTTAATTGGAGACCCCACCGCTTGTCCGAGATCTTTCCACCACAATGATTGAGCTTCGCAACACCAACCGTCTAGGGAACCAAAGCACCCAAGAGGAACAAGCTCAAGGGTGCTCAAACACCCAAGAGTAATAAGCTTCTCACCTTCACTTCCACGTATTATCGTGAAGAACTCAAACCGATGCACCAAATGCAATGGCAAGGGCACACTGAGTGCCCAAGTCCTTCTCTCCCAAATCCTGTCATAATAACTAATACTATGGAGGAAAATGAGAGAAAGAACGAAGAAGAGAACACAAAGAACTCCAAGATCTAGATCCAAGGGGTTCCCCTCACATAGAGGAGAAAGTGGTTGGTGGAAACGTAGATCTAGATCTCCTCTCTCTTTTCCCTCAAGAACTAGCAAGAATCATTGGAGGGATTGAGAGATAGCAAGCTCAAAGAAGGTCAACAATGGGGGAAGAACACAACCTAAAGTGATTAAGTTCAATGGGGAAGAAGACCCCCTTTTATAGGCACCCACAAATCCAACCGTTAGGCCCTCAGCCCGCACACAACCGCCCACTACTGCCGCTCTACTTCCGCCAGAGGCTAAAATACAAGCGGAAGAGTGACGAGAGTCGAACAAGGAAGTACCGTGACAAGCCGTACTACCGCAGGGCAGGTGCGGTACTACCGTCCGAAACGGTACTACCGTGCCCAACTGCCGCCCTACTGCTGTCGAAGCGAAAGCGAGTCCAGAGGCCAAAAAACAAGTGGTCATGCCCACGGCACTTGAACCGCGAAAGTACCGCGCAAGCAGTACTACTGCTACCAGGGTGGCACTACCTCTAGTGAGCCTCAAAATAGCCCAAGCAAAGAGATGGAAGCAGGAAAAACAGAACTGCCATAACTTCTGCAAATGAGCTCCGAATTGAGCAAACTCAAGCTTGTTGGATTGATGACGATGAGTAATGCCAATGATATAGAGATGTGAAACCTCTATGAATGAAGAACCGACAAAAACTCCAACATCGATAACATCATAGAAGATGCATATGAACTCCATTTTTGATGAACTCGAGCTTGTCATGAAGATGACCATGCATAAGCTCAAAAAACTCACACAGAGAAAACCAAACAAGAACCAAGAAAGATGATGCAAGAATGCAATGGTTTAAGCTCTCTACGAACAATACGATCAAGCTACTAACTTGAGATCAGCACTACTAGTCATTAAATATCTAGGGACTCCATACCTTGGGAAAATAACTTCCTTAAGCATTTTAATATAGGTGTTGTGATCAGCACTACTAGTTGGAATAGCTTCTACCCACTTAGTAACATAATCAATAGCAACCAAAATATGTGTGTACCCATTAGAGGAAGGAAAAGGTCCAATATAATCAAAACCCCAAACATCAAATGGTTCAATGGCAAGAGAATAATTCATAGGCATTTCCCGACGCTTACCAATATTACCAATTCTTTGACATTCATCACAAGATAAAACAAACTTACGGGCATCCTTAAAGAGAGTAGGCCAATAAAAACTAGATTGCAATACCTTGTGAGCAGTTCTGTCTCCCACATGATGCCCTTCATAAGCTTCGGAGTGACATTTCCATAGGATTTGTCCCTGTTCATGCTCAGGTACACAACTTCTAATAATACCATCTACTCCTTTATAAAGATGTGGGTCATCCCAAAAGTAATGTCTTAAATAATAAAAGATTTTTTTCTTTTGTTGGTAAGTGAAGCTACGTGGTATATATTTAGCAACAATATAATTAGCATAGTCATCATATCAAGGAGTGTTATGAGAAACATTTATTGCAGCTAATTTCTCATCAGGAAAACTATCATTAATAGGTTGTGGGTCATCAAGAATATTTTCTAACCTAGACAAGTTATTATCCACAGGGTTCTCAACTCCTTTTCTATCAGTGATATGTAAATCAAATTCTTGTAACAGGAGAACCCACCTAATGAGTCTAGGTTTAGCATCTTTCTTTTCCATAAGATATTTAATAGCAGCATAATCAGTGTGAACAATAACTTTAGAATCAACAATGTAAGATTTGAATTTATCACAAGCAAACACAATTGCTAAAAACTCGTTTTCAGTAGTAGCATAATTTCTTTGGGCACTGTCTAGAGTCTTACTAGCATAATGAATAACATTTAATTTCTTACCAACTATTTGTCCTAAAACAACACCAACAACATAATCACTAACATCACACATAATTTCAAAAGGCAAGTTCCAATCAGGTGGTTGAACAATAGGTGCAGAAATTAAGATTTTCTTAAGTGTTTCAAAGGCTTCTACACAATCATCATCAAAAACAAATGGAACATCCTTTTGTAAAAGATTTGTAAGAGGCCTAGAAATTATAGAGAAGTCTTTAATAAATCTCCTATAGAAACTAGCATGACCGAGAAAACTATGAATACATTTAATATCCCTGGGACATGGCATTTTCGCAATTGCATCAACTTTAGCTTTGTCCACTTCAATACCTCGTTCAGAAATTTTATGCCCCAAGACAATACCTTCATTAACCATAAAGTGGCACTTCTCCCAATTCAAGACAAGATTGGTCTCCTCACATCTCTGCAAAACTCAATCAAGGTTGCTTAAGCAATCATCAAAAGAAGTTCCGTAAATGGAAAGATCATCCATGAAAACCTCAACAATCTTTTCACAAAAAATAGAGAATATAGCAGTCATACATCTTTGAAAGGTAGCAGGTGCATTGCATAAACCAAAAGGCATACATCTATATGCATAAGTTCCTAAAGGACAAGTAAAGGTGGTTTTCTCTTGATCAAGTTGTGAAACGGGTATTTGATAAAAACCAGAGTATCCATCGAGAAAATAGAAGTGTGTGCTTAGATAATCTTTCTAGCATTTGATCAATAAAAGACAAAGGGTAATGATCTTTTCTAGTTGCTTTATTTAATTTTCTAAAATCAATTGCCATTCTATAGCCAGTAACAATTCTTTGTGGAATGAGTTCCTTTTTATCATTAGGAACAACAATAATACCTCCCTTCTTAGGGACACAATGAACATGGCTTATCCATCTACTAAAAAAGTTATAGGATAGATTATACCTGCTTCCAGAAGCTTTAGTATTTTAGTCCTTACCACTTCTTTCATCTTAGGATTTAAACTCGTTGATGATCAACGACGGGTTTAGCATCAGGTTGCATATTAATCTTGTGCTGATAGAGAGTGGGACTAATGCCCTTAAGATCATCAAGAGTATATCCAATAGCAGCTCGGTGCTTCATCAGAATTTTCAATAATATTTCTTCTTCGTGTTCTGAAAGGTTAGCACTAATAATATGATATATCTTTTTCTCATCAAGATAAGCATATTTCAAAGTGTCTGGCAATTGTTTTAATTCAAACACGGGATCATCTTTAGGTGGAGGTGGACCTCCTAGAGTTTCAATAGGCAAATTGTGTTTAAGTAGAGGTCATTGTTCAAAGAAAATTCTATCTATCTCATTTATTTCATGCATATGCATATCATTTTCATGGTCTAGCAAATAATGTTCTAGTGGATCAGTAGGGGCACGATAATAGAAGTAAGACCAATTATTTCATCCTTACTAGGTAATTCTTTCTTATGATGTTTTCTACTAAACTTAGAAAAATTAAACTCATGAGACTCTAACACCGACGATTTGTTTCTCACAACCTATTTTAGCATTAACGGTGTTCAAGAAAGGTCGACCAAATATAATGGGACAAAATTCATCTTGTGGGGAACCAAGAACTAGAAATTCAGTAGGGTATTTTATTTTCCAACACAAGACTTCAACATCTCTAAAAATCCCAAGTGGTGTGATGGTGTCTCTGTTAACAAGTTTAATAGTAACATTTATGTCTTCTATTTCAACAGGTGCTATATCATTCATAATTTCTTGATATAAGGTAAAAGGAATAACACTCACGCTAGCACCTAAGTCACATAAACCATGATAACAGTGATCTCCTATTTTGACTGAGACAACACGCATGCCAACAACAGGTCTATGTTTCTCTTTTTCATCTAGTTTAGCAATTCTAGCAGCTTCGTCACAGAAGTATGCCCATCAATATTTTCTACCAAGAGATCTTTAACCATAGCAACACTAGGTTCCACTTTGATTTGTTCAGCAGGTTTAGGTGCTCTAATATTACTTTTATTGACCATGGTTGAAACCTTAGCATGTTCCTTTATCCTAACAGGGAAAGGTGGGTTTTCAATGTAAGCAGTAGGTACTGGATCAACATTATAAATAATATTATCATCATTTGCTATGACCAGTTCTTTAATTTCTTCTTTGATAGGTGGGTGATATTTAAACCCCTTTTCCTTAGGGAGATCAACATGAGTAGCAAATGATTCACAAAAAGAAGCTACTATCTCAGAGTCAAGTCCATATTTAGTGCTAAACTTTTGAAAAGCATCGGTATTCATAAAATATTTAACACAATCAAACTCAAGCTTAATACCTGACTCTTTATCTTCGTCGAGTTCCCAATCTTCAGAGTTGTGTTTAATTATCTCTAAAACATCCCACCTGAATTCAATAGTTTTCTTCATAAAAGAACCAGTACAAGAAGTATCAAGCATGGATTGATCATCACGAGAAAGCCAAGCATAAAAATCTGAATGATAATTTCTCTTGACATCTCATGATTGGGGCATGAATATAACGTTGACTTAAGCCTCCCCCAAGCTAGAGCGATACTTTCTCCTTCACGAGGACAAAAATTATATATATAATTTCGATCATGATGAACTAGATGCATATAATTTTTGGTGAAATTCCAATTTTAATCGATTCCAATTCCAAGATCCAATATCATCGCATAGCCTATACCATGCCAATGCTTTTCCCTTCAAAGATAAAGGGAAAACCTTCTTCTTAGCTTCATCTCTGGGTAAACCTGCAAGCTTAAATAATCCACAAGTTTCATCCACATATATCAAGTGCATATCAGGATGTTCGGTTTCATCTCATGCATAAGGATTAGCTAGCAGTTGTTCTATCATACCCGAAGGAATTTCATAACTAATATTTTAAGTATGTGCAGTAGGTTGAGGGGCAACTAATTATGGTTCCAGTCAGGGTGAAGACACCCCGAACAAACCCGTCAAAGGATTGATCTCCATAGTAACAAGTGACAATAAATTTCAGCATGTAGTAATAAATTTCCTTACCGATTTCCACTTACCAAGAGCGCTTCACTCCCCGGCAACGGCGCCAGAAAAGAGCCTTGATGACCCACAAGTATAGGGGATCAATCGTAGTCCTTTCGATAAGTAAGAGTGTCGAACCTAATGAGGAGCAGAAGGAAATGACAAGTGGTTTTCAGCAAGGTATTCTCTGCAAGCACTGAAATTGTAAGTAATGAGTAGTTTGATAGCAAGATAATTTGTAACGAGCAAAGTAGCCCAATCCTTTTGTGGCAAAGGACATGCCAAAACGGTCTCTTAATTATGATAAGCAAAGTGTTCTTGAGGGTACACGATAATATCATCTAGTCACTTTCATCATGTTGGTTTGATTTGTGTTCGCTACTTTGATAATTTGATATGTGGGTGGACCGGTGCTTAGGTGTTGTTCTCACTTGAACAAACCTCCTACCCTCACAAGAATTCTCAACTACGAGAAAAGTATTAAGATAAAATCTAACTATAGCATTAAACTTTTGGATCCAAATCAGTCCCTTACAAAGTAGCACATAAACTAGGGTTTAAGCTTCTATCACTCTCGCAACCCATCATCCAATAACTACTCCACAATGCATTCCCTTAGGCCCTAATAAGGTGAAGTGCCATGTAGTCGACGTTCACATGACACCACTAAGGAAATCACAACATACATACCATCAAAATGTCAAACACATATCAAGGTCACATGATTACTTGCAACAAGATTTCTCCCATGACCTCAAGAACAAAAGTAAATACTCACAAATGATAATCATGCTCATGATCAGAGGGGTATTAAACATCATAATGGATCTGAACATATAATCTTCCACCAAATAAACCATATAGTAATCAACTACAAGATGTAATCAACACTACTAGTCACCCACAAGCACCAATCTAAGGTTCCGGTACAAAGATTGAACAGAAGAGATGAACTAGGGTTAAGAGGAGATGGTGCTGTTGAAGATGTTGATGGAGATTGCCCTCCCCATGATGGGAGAGTTGTTGGTGATGATGATGACGATGATTTCCCCCTCTGGGAGGGAAGTTCCCCCGGCGGAATCGCTCTGCCGGAGGGCAAAAGTGCTCCTGCCCAAGTTCCGCCTTGAGACGGTAGCGCTTCATCCCGAAAGTCCTCTTCTTATTTTTTTCTAGGTCAAAATGACTTATATACCAGAAGAGGGGCACCAGAGGTGGGCCGAGGAGGGCACAACCCACGAGGGCGCGCCTGGGGGCCCTGGCGCGCCCAGGTGGGTTGTGCCCACCTGGTGGGCCCCCTCTGGTAGTTATTTGATCCAATAATTCTTAAATATTCCCTAAAAAATCTCCATGAAGTTTCAACTAATTTGGAGATGTGCAGAATATGTAACTCTGACTTAGCTTTTTCAGGTCCAAAATTCCAACTGCCGGTATTATCCCTCCTTGTGTGAACCTTGCATATTATGAGAGAAAAGGCATTAGAATTACTCCATAAAGCATTATTATGCATGAAAACATCATAAATAACAGTAGGAAAACATGATGCAAAATGGACATCTCATCAATCCCTTCACGATCACTTGCAAAGGTGAGATCTGATAGAGATAGATATAAAAGATTAATAATCGTAAAACAAAGTAAAAACAAATAAATTGCAACGAGGTATTTTTGGGTTTTTTGGTTTATAGATTTGAAAATATATGGTGGAAAATAGACCCAGGGGCCATAGGTTTCACTAGAGGCTTCTCTCTTGAAGGAAAATAATATTATGGGTGAACAAATTACTGTCGAGCAATTGATAGAAAAGCGCAAAGCTATGATGATATCAAAGGCAATGATTATGAATATAGGCATCACGTCTGTGTTAAGTAGACCGACTCCTGCCTCCATCTACTACTATTACTCCACACATCGACCGCGATCCAGCATGCATCTAGAGTATTAAGTTCATAAGAACAGAGTAATGCCTTAAGTAAGATGACATGATGTAGAGGGATAAACTCAAGCAATATGATGAAAAACCCCATCTTTTTACCCTTGATGGCAACAATACAATACGTGTCTCGCTACCCCTACTTTGTCACTGGGTGAGATCACCGCAAGATTGAACCCAAAACTAAGCACCTCTCCCATTGCAAGAAGAACCAATCTAGTTGGCCAAACCAAACCGATAATTCAAAGAGAAATACAAAGATATCAAATCATGCATATAAGAATTCAGAGAAGATTCAAATTATATTCATAGATAAACTGATCATAAATCCACAATTCATCGGATATCGACAAACATACCGCAAAAGAATATTACACGGATAGATCTCCAAGAACATCGAGGAGAACATGGTATTGAGGATCAAAGAGAGAGAAGCCATCTAGCAGTAGCTATGGACCCATAGGTCTATGGTAAACTACTCACGCTTCACCAGAAGGGCAATAGAGTTGATGTAGACGCCCTCCATGACCAAATCCCCCTTCGACGGGATGCCGAAAAAGGCCCCAAGATGGGATCTCATGGGAACAGAAGGTTACGACGGCAGAAAAGTATTTTGGTGGACGCTTCTGGTCGTTTGGAAATATTTGGGAATTTATAGGCCAAGAATTAGGGTTGGAGGAGCTCCGAGGGGCCCACAAGCCCTCAGGGCGCGCCCCTGAGGCTTGTGGCCTCCTCGGGACTCCTCCGACTTCATCTCCAAGTCCTACGTGTGTCTTCTGGTCCAAGAAAAATCACCGTGAAAGTTTTACTCCGTTTGGACTCTGTTTGATCTTCCTTTTCTGTAAAACTCAAAAACAAGGAAAAAGCAGAAACTGGCACTGGGCTCTGGGTTAATAAGTTAGTCCCAAAAATAATATAAAATAGCATATTAATGCTTATAAAACATTCAAAACAGATAATATAATAGCATGGAACAATAAAAAATTATAGATACGTTGGAGACGTATCAACATACCCTAGTCGAACACTGCATTGGATGCCTACTTTTGCAAATCAAAGCCATATGCCCTCACGCCCCTCCGGGCAATACCGATCACCTGGCCTTTTGCGGTCTGGGGGCTCGACATGGTCGGACCACTTGCTTTCGAGTCCTTCAAGCGAGTGCTGCAGAGAAAGGAAGAGTATTTCATCATGGCCATTTATTAGGACTTATTTGATAAGTTAGGACAATTTCTCTAAGGCCAGCTGTTGAGTTAGTCGGTTCATAGGTTGTCGTAAAATATGGGTGTAGGAAGCCTGGTTATGGTTGACAAATTCACTAAATGGATCGAGGCAAAACCAATAACCTCAGCATAGTCTGGACCAGTTATCGACTTTATATCCGGTGTGGTACACCATTATGGTGTTCCTCACAGCATAATCACGGACAATGGATCCAATTTTACAGCCAGGAAGTCAAAGACGGGTGTGCTAACATGGGCATGAAGCTCGACTATGCTTCGGTGTATCACCCACGGACCAATGGACAGGTCGAATGGGCCAATGGACTAATCATGAGCGGCATAAAGCCCTGGCTGGTCTGTTCCCTGAAGGAATCTTCTTGCCAATTGGCAGAGGAGCTCGACTCCGTATTATGGGGAATGTGCACCACCCTGAACTGGTCAACATGATACACACCTTTTTTCATGGTGTACGGCACCGAGGCAGTACTCCCATGCGACCTCATCCATGACGCGCCCAGAGTGCACATGTACGAAGAAAAGGAAGCTGAGTTGGATTGGCAGGATGACCTGGACGCCCTGGAAGGAGAGCGTGACATAGCTCGGGCTCGCTCTACATTCTATCAACAGCAGGCTCAACGCTACCAAAGCAAGGAAGTTTGGGCAAAAACATACAACGTAGGCGAAATCGTCCTCCGTCTCCTTGAGAAGCAAAAGAACAAGCTCTCGCCCAAATGGGAGGGTCCGTTCATAATCGATGAAGTACTAGCAGGA
This sequence comes from Triticum urartu, assembly GCF_056163025.1. Lineage (NCBI taxonomy): Eukaryota > Viridiplantae > Streptophyta > Magnoliopsida > Poales > Poaceae > Triticum > Triticum urartu. Next base: position 434,584,649 of record NC_141873.1, read on the forward strand.
GGAGCATATCAGCTTCAGAATCCAATAGATAATCGCCTCGGACCAAACCCATGGAACACAGCTCGGCTTCGGCGCTTCTACGGCTAGTCCAGTGTCATCACTTTAACTATCCTTTTCTTTGACTATATTTTTTTCTTTTACATTTTTAAGAGTTAGCACCTTCCAGGCTATGTTCGGGTAAACCGAACTGCGTTAGACTCTTTTAGTATACATCTTCAAATGTACTACCCAGATCTACCTGGGGGCTCCTTTCAAGAAGCCAATCAATATACTTTTCGTGCACATATTCGTCTTTGTCGTGTTTGCACCCTGCTTGTACCATTTCAAGCCATTATATGCACCAATTTGACTTAAAATTTTATCCAAGATGGGTTGCCTGGCTCCTGTGGTTACCCCCTATGTTCTCGATTGTTCGGCTAGGGGGTAAAGGGAGTGCCCTTGCGATTCCTACAACCGGGTCATCCACGTACGTACCTCAGACGGGTGAAGTCGAAAGCTAGAATTCTTAAGAAAATAATGGGTCAGCCACAAGGGAAGTGAAAATAATTAGGTGTTGATGTCTACTACGCAACTTTATTCTTGTAGACACGTGTAGGGCCTCCAAGCGCACAGTTTTGTAAGACAGTAGCAATTTTCCCTCAAGTGGATGACCTAAGGTTTATCAATCCGTGAGAGGTGTAGGATGAATATGGTCTCTCTCAGACGACCCTGCAACCAAATACAAGAAATATCTTGTGTCCCCAACACACCCAATACAATGGCAAATTGTATAGGTGCACTAGTTCGGCAAAGAGATGGTGATAAAAGTGTAATATGGATGGTAGAAATATATTTTGATAATCTGAATAAATAAAACAGCAAGGTAGAGAATAGTAAACGGGCACAAAAACGGTATTGCAATGCTTAAAAACAAGGCCTAGGGTCCGTACTTTCGCTAGTGCAATCTCTCAACAATACTAACATAGTTGGATCATATGATTATCCCTCAAAGTGTAACGAAGAATCACTCCCGAGTTCCTATTAGCGGAGAACAAAAGATAGGAATTGTTTGTAGGGTACTAAACCACCACAAAGCTATTCTTTCCGTTCGATCTATTCAAGAGTTCGTACTAAAATAACGCAAAGCTATTTTTTCTGTTCGAGTTATCCTAGAGTTCGTACTAGAATAACACCAAAGCATATTCATATTCATAATACTCAATCCACACAAAGAACTACAAGAGTGCACCAAGATTTCTACCGGACAAACAAGGACAAGAACGTGCATCAACCCCTATGCATAGATTACCCCAATGTCACCGCGGGAATCCGCAAGTTGAGTGCCAAAACATATATGCCCTAGAGGCAATAATAAAGTTATTATTTATTTCCTTATATCATGATAAATGTTTATTATTCATACTAGAATTGTATTAACCGGAAACATAATACATGTGTGAATACATAGACAAACAGAGTGTCACTAGTATGCCTCTACTTGACTAGCTCATTGATCAAAGATGGTTATGTTTCCTAACCATAGACATGAGATGTCACTTGATTAACGGGATCACATCATTAGGAGAATGATGTGATTGACTTGACCCATTCCGTTAGCATAGCACTTGATCGTTTAGTTTGTTGCTATTGCTTTATTCATGACTTATACATGTTCCTATGACTATGAGATTATGCAACCCCCGTTTACCGGAGGAACACTTTGTGTGCTACCAAACGTCACAACGTAACTGGGTGATTATAAAGGTGCTCTACAGGTGTCTTCGAAGGTACTTGTTGGGTTGGCGTATTTCGAGATTAGGATTTGTCACTCCGATTGTCGGAGAGGTATCTCTGGGCCCTCTCGATAATGCACATCACTCAAGCCTTGCAAGCATTGCAACTAATAAGTTAGTTGCGGGATGATGTATTATGGAACGAGTAAAGAGACTTGCCAGTAACGAGATTGAACTAGGTATTAAGATACCGATGATCGAATCTCGGGCAAGTAACATACCGATGACAAAGGGAACAACGTATGTTGTTATGCGGTCTGACCGATAAAGACCTTCGTAGAATATGTAGGAGCCAATATGAGCATCCAGGTTCCGCTATTGGTTATTGACCGGAGACGTGTCTCGGTCATGTCTACATAGTTCTCGAACCCGTAGGGTCCGCACGCTTAAAGTTCGGTGACGATCGTAATTAGGTTTTTTTTGTTTTGATGTACCGAAGGTTGTTCGGAGTCCCGGATGTGATCACAGGCATGACGAGGAGTCTCGAAATGGTCAAGACATAAAGATTGATATATTGGAAGCCTATATTTGGATATCGGAAACGTTCCGGGTGAAATCGGGATTTTACCAGAGTACCGGGGGGTTACCGGAACCCCCCCGGGGGTTATTGGGCCTACATGGGCCATAAGGGAGAAGAGGAGGGCCGACCAGGGCAGGCCACGCGCCCCTACCCCCTAGTCTGAATAGGACAAGGAAGGGGGGGGGGCGCCCCCTTTCCTCTTTCTCCCTTCTCCCTTCCTTTTCCAACAAGGCAAGAGGGGGGAGTCCTACTCCCGGTGGGAGTAGGACTCCTCAGGTGCACCCCTAGGGCCGGCCGCACCTCCCCCTCTCCCTCCTTTATATACGGGGGCAAGGGGGCACCCCATGACACACAAGTTGATCTTCGTGATTGAGGGAGTCCTGGATTAGGGGGTGTCCGGATAGCCGGACTATACCTTCGGCCGGACTCCTGGACTACGAAGATACAAGATTGAAGACTTCGTCCCGTGTCCGAAAGGGACTTTCCTTGGCGTGGAAGGCAAGCTTGGCGATACGGATATGTAGATTTCTTACCATTGTAACCGACTCTGTGTAACCCTAGCCCTCTCCGGTGTCTATATAAACCGGAGGGTTTTAGTCCGTAGGAACAACAATCATACCATAGGCTAGCTTCTAGGGTTTAGCCTCCTTGATCTCGTGGTAGATCTACTTTTGTACTACCCATATCATCAATATTAATCAAGCAGGATGTAGGGTTTTACCTCCATCAAGAGGGCCCGAACCTGTGTAAAACATTGTGTCCCCTGCCTCCTGTTACCATCCGCCTAGACGCATAGTTCGGGACCCCCTACCCGAGATCCACCGATTTTGACACCGACATTGGTGCTTTCATTGAGAGTTCCTCTGTGCCGTCGCCATCAGGAAGGATGCCTCATCCCGTCTTTAAAGACGGCACCGTTGCTAAGGGAGCTTTGGCTGTCGGCCAGACTCTCAGGCTAGGTGGTTTCCTTATGACTGCCTGTTCGGCTGCTGCGCCGACGATGACCTCTCGGGTCCTCGAAAGCAATCTTCACGTCAGCTCGGAATTCGCCGAGCATCTAGATCCAATGGAGATCTCTTCCCTAAACGAGCTCTTGGATCGCTTCGCCGCCCTGGGAGTCGCTACGGATTACGACCAGATTGGGCCTAAACCCGATCTGAGAGAGATTAACTCTCCCCAGGTCACCCATCACGTTGCCGTGGTAGAGGGACAGTGCGGCGACCCTTCATCTATCTTAAGGACTAGCTATGTCCGGATTCCCGACCCCTCCAAGCCGGATACCCGCGGAGGGGAGGACATCACTCAAGACCTGAACTTAAAGTCAGGCGACATGCTAGATTCATTGGACAGCATCCAAGAATCCAAACTTTCGAGTTCGAAAACTCCTTGGCCCCTGGGTCTCAGATTGGGTGAGGTTTCGGATTTGATTCCACCCACCCACCCGTACATAAGCGATCTATCCCAAATTAGGCAAGAGCCCGAAGAAACAGTACATCATTACTAGGCCAGATTCCTCCTAGTTATGAACAGGATAAAGGACTGCTGCGAGGAAGACGCAATTTCATTCTTCTGCAATAATTGCACGGACAAGGGAATCCTCAACGCCATAAGTCACCGTGATATTACATGCTTCGCTGACTTGGCGTCCATAGTACGAAAGTACTGTGCGATGGAAAGTGCCCAGAAAACCGAAATAAAATTTTGGGACAATCCGGACTTGAATACAAACCCAGTCCGAAATAAAAGGGTGCATCATCGCCAGACACCCGGGTTCAATACCAAAAAGCAAAAGCCCTCTACAGGGCACGGAAACGTCCTGGAAGGATGGCTTAATGGACCCTGTAAAATTCACAGTGTAGAGGGCGCCACACCAACTCATAGCCTTAGAGCATGTTGGATACTCCGGCAGGTGGCAAAAATTGGCGAAGATCTTCTAATTCCAGAAGCCACAGAAAGCCACCCCAGAGACACCAGTACGGTATTAACAGTCTTCGAGACTTTCGCATCAAATAATATGCGAAAAAGAACACTCTACAGCCTTGCCGAAGTCTATCAAGTAGCAACGATAAACCCATGGAGTGACATGGCTATTACTTTTAACGCCAGTGATGAACCTAAATTCCGAACAGCCCGAGCACTAGCCGCATTGGTCCTCAGTCCAATAGTGGACGACTTTCGTCTTACCAAGGTACTCATGGATGGCGGCAGCGGATTGAACCTCATTTATGAGGAAACCCTTCAAAAAATGGAAATAGACTAGAACCGCATTGAGCGAAGCAGCACAACCTTTAGAGGAATAATCCCCAGTCGGGAAGCGCGCTGTACAGGAAAAATCACACTAGATGTGGTGTTCGACACGCCAGACAATTACAGGTCCGAAGAGGTCACATTCCAAGCGGCCCCATCCAGTAGCGGATATCACGCTCTGCTAGGGCGGGAAGCGTTTACAATCTTCCAAGAAATACCCCATTACGGGTACATGAAGCTCAAGATGCCCAGGCCTAACGGAATCATCACTCTCGCTAGTGATCCGGACATAGCACTCCACGCCGAAAACAAGACAGCCACACTGGCCCTCGAGGCGCTATCTGAAGCCCTAGCGGCTGAGGAACTGACTGCGCTGCGCTCCATGGTGAATAGGGACGATGTGATACTCGACAAAAGATCCAAGTCCACCTCCTTTAAACCGGCGGACGAAATAGTCAAATTCCAGGTCCATCCAACGGACCCCAATAAAACAGCTTCCATCGGGGCACAATTAAACCCTGATGTAGACGCCGCACTGGGAGAGTTCCTACGAGAGAAATGGGACATTTTCGCTTGGCACCCTTCAGACATGCCAGGAATCCAACGCAGGCTGGCCGAACACAGCTTAAATATCCTAAAAGGATTCAAGCCAGTCAAACAGGCTCTTCGGCATTTTTCCGAACCTAAGAGACAGGCCATGGGAGAGGAACTAGCCAAGCTATTGGAGGCCGGATTCATCAAAGATATAAAACACCCGGACTGGCTAGCAAACCTGGTGATGGTACCAAAGAAGGAAAAATCCTGGTGCCTGTGCGTTGATTTTAAAGACCTTAACAAGGCTTGCCCAAAGGATCCCTTCCCTCCCCCCCGCATCAATCAAATTATCGACGCTACCGCAGGACACGATTCGTTGTGTTTCCTCGATGCATACTCCGGCTACCATCAAATAAAGATGGCAGAGTCAGACCAAGCCGCAACGGCATTCATCACACCATACGGCCCATAGATGATGTGGTCGTTAAAACAAGACATGTCGAATCTCTAGTAGACGACTTGAGGCTAACATTCGATAACCCCGAACATACGACATCAAGCTCAACCCGGAAAAATGCGTCTTCGGCGTTGCAGCCGGAAAGCTCTTGGGCTTCATTGTATCCGGTAGAGGAATTGAAGCAAATCCAGCCAAGATCCGAGCTCTGTCACAATTGGATATCCCGAAGGACCTCAAACAAATACAAAAATTAACCGGATGCGTGGCGGCTCTAAGCCGCTTTATCTCCCACTTGGGAGAAAAGGACCCAACCGCACTGCCCGACACCGAACACTCTGACATAATTGGAGGCTCTGCCAATGAAATAACACCTTCAGCCCACGTAATAATGGCAGTCATCGCCCCGTGGACAGAACCATTCCTCGCCTACCTTACTAGGCAGGAACTCCCCGAGGACCAAAATGAGGCACGCTGCATAGTGCGGCGATCTAAAGCCTATAAAGTCCATGAGGGAGAGCTTTATAAGAAAAGCGCTACCGGAGTCCTTCAAAGGTGCATCTCCGAAGAGGAAGGGCGGAACCTCCTGGCTGAAATTCATGTCGGACTCGGTGGTCATCACGCTGCAGCTCGGTCCCTTGTAAGCAAGGCCTTCCGTACAGGCTTTTATTGGCCGACGGCCCGGGCAGACGCCCAGGACTTAGTCCAACGATGCGTCGGTTGCCAGCTTTTTGCAAACCAAAGCCATATGCCACCCACCGCCCTCCAAACTATCCCCATCACTTGGCCCTTCGCGGTCTGGGGGCTTGACATGGTTGGACCCCTTAAAGGCAGAACCTACAAGAAAAAATACTTACTGGTCATGGTGGATAAGTTCACCAAATGGATAGAAGCCAAGCCTGTTAAGACGGCCGAATCTGGACCGGTGATAGACTTTATATCCGGGGTTTTACACCGTTACGGCGTCCCCCACAGCATCATCACTGATAACGGCACGAACTTTATGGCCGACGAGGTAAAACTCTGGTGCAAAAACATGGGCATCAAGCTCGATTATGCTTTCGTCTATCACCCACAAACTAACGGCCAGGTCGAACGTGCAAATGGTCTTATCATGAGCGGCATCAAACCCAGATTAGTGCGGTCCCTTAAGGAATCTAATACGCACTGGGTAGAGGAGCTCGACTCCGCACTCTGGGGGCTACGGACCACGCCGAATCGCACCACCGGATACACACCATTCTTCATGGTGTACGGCGCAAAGGCAGTTTTGCCCTGCGACATAATCCATGACTCACCTCGAGTGTGCATGTACGAAGAAAGAGAAGCCGAGCTCGATCGGCAGGACAGTTTGGACGCCTTGGAGGAGGAGCGTGATGTGGCAAAAGCCCGTTCCGCATTCTATCAACAGCAGGCTCGAAGATACCAAAGCAGAGAAGTACGGGCCAAAAATTACAACGTTGGCGAATTAGTTCTACGCCCGCCGGACAAGAAAAAGGACAAACTTAAGCCCAAGTGGGAAGGTCCCTTCATAATTGACCAAGTCCTGACTGGTGGAGCGTACCGTCTGCGAGATGCATCGGATAACCGACTCGAGCCGAACCCATGGAACGCAGCCCGTCTCCGAAGATTCTATGCCTAGCGCCGGACTCTGTGTTCATCTCCTTCCTCTGTCCATTTTTTATATACTTTCTGTCTTACATTTCTCTCCTTCTCCCCTCTCTCTCTTATAGCCTTTAAAGACTCATAAAGTGACGTGCTATCCGCGCTCATTAAACCTGGGGGCTTCTGTTGGCTTCATGCCCAACACATGTGTCACACTTCCGCACGTACCTTTTATTCACCATTATATGCATCGATATGACTTAAGTTTTGGCCAAGCTAGGTTGCATGGCTCCTGTGCTTACCCCTACGTTCCCGATTGTTCGGCTAGGTGGTAAAGGGAGCACCTCTGCGATTGTTACTGCCGGGTCAGCCGGATGTGTACCTCAGACTGGGTGAAGCCGAAAGCTAGCGTTCTTAAGGGAATATTCGGTCGGTGAACTAAAGATGATCTTTTTTCTTATTTATCTATACGCCCCCAGATGTTTTTCCTGCGTCTCTTTTCGTAGAATGGACATGCACTTTAGGGCATGCCTCCCAGGGAAAGGAACCCCTAACGGAACTATTCTCCCTGGAAGATGTTTCTTACTAACCATGTAATATAACATAACTAGTTGGGCACTTGTCTGTTCAAGCACTAATGACCCCTACGCCTGGTCTCCATGCATACCCCGGTTCTTATATAACCGCGAGGGTATTCGGACACACTCCGGACCATCAGGTCCTGAGGTTGAAGCGAAAAGGTCGTCCATGACAAACGATCTACAATCCGGCTAGAAGGCATTACACATGTCAATTATAATTACCATAGTCAATCTGACTGATTGTATTCCTCTTCAATACCATCTAACAGGCTGTCTAGTTTACAGTCCTGTTGGGAATACTTTGCGGCCAATTCTACTTGGCCGTATACTAAGCTCACAGGGATCTCCTTCCCATCGGGCCCCGCGGGTCCGACCTCAGCCATGTGGTTTGGGTCAGCCTTCGTGTACCGCGTCTTCACCATGGCCCAGGCCTCCCTGGCACCTTGACGGCAGGCCGACATCTTCCACAATCGTAAGCGCCGCCGCGCTCCCTTCAGCTTCTCTACAAGCTCTCCAAGGCCTTCGGGCATGGAGACAGATGGCCACAAGGCCTGGGCGACGCTTTTCATCACCTGCCGAACTCGCTCGTGCAGTTGTGAGAGCTCGGGAACAAGGTCACCCGTAGAACCGGGCATTTCCTCTGCAGGACGACCTGTTAGCATACCTACAGACATTACTCTGTTAGTTGACTTCCTCGCCGAACTCTTTTTTCAAAGTTAGTTTAAGCACTTACTATATATGCCGCATCGAAGCTGCTGATTCTCCTTCACGGAGTCCAACAGCTGGGCACGAACATCCTTCAGTTCAACGCCCAACTTGGTGTTGGCATCTTGGAGATCGTTCTTCTCCCGCCTCACCTTTGTCAGCACGCTCTCACCAGCCTTCAGCTGGCGTTGGAGTTGTTGCTCTTCCGAATTTAATCCGGCACCATCTGCAATTTCATTTGTCAGATTTGCACCCATGCCACACTTCGCAAAATGCTTATCTTTCGAAGCGTATATTACCAGAGGGGGTCTCATTGGGCTCCCCTGCCACGGCTAGTGCGGCCTCAAGTTGGGCTTTGCACTCTTCCAGCTCCTGGGACAGTAGGGTATTCTTTTCTGTAAGAACCTGCATAACAAATGATCCTTAAATCAGTTATTCTAACTGTTTCAAGTCTCGGGGGCTACTGGTATATATATAATTACCAAAATTTTCTTACCCGTATGTCTTTTACATATTGCTCCGTGGCTCTGGCTAGACCATTTTGAGCGGCACGGAGGTACGCATCTCATGAATTGAAGGCATCCAATGCCTCTTGGGAGAAACAAGCGTCGCGAAGAACTGTCCGGCGACGCCTGTGGTTCATGGCACTCTCCACCTCGGAATTGGTGGCAGACAGCCTGTCCGCATCCTCTATCGGAGGAGCGTCCGGTGCGCGCCTCGTGTTCGCCTTCGCTTCCGGACCAGGCTTTGGAGCCTGGCTGGTGGAGGCGTGATTGACAACCTCTCCGGATATAGTCCGGCGAGGTCTCTTCGTCCTGAAGAGAGCACGAGCGTTAGTATGCCTTGAAGGAATAACACCTGGGAATAAGATGGCGCGCTATACCTTTGCGCCGGCGTCTCAGTCCGGACCGCACTTCTTTTCAGCCCGCGGGGCCTTGCCGCCCCTCGTTGGCTAGTCGCCACAGGCTCGGCCTCCCGTCTCAAGGACCTCCCCTGCAAAACACGGTTGTCATATGACAATTGAAAATACTCAAGGATAGATCCCTTTTCAAAGTGCTGGGACTTCAGTCTCAGATACCTGTGAGGCTGGGTGTAGCCCTGGGTAATCGGCCATGATGGCCACCAAGGCGTTGTCCTTGCTCAATTGATGAAACACCCCATCAATCAGCTCCACAGATAAGTCCGGATCCTCTTGAGAGGCCGGGTTGAGGGACCGTCCCAGATCCTCGGGTTGTGGAGGGGGCTGTTTATTTCTTTAACAGCCTGGCGCAGTTCCTGCGTTGAAGTCGTTAGACTGAATATTTAACGATGGGAATACAAAACGGATGGGCAAGTAAAAGTGTCCACTTACCCAACTTGGGGGATTATACATAGAAAATCCACCCTGTGGGTTGACATAGAGAAATTCCTCCTCTTCTCCCTTGTACAAAGCGGACAAGGTCTTTATTAGAGCGGCAGCCAAATCCGGCCCCTTACGGCCATGGCGGGTGGCGTCGTCTTCCCTGTTGAAGTCCCACATGAGGTGGCCTCTATACTGGAGCGGCTGCACCCCTCGCATGATGCATGCGGCCATGACCCCGATCATGGTCAGTCCGGAATGGGCTAACAATCTTATCCGGCCCATCAGGTAAAGAACGTCCTTGTCACTTTCCCTTTGAGGGCTCCGTGGACGCCAACTTAGGCGCTTCTTTAGGGGAGCACTGTCGAACTCAGGGAGGCCGATCCGGACAGGATCCGGCAGCGGGACATCCTCTATATAAAACCATTCCGAAGGCCAGTCCTCGGACGCCTTCTTTGGGGTTCCGGATAGATATCCGGTCCCGGCGATGCGCCACACTTCGGCTCCGCCCACTTGATATATTGACCCCTTCTGAGAACGGGGCACAAGGCAGAATAGCCTTTTCCACAGCGCGAAATGAGCCTCGTAGCCCAAAAACAGCTCGCAAAGGGCTACAAAGCCCGCGATATGCAATATGGAGGCAGGCGTGAGGTTGTGCAGCTGGAGGCCAAAGAACTCCAGGAGCCCCCGGAGAAACAGATGAGTTGGAAATCCGAGCCCTCTTATTAAGTAAGGGACAAGGCATACCCGCTCTCCTTTGGAGGGATTGGGGGCGCTCTCCGCTTGCTCTTCGCCATTATAGGTGGCAAGTCCGACTCGAACCGGGACCATATAGGCCAGGGGGATAAATCCCTTGGTCTGGAGCGTCGCTAGCTCGCTGTGCGGGATGGAGCACCTCTTCCAATCTCCAGGCTGAGGGCTGGAAGGGCGAGAGGAGGAGTTGCGGCGGCCGGCCATGATAGAATGGACCTCTGTCGGATACGCTCTGTTGAATACTCGCAGAAGGGAGGTGTGGTTTGGATCTAAATCCTCGTCCCCTTAAATAGGCGGCTCATTCACGCAACTAGGGGTGTAAATATAAAGAAAACACCCTGACTTTTTGTATTCATTTGACACGTGGAAGACGACCATTATTGGGCATAGAAGCCAAGGAGCACTACATTTACAAGAAACTGGACACTATTCAATAGGTACACGGAATTTGGAGTAGAACCTGCCTTGCAATGCCGAAGACAATTTGCGCGACGGACTCGTCGTCATTGAAGCCTGGTTCGGGGGCTATTGAGGGAGTCCTGGATTAGGGGGTGTCCGGATAGCCGGACTATACCTTCGGCAGGACTCCTGGACTATGAAGATACAAGATTGAAGACTTCGTCCCGTGTCCGGAAGGGACTTTCCTTGGCGTGGAAGGCAACCTTGGCGAGACGGATATGTAGATTTCCTACCATTGTAACCGACTCTGTGTAACCCTAGCCCTCTCTGGTGTCTATATAAACCGGAGGGTTTTAGTCCGTAGGAACAACAATCATACCATAGGCTAGCTTCTAGGGTTTAGCCTCCTTGATCTCGTGGTAGATCTACTCTTGTACTACCCATATCATCAATATTAATCAAGCAGGACATAGGGTTTTACCTCCATCAAGAGGGCCCGAACCTGGGTAAAACATTGTGTCCCCTGCCTCCTGTTACCATCCGCCTAGACGCACAGTTCGGGACCCCCTACCCGAGATCCGCCGGTTTTGACACCGACAGTGATCGTTCCTTAGCTGTGTGCGGTGCCCCCTTCCACCATATTCCACCTTGGTCATATCGTAGCGGTGCTTAGGCGAAGCCCTGCGTCGGTAGAACATCATCACCGTCATCACGCCGTCGTGCTGATGAAACTCTCCCTCAACGTTTTGCTGGATCGGAGCTCGAGGGACGTCACCGAGTTGAACGTGTGCAGAACTCGGAGGTGCCGTACGTTCGGTACTTGGATCGGTCAGATCAGGAAGACGTACGACTACTTCCTCTACGCTGTGTCAACGCTTCCGTTGCCGGTCTACGAGGGTACATAGATAACACTCTCCCATCTCGTTGCTATGCATCACCATGATCTTGCGTGTGCGTAGGAATTTTTTTGAAATTACTACGTTCCCCAATAGTGGCATTCGAGCCAGGTTTTATGCGTTGATGTAATATGCACGAGTAGAACACAAGTGAGTTGTGGGCGATATAAGTCATACTGCTTACCAGCATGTCACACTTTGGTTCGGCGGTATTGTTGGATGAAGCAGCCCGGACCGACATTACGCGTACGCTTACGCGAGACTGGTTCTACCGACGTGCTTTGCACACAGGTGGCTGGCGGGTGTCGGTTTCTCCAACTTTAGTTGAACCGAGTGTGGCTATGCCCGGTCCTTGCGAAGGTTAAAACAGCACCAACTTGACAAACTATCGTTGTGGTTTTGATGCGTAGGTAAGAACGGTTCTTGCTCAGCCCGTAGCAGCCACGTAAAACTTGCAACAACAAAGTAGAGGAAGTCTAACTTGTTTTTGCAGGGCATGTTGTGATGTGATATGGTCAAGACGTGATGAGATATAAGTTGTTGTATGGGATGATCATGTTTTGTTGAAGTTATCGGCAACTAGCAAAAGCCTTATGGTTATCTCTTTATTGCATAAGATGCAAGCGCCAAATAATTGCTTTACTTTATCACTATGCAATAGCAATAGTTGCAAGAACAATTGTTGGCGAGACAACCATGTGACGACACATTGATATAGATCAAGATGATGGAGATCATGGTGTCATGCCGGTGATGATGGAGATCATGACGATGCTTTGGAGATGGAGATCAAAGGCACAAGATGATGATGGCCATATCATGTCACATATTATGATTGCATGTGATGTTTATCTTTTATACATCTTATTTTGCTTAGTTCGGCGGTAGCTTTATAAGATAATCTCTCACTAAATTATCAAGGTATAAGTGTTCTCCCTGAGTATGCACCATTGCGAAAGTTCTTTGTGCTAAGACACCACGTGATGATAGGGTGTGATAAGCTCTATGTTCAAATACAACGGGTGCAAAACAGTTGCACACACGGAATACTCAGGTTAAACTTGACAAGCCTAGCATATAACAGATATGGCCTCGGAACATGGAGACCGAAAGGTTGAGCGTGAACCATATAGTAGATATGATCAACATAGTGATGTTCACCATTGAAACTACTCCATCTCACGTGATGATCGGACATGGTTTAGTTGATATGGATCACGTGATCACTTAGAAGATTAGAGGGATGTCTGTCTAAGTGGGACTTCTTCAGTAATATGATTAATTGAAATTTAATTTATCATGAACTTAGTCCTGGTAGTATTAGCATATCTATGTTGTAGATCAATAGCTCGCGATGTTGCTCCCAGTTTATTGTGTTCCTAGAGAAAAATTATGTTGAAAAATGTTATTAGCAATGATGCGGATTGGATCCGTGATCTAAGGATTATCCTCATTGCTGCACAGAAGAATTATGTATTTGATGCACCGCTAGGTGACAGACCTATTGCAGGAGTAGAGGCAGACGTTATGAACGTTTGGCTAGCTCAATATGATGACTACTTGATAGTTTAGTGCACCATACTTAATGGCTTAGAATCGGGACTTCAAAGACGTTTTGAACGTCATGGAACATATGAGATGTTCTAGGAGTTGAAGTTAATATTTCAAGCAAATACCCGAGTTGAGAGATATGAAGTCTCCAACAAGTTCTATAGCTAAAAGATGGAGGAGAATAGCTCAATCAGTGAGCATGTGCTCAGATTGTCTGGGTACTACAATCGCTTGAATCAAGTGGGAGTTAATCTTCCAGATAAGATAGTGATTGACAGAATTCTCTAGTCGCCATCACCAAGTTAGTAGAACTTCATGATAAACTATGATATGCAAGGGATAACGAAAACGATTCCCAAGCTCTTCGTAATGCTGAAATCAACGAAGGTAGAAATCAAGAAAAATATCAAGTGTTGATGGTAGACAAGACCACTAGTTTCAAGAAAAGGGCAAAGGGAAGAAGGGGAACTTCAAGAAGAACGACAAGCAAGTTGCTGCTCAAGTGAAGAAGCCCAAGTCTGGTCCTAAGCCTAAGACTAAGTGCTTCTACTGCAAAGGGACTGGTCACTGGAAGCGGAAATGCCCCAAGTATTTGGCGGATAAGAAGGATGGCAAAGTGAACAAAGGTATATTTGATATATAGATTATTGATGTGTATTTTACTAGTGTTCATAGCAACCCCTCGGTATTTGATACTGGTTCAGTTGCTAAGAGTAGTAACTCGAAACGGGAGTTGCAGAATGAACAGAGACTAGTTAAGGGTGAAGTGACGATGTGTGTTGGAAGTGGTTCCAAGATTGATATGATCATCATCACACACTCCCTATACCTTCGGGATTAGTGTTGAACCTAAATAAGTGTTATTTGGTGTTTGCGTTGAGCATGAATATGATTTGATCATGTTTATTGCAATACGGTTATTCATTTAAGTAAGAGAATAAATTGTTGTTCTGTTTACATGAATAAAACCTTATATGGTTACACACCCAATGAAAATGGTTCATTGGATCTCGATCATAGTGATACACATATTCATAATATTGAAACCAAAAGATGCAAAGTTAATAATGATAGTGCAACTTATTTGTGGCACTGCCGTTTAGGTCATATTGGTGTAAAGCGCATGAAGAAACTCCATGTTGATGGACTTTTGGAATCACTTGATGCTTGCGAACCATGCCTCATGGGCAAGATGACTAAGACTCCGTTCTCCGGAACAATGGAGTGAGCAACTGACTTATTGGAAATAATACATACTGATGTATGCGGTCCGATGAGTGTTAAGGCTCACGGCAAGTATCGTTATTTTCTGACCTTCACAGATGATTTGAGCAGATATGGGTATATCTACTTAATGAAACACAAGTCTGAAACATTTGAAAAGTTCAAAGAATTTTAGAGTGAAGTGGAGAATCATCGTAACAAGAAAATAAAAGTTTCTACGATGGTCGCAGAGGTAAAATATTCGAGTTAAGAGTTTGGCCTTCAGTTAAAACAATGTGAAATAGTTTCACTACTCACGCCACCTGGAACACCACAGTGTAATGGTGTGTCCGACCGTCATAACCGTACTTTATTAGATATGGTGCGATCTATGATGTCTCTTACCGATCTACTACTATCGTTTTGGGGTTATGCATTAGAGATAACTACATTCACGTTAAATAGGGCACCATCTAAATCCGTTGAGACGACACCATATGAACTATGGTTTGGCAAGAAACCTAAGCTGTCGTTTCTTAAAGTTTGAGGTTGCAATGCTTATGTGAAAAAGTTTCAACCTGATAAGCTCAAACCCAAATCGGAGAAGTGCGTCTTCATAAGATACCCAAAATAAAATGTTGGGTACACCTTCTATCACAGATTCGAAGGCAAGATATTCATTGCTGAGAATGGATCCTTTCTAGAGAAGGAGTTTCTCTTGAAAGAAGTGAGTGGGAGGAAAGTAGAACTTGATGAGGTAACTATACCTACTCCCTTATTGGAAAGTAGTACATCACAAAAACCCGTTTCTGTGACACCTATACCAATTAGTGAGGAAGCTAATGATAATGATCATGAAACTTCAGATCAAGTTACTACCGAACCTCGTAGATCAACCAGAGTAAGATCCACACCAGAATGGTACGGTAATCCTGTTCTGGAAGTCATGCTACTAGATCATGATGAACCTACGAACTATGAAGAAGCGACGGTGAGCCCAGATTCCGCAAAATGGCTAGAAGCCATGAAATCTGAGATGGGATCCATGTATGAGAACAAAGTGTGGACTTTGGTTGACTTCCCGTTGATCGGCAAGCAATTGAGAATAAATGGATCTTCAAGAAGAAGACTGACGCTGACGGAAATGTTACTGTCTACAAAGCTAGAATTGTCGCAAAAAGGTTTTCGACAAGTTCAAGGTGTTGACTACGATGAGAGTTTCTCACTCGTATCTATGCTTAAGTCTGTCCAAATCATGTTAGCTATTGCCGCACTTTATGAAATCTGGCAAATGGATAAACAAAACTGCATTCCTTAATAGGATTTATTAAAGAAGAGTTGTATATGATGCAACCAGAAGGTTTTGTCGATCCTAAAGGTACTAACAAAATATGCAAGCTCCAGCGATCCATCTATGGACTGGTGCAAGCATCTCGGAGTTGGAATATACGCTTTGATAATTTGATCAAAGGATATAGTTTTATACAGACTTGCGGTGAAGTCTGTATTTACAAGAAAGTGAGTGGGAGCACTACAACATTTCTGATAAGTATATGTATGACCTATTGTTGATCGGAGATGATGTAGAATTATTCTGCAAAGCATAAAGGAATGTTTGAAAGGATTTTTTTCAAAGAAAGACCTCGGTGAAGCTGCTTACATATTGAGCATCAAGATCTATAGAGATAGATCAATACGCTTGATAAGTTTTTCAATGAGTACATACCTTGACAAGATTTTAAAGTAGTTCAAAATGGAACAGTTAAAGAAGGAGTTCTTGCCTGTGTTACAAGGTGTGAAGTTGAGTAAGACTCAAAACCCGACCATGGCAGAAGATAGAGAGAGAAGGAAAGTCATTCCCTATGCCTCAGCCATAGGTTCTATAAAGTATGCCATGCTGTGTACCAGACCTATTGTATACCCTGCCCTGAGTTTGACAAAGGAGTACAATAGTGATCAAGAAGTAGATCACTAGACATTGGTCAAAATTATCCTTAGTGGAATAAGGATATGTTTCTCGATTATGGAAGTGACAAAAGGTTCGTCGTAAAGGGTTATGTCGATGCAAATTTTGACACTGATCCAGATGACTCTAAATCTCAATCTGGATACATATTGAAAGTGGGAGCAATTAGCTAGAGTAGCTCTGTGCAGAGCATTGTTGACATAGAAATTTGCAAAATACTTACGGATCTGAATGTGGCAGACCCGTTGACTAAACTTCTCTCACAAGCAAAACATGATGACACCTCAGTACTCTTTGGGTGTTAATCACATAGCGATGTGAACTAGATTATTGACTCTAGTAAACCCTTTGGGTGTTGGTCACATGTCGATGTGAACTATGGGTGTTAATCACATGGTGATGTGAACTATTGGTATTAAATCACATGGCGACGTGAACTAGATTATTGACTCTAGTGCAAGTGGGAGACTGAAGGAAATATGCCCTAGAGGCAATAATAAAGTTATTATTTATTTCCTTATATCATGATAAATGTTTATTATTCATACTAGAATTGTATTAACCGAAAACATAATACATGTGTGAATACATAGACAAACAGAGTGTCACTAGTATGCCTCTACTTGACTAGCTCGTTGATCAAAGATGGTTATGTTTCCTAACCATAGACATGAGATGTCATTTGATTAACGGGATCACATCATTAGGAGAATGATGTGATTGACTTGACCCATTCCGTTAGCATAGCACTTGATCGTTTAGTTTGTTGCTATTGCTTTCTTCATGACTTATACATGTTCCTATGACTATGAGATTATGCAACCCCCATTTACCGGAGGAACACTTTGTGTGCTACCAAACGTCACAACGTAACTGGTTGATTATAAAGGTTCTCTACAGGTGTCTCCGAAGGTACTTGTTGGGTTGGCGTATTTCGAGATTAGGATTTGTCACCCCGCTTGTCGGAGAGGTATCTCTGGGCCCTCTCGGTAATGCTCATCACTCAAGCCTTGCAAGCATTGCAACTAATAAGTTAGTTGCGGGATGATGTATTACAGAACGAGTAAAGAGACTTGCCGGTAACGAGATTGAACTAGGTATTAAGATACCGATGATCGAATCTCGGGCAAGTAACATACCAATGACAAAGGGAACAACGTATGTTGTTATGCGGTCTGACCGATAAAGATCTTCGTAGAATATGTAGGAGCCAATATGAGCATCCAGGTTCCGCTATTGGTTATTAACCGGAGACGTGTCTCGGTCATGTCTACATAGTTCTCGAACCCGTAGGGTCCGCACACTTAAAGTTCGCTGACGATCATAATTAGGGTTTTTGTGTTTTGATGTACCAAAGGTTGTTCGGAGTCCCGGATGTGATCACGGGCATGACGAGGAGTCTCAAAATGGTCGAGACATAAAGATTGATATATTGGAAGCCTATATTTGGATATCGGAAACGTTCCGGGTGAAATCGGGATTTTACCTGAGTACCGGGGGGTTACCGGAACCCCTCGGGGGTTATTGGGCCTACATGGGCCATAAGGGAGAAGAGGAGGGCCGGCCAGGTCAGGCCGCGCGCCCCTCCCCCCCTAGTCCGAATAGGACAAGGAAGGGGGGGGGGGCGGCGCCCCCCTTTCCTCTTTCTCCTTCTCCCTTCCTTTTCCAACAAGGCAAGAGGGGGGAGTCCTACTCCCGGTGGGAGTAGGACTCCTCCAGGCGCACCCCTAGGGCCGGCCGCACCTCCCCCTCTCCCTCCTTTATATACAGGGGCAAGGGGGCACCCCATGACACACAAGTTGATCTTCGTGATCGTTCCTTAGCCGTGTGCGGTGCCCCCTTGCACCATATTCCACCTCGGTCATATCGTAGCGGTGCTTAGGCGAAGCCCTGCGTCGGTAGAACATCATCACCGTCATCACGCCGTCGTGCTGACGAAACTCTCCCTCAATGTTTTGCTGGATCGGAGCTCGAGGGACGTCACTAAGTTGAATGTGTGCAGAACTCGGAGGTGCCGTACGTTCGGTACTTGGATCGGTCGGATCGGGAAGACGTACGACTACTTACTCTACGTTGTGTCAACGCTTCCGTTGCCGGTCTACGAGGGTACGTAGACAACACTCTCCCATCTCGTTGCTATGCATCACCATGATCTTGCGTGTGCGTAGGAATTTTTTTGAAATCACTACGTTCCCCAACAATATCAAGTGAATCAATACGATACCCCATTGTCACCACGAGTATTCAGTTGCAAGACATATATCAAGTGTTCTCAAATCCATAAAAGTATTCAATCCGATAACCACAAAATCTCAAAAGGGAAAAACTCAATTCATCACAACAAGATAGAGAGGGGGAAAACATCATATGATCCGACTATATTAACAAAGCCCATGATATAGATCATGAGAGAGAGATAAAACACATAGATAATGGTACAAACCCTCAGCCCCGAGAGTGGACTACTCCCTCCTCATCGTGGTGGCCGCCGGGATGATGAAGATGGCCACCGGAGATGATTCCCCCCTCCGGCAGGGTGCCAGAACGGGTCTAGATTGGTTTTCGGTGGCTACGAAGCCCTGCGGCGGTGGAACTTCTGATCTAGGTTAACCCCGAGGGGTTTCGGAATATTTGGGAATTTATAGTGCAAAGAAGGGGTGCAGGAGGCCACCGAGGTGGGCACAACCCACCTGGGCGCGCCAGGGGGCCCTAGCGTGCCCTGGTGGGTTGTGCCCCCCTCGGGGCACCCCTGAGGTGCTATTTTGGCCCACCGGGAGTCTTCTGGCCCATAAAAAATCCACAAAAAGTTTCATAGTGTTTGGATTCCGTTTGATATTGGTTTTCTGCGATGTAAAAAACAAGCAAAAACATCAACTCGCACTGGGCACTGGGTCAATAGGTTAGTCCCAAAAAATGATATAAAGTTACTATAAAATGATTGTAAAACACCCAAGAATGATAATATAACAGCATGAATACTTCATAAATTATAGATACGTTGTAGACGTATCAGTATCCCCAAGCTTAGTTCCTACTCGTCCTCGAGTAGGTAAATGATAAAAGAAATAATTTATGATGTGTGAATGCTAGCAAAGTGCATAAGTTTGATCAATGATAATTTCAATCACTTTTCCTAGCATCATAATAGCAATTATTCTCATAAATTCTCTCATGTTATAGTGGCAACCAATTCACATGTTAAGGTTCAAACAATGAATTCTCTTGAAACTCAACAACCTGTGTTCTCAGTCATCAAGCAATTGCAATTCAACTTATTCAACAGAGTTTAAGTAAGAGCTCCACATACTCAACTATCATGTAGTCTTCTATGATTGATAACACTCACCTTGTACACATGAGCAAAACGTTTCAACCGGACACATATAAAGATAGGGGCTTATTGTTTTGCCTCCCAACGTATTCACCTCAAGGGTGATGTCAACAATAATAACTCATGCTACCCATATTCAACTGGACATATGTGCCTAGATCTTTCCTCACCACATGATGCTTGCCAAAAGAGAAAATAAAAAAGGAATAGAGAGAAATACTTTGACTCTTTGCATAAAAGTAAATATTGGAAAGTAAAAGATAGGCCCTTCGCAGAGGGAAGTAGGGATTTGTAGAGGTGCCAGAGCTCAAAGCGAAAATTGAGAGATAAAATCATTTTGGGAGGTGTATCCATCCCACCAACGAAAATGACTTAGAGTTCCCAACACTTTCCATGCTAGATATATCATAGGCGGTTCCCAAATAGAAAATAAGGTTTATTCCTTTTTCCACCATACTTTCACTTTCCACGGCTAACCGTATCAACGGGTGCCCTCCATACCAACACTTTCCAAGGAATTTATTATTTGACAACATAAAGTAAATTCATTTTTGCATTTCAGGACTGGGCATCCCTAATACCTTTGCCTTCCTCTCATGCAATGACAAGTGAATAAACACTCATCTTGAGAATAACACATCTAGCATGGAAAATATTAGCCACCCCTCACCGCTCCGTGAGCGAAACAAACACACAAAAGAGAAGTTTATTTTGAAAATTAGAGATGGCACATGCAAATTTGCTTAGAGCGACAAAAGAATACCGCATATAGATAGATATAGTGGACTCTTGAAAATAAGATTTGGGTTTAAGGGTTTTTGGACGCACAAGTAGTATCTCTACTTAGTGCGGAATTTTTGGCTAGCAAAGATGGGGGTCAAGCACCACATGTTGAAGGATCTATGACAATATAATTTCTATGTGAATATGAACAAACATAAATCATTACGTTGTCTTCCTTGTCCAACGTCAACAATTTTGGCATATAATATTTTGATGGGGGCTCATAATCACAAAAGGTTTCCATGATAGTGTATTTACATGTGAAAGTTCTCTTCCTTATACTAATTATTCGTGAATTGCTTGTATGGCCAATAATGTGATTGTCAAGCCACAAAAGATTTCACTTTCTAAACCCAATGTGAAGCTACCACTAGGCATGATATGATTTCAACTTCATGACATTCAATTTATTCAACAATTTACTCATAGGATATAAGTGAAGCACAAGAGTAAATGACATAGAAAAGAGCTTCGTTGACGGGATGTGAATGCCGCTTACTTGGCCTCTCTGGCAACTATTTGAAGACTCTATTTTATTTAAAAACTTTCATATCTAAGCATTTTATTAAAACAACAAGCAATATGAAAATAAAATGACATTCTAAGCATAGAACAACTCATGTGAAGAAGCAAAAACTTAGGCTCAACCGATACTAACTGATAATTGTTGAAGAAGAAAGGTGGGATGCCTACCGGGGCATCCCCAAGCTTGAGCTTTTGTGTCTCCTTAATTCCTCTCATATCGCGGTTTTCCTAAATCTCAAAAACTTCATCCACACAAAACTCAACAAGAACTCGTGAGATAAGTTAGTATAAACTAATGCAAAACCCTTATCATTCTCTACTGTAGCAAATCACTAAAATTATTATTCAACATTGCATACTAAATGCCTCTGCATATTTAATACTCCTATCCTTAAATAGGATCATTAAACAAGCAAACATATGCAAACATAACAGCAATCTGCCAATACAGTACAGTATGTAAATAATACAAGAGTATCAATACTTACTCAACTCCAAACATTATTAAAATTTACCACACTGAAGAAAATTTATCAGAGCTCATTTTGCAAAAAGTTTCAATATTTTATCACATTCTGAATTTTCTAGGGAATTTTTTCAACAGCGGTAAACTTTCTGTTTTCAAACAGCAACAAGTATACTTGCAAAATGAGCATGGCAAAGGCTATCATTGCCACTTTTATTGAAATAAAAGATGCAAAACATTATTCTAAATAAAATCAAGAAAATTCTAACAAAATAAATTGACGCTCCAAGCAAAACACATATCATGTGATGAATGAAAACATAGCTCCAAGTGAGGTTACCGATAATGTTGGAGACGAAAGAGGGGATGCCTTCCGGGGCATCCCCAAGCTTAGTTGATTGGATCTTCCTTGAGTATTTCCTTTTGGTGCCTTGGGAATCCCCAAGCTTAGGGTATTGTCACTCTTTATTCTCCTCATATTGATATCTCACCCAAAACTTGAAAAACTTCAATCACACAAAACTTAACGGAACTTTGTGAGATAGGTTAGTATGATAAAGAGCAAACCATTCCACTTTTGGTACTGCCAAAGACAAGATTCATAATTGTTCTCACACAATGCCTACTGTAGCATATAATTTCCACAATTTATATTGAGTAATATAGGCCATAGAAACTAGAAAACAAGCAAACTATGCATTGAAAACAGAATTTGTTAAAAACAAAATAGTCTGTAGTAATCTGTACTCAAACCATACTTATGCTACTCCAAAAATTCTGAACAATTAGGACAACCTGAGAAACTTGTATATTAATATTCTGCAAAAAGAATCAACTCAATAGAACTCTTCTGTTAAAAACTAGAATTATTTTCGTGAGAGCAAAAGTTTCTGTTTTTCAGCAAGATCAAAGCAACTATCACCCAACAAGATCCTAAAGGCTTTACTTGGCACTTTATTGAAACAAAAGCAATAAAACATGATTACTATAGTAGCCTAATCATGTGAAAACACAAAAACAGTAGGTAAAAGTGTTGGGTTGTCTCCCAACAAGCGCTTTTCTTTAATGCCTTTTAGCTAGGCATGATGATTTCAATGATGCTCACATAAAAGATAAGAATTGAAACACAAAGAGAGCATCATGAAGCACATGTAAAGCACATTTAAGTCTAACCCACTTCCTATGCATAGGGATTTTGTGATCAAACAATTTATGGGAACAACAATCAACTAGCATAGGAAGGCAAAATAAGCACAACTTCAAGATTTTCGGCACATAGAGAGGAAACTTGATATTATTGCAATTCCTACAAGCATAAGTTCCTCCCCCATAATAATTTTCAGTAGCATCATGAAGAAATTCAACAATATAACCATCACATAAAGCATTCTTTTCATGACACAAAAGCATGAAAACTTATTACTCTCCATATAAGAAAATTTCTTCTCATCAATAGTAGTAGGAGCAAACTCAACAAAATAACTATCATGAGAGTGAAAATTAAAATCACGATGACAAGTTTCATGGTTATCATTATTATTTATAGCATACATGTCATCACGATAATCATCATAGATAGCAACTTTGTTATCATAGTCAATTGAAGCCTCATCCAAAATGGTGGATTCATCACTAAATAAAGTCATGACCTCTCCAAATCCACTTTCATCAATATAATCATCATAAATAGGAGGCATGCAATCATCATAATAATTTTTCTCATCAAAACTTGGGGGACTAAAAATATCATATTCATCAAATATAGCATCCCCAAGCTTATGGCTTTGCATATCATTAGCATCATGGATATTCAAAGAATTCATACTAGCAATATTGCAATCATGCTTATCATTCAAATATTTTGTGCTGAACATTTTATTGACTTCTTCTTCTAAAAATTGAGCACAATTTTACGAACCATCATTTTCAAGAAAGATATTATAAAGATGATCAATAATATGATGCAACCTCAATTCCATTTTTTATGTAGTTTTGTTTTATAAACCAAACTAGTGATAAAACAAGAAACTAAAAGATTCAATTGCAAGATCTAAAGATATACCTTCAAGCACAGACCCTCCCCGGCAACGGCACCATAAAAGAGCTTGATGTATACTACACAATTTTATTCTTGTAGACACGTGTTGGGCCTCCAAGTGCGGAGTTTTGTAGGACAATAGTAATTTTCCCTCAAGTGGATGACCTAAGGTTTATCAATCCGTGAGAGGTTTAGGATGAAGATGGTCTCTCTCAAATGACCCTGCAACCAAATACAAGAAATCTCTTGTGTCCCCAACACACCCAATACAATGGCAAATTGTATAGGTGCACTAGTTCAGTGAAGAGATGGTGATAAAAGTGTAATATGGATGGTAGAAATATATTTTTATAATCTGAATAAATAAAAACAGCAAGGTAGTGAATAGTAAACGGGCACAAAAACGGTATTGCAATGCTTAAAAACAAGGCCTAGGGTCCATACTTTCGCTAGTGCAATCTCTCAACAATGCTAACATAGTTGGATCATATGATTATCCCTCAAAGTGTAACGAAGAATCACTCCCGAGTTCCTATTAGCGGAGAACAAAAGATAGGAATTGTTTGTAGGGTACTAAACCACCTCAAAGCTATTCTTTCCGTTCGATCTATTCAAGTGTTCGTACTAAAATAACGCAAAGCTATTTTTTCTGTTCGATCTATCCTAGAGTTCGTACTAGAATAACACCAAAGCATATTCATATTCATAATACTCAATCCACACAAAGAACTACAAGAGTGCCCCAAGATTTCTACCGGAGAAACAAGGACAAGAACGTGCATCAACCCCTATGCATAGATTACCCCAATGTCACCGCGGGAATCCGCAAGTTGAGTGCCAAAACATATATCAAGTGAATCAATATGATACCCCATTGTCACCACAAGTATTCAATTGCAAGATATATATCAAGTGTTCTCAAATCCATAAAAGTATTCAATCTGATAACCATGAAATCTCAAAAGGGAAAAACTCAATTCATCACAACAAGATAGAGAGGGGAAAACATCATATGATCTGACTATATTAACAAAGCCCATGATATAGATCACGAGAGAGAGATAAACCACATAGCTACTGGTACAAACCCTCAGCCCCGAGAGTGGACTATTCCCTCCTCATCGTGGTGGCCGCCGGGATGATGAAGATGGCCACAGGAGATGATTCCCCCCTCCGGCAGGGTGCCGGAACGGGTCTAGATTGGTTTTCGGTGGCTACGGAGCCCTGCGGCGGCGGAACTTCTGATCTAGGTCAACCCCGAGGGGTTGATGACCCACAAGTGTAGGGGATCTATCGTAGCCTTTTTGATAAGTAAGAGTGTCGAACCCAACGAGGAGCAGAATGAAATGGTAAGCAGTTTTCAGTAAGGTATTCTCTACAAGCACTGAAATTATCGGTAACATATAATTTTGTGATAAGGTAATTTGTAACGAGTAACAAGTAATGCAAGTAAATAAGGTGCAGCAAGATGGCCCAATCCTTTTTGTAGCAAAGGACAAGCCTGGACAAACTCTTATATAAAGGAAAACGCTCCCGAGGACACATGGGAATTATCGTTAAGCTACTTTTCATCATGTTCATATGATTCGCATTCGGTTCTTTGATAATTTGATATGTGGGTGGACCGGTGCTTGGGTACTGTCCTTCCTTGGACAAGCATCCCACTTATGATTAACCCCTATTGCAAGCATCCGCAACTACAACAGAAGTATTAAGGTAAACTTAACCATGGCATGACACATATGGATCCAAATCAGCCCCTTACGAAGCAACGCATAAACTAGGGTTTAAGCTTCTGTCACTCTAGCAACGCATCGTCTACTTATTACTTCCCAATGCCTCCCTCTAGGCCCAAACAATGGTGAAGTGTCATGTAGTCGATGTTCACATGACACCACTAGAGGGATGACAACATACATCTCATCAAAATATCGAACGAATACCAAATTCACATGACTACTTATAGCAAGACATCTCCCATGTCCCAGGAACAAACGTAACTACTCACAAAGCATATTCCTGTTCATAATAAGAAGGGGTATTAATATGCATAATGGATCTGAACATATGATCTTCCACCAAGTAAACCAACTAGCATCAATTGCAAGGAGTAATCAACAGTACTAGCAACCCA
The DNA here is from genome assembly GCF_056163025.1 of Triticum urartu. NCBI lineage: Eukaryota > Viridiplantae > Streptophyta > Magnoliopsida > Poales > Poaceae > Triticum > Triticum urartu. Next base: position 434,610,451 of record NC_141873.1, read on the forward strand.
CATGTACCAATCTGAGGTTTGGGTACAAAGATTGGATACAAGAGATGAACTAGGGTTTGAGATGAGATGGTGCTGGTGAAGATTTTGATGGAGATGGACCCCCTCCCGATGAGAGGATCGTTGGTGATGACGATGGTGATGATTTCCCCCTCCCGGAGGGAAGTTTCCTTGGTAGAACAGCTCCGCCGGAGCCCTAGATTGGTTCCGCCAAGGTTCCGCCTCGTGGCTGCGGAGTTTCATCCCGTGAGCTAGCTTATGATTTTTTCCTTGATGAAAGACTCCATATAGCCAAAGATGGGCATCAGAGGGCCACCAGGGGGCCCACGAGGCAGGGGCGCGCCCAGGGGGTAGGGCGCGCCCCCACCCTCGTGGACGGTGGGTGGCCCCCCTCTGGTACTTCTTTCGCCCAATATTTTTTATATATTTTGAAAATAATTCCCGTGGAGTTTCAAGACTTTTGGAGATGTGCAGAATAGGTCTCTAATATTTGCTCCTTTTCCAGCCCAGAATTCCAGCTGTCGGTGAGGGAGTCCTGGACTAAGGGGTCCTCGGGCGTCCGACCTGTTATCCATGGGCCGGACTGATGGGCTGTGAAGACATGAAGGCCGAAGACTGTACCCATGTCCGGATTGGACTCTCCTTGGCGTGGAAGGCAAGCTTGGAAACCAAAGATGAAGATCCTTTCTTATGTAACCGACTCTATGTAAACCCTAGATCCCCTCGGTGTCTATATAAACCGGAGGGGTTAGTCCGGAAAGCATATACTCATTACCATAGTCATATAGGCTAGGCTTCTAGGGTTTAGCCATTACGATCTCGTGGTAGATCAACTCTTGTAACACTCATATTCATCAAGATCAATCAAGCAGGACGTAGAGTATTACCTCCATAGAGAGGGCCCGAACCTGGGTAAACATCGTGTCCCCCGTCTCCTGTTACCATCGATCCTAGACGCACAGTTTGGGACCCCCTACCCGAGATCCGCCGGTTTTGACACCGACATTGGTGCTTTCATTGAGAGTTCCACTGTGCCGTCAACGAAAGGTTTGATGGCCCCTCCAATCGTCTATAGTGACGCTGTCCAAGGAGAAACCTTCCTCCCCGGACAGATTTTCGTGTTCGGCGGCTTCGTACTGTGGGCCAACTCGCTTGGCCATCTGGAGCAGATAGATAGCTAAGCCCCTGGCCACCAGTTCAGATTTGGAAGCTTGAACTACGTCGTAGATATCCGTGGAGACTTGATCTTCAATGGATTTGAGACCGCAGCGATCGCTCCCCCCCGCCCGATGAACATGACTTAAATCTGTCATCGGATCACATCCAGGAGATGGTCCCTGTTGCTGCAACGGCCTTAGAACCGGAGCAGATCGTGCCATCCGAGCCACAGAGCCCGCGGCATTGGAGCCGCACACAGACTCGGCACCCAGCAATATTTGCGTCAATGGAACTCCGGACTCGTCTCCGGCTATAAGTTCCGGACCGGGTACGCCTGCGGACACTGAGCTGGATCGGTTATCGATTTTCGAATTTAGCTCCGCAGACATCTTCCCGCACTCACCTTTGGGTGATGTGCTAAACTCTTTAAGGAACTTGTCCTTGGAGAAGGACTCACAACCGAACTATGTTCGGTTCGGGCCAGAGGCTGATGATGGGGAATTTCGCTTCCCACCCGCCACCCACTTCATAGCCACTGTCAATGACTTAACCGACGTGCTTGATTACGGCTCTGAAGACATCGACGGTATGGACGACGATGCCGACAAGGAGCAAGGCCAAGACCCGCCATTTACTGGACGTTGGACGGCCACCTCTTCGTACGATGTGTACATGGTCAACACACCTAAAAAAGCTAGCGACGATGACAAAGGAGATCCAGTTGCGAATAAACCTTCAGAGACATAGTCCAAGCGCTGACTCCCTAAACGCTACTCTAAGCCTCATCGCTCAAAAGATGGCAACACTGGCACTGGAGAAAATAGTACTCTGGGCGACGCCGAAAACAATGAAGACCCTGTTGGGGCTGCATCCGAACAGGAGGAACAAGACAACGGGCAACATAACCCTAATAAATAGGCCATGCCCAATGACCCAGATGATGATAGTCATCGTCCAGTCTCCGAGGATGATGAGAACCTCGGCAATGAGGACTTCATCGTGCCTGAGGCACCCCTCGAGCAGGAGCGCTTCAAGCGCCAGCTAATAGCCACTGCAAGAAGCCTGAAGAAGAAGCAGCAGCAGCTCCAAGCTGATCAAGACCTGCTCATTGACAGGTGGACTGATGTCTTGACAGCCGAAGAATATGGCCTCGAGCGCCCAGTCAAGAGTTACCCGAAGCGTAGACTGCTACCTCAGTTCGATGAGGAGGCACCAGATCCCATACCTCCCTCATGTAATGCGGACCGACCACCACGTGGTTGGGATAGTGTGGCGGACTGACCACCCCGCGGTCGGGATAAAATGGCAACTCAGGCCGAACAACAGCCCGCCCCACCACCTCGCAAAAACAGGGACAGAATAGCTCGGGACCATACATACGACCTTCGGCAGGATCTGGACAGTAGAGCAGGACACACCAGATCAATCTACGGATCACGAGGACGGTTCCCGACTCGGGATGACGGCTACCTATTCGGACATGACAAACCTAGTCACACCCGAGCCGATAACCGCAGACGGACTTCATCGGAGGTGCACCGTCACGTGGCCCGATATAGAGGCGCCGCACACCCTCTCTGCTTCACAGATGAGGTGCTGGATCACGAATTCCCCAAGGGGTTCAAGCCTGTCAATATTGAATCATACGATGGAACAACCGATCCCGCAGTATGGATTGAGGACTTTATTCTCCACATCCACATGGCCCGTGGAGACGACCTCCATGCCATCAAATACCTCCCACTAAAACTCAAAGGGCCAACCCAACACTGGCTGAATAGCCTGCCCGAGAATTCCATAGGCAGCTGGGAGGACTTGGAAGAGGCCTTCCTTGACAACTTCCAAGGTACATATGTCCGGCCACCCGATGCCGATGACTTAAGCCACATAGTTCAACAACCTGGAGAATCAGCCAGAAAATTCTGGACTAGGTTCCTAACCAAAAAGAACTAGATCATTGACTGTCCGGATGCCGAAGCCCTAGCGGCCTTTAAACACAGCATCCGTGATGAATGGCTAGCACGCCACCTTGGCCAAGAAAAGCCGAAGTCCATGGCAGCCCTTACGGCACTCATGACCCGCTTTTGCACGGGTGAGGACAGCTGGCTGGCTCGTAGCAAAAACATAACCAGCGAGACAGGCCCCTCCGAGGCCAAGAACAGCTCCGGCAAGCTCCAGTGCAATAGACACAAACACCGAAGCAATGGCGACAACACCGATGACACCACCATTAACGTCGGATTCAGCGGCTCCAAGTCCGGCCAGCAAAAGAAGCCCTACAAAAGGAACAGTGAGGGACCATCCAGCCTGGATCGCATACTCGATCATTGGAGCCAGATACATGGTACCCCAGATAAACAAGCCAATCACACCAACAGAGACTGTTGGGTTTTCAAATAGGCTGGCAAGTTAAATGCTGAAAACAAAGAAAAGGGATCACAAAGTGAGGACGAGGACGAAGAGCCCCGGCAACCGAACACTGGGGGGCAGAAGAAATTTCCCCCTCAAGTCAAAACGGTGAACATGATATATGCTACACACATCCCCAAAAGGGAGCGCAAGAGAGAACTTAGGGGCGTCTACGCGGTAGAGCCAGTCGCCCCAAAATTCAATCCGTGGTCGTCGTTCCTGATCACCTTCGATCGTCGAGATCACCCAACTAGTATCCGCGATGGCGGTTCAGCCGCACTAGTCCTCGACCCAATTATCAACGGGTTTCACCTAACACGTGTCCTGATGGACGGTGGTAGCAGCCTCAACCTGCTTTATCGGGACACAGTGCGGAAGATGGGCATTAACCCCTCACGAATCAAACCAACAAGGACTACCTTTAAAGGATTCATACCAGGCGTAGAGGCCCGCTGTACGGGCTCAATCAAGCTGGAGGTGGTCTTCGGTTCTCCGGACAACTTCCGAAGCGAAGAGTTAATCTTCGATATCGTCCCCTTCCACAGCGGCTACCATGCACTGCTCGGACGAACCATGTTTGCTAGATTCAACGCAGTACCACACTATGCTTATCTCAAGCTCAAGATGGCCGGTCCACGCGGCGTCATGACAATCAATGGCAATACTGAACGCTCCCTCCGAACAGAGGAGCACACCGCCGCCCTAGCAGCAGAGGTACATAGCGGCCTTCTCAAGCAGCACCATAGTACGGCTGCCGAGCCCCTGGACATCATTAAGAGGTTCCAGACTACACTGCAACAGGACAATGCGGCTCATCAAGAGCTCGATTAGCAATTCGGCCTAAGTCCCAGTCCCGATGAAGTAGTGGCATTCATACCACGCGTACATAATTACGCACTCAAAATTCCATGGACATCGACGGAGCCACAAGCCAGCCCGGGATCTACAGTTCGGTTAGACCGGTCCCGGACACACATATAACTTTACTATCTCCTTTTCCCTTTTTTCAGGTTTCTCTTATGCGGGCCTCCTTTGTGTTGGGGAACATAGTAATTTCAAAATTTCCTATGCACACGCAAGATCATGGTGATGCATAGCAATGAGAGGGGAGAGTGTTGTCTACGTACCCTCGTAGACCGTTCACGGAAGCATTATATCAACGCGGTTGATGTAGTCATACGTCTTCACGATCCGACCGATCCAAGTACCGAAAGCACGGCACCTCCGAGTTCTGCACACGTTCGGCTCGGTGACGTCCTCGCCTTCTCAATCCAGCAAGAGGGGCGAAGTAGTAGATGAGTTCCGGCAGCACGACGGCGTGGTGACGGTGTTGGTGAAGAACAATCTCCGCAGGGCTTCGCCTAAGCACTACGAAAACTATGATGGAGGATAAACTTGAGGGGACGGGGTTGCCGGCACACGGCTTGGTGTTTCTTGATGTGTCTTGGGTGCTAGCCCTACCCCTCTATTTATATGTTGAGCCTTGGGGTCGAAACTTGGAGTAAAAGCCTCCACAAAGTCGGTTTCACCCGAAAGGCAAGAGTCCTTCTCGGACTCCAGGGCCAGACGCCAGGGTTCCCGGCATCTGGACCCAGACGCCAGGGACCCTAGCGTCTGGCCCCCTGGACTCCGCAAAACTTCCTTTTGTTCTTTCCAAAAACCTTGTGGGCTTTCCCCTTTGGCCCAAATAAAGTGTTCTCGTACCCAAACATTTCGGGAAACATCCGGAACCCCTTCCGGTGAATTCCGGAACCCTTCTGGTGACCAAACACTATTATCCCATATATCAAATTTTATCTCCGGACCATTCCGGAGTTCCTCGTCATGTCCGTGATCTCATCCCGGACTCCGAACAACATTCGGTCACCAACATACATAACTCATATAGTACTATATCGTCAACGAACGTTAAGCGTGCGGACCCTACAGGTTCGAGAACTATGTAGACATGACCGAGACACCTCTCTGGTCAATAACCAATAGCGGGACCTAGATGCCCATATTGGCTCCTACATATTCTATGAAGATCTTTATCGGTCAGACCGCATAACAACATACGTTGTTCCCTTTGTCATCGGTATCTTACTTGCCCGAGATTCGATCGTCGGTATCTCAATACCTAGTTCAATCTCGTTACCGGCAAGTCTCTTTACTCGTTCCGTAATACATCATCCCACAACTAACTCATTAGTTGCAATGCTTGCAAGGCTTATAGTGATGTGCATTACCGAGTGGGCCCAGAGATACCTCTCCGACAATCGGAGTGTCAAATCCTAATCTCGAAATACGCCAACCCAACAAGTACCTTTGGAGACACCTGTAGAGCACCTTTATAATCACCCAGTTATGTTGTGACGTTTGGTGGCACACAAAGTGTTCCTCCGGTAAACGGGAGTTGCATAATCTCATAGTCATAGGAACATGTATAAGTCATGAAGAAAACAATAACAACAAACTAAACGATCAAGTGCTAAGCTAACGGAATGGGTCAAGTCAATCACATCATTCTCCTAATGATGTGATCCCGTTAATCAAATGACAACTCATGTCTATGATTAGGAAACTTAACCATCTTTGATCAACGAGCTAGTCAAGTAGAGGCATACTAGTGACACTCTGTTTTTCTATGTATTCACACATGTATTATGTTTCCAGTTAATACAATTCTAGCATGAATAATAAACATTTATCATGAAATAAGGAAATAAATAATAACTTTATTATTGCCTCTAGGGCATATTTCCTTCACTTTGATGACCTGATTAATGGTCCTATCAAAGGATAAACACACCGGATTGACATGGAGCATAGGCGTACATGGGAAGCCCTAGAGGCTAACTAAACGATTACTCTATCCGTTTTCAGGACCCACACGCAGCTCGCTTTTGGTCGCGACATGTCAAAGAGCCAGTTGCTTATTGCATTATTTTGTACCAATGTGCTTGAACGCATTAACCCGACTATAATGGAAACAGTTCATGATCCAAGTTCAAGGGCCCCAGATCCTATTTCTATTCTCCCTCTGTTTCCCTTTAAATTACTTATTTCCTAGCAACCGTACACTCTGGTATGTTTCATATTTGCCAGGGCCTCCCCATCACCCCACGATACGGCAACAAAGTTCGAACACTCCTTAAAGATAAGTTCGGCACCCCGAATTTAACATTATATGCATTGGCTCTGAATCATGTCTTTGATCAAGAGTTGGGTTGCCCGGCTCCTGTGCTTGCTACCCTACGTTCCGCTAAATCGTCTAGGGTAGTAATGGGAGAACTACTGTGATTGTGCCCTGGCCTTGACCAGATGAGCGCCTCAGTAGAGAAAGCCAAAAACTAACTGTCATGATACGGCGATAGCTGGTCAGCTTTTCGAGGGTTACAAATCGTTGGAGATTTTTTCCGCATTATGCGAAAGATCGGCACTTCCCGATCAGATGCTGACAGCTCTCTGGTTTGAACCAGGGGCTGCGCCCATGCTTTATTATAAAACTCCTATGGCCAAGTGAGGGCGTTTAAGCTGCATAGTCTGATTGCCTTGTTCGTTGCACTAAACAACTCCTTCAAGGACCATATAATTGGATCAAGATTGTTTAGATTCCATCCCGAACACCTCCGTACTACCTACGTGAGGGCAGAAGCCGACGACTGGCCAACCCTCAGATTACATACAACACAGCCGCACAGGAGGAAATAATTAAAAGCATAACAAAATTATATTACAAAACATGCTTTGTTTCCATAATACAAGGCAAAGGCAACGTGAATACATTTATTCAAATACAATGTCCTGCGAACATTGTGCCGGCGCAAGGCGAGCCCCCTCCAGGACATCCGCAAAATACCGTTCGGGTGTGCGGTGCTCCTTGCCCTATGATGGCCCTCTGGTCACCTCAACGGCGTCCATCTTTGCCCACCACATCTTGCAACGGGAGAAGGCCATGCGCACACCTTCAATGCAGGCCGAGCACTTGACGATGTCCAGCCGAGGACAAGCGTTCACCATCCGCCTCACGAGTCTGAATAGCTGCCTGGCATAGCTTCGGCTGGCCATAGACGGATTATCAAATCCTTAATGGCTAGTTCGGCCACCCTATGCAGCTCCACCAACTGTTTCAGCTGATCGGTGAAGGACACGAGATGCTCTGGCATCGCATGCTGCGACAAGAATAGCTTCTCCATAGAACCCCCTCCTTCGGCTCAATAGAACTCCGCGGCGTCTGAGACACTGCGTGGTAAATCCGCAAAAGCCCCTGGGTAACTCCGAACCCGGGTTAGTAAAAGGTACTGCTTCTCCGCATACTTGCTTTGCATCTTAAATGCCTTACCCGCCGTGATCTTCTTGGCCTCCTGGATCTCCTCGAGGGCGGCCTGGGCCTCATTCTGTGCGGTCTCCATGCTCTGACAAGCCTTGGCGATTTCGGTCCCTTGAACCGATGCATCATGCTTCAAGGCTTCGCATTTCTTGACCGCATCCTGGAGCTCCTGCTGGACTTCTTTGACCCGGGCCTTGAGCTTCTTACGGGCGGCTTGCTGCTGGACAACCTTCTCCTCGGCCTCGCCCAAGGCCTTCCTTAGGGCCTCGACCTCGGTCGCGGCTCCTGCACATATCACGACACTGTGGTCAATATGCAGCGCCTATCCTTTCCGAACACACAGCAAGTCGTCACTCACCTTGCTTCTCCTGGAGCCGAACCTTAACCTCGCGGAGCTCGTTCTCGGTCCACTCCAGCCTCTGCCTTAGTTCAGAGACTTCGGAAGCATGCGAGGTTGCGGCCAACAGCGACGCCTGCTTATTCATACATATTACGTTAGTCTCCTATAACAAAAGATTGATCCTCTGTCCAGTTCTTCTTGACGAACACCAGACAGTGTCTCAGGGGCTACTGTCTACATGGTTTTTTTCTCTCTTTCTTACCTCGAAACCCGTCAACAGGCTGCTGCAGGCTTCATTCAGTCCACTCTTGGCCGACTGAACCTTCTCGATCACCGCACCCATAAGGACACGGTGCTTGTCCATGACGGAGGTGCCTCGAAGTGCCTCCATCAGGTTATCCGACGCCCCTAGATGAACAGGGGCCACCGGTGGAAGCGGCACACCCCCCTTGAAAGTGCAACTATCCCTAGGTGGTTTTGGTAATTCCTAACAACATATAGCTCATTGAGCTAATGCTATTTCAAGATTAATATCTCAGGAAAGCTCAGTGATTGGCATGGCATGGATGAGAAAAGTGGACCCCTCAAAATGCTAAGGACAAAGGATTGGCTCAAGCTCAAAGCTCAAGACTCTACATTTTCTATTTTAGTGATCCAAGATCACATTGAGTCTATAGGAAAAGCCAATACTATCAAGGAGGGATGAGGTGTTGCTTAATGAGGCTCTTGCCCAAAATGCTTAGTAATATGCTCCAAAACCCTCAACTACTTTCTCACATCCACATATGACCCAAACCAAAAGTCAAACTCGGCCCCACCGATTCTTTCTATCCAGCGCCACCGAGTTTCAAATGTCATAGCCACTGCCACAAACCCTAGGCAAATCGGTCTCACCGATAGGGATCTCGGTCTCACCGAGATGGGATTGTAATCTCTCTGTTTCCCTTCATAACATTTTGGTCTTACCGAGATGAGCGATCGGTCCCACAGAGATTGCAATGTAAATTCTCTGTTTTCCCTTCGTAATGTTTCGATCTCACTGAAATGAGCGATCGGTCCCACCGAGTTTACCTGACCAACTCTCTAGTTAGCTTATTACCAAAATCACTCTCACCGAGTTTGTGTAATCGGTCTCACCGAGATTACGTTATGCCCTAACCCTAATCATATCGGTCCTACCAAGTTGCATGTCGGTCCCATCGAAAAACCCTAACGGTCATTAGCTTTGCTGAATCGGTCCGACTGAGTTTAACAATTCGGTCCCACCGAGATTGGCAAGTTGTGTAACAGTTAGATTTTGTGTGGAGGCTATATATACCCCTCCACCACCTCTTCATTCGTTGAGAGAGCCATCAGAACAAACCTACACTTCCAACTTACTTTTTCTGAGAGAGAACCACCTACACTTGTGTTGAGGCCAAGATATTCCATTCTTATCATATGAATCTTGATCTCTAGCCTTCCCAAGTTGCTTTCCACTCAAATCCTCTTTCCACCAAATTCATATCCTGTGATAGAGAGTTGAATGTTGGGGAGTCTATCATTTGAAGCACAAGAGCAAGGAGTTCATCATCAACACACCATTTGTTACTTCTTGGGGATTGGTGTCTCCTAGAATGGCTAGGTGTCACTTGGGAGCCTCCGACAAGATTGTGGAGTTGAACCAAGGAGTTTGTAAGGGCAAGGAGATCGCCTACTTCGTGAAGATCTACCGCTAGTGAGGCAAGTCCTTCGTGGGCGACGACCATGGTGGGATAGACAAGGTTGCTTCTTCGTGGACCCTTCATGGGTGGAGCCCTCCGTGGACTCGCTTAACCGTTACCCTTCGTGGGTTGAAGTCTCCATCAACATGGATGTACGATAGCACCACCTATCGGAACCACGACAAAACATCCGTGTCTCCTATTGCGTTTAAATCCTCCAAACCCTTCCCCTTACATTCTTGCAAGTTGCATGCTTTACTTTCCGCTGCTCATATACTCTTTGCACGCTTGCTTGAATTGTGTTAAGATTGCTTGACCTGTCCAAAGTTGCTAAAATATGCCAAGAACTAAAATTGGGAAAAGGATAAGCTTTTATTTGGTCAAGTAGTCTAATCACCCCCCTCTAGACATACTTTCGATCCTACAAGTGGTATCAGAGCTTTGGTCTCCATTTGCTTTGATTTTCATAGCTTTTGGAAGTCATACCCTTGGTTTCACAACCTAGGAGAATATGGCATCTAGCGAGGGAAATTACCACCATAGAGGTCCTTACTTTGATGGTACTAATTTTTCTAGTTGGAAGCATAAGAAGAAAATGCATATTCTTGGACATAACCCCGCCGTATGGGCTATTGTGTGTATTGGCTTGCAAGGTGAATTCTTTGATGGGAGAGAACCGAATCGTGAAGCTACCGCGGAAGAGTTGAAAATGCTGCCATACAATGCTCAAGCTTGTGATATCCTCTTCAACAGATTGTGCCCCGAAGAATTCAACAAAATCAGCCATCTTGAGAATGCAAAGGAAATTTGGGATACTTTGATTGATATGCACGAAGGTACCGACTCCGTCAAGGAATCCAAGTTGGATGTGCTTCAAAGTCAGCTTGACAAGTTCAAAATGAAGGATGGTGAAGGTGTCGCTGAAATGTACTCTAGGCTTGCTCTTATCACAAATGAGATCACCGGCTTAGGAAGTGAAGAGGTGACCAATAAATTCATCATCAAGAAGATCCTAAGAGCTTTGGACAGAAAATATGATACCATATGTACATTGATTCAAATGATGCCCAATTACAAAGATCTCAAGCCAATAGAAGTCATTAGAAGAATTGTTGCTCATGAGATGTCACTCAAGGATAAGGAGGAGCTCCATAACAAGTCAAGTGGTGCTTACAAAGCCTCATATGAAGCTCCTACATCATCAAGTGAGAAACAAACCTTCAATGAAGAATTGAGCCTAATGGTGAAGAACTTCAACAAGTTCTACAAGAGTAGAAGCAAAGAGAGAAGTTCCAAGTCAAGGTCCTACAATGACAAAAGATCTTCTAGTCGAGAGAGAAATTGCTACAATTGTGGAAGACCCGGACACTATTCCAATGAGTGTACGACACCCTACAAGAGAAGAGAAGATTCTCCAATAAGAAGAAGTAGAAGAGAAGAATCACCATCAAGAGAGAGAAGGAGTAGAGATGATCGTTATGAATGAAGAACATCCCGGAGAAGCAAAGATTCGGAAAGGAAGGACAAGTCATCAAGGAGCTACACAAAACGAAGACATCAAGCTCATGTTGGTCAAGCGAAAGCCAAAATCGAAAAATATGTCCACATGTTTAGAGATAGAGGTGTCGATAAAATAAAATACGGACATGAGGGCATCATGATCATCCCTAGAACATCAATATATATATATATATTGCCATATGATCTATTATGCTAAAGTAAGAATTCATTCACATACTCAAGTATGAATTAGAAACTTCACTGAAAACTAACAAACTATAATCTCAGTCATTGAAGCAATTGCAATTTATCATAACATAGGAAAGAGTCAATATAAGAGCTTCTCAGCAAGTCCACATACTCAACCATCTTTTAGTCTTCCATAATTGCTAACACTCACGCGATATTTATGGTTATGAAGTTTTAATCGGACACAAAGAAAGATAGGGGATTATAGTTTTGCCTCCCAACTTTTTACCTCAAGGGTAATGTCAACAATAATAGTTCATGCAAACCCACATCCAATTAGCCATATATATCAGGATCTTTCCAACACACTGTGCTTGCCAAAGGATAAAATGTAAAAAGGAAAGGTGAAGATCACCATGACTCTTTGCATGAAGTATAAGACATGAATAAAAGATAGGCCCTTCATAGAGGGAAGCAGAGGTTGTCATGTGCTTTTATGGTTGGATGCACGAAATCTTAATGCAAAAGAACGTCACTTTATATTGCCACTTGTGATATGGACCTTTATTATGCAGTCCATCGCTTTTATTTCTTCCACATCACAAGATCATATAAAGCTTATTTTCTCCACACTAATAAGTCATACATATTTAGAGAGAAATTCTTATTGCTTGCAACGATGACAACTTACTTGAAGGATCTTACTCAATCCATAGGTAGATATGGTGGACTCTCATGGCAAAATTGGGTTTAGGGATATTTGGAAGCACAAGTAGTATCCCTACTCGGTGCAAAGAAATTGGCTAGCAAGAGAGGTAAAGGCAAGCTCAACATGTAGGATGATCCATGACAATATAATTTATCTCAGATGTAAGAAAACATAACCTATTACGTTGTCTTCCTTGTCCAACATCAACTCTTTAGCAAGTCATATTTTAATGAGTGCTCACAATCATAAAAGATGTCCAAGATAGTATATTTATATGTGAAAACATCTATTTCTTTATTACTTCCTATTAATTGCAACGATGACCAAAACTATGTTTGTCAACTCTCAACAATTTTTATTCATCATACTCTTTATATGTGAGCTCATTACTCTCCATAAGATCCATATGATCTCTTTATTTCTTTTTATTTCTTCTCTTTTTATTTTATTCTATTTCCCCAAGATCATAGCAAAATAATCAAGCCCTTGACTCAACACTAATCTTTATTATATATAGCTCACGGACTCGATTACATAGAAGGATCATAAAGCAAAACTCAAAACTAGATCATACTAAAACTTTATTCTACTAGATCAAGATATTACCAAAAGGATCGAACTAAGAAAAACGGTAAAGATAGAAGGATCATAATTGAGCTCTTTAATTGCCCAATATGCCTTATGTTCTAGTTCAAGAGGTAAGTGACATGCTTTACCATAAACCATTTAAATGGAGACATACCCATTGGATTTTTATATGCAGTTCTATAGGCCCATAATGCATCATCAAGTTTCTTGGACCAATTCTTTCTAGATCTATTAACAGTCTTTTGCAAAATTAATTTAAGCTCTCTATTGCTAAGTTCTACTTAACCACTAGACTGTGGATGATATGGAGATGCAATTCTATGATTAACATCATACTTATCAAGCATTTTATGAAAATCAACATGAATAAAATGTGAACCACCATCAGTCATTAGGTATCTAGGGACTCCAAACCTCAGAAAAATAACTTCTTTAAGCATGTTAATAGAGGTGTTATGATCAACACTACTAGTTGGAATAGCTTCTACCCACTTAGTAACGTAATCAACAACAACTAAAATATGTGTATACCCATTAGAGGAAGGAAACGGTCCCATATAATCAAAGCCCCAAACATCAAATGGTTCAATAACAAGTGAATAATTCATAGGCATTTCTTGACGTCTACTAATATTACCAATTCTTTGACATTCATCACAAGACGAGACAAACTTACGGGCATCCTTGAAGAGAGTAGGCCAATAAAAACCGGATTGCAATACCTTATGTGCAATTATGTCTCCAGCATGGTGTCCTCCATAAGCCTCGGAGTGGCACTTGCGTAGGATCTGTTCCTGTTCATGCTCAGGTACACAACGTCTAATAACACCATCTACTCCTTTATAAAGATGTGGGTCATCCCAGAAGTAATGTCTTAAATCATAGAAGAGCTTTTTCTTTTGCTGGTATGTGAAACTAGGTGGTATAAATTTAGCAACAATGTAATTAGCATAATCAACATACCATGGAGCAGTACGAGAGGCATTTATGACAGCTAATTGTTCATCAGGAAAGCTATCATCAACAGGCAGTGGGTCATCAAGAACATTTTCTAACCTAGACAAGTTGTCTGAAACGGGGTTCTCAGCTCCTTTTCTATCAATAATATGCAAATCAAATTCTTGTAGCAAGAGAACCCATCTAATAAGTGTAGGTTTAGCATCTTTCTTTCCATAAGATATTTAATATCAGCATGATCAGTGTGAACAGTTACTTTAGAATCAACAATTTAAGGTCTGAACTTATCACAAGCAAATACAATTGCTAAAAATTCTTTTTCAGTAGTAGCATAATTTCTTTGAGCACTGTCTAAAGTTTTACTAGCATATTGAATAACATTTAATTTCTTATCAACTCTTTGTCCTAGAACAGCCCCTACAACATAATCACTAGCATCACACATAATTTGAAAGGGTAAATTCCAATCAGGAGGTTGAACAATAGGTGCAGAAACCAAAGCTTTCTTAAGTATTCCAAATGCTTCTACACAATCATCATCAAAGACAAAAGGGACATCTTTTTGTAAGAGATTAGTCAGAGGCCGAGAAATTTTAGAGAAGTCCTTAATGAACCTCCTATAAAAACCAGCATGACCAAGGAAACTTCTTATACCTTTAATGTCCTTGGGACACGGCATCTTTTCGATAACATCAACCTTAGCTTTATCAACTTCAATACCTCTTTCAGAAATTTTATGCCCCAAGACAATACCTTCATTAACCATAAAGTGGCACTTCTCCCAATTCAAGACAAGATTAGTTTCTTCACATCTCTGCAAAACTTGATCAAGGTTGCTTAAGCAATCATCAAAAGAAGTCCCATAAACAGAGAAATCATCCATGAATACCTCAACAATCTTTTCACAAAAGTCAGAGAATATAGCAGTCATACATCTTTGAAAGGTAGTAGGTGCATTACATAAACTAAAAGGCATACGTCTATAAGCAAAGGTACCGAAAGGGCAAGTAAAAGTTGTCTTTTCTTGATCCTCTTTTGACACAGGTATTTGAGAGAAACCAGAATAACCATCTAGAAAGCAAACATGTGTATGCTTGGATAATCTTTCTAGCATTTGATCAATAAAAGGTAACGGGCAATGATCCTTTTTAGTAGCTTTATTTAATTTGCGGAAATCAATTACCATTCTATAACCTGTAACAATTCTTTGCGGGATCAATTCATCTTTATCATTAGGAAATAGGAACAACAGTAATACCTCCCTTCTTAGGTACACAATGGACATGACTTACCCACTGACTATTAGCAATGGGATAAATTATACCTGCCTCCAGAAGCTTTAGTATTTCTTTTCTTACCACTTCTTCCATCTTAGGATTTAACCATCGTTGGTGATCAACAACCGGTTTAGCATCCTTCTCCAATTTTATTTTGTGCTGGCATAAAGTGGGGCTAATGCCCTTAAGATCATCAAGAGTATATCCAATAGCAGCATGGTGCTTCTCCAGAGTCTTCAATAATTTCTTTTCTTCATGCTCTGGAAGGTTAGCACTAATAATAACAGGATATATCTCTTTCTCATCAAGATAAGCATATTTGATAGTATCAGGTAAAGGTTTAAGCTCAAACACAGGATCATCCTTAGGTGGAGGAGGATCCCCTAGAATTTCAACGGGCAAGTTGTGTTTCAAAATAGGTCCCTGTTTAAATAATACTTCATCTATTTCCCTTCTTTCATTCATAAACATATCATTTTCATGGTCTAGCAAATAGTGCTCTAAAGGATCAGTAGCAGGCATGGAAATAGAAGAAAGACCAATAATTTCATCTTTACTAGGCAATTCTTTATCATGGGGTTGTCTACGAAATTTAGCGAAATTAAACTCATGAGACATACCCCCTAAACCAACAGAAACAATATCCTTGTTGCAGTCTATCTTAGCATTAACAATATTCAAGAAGGGTCTACCAAATATAATGGGACAAAAGTCATCTTGTGGGAAACCAAGATCAAGAAAATCAGCAGGATATTTAACTTTCCCACACAAGACTTCAGCATCTCTAATAATCCCAACTGGTGAAATAGTATCTCTATTGGCAAGCTTAATTGTAACATCTATCTCTTCTATCCCAGCAGGTGCAATATCATGCATAATTTCTTTGTATAAGGAATGAGGTATTGCACTTGCACTAGCACCCATATCACATAAGCGATGATAACAATGATCTCCTATTTTAACAGAAATAACAGGCACGCCTACAACAGGTCTATGTTTGTTTTTAGTATCAGGTCTAGCAATTCTAGCAGATTCATTGCAGAAGTAAATAACATGCCCATCAATATTATCGGCCAAGAGATCTTTAACCATAGCAATACTAGGTTCAACTTTAATTTGCTCAGGGGGTTTGGGTGTCTTAATATTACTTTTGTTAACCACAGTTGAAGCTTTAGCATGATCCTTTATTCTAACAGGGAAAGGTGGTTTCTCAATATAAGCAGTAGGAACAACAGGATCATTATAAGTGACAATCTTTTCTTCAAATTTAATAGGTGCAACTACTTTTACTTCAATGGGAGGATTATATTTAAACCACTTCTCCTTAGGGAGGTCAACATGAGTAGCAAAGGATTCACAGAAAGAAGCTACTATCTCAGAGTCAAGTCCATATTTAGTGCTAAATTCAAGAAAGCATCAGTATCCATAAAAGATTTAACACAATCAAACTTAGGTGTTATACCTGACTCCTTACCTTTGTCGAGGTCCCAATCTTCAGAGTTGCATTTAATTACTTCCAATAAACCCCATTTGAATTCAATAGTCTTCATCATAAAAGATCCAGTACAAGAAGTATCGAGCATGGAGCGATTACTAAGAGAAACCCGAGCATAATTTTTTTGAATAATCATTTCTTTTGAGAGCTCATGATTGGGGCATGAATATAACATTTACTTAAGCCTCCCCCAAGCTTGAGCGATGCTTTCACCTTCGCGAGGCCAAAAATTATATATATAATTACGATCACGATAAAAAGGATGCATAGGATAAAACTTCTGATGAAATTCCAATTTCAATCGTTGGTAGTTCCATGATCCAATATCATCACATAGCCCCAACCATGTCAATGCATATCCATTCAAAGATAAAGGGAAGACCTTCTTCTTGATAACATCCTCGGGCATACGTGCAAGCTTAAATAATCCACAAACTTCATCCACATAGATTAGGTGCAAATCAGGATGTAATGTTCCATCACCTGTGAAAGGATTAGCTAGCAGTTTCTCTATCATACCCTAAGGATTTTCACAATAAACATTTTCAGTAGGTTCGATAGGTTGAGGAGCAACTCTTTGCTCTACTGGTCGGGGTGAATATACCCCAAACAAGCCCCTCAAAGGATTATGTTCCATAGTAACAAGTGACAGTAAATTTCAGCACACTATATAAATTTTTCCTTACCAAATTCAACCTACCAAAGGCGCTTCACTCCCCGGGAATGGCGCCAGAAAAGAGTCTTGATGACCCACAAGTGTAGGGGATCTATCGTAGCCTTTTCGATAAGTAAGAGTGTTGAACCCAACGAGGAGCAGAAGGAAATGATAAGCAGTTTTCAGTAAGGTATTCTCTGCAAGCACTGAAATTATCGGTAACAAATAGTTTTGTGATAAGGTAATTTGTAATGAGTAACAAGTAATGCAAGTAAATAAGGTGCAGCAAGATGGCCCAATCCTTTTTGTAGCAAAGGACAAGCCTGGACAAACTCTTATATAAAGGAAAACGCTCCCGAGGACACATGGGAATTATCGTCAAGCTAGTTTTCATCACATTCATATGATTCGCGTTCGGTACTTTGATAATTTGATATGCGGGTGGACCGGTGCTTGGGTACTGTCCTTCCTTAGACAAGCATCCCACTTATGATTAACCCCTATTGCAAGCATCCGCAACTACAACAGAAGTATTAAGGTAAACCTAACCATATCATGAAACATATGGATCCAAATCAGCCCCTTACGAAGCAACACATAAACTAGGGTTTAAGCTTCTGTCACTCTAGCAACCCATCATCTACTTATTACTTCCCAATGCCTCCCTCTAGGCCCAAACAATGGTGAAGTGTCATGTAGTCGATGTTCACATGACACCACTAGAGGGATGACAACATACATCTCATCAAAATATCGAACGAATACCAAATTCACATGACTACTTATAGCAAGACATCTCCCATGTCCCAGGAACAAACGTAACTACTCACAAAGCACATTCCTGTTCATAATAAGAAGGGGTATTAATATGCATAATGGATCTGAACATATGATCTTCCACCAAGTAAACCAACTAGCATCAACTACAAGGAGTAATCAACACTACTAGCAACCCACATGTACCAATCTAAGGTTTGGATACAAAGATTGGATACAAGAGATGAACTAGGGTTTGAGATGAGATGGTGCCGATTAAGATGTTGATGGAGATGGACCCCCTCCCGATGAGAGGATCGTTGGTGATGACAATGGTGATGATTTCCCCCTCCCAGAGGGAAGTTTCCCCGGCAGAACAGCTCCGTCGGAGCCTGTCGGCGTCAAAACCGGCGGATCTCGGGTAGGGGGTCCCGAACTGTGCGTCTAAGGCGGATGGTAATAGGAGGCAGGGGACACAATGTTTTACCTAGGTTCGGGCCCTCTTGATGGAGGTAAAACCCTACGTCCTGCTTGATTAATATTGATGATATGGGTAGTACAAGAGTAGATCTACCACGAGATCGGAGAGGCTAAACCCTAGAAGCTAGCCTATGGTATGATTGTATGTTGTAGTTGTAGTTGTCCTACGGACTAAAACCCTCCGGTTTATATAGACACCGGAGAGGGTTAGTGTGGGAGTCCTGGATTAGGGGGTCTCCGGATAGCCGGACTATCTCCATTGGCCGGACTGTTAGTGAAGGAAATATGCCCTAGAGGCAATAATAAAGTTATTATTTATTTCCTTATATCATGATAAATGTTTATTATTCATGCTAGAATTGTATTAACCGGAAACATAATACATGTGTGAATACATAGACAAACAGAGTGTCACTAGTATGCCTCTACTTGACTAGCTCGTTAATCAAAGATGGTTACGTTTCCTAACCATGAACAATGAGTTGTTATTTGATTAACGGGATCACATCATTAAGTGAATGATCTGATTGACATGACCCATTCCATTAGCTTAGCACCCGATCATTTAGTATGTTGCTATTGCTTTCTTCATGACTTATACATGTTCCTATGACTATGAGATTATGCAACTCCCGTTTGCCGGAGGAACACTTTGTGTGCTACCAAACGTCACAACGTAACTGGGTGATTATAAAGGTGCTCTACAAGTGTCTCCAAAGGTACATGTTGGGTTGGCGTATTTCGAGATTAGGATTTGTCACTCCGATTGTCGGAGAGGTATCTCTGGGCCCTCTCGGTAATGCACATCACTTAAGCCTTGCAAGCATTGCAACTAATGAGTTAGTTGCGAGATGATGTATTACGGAACGAGTAAAGAGACTTGTCGGTAACGAGATTGAACTAGGTATTAAGATACCGACGATCGAATCTCGGGCAAGTAACATACCGATGACAAAGGGAACAACGTATGTTGTTATGCGGTCTGACCGATAAAGATCTTCGTAGAATATGTAGGAGCTAATATGGGCATCCAGGTCCCGCTATTGGTTATTGACCGGAGACGTGTCTCGGTCATGTCTACATTGTTCTCGAACCCGTAGGGTCCGCACGCTTAAGGTTTTGATGACAGTTATATTATGAGTTTATGAGTTTTGATGTACCGAAGGAGTTCGAAGTCCCGGATGAGATCGGGGACATGACGAGGAGTCTCGAAATGGTCGAGACGTAAAGATTGATATATTGGATGACTATATTCGGACATCGGAAAGGTTCCGAGTGATTCGGGTATTTTTCGGAGTACCGGGTAGTTACGGGAGAAGCAATGGGCCTTGATGGGCTTTAGTGGGAAGAGGAGAAAGGGGCAAGGGGCTGCTGCGCCCCCCCTCCCCTCTAGTCCGAATTGGACTAGGGAAAAGGGGGCAGGCCCCCACTCCTTCTCCTCCACTTCCTTCTCCCTTCCTCCCCTCTTGGTGGACTCCTACTAGGACTTGGAGTCCTAGTAGGACTCCACATCCTGGCCGCACCTAGCCTTGGCCGGCCTCCCCCTCCTCCATCCTTTATATACTGAGGCAAGGGGCACCCCATGAACACAAGTTGATCCACGTGATCTTATTCTTAGCCGTGTGCGGCGCCTCATCCACCATAGTCCTCGATAATATTGTAGCGGTGCTTAGGCGAAGCCCTGCAGCAGTAGTACATCAAGATCGTCACCACGCCGTCGTGCTGACGGAACTCTTCCCCGACACTTTGCTGGATCGGAGTCCGGGGATTGTCATCGAGCTGAACATGTGCTAAAACTCGAAGGTGCCGTAGTTTCGGTGCTTGATCGGTCGGGCCATGAAGACGTACGACTACATCAACCAAACGCTTCCGTTGTCGATCTACAAAGGGTACGTAGATCACACTCTCCTCTCGTTGCTATGCATCACCATGATCTTGCATGTGCGTAGGAATTTTTTTGAAATTACTATGTTCCCCAACAGTGGCATGCGAGCCTAGGTTTTATATGTTGATGTTATATGCACGAGTAGAACACAAGTGAGTTGTGGGCGATATAAGTCATACTGTTTACCAGCATGTCATACTTTGGTTTGGCGGTATTGTTGGATGAAGCGGCCCAAACCGACATTACGCGTACGCTTACGCGAGACCGGTTCTTCCGACGTGCTTTGCACAGAGGTGGCTTGTGGGTGACAGTTTCTCCAACTTTAGTCGAACCAAGTGTGGCTATGCCCGGTCCTTGCGAAGGTTAAAACAACACCAATTTGACAAACTATCGTTGTGGTTTTGATGCGTAGGTAAGATTAGTTCTTGCTTAAGCCCGTAGCAGCCACGTAAAACTTGCAACAACAAACTAGAGGACGTCTTACTTATTTTTGCAGGGCATGTTGTGATGTGATATGGTCAAGACATGATGCTGAATTTTATTGTATGAGATGATCATGTTTTGTAACCGAGTTATCGGCAACTGGCAGGAGCCATATGGTGGTCGCTTTATTGTATGCAATGCAATCGCGATGTAATGCTTTACTTTATCACTAAACGGTAGCGATAGTCGTGGAAGCACAAGCTTGGCGAGACGACAACGATGCTACGATGGAGATCAAGGTGTCACGCCGGTGACGATGGTGATCACGACGGTACTTCGGAGATGGAGATCACAAGCACAAGATGATGATGGCCATATCATATCACTTATATTGATTGCATGTGATGTTTATCTTTTATGCATCTTATCTTGCTTTGATTGACGGTAGCATTATAAGATGATCTCTCACTAATTATCAAGAAGTGTTCTCCCTGAGTATGCACCATTGTGAAAGTTCTTCGTGCTGAGACACCACGTGATGATCGGGTGTGATAGGCTCTACGTTCAAATACAACGGGTGCAAAACAGTTGCACACGTGGAATACTCAGGTTATACTTGACGAGCCAAGCATATACAGATATGGCCTCGGAACACGGAGACCGAAAGGTCGAGCGTGAATCATATAGTAGATATGATCAACATAGTGATGTTCACCAATGAAACTACTCCATCTCACGTGATGATCGGACATGGTTTAGTTGATTTGGATCACGTGATCACTTAGAGGATTAGAGGGATGTCTATCTAAGTGGGAGTTCTTAAGTAATATGATTAATTGAACTTTAATCTATCATGAACTTAGTCCTAGTAGTATTAGCATATCTATGTTGTAGATCAATAGCTCGCGTTGTTGCTTTCATATGTTTATTTTGATATGTTCCTAGAGAAAAATTGTGTTGAAAGATGTTAGTAGCAATGATGCGGATTGGGTCCGTGATATGAGGTTTATCCTCATTGCTGCACAGAAGAATTATGTCCTTGATGCACCGCTAGGTGACAGACCTATTGCAGGAGCAGATGCAGACGTTATGAACGTTTGGCTAGCTCAATATGATGACTACTTGATAGTTTAGTGCACCATGCTTAACGGCTTAGAATCGGGACTTCAAAGACGTTTTGAACGTCATGGACCATATGAGATGTTCCAGGAGTTGAAGTTAATATTTCAAGCAAATACCCGAGTTGAGAGATATGAAGTCTCCAACAAGTTCTATAGCCAAAAGATGGAGGAGAATCGCTCAACTAGTGAGCATGTGCTCAGATTGTCTGGGTACTACAATCACTTGAATCAAGTGGGAGTTCAATCTTCCAGATAAGATAGTGATTGACAGAATTCTCTACTCACCATCACCAAGTTAGTAGAACTTTGTGATGAACTATGATATGCAAGGGATAACGGAAACGATTCCCAAGCTCTTCGTAATGCGGAAATTGACGAAGGTAGAAATCGAGAAAAACATCAAGTGTTGATGGTAGACAAGACCACTAGTTTCAAGAAAAGGGCAGAGGGAAGAAGGGGAACTTCAAGAAGAACAGCAAGCAAGTTGCTGCTCAAGTGAAGAAGCCCAAGTCTGGTCCTAAGCTTGAGACTAAGTGTTTCTACTGCAAAGGGACTGGTCACTGGAAGCGGAACTACCCCAAGTGATTGGCAGATAAGAAGGATGGCAAAGTGAACATAAGTATATTTGATATACATGTTATTGATGTGTACTTTACTAGTGTTTATAGCAACCCCTCAGTATTTGATACTAGTTCAGTTGCTAAGATTAGTAACTCGAAACGGGAGTTGCAGAATAAACAGAGACTAGTTAAGGGTAAAGTGACAATGTGTGTTGGAAGTGGTTCCAAGATTGATATGATCATCATCGCACACTCCCTATACTTTTGGTATTAGTGTTGAACCTGAATAAGTGTTATTTGGTGTTTGCGTTAAGCATGAATATGATTTGATCATGTTTATTGTAATACGGTTATTCATTTAAGTAAGAGAATAAATTGTTGTTCTGTTTACATGAATAAAACCTTATATGGTTACACACCCAATGAAAATAGTTCGTTGGATCTCGATCGTAGTGATACACATAATCATAATATTGAAACCAAAAGATGCAAAGTTAATAATGATAGTGCAACTTATTTGTAGCACTGCCGTTTAGGTCATATTGGTGTAAAGCGCATGAAGAAACTCCATGCTGATGGGATTTTGGAATCACTTGATTATGAATCACTTGATGCTTGCGAACCATGCCTCATGGGCAAGATGACTAAGACTCCGTTCTCCGGAGCGAGCAACTGACTTATTGGAAATAATACATACTGATGTATGCGGTCCGATGAGTGTTAAGGCTCACGGCAAGTATCGTTATTTTCTGAACTTCACAGATGATTTGAGCAGATATGGGTATATCTACTTGATGAAACATAAGTCTGAAATATTTGAAAAGTTCAAAGAATTTCAGAGTGAAGTGGAAAATCATCATGACAAGAAAATAAAGTTTCTACGATCTGATCGCGGAGACAAATATTTGAGTTACGAGTTTGGTCTTCAATTAAAACAATGTGGAATAGTTTCACAAACTCATGCCACATGGAACACCACAGCATAATGGTGTGTCCGAACGTCATAACCGTACTTTATTGGATATAGTGCAATCTATGATGTCTCTTACCGATCTACCACTATCGTTTTGGGGTTATGCATTAGAGACAGCTGCATTCACGTTAAATAGGGCACCATCTAAGTCCGTTGAGATGACACAATCTGAACTGTGGTTTGGCAAGAAACCAAAGTTGTCGTTTCTTAAAGTTTGGGGTTGTGATGCTTATATGAAAAAGTTTCATCCTAATAAGCTCAAACCCAAATCGGAGAAATATGTCTTCATAGGATACCCAAAGGAGACTGTTGGGTACACCTTCTATCACAAATCCGAAGGCAAGACTTTTATTGCTAAATTCGGAGTTTTTCTAGAGAAGGAGTTTCTCTCGAAAGAAGTGAGTGGGAGGAAAGTAGAACTTGATGAGGTAACTGTACCTGCTCCCTTATTGGAAAGTAGTTCATCATAGAAATCTGTTCCTGTGACTACTACACCAATTAGTGAGGAAGCTAATGATGATGATCATGTAACTTCAGATCAAGTTACTACCAAATCTCGTAGGTAAACCAGAGTGAGATCCGCACCAGAGTGGTACGGTAATCCTGTTCTGGAAGTCATGTTACTAGACCATGACGAACTTGCGAACTATGAGGAAGCGATGATGAGCCCAGATTCCGCGAAATGGTTTGAGGCCATAAAATCTGAGATATGATCCATGTATGAGAACAAAGTATGGACTTTGATGGATTTGCCCGATGATCGGCAAGCCATAGAAAATAAATGAATCTTCAAGAGGAAGACGGACGCTGATAGTAGTGTTACTATCTACAAAGCTAGAATTGTCGCAAAAGGTTTTCGACAAAGTTCAAGGTGTTGACTACGATGAGAGTTTCTCACTCGTATCTATGCTTAAGTCTGTCCGAATCATGTTAGCAATTGCCGCATTTTATGAAATCTGGCAAATGGATAAACAAAACTGCATTCCTTAATAGATTTATTAAAGAAGAGCTGTATATGATACAACCAGAAGGTTTTGTCAATCCTAAAGGTGCTAACAAAATATGCAAGCTCCAGTGATCCATCTATGGACTGGTGCAAGCATCTCGGAGTTGGAATATACGCTTTGATGAGTTGATCAAAGCATATAAGTTTTATACAGACTTGTGGTGAAGCCTGTATTTACAAGAAAGTGAGTGAGAGCACTACATCATTTCTGATAAGTATATGTGTATGACATATTGTTGATCGGAAATAATGTAGAATTATTCTGCAAAGCATAAAGGAGTGTTTGAAAGGAGTTTTTCAAAGAAAGACCTCGGTAAAGCTTCTTACATATTGAGTATCAAGATCTATAGAGATAGATCAAGACGCTTGATAAGTTTTTCAATGAGTACATACCTTGACAAGATTTTGAAGTAGTTCAAAATGGAACAGTCAAAGAAAAGGTTTCTTGCCTGTGTTACAAGGTGTGAAGTTGAGTAAGACTCAAAGCCAGACCACGGCAGAAGATAGAAAGAGAATGAAAGTCATTCCCTATGCCTCATCCATAGGTTCTATAAAGTATGCCATGCTGTGTACCAGATCTATTGTATACCCTACACTGTGTTAAGCAAGGGAGTACAATAGTGATCTTAGAGTAGATCACTGGACAGCGGTCAAAATTATCCTTAGTGGAATAAGGAAATATTTCTCAATTATGGAGGTGACAAAAAGGTTCGTCGTAAAAAGTTACGTCGATGCAAGTTTTGACATAGATCTGGGTGACTCTAAGTCTCGATCTAGATACATATTGAAAGTGGCAGCAATAAGCTAGAGTAGCTCCGTGCAGAGCACTGTTGACATAGAAATTCGCAAAATACTTACAGATCTGAATGTGACAGACCCGTTGACTAAAATTATCTCAGAAGCAAAACATGATCACACCTTAGTACTCTTTGGGTGTTAATCACAATGGTGAAGTGTCATGTAGTCGATGTTCACATGACACCACTAGAGGGATGACAACATACATCTCATCAAAATATCGAACGAATACCAAATTCACATGACTACTTATAGCAAGACATCTCCCATGTCCCAGGAACAAACGTAACTACTCACAAAGCATATTCCTGTTCATAATAAGAAGGGGTATTAATATGCATAATGGATCTGAACATATGATCTTCCACCAAGTAAACCAACTAGCATCAACTACAAGGAGTAATCAACACTACTAGCAACCCACATGTACCAATCTAAGGTTTGGATACAAAGATTGGATACGAGAGATGAACTAGGGTTTGAGATGAGATGGTGCTGGTTAAGATGTTGATGGAGATGGACCCCCTCCCGATGAGAGGGTCGTTGGTGATGACAATGGTGATGATTTCCCCCTCCCAGAGGGAAGTTTCCCCGGCAGAACAGCTCCGTCGGAGCCTGTCGGCGTCAAAACCGGCGGATCTCGGGTAGGGGGTCCCGAACTGTGCGTCTAAGGCGGATGGTAACAGGAGGCAGGGGACACAATGTTTTACCTAGGTTCGGGCCCTCTTGATGGAGGTAAAACCCTACGTCCTGCTTGATTAATATTGATGATATGGGTAGTACAAGAGTAGATCTACCACGAGATCGGAGAGGCTAAACCCTAGAAGCTAGCCTATGGTATGATTGTATGTTGTAGTTGTAGTTGTCCTACGGACTAAAACCCTCCGGTTTATATAGACACCGGAGAGGGTTAGTGTGGGAGTCCTGGATTAGGGGGTCTCCGGATAGCCGGACTATCTCCATTGGCCGGACTGTTAGTGAAGGAAATATGCCCTAGAGGCAATAATAAAGTTATTATTTATTTCCTTATATCATGATAAATGTTTATTATTCATGCTAGAATTGTATTAACCGGAAACATAATACATGTGTGAATACATAGACAAACAGAGTGTCACTAGTATGCCTCTACTTGACTAGCTCGTTAATCAAAGATGGTTATGTTTCCTAACCATGAACAATGAGTTGTTATTTGATTAACGGGATCACATCATTAAGTGAATGATCTGATTGACATGACCCATTCCATTAGCTTAGCACCCGATCATTTAGTATGTTGCTATTGCTTTCTTCATGACTTATACATGTTATTATGACTATGAGATTATGCAACTCCCGTTTGCCGGAGGAACACTTTGTGTGATACCAAACGTCACAACGTAACTGGGTGATTATAAAGGTGCTCTACAGGTGTCTCCAAAGGTACATGTTGGGTTGGCGTATTTCGAGATTAGGATTTGTCACTCCGATTGTTGGAGAGGTATCTCTGGGCCCTCTCGGTAATGCACATCACTTAAGCCTTGCAAGCATTGCAACTAATGAGTTAGTTGCGAGATGATGTATTACGGAACGAGTAAAGAGACTTGCCGGTAACGAGATTGAACTAGGTATTAAGATACCGACGATCGAATCTCGGGCAAGTAACATACCGATGACAAAGGGAACAACGTATGTTGTTATGCGGTCTGACCGATAAAGATCTTCGTAGAATATGTAGGAGCTAATATGGGCATCCAGGTCCCGCTATTGGTTATTGACCGGAGACGTGTCTCGGTCATGTCTACATTGTTCTCGAACCCGTAGGGTCCGCACGCTTAAGGTTTCGATGACAGTTATATTATGAGTTTATGAGTTTTTATGTACCGAAGGAGTTTGGAGTCCCGGATGAGATCGGGGACATGACGAGGAGTCTCGAAATGGTCGAGACGTAAAGATTGATATATTGGACGACTATATCCGGACATCGGAAAGGTTCCGAGTGATTCGGGTATTTTTCAGAGTAGCGGGTAGTTACGGGAGAAGCAATGGGCCTTGATGGGCTTTAGTGGGAAGAGGAGAAAGGGGCAAGGGGCTGCTGCGCCCCCCTCCCCTCTAGTCCGAATTGGACTAGGGAAAAGGGGGCCGGCCACCTCTCCTTCTCCTCCACTTCCTTCTCCCTTCCTCCCCTCTTGGTGGACTCCTACTAGGACTTGGAGTCCTAGTAGGACTCCACATCCTGGCCGCACCTAGCCTTGGGCGGCCTCCTCCTCCTCCATCCTTTATATACTGAGGCAAGGGGCACCCCATGAACACAAGTTGATCCACGTGATCTTGTTCTTAGCCGTGTGCGGCGCCCCATCCACCATAGTCCTCGATAATATTGTAGCGGTGCTTAGGCGAAGCCCTGCAGCAGTAGTACATCAAGATCGTCACCACGCCGTCGTGCTGATGGAACTCTTCCCCGACACTTTGCTGGATCGGAGTCCGGGGATCGTCATCGAGCTGAACGTGTGCTAAAACTCGGAGGTGCCGTAGTTTCGGTGCTTGATCGGTCGGGCCGTGAAGACGTACGACTACATCAACCAAACGCTTCCGTTGTCGATCTACAAAGGGTACGTAGATCACACTCTCCTCTCGTTGCTATGCATCACCATGATCTTGCATGTGCGTAGGAATTTTTTTGAAATTACTACGTTCCCCAACAGTTAGACTATGAAGATACAAGTTTGAAGACTTCGTCTCGTGTCCGGATGGGACTCTACTTGGCGTGGAAGGCAAGCTAGGCAATACGTATATGGATATCTCCTCCTTTGTAACCAACCTTGTGTAACCCTAACCCTCTCCGGTGTCTATATAAACCGAAGGGTTTTAGTCCACAGGACAACAATCACAACATACAATCATACCATAGGCTAGCTTCTAGGGTTTAG
Organism: Triticum urartu; assembly: GCF_056163025.1. Taxonomy (NCBI): domain Eukaryota; kingdom Viridiplantae; phylum Streptophyta; class Magnoliopsida; order Poales; family Poaceae; genus Triticum; species Triticum urartu. The sequence goes on from NC_141873.1 coordinate 434,638,651, forward strand.
CCTCTCTGATCTCGTGGTAGATCTACTCTTGTAACACCCATATCATCAATATTAATCAAGCAGGACGTAGGGTTTTACCTCCATCAAGAGGGCCCGAACCTGGGTAAAACTTCGTGTCCCTTGCCTCCTGTTACCATCTGGCCTAGACGCACAGTTCGGGACCCCCTACCCGAGATCCGCCGATTTTGACACCAACATTGGTTCTTTCATTGAGAGTTCCTCTGTGTCGTCGCCGTTAGGCTTGGTGGCTCCTACTATCATCGATAGCGATGCGGTCCAGGGTGAGACTTTTCTCCCCGGACAGATCTTCATATTCGGCGGCTTTGCACTGCGGGCTAATTCGCTTGGCCATCTGGAGCAGATTGAAAGCTACGCCCCTGGCCATCAAGTCAGATTTGGAAGTTTGAATTACACGGCCAATATTCGTGGGGACTTGATCTTCGACGGATTCGAGCCACAGCCGGGCGCGCCGCACTGTCGCGATGGGTATGACCTAGTTCTGCCACCGGACGGTACTCCAGAGGCCGCGCCCGCATCAGCTCCGACCCTTAGCTCGGAGCCAACTGCGCCAATCGAGGACGGGTGGCTAGACTCCGCCTCAGGGGCTGCAGTCCCAACGGCGATCGAGCCAAACACCAACATAAATCTCCATGCAGCCCGTGACTCCAAGGTGCCGGACTCTCTTCCAGACCCCGAACTATCCACGCCCTTGCCAATCGAATCCGATTGGGCGCCAATCATGAAATTCACCGCCGCGGATACCTTTTAGCACTCGCCCTTCGCCAACATTCTGAATTCACTAAGGTCTCTCTCTTTGTCAGGAGAGCCCTGGCCGTATCATGGCCAACATGATTGGGATGGGGACGACGAAGAAATTCGACGCCCACCCACCACCCACTTAACAGCCACTGTCGATGATTCAACCGACATGCTCGACTTCGACTCCAAAGACATCGACGGTATGGACAACGATGAGGGAGGCGAAGAGGAACCACCACCCACAGGGCACTGGATGTCCACTTCATCATACGACGTATACATGGTGGATACACCAAAAGAAGACGATGAGGAACGGAAGGACGCACCGAAGGCTTATTCCCTCGAGAAGCAGTCAAAAGGCAGCGCAAGCGCTGCCCCAAATCCTGCCTCGCCAGAAATAATGATCACACAGACCCAACGTTGGAGCAGAGCAAACCACTGCCGGACCACGTCAATACGGAGAATTAAACCAAACAAACCAATTCTGTTAAAGATAATAGTCCGGACGACACAACGCCGGACAGGCACCCGGAGCAGCAGAATGCCCATCAAAGGCTTGTTGCCACCGCGAGGAGTCTGAAAAAGCAGAAGCAAAGGCTCAAGGCTGCGCAGGACACACTCCAAATCAGATGGAGTAAAGTACCGAAGTACGGCGACAATCGCCCCACCAAGAGCTACCCAAAGCAGAAGTTGCTACCCGAATTCGATGAGGAGGCTTCAGACCCCTCACAACCAAAAATCAAAACAGCCACCTGGCCGGATATACGACCCCACGGCCAACATAGAGCGGCAAACAATGCCACTCACAAGACAATACGCGATTCACGCGGGGGCTTGCACCAAAAGGACAGCGCAACCAGATCCATCTATGGACCACGCAAGCACGCCCCATCATACGATATAACATCCGAACAACGCGGTACACCCAGATACAGGGGTGCCGCACACCCCCTATGTTTCACCGATAAGGTGCTGGATCATGAATTTCCAGAGGGATTCAAACCTGTAAACATAGAGGCATACGATGGAACAACAGACCCTGGGGTCTGGATCGAGGACTATATCCTCCACATCCATATGGCTCGAGGAGATGATCTCCACGCCATCAAGTACTTACCACTCAAACTCAAAGGGCCGGCCCGTCACTGGCTTAAAGGCCTCCCCGAAAACTCCATTGGAAGCTGGGCAGAGCTCGAAGACGCTTTCTGGGCAAACTTTCAAGGGACTTATGTCCGACCTCTGGACGCGGATGATTTGAGTCATATAACTCAACAGCCCGGAGAGTCAGCCCGAAAGCTTTGGAACAGGTTTCTTACTAAAAAGAACCAAATTGTCGACTGTCCGGACGCTGAAGCCTTGGCAGCTTTTAAGCATAGCATCTGTGACGAATGGCTTGCCCGACAACTCGGCCAAGAAAAACTGAGAACAATGGCAGCATTAACAAGCCTCATGACCCGCTTTTGCGCGGGTGAGGACAGCTGGCTAGCCCGATGCAGCACCAGCGAACCCAGTACATCTGAAGTTAGAGATGGAAACGGGAAATCATGGGCATCAGTAATAACAAACGCCGGAATAAAGGAGACAGCACGAAGAGCACGGCAGTGAACGCCGGATTCGAAAGCTCTCGGCCGGGTCAGCAAAAGCAGCCCCCTAAAGGCGCCCGAGACGAACTGTCCAGCCTAAACAAAATTCTGGACCAAATATGTCAGGTCCATAGCACCCCTGGCAAACCAGCCAATCATACCCACAGAGAATGTTGGGTCTTCAAGCAGTCCGGCAAGCTCAACGCCGTACACAAGGGGGAGGATACACCAAGCGAAGATGAGGACAATCCTCTCAAGAAAGACACTGGGGAACAAAAGAAATTTCCACCAGAAGTCAAAACAGTAAACGTGTTACACGTGATCAATGGAAGAAACAAAACGGCATTCCTAGAAAGATACGCCCGAAGGCCTATCACCGCGGAGTCCTGCCACTGGTCGTCTCAACCGATCACTTTCGACCATCGTGATTACTCAACAAGTATCCGGCGTGCAGGATGGGCTGCCCTGGTATTAGAACAAATAATTGACGGATACCGCTTCACATGAGTCCTGATGGACGGTGGCAGCAGTCTAAACCTGATATACTCGGATACAATCCGCGAAATGGGGATAAACCCAACAAAAATTCACCATAGCAATATCACCTTTAAAGGAGTAACGCCAGGCCCAGGGGCTCATTGCACGGGCTCCCTGTTACTAAAAGTTATATTCGGCTTCCCCGATAACTTCCGTAGCGAACATTTAACCTTCCACATCGCTCCGTTCCAAAGTGGCTATCAAGCACTACTCGGACGCGAAGCTTTCGCTCGCTTTAATGCAATACCACACTACGCTTCCCTCACACTCAAGATGCCCGGTCCACATGGCATCATTACAGTGAACGGAAATATCAAGCGATTTCCGCGCGCCGAAGAGCGTGCGACTGCCTTGGCAGCCGCACAATAAACACAGCCTCACCAACTAAAGCATTTAGCAGGTCGTCACAACCTCGGACACGGTTAGACGAGTCTGGTGCAGCTATATGCAATTTATACCAGATCAATGATCACACCCCTATTACAAATACAAGGGGCTCAACGTGCGCAGACAAGTGGCAATTCTTACTCACCTTGAATTATACATGCCTTTTTAAAAAAAAAACTATCTTCTTGCACGACGGCTTTTTCACCTAAGCTGCTCTCTTTTACAGATAATCATCGTGCTACACCCGTCCAGGATACGGCACAACGGAGACACAGGCGCAGACGTGCAGTAGGGACCCGCTCCAAGGATTCCTTTTAGATTAAGACCCTGCGTAAACCTTTTTTATTGTCTCTTGCTGATACACATCCACCGAATTCTCCGCACAGTCGAGAAGGATGCTGGCGTCTTGGCATGTGGCCACGTCAGAATAATGCACGTACCTGGACACAAGGGGCTTCTTACGAAGGGCACTATCTAGGCCCGATTTATACCATAAAGACCGAATACCTTAGGGAGTGTTCGGCGTCGTGAGTTTGGCCTTATATGCATCAGCTCCGAATCATTGTCTTTGGTCAAATGTTGGGTTTGCCCGGCTCCTGTGTTTTGGTGCCTTATGTTCCGCTTTACCGGCTAAGGTAGCACCAGGAGAACTACTGCGATTGTGCCCTGGTTCATCCGGACGAGCACCTCAGTAGAGAAAGCCAAAAACTGACTGTCATGATATAGCGTGAGACTGGTCAACCACTCGATGACCTATCGGAAGGTTTGAATTCGTCCGCCTTAACGAAGGGCCATTTCCTGGCCAGGCATGTACGCACCCCGCGATCGGGAGAGTGCGGAGCCACCAGGGGCTATCTAGTAGCCCCACTGTCAAACTCCTATAGCTAAGTGAAAGTGTTAAAGCATTATAGTCCGGTTGCCTCGCTCGCTACGCTATCACCTCCTTAATAGGACCAAGACGTTGGGTTAAGTGTGAACACACGTTTTTTGCGAACACCCTCGCATTTTATGCGTGGGGGTTGAAGCCGACGGTTGCAATCTTTCAGGTTATACACAGGTATACATAAACGGCCGCACAGGAGGCATCATACTACTTTCAGGCAAAAGTATAAAAATAACCTTATAAAAAATTCATAAAAGCATTGTGCTTACAATGAAAATACATATCACTCAAACATAATATTTTTCAAGCACTGGGCCTCTATCAAACGAGCACCCTCGAGAACCTCTTTGTAATAGTGCTCGGCAGCCACCCGGCCTATGGCCGATCCCTGCGCCGCAACAGTGGTAGCGTCCATCTCTGCCCAGTATGCTTTAACACGGGCAAGGGCCATCCGCGAGCCTTCTATGCACGCCGACCTCTTCATCGCATTAATGCGCGGCACCGCTTCAAGGAACTGCTGCACTAAGCTGAAATAGCTGTTCGGCTTTGGTCTTTCCGGCCATAGCTGATCCACAACAGACCTCATGGCGAGTCCGGACAACCTATTCAGTTCGGCCCATTCGTCTAGCTGGTCAGTCAATGAAAGCGGACGCTTTGGAACGTGGAATTGCGTCCAGAACAGCTTGTCCACTTCACAATCTGTCTGACCTTGGAAGTACTTGGCCGCATCGGCAGCGCTCGCTGCCAAATCCATATACGCATCTGCCGAACTCCACAGCCGATCCAGAGGGGCATACCGAGGATCTCCGAACTTCCTCCGTAACATGAAGGGTTTCCCAGCCGCAATATCCCCGGCTTCCCGCAGCTCCCCCTTCTTCGCTCTCATAGCAGAACAGGTGTCTTTGTCCGCCGCCGCGGCCTTCTCAAGGTTCGTTGCCTTCGCTTGGTTTTCTTTTTCAAGGTACGGGCAACGGTCGGCAGTGTCTTTTAATTCTACGGCCATCTTGGCCATCTTCTCCTGGCTCTCGCAATGTGCGCCCTTCTCGGATTTCAACTCTTCGGCTGCCTTCAAAGCAGCCGCATTACTAATCCTCGCTTGTTCCTTGGCTCGGGCAAGTTCCGCCCACATGGCTTCCACGGTGGCAGCTCCATCTGCAGTCACAACATATTAAAGATATTGGCATTATGCTGCTCTTACTATGTGGCGTTCACCGGATAATAACACTTACCCTGTGCCTCGTCAAGCCTCTCGTTAACAAGCTCGATGTCGGCGTCTTCCGCATCCAGTTGTCGTTTTAATTGGGCAAACTCCCTAGTCCGGCTAGCCACCGGAGCTCCCATCACCTGCACATAAAGGTAGTTTGGTTATTGCCTGGGAATATGATCCTCTGTTCGCCGCCGTTCTCGACGACAACCAGAGTCTCAGGGGCTACTATAACATGTGCAGTACTATCACATATTATCTCACATACCTCAAAGCCTGTCAATAGACTCATAAAGGCTTCATGTAATCTGCTTTTAGCGGACGAGATTCTCTCCATCACCGTACCCATCAGCGTACGGTGCTCTTCTGAGATGGCCGCTCGCCCCACCAACTCCCTTAGAACATCCGACCGCACACCAGATGGTGTCAGACTCTTTCGTATGCTCTCTTCGGGAGCCGGACACTGGGGACTTTGGGGGTCTACGGGATTATCTTCTGGCCTCACCGGATCCGGAGAGGCCCTCCGCGACGACACTTCGGGGTCGCCCGCTTCTGGAGCGGAGGAGTCCGGGGGAGGCGTTTCGCTCTCCATCATCTCTGGAAGAAGATCCCCCGAAGACGAGCTCATTTGAGAGGGGCTGAGGCCCGAACTACAAGATAGATGCGGTGGTTATTTTCTCAGAGGAAAAAGACAGCATACCCTTACTATTGAAACATTTTGGATCACTTACGACTCGTTGGAGGGCTGATCCCCCCGCGGACTCTGTGCGGCAGAAGCACCCCCCAAGGCAGGACCCTCAGTGGGAGACCTCTTCTCCCGTTTGGAGGCTTCGGCTTCCGGATCCTTAGAAGCAGTCCTTTTCCTCCCCCGATCGTCCTCCTTCGTGGAGACGCTCATTCCCTCGGTTGGAGAGGATAGCGATGGGGGCTCGCGTCCGCCCGTATTATCTCCCTCGGTATCTTCCTTCAAGGGCTCCGGGCAAGGTGCAACCTCGAGCATCTTCTCCAATACCGGATTTTCCAAACCCTCAGGGAGGGGGGCCGAACACCGAATCATCTTCGCCTTTGTTAGCCAGTCCTGGTCAAAAAGCGAACACTCAAAAATAACTTCGAATAAAAGACAACGTGTTCGGCTAGAGGATTTCTTACTTGTTCGGCGGCACAGTTACTGCTCAGGCCCGCGTCCTCAGTGATATCCGGACATTCCACTTGAGGTCCGAAGAATGACTTGTACATCTCCTCGTGCGTCAGGCCGAGGAAACTTTGAATGGCACGTGGCCCCTCTGGGTTGAACTCCCACAAGCGCAGGGGCTGGCGTTTGCAAGGCTGGACTTGACGAACCAGCATAACTTGTATTACCGCAACCAAATTAAAATCTCCCTCGAAGAGATCTCGGATGCGGCTTTGCAATATAGGCACGTCCTTGACTAGACCCCAGCCCAGACCCCTGCTAATCCATGACATCAGTTGTGGTGGGGGGCCCGGGCGGAAAGCGGGGGTAGCCGCCCACTTGGCACTTCTGGGAGCCGTGACGTAAAACCACTCCTGTTGCCATAATTCAGACACCTCTGGAAAGGAACCTTTCAGCCATGGAACTCCTGCCATCTTGCCTATTGATGCACCTCCGCACGTTGCACGTTGCCCCTCGATCATCTTTGGTTGTACTTCAAAGGTCTTGAGCCACAGGCCGAAGTGAGGGGTCACACGGAGGAAGGCCTCACACATGACAATATATGTCGTGATGTGGAGAAAGGAGTCCGGAGCTAGATCTTGGAAATCTAGCCCGTAATAGAACATCAAGCCCCTAACGAAAGGATCCAGAGTGAGGCCTAGACCTCGGAGGAAGTGGGAGACGAACACAACGCTCTCGTTGGGTTTGGGAGTAGGGACGACCTGCCCTTGAGCAGGCAGCCGATGCGAAACCTCGGCGGTCAGGTATCTGGCCTCCCTCAACTTCTTAATATCCTCTTCCGTCATGGAGGAGGGCATCCATCAGCCTTGAAGGCTGGATCCGGACATGATTGAAGATCCGGAGCACCTAACCTGGGCTTTGGGTGTTAGAACTCGAGGCAGAGGAAGGGTTCGATTGAGCACGAGAGAGAAAAAGCAAAAACCCCGTCCCTTTATAAAGAGGGTGAATACCAAGCGTCCTCTCCGTAGCCGTTTAGGACTTGCCTATAATCTAGGAGTCCTAGACACGGTTGGGTTACCCACGCCCGTATTGATGAGAATCCCTTAATAAGGGGACACAATCTCTGCTTTGACAAGACATGTCGAAAAACTGCCTCGCGTTATGTGCGGGGCTGGTTAAAAGAAACGGTTCGAATAATCACCGGGCCATGACGTAATATCATGCTGCCGAAACAAGCTAGCAAATTAGATCTGCGAAAACATTATTCTCTCTACGGTTGAATGTGGAACTTATTTTGCAGGGTCAGACACTACCCTCATATTCAAATTCTTCTGTGAGGTATTCGGAGAAGGAACCCGCCTTGCAATGCCGAAGACAACTACGCGCCGGATTCATCGTCATTGAAGCTTGGTTCAGGGGCTACTTTGGGAGTCCTGGATTAGGGGGTCTCCGGATAGCCGGACTATCTCCATTGGCCGGACTGTTAGACTATGAAGATACAAGTTTGAAGACTTCGTCTCATGTTCGGATGGGTCTCTACTTGGCGTGGAAGGCAAGCTAGGCAATATGTATATGGATATCTCCTCCTTTGTAACCGACCTTGTCTGACCCTAACCCTCTCCGGTGTCTATATAAACCAAAGGGTTTTAGTCCGCAGGACAACAATCACAACATACAATCATACCATAGGCTAGCTTCTAGGGTTTAGCCTCTCTGATCTCGTGGTAGATCTACTCTTGTAACACCCATATCATCAATATTAATCAAGCAGGACGTAGGGTTTTACCTCCATCAAGAGGGCCCGAACCTGGGTAAAACTTCATGTCCCTTGCCTCCTGTTACCATCTGGCCTAGACGCATAGTTCGGGACCCCCTACCCGAGATCCGCCGGTTTTGATACCGACAGTTAGGGTTACACAAGGTCGGTTACAAAGGAGGAGATATCCATATCCGTATTGCCTAGCTTGCCTTCCATGCCAAGTAGAGTCCCATCCGGACATGAGACGAAGTCTTCAATCTTGTATCTTCATAGTCCAACAGTCCGGCCAAAGGATATAATCCGGCTGTCCGGAGACCCCCTAATCCAGGACTCCCTCAATAGCCCCTGACTATGAGTCCGGTGCACAGTATTGTCTTCGGCCTTGCAAGGCGGGTTCCTTCTCCGAATACATCACAGAAGAATTTGAATACAAGGATAGTGTCCGACCCTACAAAATAAGTTCCACATACAACCGTAGAGAGAATAATATTTTCACAAATCTAATTTGCTGACTTGTTTTGGCAACACGACATTATGCCATGGCCCGGTGATTATTCGAACCGTTTCCTTTAACTAGCCCGGCACATAATGCGAGGCAGTTTTTTGACATGTCTTGTCAAAGCAAAGATCGTGTCCCCTTATTACGGGATTCTCATCAATACGGGCGTGGGTAACCCAACCATGTCTAGGACTCCTAGATTATAGGCAAGTCCCAAACGGCTATGGAGAGGACGCTTGATATTCACCCTCTTTATAAAGGGACAAGGCTTTTACTTTTTTCCCTCCCGTGCTCAATCGAATCCTTCCCCCGCCTCGAGTTCTAACACCCAAAGCCCAGGTCAGGTGCTCCGGATCTTCAATCATGTCCGGATCTAGCCTTCAAGGCCGGTGGATGCCCTCCTCCGTTATGGAAGAAGACATCAAGAAGTTGAGGGAGGCTAGATACCTGCCCGACGACATCGCGCACCAGCTCCCAGATGAGGGGCAGATCATCCCCACCCCCAGGCCCCATGAGAGGGTAGTGTTCCTTACCCATTTTCTCCGCGGACTGGGATTCCCTCTCCACCCATTTGTCCGGGGGCTCATGTTCTACTACGGCCTGGATTTCCACGATCTGGCCCCGAACTTCATCCTCAACATCTCGACGTTTATCATCGTGTGCGCGGCATTCCTCCGCATCAAGCCCCACTTCGGCTTATGGCTGAAGACCTTCAATGTCAAGCCGAAGGTTGTGGGCGGCCGCCAGGCGGAGTGCGGAGGCGCCATGGTGGGCAAGATGCCCAACGTTACATGGCTCGAGGGCTCCTTTGTGGAAACCATAAAGGGGTGGCAATCGGGGTGGTTCTACATCACCGAGCCGCGTGACCCTGCATGGGCAGCGGCCCCCGAGTTCCAATATGGCATCCCCACGCGGCTCACCTCCTGGAAAGAGAAGGGCCTGTCCTGGGGTAGTTCGGGAGAGCTGGCCGGACTCCAAACATGTATTCAAAACATGGTTAACAAGGAGCTCAAAATCGTCAACGTAGTCCAGGTCATGATCCACCGCCAGATCCTCCCGTGCCAACAACGGGACTTCAACTTGTGGGAGTTCGACCTGGCGCAGCACCGAACTCTGAACAGGCTCTTCGACACAACTCACGAAGATGCCTGGAGGGTGCTGTTCAAAAGCGCCGAGGTCCCCCCTCCCATTACTGAGGATCGCGGATTTAGCGCGAAGCGCCAAGCCAGTGCGGTAAGCTGCTTTACCTTTCACAGGATTTTTTATAGATTGACCCCATGTGGGATCTAAACTCCCGTACCTTTGACAGGACTAGCAGGAGACAGACGGACAGATCGACTGTCTGGCTCCTTTGCCCGAAGGCCCAGCAGACGCTCTTCTGGCGAAGATGCTGACTCCGGCTCCTTATACGGTGCTGGAGAAGACCAAGAAGGCCAAGGGAACCCAAAAGAGTTCCCGACGCCAGGCGTTGTCGGACTCACCGTCCGATGACTCTACGGCGCACTCCTCCCCCGAAGACGAGGAAGAAGAAGAAGATGCTCCCCCTCCAGTTGGGGGAGAGAAGAAAAGGAAGGCCGCCCCAACCACTACAAAAAAATACACTTCCGTGATGATACGTGTTTGTCACAGTAGGTCGCTTTTTTGTCATGCATGTACATCCATGACAAATTTATGACAGAATCAAGATAGTCATACCTGTGCTATCGTAGAAGTGTTCCATGACATTACCAAAATTATCATCACGGAAGTGTCCACTTCCATGACGATAAATCGCGCGTCATGGAAGTGCTTTCGTCAAGGGTGACCGACACGTGGCATCCACCGTAATGGAACGCCGTTAAGCTATCGGGTCGGGTTTTGGATCCGATAACCCGTTAACAGCCCCGACCAATGGGAAATTTCCACGTGTAAAATTCTTATTGGCCGGACGAAACACGTGTCAGTTCGTTAGTGGGTCAGATAGGCGCCTATGATACGTCGACACGTGGCACGGCCCAACAGTGGCCCATTCCTGTGAAAAGGCCGGCCCGTTTGACTTGGTCAAAAGCTGGCGGGCCGGCCCATGGAAAGCCTGTTAACGGCCTGTTCGCATATAGCCCATTTACAGCCCGCTAACCCAAGGCCCGTTATGCCCTATCCGAATTAGGCCCAGTAGCATCATCTGGGCCATCCAATATGATTCTAGCCCGTTTTCACTTCTGGACCATGTATGGCCCATGACGTCTTTCAGCCCATATGAGGCCCTATGTAACTCTTGGCCTATTAACGACCCGTGGTGAAACTGGCCCGTAATGAACAGTGTATCACTTTACACCCATTAACGACCCGTGGTGAAACTGGCCCGTAATGAACAGTGTATCACTTTATACCCATTAACGGCCCGTTATTCCGTTGGGCCATTTCCAGCCCATGTAATCTTTCGGCCTTCTCAGAGCCCATTTATTCTTGGGCTCATTTCCAGCATTTGTTTACTTACGGCCCGTTACTGTCATTTTCTGCTTGTGGGCCAAATTCAGCCCGTGGTTACAGTCGGCCCGTTTGTGGTCCGTTAATACGTTGGGCCGTTTTCATAGCGTCATCAAATATGGCCTATTAACGATGGCCCATTACGGTCGGCCCATGAACGAACGATTCCAACTCTAGACCGTTTACGGCCATAATGCGGCCTGTTATTGGCCCCATGTTTGGCCAATCGATCATACGACCCATATAAGGCTGATTGATGATACGAACCGTAGAAGGCCCATTGTTTCTACGGCCCGTAGAAGGCCTACTGTTTCTACGGCCCGTAAAAGGCCCACTGTTTCTACGACCCGTAGGAGGCCCATTATCACTACAGTAAATATTAGCCCATGGTTATTGTGGCCTAGTTTTAAAAAATAGGTTATTGCAGCCACTAGTTAACCGCGGAAAAAGAACTGCAATGACTACAAGCAAACAAATAAACAAGAAAACAAGGAAATAAATAAGCAAGCAACTAACACTAGGCTATCACGGCTATTACACACATTACATCCACTGGGCATCAAAGTTCGCCACCAGTGCAAATATGGGGAACAAAGCAACATATCATATACACTGGCCGTCAAAATTGGCCACCAGTGCAAATGAACGCGGCAGCAAAACAAGAGCATAACTGAAACAACTTCAGAAGAGCTCAAGAAACGTTATCCTGGGTATCCACCATGCTGGCAATAAGCTTAGCAAGCTGATTAGCTGTGTCCTGTTTGGCGCTAAAATCCTCCAACGCTTGTTGTTGCACCAGAAAGTATGCATCTGAATGCTCCAGGGACTTCCACAGTCCTTCTGCTTCTTGTCGCAGCACAGCTGATCGATGTCTTTCAGCTTGTAGTTGAGACTCAACAAACCGAACTGATTCAGACAGTCAGTTTGAATAGCTTGTGCAAGCGGTAGTGGCCAGTAACTCCAACACTAAACCAAGACAGGATGTGTCACTATCCTGAACCTTATCTGCATTACTTCCTTTACCGTTGCTTAATAAGGCACTCTTCCCCAATATTCTATCAGCATTCTAAAAGAAGAAACAAGCAGACACATAACAAGTTTAGCATGTACTAGTATATGAAACTCATTTTAGTGAACCTGTTCATTAGTAAGGTGGACAGGATTAAACTACCAAGTCTTCTATTGCCAAGTACTAGTACATAATAAAAGCATCAAACAAACATATATCTATGTCCTATGGTAGCAATGGAATCTTAAATTAGAACAGTTGTTCTTCAGGTTTAGGCACTTGTTCTACATGAACAGAGTACAATAAGACGCAAGAATATAATACTTAAAAATAGAAAATGAGCTCATAGACCTTACTACATTCTTGGTTCGGGACCAGTACAGAACAAGACGTTCCCAGTCATCGTCCAGTAAATGTGTCTCAGGAGAACGTAAGGGAATTTGATGAGTTTCTTTGCTGGTGAAGTACGTTTTCTTCAGGTAATTCCGATACTGCCACCAAGCATTCTTGAAGATAGCAGAGGTATTAGCACAGGTTACCTCATCCTAAGTTTCCAAATCGGTCCTTCTCTATAGAGAAAAATGGGAAAATTTGCTGTATTATAACCATCATGGAGGTAGGATGTATGGGACAAAGCAAAGTAATTGCCATGAATAACATTACTTACACATAACTCCTGGACAAACACCTGCAACTGGCATTTTCCTTCATCTTCAGTATAATATTTCCAAGATGGGAAGATACGCACATACGATTTAACAACATCAAATGTGATAGATGCTAAACTACGACTAGCTGGTTGTGCTTCCTCCACAGGAATAGGCGTACTAACTGGTGGAGTTGGGGTTTGCCGTGATAGTACTGGCCCTTTGGGCACTGGAGCTGCCTTACTAACTGCTCTTGTTTGGGAGCTCTGTGGTGGAGATGGTGCTGTGTCAACAGGAACTGGGTTACTATCGGCTGGGGTTGGGGTTAGATTGGGTGAAGCTGGTTCTCTGTCCATCGTAGTTTTAGTACAATCTGCGAGAGTTTGGGTTATGTGTGGTAGGGCTGGTTCTTGTGCATGTACAACCGGGGTGCTATCTCCACCAAGAGGTAGCACTGTTTTATTTGAAGACCGTGTTTTTAGTCCGCTAGATACTGGCATCACCCGCTCCAATTCAAATGGCTGATAAACAGGAAACATAGTTGAATGTACAGACATTGTATGAGAGACAGATGCAATAGATAGTGTGGAAAAAAGAGGGCATGAAATAGCTGACATGTATATTGTTTAACTAAAATGGATAGCATGACATAATTTCACATATATGATGTCTATCTAAACTGGATAGCATAGCATAACATAATTCAAAGATATGATGAATAACTAAACAGGATCGCCTGACATAATTCACCTACATGTTATCTAAGTAATCAGGATCGCATCATTTAATTCGCATATATGATTTATATGCTAAACAGAGGGCATTCGATATGATGTCTGAACTAAGAACATGGTGTTGAATATTGTGTATATGATGTCTAAACTATGCAATGCAAGACACCGTATGCATGATATGAGTAGTATAACCATGCCAAGTTAGAGCATACACCTCAGTGGGGGAATAGGACTGCTCATCTGTCTCTGAATCCATCTCTGAGGAGCTATCGGGACCCAACAAGAGATCTGCTTCGATAGGTAGCACTGTCTGCGCTGAAGGCCTTGTTTTCACTCCAGATTTTTCCATCTCCCACCCAAATGGCTGATTCACAGGAAGAGTAGTTTAATGTACAAACATTGTCGACAAATGGAAATGTAATGAAGAAAAGGATGGGCAAGATATCATTCAAATATATGATGCCTGGTTAAACAGGATGGCATTGCACATTTCACATATATTATGGCTGGCTAAAAGACATGAGACTGCATAATTCCCATATATGATATAGAAAGTAAACAGGTGGCATTATAGAACATGTCTAAACTAAGCAGATGACATATATGATGTCAAAAGTAGGCACTGCAAGGCAACATATGCATGATATGACTAACATCATCATGCCAAGGTAGAGAAAACACCTTGGGGGGTAAATAGGAGTGGTCAGCGGTGTCCGAATCCGCCTCAGAACAGATATCTTCCTCTGGATTACAATCTGGAGAGGGGTGGGGAGGGTTTGCCATTGAACCCACCATGGAGCGATGTCTGCATGACATTGTATTGCCGCGCAAAACTCTTCCCTTTTTCTCTACATGTTCAGCATGACCGTGTACAATATCTGACATGCATACGAAAAAAATATGGTGAGATTATGTAAGGAGAGCATGCAGAAATTTAGAGTGATGGTAACAACCAGTGGATCGATGTTTATCCGTTGAACCAAAATAGCCCTAATGGATCGACGTGAATGTATAGTAATAAGTGATGCAACAAGTGTACAACCTCTTTGCCGTAGCCGTGTCGACCTCAGCATCATTGGGTTGGTCGCTGAAGCAGTTGAGGCAGAGGTGGCTGTCGGAGGTGTGGAGGAAGATCTGAGGAATCTGTAGACGACGTCTAGGGCACTGCTCTGTTGTGATGGATCGTTCTGTCGTTGGAGCAGCTCCGGTGAGCCGTAGGACGTCAAGGCTGAAGCAGCACAAGACAGACAATGTCAATCTCAAGTGGGATTCTAATAACATTTCCAATAGATGATGTAAAATGGATGTAAAATTAACATCACCAAAAACCACCTGACTATAACAGATGAGGTAAAAACTATTGACTCTGAACTTAACTGTCGAAACTGAAATTTACTGTGGAATCTGAATGCTACTGTCGAAACTGAACGCAATGGGAGCAGAGAGGCACTTGACATGTAGTTTAGGAGGGCCTGCAGTTCATCTTCAACCTGCACCCCCCTGAGCCGCCAGCCACCACCGGCCGAACCACCGGCCCCAGCGCCGCCTCGCCGCCCCGAAACAACTCGCCACCGCCGCCCCGGCCAGCCCTCTAGGCCCCCCGCCCCACCCTGAACCCTAAGATAGATAGTGGGGTACCTCTCCGGCGAGCCCCCGCCCCCGCTGCGGGTGGTTCTTCCTTAACTCCGGCGAGCCCCCCAACTCCTGAAAATTGACTGAACCAAAAGTCGATTCAGTCGACTGAAGTGTGGCTTAATCAGAGCAGAACAGCAGCACGAGCGAGGGGGAAAGCAGTAGCAGTAGCTGGGCGAGCGAGCGATCGAGCGAGAGCCGGAGCAGCAGCAGCAGCAGATCCGGCTGGTATGGACGCCGCCGCCGAAGGGGCCTCGCACTGGGGGAGAGCCGCCGTGGAGATGTCGCCCGCGGCGCCGGCTTCAAGGTAGCCGCTCCATGGGGGTGCAGGATGGAGCACCGTCGGCACCGGGAGGTCGAGTTAAGGAGAAGGTGCGATGCGATGAGTGTACAACCTGTTTGGTGGCGCCGAGTAGGCCTCGGCTTCGTCCGAGGAGTCGGTGAGGATGCCGCGGTTTCGGTGGAGCAGGTTAAGGCGGCGCTGTGGGCATGGAGCAGCCGCGATAGACGAGGCGATCGTCGGAGCGGCTCCTTGGAGGTGGAGGACAGGGCGGCTGAACCGGCGGGACGGCGAGATGGATGACGGATCCTCATCCGGGGAGCTGGACAAGGGACGTCGAGCTGGTGCGGTGGACGACGTCGTCGGGGAAGAGGCTCCGGCTGGGCAGCGGTGATGTGGCGGACGGAGGAGGGTGGGGTTTCGCGGCTGGAGCGGAGAGTTTATGGCAGCCTGGGATTTCGAATGGCGAAAAAGTGTAGGATCGAAAGTATGTCTAGAGGGGGGGGTGATTAGACTACTTGACCAAATAAAAACTTAACCTTTTCCCAATTTTAGTTCTTGGCAGATTTTAGCCATTGTAGGACAAGTCAAGCAATCATCACACAATTCAAGCAAGCATGCAAAGAGTATATTGGCAGCGGAAAGTAAAGCATGCAACTTGCAAGAATGTAAAGGGAAGGGTTTGGAGAATTCAAACGCAATTGGAGACACGGATGTTTTTCCCGTGGTTCGGATAGGTGGTGCTATCCTACATCCACGTTGATGGAGACTTCAACCCACGAAGGGTAACGGTTGCGCGAGTCCACGGAGGGCTCCACCCACAAAGGGTAACGGTTGCGCGAGTCCACGGAGGGCTCCACCCACGAAGGGTCCACGAAGAAGCAACCACCCACAAAGGGTCCACAAAGTAGCAACCTTGTCTATCCCACCATGGCCATCGCCCACGAAGGACTTGCCTCACTAGCGGTAGATCTTCACGAAGTAGGCGATCTCCTTGCCCTTACAAACTCCTTGGTTCAACTCCACAATCTTGTCGGAGGCTCCCAAGTGACACCTAGCCAATCTAGGAGACACCACTCTCTAAGAAGTAACAAATGGTGTGTAGGTAATGAACTCCTTGATCTTGTGCTTCAAATGATAGTCTCCCCAACACTCAACTCTCTCTCATAGGATTTGGATTTTGTGGAAAGAAGATTTGAGTGGAAAGCAACTTGGGGAAGGCAAGAGATCAAGATTCATATGGTAGGAATGGAATATCTTGGTCTCAACACATGAGTAGGTGGTTCTCTCTCAGAACATATGAGTTGGAATTGTGTATGTGTTCTGATGGCTCTCTCCACGAATGAAGAGGAGGTGGAGGGGTATATATAGCCTCCACACAAAATCCAACCGTTACACACAGTTTTCCAATCTCGGTGGGACCGAATCAACAAACTCGGTCGGACCGAAAAGGTAAACCTAGTGACCGTTAGAGATTTTCGGTGGGACTGACATGCAACTCGGTAGGACCGATATGGTTAGGGTTTGGGCATAACGTAATCTCGGTGAGACCGATTACACAAACTCGGTGAGACCGAATTTGGTAATTAGCTAACCAGAGAGCTGGTCAGGAAAACTCGGTGGGACCGATTTGCTCTTTCGGTGAGACCGAAAAGTTACAAAAAGGAAACACTGAATTTACATTGCAATCATGGTGGGACCGATTCGCTCTTTCGGTGAGACCGAAAAGTTATGAAAGGGAAACAGAGAGTTTGCAATCCCATCTCGGTGAGACCGAGATCCCTATCGGTAGAACCGAATTGCTAGGGTTTGGCAGTGGCTTATGACAAGTGAAACTCGGTGGCGCCGGATAGAAAGAATCGGTATGACCGAGTTTGGCTTAGGGTTTAGGTCATATGTGGATATGGGAAAGTAGTTGAGGGTTTTGGAGCATATCACTAAGCACATGAAGCAAGAGGCTCATTAAGCAACACCTCATCCCTCCTTGATAGTATTGGCTTTTCCTAAAGACTCAATGTGATCTTGGATCAATAAAATATTAAATGAAGAGTCTTGAGCTTTTGAGCTTGAGCCAATCCTTTGTCCTTAGCATTTTGAGGGTTCCACTTTCACCATCCATGCCATGCCAATCATTGAGCTTTCCTGAAATAATCATCTTGGAATAGCATTAGCTCAATGAGCTATATGTTGTTATGAATTACCAAAACCACCTAGGGATAGTTGCACTTTCAAAAAGGGGTGATGGGAGGGGGTGAAGCATGACTTAGGAACGCGCCTGTCCAAAATGTAGGGTGTGTTACAAAAGTACCCCCCACCGATTTGAACTAGCGGCGCTTTCGGCTCAGGGTTAGAAGGGGGATTTCGTGTGTCGGGATTTGGCAGCTGGAGGGAGTTTTCACGCGCGTTGTAATTTCGGGATAGCAAGGCGCGGGTTGTAAAGGCGCCAGTTTTGGGAGCACGATATCTGAATTTTCGGGATATAACAAGACGCGGGTTGAATTTTAGGGACAAGCCTAACGTGTCGTATTATTGTACTTGTACGTACCAAATCAATTCGCACTTCCCTCAACCAAAAAGAAAACGAAAAAATAAAACTATTCACACCACACAAAGAGAGAGTCTTGCCCCGTTTTATTATACAAATGTTATTCAAAGCTACTCCCTCCTTCCATCTATATAGGGCCTAATGCGTTTTTTGATGCTAACTTTGACCAAATATTAGAGCAATGATATATGGCATGCAACTTACACAAAGCACACCGTTAAATTTGTTTGTGAAAGGTTCTGTCAATGATATAATTTTCACATTGTGCATGTCATGTACTATTAATCTTGTCAATAGTCAAAGGCGGTCTTAAAAATCTCGTTACGCCCTATGTAGATGGAAGGAGGGAGTATGAATCCATGTTATGTCTGATTAAATTTTTTCGATTGCTGTATAATGCATGTAACCTACTCATACCAACATTTTAGTGCATTCCAAATGTCTATACTACCGCTGCAATTCGAACTAAATTTGAATTCGTTTCTCTATTTCAATAAGAATCTACAATCATGATTGTTGCCAACTTCAACCATCAAAGTTTCCTTGCTATCCACCAGATATAAATCAGACGGCCTATAATGCAGGATGGCGGGCACACCATCATCAACAACTCCGTTTTTTATAAGAGTAGAGATAAAATATATTAAAAATGTAGTATACCATGTTCATAACCACACCATGTTTATCACCGTTATATATATTCACACATCCGTCGGTTTTAAACACTATGATAAATTCTTCAAATATCCGAATTCACTTTTTATAATGAAGTATATATGATCTCTATTCGTCTTTTACACCCACACAACCCTCTTATCTTTGTAGCTAGCGCTAACTTTCTCTTGTGCATGCACACGCCCGCATCCCTCTCACCCTCCCTCAGCATTCTCTAGCTCCATCACGCAAATTCGTGTTTTCACTTTAGGTCGTTCACCCACGGTGTGTGTAGCCCCCCAGCTCCTTCTTTACGGCACACATCGATCGATATGCCTCTCTAGCCAGGTGTGCCTAGCACAAACACAAGCTTCCCCTCTTCTCTTGTCACCGTCCATGCCTCACTCCCACCACTCTTTTCATCGTTCTCGTACTCGCACACTCCTCCCCCTCGATATAGTATGCCTCTCGTACCACCTCCTACATGCATCCCTCTCTCTCTCTATCCTTCTCCTCGTGCCTCATTTGCTTCTAACACACACATGCATGTATACCAATCGATCTCCCAACATATACCTAGATAGACTTTAACTACCCCCCATCGATCGACGTACCTCACAAGTTATGTCTCTCCTTTCTCTTACAAAGGGCGATTGATCTTCCTATGTAGTTACATCTGCTTACCACAACCACGTCATCCCCCTCATCATTCGTGCATGCCTCCTGACCCGTCTCTCACACGCACGTGCACAGACAACAAGCAGCCATCTCCTCTCTTATTGATATTGCGGGCGTGCCCTCTGTTTGTCTAGCAAGCCTATCCCACCATTTGTTAGAAGCAACTCCACTACCACCCCCTCCAACACTCTAGCTCTGTCTCTCTCCCAACCTTATTCATCTCCTGCACATATGCATGGATGCCGATCGATCTCCCTTAATACATGAGGCAGATCGATCTCCTTAATACATGAGGTAGGCCTCTCTCCTCCTCCACACATATACCAGCCATTGTACCTCTATAGTTAATTGGGCCTCCCTCTTCCCCCACCACACACCGATAGTCGAGCGCTACAGGTAGGTATCCATGCCACAGAGACAAACTGCACATGTCCCATCTCACATTCTAGTAGGCCAGCCACTCCATATCTTTGACATGGGCACACACAAAATTGATGGAACTCTTTATCGACCACGCGCGCGCACACACACACACACACACATAATCCCTCTCTTCGATTCTATAGACACCTCAAGCCGATGATACCTCCACTCTCTTCTCGTGGATCGCCCCCTCTATATATATGTTATATCCAGGACTCTATTTCACACACATTGCATATGTTAAATTTTCTGATTGAGCCCCCCCCAAAAACTCTCAAGAACCCACACACTATATCTCTCTAGGTTTGTATCTCTCTCACACAACCCCATGTAGGTGGTGTACGTATACAAGAAGAGAATAGGTGCACCATGCACGTACTCACGCTTCGTGCCCAGCCACACCTGCGCGGGTACACGGTGGAGCTCATTTCTTTACGAAATGGCAGCCCACGTGCTAATTTGAACGCCTGTAGCGGTTGTTTACCTAGGGAGGTCGTGTACCACGCGTGCACGAAACAAAGTTCGACTTGACGCATTGCCGTGTTATTTTTAAATAAAATTATAGCACTCAATGGCACGTACACAAAATATAAAACGATTTTTATGGAGGAAAAGGTAGTCCGCTCTTTAGAGTATCTCACACAAGGCTCCGGTGGCCTCTCTCTCTCTCTCTCTCACCGTTGGTCACTGATCCAGCCGCATCCCGTCCGCTGGGGGAAAGGGAGTGCGGTGGCCTCTCTCTCTCACCGTTGGTCACTGATCCGGCCGCATCCCGTCCACCGAGGGAAAGGGAGTGCGGTGGCCTCTCTCTCTCTCACCGTTGGTCACTGATTCGGCCGCATCCCATCCACTGGGGGAAAGGAAGGAAGTGCATCATTTCTTCGTTCGACGGCGCCGAGGCAGCACGTCCCGATCTGCGGTACACGCCGTTCTTGATGTCTACTACACAACCTTCTTGTAGACGTTGTTGGGCCTGCAAGTGCACAGGTTTGTAGGACAGTAGCAAATTTCCCTCAAGTGGATGACCTAAGGTTTATCAATCCGCGAGAGGCGTAGGAGGAAGATGGTCTCTCTCAAACAACCCTGCAACCAAATAACAAAAAGTCTCTTGTGTCCCCAACACACCCAATACAACGGTAAATTGTATAGGTGCACTAGTTCGGCGAAGAGATGGTGATACAAGTGCAATATGGATGGTAGATATGGGTTTTTGTAATCTGAAAATATAAAAACAGCAAGGTAGCGAGCGGTAAAAGTGAGCGTAAACGGTATTGCAATGATAGGAAACAAGGCCTAGGGTTCATACTTTCACTAGTGTAAGTTCTCTCAACAATAATAACATAGATAGATCATATGACAAGCCCTCAACATGCGACAAAGAGTCACTCCAAAGCCACTAATAGCGGAGAACAAACGTAGAGACTATGGTCGGGTACGAAACCACCACAAAGCTATTCTTTTGGATCAATCTATAAAAGAGTTCGTACTAGAATAACACCTTAAGATACAAATCAACCAAAACCCTAATGTCACCTAGATACTCCATTGTCACCTCAAGTATCCGTGGGCATGATTATACGATATGCATCACACAATCTCAGATTTATCCAACCAACATAAAAGTACTTCAAAGAGTGCCCCAAAGTTTCTACCGGAGAATCAAGAACGTGCGCCAACCCCTATGCATAGGTTCCCAATGTCACGAAACCCGCAAGTTGATCACCAAGACATACATCAAGTGTTCTCATAAAGACTCAATCCGATAAGATAACTTCAAAGGGGAAACTCAATTCATCACAAGAGAGTAGAGGGGGAGAAACATCATAAGATCCAACTACAATAGCAAAGCTCGGGATACATCAAGATCGTGCCATAGAGGGAACACGAGAGAGAACATGAGAGAGAGAGAGATCAAACACATAGCTACTGATACATACCCTCAGCCCCGAGGGTGAACTACTCCCTCCTCGTCATGGATAGCACCGGGATGATGAAGATGGCCATCGGAGATGGATCCCCCCTCCAGCAGGGTACCGGAAAGGGGTCCCGATTGGTTTTTCGTGGCTCTGGAGGCTTGCGGAGGCGGAACTCCCGATCTAGGTTCTGTTCTGGAAGTTTTAGGGTACGTAGGTATATATGGGTGCAAGGGGTACGTCGGTGAACCTCCGGAGTGCTCACGAGGTAGGGGGGCGCGCCCAGGGGGGAGGGGCGCGCCCCCATCCTCGTGGGCAGCCCGGGAATCCCCTGACGTGCACTCCAAGCCCAACAGATTAGTTTCCTTCCAAAATTAACTTCTCCAGTTGATTTCGTTCCGTTTTGACTCCGTCTGATATTCCTTTTCCTCGAAATACTGAAATAGGCATAAAACAGCAAATCTGGGCTGGGCCTCCGGTTAATAGGTTAGTCCCAAAAATAATATAAATGTGGATAATAAAGCCCAATATTGCCTAAAACAGTAGATTAGCATGGAGCAATCAAAAATTATAGATACGTTGGAGACGTATCAAGCATCCCCAAGCTTAATTCCTGCTCGTCCTCGAGTAGGTAAATGATAAAAAAAGAATTTTTGATGCGGAGTGCTACTTGGCATAATTTCAATGTAAATCTTCTTACTTGTGATATGAATATTCAGATCCGAAAGGTTCAAGACAAAAGTTCATATTGACATAAAAAATGATAATACTTCAAGCATACTAATCAAACAATTATGTCATCTCAAAATAACATGGCCAAAGGAAGTTCATCCCTACAAAATCATATAGTTGGCTATGCTTCATTTTCGTCACACAAAGATGTTCCCAACTTCTATACCCCCGATGACAAGCCAAGAAATTGTTTCATACTCAAATAATCTCAAACTTTTTCAACCTTCACGCAATACATGAGCATGATCCATGGACATAGCACTATGGGTGGTATAGAATATGATGATGGGGATTGTGTGGAGAAGACAAAAAAGGAGAAAGTCTCACATCAACGAGGCTAATCAATGAGCTATGGAGATGCCCATCAATTGATGTTAATGCAAGGAGTAGGGATTGCCATGCAATGGATGCACTAGAGCTAAGAATGCTCAACAGAAGAAAACTAGTGGGTGTGCATCCAACTTGCTTGCTCATGAAGACCTAGGGCATTTTGAGGAAGCCCATCGTTGGAATATACAAGCCAAGTTCTATAATGAAAAATTCCCACTAGTATGAACAAGACAAATTATGAGACTCACTATATGAAAATCATGGTGCTACTTTGAAGCACAATATATGAGACTCACTACATGAAGAACAAGGTGCTACTTTGAAGCACAAGTGTGGAAAAAGAGATAGTAGCATTGCCCTTTTTATTTTCTCTTTTTTTGGGCCTTTCTTTTTTCCTTTCTTTTTGGCCTTTCTCTTTTTTTTGAGTGGGCAATGCTCTAATAATGATGATCATCACACTTCTATTGATTACAACATAATGATTACAACTCGATACTAGAACAAGATATGACTCTATATGAATGCCTCCGGCGGTGTACCGGGATGGTGCAATGAATCAAGAGTGACATGTATGAAAAATAATGCATGGTGGCTTTACCACAAATACGATGTCAACCACAAGATCATTCAATGGCAATATGACAAAAGTAAAGCATGTCATGATGATAATGATGATGGTGGAAGTTGCATGGCAATATATCTCGGAATGGCTATAGAAATGCCATGATAGGTAGGTATGGTGGCTGTTTTGAGGAAGATATGGAGAGGTTTATGTGTGAAAGAGCGTATCATATCACGGGGTTTGGATGCACCGGCGAAGTTTGCACCAACTCTCAATGTGAGAAAGGGCAATGCACGGTACCGAAGAGGCTAGCAAGTGGCGGAAAGGTAAAAGTGCGTATAATCCATGGAATCAACATTAGTCAAAAGAACTCATATACTTATTGCAAAAAATTTAGAAGTCATCAAAAATCAAGTACTACGCGCATGCTCCTAGGGGGATAGATTGGTAGGAAAAGACCATCGCTCGTCCCCGACCGCCACTCATAAGGATGCACAAGCCAGGTACACTTCATGCTTCAAATTTGTTACACAACTTTAACCATACGTGCATGCTACGGGACTTGCTAACTTCAACACAAGTATTTCTCAAATTCACAACTACTCAACTAGCACGACTATGATATTATCACCTCCATATCTCAAAACAATTATCAAGCATCAAACTTATCTTAGTATTCAACCCACTAAAAAGAAAGTTTCACATATCTTGAATACCAAGTATATTAACATTAAGCAAATTACCATGCTATTAACGACTCTCAAAATAATCTAAGTGAAGCATGAGAGATCAAGTTTCTTTAAAACAAACCACCACCGTGCTCTAAAAGATCTAAGTGAAGCACTAGAGTATTCTAACAAATTTCAATTCATACATGGCTCTCTCATTTAATAATTTCAGATCTTGATAGTTTATTCAAACAGCAAGCAAAGCTAAAGAAATTAAAATGACGCTCCAAGCAAAACACATATCATGTGGTGAATAAAAATATAGCTCCAAGTAAATTACCGATGGAAGTGGACGAAAGAGGGGATGCCACCCGGGCATCCCCAAGCTTAGACGCTTGGTTATCCTTGAATATTACCTTGGGGTGCCTTGGGCATCCCCAAGATTAGGCTCTTGCCACTCCTTATTCCATAGTCCATTGAATCCTTACCCAAAACTTGAAAACTTCACAACACAAAACTTAACAGAAAACTCGTGAGCTCCGTTAGCGAAAGAAAACAAAACACCACTTCAAGGTACTGTAATGAACTCATTATTTATTTGTATTGGTGTTAAACCTACTGTATTCCAACTTCTCTATGGTTTATAAACTATTTTACTTGCCATAGATTCATCAAAACAAGCAAGCAACACAATGAAAACAGAATCTGTCAAAAACAGAACAGTCTGTAGTAATCTGTTACTAACGCAAACTTCTGGAACCCAAAAAATTCTACCAAAATTAGACGACCTGGGAAATTTGTTTATTGATCAGCAGAAATTGGAATCACTATTTTATCACATTCTGGTGATTTTTGACAATTCGGGCACTGAGCGCAAAGATTCTGGAAATTACAGCAAGATCAAATAACTATCTTCCAAGAAGATCTAATAGGTTTAACTTGGCACAAACACTAATTAAAAGATAAAACCACATCTAAAAAGAATATATATGGATTATTTATTCCTAAACAGAACCAAAAAGCAAGAAATTAAAATAACATTGGGTTGCCTCCCAACAAGCGGTATCGTTTAACGCCCCTAGCTAGACATGATGATTTCAATGATGCTCACATAAAAGATAAGAATTGAAACATAAAGGGAGCATCATGAAGAATACGACTAGCACATTTAAGTCTAACCCACTTCCTATGCATAGGGATTTTGTGAGCAAACAACTTATGGGAACAAGAATCAACTTGCATAGGAAGGTAAAACAAGCATAACTTCAAAACTTTAAGCACATAGAGAGGAAACTTGATATTATTGCAATTCCTACAAGCATATATTCCTCCCTCATAATAATTTTCAGTAGAATCATGAATTAATTCAACAATATATATATCACATAAAGCACTATTTTCATGATGCACAAGCATAGAATTTTTATTACTCTCCACATAAGCAAACTTCTTCTCATGAATAATAGTGGGAGCAAACTCAACAAAATAATTATCATGTGAGGCATAATCCAATTGAAAACTAAAATCATGATGACAAGATTCATGGATATCATTATTCTTTATAGCATACAATTCATCACAATTATCATCATAGATAGCAACTTTGTTCTCATAATCAATTGGAACCTCTTCCGAAATAGTGGATTCATCACAAAATAAAGTCATGACCTCTCCAAATCCACTTTCATCAATATAATCATCATAAATAGGAGGCATGATTTCATAATAATAAATTTGCTCATCAAAACTTGGGGGACAAAAAACATCATCTTCATCAAACATAGCATCCCCAAGCTTGGGACAAGCATTAATTTCAGCAAATATATTCTCAATTATGTAATTCTCATCAAACATAGCTTCCCCAAGCTTGGGCATTTTCATATCATAAGCATAATCACTCTCATCATTAATAGTATGGATAGCACCAATAGTATAGCAATTATCATTATCACAAGTAGTAGGAGCAACATCCTTTGGAAGGGATACCTTTTTACCTTTGTTTCTCCTTCTTTTCCTTTTTCTTTTCTTCTTCTTCACCACATCATGTGTGGGTTCAATCTTCTTTTTGGAGCTCCTTATCAATGAGATTGGTTGAATAGAAGGCTCCTCCTCGTTACCTGATTCATCATAAGAAATAATAGGAGGATATTGGGAAGTCTCTTCCCTTTCATTAGCATTTTTTCATATTCTATTTGTTTTCTTTTCTTTATGTAATTGGCAATATAAGGATTTTCAATGCAATTCACCGCACAATACATATAGATCTTCTCTAGATCAAAATCAAGAAATCTATCAAGATTAAATTTTGGAATACCCTTAGTTATACGTTTCATTTCTTCATAACCCAAAAGAAGGCTAAGTTCTTTATGATGCTCAAGGGTAATCAAATTATCACAATATTTGGACATGACTTGATCATGAAACAAATAGCATTGGAGCTTTAAATGACCATGTTCATTGCATAGTTCACAAGGAGCACGAAAAATATTGAATCTTTCTGCACATTCATCTAGCTCTTCTTGCAACAATTTGGTTTCTAGGTACTTATGCCTCTTGCAATAAATATCTTCTCTATTTGGTGTGTTCATGCAAACATGCACTCCACAAAAGTTGACATGCTCATAAGAGATATTTTCATCATAACTAGTGCAATTATCATTAGCATCATGGATATTCAAAGAATTAGTACTAACAACATTGCAATCATGCTCATCATTCAAAGATTTAGTGCCAAAAAATTTAGAGATTTCTTCTTCTAGCACTTGAGCACAATTATCCTTTCCATCATACTCACGAAAGATATTAAAAAGGTGAAGCATATGAGACAAACTTAACTCCATTTTTTTGTAATTTTATTTTATAAACTAGACTAGTGCTAAAACAAGAAACAAAAAAATTCGATTGCAAGGTCTAAAGATATACCTTCACTTACCTAGCCTCCCCGGCAACGGCGCCAGAAAAGAGCTTGATGTCTACTACACAACCTTCTTCTTGTAGACATTGTTGGGCCTGCAAGTGCACAGGTTTGTAGGACAGTAGCAAATTTCCCTCAAGTGGATGACCTAAGGTTTATCAATCCGTGAGAGGCGTAGGAGGAAGATGGCCTCTCTCAAACAACCCTGCAACCAAATAACAAAAAGTCTCTTGTGTCCCCAAAACACCCAATACAACGGTAAATTGTATAGGTGCACTAGTTCGGCGAAGAGATGGTGATACAAGTGCAATATGGATGGTAGATATGGGTTTTTGTAATCTGAAAATATAAAAACAGCAAGGTAGCGAGCGGTAAAAGTGAGCGTAAACGGTATTGCAATGATAGGAAACAAGGCCTAGGGTTCATACTTTCACTAGTGTAAGTTCTCTCAACAATAATAACATAGATAGATCATATGACAAGCCCTCAACATGCGACAAAGAGTCACTCCAAAGCCACTAATAGCGGAGAACAAACATAGAGATTATGGTCGGGTACGAAACCACCACAAAGCTATTCTTTCGGATCAATCTATAAAAGAGTTCGTACTAGAATAACACCTTAAGATACAAATCAACCAAAACCCTAATGTCACCTAGATACTCCATTGTCACCTCAAGTATCCGTGGGCATGATTATACGATATGCATCACACAATCTCAGATTTATCCAACCAACATAAAAGTACTTCAAAGAGTGCCCCAAAGTTTCTACCGGAGAATCAAGAACATGTGCCAACCCCTATGCATAGGTTCCCAATGTCACGAAACCCGCAAGTTGATCACCAAGACATACATCAAGTGTTCTCGTAAAGACTCAATCCGATAAGATAACTTCAAAGGGGAAACTCAATTCATCACAAGAGAGTAGAGGGGGAGAAACATCATAAGATCCAACTACAATAGCAAAGCTCGGGATACATCAAGATCGTGCCATAGAGGGAACATGAGAGAGAACACGAGAGAGAGAGAGATCAAACACATAGCTACTGGTACATACCCTCAGCCCCGAGGGTGAACTACTCCCTCCTCGCATGGATAGCGCCGGGATGATGAAGATGGCCACCGGAGATGGATCCCCCCTCCGGCAGGGTACCGAAAAGGGGTCCCGATTGGTTTTTCGTGGCTCTGGAGGCTTGCGGC
Organism: Triticum urartu; assembly: GCF_056163025.1. Taxonomy (NCBI): domain Eukaryota; kingdom Viridiplantae; phylum Streptophyta; class Magnoliopsida; order Poales; family Poaceae; genus Triticum; species Triticum urartu. The sequence goes on from NC_141873.1 coordinate 434,666,783, forward strand.
GGCGGAACTCCCGATCTAGGTTCTGTTCTGGAAGTTTTAGGGTACGTAGGTATATATGGGTGCAAGGGGTACGTCGGTGGACCTCCGGGGTGCTCACGAGGTAGGGGGGCGCGCCCAGGGAGGAGGGGCGCGCCCCCCACCCTCGTGGGCAGCCCGGGAATCCCCTGACGTGCACTCCAAGCCCAATAGATTGGTTTCCTTCCAAAATTAACTTCTCCAGTTGATTTAGTTCCGTTTTGACTCCGTCTGATATTCCTTTTCCTCGAAATACTGAAATAGGCATAAAACAGCAAATCTGGGCTGGGCCTCCAGTTAATAGGTTAGTCCCAAAAATAATATAAATGTGGATAATAAAGCCCAATATTGCCTAAAACAGTAGATAATATAGCATGGAGCAATCAAAAATTATAGATACGTTGGAGACGTATCAGTTCTCTTTGACCAAGCTCCGGTGCGGCAGGGCCTACGCCACCTGCTCGCAGATTCCGCCCGCCGCCACTCACCTAGTTACATCCCGACGACCTCCAGGTATCCCCTCTGGCCTTGCTCCACTGCCTGTTTTCCCAGTCGCTGCATGTGGATCTTCCATAGTTCTTTGCCCAAAACGTAGCTCGTCCGGCGTACTTTCCATATCGCATTCTCGTCCTCACACCGTTTTAGACAAACACAACCGTGTTGTTATCTTCCCTTAGGACAAGGAATATGCTTCTTTTTTGTCGTCGCATGTGTCATCAACTGTTATTGGCCAGTAATTGTTTCCTTTCTACCTCTTTTTTGCAAACAGGGCTATCCATTTCACCTCGTTGCTATTGCGACCTTTTGGTGAACTGCACAAATCACTTTTTTCTTAAGAGTGTTTTGTGCAGTTGTACTAAAATGTCACACGGGCAACGTCTCTACATTTCAGTGCGACTGCACAAAGGGAGATTGGTTTTGCTCTATCCTCCTCATCCAACTCCGAGCCTAATCTTCTCCAACTAGTTAGTCTTAAGAGAGACCGCAAAGGTGACCGACTTCTATTTGTGTGTTTATTGTTTCATCGGCAGTCCTCTATTATCGTAATCACACTTGATATCTTTGGAACAGGGACGCTCAGCTCTATTTTAGTGGAACTGCACAAAATGATCGGAATGTTGCATGCTCCAGACAGCTACTTTTTTTCCCAACATGCCTTGTTGATTTAGACAGAGCTGGGGGGACGTTGCTGCCAATGAAAGCATGGATCAATTTTAATTTAACACCTTCTCACAACTTTGTCTTCAGTTGTGATGTAATTATTAGCTCTGATTTGCTAATAATGGACATGCATTAGCAAGGAAGTTAGTTTTTTATTGTTTCCGAAAGAGCATCGATGGCAAGACACGCGAAAAAAGCTGAAAGCTCACACCATTGTACAATTTCATGTCGCTGGAAAATTATTTGTATAGTACGTCAATTATGTAAACAAATGATGGAAGCTTGATAGCATTGCCAGAAGCCTCTTCATCATCCGGGTCCATGTGCCATGCACGAAATTATACTCCTTCGTTCCTAAATATTTGTCTTTTTACAAATTTCAAACGGGCATATTTTAGAGTGTAGATTCACTCATTTTGCTTCATATGTGTACTACCTCCATTCCTAAATATTCTATTCGTCTTAACAAAGATTTCAACATATTTTAGAAAGACAAATACTCCGGAGTATATTTAAGAACCGAGGGGGTAGTGCACAACCGCATGGGAGACTCAGCCCGGTCATTGCGCCGCATTAATAGTGTGTAATGAGCAGTCAAATCATAAGCCCCACCTTTCCCACTGTAAGTTGCTCTGAAGAAGCAACCATCAATACACTCTTCTTTGAATCCGCTCATACTACTCCATTCGTCACTGTTTATACAGCGCTTCAGAAAAAAGAAAAAAAATCTGTGGGACCAAGGCGACTAGCGATCGGCCTAAAAAATAGCATTGGTAGTTATAGCACGACGTCTATTACTAGAGGGAATAATGCGTACACACATGCATGCAGTGCTTCCACCCCGGGTACACACATGCATGCACTCCGTAGTAGTATAGTACATGGAGAGAAAATTGTGGACTTGATTGCGGTTACCACGCCCTAATTAATTGAGCATTAAACCAAACGCGTCTAAAGTCTCTCTGGTGGTGGAAATGCATTGAGAGAAATGCATCATAATGAAGCGCGCCCTGTAAACTGTGACGGAGGGTGGAGTAGTATGAAGGTGCAAAACCAAGTACGCGTACTAGTACTGCGCTTGGCTCTTCGCCCCTTCGTGAAGTCGAACAATGATGGTACTCCACATGTTGGGTACTACAGTGTATGCCTCTGACAATCTGACACCGAATGGACTGATGCATGTCCACCGAGGGTAGGTTGCATTAGTCAAAAGGCGTAAGTGAGCTTCACCTTGTCCTGCAAGCTTCTCCTCATTCTGCGAATTGATGGGACACACCAAAAAGTAGTGCTAGTCCATACTCCCTCCTTTCTGGTTAATATGGCTTAAGCTTTTCTACGGGTAAATGAGAGAGCTTTATTCATATATAAGCATTCTTAGGACGATCAGCCAAGACACTGGTCACTATGAAGCCAAAAAAAGAAGTAGGAAGCGAGGTGTTTCATCAAGCCAGCTCTCGGCCACATTCAAAGTGCAACAAGCACGGTTCGCACGAAGATGCGCTGCAAGGTTTGCTGACCTGTTTACATGCTGAATAACAAAAAAAGAGGAAATATTATTGAGCGCTACTATTTGTAACAGGATATGAGCCATAATTAAGCGAGAATTGTGGCGAGTATTCCATGCAATCAACTTCTATTATCACATGCGAGAACCCTCGAAGAGAACCAAATGTGTTGAAGATTGCTTTATCACATTTCAAAATTATAATAAGAGTGCAGACGCTCCTCCATCCGGTTCCTAGTAGTATAGTGTAGTATGCTTTTGGCAATCTAACACCGAATTAACTGTTGCACGTCCACCACCTGAGTGAGGGAGAGCTTGCATTAGTCAAAAGTTTCTCCTTGTCCTGCGAGCACCGCGCGCAAGCTTCTCCCATCCTGCAACCTTCTCCTCGTTCGGCAAGTTGACGGGACATAGCAAAGTAATGCTAGTCCATGCTGCCTCCTCTCCGGTTAACATGGCTTAATTTCAAACGAGATAAATACACTGTCTGTCACTGTATATTTGTAAAAATACGGTCAGTGGACTTCATAATACGCTCATTGCGCTCAATATATATATATATTTTCCGGTGTTCATACAGTCACTAGCTCACCTTGACTGAGTATGTGTGTGCATGCACGTGTAGGTTGAGCACTTGAGCGTCACCGTGTGTGTTCCATCGTGTGCTCGGACATGCATGCATTAGGGCGTCGCGCGCGTTTTTGCGTCTATGTGTACGTGTGACTGTTGCATACACGTAGGGGGAGTACGTGTAGGGGCCACTAAGGAGCAGTCAAATCACACAGTAAGTTAGTCGGAAGAAGCAACCATAATTTCACTCTTGAATGACACGTACACAATATAAAATGGTTGATATGGAGAGAGAAAGAAAACCACTATACTCCCTCCTTTCCGGTTTATAAGGCTCAATTCAAAATTCTCACCAACCAAGGTAGATGGTGAGTGGTGGAATACTTTTTGTAGTTTGCAAAAGCACCCAATTAATGCTCTTGTTTTCCTCAAAAAAGTATGTTTACCAATGCATTAATTGCAATGCATGCATGCATAAATTACATGCATTGGTCAATTTTCTCTTAGTACTTGCATGCAATGATTTAATGCACCTTGGAATCTGAACATGTGATGGAAAACAACCAAATTGAGCCTTATGAAATGGAAAAACTAAAATTTTGAGATAAGCCCTATAAACCGGAAAGGAGGGAGTATATACACTAGCAGGGTGCGTGTGAGAGACGGGTCAGGAGGTGAATGACACGTGGCCCCAGGGGGTGGCTGGCCCACCTATCATACAGCCAAACGCAGGTGCAGTAGAGGGCCGAGGAGTAGTACGAAATCCTACGCACCTACGCACGCTAACCAAGGGCTGAGTGATCACTCGAATCGCAAGATCAGTTGACTAGAAGCTACACTAGACCCATGGAGGCGATGAGCGCGAGCATCAGCCGGCTGTGCTAGATGGTCCACGACGCCGGCCTGCGGCCCGGCAGGTAGTATTGCTTGAGGCCGCCAGGGCGAGGGGCTGCTTGGAGGACAGCTTCGCATCCTTGTTCGACGAGGTCCTCATCGGTTTCCTCGACAAGTTTACCGTCGTCAAGAAGCTTGCGGACGACTTTGACGTAAGCCTCCAGCCGACGCGCCCAGGCTCTGCGATGCCCGCCACTCTCAACGGCCACTATGGTAACAACCTCTTCGACGCACTGGTGGCCCTGCGACTGCCCGTCATCGCGCCGGAAAATGTCCACCTCGAGGTCGCGCTCGCCGAGCAGCGCCTGGCGCAGCAAGACACCATCGACATAGTCACCCACGTCTACGCGCAAATCGTCCACAAGGACTAGTATATGCAAGAGGAGGACGATAGGACGCTGGCCTTCTTGGAGCACAGGGCAACCTTGGAGGACACTGTTCAGAAGCACGTTGAGCTCGCCGCCAACACCGCTGCTCCTCACACGTCGGTTGGTGACCCGGCGCACTAGGGCGTGAGGATGTCGTTGAACGTTGATGGATCCGTATGTATTTTTATCCTTCCGTCAAATCCATGTAGTAGTATATGATACTACAGTAATTATCTTACCTTTCGCATCAACTTCATAATTTTCGTACGTACTCCATGCATGAACGGCACCAGAAGCAAACTTCTCATTACTCTAGGCAAAATCGTTATTTTCTATCTATCGGTCGCGCCATGGAGCAGAACCAAATTTTACAAGTTACGAGTTCAAAAGGAAAAGACTGCCGTGTTCGCGTCGCACCCCCACACGGTTGGTCCGGCACGCCGCTCAAGCGGGGATGTGTGCGGTGTTGCATTTTCACTTACAAGTGGGACCGCAGTTGAGCAAACCGACTATCGGCAAACCCCCACCCCGCCCACCGTGCGATGGCTGAGAAAAGAGGACAGGAGGGAGAACAGATGGCTGTAGCACGGACTCCAAGAAAATTTGTGTTGGATGGGACTCGTGTGGGTGGCATGTGCTGTACTGCTAGACGTGAATGCTAGTTATGTCCCATGCCACCCCACTATATCGAGCCTATATCGAGGTACATAGAACAAATTTCCTGCAGTCCGTGCTCAGCCCTCCTCTATCTCTCTTCTCAGCCAGCCAGCAGACGCGCGGAGCCCATCGTCTGTTTGCTCACATGCGGCCTCACATGTCAGTGAAAACGCAAGAGGACCCACTGAACCTGCACATCTTTCACCTCGATGTGATGGTGATGAAAAACAAATCCAATAAAGATCTTCGGTGGCCGCTTTTGAAGTTACTCAAGAGTAGTAAGATTCTATTTACAGTTTAACCCAAGATGCACATCTCGTGGCTTCAACTACCACTCCATTTTCTTTCATGACACGACCTGGATGCTGGATGTCCCATGTGTCGGCAAAAGGAGGAAGAACCCGACCAAATCTTTGGTTCTGCTCTCGGATTAGACTAGTTGTGCTAACTTAAAAATTTTATTGTGTACTCCCTCCGTTCCAAAATACTTTACTTCCATTTGTCCAAAAATGGATGTACCTATATACTAAGACATGTCTAGATACATATATATTTTGACAAATAGAAGGCATGTAGTATTGTGCAACGGAGGGAGTAGAATGGATGCAAGTTTTTGTATTGGGAAGAAGAGTACATCCATATATTGATAGAGCACAATTTAGTAGATGTTCTATCACTTTTAGCTAGTATAGAATAGAGGCTAGACATGAGACTAGATGCGAGGAAGCAACGTCTACTTCTTTACACTTGAAGAAGAAAGAAGCACGAAAGATCGAGCCTCCGCAGATCAACAATGAATGCATCGAGAAGGCACTAATCCAACTTACTACAGGAGTAGTCAAAATTATCGTTGGAGTTCGTGCAAAATGGAGGTCCGTTTGGGGTCGTGCGTTGGAGTTGGCCTTACAAGTGGGCCCGCGGTTAAGGAAACCGACTATCGGCAAACCCCCACCTCGCCCGCCGCGCGATGGCTGAAGTTAGAGAAACGACAAGGTTGAAGAGATTGCTCTCGCACGGACTCCAAGAAATAATATGGTGTCGGATGGATGTCGTGGTGGTGGCGTGTGCCGTACTCCTAGACGTGAATGCTTGTTCTGGCCCATGCCACCCTACTACTCCTACTACTTACTCCTACTATATACTATACTACTAGTATATCGAGGATTCGAGGTGCTGGTTACGTACAACGAACACATTAACATATGGCTACAGTAAAAACACCCGCCCGAAGTGCGAAGCATGTGAAGCTAGTACAAATAGTGTACTACTATTGTTGATTGGCCTCATCCGATAATCCTGTTGCAATGTACGTACAATTATGTATTCGGAAAATATTTTTTTGCCTCGTCGCACCACTCACTCAGAGAAGCGACTCGAAAGCCATTCATAAATTTAGTAAGTTTATCACAGGCATATCATTTTATTACATAGTACAACATGTCATCAACCCACATCGACAACGAGGATACATTATAAATACTAAAGTTTTCACCACACAACAAATAACAAGCCATGAAATGAACTTCAACTCAACCATTCCGCGGCGTTGGAAACACTTGCTTTGAACCACAAGTGATTCTCTGGGATGGGTCATCCGTTGTCGATCTGGAGACCAACGCAGGACTGATCATCCAGGCTGAAGCGGCCTACTATATCAGTACCAGGGTAGGGAACCGCCCAAATGTCCAAGGTATAGACACAGTTGCTTCTCATAAATGTGTCGACATCAATTGGATCGCCTTTCACCATCATCGGATAGTTTTGTCCAAGGAAGAGCGAGTTTTCTCCAAGACTATCAATTCTGTGCCAGGGAGAAGGAGTTGGCACTAGCACCCTAGTATCCATCCCGAATACCATGCAACGGGTGTTGGAATAGGTCCGGAGAGTGTGACCATGGGAGACTACACCTGCTTCCTTAGCAGTAACATCATCAGTGGGCTGTATACACACAAGAAGAGGTGATCCATCGGAATTAGTTGCCAGGCGCCACAGAGTATATCGGCGCTGCTCGTCCTCATGCTCGTGATCATCACCATCGTCATCTCCCTCTTGGTTATAAAAATCTTCAAGTATAGGTGGTGGGATGTTCACAGGACCATGGAAACACAAGAAGAAGGTTAATTAGTAAAGGGAAACTTGCTAACCCGCATGCATGTGGATGAAACAATTATAATTACGGTGGAAGACAAACGTACAGAAACAACGAGGATGCCATGCAAAAACAGTGCCACGAGTGGTGGCAGCAAACACAAGGCCCTTGTATTCAATTGCATCACAGTACTCATCCATGTACAGAAACTGATTTTTGAGCAATATCCATCGAGTGAAACCATCAAGGACGGCAACAAGCTTGTCGAAGATAGCAACAACATCATAGTTTTTGTAATTCCAAGAGCGGTTGGGAACTCGACAAATTGCTATCTTCCGTAGACGACGGTCACCATGATCATATTCGAACATTCGTACATTACTGGTGTGCTCAACCTCTGGGCAGTGTGCTGAGATTTTTGGAAGTGGAACCCGGTGACGAGTGTACACATTCACAAGTTCCCACTCGCAGTTTGAAAGTGCGTTATATCGACAAGAGGGGGGGTGAATAGGCGATTTTTATGAAATTCTTCACTGAGGAATTTGTCAGTGAGGAAATTCCAAGCGAAGAACTACTAGCAGCGGAATAAGTACTCAAAAGTAAACATAACAGAATACAAGCATAGTCATCATGATGAAATGAAGACAGGCACATAGTACAGGAAGCGTAATCACAAGATAACACAGGATGAAGATAATCAGACTGAAGAAATTGAACTGGGAAAATTGAGAAAGTCTTCAGTCAAAGTCTTCAAACACAGATATGAATAAACACACAACACCGTTATGAGGAAATGAAAGAGTTGAGGGAATAGAACCAGTAAGCTTGGTGAAGACAATGATTTGGTAGACCAGTTCCAACTGTTGTCTCAGTTGTACGTCTGGTACTCACCATATTATCCTTGAACTAAGGTCACACAGACCTCGTCCAATCACACGTGGTAAGTCTTCAGGCGACTTCCAAACCTTCACAAACTTGGTCACTCGGCGATCCACAATTCCTCTTGGATGCTCTAGACCATGACGCCTAACCGTCTGGAAGAAGCACAGTCTTCAAAGGTAACAAGCATCGGATCCACGCAGGATCAATCTCTTCAGTGATGCTCAATCACTTGGGGTTTGTAGGTGTTTGGGTTTTGGGTTTTGGTTTTTCCTCACTTGATGATTTTCACTCAAATTCCTCAGAGGATGGGTTGCTCTCAAATGACAAGTGTCAGTTTCTCTCGGAGCAGCCAACCAGCTAGTGGTTGTAGGGGGTGGCTATTTATAGCCTAGGGAGCAGCTCGACATGATAAGACATAAATGCCCTTCAATGATATGACCGTTAGGTGGATAGATATTTTGGGACAGCTGGCGCATAGCACAACAACGGTCGGAATTTTGAGTAGCAAAATCCTCAGGGCTATCATGTTCCTCACTGTGTAGGCAATCCGCACTGGCGAATTCCTAACTCCTCAGCCAGGAAAAATTCCTCAGAGACCAGAAGAACTTCATCTCTGTCACTGAAGAAATTGACTGAACTGTATGAGATTTCCAATGTCTTCACTCGAAGGGATTGGTAGGTGTAGGATTTTGAGTTGAGCATCACATGGAAATTTTTCCTTAGTATTTCCTCGACCCCCTTTAACAGTACGGTGTTTCCTATGACTCAAGAAAGAGAAAAAACAAAACTATGAAAATGAAAGTCTTCAAGCTTCATATTCCTCGCATGAATATCAAGTGTTCACGGATACACCAATTTCTTCACTTTCAAAGTCTTCATGAAAGTCTTCAGAAATATCAAAATCTTCAGTCGAAGATATTTATTTTTAGGGGCCGATTTTTCCTGTAAATATCAAACTCCTCATAGACTTATAGACCTATGTACACTCACAAACACATTAGTCCCTTAACCTATAAGTCTTCAATACACCAAAATCACTAAGGGGCACTAGATGCACTTACAATCTCCCCCTTTTTGGTGATTGATGACAATATAGGTTAAGTTTTCAACGGGGATAAACATATGAAGTGTAACTACTGATATTGAGGAATTTGATTGCAAGATATAGAAGAACTCCCCTGAAGATGTGCATAGTGAGGAATTTGCTTTTGAAGCAATGCACACTTGAAGAGTTGAATCATGGAGATCTCCCCCTATATCTTGTAATTCATACACGCATTTAACATATAATATGAAGAATTTGAAATGCATGATGAAATATGGTGCCTGATGAAATTCAACATGTGTGCAATAATATTAACGAGGAATAAGCATGCAGAATTGTGCATCAAAAGTATCAGAGCACAGTGCATGAAAAGTATCAGAGCACAGTGCATCAAAAGTATCAGAGCACCATCGGGTTTAAGATTACAACTAGATCCAATAAAGTTTCAGAAGAACGAGAGTTGTAACTTAGCAAAAAAACGCCCATATAGTAGACCCGCTTGAAGACTAACTCATATTTCTCCCCCTTTGTCATCGAATGACCAAAAGGATCGAAAATGAGGACTAACGCCCCTAAAGACAATCATGTTGATGAAGGAGCGCCAGCGTTGTTGGGGTCGTTTGTTGATGTAGGGCCTGCCGCAGTGTCGTCCAAATCTTCATGTTCATCAGTGTCGCGCGATGAAGAATATGAGCTGGCCACCAGAGAAGGAACCTTGACCTTCTTGAATTTCTTCGGTGGAGGTGCAGACCAGTCAAAATCTTCTTTGAGACCCATGTTCTTCAGATCTTCTTCACCATACAGATGTGACAGGATTGCCCAGGTGCAACCGAAGACTTGATGGAGGTAGTAGTGGTTTTTCTTCACTGCATTGTGTGTGGCAGTCATGTTGTGAAGAAGTGAACCAAACTGACACTTAACCCATTTGTGATTTCGATCCACCTTCTAGTGAAGACTAAGCAGAAGTTCACGACCAGTCATCACGCGCGGAGCAGTGGCTTGAGGAGTGGACTTGGGTGCATTGGCAGAGTCATGTGTGGCAGAGTCGTCATTGGTGGAATAAGATGCAGCTTTGTGAAACTGACCATCCAATGGACGAATGCCTTCATCTATTATAGCTGGTGCCTTGCCCTTTCCATCAACTGAGGAATATGTCTGCTTGAGGACTTCAATTGGGGGCAAGTAGCTGAGGTGATTCTGGAAATCAGCTTTGTAGTTGAGTGAAGACCTTGTCCTGAGGAATCTCATAATCCAAGGTGCATAAGGCTTCAACTCAAACGGAGACAGTGCAACATTGGCCATAGTCCTCATGAAGAAATCGTGATAATTGACAGGAATGCCATGAACGTTGTTGAATACCAGATTCTTCATGATGCCAACAATTTCCTCATCAGATGAGTCGTGGCCTTTGATGGGACTGATTGTCCTCGTAAGAATACGATAGACAGTTCTGGGCACGTACAACAATTCCTTCACGAGGAATTTGGTTCTTGGTGCTTGACTTGGCTTCAAAGGTTTCATCAACACCTGCATGTAATGATGTGTGAGCTCAGGTTCACTATAGATGCAGCGAGCTTCTTCAAGGGGAGGACTGAGTGGTAGAGCATGAAGTAATTCAGAGGCTGGTGCAGTGTAGTGAGTGTTTTCAGACATCCAGTCCAGCACCCATGAATTCACATCTTCAGCATCTCCGGTGATGTGCAGCGTTGCATAGAATTGAAGAATCAGTTCTTCATTCCAATCGCAGATGTCAGAGCAAAAGTTTAGCAGTCCAGCGTCATGAAGATTCCATATCCACATGAGGAATATGCTCATGGTAGAAGATCTTCTCCTTGTTGAACAACACTGAGGAATAGAAATTGGCTTGACTAGCAGTCCAAAAATGCCTCTTCCTAATGCGAGCAGAGTCATATGGGTTGTAATCTTCGAACAATACGTGCTCATCGAAGAAATCATCAGCCTTGAACTTTTGCTTGTGTGAGAATGGATCCTTTGGCTTCGGCAGAGGAGTGTCAGTGAGTTGCATCATGACCTCAGGAATCTCAATCGCCGGTTCTTTAGGCTGAGGAGTTTCTGGTTCCTCCTCAGTGGCAGTCTGCGTCGTTGGTTGTTCAGCAGCAGCAGTTTCTTCAGCGCTAGTGGCTGGAATTTCCTCATGGATAGGTGCAGTGGGATGAGTTTCTTCAGAGCCCATGTGAACAGTTTGTGTGGGGGACTGAGGAATTTGCTGTAGAGGGGTGAACATTGGAGAGTTTGGATGCTGACTTTCCCAGAATTCATCACTGATTATGGGTGTGGAGCAGCCAATGTCCACATCTTCATCTTCCATTTCTTCAACACCAGCCTCTTCAGCTGTGAACTGAGGCATAGGCGAGGAGATGATAGGTGTTGAAGGGATCGCATCCACTTCAATTTCTTCATCCAATGGTTCAGATGAAGCAGCAGAAGGAGTTTCTTCATCAGATCCGCTGGGGATCACATATTCTTCATCAAAAGGAACAAGGTCCTTTGATGGCCTGGTTGAGATGGGAACAACATCAATCGGATTTGCAAATGAACTCGTCATAGGCTTCATTTTCTTCGGAGCTGAAGAATCTGAAGCAATTGATGCTTTCCTTTTCTTCACTACAGCACGCTCTGCAGCCTTGGTCTTCTTCACATCTGATGCAGATGGAAGGATTGGAGTTGAAGTTGGTGCATGAGCAGCTGAGGAATCTGGTTGATTTTCTTCAGGCACAACTGATGCAGTTGCCCTGAGTTCTTCAGTGTCTTCAGGCACACCACTAGTGGGTGCCCTGGCAATTTCTTTAGCGGCTGGAATGTAGTCATCAGCCCTGGAACTCACATTATCTTCAGCAGCCTAATTGTCATCAGCGGTGCTGGCATTTTCTTCAGTAGGCTGAGCAGATGCTTCAGCCTGAGGAATTTCCTGTTGCGTTGGGGCTGCAACATTGGAAGTGAAGTTATCCGCAAGTTTCACAAAACGAACCTTGGCTCCAAGCCAATCAGCGCGATATGCGTCAAAGTCATCACCGAGTTTCTTAATCTCAGTCTGAATAGTGACAAGTTCTTCAGTTGTCATAGAGACAATGTTTTTCTTCAGATAGCGCTCTTTCTTGTACCGCGCTTTCTTGATCTACCTGCCCTTCTCAAATTTCCACTTTTCTTCTTGAATGAAGTGGGTCAGCATGTGACTCTGGCTAGGAGTCAGCTTGAAGTCAGGCAAGGGAGTGTTGGGGTCCTTGTGCCAATCATCAATGTAGTCGAGGATCAGCTTGGGATCCAAAAGCAGTGGCACCTCTGATCCTTTGGCTCTAGCGGCCCTGACTTTCCTGTATCTGATGATTTCTGCAAGTTCATCATCATCAACTTCGTCTTCATCAGATGGCACTTGGAAAGCGACTTGCTTCTTTTGAGGACTTGGGCGAGGACCTCGTCCAGCAGTGGCCTTTGTCTTCAGCAGTGAGGGGCCAGCTGAGGAACTTGGCCTTGAGGGCATTGTTGGTGAAGCACTTGGCTTGCGCGCAGGCTTCTTTGACATAGCCTTCTTTGGCTTGACAACAAAGGCCTCAGTAGAGGCAGCAGCAGCAGCAGAGTCTTCATTAAATTTCCTCACTGCTTCTCTGGCTTGCTTAGCCAGCTTGGCTTGGAGCTTGGCCCATTCATTAGGATAGTCCTCACCGCGCTTGAGGCTGGTGGGACCAGCGATTTGGCTAGGTGCCAATGGAGCTCTTGGACATGGAGGATTGAGTGCGAATTTCTTCATATACTTAGGAGTGACATATCTGTACTCCCTCCATTCTCTTGCCCATCTCCTCTCTATCTTCTAAATGCGCACTTTGCGCTCATTCTTGGTTTCCTCAGTAGGTGTGCAGTACCCAGCATATATGTCATCAGGGATATCAAACGCTGTATTTACCTCAGGCCTCTTTCCTCCCTTCCGTGGCTTCTTACCGTCAGCCATTTTCTTCAGTTGAGGAATTTGAACAATTGAATTCTCTGAAGAAGTATGCAAATTTTCTTCAAGGAACGCTGCAAATGAGTTAAGTTGATGAGAACCTAGTGATTCAGCAGCTGGCATGTGTACCTGTGAACAGAGTATAGTTGCGAGGAATTTGGAGAGGTCATATGCGTTCTCAGAAGGTTTTTAAAAAAGAACAAGTTTGAGGAATTTGACCAGATGAGTCTTGAAGAATTTCACTAAGCGTTCTTTGTCTTAGGTTCTAGAGATGCGTAGATTAAAAATCCACACATTTGAGGAATCTTGAAGAAAAAACATGGCTTAGAGAAATGAGTCAAGAACAGATGACTTGTGAGGTGTTTAGTGTGTGAATCTATGAAGAAAAACACCTTTGAAGATTTTGAAGACAATCATTCGAATCAACGAGGGTAGTAAAAGTAACTTTTAATTACCCTGGACGAAGAATACGACGAACTGGAGTGAGGAGATGTGAAGTTCGTCTGTGTAGATCTTCCACGCCCTAACTTGGCGGAGGAAGACAGCTACGGCGACGGCGGAGTGAAGATTTCCGCGGTTGGCGCGAGTACGTCGGCAACGAGGTCGAGGCAGTGAAGCTCTTCCTCACCGGGGGCGATGAAGTAGCGGCGGCGCTAGGGTTTGAGAAGCTCGAGCTGGAGAGAGAGGTCGAGCGGAGTAAAAGAAGTGAGGAAGGGAAGGAGGGGTATTTATAGCCACGGTGAAAAACTGTTCGCCCGAAGAAATTGGACGAACATGCCCCTGACCCTTCTCATTCGCATGACATGTGTCACCCACGTAGTGAGAGGTGGAGATCGTGTTAGATCGTGGGTGAGTGGATAAGTGTATCGTGGGATGCAGAACTGTTTGAGTGGCAAAGCTGAAAATTTCGATAAGATAGGTTTTAAAGTTCCGTTCGCAATTTCTTCAGCTGACAAGGACACAGTGAAGATTTTGAACGAGTTTCAAATAGAACGCACATGAAGAATTTGTGAACAGATTGGGTTGAGTATAGCATAGAGGGGAAGGGTCCGATCACATTCACTTAGCAGAGAACCAACTTGAAGAAATAGCAATAAGTGAATGCTGTAGAGGACATAAACTCATATATATATATATATATAGCCAATGAAGAATAACGACGGAACCAGTGAAGACTATGCAAAGTTGAAGAATATGAATAATTTGAGGAATTTCAACTTTTGGTGGTGGCGTGACCCACCGTATAAGAATGATGATTTCATACACCACGTACAATTATCGTAGGGTTTTGAGAATCAAATTATTCATTAATTTCTTCACACTAAGAGTGTTATTCTTCATTGATTGAAGAAAAATGTTTCTTCATGTGTTGCACATCTAAGTCATCAATTTTGCATAAGTGTTAGGATGAGTGTCCTTCTCAAAGAACATTCGAAGATTCTAGGATATTTAGCTCACACCGCAACTTGCTAAATCTCTTCTCATCCAAGGGCTTTGTGAAGATATCGGCTAGCTGTTCTTCAGTCTTCACATGCTCAATAGAAATGTCGCCCTTCAACACATGATCACGAAGAAAATGATGACGAATCTGAATGTGCTTTGTCTTCGAGTGCTGAACTGGGTTGTGAGCAATCTTGATGGCACTCTCATTGTCACAGAAGAGAGGCACATTCTTCATGTTGACGATGTAGTCCTTGAGAGTTTACTTCATCCATAGCAATTGGGCACAACAAGAACCAGCGGCAATGTACTCAGCTTCAGCAGTAGATAGTGATATGCAGTTCTATTTCTTCGAGGACCAACAGACCAAAGATCGTCCGAGGAAATGACATGTACCAGATGTTGACTTGCGATCCACATGATCACCAGCATAGTCGGAGTCAGAATATCCAATGAGATCAAAAGCCGAGCCCTTTGGGTACCATAATCCAAGTGTTGGTGTGTGAGCTAGATATCAAAGAATATGCTTCACAACCTTATGGTGTGATTCCTTCGGTGTAGCTTGAAATCGGGCACACACGCAAACACTAAGCATTATATCTGGCCTAGATGCACATAAGTACAATAAGGAACCTATCATGGAGCGGTATACCTTATGATCGAAGTCAATACCATTTTCATCAGTGCACAGATGGCCATTTGTGGGCATAGGAATTTTGACGCCTTTGCAATCTTGCATGCCGAATTTCCTCAGTACATCCTTGAGGTATTTCTCCCGAGATATGAATATGCCATTGCGTTGTTGACGAATTTGAAGACATAAGAAGAATTTCAACTCTCCCATCCTAGACATTTGATATTCTTCACTCATCATATAGGCAAATTCATCACTATAACGTTGGTCAGTACAGCCAAAGATAATATCATCAACATACATTTGGCACACAAACAATTCACCATCATAAGATTTAGTGAAAAGAGTAGGGTCGAGTGAACCGGGTTTGAAGCCTTTCTTCATGAAGAGTTCCTTCAAGGTATCATACCAAGCCTGTGGGGCCTGCTTGAGGCCATAGAGGGCCTTGTTGAGTCTGAAGACTTTGTCAGGATTCTTTGGATCTTCAAAACCTAGGGCTTGAGCAACATATACTTATTCCTCAAGCTTACCATTGAGGAATGCACTTTTCACATCCATTTGATATAAAGTGATATCATGATGGTTAGCATAAGCAAGTAATATGCGAATAGCCTCAAGTCTAGCAACAGGTGCAAAAGTTTCATCGAAATCAATTCCTTCAACCTGTGTGTAGCCTTGAGCTACAAGCCGTGCCTTATTCCTCACCACAAGGCCATTTTCATCTTGCTTGTTGCGCTAGATCCACTTTGTGCCGATGATATTGTGCTTGTGAGGATCTGGATGTTTGACCAGTTCTTAGACATTGTTGAGCTCGAACTGATGTAATTCTTCTCGCATGGCCTGAATCCACTCAGGCTCCAGAAATGCTTCATCTACTTTAGTGGGCTCTGTAATAGAGACAAAAGCATAGTGCCCACAAAAGTTAGACAAATGTGAAGCTTTTGAGCATGTGAGAGGACCTGGCGCTTTGATGTCATTGATGATCTTTTCAACTTGCACTTCTTTTGCAATGCGAGGATGAGCTGGTGGTCGTTGAAGAATTTGATCAGCGTTTTCTTCAGCACCATTTTCTTCAGCATTTTCTTCAGGTGCATTAGCCCGACATTCTTCATGTTCTGGAATGAATTCTCCAGCAGATTCTTCAGTAGGAATGACATCCTTAGTAGCCTTGAACTTGATAGTTTCCTCAGGTGCTGGTTCATCTATCACAGTAGGTAGGTGCTCTCTTTGCGAGCCATTAGTTTCATCGAACCGCACATCTACAGTTTCAACAACTTTGTGAAGAACGTTGTTGAAGACTCTGTAGGTGTGCGAGTCCTTTCCGTAACCAAGCATAAAACCTTCATGTGCTTTCGGTGCAAATTTTGAGTTGTGATGAGGATCTCTAATCCAACATTTAGCACCGAAGACTTTGAAATAACTTATATTGGGTTTATTATCAATGAGGAGTTCATAGGCAGTCTTTTTGAAGAATTTGTGAAGATATACTCTGTTGATGATGTGGCACGCAGTATCAATTGCCTCAGTCCAGAAACGATGAGGCGTTTTGTATTCATCAAGCATAGTGCTAGCCATCTCAGCAAGAGTCCTATTCTTGCGCTCCATGACGCCATTTTGCTGAGGAGTGTAAGGAGCAGATAACTCATGAGTAATACCAAGTTCATCAAGATAGTCATCGAGACCAGAATTCTTGAACTCAGTGCCATTGTCACTTCTGATGTGCTTGATCTTCACACCAAAGTTGGTTGAAGCCCTCGAGGAAAATCGTTTGAAGACTTCCTGCACTTCATGTTTGTAAGTAACAAGGTGTACCCATGTGTAGCAAGAATAATCATCAACAATAAGAAAGCCATATTGAGATGCTTCATTTGAAATAGCAGAATAATGATCAGGACCAAAGAGATCCATGTGAAGCAATTCAAACGGGCGAGTGGTGGTCATGATAGTCTTTGCTGGATGCTTGGCCTTCGTCATCTTCCCAGCTTCACAGGCTCCGCATAGGTGATCCTTGAGGAATTTGACATTCTCGATGCCAATGACATGCTTCTTCTTCGCAAGCGTGTGCAAATTCCTCATGCCTGCATGACCAAGTCGTCGATGCCAGAGCCATCCTTCTGAAGCTTTTGTAAGTAAGCACACGGCTGGTTGTGGTCCTGTAGAGAAATCAACAATATACAGATCTCCTCTCCTAAAGCCTTCGAAGACTTTGGAATTGTCAGCTTCCATAACCACAACACAACGGTACTTGCCAAAGACAACAACCATATCAAGATCACAAAGCATTGAGACAGACATAAGGTTGTATCCTAAGGACTCAACAAGCATGACTTTATCCATGTGTCAATCCTTTGTAATCGCAACCTTACCTAGACCCAATACCTGGCTTTTGCCTTTGTCAGCAAAGATGATATGCTTCAGATGCGACAGAGATAATGGAGCATCCATCAATAGATTCTTGTCATCAGTCATGTGGTTTGTACATCCACTATCGAGGAACCACTTAGTGGCTTTGGATTGATCATCCTGCAGACGAATTAGTGCAGCTTACAAACTCATATACTTCATCAGTCAACAATATGACATCAATTCATCAGATCAATTTCATCAAGTAAAAGAACTGATAAAGCAATATGAGGATGTGAGAAATGAAAGTTCATTTCTTCATGATTAGCCTGCGTCCTATCAGGCATGCTCAGGTCTCCAGCAAATTCTTCAAACGATTACGTGCGTCTGGAGACCTGACCCTGCAGAAGAGATTAGTTCTTTTTCTTCACCACCCACATATGAAGGGGTGGCAAAGAGTTCATCATTCTGTGAGCTCCATACGAGAAGGATGGCATAGAAGCCAGTCCATTTCGTTTCACATAAGAGGGGTTAGAGTAAGCATAAGAGTATGCAGAGAAATTCTTCAAGGACTTATGGACATAATGATTTGAAGAATAATGCACATATCCATAATCCTTAGATCTTCCCTGCGAAACAGACGGGTTAGCACGATGATGTTCATATGAGGACTTTGATCCATATGAGGAATTTGGTCTGTATGAGGACTTGAATCCATATGAAGAATTTGGTCCATATGAAGAATTTGATCTGGGGTTCCTATTCTTCACAGGTGGCATCATGATGACATTCACCTAAAGATTTTCAAGGCATCTTTTGGGAACCCATATTTTCTTCATAGGGGAGCCGTTCCTGCAGTTAGTGCCAACATATCTAGCAAATACTTCACCATTCTGATTTTTGAACAGTATATAGTTGGAGTCAATTGACTCATCATCAGAATGGGGAGATTCACATGCAAATCCAGATAAGTTAGATGGATCAATTGGAGGTCCCTTTGCAGCAACCCATGTAGTTTTGGGGTACTGCTCAGGCTTCCAATATGTACCATCAGCATTGAGTTTCCTCTCAAAGGCGATACCCTCTTTCCTAGGGTTCCTGTTGAGGATCTGCTTTTTAAGCACATCACAATGAGCCTGATGCCCTTTGAGGCTTTTGTACATGCCTGTCGTGTACAATTCCTTCAGCCCTGCATCGTCAGTGATACTAGAAATGTCCTCAGATGAGGAATTAGTGATAGCAGAGGCATGTGAAGAATTTGAAACATTAGCAGCATTTGAACATTCAGGTGAAGAATTAGCAGATTCACATTCAATGCACTTCAAGCATGGAGGAACAAATTCTTCCTGAGAAGCGCTGATTTGTTGAGCAAGTAATGAATCGCGCTCCTTCTGAAGATCTTCATAACTCACTCTTAGCTTCTCAAGGTCTTGCTTTCTTTGAAGAAATTCATAAGAAAGCTTCTCATGATCGGATAAGAGAGTGTTATGATGATCTTGAAGGGTGTCATACTTAGTATGAAGTCTTTGAAGACTTTCAGCCAAAGCTTTTGACTGACCCATTTCTTCACCCAACATATCATCGCTCTTATTTAGCATGTAGTAAACCTTTTCCAAAGCTCTTTGTTGTTTAGTGGCAAGGGAAGCAAGTTTGACATAGCTGGGTCCAAATTCATCACCAGATTCATCATCACTAGACTCGGATAGGTAGCATTCAGTTACCTTAGCATCTTTTGCCATAAGGCATGATGCAGAAGATGATGATTCTGGTTCGAATGTCATCGCTTTGAGAGATTCTTTGAAGTCCTCAAACCAAGGATCACGACAGGTTCGATGACCTTCATAGACCTCAGAGAGACGGTCCCAAACGAGCTTCGCATGATCGAGATGCATGATATTCCTGAACTGATTTTGTGACAGACTGGAGCAGATGACATCCTTCGCCGTGAGGTTGAGAAGAGTGTACTTGCGAATGTCATCAGCTTCCGCCATCTTGCACAGATCGGTCAGACCAATCTCACTGACGGTCCACAGCTCGCTGTTCATCGCCATGAGGTGTTTCTTCATCATGGCCTTCCACTTGGGATACTCGTGACCGTCAAAGATGGGGCATGTCACTTTTGTCATACCTGCGGTCGACATAACTAAAACTCCAGGTGGTTAAACCAAAATCACACAGAACAAGGGAGTACCTTGCTCTGATACCAATTGAAAGTGCGTTATATCGACTAGAGGGGGGGGGGGGTGAATAGGCGATTTTTATGAAATTCTTCGCTGAGGAATTTGTCGGTGAGGAAATTCCATAGCGAAGAACTACTAGCAGCGGAATAAGTACTCAAAAGTAAACATAACATAATACAAGCATAGTCATCATGATGAAATGAAGACAGGCACAGAGTACAGGAAGCGTAATCACAGGATAACACAAGATGAAGACAAACAGACTGAAGAAATTGAACTGGGAAAATTGAGAAAGTCTTCCGTCAAAGTCTTCAAACACAGATATGAATAAACACATAACACAGTTATGAGGAAATGAAAGAGTTGAGGGAATAGAACCAGTAAGCTTGGTGAAGACAATGATTTGGTAGACCAGTTCCAACTGCTGTCTCAGTTGTACGTCTGGTTGGAGCGGCTGAGTATTTAAACTCGAGGACACACAGTCCCAGACACCCAGTCCTGAACACGCAGCTCAGGACACCCAGTCCTCACCGTATTCTCCTTGAACCAAGGTCACACAGACCTCGTCCAATCACTCGTGGTAAGTCTTCAGGCGACTTCCAAACCTTCACAAACTTGGCCACTCGGCAATCCACAATTCCTCTTGGATGCTTTAGACCATGACGCCTAACCGTTTGGAAGAAGCACAGTCTTCAAATGTAACAAGCGTCGGATCCACGCAGGATCAATCTCTTCAGTGATGCTCAATCACTTGGGGGTTGTAGGTGTTTGGGTTTTGGGTTTTGGTTTTTCCTCACTTGATGATTTTCGCTCAAAGTCCTCAGAGAATGGGTTGCTCTCAAATGACAAGTGTCAGTTTCTCTCGGAGCAGCCAACCAGCTAGTGGTTGTAGGGGGCGGCTATTTATAGCCTAGGGAGCAGCCTGACATGATAAGACATAAATCCCCTTCAATGATATGACCGTTAGGTGGATAGATATTTTGGGACAGCTGGCACATAGCACAGCAACGGTCGGAATTTTGAGTAGCAAAATCCTCAGGGTTATCATGTTCCTCACTGTGTAGGCAATCCGCACTTGTGAATTCCTAACTCCTCAGTCAGGAAAAATTCCTCAGAGACCAGAAGAACTTCGTCTCTGTCACTGAAGAAATTGACTGAACTATATGAGATTTCCAATGGCTTCACTCGAAGGGATTGGTAGGTGTAGGATTTTGAGTTGAGCATCACATGGAAATTTTTCCTTAGTATTTCCTCAACCCCGTTTAACAGTACGGTGTTTCCTATGACTCAAGAAAGAGAAAAAACAAAACTATGAAAATGAAAGTCTTCAAGCTTCATATTCCTCGCATGAATATCAAGTGTTCACGGACACACCAATTTCTTCACTTTCAAAGTCTTCATGAAAGTCTTCAGAAATATCGAAATCTTCAGTCGAACATATTTATTTTTAGGGGTCGACTTTTCCTATAAATATCAAACTCCTCATAGACTTATAGACCTGTGTACACTCACAAACGCATTAGTCCCTTAACCTATAAGTCTTCAATACACCAAAATCACTAAGGGGCACTAGATGCACTTACACAGTTGGACCCAATGTAAACAACCCAATCTCCATTTGCGCCCACCCAAGCATTGCCCTCAAGCGATGGCATCTTAACATCACACGTATCATTATCAAGCGGCATCAACTTGCACAGGGCGAGGCCTCCGTCGTGCCAGCGCCAGTCATCAGGGTCACGACGAAGAAGATAGGGGAGATCAAACCGCTCCTTGACCCTTGGGTTCCTTGCAATGATGTTATTAGTTGAGTCAAGAATGCGCTGGAACGAACCTGCCATGCTAGCCGAGGTGATGATGTCGCACCGATCAATGAGTTCCTCCACCATGTCATCTTTCAGATCGGGACAAGAATAACGAGGTCGTTTCCTGCCTGTTCCCTCCATGGAGAAGATGATCGAACAATGGCAGAAGAAAGGGTGAAGGGCTGAAGGAAAATGGAGGAGGGAGAGGAAGAGCGTGCGACAATAGTTCCAAATCGAGAAGGAAAGGCGAAGAGTCGGTGGACGGTTGCGAGTTTGCCACGGTTCACGAAGAGGCGCCCCGGCCTACACGTCCGTTCGGAAATACTCCTACTACTCGTCGTCGTCTCACTGATATGTTGGAACGGGACCACATGTCAACGAAACATGGTGTGTAATTTCTCGTGCAAAATGTGATCTGGCCGCGTTGGCCCGAGGTGCCGCATTATTTATCAACCTTTATTTTTTTAGTGGCGTGCCAATCAGTTTTGAAGCACGACTAACTGGTACTGTACGCAGAGAAAATATAAACTACTCTACCACTACCCCACCTCCAGTACTAGTAGTATAAAAAAGATATATATAGGCTGGAGCTTCAGCGGTTTCTTGCTAAGGGCTGCCCACTTGCTTCTCACACTACTACCCTCTCTCCAGATCTAAAAAATACGGCCCCTCTCTCCCTCCTCACCGGTGGTCACAGATACGCTGGGGAAGAAAAGGACGTGCATCGTTGACGCACTCGTCGTCGGCGAGCGAGGTCACGCACTGACGACAAGGCCGTCCTCTCAGACCTAGCGCCTGCGCGGGATGGCCTCCGTCCCCAAGCTCACTGCCGTAGTGTGTGCGGAGGACGACGACCACGAGCGAAGCCACTTCCCGCCGACCCTCAGGTATGCTACCTCTTTTCGAGCCATAACCTTGTTCTATTGCCCCCATCTGCTACGTCGTTGCATGTGGATCTTTTTCCACTCCACCATCTTCCCAATTTGCTATCCTCTACTCTGTTGGCCACGCAGACGAAAACCATAATTTGCACTATTAAAGGAAACCCTAATTCATGCAGATAATCCATGTCTGGGTTCAATAAGGAAAGGAAGTGAGACTGTACTTTCCAAGAGAGTAGGCATCGAACCCGCATCTAGGTTGAAAAGGGGAAAATCAGTAGCTAAGGAACGAGTCTCGTGTCTCTTGGTTGAAGAAGGGTAGAAAGGCATGACAACGCAATAGAGAATGACCAGGTTGATCGGTTTGTTGTCCTCGCATAGGAAAAAGGTGGCTAAAGAGAACAAAAATGGGACCGTAATCCACATATGCTGCCTTGATATTTGTTGCTCTGGGCAACCATACCTCCCTCACCACTCTGTGTCCATGGAGGTACATCGTACTGGTGCCTCACATGCTCTTATTGCCACTTCTTTTGCTGTTAGTATAACGCCAGCAGTCAAGTCAAGCAATGCTACTGCTAAAGTGATGCCACATTTAACTAATGCCGCTCTCAGTCTAATGCCACCCATAAATTTAAGCAATGCCATTTAATGTCACTGGATTATTTCAGTGTTAGCTGTTGATTATGGATGTATTAAAGATTTTTCAGCTATAAGGCATTCTAATGTTGTTGCACAGCCAATATACCAACGATGAAACTTGTTACTCCTGTCAGATTTTTGCACCGTTAATGCTTATAGATTACATACCTCACTTTCATGAGATAAGTTAATTTTTTTGTACAGTGTCACCAAAATGCCAAGGCGCTGATGTCATTTTATTTTGGTTAAACTGCACAGACAATTATGAGGACAAGAGGAAAGGTCAAGAGTGGGCACCTCCTCCTCCGGCTGTTCTCTTGAGGAGGTCTGTATGTTTGTCTCTAATGCCTGTCGACTACATACCTGACATCATGATGTAATGTTAAGTCATTTCCTTTTGTACAGTGTCACTGAATTGTCAAGGTGGTGATGGCATTTTATTTTAGTAGAACTGCACAAAATTTTCTTAAAAGAAGAGGAAAGGTGAGGAATGGCTCACTTTTCTAGAAAAAAAACTATGTATGCCTTCCTCACATCAGCCGTTGTTGCTTTATTTATTCCTTCAAACAGGTGGTTAGAAACAGTCTTGCTACCTTTTCCCATTAAGAAATTGGAATGCTTATATTTGTGAGTCTATGCTTCAACTAGTGCAACTTCTAGAGTAATCACACTTTCAATATCTATGCAAACAGGGATGCTCGATTTTAGTGGAACTGCACAAAAAGTCCAACTGGTTCAACATTAGGAGCATGTTTTTTTCCCAACCATTATATCCAATTGGTGGCACTATGAGCTGTGCATTACGAAGGTACATGGTTTGCTACTATCTTGCTAGTATTTTTGTACTGTCATTAGATAGTAATACTAGTGGTTTGCATGTGAATTTATTGGCAGGGTAGACCTACATTGGAGGTGCAGGACATGATTCAATGATTGGATGCTCAATTTCGGTTGTATCGATTTCACCTCTTCCATCACTGCGAACATGGATATCCTTGGTCTGATGAAGAATAGGCGTTATATTTCTGCTCTGAACCAGCAAATCAATTCAGTATGAAATTGTCCAGGGCAAAACATAACTGTATCAGATTGTCCAGTGCAGAACATGACAGATGCTAAGCGGAAGAGACATGTTTAAACCAAAAATACAAGGTGTGGTATATGTTTACTAGCTGCTTGATATTTGTGCAGACAGAGATGTCTGCCCGTTGCTATTTGGCAAACCAACAAAGTGCCCGCAATTTTGGTTAAACTGCACAAGAGAATGGTATAGTCACCGCATGCAGTGCCATTTGAAAATAGACACAGAAAGATTGGATAGTCACTTCATGGACTACAAAAAAGTAGTACTGTACTATTTATTGGCCAACACTAGGTGCTTCATTTCTTTGGTCTGATTATACAATGGACATCATTTTGCCTAAGTTAAAGTTTCTATTCCGAAAATAGTCTCGCAGTGTGATCGAGGGAAGACCAAATCATATTGCAGTGCTTGTTTCTCCATCATGTCTGGTTCATTCTCATGGTTCCAGCTGTTGGTGAAACCACTTATGTTTGCAAGAGGAATTGTAGACTTCACAAACAAATTTGTCTTTCAGTCTGTACTGAATGTTGGCTAATAGAAGCATCCATGTTAGTAGGAAGAACAAATGTTTTTTCTAGATCTTTGCTTTTGGAGCTACATATTTGTATATGATCTGTGAGTCATTGAGATGCATTAACATGTTGATCTTATGTATGGGAATCGTACTAGTTAGTTTTAGTTGCGACGCAAGATCCAAAGTGGCTGATCTTTGCTTTTGGAGCTACATATTTGTATATGATCTGTGAATCATTGAGATGCATTAGTAGTTACTTATTTCTGTTCGCTCAGTGTTTACAAGTTACTGATCGATCACTAGCTAGCCTACAAATGCGCTCCTCACGGTTTTATTTGCGACGCAAGATGCGAAGTGGCAGTTTTTTGAATAAAAATGCCTACCTCTGAAGAAACTGACAAGCTCGTACGCAAGCAAGTGCCTCCTATCGCACCTCTGGCAAGTCCGAGGCGAGGCGGAGGATGCCAGTGCCGGCGTTTAGCATGGACAACAGATGGCGGCCAGCATCATCTAGTTAGCTAAGAGTAAGTTAGTACTTGTACGCTACTAGAGTGTTAGTGGGAGTAGATAGTTAACTTGGCTATGATGGTTGTCAACGTGGAAGTTCAGTACTCTATATGTTGATCAGACCTGTTACTTTGGTCTGAATGTTGAACTTTCCATTTGAACGTATGGAAAGGGCTGTTATTTTTTTAAATGGGTTGTATTTGTCCTCCACGGTTTAGAGGCTGACTTGTGGGCCTAGCAAGTTGACGCGTACACAATCAGGAGATGATTGTACGTGGAGAGGATGACAGCAGGGACCCGCCAAGGTCATGGCAGTACGCAAGCAAGTGCCTCCTTATTTCAAGCCAATAAAAAATGGCTCCTCCTAGTGGATTTCTGACATCTGGGTCCCATGCCATTGTCAACGTAGTCAATAAACGAGATAATTGCACAACGAGCGGCTGACACCAGGGACCGAGCAGCTCGCCCAGTTATTTTTGTTTTGGGTTAATTTGATAAATGCCACTCCAAATCTGGTGTATCCGAGAAATGCCACTGCAATTTCCAAACTTTGAAAAATGCCATTTCATGCCATTTCTAGTGGCATTTTTCGAAGTCTGGAGTGGCATTTTTCAAAGTTTGCAAAAATTGTAGTGGCATTTTTCAAAGTTTGGAAATTGTAGTAGCATTTTTATGAATCGCCATTATTGGAGTGGCATTTATCTAATTTGTTTTTGAGACAGAAGCAGGGTGTCAACTGGGCTGTGCGGGACACTCTGGCCTGTCTAGACAATCTTTTCTTTTATGTTTACCACAGACCAGCCCAGTAGTTTTTTTCTCTTTCTGAAAATGGCTAGCCCAGTTTTTTTGTGATTTGTCAAGTAAGTCGCTTTATCAGGCCTGTTGGGCTGCAAATCTTTCAAGACGAGGAGAGCTTCATTCGGCTGGCCGAGAAAATGGCCTATCAGTAATGAGAAATGGGCTGTACATTTTTAAAACACATCAAATCGGCAATTATTTTCAAATATCTTTTTTTCATTTCGAGATTTTAAATTGCATTGATTTTTATGCGTGGGCAATTTATTGGATTTTATATTGATATACATTTATTTTTAAAATCAGTCTGAATGTGACTCGAAATTTCGGGATTAAAAACAGTTCAGACCGCACCGACATATGCAAAATTTCGTATAATTTTTTAACCGTGGCCACAATATGGGCTGTAATGCTAACATAAAGAATATGGGCTCCAAGAAAACCCGTAAGAATTAGCAAATGGGCTGTAAATTATTTGAAATAATGGCAGATGGGCTGTATGCTGTTTTCCACAGATTTGAGGCTTTCCACAGATGACCTGTATACTGTTGGATGTCCATCCAACGGCTGTCGTGCTTCTTCAATCTCTGCTCTTCTTGCTCCAGCCGCTCAAACAAGCGCCGGCGGGACTGCCTGCTCCCTCCTCCGCGCGTCCGGCTGTGCTGCCGCGCAGGCCTCACCGCCCCACCGTACACCCATCGCTGGCCTAGCCATCCCTCTACTCACCCACACCTGCTGTTATTCTCCGGCGACGGCATACGAACTAGTAAACCCTCGTACAGTCGTACTCCCCTCAGCATGGGAAACAAAAACAACGGCCGAGTCTTCCCTGCCTCCGTGTCGTTCCCTTCCTAGGCCTTGCCGTCGTCCACCGCCCTGGTGCTCTCGGCGTGGCGTGGTCAACGACCGACATGCATCTGAAGTGGACTGTACGTGGAGAGGCTGATAGCTGGGTCCACGGCCGCACGCAAGGAAATTCATCCTTATTACGCGCAAAATAATGATTTCCTCCACCTGACATCTGGAACCCACCAAAACGGCCTCTGTATTTCGCGAAAAAAACGTGACCGCCGCTGACAGCTCGGACCCACCAGCTATATCTTCGCACGCAAGGAAGTGCCTCCTTATTACGCACAAAAAAATGAATACTCCCCCTGCTAGCTGGGACCCAGTATAGTGGGCCTACTAAGTTGACGGGGACGAAGGGCTTTGTCAACTTAGTCAATATGCACGATTCTAGCTCGACTGACCGTACGATGTCCATCCAACGGCCGCAGTGCTTCTTCAACCTCTGGTCTTCTTGCTCCAGCCTCCCAAACCAGCGTCGATCGTGCCGCCTGCTCCTGCCTCCCGTGGCCGGCTGTGCTGCCACGGAGGCCTCACCGCCCCCATACTACTCCCACCGCTGGCCAGGCCATCCCTCCACTCCACTCACCCACACCCCCTGTTATTCTGCGGCGACGGCAGCGCAGCCGAACCAGTGAACCCTCGTACTCCTCTCTGCGTGGGCATCCACTGCCGCGTCTTCCCCGGCTCCACGTCGTCCCCTTCCTAGGCCTCGCCGTCGTCCACGGCCGTGGTGCTGTCGGCGCGCCGTGGTCAATGTGGGCAATGACCGAATTTCATCAGAAGAATACTGTACGTGGAGAGGCTGACAGCTGGCTCCATGGCAGCCGCAAGGAAGTGCCTCCTTATTACGCAGAAAATAATTATTCCTCCACCTGACAGCAGGGACCCACCTGACGGGCCACCAGTATTTTGCGAAAAAATCTTTTCCCCCTAACTGCTGGGACCCACCGGACGGGCCACCGTATTTCGCGAAAAAATGTTCCCCCTGCTGTCAGCTTGGACCCACCGGAAGTGCCTCCTTATTACGCACAAAAAAATGAATACTCCCCCGGCTAGCTGGGACCCACCTTGCTGGGAGGCTGACTTGTGGGCCTACTAAGTTGACGGGGATGGAGGGCTTTGTTAACTTAGTCAATATGCACGATTCTAGCTCCAGTGACCGTACGATGTCCATCCAACGCCCATAGTGCTTCTTCAACCTCTGGTCTTCTTGCTCCAGCCGCCCAAACCAGCGCCGGTCGTGCCTCGTGCTCCTACCTCCCGTGGCCGGCTACGATGCGGCGGAGGCCTCACCGCCCCTACTACTCCCACCGCTGGCCAGGCCATCCCTCTACTCACCCACACCCCCTGTTATTCTGCAGCGACGGCAGCCTCACATCGCAGCGAACAAGCGAACCCTCGTACTCCTCTACGCGTGGGCATGCACTGCCACGTCTTCCCCGGCTCCGCGTCGTTCCCTTCCTAGGCCTCGCCGTCGTCCACTGCCCTGGTGCTCTCGGGGCGGCGTGGTCAACGTGGTCAAGGAACGACTTCCATCGGACGTGGACTGTACGTGGAGAGGTTGACAGCTGGGTCCACGGCCGCAGCAAGGAAGTGCCTCCTTATTACGTGCAAAATAATTATTCCTCCACCTGACAGCGGGGACCCACCGGACGGGCCACCGTATTTCGCCCCCTGACTGCTGGGACCCACCAGCTACATCTTCATAGGCAAGGAAGTGCCTAACAGTCGGGACCCACCTGGTCGAAGCGTACGTAGCGTTGTCATTTTGGTCGCGAACGTGTACGTACATATATATTGGTGGATGTAGAGGCGTGCACGTGTCGTAGTAGAGGCGGCCAGGGTGCAAGAAAGAAAATATGGCCACGTATGTGTACATACGGGCGGGGTCTCGAACGCCTACTCGCGCATACGTACGGCGAGGGCTCGTGTACATGGCTGGGTCGGAACGGAGAAACAGCGTCGTCGTCGTGTTCATGGGTCGGAACAGAATGCGTGGTCGCATTCATTGGGAGGGCTTGGACGGAAGAGGCGATGGAAACGAGGCCTGGCGTACCGCACAACGGAAGAAACGGACCTCCTACGGTAGAAACGGGGGTCCTGTTGATCGGGAGGGGTGTGGCGTACCGCAAAACGGAGGAAACGGACCTCCTATGGTCGAAATGGGAGTCCTGTTGATCGGGAGGGGTGTGGCGTACCGCAAAACGGAGGAAACGGACCTCCTACGGTCGAAACGGGGGTCCTGTTGATCGGAAGGGGTGTGGCGTACCACCAAACGGAGGAAACAGACTTGTGTTGGAGCGCTACGGTCGAAACGGGGGTCCTGTTCATCGGGAGGGGTGTGGTGTATCGCAAAACGGGACTCCACGAGATACTGTTCATCTCCACCGTCGACCCCCTCCAGCCTCCACGAGCTACTGTTCATCCACCGTCGACCTCCTCCAGCCTCCACGGGCTCCTGTTCATCCAGCCTCCACCGCGCGCTACTCCACCGGCTACTGTTCAACCACCCCTCCACCGTCTACTGTTCATCCAGCCCTCCACACCACGGGGTCCTGTTCAACCACCCCTCCACGGGCACCCCTCCACCGTCTACTGTTCATCCTGCCCTCCACACCACGGGGTCCTGTTCATCCACCCCTCCATGGGAACCCCTCCACCGTCTACTGTTCATCCAGCCCTCCACCACACCACGGGGTCCTGTTCATCCAGAGGCAATGCCACCGCTCACTATTCATCCACCCCCCCCGCAACGCTCACTGTTCATCCCATCGATCGGCTTCAGTTAGCAGCAGTAGCCAAGGAATCGCTCGATCGGGTTCAGTTAACAGCCATCGATCGATCGCTCGGGTTCAGTAACGCATAGCCTGCAGTGCAATCGCTCGGGTTCACTTAGAGCCCAACGCCTCGCTAGGGTTCAGTTAGAGCCAACGCCTCGCACACACGCGCGTACGTGTACGAGAGACACGCACATCGCTCGGCCCCCAACCTCCCACCGTAACCGGGAACTGCCCGAAATCCCCCCCTCGCATCTACCACGGTTTTTTCCGTCATGGACGGCCCAAAGAATGTCATGCAGCTGCGTCTCCGGCCCGCCCAGGACGAAAAGCCCATTTTCTGTCATGATTTTTTGTCATAGAAGTAGGAGCCCACCACATCTATGATGATACCGGGTTTTGTCACAATTATCGTCATAGAAGTGTCATATGTATGACAGAAAAAAATTTGTTCGGTCGAAAATGTCACGGATGTGTCTTTTTTTTGTAGTGAACTGGGGGGGCCGAAGGGTCCAAGAAGGGGAGAACTCTCCTTCCGGACTACTCTACCACCGCCGCCGACGACGATGAAGACGAGTGGTTGCCCAGGGCCAAGCCCCTGGGGAGATCGTAAGTATTCGGATACCAGAGTAACTCGTAGCATTCCTTTGTCGCACTGCTTTCCCTAACGCCAAACATGATTATGCAGGCCGCCACGAGCCAGTATCAATGTATCATCGGACGGCTCCCTGGGCTCGTCGGACATGGATAGCGATCCAGTCCCAACTGCCACCTCCCCTCATCCTGAGGACGACGCCGAGGTGCTGCCTCATGAGGCACCGGGTCGAGGGGAGACAGTCCCGGAGGCACCTCAAGGCGGCCTCCCGGACTCCGGGAGCCGAGGGGACAAGGCCCCTGATAGCTCTGAGTTCGGCCCTCAGCCGAACACCACGCCAGAACCTCCAGTGGTTCCGGGCTCGGGTAGGCGGCCTCCTTCCAAGAGGGGTAAGACGCCTGTGCCGGTGACCTCTGTCCATCCAGAGGCACCGGACAATCTGCTGGAAGCGCTTCGCAGCGCTTCCATCGACGAGGAGCACCGTACTATTATGAGTGCAGTGGTCCAGAAGGTTCAGTCCGCCAAGAGCGGATTGACTGAAGCCTGTCCCAGCCTTCTAACAGGCTTTGAGGTAAGTGTTTTAAAATATAGGAAAAATATTACCGCATAGACAGTAGCCCTTGATGCTTTGTTCGGTGTTCACAAAGAAAAGCCGAACAGAGGATCAAATAATATCGCAGGAGTCTAATATAAGTATGTCAATATGCGTATGTAGGCCTCGCTGCTGGCGTCCGCCGCACTGACTGCGGAGGTTGCCGTACTGAAGCAGGACCTCGAGGGGTCCAAGAAAGAGCTCGGCCTTGCCAAGAGGCAGCTCGAGGAGAACAAGGGTAAGTAATACCCTGTCTATAGATATGTATATATATATATATATATATATAAAACGCGATTGCAAAATGACAGGATCATCATATATCTGCCAGGGGCCACAACCGAGGTGGCGACCCTGAAGCAGGCGCTAACCAAGGCCGAAGATAAAGCGGCCAAGGAGCGCACCGAGCGAGAAAAGCAAGAGGCTCGGGTGGGCGAGGTGCAGCAAGAGCTCCAGGCTCTTGTGAGGAAGCACGAGGTGTTGGAGCTTGACTCGAAGACGCGAGAGTCTGAGCTTGCCGCGGCCCTCGAGAGCGCTAAAAGTGCCAAGGCCGAAGCCCAAAAGGCCCTCCAGGGGATCGACGCAATGAAGAAGATAGCGGCGGGTAAGGCATTCTATATGCAGAGCAAGCATGTAAAAGTAAATTACCGATTACTTACCCGCATTCGGAGCTCTCCAGGAGCATTTGCATATTTGCCCCGCAGCGTGTCGGATGCCGCACAGTTTTACCAGGCCGAGGAGGGAAGCTCAACGGAGAAGCTGTTCTGGTCTCAGTATACTGGGACCGAACACCCGATGCCTCTGAGCGACCAGCTAAAGCAGCTGGTCGAGCCGCACAAGGCGGCCAAACAGGCCATGAAGGGCCTTATAGTCCGGCTGTGGCCTGGCGACGTCCTTCTGAACAGCTACTTCGACCTGGTGAGGTGGCTTGTGGATGCCTGCCCACGGCTGGAGGTCGTCAAGTGGTCCGTCTGCATCGAAGGTGCACGCCGGGCTTTCACCCATGTGAAGGTGCAGTGGGCCAAGCTAGACGCCGTGAAGCTGATCAAGGAAGGGCCGCCGCAGGGCAAAGAGCATCGCACCCCTGAAATTTATTATGAGGGTGTCCTGAAGGGTGCCCATATTGTAGCGGACGAATGTTCCAAGGATGTAATATTTGAGTAAACTTGCTCGTGTGATCCTGTATGATGAAAACTTGTTTCATATGCGCTATGCAATGCTTGCGTGAATTTAAAATATTACCTTTTGTTTGGCCGTTTATCCAATCTGAGAGATGGCTAGTCCTCGGCTTCCGCCCCCATGCCACGAGTGTTGGGGTGTTCGGGATAAACCTGAGAACTCTTGTTCCCATATTTGGGTCCTTCGAGGGAGGTGCTCAGCACAACGAACAAGGCAACCAGACTAATAATGCTTTATCACTCTCACTTAGCCATAGAATTCTATAATTTTAAATTTCGGCGAAGCCCCTTGTATTCGGAAGGCCGAATTTGGGGCGCGATACACGCCTTTAAGCCGGACAGGGCCAGCCCCTCGCCCTAAGCGGCATAAGTCTTTAGGGACTCAAAAACCTCGCCGAACAACGACCAGTCTCTCGCCTTATCATGACAGTCAGTTTTAGCTTTCTATACTGAGGTGCTAAGCCCGGTAGAACCGGGGCACAGTCGCAGTAGTTCTCCTAGTGCTACCTTAGCCGATAGAGCGGAACGTAAGGTACCGAAACATAGGAGCCGGGCAAACCCAACATTTGACCAAAACATGATTCGGAGCTGATGCATATAATGCTATAAGTTCGGGGTGCCGCACTTGTGAAAGTGTTCGGACTTTTCACACCATATTGTGGGGTACGTGAGCCCCTGGTGTGTTGGCCGTACCAAAGTGTACGGTTGCAAGGCGTCGTTAATTAACACACACACACACACACATATATAACAAGAATGCAATAGTAGTCGTGATGTTATGCATTGTTTATTAAAAAGGTGCGTTAAAGCAGAATGATACAGATAGTCCGATAAGCAAAGAGTGGGACTATGTCCCTTCCAAGGGCAAGCTCAGGAATAGTATTAAATCAAATATTTCGCTCGTTATTGTAATCCACCTGGGAATTCCATTGTGTGACGTAGCTGTCTGCCTCCTTGGTTGCTGCATCGTGTGTTCGGCAATAGTGCTGCCGGATAGGGTTTCCAGAGATTAAGGTCCTGAAAAAGAGAAAAATAACCAAACAGGAAGCCCCTAGTGTGGTTTAAGCCACGTCTTGGGGCGTGCCGCAGTGTGCCCCCTCCCCACCTGTGCCCATGGTATTTTTAATGCGTAATTATGTACGCTTGGCACGAGCTCTTCGCCGTTTGGCTGGGACTGGGGTGGGGGCCGCATTGCTACGCAAGCTCAGATCACACCAGGCGGTCTATTTGCCGATTGCTTCGAGCGCGCTTGAAGGTGTCCGGGTCTTGGAACGCCGAACTGGTGGATTGCCTTGAGACGCTGTTTTGCGCTTCTACTGCGAGGGCCGCAGTGTGCTCCTCTGTTCGGAGAGAGCGCTCTATGTTTCCATTGACTGTAATAACCCCGTGAGGTCCTGGCATCTTGAGCTTGATGTATGCATAATGCGGTACCGCATTGAATCTCGCAAATGCGGTTCGCCCGAGCAGTGCATGATAACCACTGCGGAATGGGACTATATCGAAGATTAACTCTTCGCTTCGGAAGTTATCCGGGGATCCGAAGACCACTTCCGGTGTAATTGAGCCTGTGCAATGGGCCTCTACGCCTGGAATGACGCCCTTAAAGGTCCTTTTTGTGGGTTTGATCCTTGAGGGGTCTATACCCATTTTGCGCACTGTGTCCTGATAAAGCAGGTTTAGGCTGCTGCCGCCATCCATAAGGACTCGAGTGAGGTGAAATCCGTCAATGATTGGGTCCAGAACCAGTGCGGCGAATCCACCATGGCAGATACTAGTGGGATGGTCCCTGCGATCGAAAGTGATCGGATAGGAGGACCATGGGTTGAACTTTGGGGCGACTGGCTCCAACGCATATACGTCCCTGAGCGCATGCTTCCGCTCCCTCTTGGGGATGTGGGTTGCGTATATCATGTTCACCGTCCGCACTTGTGGGGGAAACCTCTTCTGTCCTCAGGTGTGTGGCTGCCGGGGCTCCTCCTCGTCATCGCTATGTGGCCGCTTGTCCTTGTTTTCACCAATTAACTTGCCGGCCTGCTTGAACACCCAACAATCCCTGTTGGTGTGATTGGCTGGCTTTTCTGGGGTGCCGTGTATTTGACACGAGTGATCGAGTATACGGTCCAAGCTGGACGGACCCGGCGTACTTTGTTTGAATGGCTTTTTCCGCTGACCGGGTTTAGAGCCTTTGAATCCGGCATTGACTGCCGTATCCTCGGTATTATCACTGTTAATGCGGCGCTTATGTTTGTTGCGACGTGACCTGCCATTGCCGTCCTTGGTATCCGAAGTACCATGGTTCTTTGATATGTTATTACTGCGAGCCAGCCAGCTGTCTTCTCCCGCACAAAAGTGGGTCATGAGTGTCGTGAGGGCTGCCATAGATTTCAGCTTTTCCTGACCAAGGTGCCGGGCTAGCCATTCGTCGTGGATGTAGTGTTTGAAAGCCGCTAGGGCCTCTGCATCCGGACAATCGACAATTTGATTTTTTCTTTGTTAGGAACCGAGTCCAGAATTGCCTGGCCGATTCTTCTGGTTGCTGAATTATGTGGCTCAAGTCATCGGCATCTGGTGGCCGCACATAAGTGCCCTGAAAGTTGTCGAGGAATGCGGCTTCCAAATCTTCCCAACAGCTGATGGACTCGGCTGGCAAGCTGTTAAGCCAATGCCGCGCTGGTCCCTTGAGCTTTAGTGGGAGGTATTTGATGGCGTGTAAGTCATCACCGCGGGCCATGTGGATGTGGATGAGGAAATCCTTGATCCATTCTGTGGGATCTGTTGTACCGTCGTATGATTCAATATTTACAGGTTTGAAACCTTCTGGGATTTGATGATCCATAACTTCATCTGTGAAGCATAGGGGGTGTGCGGCGCCTCTGCATTGGGCTATATTGCGACGCAGTTCGAATGGGTCTTGCCCGCTGTGTTCGGCCCGACCAGATTTACTTTTACTGTATCCGGCATGACGTTTATCGTCTCGCATAGTGGCGCACCCCCGTGATCCGTAGATCGTTCTTGCATGCTTTGCTTTGTCCTCCAATATGTCTCGCAGGTATGGGCCACGAGGTGGCCGATCAGCCGCATCATACGATTCTTCCTCCAGTCGGGGTAGCAACCTGCACTTTGGGTAACTCTTGGAGGGGCGCTCGAGTTTATATTCCTCGACCGCGAGGACTTCGGTCCATCTGTCAGCTAGCAGATCCTGATCAGCTTGAAGCTACTGCTGCTTTTTCTTAAGGCTATTTGCCATGGCTATAAGCCGGCGTTTGAAGCGCTCTTATTCGACGGGATCCTCTGGCACAGTGAATTCGTCGTCGCTGAGGCTTGCCTCGTCTTCGGAGGGGGGCATGTAATTATCATCCTCCTCTTCTCCATCTGCCGCTCTCTCAGGAGGGCTGGCTCCTCCATCCTCCTGCTCTAAATCTTGCCGGAGGGGATTGTTGTTGTCTTCGACACTATCCGGAGTATTATTATCTCCTGTGCCGGTATCACCACTTTTGCTTTGGCGGGACTTAGAGTGGCACCACTGACGTCGGCGCTTGGGTTGCTTCTTGGAGGGGTCATCCTCCGCTATCTCGTCGCCATTGCCTTCTTTGGGTGTGTCCACCATGTATATATTGTATGATGAGGTGGCTGTCCAGTGCCCCGTGGGCGGTGGTTCCTCTTCGCCTCCCGCATCGTCGTCCATACCGTCGATGTCTTCGGAGTCGAAGTCGAGCATGTCGGTTAAGTCATCGATAGTGGCTACTAAGTGGGTGGTGGGTTGGCCTCGAATTTCTTCGTCGTCCGCATCCCAGTCCTGCCGGGCATAGTTCGGCCAGGATCCTCCTGACAAGGAGAGAGACCTTAATGAGTTCAGTATGTCGCCAAAGGGCGAGTGCTGAAAAATATCCGCGGAGGTATACTCCATGACCGGCGCCCAATCGGATTCGACAGGAATGGGCGCAGGCGGTTCGGAGTCCGTGTCCGGAGAAGGATCCAGCAGTTTAACAGCACGGCTCTCGTGCAAGGTAAGGTCGATGTTTGGCTCGATCGCCGCTGAGGGTAAGGTCTCCGTGGCAGGGTCCATCCACCCGTCCGCGGAAGGCGCACCTGGCTCCGAATTGAGGGTCGGAGCGGCTGCATGTGCGATCTCTTGAACACTATCCGACGGTAGAGCTAAATCGTACTCATCGTGACCGCGTGACGCACAAGGCAGAGGCTCGAATCCGTCGAAGATCAAGTCTCCACGGATATCGGCCGTGCAGTTTAAGCTTCCAAACCTGTCCTGGTGGCCAGGGGCATAACTTTCAATCTGCTCCAGATGGCCAAGCGAATTGGCCCGTAGTGCAAAGCCGCCGAACACGAAGATTTGTACGGGGAGAAAAGTCTCACCCTGGACTGCATCGCCATCGATGATAGTAGGAGCCATCAAGCCTAATGGCGACGACACATAGGAACTCTCAATGAAAGCACCAATGTTGGTGTCAAAACCGGCGGATCTCGGGTAGGGGGTGCCGAACTGTGCGTCTAAGGCAGATGGTAACAGGAGGCAGGGCACACAATGTTTTACCCAGGTTCGGGCCCTCTTGATGGAGGTAAAACCCTACGTCCCACTTGATTAATATTGATGATATGGGTAGTACAAGAGTAGATCTACAACGAGATCGGAGAGGCTAAACCCTAGGAGCTAGCCTATGGTATGATTGTATGTTGTAGTTGTTGTTGTCCTATGGACTAAAACCCTCCGGTTTATATAGACACCGGAGAGGGTTAGGGTTACACAAGGTCGGTCACAAAGGAGGAGATATCCATATCCGTATTGCCTAGCTTGCCTTCCACGCCAAGTAGAGTCCCATCAGGACACGAGACGAAGTCTTCAATCTTGTATCTTCATAGTCCAACAGTCCGGCCAAAGGATATAATCCGGCTGTCCGGAGACCCCCTAATCCAGGACTCCCTCAGAGCCCTAGATTGGTTCCGCCAAGGTTCCGCCTCGTGGCGCCGGAGTTTCGTCCCGTGAGCTAGCTTATGATTTTTTTCCTCGACGAAAGACTCCATATAGCCAAAGATGGGCATCAGAGGGCCACCTGGGGGCCCACGAGGCAGGGGGTGCACCTAGGGGGTAGGGCGCGCCCCACCCTCGTGGACTGTGGGTGGCCCCCCTCTGGTACTTCTTTCGCCCAATATTTTTTATATATTCTGAAAATAATTCCCATGGAGTTTTAGGACTTTTGGAGATGTGCAGAATAGGTCTCTAATATTTGCTCCTTTTCCAGCCCAGAATTCCAGCTACCGGCATTCCCCCTCTTCATGTAAACCTTGTAAAATGAGAGAGAATAGGCATAAGTATTGTGACATAATGTGTAATAACAGCCCATAATGCAATAAATATCGATATAAAAGCATGATGCAAAATGGACGTATCAGGGGTTTCAGAATATTTGGGAATTTATAGTGCAAAGAAGGGGTGCGGGAGGCCACCGAGGTGGGCACAACCCACCTGGGCGCGCCCTGGTGGGTTATGCCCCCCTCGGGGCACAACCGAGGTGCTGCTTTGGCCCATCGGGAGTCTTCTGGCCCATAAAAAATCCACAAAAAGTTTCACGGTGTTTGTACTCTGTTTGATATTGATTTTCTGCGATGTTAAAAACAAGCAAAAGAACAACAACTCACACTGGGCACTTGGTCAATAGGTTAGTCCCAAAAATGATATAAAGTTTCTATAAAATGATTGTAAGACACCCAAGAATGATAATATAACAGCATGAATACTTCATAAATTATAGATACGTTGGAGATGTATCAGGTGTTCACCACCAAAATCCTAGGGTTAGTTCCCAACATGACTAATACGCGCATACTATAGGTATCCAGAT
Organism: Triticum urartu; assembly: GCF_056163025.1. Taxonomy (NCBI): domain Eukaryota; kingdom Viridiplantae; phylum Streptophyta; class Magnoliopsida; order Poales; family Poaceae; genus Triticum; species Triticum urartu. The sequence goes on from NC_141873.1 coordinate 434,704,597, forward strand.
ACGACGTCTGTGGTCAACATGACAAACAAGAAGAAGGGAACCCTTGGAGGAACTATTTTCCTTGGAAGATGTTTCTTACATTAAAAAGTAATATAACATAATTCTCTGCACGCGCTTTTGTCTATTTACACTAAATGGCCAGATTGCCTGGTTACCTGAAGCGATTTCCTATTTCTTAGGTCACATAGTACGGAACACTCTCGACCACTGGCCGGGGAGGCGAAAGCCGATGGCGGTTAAGATAGCGTTTACAATGCGGATCAAGAAGGCTTGATGTATAGTACATAGATACATAGGATCAAGCACTCTACTGCTTGTCAATATTATCTGTTAAGCTGTCCAAGGCACAATCCTCTTGGGAGTACCGAGCAGCAGGCATCACTTGGTCTTACACCAGACGAAGCGGTATTTCTTGTCCGTTTGTCTTTGCGGCCCAACACGAACCATATGCTTTGGCTCGAGTTTGGTAAACCGGGTCTTCACCATCACCCAGGCCTCCTACGCTCCTTCTGGGCAAGACGATATCTTCCATAACTCAAAACGACACCGAGCTCCTTTGAAACGATTGGCCAATTCGGCCATCCCTTCTGGAGTTGTCTCGGTCGGCCATAACGCCTTGACCATGCTCTTCATGGCTTTCCGAGCTTTCTCGTGCACAATGGACAGCTCCTTTAAAAGGTCCCCTCCAAATGAGTTGACCTCTTCTTCGGGCCACCAGGTCAGGAGACCTAGCACAAGGCATTGCATGTCTACTTTAAAGACGACTACGGATATCTGCATGCGCATAAGTTGAGTTTTCAGTTATCGAACATGCCGCCTTTCAATCTCTGGTTCTCCTCAAGCGCTTGCGCTAATTGAGTTTTCAAACTCTCGATTTCTTTGGCTTGTTGTTGGTTTTCTTCCTTCAGATTGTTCTTTTCCTCATGGCTTCATGTCAGTACTCGCGCGGCTAGCTTCATGCTGTGACTCGGCGTACCTCTGAGATTCTCTAGTCGCGTCTAGGTCTTTTTGTAATTGACCTATGGATTCAGCTGCTATAAGGGAAGCTTGTGTTAAACAAGGTACTCTAAATAAGTCATGCATCCTAAAGCTTTTCCCTCACCATGGGCTTCGCAAGTAAATTTCTTGACCGCCTCCAGTTCGGCTTTCGTATCAATCAACTATGTTCAGCTCAACTCGAGGTCCTCAGACAGTTTCTTATTTTGTTCCCTCAAAGCCTACAAAACACCAAAAATACATATACTTGCAGATCCTTAACTCAGCCGTCCCGCCTGAATCAAGGCTCGGGGGCTACTGGGTTAGGATTTATGCACGGTTTAAAAAAACCAATCTTGTACGTGCATGTTGGTGGACAAGAGGTTGGCAATCCCCTCAAGACCTGTCCGGGCTGCTTCGAGGTATGTGTCCACTAAGTTAAACGCATTGCATTCCTGATCAGAAAATGCGATGTGGTGCAAGGATTCCCTCCGCTGTCAGTGATTCATCACACTTTCAACTTCCGAATTGGTAACTGAGACATCCTCAAGATCCTCCAGAGGTGGGTCTACGGTAGCATCTTCTGCATTAACCCCAACCCGCATCGAGGACCAAAGTCCGGGATTACACCCTGACACCTCCTGGACGTCTTCGGACGGTGGTGGTGGTGCACTTCTTCTGCAGGTCTCAGTGATGTTAAGGCTACCTGTGGCAGCAACATTAACAATGACTTGACTATAATCTTGAATATACTGCCTCTTGGCCAAAGGTGCAGTCGATGTACCTCCCGTAGTTGCCTTACGCTTGGAAGCTCTGTTTTTGGCTAATGCCGACGCATTCGGTGCCGCCCCCGCTAGTGTTTGGCGCGTGGTGCGGCGACCCTTGGCAGTAGAAGACCAGAAGTTAGCACACTCGGAGTGGCACGAGGCAAATGCCCTGTTTGGGAGGAGGCCTTCTAGCTACTTACAGCGGAAGAGGGGAGGGCCTCAGGGTGATCGTCTATAAGGGCCACCTTGGTACCGTCGATACTTTCCTGGAAAAAGGCCCCGTCCTCGAAATCAATGGACATCTCCACATCATCATGAAATATCGGGTCATCATCACGGGAATGGTTCTCCGGTTGAGGAGAGGGGCAGTTGATGGACTCGACCTGGCGCCTCCAATTATATTTGGAAAAATAGTAGATCGGGCCAGTCTATGGATGAAATGTCCAGACTATGAAATGAAAAGTTGAACTTACCCATTCTATGGGGTTTATAGCTCGCATAACCATCCCTGTTTCTCAAATGGGCAAACTCTTCTTTTTCTCCCTTGAAGAGATTGGCTAGTATGGTAGTCGTTGCCGCCTGGTTATCCGGCCCCTGCCGCTTATAACGGGTCGCTTCGCCTGTCCCGTTGTAGCACCATAAGGGGTGCATCCTTTGTTGAAGAGGTTGTACGCACCGGGTGATGGCGGTGGCCATCATGTCAACCATGGTTAACTTGCTATGGGTCAGCAGCCGAACCTTGGCGGCCAGGCGCAGCACCTCGGCACTTTCTTCTTGGGAAGGGCTTTTTGGCTGCCAGTTGAACCGCTTCTTTAGATGAGCATCCGAATATTCGGGCAGACCCCTCCGGACTGGCTCGGATAGGGGGACGTCTTCAATATAAAACCATTCTGAGGTCGACTCTTCAGAATCCTTCTTTGGGGTCCCAATTGGGTACCCCGTCCTAGCTATACACCATACCTCTGCTCCTCCCACTTCAAAATTTTACCCCCGGGTACGGGGGGCGAGGAAGAAATATTTCCTTCATAACTCAAAATGAGCCTCACATGCCAAGAACATCTCACAAAGGGCGACGAAGCCAGAGATGTGCAATATGGATCCAGGGGTGAGGTGGTGAAGCTAGATCCTATAAAATTCCAGCAGGCCCCGCAGGAATGGGTGAATGGGGAAGCCTAGGCATAGTAGAAGGAAGGGCACAAAACATAGCCTATCTTCCTTGCTTGGGGCGGGAAAGTTCTCGGTGAAGGCCTCGCCATTCACGGAAGTTAATTCGGCACAGACAGATCTAAGATCTATGGTAGGGAGATATCCTTGCGTTTGGAGATTGCTCAACTGGAGGTGTGGAGCTGAGCAGCTGGCCCAGTCACCCAGGAGAGGTCCATGAGGGCATGAGGATGAACCTGGGGCGCTGCCATTTGACTTGAGATTTCTTTGGTTTGGTCTTGGCTTCTTGCTTTGGGATGGATTAACCACCCGTCGCGCTCCTAACCTGTTAAATAGGTACGCCTTCTGGTCCCAGAGGCACGTTTTTGTAAAAGAGCGCTGGATTGTTCGCCTCCTGACGGACGCACGGAAGTCAAGGGTTGTCTTTAACCCTTGATGAAAATTAATATTAAGGGTCCTACAATGACTTGACAAATTAATGGGTCATCGGCGGCTGCACTGCTGAAATAGACGAGCAAGGAAGGGGTGAAGAACTTGCCTCGCAAGCCGAAGACTTTGGGGCGCACAAGGACGACCGGTAGTCACGAACCCCGGCGTTGGAGGCTAGTTCGGGGGCTACTGAGGAGGACCTGGTTTCGAGGGTCCTCGGGCTATTGTATCATCTTTCATGGATTGGACAGGTGGGCCACACTACAACCGCTGGAAGGCCAGACTACGAGGCAACTTCATGTCCGAGCGGAAGATTTCGGGTGCCTTGGCCTGTCCTCCAAGTCAAGACAGAAGATTCGACATGTTTATTCCCTTATTCTAACCGATCATGTGTAGCCCTAGTACCCCTGGTGCCTATATAAACCAGAGGGTTTAGTCCATAGAGGCTAGAACAACAACCATCATCCTACTAGCCTAGGGTTTAGTTCATCTGATCTCATGGTAGATCGACTCTGTAACCATCCTATACACCTCAATATAATCAAGCAGGACGTATGAGGGAGTTATGGATTAGGGGGTCCTCGGGTGTCCGGACTATTTGATATGGGTCGGACTGATGGGCCGTGAAGATAAAAGTAGAAGACTTTCCCCCGTGTCCGGGTAGGACTCCTATCACTACAAAAAAGACACATCCGTGACATTTTGGGCCGAACGAATTTTTTCTGTCATACTTATGACACTTCTATGACGACAATTGCGACAAAACCCGGTATCATCATAGATGTGGTGGGGTCCTCCTTCTATGACAAAAAATCATGACAAAAAATGGGCTTTTCGTCCTGGGCGGGCCGGAGACGCAGCTGCATGACATTCTTTGGGCCGTCCTTGACAGAAAAACCTGTGGTAGAAGCGAGGGCAAGGAAAATATCGAGGTGTTCCCGGTTACGGTGGGTGGTCGGGGCCGAGCGATGCGTGTTTCTCTCGTACACGCACGCGCATGGGTGCGAGGCGTTGGGCTCTAACTGAACCCGAGCGAGGCGTTGGTCTCTAACTGAACCCGAGCGATTGCACTGCAGGCTACGCGTTACTGAACCCGAGCGATCGATCGATGGCTGTTAACTGAACCTGATCGAGCGATTCCTTCGCTACTGCTGCTAACTGAAGCCGATCGATGCTGCCTCTGGATGAACAGTGAGCGTTGCGGGGGGGGGGGGGGGGTTGGATGAACAGTTCCCGGTGGGGGTGGATGAACATGACCCCGTGGTGTTGCCTCTGGATGAACATGACCCCAATCGATCGAGCTGGTTGGGGCTGGATGAACAGGACCCCGTGGAGGGCAGGATGAACAGGACCACCCCCATGGAGGGCTGGATGAACAGTAGATGGTGGAGGGCTGGATGAACAGTAGCCCGTGGAGGGGTGGTTGAACAGGAGCCCGTGGAGAGGGCTGGTTGAACAGTAGCCGGTGGAGTAGCGCGCGGTGGAGGCTGGATGAATAGGAGCTTGTGGACAAACAATCGCAGGTGGAGGTTGGAGGAGGTCGATGGTGCATGAACAGTAGCCCGTGGAGGCTGGAGGGGGTCGACGGTGGAGATGAACAGTATCCTGTGGAGTCCCATTTTGCGGTACGCCACACCCCTCCCGATGAACAAGACCCCCGTTTCGACCGTAGCGCTCCAACACAAGTCCGTTTCCTCCGTTTTGTGGTATGCCACACCCCTCCCGATCAACATGACCCCCGTTTCGACCGTAGGAGGTCCGTTTACTCCGTTTTGCAGTACTCCAGACCCCTCCCAATGAACAGGATCCCATTTCGACCGTGGCCAGTCGAACACAACGCCGTTTCCTCCGTTCTGCGGTATGCTAGGCCTCGTTTCCATCGGTTGTTCCGTCCAAGCCCTCCCGATGAACACGGTGACGCATTCCATTCCGACCTAGCCGGTTGGCTCCCCATGAACACGACGATGACACTATTTCTCCGTTCCGACCCAGCCATGTACACGAGCCCTGGCAGTACGTATGCGCAAGTAGGCGTTCGAGACCCTGCCCGTATGTACGTACGTGGCCGTATTTTCTTTCTTGTACACTGGCCGCTGTATGTACGTGTACATGCTACGTACACGCCTCTACTACGACACGTGCACGCCTCTACATCGACTAGTATGTACGTACACGTTCGCGACCAGAATGCCAACACTACGTACGCTTCGACCAGGTGGGTCCAGACTATCAGGCACTTCCTTGCGTGCGAAGATGTAGCTGGTGGGTCCCAACAGCCAGGGGGGCGAATTGTTTTTTTGCCCAGACGCACTTCCTTGCGTGCGAAGATGTAGCTAATGGGTCCCAGCAGTCAGGGGGAAACGTTTTTTCGCGAAATACGGTGGCCCATCTGGTGGGTCCCCGCTGTCAGGTGGAGGAATAATTATTTTGCATGCAATAAGGAGGCACTTCCTTGCTGCGGCCGTGGACCCAGCTGTCAGCCTCTTGATAACCCACAAGTATAGGGGATCGCAACAACTTTCGAGGGTAGAGTATTCAACCCAAATTTATTGATTTGACACAAGGGGAGCCAAAGAATATTCTCAAGTATTAGCAGCTGAGTTGTCAATTCAACCACACCTGGAATCGTAGTATCTGTAGCAAAGTGTTTAGTAGCAAAGTAATATGATAGTGGCAATAGCGGCAACAAAAGTAAAGATAGCAAAAGTAATGTTTTTCGTATTTTGTAGTGATTGTAACAGTAGCAGCGGGAAAGTAAAATAAGCGAGAACCATTATATGGAAAACTCGTAGGCACCGGATCAGTGATGGATAATTATGCCGGATGCGGTTTATCATGTAACAATCATAACATAGGGTGACACAGAACTAGCTCCAATTCATCAATGTAATGTAGGCATGTATTCTGTATATAGTCATACGTGCTTATGGAAAAGAACTTGCATGACATCTTTTGTCCTACCATCCCATGGCTGCGGGGTCCTATTGGAAACTAAGGGATATTAAGGCCTCCTTTTAATAGAGAACCGGAACAAAGCATTAGCACATAGTGAATACATGAACTCCTCAAACTATGGTCATCCCCGGGAGTGGTCCCGATTATTGTCACTTCAGGGTTGCCGGATCACAACACATAGTAGGTGACTATAGACTTGCAAGATAGGATCAAGAACTCACATATATTCATGAAAACATAATAGGTTCAGATCTGAAATCATGGCACTCGGGCCCTAGTGACAAGCCTTAAGCATAGCAAAGTCATAGCAACATCAATCTCAGAACATAATGGATACTAGGGATCAAACCCTAACAAAACTAACTCGATTACATGATAAATCTCATCCAACCCATCATCGTCTAGCAAGCCTATGATGCAATTACTCACGCACGGCGGTGAGCATCATGAAATTGGTGATGGACCATGGTTGATGATGACGACGACGACGAATCCCCCTCTCCGGAGCCCCGAACGGACTCCGGATCAGCCGTCCCGAGAGGTTTTAGGGCTTGGTGGCGGCTCCATATCGTAAAATGCGATGATTTCTTCTCTCTGATTTCTTTCCCTCCGAAAGCAAATATATAGAGTTGGAGTTGGCGTCGGAGGGTTTCCAGGGGGCCCACGAGTTAGGGGGGCACGCCCTATGGGGGGCGCCCCCCACCCTCGTGAGAAGGGTGTGGGCCCCCTGGTCTTCATCTTTGGCGATGATTTTTTATTATTTTTTCTAAGATGTTCTGTGGAGTTTCAGGTCATTCCGAGAATATTTGTTTTCTGCACATAAAACAACACCATGGTAATTCTGCTGAAAACAGTGTCAGTCCGGGTTAGTTCCATTCAAATCATACAAGTTAGAGTCCAAAACAAGGGCAAAAGTGTTTGGAAAAGTAGATACGACGGAGGCGTATCAACTCCCCCAAGCTTAAACCCTTTCTTGTCCTCAAGCAATTCAGTTGACAAACTGAAAGAAAGAAAAACTTTTACAAACTCTGTTTGCTCTTGTTGTTGCAACTATGTCAAGCCAGCATTCAAGTTTTCAGCATAAATCATAACTAACCACATTTGCAATAATTCCCAGGTCTCATCATTACTCATATCAATAGCATAATCAACTAGCAAGTCATAATAATAAATCTCGAATGACAACACTTTCTCAAAACAATCATAATATGATATAACAAGATGGTATCTCGCTAGCCCTTTCTGAGAACGCAAAACATAAATGCAGAGCACCTTTAAAGATCAAGGACTGACTAGACATTGTAATTCATGGTAAAAGAGATCCAATCATAGTCATACCCAATATAAATTAACAGTGATGAATGCAAATGACGGCTGCGCTCTCCAGCTAGTGCTTTTTAATAAGAGGGTGATGACTCAACATAAAAGTAAATGGATATGCCCTTCGTAGAGGGAAGCAGGGATTTGTAGAGGTGCCAGAGCTCGGTTTTGCAATAGAGATAAATTGTATTTTGAGCGGTATACTTTCATTGTCAACGTAACAACTAAGAGATGGTGATATCTTCCATGCTAAACACATTATAGGCGGTTCCCAAATAGAATGGTAAAGTTTATACTCCCCGTCCACCAACAAGCATCAATCCATGGCTTGCTCGAAACAACGAGTGCCTCCAACATACATCAGGTCCCAGAGGGAGTTTTGTTTGCAATTAATTTTGATTTAGTTTGCATAAAGCATGGGACTAGGCATCCCGGTGACCAGCCATTTTCTCGTGAGTGAGTAGCGGAGTCCACTCCTCTTGAGAATAACCCGCCTAACACGGAAGATAAGGACAGCCTTTGTTGATACATGAGCTATTCGAGCATACAAAACAGAATGTTTATTTGAAGGTTTAGAGTTTGGCACATACAAATTTACTTGGAACAGCAGGTAGATACCGCATATAGGAAGGTATGGTGGACTCATCTGGAATAACTTTGGGGTTTAAGGGATTGGATGCACAAGCAGTATTCCCCCTTAGTACAAGTGAAGGCTAGCAAAAGACTGGGAAGCGACCAACTAGAGAGCGACAACAGCCATGTATATGCATTAAAATTAATAAACATTGGATGCAAGCATGAGTAGGATATAATCCACCATGAATATAAATATCGTGAAGGCTATGTTGATTTTGTTTCAACTACATGTGTGAACATGTGCCAAGTCAAGTCACGTAAATCGTTCAAAAGAGGATACCACCCCATCATACCACATCATAATCATCTCAATAGCATGTTGGCATACAAGGTAAATCATTATAACTCATAGCTAATCAAGCATGGCACAAGCAACTATGATCTCTAATTATCATTGCAAACATGTTTATTCATAATAAGCTGAATCAAGAACGAGGGACTCATCATATTTACAAAAACAAAAGAGGTCGAGTTCATACCGGGTTTTCTCATCTCAGCCAGTCCATCATATATCATCATAATTGCCTTTCACTCGCACGACCGAACGGTGTGAGTAATAATAAGAGTGTACGTGCATTGGACTAAGCTAGAATCTGCGAGCATTCAATAAACAGGAGAAGACAAGGCAATATGGGCTCTAGGTTAAATCAACAATAATGCATATGAGAGCCACTTCAAAAATTTAATTAGGGTCTTCTCCTACTGACCCCCAAAGAAAAGAAAAGAAATAAAACTATTTACACGGGAAAGCTCCCAACAAGCAAAACAAGAACGGGAAATATTTTTGGGTTTTCTTTTTAATTATTACTACTACAGCAGAAAAATAAACTACTACTAATTTTTTTGGTTTTTCTTAAGGTTTAACAAACACATAAGAAGAAAACCGGAAAAAGAAAATAAACTAGCATTGATATTACAGTGAAAAAGTATGAGCACCGACATCTAGAAATGAGTGTGTGTGAGCATAAATGTAATGTCGGTGAGAAATACGTACTCCCCCAAGCTTAGGCTTTTGGCCTAAGTTGGTCTATGGCCACGGCTGGCCTGGCGGATATCCATAATAATAGTTGTTGGGGTCGTACTGTGATGAGGAGGAATAGTTGGGATCATACTGATGTGCAACTGTTATCGCCTGCTGTGCTGCAGCGTGGAGTCGAGGTGCCTCCGCTCTCCTCTCGTACTCTTCTGCCTCCTCTCTGTAATAACATATCTTCCTTTTGTCTGTGAATCAAAGAAGGCAGGAGCAGGGAGAGTAATACGGAAAACATGACGTTTATCAAAAATTAAGCGATATAAGAGAGGTGATTCAGGCCTATCGACAAACTGGTGCGAAGCCATAGAGTCATAATCTAAATATACATGAGGCAACTCCATATCACCCTCACGAATGTCTATCTCAAGAAAATGAGCTAAGCGGGTTGCATAAATTCCTCCAAAGAAATCTCCATTATGCCTATTATGATGCAACCTATGAGCTACAATGGCTCCCATATGATAAGATTGGTCTCCTAACACAGCACTCCTAAGAATGCTAAGATCAGGGACACACATGTGACATGCTTCATCCTTAGCATTTATGCATCTACCGATGAAGAGAGCAAAATAATGTATAGCAGGAAAGTGAATGCTCCCTATGGTAGCCTGCATTATATCTCTAGATTCCCCCACAGTTATACTAGCAAGAAAGTTTCTAAATTCAGATTTAGGGGGATCCCTAACACTACCCCATGATGGAAGTTTGCATGAAAGAGTGAAATCCTCTAGGTCCATGGTATAAGATTTGTCATAAAGATCAAACATGACTGAAGGAGAATTACGCGAAGATGAATACTCAAACCTCCTCACAAATGAACTTGTGAGATCATGATACTGGGGGCATTTGTTAGCCTCAAAATCCTCAAGACCGGCATTGCACAAATATGATTTGAATTCTTCTTTAATTCCCGCACGGTCCATAAAATTTCCCGACGGCCATTCGCAAGGCCGTACTGGAGCGTCTCTTGGTGGATCCTCGTCAGCATCGCGCATAGCAATCCTGGGTCCTTGCTTCTTAAAGGAACCACCTTGGAACATCTTCCTAAACATATTGTTTTTTCTTTGAAAATTCTGAAATTTTTAGTAACTTCAAAATAAAAGTAAACCAAACTCAATAATATTGATAGCAACTACTCCTACAAGTGCCTAGAGCCTATATCAAGCATTAGAACTACTTAGAACCATATAAATTTGACATGCAAACTCAAGAACATGGTCACCTATGCAGCACAAATTTGCAAAGAATAAAGCACTAGAACAAAAACTAATTGGACCAATGGAGGAGTCACATACCAAGGAACAATCTCCCCAAGCAGTTTTGCGAGAGGTGCTTTGAGCAAGGAGATCGAAAATCACAGCAAAAGTGGCTGGCACTCGTGCTTGAGTTGGTTTTTCGGGTTTGTGTGAGATAGAGGAAGAAGATGGGTGCTGGGATAAGTGGAGGAGGGCCACCGTGGGCCCATGAGGCAGTGGGGCGCACCCTATAGGGGGGGGCCACCACCCTCGTGGCCAGGTGGCAGCTCCTCCCACGGTAATTTTTGCATAGTAAATCCGCAAATATTCCCGAAAAAATCATATTAAATTGGCATGGCATTCTGAGGACTTTTATTTTCAGGATATTTTTATATTGCACAGATAAGTCAGGAAACAGACTGAAAAATACTATTTTAATTTATTTAATATAGATAATAGAAAGTAAAAGTGGGGTACAGAAGTTTGTGCTTCTAGTTTCATCCATCTCATGCTCATCTAAAAGAATCCACTAACAAGGTTGATCAAGTCTTGTTAACAAACCCGTTCCGGTAATCATGAAACCGGAGAAATTTCGAATAACACTAATTTACCTCAACGGGGATATGCACATCCCCAATAATAAGTATATCATATTTCTTCTTGACAGTTGGTAGAGGAAATTCAGAACCTCCAAATATAATCGATGGAATTTTTCCAATAGAGTTGATACTATGAACTTGAGGTTGTTTCCTTGGAAAGTGTACCATATGCTCATTACCATTAACATGAAAAGTGACATTGCCTTTGTTGCAATCAATAACAGCCCCTGCAGTGTTAAGAAAAGGTCTTCCAAGAATAATAGACATACTATCATCCTCGGGAATATCAAATATAACAAAGTCTGTTAAAATAGTAACGTTTGCCACTACAACAGGCACATCCTCACAGATACCGACAGGTATAGCAGTTGATTTATCAGCCATTTGCAAAGATATTTCAGTAGGTGTCAACTTATTCAAGTCAAGTCTACGATATAAAGAGAGAGGCATAACACTAACACCGGCTCCAAGATCACATAAAGCAGTTTTAATATATTTTCTTTTAATGGAGCAAGGTATAGTAGGTACTCCGGGGTCTCCAAGTTTCTTTGGTATTCCACCCTTAAAAGTATAATTAGCTAGCATGGTGGAAATTTCAGCTTCCGGTCTCTTTCTTTTATTAGTAATGATATCCTTCATATATTTAGCATAAGGATTTGTTTTGAGCACATCAGTTAATCGCATACGCAAAAAGATAGGCCTAATCATTTCAGCAAAGCGCTCAATATCCTCATCAACCTTTTTCTTGGATGGTTTTGGAGGAAAAGGCATGGGTTTCTAAACCCAAGGTTCCCTTTCTTTACCATATTTCCTAGCAACAAAGTCTCTTTTATCATAACATTGATTCTTTGATTGTGGGTTATCAAGATCAACAGCAGGTTCAATTTCTACATCATTATCATTACTAGGTTGAGCATCATCATGAACATCTTCATTAATATTTTTACTAGGTTCATGTTCATTACCAGATTGTGTTTCAGCATTAGACATAGAAATATCATTTGGATTATCAGGTGGTTCAGCAATGGGTTCACTAGAAGTTTTCACAGTTCTATCATTTTTCTTCTTCTTCTTCTTCTTCTTTTTAGAAGAACTAGGAACATCAATATTATTTCTCTGAGAATCTTGCTCAATTCTCTTAGGGTGGCCTTTAGGATACAAAGGTTCCTGAGTCATTCTACCAGTTCTAGTAGCCACTCTAACAGCATAATCATTTTTCTTATTATTCATTTCATTAAGCACTTCTTTTTGAGCCTTAAGTACTTGTTCTACTTGAGTGGTAACCATAGAAGCATGTTTGCTAACAAGTTTAAGTTCACCTTTAATATCAGCCATATAATCACCCAAGTATTTAAGCATATCGGAATCATATTTCAATTGTCTACCAAAATAAGCATTGAAATTTTCTTGTTTGACAATAAAATTATCAAACTCATCAAAGCATTGCCTAGCAGGCTTATAGTGAGGGATATCACCTTCATCAAATCTATAGAGAGAATTTACCTTTACTACCTGTGTCAGGATATCGGGATCAGGAGGTTCTTCAGTAAATAAATAATTTAGATCATATGTTTCTTCAACAGGCGGTATATTAAGACCATGTATTTCTTCAATAGGAGGTAAATTCTTAACATCTTCAGCTTTAATGCCTTTTTCTTTCATAGATTTCTTTGCCTCTTGCATATCTTCGGGACTGAGAAATAGAACACCTCTCTTCTTTGGAGTTGGTTTAGGAATAGGCTCAGTAATTGGAGCAGGAGCTGGCTCAGGAGGTGCCCAATTATTTTCATTTGTCAACATATTATTCAATAGAATTTCAGGTTCATCTGGTGTTCTTTCCCTAAAAAGAGAACCAGCACAACTATCCAGGTAATCTCTGGAAGCATCGGTTAGTCCATTATAAAAGATATCAAGTATTTCAGGTTTCTTAAGAGGATGATCAGGCAAAGCATTAAGTAACTTGAGAAGCCTCCCCCAAGCTTGTGGGAGACTCTCTTCTTTAATTTGCACGAAGTTGTATATTTCCCTCAAAGCAGCTTGTTTCTTATGAGCAGGGAAATATTTAGCAGAGAAGTAATATATCATATCCTGGGGACTACGCACACAACAAGAATCAAGAGAATTAAACCATATCTTAGCATCACCCTTTAATGAGAACGAAAATATTTTGAGTATATAAAAGTAACGCGATCTCTCATCATTAGTGAACAGGGCAGCTATATCATTTAACTTAGTAAGATGTGCCATAATAGTTTCCGATTCATAGCCATAAAATGGATCAGATTCAACCAAAGTAATTACATCAGGATCAACAGAGAATTCATAATCCTTATCAGGAACACATATAGGTGAAGTAGCAAAAGCAGGGTTGGGTTTCATTTTATCTCTAAGTGATTCTTTGTTCCATTTAATTAATAACCTCTTAAGCTCATATCTATCTCTGCAAGCTAAAATAGCTAAAGAAGCATCTTGATCAAATAAATAACCCTCGGGAATAACAGGCATATTTTCATCATCACTATCATCATCTTATTCAGATTCAATAATTTCTCTTTCTCTAGCCCTAGCAATTTGTTCATCAAGAAATTCACTAAGGGGCACAGTAGTATCAGGCATAGAAGCAGTTTCATCATAAGTATCATGCATAGCAGAAGTCGCATCATCAATAACATGCGACATATCAGAACGAATAGCAGAAGCAGGTGTAGGTGTCGCAAACTTACTCATAACAGAAGGTGAATCAAGTGCAGAGCTAGATGGCAGTTCCGTACCTCCCCTCGTAGTTGAGGGATAGATCTTGGTTTTTGGATCTCTCAAGTTCTTCATAGTGTCCAGCAGATATAAATCCCAAGTGACTCAAAGAATAGAGCTATGCTCCCCGGCAATGGTGCCAGAAATTAGTCTTGATAACCCACAAGTATAGGGGATCGCAACAGCTTACGAGGGTAGAGTATTCAACCCAAATTTATTGATTCGACACAAGGGGAGCCAAAGAATATTCTCAAGTATTAGCAGCTGAGTTGTCAATTCAACCACACCTAGGAACTTAGTATCTGCAGCAAAGTGTTTAGTAGCAAAGTAATATGATAGTGGCAGTAGCGGAAACAAAAGTAAAGATAGCAAAAGTAATGTTTTTGGTATTTTGTAGTGGTTGTAACAGTAGCAGCGGGAAAGTAAAATAAGCGAGAACCAGTATATGGAAAACTCGTAGGCACTGGATCAGTGATGGATAATTATGCCGGATGCGGTTCATCATGTAACACTCATAACATAGGGTGACACAGAACTAGCTCCAATTCATCAATGTAATGTAGGCATGTATTCCGTATATAGTCATACGTGCTTATGGAAAAGAACTTGCATGACATCTTTTGTCCTACCCTCCTGTGGCAGCGGGGTCCTATTGGAAACTAAGGGATATTAAGGCCTCCTTTTAATAGAGAACCGGAACAAAGCATTAGCACATAGTTAATACATGAACTCCTCAAACTATGGTCATCACCGGGAGTGGTCCCGATTATTGTCACTTCGGGGTTGCCGGATCATAACACATAGTAGGTGACTATAGACTTGCAAGATAGGATCAAGAACTCACATATATTCATGAAAACATAATAGATTCAGATCTGAAATCATGGCACTCGGGCCCTAGTGACAAGCATTAAGCATAGCAAAGTCATAGCAACATCAATCTCAGAACATAATGGATACTAGGGATCAAACCTTAACAAAACTAACTCGATTACATGATAAATCTCATCCAACCCATCACCGTCCAGCAAGCCTACGATGCAATTACTCACGCACGGCGGTGAGCATCATGAAATTGGTGATGGAGGATGGTTGATGATGACGACGGCGACGAATCCCCCTCTCCGGAGCCCCGAACGGACTCCAGACCATCCCTCCCGAGAGGTTTTAGGGCTTGGTGGCGGCTCCGTATTGTAAAACGCGATGATTTCTTATCTCTGATTTTTTCTCTCTGAAAGCAAATATATAGAGTTGGAGTTGGCGTCGGAGGGTTTCCAGGGGGCCCACGAGGTAGGGGGCGCGCCCTGGGGGGCGCCCCCACCGTCATGAGAAGGGTGTGGGCCCCCTGGTCTTCATCTTTGGCGAGGATTTTTATTATTTTTTCTAAGATGTTCCGTGGAGTTTTAGGTCATTCCGAGAATATTTGTTTTCTGCACATAAAACAACACCATGGTTATTCTGCTGAAAACAACGTCAGTCCGGGTTAGTCCCATTCAAATCATACAAGTTAGAGTCCAAAACAAGGGAAAAAGTGTTTGGAAAAGTAGATACGACGGAGACGTATCACCTCTCCATGTACAGTCCACGTCCGATGGAAGCCGTGCATTGACCACGTTCACCACGCCACGACGAGAACACCAGAGCAGTGGACGATGGCGAGGCCTAGGAAGGGGACGACGCGGAGCCGGGGAAGACGCGTCAGTGGAAGCCTGCGCGGAGAGGAGTACGAGGGTTCACTGGTTCGGCTGCGGTGTGAGGCTGCCGTCGCCACAGGGCCTAGCTAGCGGTGGGAGTAGTAGGGGGCGGTGAGGCCTCCGCAGCAGCACAGCCGGCCACGGGAGGCAGGAGCATGCGGCACGACCGGTGCAGCTTTGGGCGGCTGGAGCAAGAAGACCAGAGGTTGAAGAAGCACTACGGCCGTTGGATGGACATCGTACGGTCACTGGAGCTAGAATCGTTCATATTGACTAAGTTGACAAAGCACTCAGTCCCCGTCAACTTAGTAGGCTCACAAGTCAGCCACCCACCAAGGTGGGTCCCAACTAGCAGGGGGAGTATTCATTTTTGTGTGCGTAATAAGGAGGCACTTCCGGTGGGTCCGAGCTGACAGCGGGGGAACATTTTTTTCGCAAAATACGGTGGCCCGTCCAGTGGGTCCCAGCAGTCAAGGGGGAAACGTTTTTTTCGCCAAATACGATGGCCCGTCTGGTGGGTCCCTGCTATCATGTGGGGGAATAATTATTTTCCGCGTAATAAGGAGGCACTTCCTTGCGGCTTCCGTGGACCCAGATGCCAGCCTCTCCATGTACAGTACTCTTCCAATGGAAGTCGTTCCTTGACCACGTTGACCACGCCGCGCTGAGAGCACCGGGGCGGTGGACGACGGCGAGGCCTAGGAAGGGGACGACGCGGAGCCAGGGACGACGCGGAAGTGGATGCCCACACGTAGAGGAGTATGAGGGTTGTTACATCTCCAACGTATCTACTTTTCTAAACACTTTTGCCCTTATTTTGGACTCTAACTTGCATGATTTGAATGGAACTAACCCGGACTGACGCTGTTTTTAGCAGAATTACCATGGTGTTATTTATGTGCAGGAGCAAACGTTCTCGGAATGACCTGAAACTTCACGGAGCCACTTTTCCGAAAATAAGAAAAATACCTGCCAAAGATGAAGGCCGGGGGGCCCACCACCTTGCCACGAGGGTGGGGGAGCGCCTGCCCCCCTATGGCGCGCCCCCTACCTCGTGGCCCCCCTGTTGCCTCTCCGACTCCAACTTCACCTCCATATATTGAGTTTCGGTGACAAAAAATCAGGGAGAAGAAAGCATCGCATTTTACGATACGGAGCCACCGCCAAGCCCTAAAACCCCTCGGGAGGGCTGATCTGGAGTCCGTTCGGGGCTCCGGAGAGGGGAATCCGTCGCCATCGTCATCATCAACCATCCTCCATCACCAACTTCATGATGCTCACCGCCGTGCATGAGTAATTCCATCGTAGTCTTGCTGGACGGTGATGGGTTGGATGGGATCTATCATGTAATCGAGTTATTTTTGTTAGGATTTGATCCCTAGTGTCCACTATGTTCTGAGATTGATGTTGCTATGACTTTGCTATGCTTAATGCTTGTCACTAGGGCCCAAGTGCCATGATTTCAGATCTGAACCTATTATGTTTTCATCAATATATGAGTGTTCTTGATCCTATCTTGCAAGTCTATAGTCACCTATTATGTGTTATGATCCGTTAACCCCAAAGTGACAATAATCGGGATACTTACCGGTGATGACCGTAGTTTGAGGACTTCATGTATTCACTATGTATTAATGCTTTGTTTTGGTTCTGTATTAAAAGGAGGCCTTAATATCCCTCATTTTCCGTAAGGACCCCGTTGCCACGGGAGGGTAGGACAAAAGATGCCATGCAAGTTCTTTTCCATAAGCACGTATGACTATATTCGGAATACATGCCTACGTTATATCAATGAACTGGAGCTAGTTCTATGTCACCCTAGGTTATGACTGTTACATGATGAACCGCATCCGGCATAATTCTCCATTACCGATCCATTGCCTACGAGCTTTCCATATATTGTTCTTGGCTTATTTACTTTCTCGTTGCTATTGCTATCATCACTACAAAATACCAAAAACATTACTTTTACTACCATTACCTTTTGTTACCGTTATCACTACTATTGTATTACCTTGCTACTAAACACTTTGCTGCAGATATTAAGTTTCCAGGTGCGGTTGAATTGACAACTCAGCTGCTAATACTTGAGATTATTCTTTGGCTCCCCTTGTGTCGAATCAATAAATTTGGGTTGAATACTCTACCCTCGAAAACTGTTGCGATTCCCTATACTTGTGGGTTATCAAGACTATTTTCTGGCACCGTTGCCAGGGAGCATAGCTCTATCTTTTGAGTCACTTGGGATATATATCTGCTTATCATTATGAAGAACTTGAGAGATCCAAAAACCAAGATCTATCCCTCAACTACGAGGGGAGGTAAGGAACTGCCATCTAGCTCTGCACTTGATTCACCTTCTGTTATGAGTAAGTTTGCGACACCTACACCTGCTTCTGCTATTCGTTCTGATATGTCACATGTTATTGATGATGCCACTTCTGCTATGCATGATACTTATGATGAAACTACCTCTATGCCTGATACTACTGTGCCACTTAGTGATTTTCTTGATGAACAACTTGCTAGGGCTAGAGAGATTGAAAATATTGAATCTGATGATACTGATGAAATTGATGATGAATAATCACTTGTTATTCCTAAGGGTTATGTCTTTGATCGAGGAGCTTCCTTAGCTATTTTAGCGTGCCAAAATAGAACAGAACTCAAAAGATTATTAGCTAAATGGAGTAAGCAATCTTTAAATGCTAGAATGAAACCTGACCCTGCTTTTGCTACTTCACCTATCTTTGTTACTGATAAGGATTATGAATTCTCTGTTGATCCTGATATAATTACTCTGGTTGAATCTGATCCTTTTCATGGTTATGAATCTGAAACTGTTGTGGCACATCTTACTAAATTGAATGATATAGCGACCCTATTTAATAAAGATGAGAGAACCTGTTACTTTTACATCCTGAAAATATTTCCATTCTCATTAAAGGGTGATGCTAAGATATGGTTTAATTCTCTTGATCCTGGTTGTGTGTGTAGTCCCCAGGATATGATTTATTACTTCTCTGCTAAATATTTCCCTGCTCATAAGAAACAAGCTCCTTTAAGGGATATATATAATTTTTTGCAAATTGAAGAAGAGAGTCTCCCACAAGCTTGGGGGAGGCTTCTCCAATTACTTAATGCTTTGCCTGATCATCCTCTTAAGAAAAATGAAATACTTGATATATTCTATAATGGACTAACTGATGCTTCCCGAGATTACCTGGATAGTTGTGCTGGTTTTGTTTTCAGGGAAAGAACACGAGATGAAGCTGAGATTCTATTGAATAATATGTTGACAAATGAAAATAATTGGACACCTCCAGAGCCAATTCCTGAGCCTATTCCTAAACCAACTCCGAAGAAGAGGGGTATTCTATTTCTCAGTCCTGAAGATATGCAAGAGGCAAAGAAATCTATGAAAGAAAAAGGTATTAAAGCTGAAGATGTTAAGAATTTACCTCCTATTGAAGAAATACATGGTCTTAATTTACCGCATGTTGAAGAAACATATAATCTTAATCCTTTACCTATTGAAGAAACTCATGGTCTTGATAACCAAACACAGGTAGTAAAGGTAAATTCTCTCTATAGATATGATAAAGTTGTAATCCCATTTACTAAGTTTGCTAGCCCATGCTTAGATGAGTTTGATAAATTTATGGCTAAGCAAGAAGACTTTAATGCTTATTTTGGTAGACAATTGAAATGCAATTCATGCTTGAACACTTGGGTGATTATATGGCTAATGTTAAAGGTGAACTTAAACTTATTAGTAAACATGCTTCTATGGTTACCACTCAAGTAGAACAAGTACTTAAAGCTCAAATTGATTTGCTCAATGAATTGAATAGCAAGAATAAGGATAATGCTGTTAGAGTGGCTACTAGAACTGGTAGAATGACTCAGGAACCTTTGTATCCTGAAGGCCACCCTAAGAGAATTGAGCTATATTCTTAGAGAAATAATATATATGCACCTAGTTCTTCTAAAAAGAAGAAAAAGAAAAATGATAAGACTTTGCATGCTTCTAGTGATCCTATTATTGAAACAGCTAAGAATCCAAATGATATTTCTATTTCTGATGCTGAAACTCAATCTGGTAATGAACCTGAAAATAGTGGTAATGTTAATGAAAATCTTCATAATGATGCCCAACCTGGTAATGATAATGATATAGAAATTGAACCTGCTGTTGATCTTGATAACCCACAATCAAAGAATCAACGTTATGATAAGAAAGATTTTGCTGCTAGGAAACATGGTAAAGAAAGAGAGCCTTGGGTTTAGAAACCCATGCCTTTTCCTCCCAAACCCTCCAAGAAAAAGGATGCTGAGGATTTTGAGCGCTTTGCTGAAATGATTAGACCTATCTTTTTGCGTATGCGATTAACTGATATGCTCAAAACCAATTCGTATGCTAAGTACATGAAAGATATTATTACAAATAAAAGAACGATACCGAAAGCTGAAATTTCCACCATGCTTGCTAATTATACTTTTAAGGGTGGAATACCAAAGAAACTTGGAGATCCAGGAGTACCCACTATACCATGCTCCATTAAAAGAAATTATGTTAAAACTGCTTTCTGTGATCTTGGAGCCGGTGTTAGTGTTATGCCTCTCTCTTTATATCGTAGACTTGATTTGAATAAGTTGACACCTACTGAAATATCTTTGCAAATGGCTGATAAATCAACTGCTATACCTGTCGGTATTTGTAAGGATGTGCCTGTTGTAGTTGCAAACGTTACTATTTTAACGGACTTTGTTATTCTTGATATTCCCGAGGACGATAGTATGTCTATTATTCTTGGAAGACCCTTTTTGAATAATGCAGGGGCTGTTATTGATTGCATTAAAGGCAATGTCACTTTTCATGTTAATGGCAATGAGCATACGGTACACTTTCTGAGGAAACAACCTCAA
Source organism: Triticum urartu (assembly GCF_056163025.1). Classification (NCBI taxonomy): domain Eukaryota; kingdom Viridiplantae; phylum Streptophyta; class Magnoliopsida; order Poales; family Poaceae; genus Triticum; species Triticum urartu. The sequence continues at coordinate 434,725,084 of NC_141873.1, forward strand.
GTTCATAGTATCAACTCTATTGGAAAAATTCCATCGATTATATTTGGAGGTTTTGAATTTCCTCTTCCTACTGTCAAGAAGAAATATGATATTCTTATTGTTGGGGATGTGCATATCGCCGTTGAGGTAACATAGTGTTATTCAAAATTTCTCCGGTTCCATGTTATTCGGAATGAGTTCGTTAACAAGACTTGATCAACCTCGTTAGTGGATTCCTTTTGATGATCATGAGATGGATGAAACTAGAAGGCACAACCTTTTGTACCCCACTTTTACTTTCTATTATTTATTTTAAATAAAATAAAAGTAAATATTTTATTTCTGTTATCTGATTATCCGTGCAATATAAAAATACCTCGAAAATAAAAGTTCTCCAAATGCCTTGAAATTTAAATATGATTTTTTCTAGAATATTTGAGGATTTATGGAACTAAGAACACACCAGGGGGGTCAACCACCGTGCCACGAGGGTGGAGGGCGCGCCCGCTGCCTCGTGGGCCCACGGTGGCCCTCCTCCACTTATTCATGCACCCACACACTTCATCTTCCTCCCACAAACACGAATATCCAGATCAAGCACGAGTTCTAGCTCATCTTGCTGCCATTTTCGATCTCCTTGCTCAAAGCACCTCTCACAAAACTGCTTCGGGAGATTGTTCCTTGGTATGTGACTCCTCCATTGATCCAATTAGTTTTTGTTCTAGTGCTTTATTCATTGCAAATTTGTGTTGCTTAGGTGACCCTGTTCTTGAGCTTGCATGTCAAATTTATATGGTCAAAAGTAGTTTTGAGGCATGATATAGGCCCTAGGCACTTGTAGGAGTAGTTGCTATCAATATTATTGAGTTTGGTTTACTTTTATTTTGATGTTACTAAAAATTTCAGAATTTTTCAGAAAATGATGATGAGACTTTTGAGGGGCTCATCGAGCCAAAGCTCGAAGGAAAAGGCACCAAAGCCTAAGTATAATCTGCCTCACACTGCGGAGGTCCGGGCGTGTGAATGGCCTTCCGAGGATTTCTTGAGAGCAGCCGGGATTTATGAAGATTTTCATGAATTGGCTCATAATGCAGGCCTCACCGATTTCCTCCACGACCAATGCGATCAGTATCTCTTACTCACAAATACCTTTGTGCAGAACTTTCATTTTCATTCTAGGAACTCACCACCTATGGTGGAGTTTCATTTATATGATGAGCATAAGGAGATGTCACTTTATGATTTTTGTCGGATTTGTTTAGTCCCTTTTGAGGGAAAGACAGAAGAACCACATCGTGATGATGTGGAGGGGTTTATTGATACTATCACTGTAGGGGAAACAAGGAAGGTTTCCGATGCACGAATCACTAGCATACATTTTCCTGTTTTACGCTACTTTGCATTATTTGCTAGTCGTTGCTTAATTGGTCGTGGAAACTATGGAAACCTTAGTATCCCTGATATTATTATTTTGCTCCAAGGTTTATACAGTGATAACACTTTTAGTATGGGCGGCATTATTGCTAAACGGTTAAGTCTGAACCATACCAAGGGCCCCATCTTTGGAGGCATCTATGCCTCACGCCTAGCTGCACACTTTAACACACCTATTAGGCATGCTGAGAAGGAAGAAAAAGTGTTGCCTCGTGTTTATCTAGATTATAAAAGTATGGTGGCACATGATTTTATTGTTAAGAATAGGGAAGGAGAGCTTAAATATCAATTGTTCTTTAACAAACATCATCCCGAGACTATTACCCTGCCTGCTCCTTCTTTGTTTGATTTCTATGTAGGCACGTACCTTGTTCCGTTGAAGGCTATTCACGCCTACCGGAACCCTGCACCAGCTGAGGAGCCAGAGCCGGAACTACAAGTTGATCCTCCACGACAGTCTAATTATCAGTGGGATCCGGAGATGATTGTCAGCCAGTGGCAAGCTGAGTCTTCCTCTTCTTCATCTCAGTATGACCCCAGCTACTATTATGGATATCCACCAGGCCAGCTATGGCCATAGACCAACTTAGGCCAAAAGCCTAAGCTTGGGGGAGTACGTATTTCCCACCGACATTACATTTATGTTCACACACTCATTGCAAGATGTCGGTGCTCATACTTTTTCATTGTATCATCCATGCTAGTTTATTTTCCTTTTTATGCTTTATTCTTGTGTGTTTAATAAACCTTAAGAAAAACCAAAAAAAATTAGTTGTAGCTTTTAATCAATTTAATTTCCATGCTTGTAGTAGTAATTAAAAAGAAAACCCAAAAAGATTTCACGTTGTTCTTTTTGCTTGTTGGGAGCTTTCCTGTGTAAATAGTTTTATTTCTTTTCTTTTCTTTGGGGGTCGATAGGAGAAGACCATAATTAAATTGTTGAAGTGGCTCTTATATGCATTATTGTTGATCTGACAGAAGAGCCCATATTGCCTTGTCTTCTCCTGTTTATTGAATGCCTACTGAGGGAGTCCTGGATTAGGGGGTCTCCGGATAGCCGGACTATCTCCATTGGCCGGACTGTTAGACTATGAAGATACAAGATTGAAGACTTCGTCTCGTGTCCGGGTGGGACTCTACTTGGCGTGGAAGGCAAGCTAGGCAATACGGATATGGATATCTCCTCCTTTGTAACCGACCTTGTGTAACCCTAACCCTCTCCGGTGTCTATATAAACCAAAGGGTTTTAGTCCGTAGGACAACAATCACAACATACAATCATACCATAGGCTAGCTTCTAGGGTTTAGCCTCTCTGATCTCGTGGTAGATCTACTCTTGTACTACCCATATCATCAATATCAATCAAGAAGGACGTAGGGTTTTACCTCCATCAAGAGGGCCCGAACCTGGGTAAAACATCGTGTCCCCTGCCTCCTGTTACCATCCGGCCTAGACGCACAGTTCGGGACCCCCTACCCGAGATCCGCCGGTTTTGACATCGACATTGGTGCTTTCATTGAGAGTTCCTCTGTGTCGTTGCCGTTAGGCTTGATGGCTCCTACTATCATCGATAGCGATGCGGTCCAGGGTGAGACTTTTCTCCCCAGACAGATCTTTGTATTCAGTGGCTTTGCACTGCGGGCTAATTCGATTGGCCATCTGGAGCAGATTGAAAGCTACGCCCCTGGCCATTAGGTTAGATTTGGAAGTTTGAACTACACGACCGACATCCGCGGAGACTTGATCTTCGATGGATTCGAGCCACAGCCGGGAGCGCCACACTATCGCGATGGGTATGACCTAGCTCTGCCGCCGAACAGTAGCCCAGAGGCTGCGCCCGCATCAGCTCCGACTCTTAGCTCGGAGCCAACTGCGCCAGTCGAGGACGGGTGGTTAGACACCGCCTCAGGGGCTGCAGTTTCAACGGCGATCAAGCCGAACACCAGCCTAACCCTCTGCGCAGCCCGTGACTCCAAGGTGCCGGACTCTTTTCCGGACTCCGAACCATCCGTGCCCCTTCCAATCGAATCCAATTGGGCGCCGATCATGGAATTCACCGCCGCGGATATCTTTCAGCACTCGCCCTTCAGTGACATTCTGAATTCACTAAGGTCTCTCTCTTTGTCAGGAGAGCCTTGGCCGGATTATGACCAACAGGATTGGGATGCGGACGACGAAGAAATTCGACACCCACCCACCACCCACTTAATAGCCACTGTCGACGACTCAACCGACATGCTCGACTTCGACTCCGAAGATATTTGGACGAGCAGATATAAGTAACAAAATATATGTAAAGCTAATTCAGCAAACAGATTTGAGTCCTAAATTATGGCAGGTTGTTTCAGCAGTCAATGAGGCCAAGCACACAACCATCGAACTATCGATGGCCATCGCAGCAACAAAGATCGAGTGTAAAACGGTGTAGAGCTATTTCACCTAACAGATTGGCTACTAGACCATGGCAATCTACGTCACAATAAATATATGGCAGGATATTTTAACAACTAATCGGCCTTGGCATGCCATCTCAGCTAAGCAGATTGAGTGCAGAATAGGGCAATGAAGCTTCTTAAGCAGAGCATATTGACTGTAAACTAGTTTGGCAAACAGTGAGATTAACATCGTCTATCAGCTAACATTCAGCGCTACACCGACATGCACAGGGCCTCAGTATAGAATGCGCATACCGTGGGAGAAGCTTACCGCCATGCGTCTCCACACGAACGTCGCCAGCGGTGGCGGTGCTGACCGTCGTGTGCCTTCACAAGAACATCGCCAGCGGTGGCGGCGCGGCTAGAGGACGACAGTCTACGAGAGTGTACTGTGGGAGCGAGAGGATCACCATGCATCCCCTCAACGAACCGCAGCGCCGACGTATCGGCGTGGCGGGGAGGGCGGCTTTGGTGGAGCGAATGGAGTGGAGGGGGACGGGGAGGAGGGGGGTTTGGGGAATATTATTGGCTAGTTGACCGAAGGTCGGTTGAATCTAGCATTTGGGGGAATTTTTAGGTGGGGGAGGATTTTCGCACGGTGGGCGGGGGGAGTTTGGCACATGGTCAGTTTCTCCAAGTGCAGTCCCACGTGTCAGTGAAGAGGCAAGCCGAAGCGTGTTCCATTTGCGTGAGCCGTGTGTAGGACCGAACGTGTGTGGGGTGCAATGCGACCGCGACAGGGCTACTGTGAGTGTACCGCCTTTTTCCTTTTAAACTAGGTACTTCACCCCCTCAAAAAAAACTTGTTGCTTCACGCAATCCATCGATACTACTACTAGTAATCCGGTAATCCCAACTGAAACGGCGGCCGGGTCTTTTCCCGCGTGATATGCTGGGAGGTTGGCTTAGTTGGGTTTTTTAGGACGAGTAATGGTACACATACGTAGTCCCAGTTACATAATTAACATAATGTGAAACGTGTGAGCCGTTGATTGTAGATTGTGGGGAGGGAGGGGCCCACCACGATGAAAATCAGTGGAGGGGAGAGAGAGGCAATTTATTTTAACCCTTTCATTGGTTCCCGTAGATGTAGAAAGATGTGAAATGCGTGAATGTGCATTTGCAGATAAGGCCTTCCCTCGTTCATCCTTTTCTCCCACAAGATCTTGATCTTCCGTGCAACGCACGGGCATCTTGCTAGTACTCCTACAATATACTATATTATTGTGAAAGTTCATATACATCGGCCGAGATTAATGCAAACACGGCAGATTTTCATTACATTTCGAACTTTTATAGGACAAAAAAATAAAAGAAACCCGACCCTAAACCTATTCTATGGCGGCAACCTACGTCCTCCATCTGCGATCTCCATGTATGGGGGCGGGGTTCAAGACCCGTGAAGTGAAGGTGCGGTCTCCGGCGAGGAAAAGTAGAACATGGGAGACGGACCGGCCAGTTGGCACACCATGCCCTGCCGCCTCCCATGCCCTACTCATCCTCGTAGGAGTCCCCGACCTCGGCGGTGCCGGGCGTTGGACGACGGCAAGTAGGACGCGTGGCTGACGGTGCTCCCATCGTCGGCCGCTAGTGTGGCCACCGCTTGTGCAGCGACTTGAGCGAGGGCGGCGACCTCGAGCTCCATCCCTGAAGACAAGCTCTCCTGCAGAGCGTTCGCGCTTGCGTTCATGGAGGATGTTGTGCTAGGTAGGAGGACGATGCGCTATGGTGTGGAGTTTAGCTGGGTGTTGCCGCTTTAAGTAGCGCATTCCGGTGTAGCCAAGCGTCTTGGTGTGTCATTAAGTCGCCGGAGTTGGTTCCTCGGGCACCGATCCTCTTAACGACAACATACGGGCGGGCGGCATGAATGCGGGAAGCTGGCGCCGGATGGGAACGCACCGCGCAACTGCGTGAGGGATGAGGGTTTTTGGTGTGCCAGGGTAGTCATCTGCGGTCGTGGCAACGTTGGAGATGCCCTTTTCTCACATGCGATCGACACATGTCATTGAAAAAGCAAGACGACCGTGTCTAGCAACGATGAGCGTGTCGCTCACCGCGGTCGCTGTGTCCAGAGGCGATGCTGGAGCTGCGCCACGTTGTTGGCCCCCACGACCCACATGAACGGTTGGTGGTGAGGAGGTTGTGGGCCAGCTCCTCCATTGGACTAGTTTGCGCTACGTCGTCCCGACAGGTGTGCCCCACATGTCGGTTTCCCTGTTTTCCCGGCCATATTCGAGCGCCAGTGCTCCGCGTTGCACATTAGGCCTTTCACTATGTAGGCCAAGCGAGACAACTTATTGTTTATTTGAGCCGTTCAAGTATAATCATGTGGCGTTTGCTTATTTCTCATTCCTCTCCAACCCTCTTCTCCATCGATCATGTCGCCCTCCGGTCGAGTCCATCCTCCCGCATGCCTCATTTGAACATTCTACCGAGTATCATTCGCATGTGGGCCTAGACCATGCTTATATTTCCAATTTTTATTTGTAATTTGTCCGACATGCATACAAACAAACGGTTCATTTGAAGTTTCACTTTGCCTCCACTACGTGTCGCTTCGCGTCTTAGTTTTGACATCCCATTCGGTTCATGCCCCGACACATGTTGACGAGATCGATTGATGTTCAGAGATCAATTGCGTGTCGTGCAAGGAGATAAAGGTTTGGTCTGTTTCTATGATAGAAATGACCCACGGGGGGGGGGGGGGGGACGGGGTCTGTGGGGATCGGAGGGAGTATATTGTACGTTCATAAGCGAAACGGACATATTGTACCCACCCTAGTCCTCTTTCAATTGATCTCCGGACCCCGAGATGAAATCGAGGGAGAACGAGTGGGGGCATGAGTGATACCTAAGGCGGATTCAAAATTTTGAACCGGTGATCATAGCATCCGCAAATCATATAGAAAGGGTATTCAATCTTTGTTTCGTTTTTTGAACGTACAATATACTCCCTCCTATCCTTTCTAGTTTACATATAAGTTTTATGTGTAGTCAAAGTATCTCTACTTTGATAAAAAAAGTATCAACATTCAACAATGCCCAATCAATATTGTTAGATTCGTACGTACTCCTAGATTTGTACTCGAGATGGTTTCCAATTTGTTTTCAGCCACGTGAATGTGCTTGTTCTCGCGCATGCTCTTCCTACTAGGATTTCGCCACATATAGCCAGTCCAATAGTAAATTTTTTAAGCTCCCTGTCCAATAGTACTAGTGGAGTACTGACAACATATGTACTATAGTATGCAATGCTCATAGTTTTACTCCCTCCTTCCATTTATATAGGGCCTATGTGGAGGAGAGAGATTTGAAAAAGTAAGGGGAGTGAGCTCTCATGCAAGAGCCTAGCTATATACGCATTCCTAGTTAAATACGTACAATAAATATGAAGAAAGAGATGGAGAGGAGATGGAAAAAAGTACTAATACAATAGGCAACCTTATAATTTTTTTGCGGGAAATAGCCAACCTTATAGCCCACACTACTGTATGAGTGCATATAATAGATGATGGCTATAGATGACATGGCAGTTCCTTATAGCCATCGACTGGCTATATTATTAACCATGCTCTAATGCATTTTTCAAAACCGCATTTGACTATTAACAAGATTAATAGTACATGAGATGTATAATGTGAAAATTATATCATTGGAAGCTCCTTTCACATACGTATCCCTACCTTACCCTCCCTTTCGGTCACTTACTAGCGGACCCCATGCTTGCTAGGCCCCGCATGTCAGTTACTCAATGGGTTCGGCCACATCAAGGGATCCTCATCCGTAGTATACTCCCTCTGTTTTTATTTACTCCGCATAAAATAACGCGGGCAGGGGAGGGGGAGGGACATCAGTTTGCTCTCAATTGTGGTCCCACAAGAGAGCGAAAACGCAAGACGAAGCGCGTTCCATTCGGTGAGTGACGTGGAGGGTCCAGCGTGCCGGGCTGCAACGCGAACGCGACAAGAGCGATGTATAGTCAAAACCGATTGACCGGTCGTCAACGGAACCACTATTCACACCAGAACCTTCGCTGCTCGGCCTACGCCAGCCACTGCCCTAAAACCACACCTAATCTCCAGCCCCTTCCCCCACCTTTCGATCCCCTAGCCCGCATCAAGCGTCCCCTAGTTCGCCGAAAAGCCATGGTGTGCCGCAAGATCACGTATTACAAGCTGCTGACGTCGGAGCGCTGCGCAGAAATCGCGGCGGCGGTCGGTGCCAAAGACCTCCGTTCCCAAGCTCTCTTTGCAGTGGGCCAATCCCCGAGTTCTCTGGAGCCAAGCTACGAGGAGGAGGAAGCTGATCCAATGTTCATGGCGGAGGTTGCAACGCAGAAGGCCCCCGATGGGTATGAGACGATGGATGTCGACTTCGTGCCGGCGTCCGAGTCCCCCATGGTGCAGGCAGACCAGCGGTTCAACCTAGCGATACTAAAGGAGGACCGGGAGGCAGAGGCTCAACTCGACGCGGAGCATGCGCATGCCGTTGCCATCGAGGCACTCCTGCATGCGGAACCGGATGTCGTGGATGTGAACCGGGCGGCGGAGGCTCAACTTGAGGCGGAGCGCGCGGATGCCGCTGCCATCGAGGCCCTCCTGCAGGCGGAACCGGACGTCCTGGAATTGAACCGGGTGGCAGAGGCTCAACTCAACGCGGAGCGCGTGGATGCCGCTCTCATGAGAGGAGTAAACATGACACTCCAAAAATGTCGGAAGAAAAATATGGCCAAAAAGTTTGAATTCAAATTTGAATCTTATTTGGGATTTCCAGAAGATGTTTTTTAGTTTGTGTTTTGCCTCTGGAAAAATGTCCACGTTGTAGGATTATTTACCCTGAGAATTTTGATATATATGTCATATATAAAAATTCTATATTTTTCTCTCACCGTGTTTTATTCAAAAAAAGAAAAAGAAAACCCCCGAGCTGGCCAGGCCAACCGGCCCAGCAGCGGGCCGAGCCGCAGCCCAACCGCGCGCACGCCCGAAGCCGCTCCGCTTCGGTTGCCCGCTTGCCTCATCCCCTCTCTCTCTCACTGACCGCGGGGCCCGCCCTCATCTCTTTCCCCTCGCCCATGCTATGCCGTGCTAGAGCGCATTCGACGCCGCCGCCGCGTCCGAATCCCACGGGATCACGATCCCGCGTTGCCCCCTCCTCCAAGACTTTGCCCTATATAAACCCCTCGGCCTCCTCTCTTGATCCCCCTAAAACCCTAAGCTCAAACCCACCCGTAGCTCGCGCCCTCGCTGAAGGCATCTCGCCACCGCCGCCGCCGCCTCGGTTCGCCGCCACTCCCGACGTCGTGAGTACCTCCCCTTCCCTCCTAGCATCTTCACCCGAATCGCCACCTCCTCCCGCACCTCTTTGACATCCCCTCTTTGCCCAGGGATCGCCGGAGCCGCCGCTTTGAGCATCACCACCCGTCACTGGAGTTGCAGAGCACCAGGAGCTCCGCCGAGCTCGTCCCACTGGCCTCCATCATCTTTGACCATCACTGAGACCACCCCGACAACGCCCTCGCTCCGCCGCATCTCCCCGACGCCATCGTCCTATTCCCCGACGACCAGAGCCGCCGCACCGCCAACGCCCGAGCCGCCGACGCTGTAAGCCCGAGCTCCCATCCACCGTTAGATCTGTAGTCTACGGCTTAGATTAGACTACCGAAGGGTTAGTTTTTTTATTTTATTAGATCTGTTTTAGTTTACGATTTATTTCCGGTTTAGTTACCTGGTTTAGTTAGACTGAACCGGTCGGTTATTTCTGTTTAGCCGCGGGCGCGGTTTAGTTAGTTTTCGCCGGAGCGTTAGACAGGCCCAGTAGTGCCAGTTTTGTTTTTAGTTTTAATTTTAGTTTCTGTTTTTAAAACAGAATAGTTCTGTTCTTGTAAAATCTATATCTTTTACGTTGTCTAATATTTTTAATTGATTCTTTTTTTGTTAGTTTACAAATTTCCTATAGTTTCTGTAGAAAATAGATTCGGCCATGTTTAAGTTATAAAAATAGTTTTATATTAGTTTTAGTCAGATATTATTTCTGCTATAATTTATTTGGGTATTTTTAGTCTTTATTAAAAATAGTTTTACTCGAAAACAGCATTTCTAGTTTATTTAGCTTGCTGCCATTTTCTGTTGTTCTAATTAATTTAGGATTTTATTTCACCTCTGTTATAGTGTATTTTAGGTTAGTTTCTGTAGTTTCAGAGGGTGAACTTTTATTTACAGTAAAATAAAATGTTTATGTTTTTTCTTGCTAGTTGTTGGTTTGGAGTTCTTCAAGTTTTCTTTGGTTTTGGTTTGAGTGCTTGTGTGATTTCCTTTAGCTTACTGTTATGATATTTAGTGAAATATTTATTTGTGCTATTGTTTGACTCGATAGAATTTCCGGAGTGCGAAGCTTGCTATCTCGAGTCACCAGCGTTTGAAGACCGTCAGCCAGGCAAGTCATTTGATCATGTTTTACAATACCTATGATTTTGTTGCATTAGAATTATTTCCTCCCCACCATGCATGCAATAGGAGAATTTTAAGTTATGTCTTGAGTAGTATCATGAGGTAGGATGAACCCAATTCCCCTTGTTACTATTGCCCGGGACGATGTAGTTTATTTTGCTATGCTCGTAGACGGGGTTGGTTGAGAGATTCATAAGGGAGATGTGAGAGTCAAGATGATGATAACCCCATGACTTCTAGCTCAAGATGGACTTCAAATTCAGTACTGGGTGGAGGAAGGTTGACGGGCACCCTGGAGGAACCAACGGATGGCCGGGATGCATGGAGAAGCTCCATGACATCTTGCGGAAAGCTTCACCTAGCCACGAAGAGACGGATGGATGCCCCTTGACCGGAAGCTTACCTGTGCAGCTGCAAGCCATTATGGGCTCTGGCTGGGTTGACCTTAGGCGTGACTCTGGACGGACGGTGCCAGCAGATGTAGAAGAACAGCAGGACATGGATGGGCACCGTCAGTGCCCAGAGAAACTCTACGGAAGACCTTGTTTCATTCGTCTCGTCTTCAAACACCAGGCAGTGCGAGGACATAAAGGAGGGAACGAATCTTGCGGGTAAAGTGCACAAGACTCTGCAGAGTAACAACCTAATCGATTAGCCGTGTCCCCGGTTACGGACAAATGAGCCTCTGGATTTGGAGTATTTCAGAAATCTCAACACCTCACATAATTAATTAATTGATGGGTTAATAATAATTTCTGGTATGAGACACTGGTTGGCGGAACCATCTCATTAGCAACCAACATTTTGTAGTAATTACAAGCAAGTCCTTTGTTGTAGGGAAAAACTAAATTTTTCGCAAAAACATAAAACTTAGAGCCCCACAGCCAAATTGCATATAGTGTTAGCATTATTATTGTTATTCTCTCTATGACTTGCCGACATATTCAAAATGCTGACCTACACGGCTGCAATGTCTCATGTTGCAGAGGAGTTTTCCGACCAGGAGTGAGGCTACGATCTACGCTTGGTGATTGCCCTATGGAGTCGGATGGACTTGCTATTCGTCTACGCTTCCGCAGCTTTATTTAGTTTATTTCTCATGAGTTGGCCTTCGGCCTAATTTATTATGATGTAATAAAGACTCGATATGAGAATCGTGTAATAAATTCAGGTGTGATTGAACTTTGAATCTTTTCATCAATGTACTATGTGTGCCAGTATGATCTTGGGATGGTACAGCTACACACAGACTTGACCGATATTGGGTCAGGTTGTTACAGAGATGGTACTCAGAGCACACGCTGACCATAGGACGTAACCCCTAGGATCGGAAAGCCATAGGAAGAAACTATTTTTTTATGTCCTTATCATTCCGTAATTCTCCCCTATTCATTTCTGACTTCTCTCCGATTTCAACATTCTAGATGGCCGTCAAGTTCATCCCAGTTCTGCCCCCGGAGTTTTGCCAGCCAGATGAGACAATGCTTTTCGGCAGGAGGCTGGTCCAGATCATCAAGGAATTGAAGATTGCTCTGCCGTCTATCACCGGGACCCCTATCATGGCATTTCCAGAAGACCCTCGCTATAGGATTAAGGTATACATACCAGGGAGGACCTTCGGAAGTATCTCGGCGCCCGTTGACTTCAGGTTCACTGCTCCCACTTGGATCCTCGGGAGAGACAGAACAGTTCATACTACACTTGGATGCATCCAGGAGGAATACAGAGCCGAGCTCGTTGGATCAGACCACACCATGATTTCTCGCAGGACTGCAGATGGAGAGCTCATCCACACTATTGATGACGACTCCATTCACTCATATACCCAAGACTTGGAGACTCACATCAGGCCTCTAGAGATTCAGATGCGCAGGAGCTTGAAGACGGTCCAAAAGTTGCACCTTCATGAAATGGAACTGGAGGATGCATCACGTGAAGCCCACTATGAGCATGAAGAAGAAGTCAAGGATTTTATGGATAAAGTCAAGGACCGGGAGAAATATATTGCCACACTGGAGGAGAAGATGGATCTGGGAGAAGACCTTTTCCGAGTGGAGATGATGGGCCCCTCGTGAGCAATGACGAGGATTTTGAAGAGAGCTCCACCGAAGGAAACCGCAAGAGGAGGCGCCGCACCAGAGGACGACACACCAGAGGACACAAGGATAATTGGTGAAGACATTTAGTCAACCGCCATGTTATTTTATTTTTTGTCGATCAGTTAGGCCGTTATTTTCGATTAGTCGTAAGATTTTGTAATCCGAGATTGAACCCTATTTGAGATGAATGAATAAATGATTGGTGTGATAATGTTTGTGCATTCATTTGGGTAGTGCTATTTTCTCATTAGACCCTTGTTCTATTCTAATTTCTCATCCACTCCATAACACCAGATGCCTCCGAGATGTGACCCCGGTTTCACTTTCCCGTCGAAGCTCACCCAGCTGATTCAACAGCAGAATGCCTTAATGCAAATGCTCATCCAAAACCAAGGCAACAACAACAACAACAACAATCCACCGCCACCACCCCCTGTCGATAACCTGACCCGGTTCCTAAGGATGAATCTATCGGTGTTCTCTAGTAGCACCGAGCCGATTGTAGCTGATGATTGGCTCCGTAAGATCGGAAGGGATCTAGCAACTGCTGGATGCACAGATGCTGAGAAGGTGCGTTTTGCCGCACATCAACTGAATGGACCTGCAGCCTCTTGGTGGGAGAACTACACCGCCACTTATCCGGTCGCCACCATGACATGGGATCAGTTCCAGCAGGCTTTCCGCACCGCTCATGTCTCAGCTGTAGCCATGAGTCTAAAGAAGCGTGAGTTCCGCAACTTACGCCAGGGGAACCGTACTGTGGGGAAGTATGTGGATCAGTTCAACAAATTATCTCGCTGTGCCCCAGATGATGTGGCCATAGATGCCGCAAAACAGGAGAAGTTTCTTGAGGGACTCAATGATGAGCTAGGAATGCAGCTAATGGTGGCTACCTTCAACAACTACCAGGAGCTGGTAGACAAGGCCACTATACTTGAAGGCAAGCAACAGCAGATTGAAAGCCACAAGCGGAAATATGGCCAGGGAAAGTACAACTCCGGAGCTCAGCAGAAGCCCCTCTATGCCCCATACTCGGAAGGACATACCCATCACACCCACGGAGGACACAATCATGGAGGACATAACCATGGAGGGAATGGGAACAATCGCAACCACGACAACAACTCCAAGTCAGGCAATGGAGGCAACCACGACAACAACAATCGCAACCACGACAACAACCTTTGTGTTTTTGGTACATACTAGTACATCTGTGTATTAACCATGTTCTTACATCAAACTAATGTTCTTGTGTATCCCTCATCAATCACTTATGATGAGGCAGTTAGGCAAGTGGATTACTCCTCATTTAAAGAATGCAGCGTCAGCCTCCCGACATGATTCTCAAGAAACATCAAGGCTAGATGAAGATAGTGAACATAGCTCTGTAGTTTATTACCGCATTTCCCATACACTAGCATCGCAGGTGCTTGCTCTAACTTGGCAGCGTGATATGTGGTTGTTGCAACACCTTCCATAGTACCACCAGCTGCACGATTTACTCGTTGGTCAACTCAGCTAGCAGCACATTCCCAAGCTCCCTTGCCACCTGACACTACTTCCGAAGCACTCTTGACACAAGATGAGTTGGCAAGATCAGATGAACTTTGTGAGCTTCAACAGCAAGAAGGTAGTTGCTGGAGTCAAGTTACAGTTGCATGCTTCTTTATATGTAGTCTCACAATTTGATGTACACTAACACTTCCTATGTTTGTTGTTGGACTAGCACCTAGGCGCAAGAGGAAACAAACATCAGGGATAATGCTCGATAGGTTAACTAAATCTAGAGGAGGAACAATGGAGATCCGTTTTGAGGCAGGTTTAAAAAGGCCACGTGATACTATAGAGCCAGCGAAGTTAGTATCAGAGGCAGCGGTTGCTGTTAGGTGTCATGTACGTATCCTCCCAACATGGATTCAGTACAGGAATGACAAAGACGAACCCCAGTTCAACACCTTCCTCGACCATTTATCTGTAAGTGTGGTTATGTATGGAAACTAGTAATATCATCTTGCTCTGTCCAATACTTTCTAGGTTGCTGATAATGAGACTCACATAATTTTTCAACAGATGAGGTTCAAGTTGGATAGCCAAGATGATGCAGCCAGACAAGCTTGCACCCATGTTTTCAAGTCTACTCTGCGACAGTATCGGTATAACTTGAGGAAAACTCACTTTGAAGGCAAGGCTAACAGTGAACTTGCCCAAACATCTCCAGTGGAAAATATATCTGATGAAGACTGGAGAGGCCTTGTTAAACACTGGTCTGATCCGAAGTATCAGGTAAATTATATATATGTGATCAGATCACATGTTGAAGTCCTATTTACGCATGTGCCACAAAAATCTATCTTCTTGTAGGTGAACTGTTCAAAGGACAAGACCAACCGTACGAAAGTGAAATTCCAACAGACGACAGGATCTCGTAGCTATATTGCACACTGCGAGGCTCTTGTAATTAGCTGTTGTTTCACTCTTTTCGCTGTACCATATTATCAGATCTATATTGACTTGTTCCAAATGCAGAGGAAAGCCCGCAAGGACCAAAAAGTACCTGAACCAAATGCTGTGGAAATCTTCAAGGACTGTCACACCAGCAAGAAGAAGGGCATGACTACACCAGTCAAAGCCGCTGTTGTAAGTCCTTAATCCTCATGCCTTTTAACTACTACTTACTCTGACGTGTGCCTTGAACTGCATGGTTTTGCAGCCAATGTCTATTACTATTTTCAGTTTTATACACAATTGTCTTAGCATATCATTGCACCTTACAAGGTTTAAAAGAGAGGAGTGATGTTCCTTTGATCTTGACCTGTAATCTAGTTCCGTGCTGTTCTTGCCCACACAACGTTACAATTGTCTGTTTGTCTGTTCTCAGTTGTTTAGTGATATGAATGATGTCATACTATGCTTACCATATTATAAAGTTCATCTATTTATCCTTAGACCTCAATATAATGTGAATAAATAGATAATACATTAGCGATGGTACATGGTCATATGTTTGGAACCTGGTTTTATTATGTACTTTGCAATAAAATACAACTATTATTTTACATGGGTTCACCAGAATAAGTTCTGTATATAGACCAAAGCTATTTTGTTTGGTTTTTCTGCCTCCTTAATATCTTCTGTTCTGGTACTACTAATGTAAAACCACAACTTTTCAGCGAGCTATGGAAAAAATGGTGGAACCGCCACCTTCTGAAGGTGGCGAGGCAACTATAACCGCAATGTGAGCTCTTGCTGCAGTGGGTCAGTATTTGTCCACTAACAGTGACAAAAGCACGTCCCTGCGTAATACTGGCTTGGTTGTTAAGGCAATCTCGTCCAAACTGCCTCATGATCAAGATATGCAAGCTCAAAACAATGTTGTATCTGCGCTCCAAACACAAGTCCATTCCCTAACAGAGACCCTTTGTGAAACAAGGAGAGACATTGTTCAATGTTGTCAAGATATGAATGGTTTTGAAACCATACTATCAGACATTTGCTATGTTGTTCAGGAGCCTAGGAGAACTGAAGGCGAAGGTTATGGTGCTCCAACGGACAATACAACATGAAAACGTAATAGTCAGGTCAAATGAACTGAGCTTCTAAACTTCTGGTGGTGCATTTATCTGCTAGACTGTTAACTTTTATGCCAACCTTCCTTTTTGTTTTATAGTTGTAATTTGTTTTGGTGCGATACAAAATTTGTTCTTAACGTGCAGCCACCGGCTGAAGAAAACAGCAAGCCATTTTTGTATAGTGTAGGGTGTTCCCTATATTTGCACTGGTGGCAAACTTTGATGCCCACCGGCTGTAGTTAACATGGGCCTCCTACGGGCTGTAGAAACAATGGGCCTTCTAAGGGCCGTAGAAACAATGGGCCTTCTACGTGGTGTAGAAACAATGGGCCTTATATGGTCCGTAGACACAATGGCCTTCTATGGGCCGTATCATCAACGGGCCTTCTACGGGCCGTATGATCGGTTGGCCAAACATGGGCCAATAACAGACCACATTATGGCCGAAACGGGCTAGAGTTGAAATCGTTCATGGGTCAACCATAACACGCCGTCATTAATCAGCCGTATTTTGATGACGCTATGAAAACGACCCAATGTATTAACGGGCCACAAACGGGCCGACTGTAACCACGTGCTGAATTTGGCCCATAAGCAGAAAATGACAGTAACGGGCCATAAGTAAACGAATGTGGAAATGATCCCAAGAATAAATGGGCCCCGAGAAGGACAAAAGATAACATGTGCTGGAAACGGCCCAACGGAATAATGGGCCGTTAATGGGCATAAAGTGATACACTATTCATTACGGGCCAGTTTCACCACGTGCCGTTAATGGGTATAAAGTGATACACTGTTCATTACGGGCCAGTTTTACCACGGGCCGTTAATGGGCCAAGAGTAATAAGGGCCTCATATGGGCCGAAAGACGTCATGGGCCATACATGGGCCAGAAGTTAAAAACGGGCTGGAATTATATTGGACAGCCCAGATGACGCTACTGGGACTAATTCGGATAGGCCATAAACGGGCCGTGGGTTAGCGGGCTGTAAATGGGCCATATGCGAACAGGCCGTTAACAGGCTTGCCGTGGGCCGGCCCGTGACCTTTTGACCAAGTCAAACGGGCCGGCCTTTTCATAGGAATGGGCCTCTGTTGGGCCGTGCCACGTGTCGACGTATCATAGGCGCTTTGGGTCCAATGAGTGGATGACATATGTCCCAACGGTGAGCCGACACGTGTTTCCTCCAGCCAATGATGATTTTACACATGGAAAATCCCCATTGGTCGGGGCTATTAACGGGTTATCGAATCCAAAACCGGACCCGATAGCTTAACGGCGTTCCGTTACGGTGGATGCCACGTGTCGGTCACCCTTGACGAAAGCACTTATGTGACACGTGATTTATCGTCATGGAAGTGGACACTTCCGTGATGATAATTTTGGTGTCATGGAACACTTCTACAACAGCACAGGTATGACTATCTTGATTTTGTGATAAATTTGGCATGGATGTACATGCATGACAGAAAACGTGACCTACTATGACAAACACGTATCATCACGGAAGTGTATTTTTTTGTAGTGTATATGCGTGGAAGGCAAGTTTGGTGTCCGGGTATGTAATTTCCTCCCCCCCACAAACCGACTCTGTACAACCCTAGACCCCTCCGATGTGTATATAATCCAGAGGGTTTAGTCCGTAGAGGCTATCAGAATTCTCATAGGCTGGACAACTAGGGTTTAGCCATTACGATCTCGAGGTAGATCAACTCATGTAACCCCTATACTCATCGAATACAATCAAGCAGGACATAGGGTTTTACCTCCTTTAAGAGGGCCCAAACCTGGGTAAACATTGTGTCCCAGTCGTCCTTTGTTACAATTGATCCTCAGATGTACAGTTCGGGACCCCCTACCCAAGATCTGCCGGTTTTGACACCGACATTGGTGCTTTCATTGAGAGTTCCATTGTGTCGTCAGTAGAAGGATCGATGGCTCGCCTTTTCGTCAACAACGACATCACCTCTGGAAGGAGCCTGACTTTGGGACAGGTCCTCCAACTCAGCGGTTTCACAGTGGGGACCCACACATCCGTCAAGCCGATGGCACCCCCCAAACATCACCTCTGCATCGGTCTCGAACACTCTGAAAAGATGGATCCGGCGGACGCCTCGTCCTTAAACGAGCTGCTAGATTGCATCACTGCCCTGGGGATAGCAACGGATTATGATCGGATCAGGCTCAAACCCGATCAGAGGGAAATCAATTCCCCGCCAATCACCCATCTGGTAGCAATCGTTGAGGAATGAGCCGAAAACACCTCTTCCCCTAAGTTAAAGACCAGCTATGTTCGGATATCCGAGCCGCTCAAGCCGGACGCCCTCCCTCGGGACGAGACTCCACGTCCTCTGAGCTCAGGGTCGAACATAGGGCCCGGAAAGCACTTGGATCTTCCTGGACCCGAACTGGTGACCTCGGAGATTTTTCAAGCTCCGGATTCAATCTCGGGTCAGTATATGGGTTTTAACCCACCCACCCACCACAATCAATACTCTCCAAGTAATTCAGGCCCTCCCGACATATGTGACCTAATGTACGTATGACAACAACCTCAGGAAACGGTCCATCACTTCTGGGCCAGATTCCTCCTTGTTAAAAACAAGATTAAAGATTGCCGCAATAACGACACAGTTTCGGTTTTTCATCGTAATTGTACAGATGAGGAAATTCTGAATGCCCTCGGCCGCCGACGCATACAGAATTTTACGGAATTATCACACTTAGTACAGAAGTACTGCGCGATGGAATGCACATGGAAGGCCTAGGAAGCCCTGATGGAACCCGCTGCCTTTAAGGAGTCCACTGTCCGGGCAAAATAGATACACCCTTACGAGGCATCCGATCACACACCCATCGGCAAGAAAAACAAACCCTTCACGGGATACAGGTCTGTTCTCGATGAATTCCTTGACAAGCCCTGTCCGGTACATGCGACTCCAAGCACCGAACCAACTCACAACCTTCGGGCATGTTGGGTACTTCGGCAAGTGGCTAAAAGCGGGGAGGATATCCTCACCACCACTACTCCAAAGAAGCATTCTCCGAAAGATGACGATCTTAATGTCTTTATGGTCTTTGAGACCTTATCTTCAAATAATCGGCGCAAAAGGGCACACTGCGACCTCGCCGAAATAAACCAAGTAACCGCAATGAGCCCATGGAACGACGTGGCAATAACCTTCACTGATGACGATGAACCAAGGGCCCGATCAGTCCGAGCACCCTCCGCCCTGGTCTTAAACCCAATTGTGGACGACTTCCGACTTACCAATGTGCTCATGGATGGCGGCAGCGGACTTAACCTCATCTAGGAGGATACGCTCGACAAAATGCATATTGATAGAGCACGCATAGAGCAAAGCAGCACCACCTTTCGAGGCATCATCCCCAGTCGAGAAGCACGATGTTCGGGGAAAATCAAACTTGATGTAGTATTCGGCACGCCTGAGAATTACAGGTCCGAAGAGTTGCTCTTCCACGTGGCCCCCTTCAATAGCGGATATCATGCCCTTTTGGGGAGGGATGCCTTTTCACGCTTTCAAGCCATACCCCATTACGGGTACATGAAGCTTAAGATGTCGGGGCCCAATGGGATAATCACAATCACAAGTGATCCAGATATAACACTCCGCGCCGAAAACAAAATTGCATCTTTGGCCCTGGAGGCATTATCCACCCTGCGATCCACGGTGGACAAGGACGATGTGATTCTTGATAAGAGACCCAAATCCACCTCTTTCAAATCAGTAGATGAAATAGTTAAATTTCAAGTGCACCCGGCGGATCCTAACAAAACAGCTTCCATTAGAGCACAACTGGATCCGACGGTCGATGCCGCCCTACATGCATTCCTGCATGAAAATTGGGACATCTTCGCCTAGAACCCTTCAAACATGCCCGGGATCCCACGCAGACTGGCCGAACACAGCCTCAATATAATCAAAGGGTTTAAACCAGTCAAACAAGTGATGCGGCGATTCTCTGAACCCAAACGACAAGCTATGGGGGAGGAGCTAGCTAAACTAATCGAAGCCGAGTTCATTAGATAAATCAAGCACCCGGATTGGCTAGCCAACTTGGTCATGGTGACGAAAAAGGATAAGTCTTGGCGCCTCTGTGTCGATTTTAAAGACCTCAATAAGGCCTGCCCAGAGACCCTTTCCCATTACCCTGCATTGACCAGATTATTGACGCAACCGCGGGACACAACTCATTGTGTTTCCTCGACGCTTACCCCGGATACCACCAAATTAAGATGAAAGAGTCCGACCAGGCCACAACAACGTTCATTACCCCGTATGGGCCTTTCTGTTTCAACACTATGCCTTTCGGGCTCGAAAACGCTGGTGCCACTTACGAATACATGATTCAAACATGTTTGGAAAAACAAATCGTCAGGACAGTGGAAGCATATCTGGACGACATGGTCATTAAGACTAAACACGTCGAATCATTGGTGGACGATCTCTGCCTCACATTTGACAACCTCCGAACATATGACATACGGCTTAATCTGGAAAAATGTGTTTTCGGTGTTCCAGCTAGAAAACTGCTGGGGTTCATTATCTCCAATAAAGGAATTGAAGCGAACCCAGCCAAAATCCGAGACTTGTCACAATTGGCCATACCGATGGACTTAAAGCAGGTCCAAAAACTAGCAGGGTGTGTAGCAGCTTTGAGCCGCTTCATCTCCAGATTAGGAGAAAAGGCATTACCACTTTATCGACTGCTCCGATTCACCGACCATTTAGAATGGATGGATGCGGCTATAGCCGGATTGAAATAATAAAACCTTATTAGCAGGCAACCCAATCCTAGCTGCCCCAAGTATTGGTGAGCCTATGTTGCTTTATATATCCGCGACTACACCAGGTAGTGAGCGTCGTACTTGTCGTCGAGCGAGAGGAAGAGGGACATAAATTCCCCCATCCAGAAACCTGTATACTATGTATCAGCAATCCTTACACCACGCAAATACCGATACCCTCACTATCAAAAGATAGCTTACGTGGTCTTTATGGCATCTCGAAAGCTTCGACACTATTTTCAAGAGTGTTCGATCACGGTGACATCCAAAGTACCACTCAATGACAATATAAATAGTCGGGATGCCACCGGCCGCATAGCCAAATGGGCCATTGAGCTCTTACCACTTGAAATAACATACGAGCCATGTCGAGCTATTAAATCGCATGTGCTGGTCGACTTCGTCGCCGAGTGGACAGAAGCCGAGTTCCCTAAAGAGTACAGTTCATACTCCAATTGGATCATGTACTTTGACGGCTCTAAAATGCTAGCCGGACTGGGGGCTGGTGTCATCTTGACATCCCCCATGGGGGACATAGTCCACTACGTGCTGCAAATCATGTATACAGACTCCAATAACGCAGTCGAATACAAGGCACTTCTACATGGTCTCCGAATGGCTGTCTCCATGGGCATACAACGCCTAGAGGTGTGTAGCGATTCAAACCTCGCGATATCACAGATAAATGGAGAGTTTGATGCAAAAGATCCAAAAATGGCGGTGTACCGAAACGTCGTATTAAAAATATCGGCTCGGTTTGAGGGGCTTGTGTTTCATCACGTCGCTCGAGACAGTAACCAGGCTGCGAACATCCTTGCTCGAATGGGCACCAAATGCGACCCCGTCACACCTAACACCATTGTGGAAAGTCTCTTTAAGCCATTCGTGGTGTGGCAGGATGAGAGCGGAAATACCAGTCCAGACCTGATCATACCCCCAACAGCCGAACACAATACAGATATCATCGGGGGTTCAGATACCGCAATAACACCCTCTGCTCATGAAATCATGGCCGTTATCGCTCCATGGACCGAACCCTCCCTGGCCTACCTTAATAGGCAGGAGCTTCCTGATGATCAAAATGAGGCCCGTCGCATAGTCCAACGTTCTAAAGCCTACAAAGTCCACGAAGGTGAACTATACAAGAAAAGTACCACATGGTTAGAGCGTGGGCATATCTTTTGTAGAAAGAATTAAAATCTCTTGCTTCACTTATATCTATTTAGAGAGATGACAGGAACTGGTCATTCACATGGTTAGTCATAAAATCCTACATAAAACTTGTAGATCACTGAATGTGATATGTTTGATTCCTTGCAATAGTTTTGCGATATAAAGATGGTGATATTAGAGTCATGCTAGTGGGTAGTTGTGGATTAGTAGAAATACTTGTGTTGAGGATTGTGATTCCCGTAGCATGCACGTATGGTGAACCGTTATGTAACGAAGTCGGAGCATGAGGTATTTATTGATTGTCTTCCTTATGAGTGGCGGTCGAAGACGAGTGATGGTCTTTTCCTACCAATCTATCCCCCTAGGGGCATGCGTAGTAGTACTTTGCTTCGAGGGCTAATAAACTTTTGCAATAAGTATGTGAGTTCTTTATGACTAATGTTGAGTCCATGGATTATACGCACTCTCACCCTTCCATCGTTGCTAGCCTCTCTAGTACCGTGCAACATTCGCCGGTACCATAAACTCACCATATACCTTCCTCAAAAAGCCACCATACCTACCTATCATGGCATTTCCATAGCCATTCCGAGATATATTGCCATGCAACTTCCACCATCATCATATACATGACTTGAGCATTCATTGTCATATTGCTTTGCATGATCATAGCATGATGTTTTCATGACTTGTCCATTTTTTGATGTCATTGCTACGCTAGATCATTGCACATCCTGGTACACTGCCGGAGGCATTCATATAGAGTCATATCTTTGTTCTAGTATCGAGTTGTAATATTGAGTTGTAAGTAAATAAAAGTGTGATGATCATCATTATTAGAGCATTGTCCCAGTGAGGAAAGGATGATGGAAGCTATTATTCCCTCATAAGTTGGGATGAGTCTCCGGACTTTACAAAAAGCTAAAAGAGGCCAAAGAAGCCCACCAAAAAACAAATAAAAAACAAAAAAAATGAGAGAAAAAGAGAGAAGGGGCAATGTTGCTATCCTTTTACCACACTTGTGCTTCAGAGTAGCACCATGTTCTTCATATAGAGAGTTTCTTGAGTTATCACTTTCATATACTAGTGGGAATTTTCATTATAGAACTTGGCTTGTATATTCCGATGATGGGCTTCCTCAGACGCCCGAGGTCTTCATGATCAAGCAAGTTGGATGCACACCCACTTAGTTTTCAGTCTGAGCTTTCATTCACTTATAGCTCTTAGTGTATCCGTTGCGTAGCAATCCCTACTCACTCACATTGATATCTATTGATGGGCATCTCCATAGCCCGTTGATACGCCTAGTTGATGTGAGACTATCTTCTCCTTTTTGTCTTCTCCACAACCACCATTCTATTCCACCTATAGTGATATGTCCACGGCTCATGCTCATGTATTGCGTGAAAGTTGAAAAGGTTTGAGAACGTCAAAAGTATGAAACAATTGCTTGGCTTGTCATCGGGGTTGTGCATGATGTGAATATTTTGTGTGGTGAAGATGGAGCATATCCAGACTATATGATTTTGTATGGATAACTTTCTTTGGCCTTGTTATTTTTAAAAGACATGATTTCTTTATTAGTGGGCTTGAAGTATTATTGTTTTTATGTCAAATGATAGACTATTGCTTTGAATCACTCGTGTCTTAATATTCATGCCATGATTAGATATGTGATCAAGATTATGCTAGGTAGCATTCCACATAAAAAATTATCTTTTTATCATTTACCTACTCGAGGACGAGCAGGAATTAAGCTTGGGGATGCTGCTACGTCTCCGTCGTATCTATAATTTTTGATTGTTCCATGCCAATATTCTACAACTTTCATATACTTTTGGAAACTTTTTATACTATTTTTCGGACTAACATATTGATCCAGTGCCCAGTGCTAGTTCCTGTTTGTTGCATGTTTTTTGTTTCACAGAATATCCATATCAAACGGAGTCCAAACGGGATAAAAACTGACGGAGATTTTTTTTGGAATATATATAATTTTTGGGAAGAAAAATCCACGCGAGACGGTGCGCGAGGGGGCCACGAGGCAGGGGGGCGCACCCCTGACCCTCGTGGCCACCCTGTAAGGCGGTTGATGCCCTTATTCCACCGCAAGAAAGCTAATATCCGGATAGAGATCGTGTTAAAATTTCAGCCCAATCAGAGTTACGGATCTCCGAGAATATAAGAAACGGTGAAAGGGTAGAATCTGAGAACGCAAAAACAGAGAGAGACAGATCCAATCTCGGAGGGCCTCTCGCCCCTCCCATGCCATGGAGGCCAAGGACCAGAGGGGAAACCCTTCTCCCATCTAGGGAGGAGGTCAAGGAAGAAGAAGACGAAGGGGCCCCCTCACCCCTTCTCTTCCGGTGGCGCCGGAACGCTGTCGTGGCCATCATCATCATCACCGCGATCTACACCAACACCTCCGCCATCTTCACCAACAACTCCATCACCTTCCCCCCTCTATCTACAGCGGTCCACTCTCCTGCAACCCGCTGTACCCTCTACTTGAACATGGTCTACTTGAACATGGTGCTTTATGCTTCATATTATTATCCAATGATGTGTTGCCATCCTATGATGTCTGAGTAGATTTTCGTTGTCCTATTGGTGGTTGATGAATTGCTATGATTGATTTAATTTGCTTGTGGTTATGTTTCTGTCCTTTGGTGCCCATCATATGAGCGCGCGCGTGGATCACACCATAGGGTTAGTTGTATGTTGATAGGACTCTGTGTTGGAGGGGGACCAATATATCTTAATGCTATGGTTGGGGGACCATCATATGAGCGCGCGCGTGGATCACACCATAGAGTGACAGAAGCTTCAACCTAGCATAGAAATTGATGGATACGGGATTGAAGGGGGACCAATATATCTTAATGCTATGGTTGGGTTTTACCTTAATGAACATTAGTAGTTGCGGATGCTTGCTAATAGTTCCAATCATAAGTGCATAGAATTCCAAGTCAGGGATGACATGCTAGCAGTGGCCTCTCCCACATAATACTTGCTATCGGTCTAGTAAAGTAGTCAATTGCTTAGGGGCAATTGCACAACTCCTACCACCACTTTTCCACACTCGCTATATTTACTTTATTGCTTCTTTACTTACAACAGCCCCTACTTTTTATTTACGTAATCTTTATTATCTTGCAAACCTATCCAACAACACCTACAAAGTACTTCTAGTTTCATACTTGTTCTAGGTAAAGCGAACATCAAGCGTGCGTAGAGTTGTATCGGTGGTCGATAGAACTTGAGGGAATATTTGTTCTGCCTTTAGCTCCTCGTTGGGTTCGACACTCTTACTTACCGAAAACTGTTGTGATCAGCTATACTTGAGGGTTATCAAGACCTTTTTCTGGCACTGTTGCCGAGGAGCAATAGTGTGGGGTGAATATTCTCGTGTGTGCTTGTTTGCTTTATCACTAAGTAATTTTTATTTGCTGTTCTTAGTTGTTCTTTATCTTTAATTATGGATATGGAACACGAAATACCAAAAAAAATAGGTGTACTTGCTACTCATGGAGACGAGGAACTTCCTAAAACCTTCGATGTTCGTTATGTGACAGAAATTATATACTACTTTGATAATCCTGAGGAAACCCCATTCAATCTGGTAATGGGAGTAACGTTGGATCAACATGAATACTTTAGGGATTATCGCTTGACTCAAAAAGGGAAACTATTATGGGATCAAATTTATATGTTGTATTGGTATGCAAGGCAACTATGCTTGAGATATGATTATACTTGTTGCTCTAGGATGAAGTCTCCACACCTTCCCTTTTCATGCGAATTTAATGATAATGAAACCTTAGCTTCTTATGCTAATGGTATATATGATTACTATGATGTGGAACAAATAGAAGAATTTGTTGCTTTTAAGGGTGCTTATGAAATTGAATATTTGTTTGAAAAGAATGAAGATTTTGATGATGATGTTTATAGGCCTGAAAATTTAGCTATCCTAAAATATTGCTATGATAATTATGAATATAATTCCTATATTAATGCGCTTATTAAGAAAGTCTCCACTGTCCAAGAAGAGACTAATATTTTGCAGGAACCTATGGAAGAAGAAGTTGATGAAACTGTGAGCTCATTGGATGAAAAAGATGAGGAGGAGAGCGAAGAACAAAAGGAGGAAGAGCGGATTGATCACCTGTGCCCACCTTCTAATGAGAGTAACTTTTCAACTCATACATTGTTTAATTCCCCTTCATGCTTACCGAAGGATGAATGCTATGATAATTGCTATGATCCCGTTGATTCTCCTGAAATATCCCTTTTTGATGATGCTTGCTATGCTTATGGCCGAGATGCCAATATGAATTATGCTTATGGAGATGAACTTGCTATAGTTCCTTATATTAAACATGAAATTGTTGCTATTGCACCCACGCATGATAGTCCTATTATCTTTTTGAATTCTCCCGACTACACTATATGTAACATCCCAAATTTTCAATTTGGAATGTTATACACTAGATCATCATTGCATATCATAATTATTGCATTTTGGTTGATCCTAGAAATTTCACGCAACTCAAGGACCCTCGGAGAGAGTTGGGGATTTCGTTATTTTCATATTTGAGTTGTCTCAAATTGTGAAAATAGGGTCATTTGATTTATTTATTTTATCTTCAATTATTTCTATTATAAAAATTATGAGAGAGGGAATAAAATGACTTTCCCAAAATAAAGAAATATTGAGGATTTAATAAAAAAAATCAAATAAGATTTTATTTGGTTTTATTTGCTATTTTATTTGAATTTAGGAAAAATGTGCGTTTTTCAAAATTGCATTTAGGCCCCAAATAAATGTTCATCCTATGCGTCTCGATTTTAGAAGCCGGGGAAGATTTATTTCGGGATTTTTGGAGTTTGTTTCGTATTTCTTTCGTTAGTTTTCTGCGCGGAACTATTTAAAAAAAATCTGACCGACTACGGGCCGTACCCGAGCGGGACTCTGCCCGGGGGGCCTTTTTAAGCCGACCCCGCCGAGCCACCGAAGCCCACCAGCCCGCCCGCCGAAACCCTAGCGTCGCGCCGCCGCCATGCCGCCTCACCGCCGCCTCGTCGCCCCGCCCCGCGCCGCGCCGCCCCGCCTCGCCGCCGCCTCGCCCCGCCCCGCGCCGCCTCGCCGCCGCCCCGCCGCCCCGCTGCCCGAGGTAGCCGCCGTCGCTAGCGGTTTTCCTCAGAAAACCGCCCGGTTTTTTAGATCCGCTTTTTTTATTACAATGGTTTTTTTCGGTTTAGTTATTTAGCGAGCATTCAATCGTTCGTTCGTTTTAACGAATGTATTCGTCGGTTAGATCCAGATAACGAACGTTCATTCGTTAATCTGTTCGTTGTTTTTCTTTTTCTTGGATTTTCCGCGATTATTTCTGATCCGATTTTCGTTTTAGTATAACTTTTCGCTCGTTTAACGGAATCAGGCGATTCAAGCGCCTAGAGTTTCGTCTCGAAACTCTCTTTCCGTTTAACAAACTTAAACAATTTTTTGCTTCTGTAAAAATTGCCTTAGATCCAGAATAGTAAACGAAGCCTGTTTCTTTTGTCGTTTGTCTTTCGTTGCTTCGTTCGTTTTGATTCTTTTTGCCAACCGGAGTTCTTAAGTTGAACTTTCTGGTTAGATCTCTTATTTGAGTTTCACTTGTGCATTAGTTGAGTACTTATTGTGTGTTTGTTTGTTTGCGATAGAGTACCCGGAGTGCGCCGCTTGTTACTTCGAATCACTAGGTTTCCCGGATCATCAGCAAGGCAAGTAACACTTTGATCATACCACCTACTACCTAGTTTTATTGCATTAGATCAATCCTCACTCATTGCATGATTAGGATCTAATTAAATTGTGGGTTTGGGGAGTAGTTGAGGTAGAACCTATTACCTGTTTATTATGAAACCTTTGGGAGTTACTCTACATTTGCTTATTACTGCTATGCTATGCTAGTAGACGTGGATTGGGTGAGTGTATCCATGACAGATGTGAGCTTTGTTAATTAATGGTTTATTTAAGGTGGCAACCTAAACACACATCTGGGTGGATTGAGGCACCTGGGTATTCCAGCGATTGCCTGTTTTCTTTTGGACCGCCACCCAGGATCAAAGGGATCATGAGATTATTCATACTATAAACTTTCGTGTGCAGCCACAAGCTATTATGGGCTCTAGCATAGTTGACTAAGTCGTGCGAACTCTTACAGTGGTAGACTAGCAGATGTAGGGGATGTAGGTTGGTACGGTCTACCCGTTCATAAGGTGCTAGCGCTTCTGAAAGACTATGTCTCGGTCATCCATTTCTCAAACACCATGTAGTGCGAGAAAACCAAACGGAGGCAATCGAGTCTTGTGGGGAAAAGTGCGCAAACCTCTGCAGAGTGTATAAACTAATCATGGTTAGCCGTGTCCCCGGTTATGGACATCTTGAGTATCTAGTACCTGGATTATCATGTGAATCTCAACCTGTTACTCTAAAATTAATTTTGTTGGGTTTGTTTAATGATGATGTTTAATTGGGATTGAGAATGCTGTCAACCATTCTCAATGTTTAACAACCACCATGATAGTTAAATAAATTTATTCCTTTGCAGTAGGGGAAAATTGGCTTTACGCAAAACTGTAAGCATAGAGCTTTCCACCAGCCAAATTTGCATATAGAATAGTTGTTTCATTCCATTACTCTATATGTGTTACATTGCCAGCCTATTCCATGTGCTGACCCATTTTCGGGCTGCAACGTTAATGTTGCAGAATTTTCAGACGATGATTAAGGAGTTTTAGGTCGTGGTTCTGTACTCAGTGATGCCGTTGGAGTTGATGGACTCACTTATCTTCCAAGCCTTCCGCTGTTATTGTTGTTAGATGGCCTTAAGCCATATTTATTGTAATAAGTTCTTTTTTGAGACACTCGATGTAATAAGTGTGTGATTGCTACTCTGCTATAAATCCTTCAAGTACTGTGTGGTGTCAGCATTACTGATCTAGTGATGACACCGGAGCACAGAGATTGGACCATTTGAGGTCTGGTCGCTACAAGATGGTATCAAAGTACACGCTGACTGTAGGACACGACCACTAAGCTAAAGACCTAGATCACTACTCACTCTCTTCTCTTCTGACCTCTCATCTTTTCTACTCTTTTAGGATGGCGGATGCATGGAACAAGTTCACTCAACCGGATGAAGATACACCCTTTGGACGTCACTTGAAGGAAGTCACTAGATACCTGAACATAGGAGTACCAAGCTTCAACGGAACCTACAACACCACTCTACCTGAAGAGGAGCGCTGGATGATTCAAGTTCAAGTTCCAGGAAGGACGTTCATGCCAGTCACTGAGCCCATAGAGTTTTCTTTTGATGCGCCAACTTGGAGTCTAGGAAAGAGCATGGCAGCTCACATCGCCATGGGACGTATTGGAGAAGTCTACCGCAATGATCTCAAGGATACTATTTACCAGATTTGTGGGCGCCGAGATGAGCACTGGGAGATGATCAGCACCAGAAAGGATAGATCAATTGCAACTTTTATCCAGGAGTTAAACCAGCACATTCGATGTCAGGAGAACCAGATGTGCGCCGACATGATAGACCTAAAGAAGGCAAAGACAAGAATCAAGGAACTGGAGGAAGAACTCAAGGCTACACGTGAAGATTTTGAAGAAGAAATTGAAGTATTAGTGGAAAAGAATGACGATCTGATCAAGAAGATTGGAATATTCATGGGAGACCCTACACCGGTAGAAGAAGACGAAGAACCCAAGGAGATTCGCCCGGAAGACTACATCATCATCGACGACACCGACTCGGATCCAGATGATAGCGATGATGACTATGTTGATGAAGCTGGAGCAGATATCATGGAGTCTGCAACCGAAGAATATTTCTAGTAGACCACCCCAATAGTAGTAGTAGTCCACCATGTAAATATAGTAGTCCGAGCACTTTTGCGATAGTTAGATCGATTGTATGCCCTTGTTTGATTGATTGAATGAAGTGAATTGTTTGCTTTTGCCTCATGTGCATATGGGTAGTGTTTTCTCTTTAGGCCCCCTCTATTCTTAAATCTCATCTTTTCTAAACCCTCAGATGCCTCCGAGACGTGACCCCGGATTTACCTTTCCACCGGAGCTCACTCAGTTGATCCAGCAGCAGAACACATTGATGCAGTTGCTAGTCCAGAATCAGAACCAGGGGAACAACAACAACAACAACCCACCACCCCCACCACCACCTGTTGATCACTTAGCCCGTTTTCTTAGGCTGAATCCGCCGGTGTTTTCCAGTAGCACCTAGCCGATAGTAGCAGATGATTGGCTCCGCAAGACAGCTAGAGAGTTGACCACAGCAGGATGCACGGATGCAGAAAAGGTGAAGTTTGCCGCACATCAGCTTGAAGGACCCGCAGCATCATGGTGGGAGAATTTCACAGCCTCTTTCCCTGTCGACACTGTCATGTGGGACCAGTTTCAGTAGGCTTTTCGAACTGCCCATGTTTCAGCAGGAGCTATCGTCATGAAGAAGCGAGAGTTTCGCAACTTGCGCCAAGGAGGACGGACAATTGGCCGGTATGTGGAGGACTTTAGTAAATTAGCACGTTATGCCCCAGATGACGTTGTTCCGGATGCAGCAAAGCAGGAGAAATTTCTGGAAGGACTGAATGATGAGTTGAGCATGCAGTTGATGGTAGCAACCTTCAACAACTACCAGGAGTTGGTAGATCGTGCTTGTCGGCGTTCTGGGAACGGGGGTCCCCAGACTTGCCTGCCTGTGGCCTGTGGCGTGGCTCAAATGGGGGCCCAGCATGGCCCGTCTTCACCAACACAAACCCAAGACCCTCGCGAGGGGCCAAGCCTCGCGGGGCGGACGACGCGGAGCTTCCTCAGGCACGGCCTCATCAGACCGGCTCACGAGGAGGCGGAGAGATCAAGGCGGGGTACCTCGTGAGGTGCCCGTGACGCAAGCCATGACGACTCAGGGCGCCAGGCGGGTGCCAGCCGCGCAGCGTCCTCCTTTCCTCTTTGGTGCAAAGGGGGCAACCGCAGTCGCGGAGTACCGAGGCATCAGGCAAAGGTTGCCATTTCGGTGCAATGAGACCAAGACCAGGAGGACTACGAGATGGAGGTCACCGTGGAGCCCAAGACGGCGTCATCACCAGAGCTTTGCGCAGGCGAAGACTACTTTTGTCAGGATAGCTGATACTTGTTGTCCCCCTTCAAATTAGCCCGCCATTGTTGGCTCCCTTCCCGCTCGATATTTGGGAAGAGGACCAGAGGGCCTCTATAAATAGGACCAGCCACCCACATAGCAAGGGGGTTCGGTCGGTTGGAGGAAGCAGAGAGATAGAGAGAAGGGAGACTCAACTCCTCCGAGCAGTTCATCGCCCTAGCCAAGAACAGACCCTCGCGAGGCTGTTCTTCCTTGTATTCATCATCATCATCAGCCCAAGAGGCAATCCACCACACCACACACTGGAGTAGGGTATTACACCACAACGGTGGCCCGAACCAGTATAAAACCTATGTCTCTTGTGTTGTTCTTTCCTTAGTTTTAGATCCTAGCATGGCGGAGGGGTGCAGGTAGGTAGGAGGCGAAATCTCCGCGCGCACCCCAGTGTTCGAACCTCAAGGGTCTGCCGGAACCCGAAATCTGACATTTGGCGCGCTAGGTAGGGGTGCGCCGGAATTCGTCTTCCACCGCTCCATGCCCCGTCGCGTCGTCATCACCATGCCCAGCGACCAGGAGGGCAACCCAGACCCATGGGCGGCATGGCCCGCCCGCGCAGAGCCGCTCGCCTCGGGCGACCCCGTGCCCCAGGCAGCTCGCGGTCCGCAGGGCGCTGCGGGCCGTGGGCGACGCGGACAGGCTTCGACAGCTCTCACACCGCGGTAGGCGCGGTCGGCAGCAAGGGCCTCCAATCACGCCGCGACCACGACACCGTACACCCGCCGGGAGAAAGCGAACTCGAGGGCCGCGCTCACGGTGGCCCGAGAGCTGCTGCAGTGCAGACTGCTGGAGGGCGGCCACGACGTGCTGCTAGAGCGGGTGGCAGAGCTCCTGGGCTTCGCCGCCTCGGGGGCTCACCCCTTCTGCACCAAGCTCCCATCTCCAACCCAGGGCGGCCCGCGCGGGGGCCCCGTGCGCACCCGCGGGCTCCAAGGCTACTCCAACACCAGCGAGGCTGTCAGCACCGGACCGGTGGCGGCGCAGCCCCCGCTCCTGGTCCGCGAAGAAGAAGGACTCGACATGACCCACGGCCCCAGTGGACAGCCGCGCTGCCACCCCACGGTAGGCGCGTCAGGTAGGACCACGTGGCGTGCAGAGCACTACGGCGTGGCCTTCGGGGTGACGGCGCCAGAGGAATACGTGCCCCTCATGATGGACCAAGGACACCCACACGAGGGCGAACAAGGCTCGCTCCTCATCCCAAGCTAGGGGGACGAGGCGCCAGAAGCTGAGCCCTTCGAGGAGTCTCGGGATGGTCCCACTGGACACGCTGGAGGCAACGATTATCGGGTACCACTAATTCTTCAGCAGGCATACGCTAACCATGGATCGCAGGAGGTATAGGTTGCCACAGCGGGCAGCTGCCCCGCTCCCACAGTCTCCCACCCCTCGGGAGGAGGGCGCAGGAGGCTGCAGGAGAGGGGCAGGGATTCGACATCACCACCGCGGCATTCAGAGCAATGTGTTCTCGGGAGGTAGGCCCTCCGCTGGGGAGGTGCCCCAGGGCCTGCCCCCGGTGGAGGACCCGTGGTCGTTGGGGGAACCGCTGGCGACTGCTCTACCCCATCGGCGGCGTCCTGGTTTCCGGTCGTCGTTGATGGCACTAGAGTGTGGCGCAAGGCGGGGCCCTCATCTGGCGATATGAAGCAAGGCCAGTACCTATGAAGAAGGCTCAGTGCCTGTGAAGCTCGCCGCCCCGTGACACTCTCACGTAATAATGAGTGGGGCTGTACATGCCCCGGAGTCTCAAGGGTGCCGGCCTCAGGCCCTGGGGCTCCCTCCCACGCCCAGTGGCAGCACTTAGCTCCGCGCTAGTGAGAAGACGTCCAAGACTAGACTAGGTGCTGGACGCGGCCTTTTGTTTGCTTTCGTTGCTCTTCCCCTTGGTTGTCGCTTTCCCCCGCTGGTTTCAAGTTGGATTCGAATTTGAGATTTGCATGTGTTCGGGGAAGGGGTGCTTAGTCTCGTTCGAGCAATTTCTCGCGTTTTGGTTACCACTTCACCTCAGCTGCCTCCCCTCGTGAGCCCCTCGCGAGCCGGGTCAGGCCTAGCTTGCGCGCAGCCCAGACTGCCGCCGCCGCGTCCTCTCAGGAGGTTGTTTTACTGCAGATCCAACGGATTCAATCAGGGGACACTCGAGACACCACAACCCCCCGCGGGCTGCCTCAGGGCCGGCACGGAACAAAGGTAAACTAGCCGACCAGCGCGTCGCTTAGGCCAACCACTTGGCGCGGGCGCAAGGGCAATGTAGCGTCTGCTAATACGATGAACAGAAGTTTACATGAGGGCCCCCCCTCCAAAATGCTCTCACAGTCATCAGGCCAAAACCTGAGTTCTATTCATGCAGGGTAAGGAAGCAGGAATGATGCACAATCAGTCGGACGAATCCCCCAATGCGTCCTCAGGAGCACCAGCTGAGCCGTTGCTGGCGTCCCTGAACTCGCCATCACTGTCCGCGTCGCCGCCAGCGGCGTCAGGGCCGCACATCGCGCCGCCCTCGTCGGCCGCCACGATCGCATCATCGTTGTCTGAGGCGAAGGCCCTGATAAGAGTGTCCACATTGTCCTCCACCCAGTGCGCCAGGTCGCCTCGGACAGCCTGGGGACTGGGGCGATGGCGGCATCAAAATCAAAATGGGGATCCATGTTCCGGAGGTGACTGAAGACGCGGGAAAAGGCGCGCCTGAGCAGGGCGCGGCTCCTCTCCTCCACCAACCTGTCAGCCCTGGTCGACCGCGCCTCCAGCTGCGTCACCACATCAGTGAAGAACTGAAGATTGCCCGCGTAGTTGACTGCGTGCGGCTCGCCGACGGCCTCCTCGCAGATATTACCCAAGGCCGTGTTGGCTCTCTCCCGGAGAGTGGTGAGCATGGGGCCGTGCTCATGCTCCAAGATCCGCCGCTGACGTTTCTCGTCCGCATTCTGGCGCGCAACGGCCTCAGCCTCCTCCACCCGCTGGCGAAGAAGGAGCACCTCAGCCTGGGAGGTGGTTAACTCACCTCGCGCCACCTCAAGGGCGGCCCGGGAAGCATCGGCCCGCCGCGCCGCCTCCTCCAGCTTGGCCCTCAAGGCGGCAGTCCTGCCTTCAGTTTCAGCCCGGATCAGCCCCAGCTTCTCTTCGAACTCGTGCTCAAGGTTCAAGCGCGCCATCGCCACTCGACGTCCAACCTCCTCCAGGACGCGGGCTTCCTATGCGGCAACATCATCCTCCGCCTGCGTCACCAAGCACTCCCTCGTCTCCAGACGCTCGTACTCACGGGTACGTTCGGCGGCTTCCAGCGTCAGCGCCTCCTCACGCTTTTGGAGCTCTGCTGAGTCGCCGGAGGCCACCTTCATCGACGCAAGGGCTGCCTCGCGCAGCTCCACCTGCTCCTCCAGCGAGTGGCACCAGGTCAGGAGCTCCCGAGCCTGCTCCTCCGCCGCTGTTCACCGCCGGTCAGCTTCCCGAGCCTCCTCAGCGGCCAAAGATCGGGCCTCCCGAGAGGCCACCAACGACGCCTTGGCCTCTGCTTCATCAAGATCACGCTGACGGCGCGCAAGGGCGATGGCGCCCTCCAGCGTGCGCCTCTCTGCAGCCAAGCGTAGGCCCTCGGCCTCAAGGAGCGCGTCTTCATCAGCAAGCTCCTCACCAAGCAGGCTCACTGCGTCAGTCGCCCTTCGAAGGAATCCTTGGCGGAGAGCGCGACGCTCCCGAGCGCGCTCGAGCACGTCTTCCACACCATCATCCGCCCCAAGCAAGCGCCGAGGGCCGCGAGTCAGCACTCCCCCTCCGGGCTGGGGGCTGGGGGCTGGGGGCTGGCACCCTCGCGACGGCCGGGCACGCCGCGTCAGAAGCCCGGCCTGGGGCCAGACCATCCTCAGGAGAAGAGCACAGGAAGCGCCTCAGCCAATCGCAGTTCACGACCAGGCGAGAAGCCCAT
The DNA here is from genome assembly GCF_056163025.1 of Triticum urartu. NCBI lineage: Eukaryota > Viridiplantae > Streptophyta > Magnoliopsida > Poales > Poaceae > Triticum > Triticum urartu. Next base: position 434,760,186 of record NC_141873.1, read on the forward strand.
GGCCGGCTGGCTATGCCACGAGAAGGCCTGCGAAGGAGGATCGCGAGGTGCGCGGGGCCACGATACGCCTTGGGATGGTTCGCCTCTTCGATCACCCTCACCACAAGGGCTCCGCTGCTCAGAGCGCTTGAGGACGGTGGAGGGGGCGAAGCCAAAGGGGACGGCTCCTTAGCCGTCTCCGCATGCTCGGCTGGAAGGGGCCTGCGGAGCAAGAGTCAGTAAGAGCAACAGAAGGATCGGGGGCTGGGAAAGGAGAAGGCTTACTCATTAGTGGCGAAGTACTTCCTACGCTTCAGCAGGCGACAAGGGTAATCATCGCCCAGGGCCTCCCTTCTCTTTCGGAGAGCCCCAAAGTCCACGCGGAACCGGCCCAAGAGTTGGGCGCATGGATCAACCATCGACGAAGACGGAGCGTCAAGGCAATCTGCGGCAGGGGCGCCTGCCTGATGTGCGCTGCCAATCGCCTCCCCAAGAGACGCAGCTGGAGCCTCAGGGGCCCCAGTCGCAGGCACTGAGGGTAGCTGCTCGTCACCCTCAGCCTCAGTGGCACGGGCCCCAAGAGCCACTTCCTCATGAGCCTCGCCCGGTGCTGTCACCGCGCCGGGAGCCCCCTCGGCCTCTGGCGCCTCGTGCCTCCCTACTCCGCCACTCGAGGATGAGTCGCCTTGGCCGACTGGAAGGGCAATCACCACCACTGGGTTCTCGTGAGGCCCCTGAAGGCCGGCGGGGCGCATCCCCCACTCATTAAAGACAAGCATCTGCTTCACAAAGTCGCCCCTGCTCTGGCAGAGGTACAGCAAGGCCCCTCCCTGCCAGACGCTGCCGGGGTTGGGGTCCCCAGCCAGGGTCAAGAGCGACGTCCTTAGCACCTTAGGAGTCAGGTCCCCTTCCTGGAGCCTCATACGATCCTCGCGCCCACGGAAGGCCCACATCTGGCGAGAGTGGCGTTGAAGAGGAGCAACGCGGCGTAGCAGGAACTCCTTCACCACCTTGGGCGCTGTCATGCCAAGCGACCTCAAGAGCGCGAAGCGGCGCCAGACGAAGACGAGCCGGGAGCTCTCAAGCGTCTCCTGGCCCCAGCCTGAATTGGGGGCGGCAGGTGAGGTTAGCTCCAATAGCAGGGGGCTGGGCACCCCTGCGTCCACATACAGCCACCGCTTGCGGAACCCAACCGCGGGCAGGGGGAGCTTGAAGTCAATCCCAGAGGCTGCCGTCTCAGGTGCGGCAACAAAGTTCACGCAAGCCCAGCATTGGGTAGGGTCGACAAGACGCAACGAGAAGAAGTGGCGCAGCAAGGCAACCGAAGGAGGGATGCCCACCATAGCTTCACAAACAAAGGCGAAGACCGAAAGGAGGGTGATGGATTCAGGACCCAGATGCATCATGTGGATCTGATAGTGGGAAATCACGGCGTAGAAGAAGTCAGAAAAGGGAGGAACCAGACCCGCCCATAGGGCGTCGGCAAGATACGGGACCTCGGTGGCTATCCTGTCGATGGAGAAGTGGGACGCGGGCCAGGCCATCGTCCTCCCGCATTCATTGAAGATGGTGGCCAGAGCCAAGCTGACCTTGCCCAAGCCCTCGGCAGGGGCCGTCGACGGCGGCGGGCAAGGCGGAGACACGGGTTTCTTCCCTCTCCCCTTCTTCATCGGAGCCATGGCGATGGGAACGGGGGGAGGGAGGTTCGAGATTGAGTTGAAAACAGAAACCGGAGTTCGAGCGGAGGAAGGACAGAGGGCGCTCGAGCGATAAAAGGGGAATGGCTGTGTACGACTACGGGTCCGCCTAGCATGGCGCAAAATAAGGAGGGCGTGGGGGAACAGTGCCGCCCATGTCCAATCAACCGCCACGCGGCGCCCAAGGCCGCAGGCTGTTAGGGCCCGTGGCGCTTCGCTCTTGCCCTTCCTCCTCCCTACACGGCCAAGTCCAGGCGCGCCTTGGGCCCGGGGGCTATTGTCGGCGTTCTGGGAACGGGGGTCCCCAGACTTGTCTGCCTGCGGCCTGCGGCGTGGCTCAAAGGGGGGCCCAGCACGGCCCGTCTTCACCAACACAAATCCAAGACCCTCGCGAGGGGCCAAGCCTCGTGGGGCGAACGACGCGGAGCTTCCTCAGGCACGGCCTCGTCAGGCTGGCTCACGAGGAGGCGGAGAGATCAAGGCGGGGTACCTCGTGAGGTGCCCGTGACGCAAGCCATGACGACTCAGGGTGCCAGGCGGGTGCCAGCCGCGCAGCGTCCTCCTTTCCTCTTTGGTGCAAAGGGGGCAAGCGCAGCCGCGGAGTACCGAGGCATTAGGCAAAGGTTGCCATTTCGGTGCAACGAGACCAAGACCAGGAGGACTACGAGACGGAGGTCACCGTGGAGCCCAAGACGGCGTCATCACCAGAGCTTTGCGCAGGCGAAGACTACTTTTGTCAGGATAGCTGATACTTGCTGTCCCCCTTCAAATTAGCCCGCCATTGTTGGCTCCCTTCCCGCTCGATATTTGGGAAGAGGACCAGAGGGCCTCTATAAATAGGACCAGCCACCCACATAGCAAGGGGGTTCGGTCGGTTGGAGGAAGCAGAGAGAGAGAGAGAGAAGGGAGACTGAACTCCTCCGAGCAGTTCATCGCCCTAGCCAAGAACAGACCCTCGCGAGGCTGTTCTTCCTTGTATTCATCATCATCATCAGCCCAAGAGGCAATCCACCACACCACACACTGGAGTAGGGTATTACACCACAACGGTGGCCCGAACCAGTATAAACCCTGTGTCTCTTGTGTTGTTCTTTCCTTAGTTTTAGATCCTAGCATGGCGGAGGGGTGCAGGTAGGTAGGAGGCGAAATCTCCGCGCGCACCCCAGTGTTTGAACCTCAAGGGTCTGCCGGAACCCGAAATCCGTCACTGCTCTCATGATTGAAGGGAAGCAGCAGCAAATTGAGAATTGCAAGAGGAAGTATGCACAAGGAAAGTACAATTCAGGAGCTCAGCAGAAGCCGCGATTTACCCCTAGGCCAGGAGGACATTTTCAGCATACCCATGGAGCAGGTAGCTCACACAATCACAATGGCCCCAAGAATGGTAATGGGAATGGAGGAAGCAACGGCTAGAACCGCACCAACCCATCAACCCCAGCCAAGAAAGACCTGAGCCAAGTCACTTGTTTTAAGTGCCAGAAGACTGGACATTATGCCAATGAATGTCCTGAATCCCAGAATGGAAATGGCAATGGAAGCTCTGGGAAGAAGCCGAACCCTTTCAACAGGGGACAGGTGAACCACGTTAACGTGGAGGAGGTTGAAGAGCAGCCGGATGCAGTAATCGGTAAGTTTTTGGTTAAGTCATTTACTGCACTCGTTCTTTTTGATACTGGTGCATCGCATTCATACATATCAAGGGGATTTATGGATAAGTATAAACTGCCAACCCAAGCCCTTAGGTCACCCATGTTAGTAAATTTGCCTGGAGCATAATATATGGCTAGTCTATGGTGTGATCGGTTACCATTAAGAATTGGTAACTATGTTTTTCCCTCAGACCTAATAGTGTTGGAATCCCAAGGATTGGATGTGATATTAGGCATGGATTGGTTGTCAAAGTATGAAGGGAATATTGAATGCGCCAGTAAGTCAATTTTGCTTACCACCCCAGAAGGGAGAAGGATCAAGTATGTATCCCAACATGTGCCAAAGAGGACTCAAGTAAATTTTTTAACCGGAGTTGTGCAGGAGGAAGTACCAGTAGTGAAGGATTTCCCTGAAGTATTTCCAGAAGAGTTGCCAGGCATGCCACCGGATAGAGATATTGAGTTTTGATTGAGCTTTTGCCAGGCACATGGCCAATATCAAAGAGACCATATAGGATGCCTGCAAAGGATTTGGTGGAAATTAAGAAGCAGATTAAGGAGTTACTGGATAAAGGATATATTCGCCCAAGTTCATCGCCTTGGGGATCGCCAGTACTTCTAGTGGAGAAGAAGGATGGATCATTAAGGATGGTTGTCGATTATCGAGGATTGAATGAAGTAACCATCAAGAACAAGTACCCACTACCGATGATCAATGATCTATTTGATCGATTGCAAGGAGCTAAGGTATTTTCCAAGATCGATCTGCGATCAGGATACCACCAGTTGAAGATTTGAGAATAGGATATACCTAAGACGGCTTTTACCACCAGGTATGGGCTGTACGAGTATACCGTTATGTCATTTGGTCTGACTAGCGCACCTGCATATTTTATGAACATGATGAACAAAGTGTTTGTGGAGTTCTTGGATAAGTTCGTCGTAGTGTTCATTGATGATATCCTGGTTTACTCGAAGAATGAAGAGGATCATAAGGAACATTTGCGTTTTGTTCTTGGAAAGCTCAGAGAACATCAATTATATACCAAGTTTAGAAAATGTGAGTTTTGGTTGAAGGAAGTTGGATTTCTCGGACACGTTATATCCGGAGAAGGTATAGCAGTAGATCCCACTAAAGTTGATACCATGACCAAGTGGGAAACACCAACCACCATGGGAGAGATCCGGAGTTTTCTTAGACTCGCAGGATACTACCGGAGGTTTATTGAGAATTTCTCAAAGATTGCGAAGCCTATGACGGAGTTGTTGAAGAAGGATACCAAGTTCATATGGACGGAGGAATGTGAGGCTAGTTTTCAGGAGTTGAAGAAACGTTTGGTTACCTCACCCGTGTTGATTTTACCGGATCAGACCAAGGATTATGAGGTGTATTGCGACGCTTCACGTCGAGGACTTGGAGCAGTGCTTATGCAGGAAGGGAGAGTTGTTTCATATGCCTCACGACAGCTTAAGCCTCATGAGTTGAATTATGCTACGCATGATTTGGAGTTAGCAGCCGTAGTGCATGCATTGAAGACTTGGAGACATTTTCTGATTGGAAACCATTGCGAGGTGTACACGGATCACAAGAGTTTGAAGTATATTTTCACACAGAAGGAGTTGAATCTCAGACAAAGGAGATGGTTGGAGCTCATCAAGGATTATGATATGAGATTGCATTATCACCCTAGAAAGGCTAACGTAGTAGCTGACGCATTAAGCCGTAAGAGCCATGTCAACACCCTAATGACGGGAGATTTACCAAGGGAGTTAGCCGAAAATCTTTGAGAGCTATGTTTGGAAATAGTTCCAAGAGGCTATGTAGCAGCATTGGAGATTCAGTCTACTTTGATGGATAAGATCAGAGAAGCTCAAAGGACTGACAAGGAGATTGCTTCTATTAAGGAGAAAATGAGCAAAGGAAAAGCTAAGGTATTTTGTGAGGATGAGCACGATACCCTATGGTTTGAAGACCGTGTCTATGTACCAAATGATTCGGAGATCAGGAAGCTAATTCTACAAGAGGCCCATGACTCACCATACTCGATTCACCCAGGAAATACCAAGATGTATTTGGATTTGAAGGATATTTTCTGGTGGACCGGAATGAAGAAGGATATTGCGGAGTATGTAGCAGTTTGTGATGTATATCAGAGAGTGAAGGCAGAGCATCAGAAGCCAGCAGGATTGCTACAACCATTGCCGATACCCGAATGGAAGTGGGATAAGCTAGGCATGGATTTTATTACGGGATTGCCCAGAACACGTTCAGGCTATGACTCGATATGGTTGTAGTCGACCGTTTGACAAAGGTAGCTCATTTCATTCCAGTGAAGACTACCTATACCAGTGCAAAGTTGGCAAAGATATACATGACCAGGATCGTATGTCTGCATGGAGTTCCAAGGAGCATTGTATCAGATAGAGGAACCCAGTTTACCTCAAAGTTTTGGAATCAGTTGCATGAGACTTTGGGAACCAGACTGGAGTTTAGCACAGCTTTCCACCCATAGACAGATGGACAGACCGAGAGAGTCAATCAGATTTTGGAGGATATGCTAAGAGCTTGTGCGCTAGATTATGGATCTAGTTGGGATGAGAATTTGCCATATGCAGAGTTTTCTTACAACAACAGCTATCAAACCAGTTTGAAGATGGCCCCTTTCGAAGCCTTGTACGGAAGGAGGTGCAGGACCCCATTGTCTTGGGATGAAGTTGGAGACCGCCAGTTGTTTGGACCGGATCTGATAAAGGAGTCTGAACAGAAAGTGAAATTGATCCGTGATAGGATCAAGGTAGCTCAGTCCAGGCAGAAGAGTTATGCAGACTCTAAACGCAAGGAGACAGTTTACAAAGTCGGAGACCGAGTTTATCTTTGAGTATCTCTACTTCGAGGAGTTAAGCGCTTTGGAGTTAAGGGAAAACTAGCGCCACATTTTGTAGGCCCATACAAAGTTTTGGAGCGTATGGGAGAAGTATCCTACAAGTTGGAATTACCCGAAGGACTCTCAGGAGTTCACGATGTGTTTCATGTATCCCAGTTGAAGAAGTGCCACGTAGAGATGGCTGACATACCGCTGAGAGATATATTACCACTGGAAGTGATTCAGTTGGATAGTGATTTGACCTATGAGGAGAAACCAGTTAAGATTCTAGAGTATGCCAGTCGAGTCACCCGCAGCAAGGTTATCAAGTTTTGCAAGGTTCAGTGGAACCACCACACAGAGGATGAAGCCACCTAGGAACGAGAGGAAGATTTGCTAAAGGACCACCCTCACCTATTTTCTAGCCAACCCGAATCTCGAGGGAGAGATTCATCTTAAGGGGGGTAGGTTTGTAACATCCCAAATTTTCAATTTGGAATGTTATACACTAGATCATCATTGCATATCATAATTATTGCATTTTGGTTGATCCTAGAAACTTCACGCACCTCAAGGACCCTCGGAGAGAGTTGGGGATTTTGTTATTTTCATATTTGAGTTGTCTCAAATTTTGAAAATAGGGTCATTTGATTTATTTATTTTATCTTCAATTATTTCTATTATAAAAATTATGAGAGAGGGAATAAAATGACTTTCCCAAAATAAAGAAATATTGAGGATTTAATAAAAAATCAAATAAGATTTTATTTGGTTTTATTTGCTATATTATTTGAATTTAGGAAAAATGTGCGTTTTTCAAAATTGCATTTAGGCCCCAAATAAATGTTCATCCTGTGCGGCTTGATTTTAGAAGCCAGGAAAAATTTATTTCGGGATTTTTGGAGTCCGTTTAGTATTTCTTTCGTTAGTTTTCTGCGCGGAATTATTTTAAAAAAAATCTGAACCGACTCCGGGCCGTACCCGAGCGGGACTCCGCCTGGGGGGCCTTTTTAAGCCGACCCCGCTGAGCCGCCGAAGCCCACCAGCCCGCCCGCCGAAACCCTAGCGCCGCACCGCCGCGCCCCGCCCCGCGCCGCGCCGCCTCGCCCCGCGCCGCCTCGCCGCCGCCCCACTGCCCGAGGTAGTCGCCGTCGCCGGCGGTTTTCCTCAGAAAACTGCCCGATTTTTTTAGATCCGCTTTTTTTATTAGAACGGTTTTTTCGGTTTAGTTATTTAGCGAGCGTTCGCTCGTTCGTTCGTTTTAACAAATGTGTTCGTCGGTTAGATCCAGATAACGAACGTTCGTTTGTTAATCTGTTCGTCGTTTTTCTTTTTCTCGGATTTTCCGCGATTATTTCTGATCGCGATTTCTGATCCGATTTTCGTTTTAGTATAACTTTTCGCTCGTTTATCGGAATCAGGCGATTCAAGCGCCTGGAGTTTCCTCTCGAAACCCTCTTTCCGTTTAACCAACTTAAACAAGTTTTTGCTTCTGTAAAAATTGCCTTAGATCCAGAATAGTAAATGAAGCCTGTTTCTTTTACTGTTTGTCTTTCGTTGCTTCGTTTGTTTTAATTCTTTTTGCCAACCAGAGTTCTTAAGTTGAACTTTCTGGTTAGATCTCTTATTTGAGTTTTACATGTGCTTTAGTTGAGTACTTATTGTGTGTTTGTTTGTTTGCGATCGAGTACCCGGAGTGCGCCGCTTGTTACTTCGAATTGCTAGGTTTCCCGGATCATCAGCAAGGCAAGTAACACTTTGATCATACCTCCTACTACCCAGTTTTATTGCATTAGATCAATCCTCACAAATTGCATGATTAGGATCTAATTAAATTGTGGGTTTGGGGAGTAGTTGAGGTAGAATCTATTACCTGTTTATTATCAAACCTTTGGGAGTTACTCTACGTTTGCTTATTATTGCTATGCTAGTAGACGTGGATTGGGTGAGTGTATCCATGACAGAGGTGAGCTTTGTTAATTAATGGTTTATTTAAGGTGGCAACCTAAACACACATCTGGGTGGATTGAGGCACCTGGGTATTCCAGCGATTGCCTGTTTTCTTTTGGACCACCACCCAGGCTCAAAGGGATCATGAGATTATTCATACTAGAAACTTCCGTGTGCAGCCACAAGCTATTATGGGCTCTAGCATAGTTGACTAAGTCATGCGAACTCTTACAGTGGTAGACTAGCAGATGTAGGGATGTAGGTTGGTACGGTCTACCCGTTCATAAGGTGCTAGCGCTTCTGAAAGACTATGTCTCGGTCATCTATTTCTCAAACACCATGCAGTGCGAGAAAACCAAACGGAGGCGATCTAGTTATAAACTAATCATGGTTAGTCGTGTCCCCAGTTATGGACATCTTGAGTATCTAGTACCCAGATTATCATGTGAATCTCAACATGTTACTCTAAAATTAATTTTGTTGGGTTTGTTTAATGATGAAGTTTAATTGGGATTGAGAATGCTGTCAACCATTCTCAATGTGTAACAACCACCATGATAGTTAAATAAATTTATTCCTTTGCAGTAGGGGAAAATTGGCTTTACGCAAAACTGTAAGCATAGAGCTTTCCACCAGCCAAATTTGCATATAGAATAGTTGTTTCATTCCATTACTCTATATGTGTTACATTGCCAGCCTATTCCATGTGCTGACCCGTTTTTGGGATGCAACGTTAATGTTGCAGAATTTTCAGACGACGATTAAGGAGTTTTAGGTCGTGGTTCTGTACTCAGTGATGCCGTTGGAGTTGATGGACTCACTTATCTTCCAAGCCTTCCGCTGTTATTGTTGTTAGATGGCCTTAAGCCATATTTATTGTAATAAGTTCTTTTTTGAGACACTCGAGGTAATAAGTGTGTGATTGCTACTCTGCTATAAATCCTTCAAGTACTGTGTGGTGTCAGCATTACTGATCTAGTGATGACACCGGAGCACAGAGATTGGACCATTTGAGGTCTGGTCGCTACACTATATCGGAGAAGTTTGCACTTATTAAGGATTACATTGATGGGTTGTGTTTTACTATTACACATGATGATTTTGATAGATATAATATGCATGTGCTTGCTGCTACTACTTGCAATTATTATGAGAGAGGAACTATATCTCCACCTCTCTATGTTTCCAACAAGATAAAATTGCAAGAAACAATTTATACTATGCATTGGCCTTTACTTTGTGTGCATGAATTGTTCTTTTATGACATCCTATGCATAGGAAGAGAGTTAGACTTCGTTGTTGCATGATATATGTTACTTTGTGCTCACTACTAAATTATAAATCATTGTTAATTAAGATTGGCTTTGATATACCTTGGGATCCGGGTGGATCCATTACTTGAGCACTATATGCCTAGCTTAATGGCTTTAAAGAAAGCGCTGCCAGGGAGACAACCCGGAAGTTTTAGAGAGTCATTTATTTCTGTTGAGTGCTTTTATATAGTTTAAAAACAACAAAAATAAAGAGTGGAACCCAAAACTTTTTCAAAAAGGAAAGTGAAAGTGAGAAAGACAAGCATTGTTGAAGTGGGAGAGCTCCTTGTACTTTGTTCATGCTCACGGCAACTTTGTGAATCTTGATTACAGAAACTTTTCAACAAAAATAATTATCCCCTTGTACAATTCCTTTGTATTATAAAAATAATGTGCCAAGGTTTGCCTTTAAGATGTTTACATTTGTTTGATGGTTTGTACGGTGCAGGACAGAAACTTTGGCTGTAGTGTGCGATTTTACATTTTTAGCTGGAACGTCAAAGGGTTCTGATTCTTTTTGCACTGTCTTACTATACAAATTGTTTATTTTTCATAATTTTGGTAGAATTTCCCAAGTATCATAAGTTTGGTGAATGTTCAGATTATTACAGACTGTTCTGTTTTATACAGATTCTATTTTTGATGCATAGTTTGCTTGTTTTGATGAAACTATCGATTCATATCAGTGGATTAAGACATTAAAAAGTTATATTACAGTAGAAACAATGCAAAAACAAAATATGAATTGGTTTGCAATGGTACTTAGAGTAGTGATTTGCTTTATTATACTAACGGATCTTACCGAGTTTTCTATTGAAGTTTTGTGTGGATGAAGTGTTCGATGATCGAAAAGGTCTCGATGTGAGAAGAAGGAAGAGAGGCAAGAGCTCAAGATTGGGGATTCCCAAGGCACCCCAAGTAAATATTCAAGGATACTCAAGCATCTAAGCTTGGGGATGCCCCGGAAGGCATCCCCTCTTTCTTCAACAAGTATCGGTATGTTTTTGGATTCGTTTCGTTCATGCGATATGTGCAATCTTGGAGCATCTTTTGCATTTAGTTTTCATCTTTATTTTATGCACCATGCTGGTATGAGGTAGTCCTTGGTTGATTTATAGAATACTCTATGCACTTCACTTATATCTTTTGAGTATGGCTTTATAGAATGCTTCATGTGCTTCACTTATATCATTTGAAGTTTGGATTGCCTGTTTCTCTTCACTTAGACAACCGCCATTTGTAGAATGCTCTTTTGCTTCACTTAGATTTTTTAGAGCGTGGGAATATCTTTTGTAGAAAGAATTAAACTCTCTTGCTTCACCTATATCTATTTAGAGAGATGACAGGAACTGGTCATTCACATGGTTAGTCATAAAATCCTACATAAACTTGTAGATCACTGAATATGATATGTTTGATTCCTTGCAATAGTTTTGCGATATAAAGATGGTGATATTAGAGTCATGCTAGTGGGTAGTTGTGGATTAGTATAAATACTTGTGTTGAGGATTGTGATTCCCGTAGCATGCACGTATGGTGAACCGTTATGTAACGAAGTCGGAGCATGAGGTATTTATTGATTGTCTTCCTTATGAGTGGCGGTCGTGGACGAGCGATGGTATTTTCCTACCAGTCTATCCCCCTAGGGGCATGCGTAGTAGTACTTTGCTTCAAGGGCTAATAAACTTTTGCAATAAGTATGTGAGTTCTTTATGACTAATGTTGAGTCCATGGATTATACGCACTCTCACCCTTCCATCATTGCTAGCCTCTCTAGTACCGCACAAATTTCACCGGTACCATAAACCCACCATATACCTTCCTCAAAACAGCCACCATACCTACCTATCATGGCATTTCCATAGCCATTCCGAGATATATTGCCATGCAACTTCCATCATCATCATATACATGACTTGAGCATTCATTGTCATATTGCTTTGCATGATCGTAAGATAGCTAGCATGATGTTTTCATGGCTTGTCCGTTTTTTGATGTCATTGCTACGCTAGATCATTGCACATCCCGGTACACTGCCGGAGGCATTCATATAGAGTCATATCTTTGTTCTAGTATCGAGTTGTAATATTGAGTTGTAAGTAAATAAGAGTGTGATGACCATCATTATTAGAGCATTGTCCCAGTGAGGAAAGGATGATGGAAGCTATGATTCCCTATGAGTCTCCGGACTTTACAAAAAAAATAAAAGAGGCCAAAGAAGCCCACAAAAAAAGAGGCCAAAGAAGCCCACCAAAAAAACAAAAAAACAAAAAAAATGAGAGAAAAAGAGAGAAGGGGCAATGTTACTATCCTTTTACCACACTTGTGCTTTAGAGTAGCACCATGTTCTTCATATAGAGAGTCTCTTGAGTTATCACTTACATATACTAGTGGGAATTTTCATTATAGAACTTGGCTTGTATATTCCGATGATGGACTTCCTCAAATGCCCGAGGTCTTCATGAGCAAGCAAGTTGGATGCACACCCACTTAGTTTTCAATCTGAGCTTTCATACACTTATAGCTCTTAGTGCATCCGTTGCATGGCAATCCCTACTCACTCACATTGATATCTTGATGGGCATCTCCATAGCCCGTTGATACGCCTAGTTGATGTGAAACTATCTTCTCCTTTTTGTCTTCTCCACAACCACCATTCTATTCCACCTATAGTGCTATGTCCATGGCTCACGCTCATGTATTGCATGAAAGTTGAAAAGGTTTGAGAATGTCAAAATTATGAAACAATTGCTTGGCTTGTCATCGGGGTTGTGCATGATGTGAATATTTTGTGTGGTGAAGATGGAGCATAGCTAGACTATATGAGTTTGTAGGGATAACTTTATTTGGCCTTGTTATTTTGAAAAGACATGATTTCTTTATTAGTGGGCTTGAAGTATTATTGTTTTTATGTCAAATGATAGACTATTGCTTTGAACACTCGTGTGTTAATATTCATGCCATGATTAGATATGTGATCAAGATTATGCTAGGTAGCATTCCACATCAAAAATTATCTTTTTTATCATTTACCTACTCGAGGACGAGCAGGAATTAAGCTTGGGGATGCTGATACGTCTCCATCGTATCTATAATTTTTGATTGTTCCATGCCAATATTCTACAAGTTTCATATACTTTTGGCAACTTTTTTATACTATTTTCGGGACTAACATATTGATCCAGTGCCCAGTGCCAGTTCCTGTTTGTTGCATGTTTTTTGTTTCACGGAATATCCATATCAAACAAAGTTCAAATGGGATAAAAACTAATGGAGATTTTTTTTGGAATACATATAATTTTTGGGAAGAAAAATCCATGGGAGACGGTGCCCGAGGGGGCCATGAGGCAGGGGGACACGGCCCTGACCCTCGTGGCCACCCCGTAAGGAGGTTGGTGCCGTTCTTTTCCTGCAAGAAAGCTAATATCCGGATAGAGATCATGTTAAAATTTCAGCCCAATCGAAGTTACGGATCTCCGGGAATATAAGAAACGGTGAAAGGGTAGAATCTGAGAACGCAGAAACAGAGAGAGACAAAGAGACAGATCCAATCTCGGAGTGGCTCTTGCCCCTCCCATGCCATGGAGGCCAAGGACCAGAGGGGAAACCCTTATCCCATCTAGGGAGGAGGTCAAGGAAGAAGAATATGAAGGGGTCCCCTCTCCCCTTCTCTTCCGGTGGCGCTGGAACGCTGCCGTGGCCATCATCATCATCATCACCGCGATCTACACCAACACCTCCGCCATCTTCACCAACATCTCCATCACCTTCCCCCCTCTATCTATAGCGGTCCACTCTCCTGCAACCCACTGTACCCTCTACTTGAACATGGTCTACTTGAACATGGTGCTTTATGCTTCATATTATTGTCCAATGATGTGTTGCCATCCTATAATATCTGAGTAGATTTTCATTGTCCTATTGGTGGTTGATGAATTGCTATGATTGATTTAATTTGCTTGTGGTTATGTTGTTGTCCTTTGATGTCCATCATATGAGCACGTGCGTGGATCACACCATAGGGTTAGTTGTATGTTGATAGGACTCTGTGTTGGAGGGCAAGAGTGACAGAAGCTTCAACCTAGCATAGAAATTGATGGATACGGGATTGAAGGGGGACCAATATATCTTAATGCTATGGTTGGGTTTTACCTTAATGAACATTAGTAGTTGCGGATGCTTGCTAATAGTTCCAATCATAAGTGCATAGAGTTCCCAGTCAGGGATGACATGCTAGCAGTGGCCTCTCCCACATAATACTTGCTATCGGTCTAGTAAAGTAGTCAATTGCTTAGGGGCAATTTCACAACTCCTACCACCACTTTTCCACACTCTCTATATTTACTTTATTGCTTATTTTCTTACAACAGCCCCTACTTTTTATTTACGTAATCTTTATTATCTTGCAAACCTATCCAACAACACCTACAAAGTACTTCTAGTTTCATACTTGTTCTAGGCAAAGCGAACATCAAGCGTGCGTAGAGTTGTATCGGTAGTTGATAGAACTTGAGGGAATATTTGTTCTGCCTTTAGCTCCTCGTTGGGTTCGACACTCTTACTTATCGAAAACTATTGCGATCCCCTATACTTGTGGGTTATCACGTGCGCATGTACGAAGAGAGAGAAGCCGAGCTCGATCGGCAGGACGACCTCGACGGCCTTGAAGAGGAGCGTGATGTTGCACGAGCCAGTTCCGCATTTTATCAGCAACAGGCTAAGTGATACCAAAGCATAGAACTGCGGGCCAAGACTTATAATGTCGATGAACTCGTTTTGCGCCTCCTAGAGAAGAAGAAGGATAAGCTCAAACCAAAATGGGAGGGGGCCTTTATCATAGATGAAGTTCTCACATCAGGAGCCTATATCCTTCGTAATGCATCAGATAATCGCCTTGAGCCGAATCCCTGGAACGCTGCCCGGCTCTGACGATTCTATGGATAGTTTGGACGCATCCTTTATATTTTTCATTTCCTTTTTTCCCTTTATTCCTTTTTTCCCAAGGTATATATTCGGATCTGCCGAACTATTAGGGGTACACATCTTTAAATGTATACACCCCACTATGACTGGGGGCTTCCTTGACGAAGCTTGTTACTAAAAGCTTATGACTTACATTGTCTATGTCATTTGTTATACACATTTTTTGCCATTATATGCACCTCTATGACTTAAGTTTTTGCCAAGATAGGTTGCCTCGCTCCTGTGTTTATACCCTATGTTCCTGATTGTTCGGCTAGGGTGTAAAGGGAGCACCTCTGCGGATTGTTATAGCCGGGTAATCCGGACTTGTACCTCATACGGGCGAAGCCGAAAGCTAGCGTTCTTAAGAGAATAATTGGTTGGCAAAAAAGCGATGGATCATTTAAATTTGATAACCATTCAAAATTTATATAGTATAGACTCCCCGTAATTCGGATCAAGGACTAAGTAAGCATACTTAAGCATGCCAACCCAGGGAAAGGAACCCTTAACGGAACTATTCCTTGGAAGATGTTTCTTATGTTCAAAAAGTAATATAACATAACTCCCTGAACAAATTCTGTCTCTTTGAGCAATATGACTGGATTGCATGGTTTCCGGACATAGTGAATTTTCTTACATTCCAAAATGGTATCCAGAAACACTCCACCTTCTTGGTTTGGAGGCCGAAGCCAAAAGTCTGCGATGACAAATTTTGACATATTCGGTTGGAGATAAGTTCGATGACAAAAGTACATTGATACATAGAATCGAACGCCTACTGTTTATCTATGTCATCTATAAGACTATCAAGACTACAGTCTTCTTGCGAATACTTCGCAGCTATCATCACTTGGACATATACCAAGTTCACGGGAATCTCTTTTCCGTCGGGTCCCTGAGGTCCAACCCGGGCCATATGGTTCGAATCGAGTCCAGTGTAGAGCGTTTTCACCATTGCCCATGCCTCTCATGCACCTTCCCGGCATGCAGACGCCTTCCATAGCTCGAAACGGCGTCGGGCACCTTTGAACATGTTCGCCAACCCCTCCATACTTTTCGGAGGGGCATCGGATGGCCATAAAGCCTTCGCCATACTTCTCATAGCTTTCCGAGCTTGTTCATGCACCACCGATAGATCCTTAAGCACGTCGCGTCGAAATCCGGATACTTCTTCAGGTCGACCGGTTAACAGACCTGCAACAACAACAAAGTTGTGAAAATCCAAACTATGGGATACTATAAATCTTGTGGATAGATCAAAGGTCATACCGAATATGTTGCCTTTCAACTTCTTATTTTCTTTCTGTGCGGCCGATAACTGAGCCTCTAAGCTCTTTATCTCTTCATCTTGTTTATCTTTTTCCTCTTCGAGCTTTCTCTTCTACTTGATGGTCATTGTGGTTTTCTTCATATCCGCCAGCTCCATGGTGACGACATTCAGCTTCGTCTGGTTTGTTTTCAGCTCTTGGGATAGCGCATGGTTCTTCTCCCTAAGAATATGCAGGTCATAATGATCCTTAAATCAGTTGGCCTAAACCGCTTCAAGTCTCGGGGGCTACTGGCATATATCTATTCTATTTGCACAAATTATTACCTACATATCCTTTGAGAATAGTTGCATAACTCCGGCAAGTCTGTCTCGAGCTGCCCGGATATATGCATCCATGGAGCTGAGGGCGGTGAATTCCTGTTCAGTAAAAATTGGAGTGCGCATGGCCTCTTTTAGTATGCAATGATTCATCACACTCTCCACCTCCGAATTCATGACGGATACATCATCCGAATCCTCGTGAGGGGGTGGATCTAGTACTATATCAGCTCTCGTCCTGATTGACGAGCCCGGGGCCGGATTAGCCGATACACGGCTGGCAGGACGTTTGCCCACGGTTTGCCGTGTACTCCTCCTAACATAAAGGCGGAGGATAAGTCTTACGATTTGATCTCATGCTTAGGCACATATCAAAAGACGCACCTCTTTGAATAAGGATGGGGCTCGGCGGCGCTTCCGGCTTCCTTTCGTTTCAAACGATCACCCTAAGTAGAGGTTGCTCTCGATGGAGTACGGCCAGAGCGCCGATCATATAAAACACATTTTAGTGTGAGGGGTAGGGTGTAAACATGGGCTCCTTTTTGAGGAAGTTTACCGAATACTTACGATGGAGAAGGGATAAATGCGCGGGTAGTCGGTCATAATTGCCACCTCTGAGCCGTCAAGGCTCGCCTGATAAAATACTCCATCATCGAACTCTGTATATATCTGGATCCTCACGGAGGCCGGGGTCTTTGTTGCGAGCGTGCTCCTCTGGCTGTGGGGAGGGACAATGAATGTTCTCGACCTCCTTCCTCCATGACTGTTTTAAGACAACAAGAACAATTTGATTAGCATACCTCGATAATGAGGTGGAACAGTGCTGATAATTAGAAAAACTTACCCATTCAATGGGGTTGTGCAAGAAAAGCCTTCTCGGCAGTTCAAGCGAAGGAAGTCCTCTTTCTCCCCCTTATACAGATCGGCCAGGATTATGGCCAGTTTGGCTGGGGTATTTGGGCCTTTGCATCTGTAGCGAGATGCGTCGTCTTCTCCGTTATAACACCATAAAGGAGTTACTCTGGACTGAAGGGGATGAATACATTGTTTTATTGCGATAGACATAACTTCGATTATCGAGAGCTCGGAATGAGCCAGTAATCTGACCTTACTGACCAAATTCTTTACTTTCGCCCTGTCTTCCTCCTTGGGACTCCAGGGGCGCCAATTGAGGTGTTTCTTCAACAGAGCACTGGATAATTCGGGGAGGCCGCGCTAAACTGGGTCCGGAAGGGGGACGTCCTCAATATAAAACCATTCCGAAGACCATTCTTGGGATACCTCCTTGGGAGTTCTAATAGGGTAACCTGATCCGACTATGCGCCATACTTCGGTGCCGCCCACTTTAAATATGGAACCCCCTCGATGGCTTGGGACAAGGCAAAAGAATTTTCTCCATAGTTCGAAATGTGCCTCGCAACCCAGAAATAGTTTGCAGAGAGCGACAAAGCCCGAGGTGTGTCGAAAAATCGAACCTGGGGTGAGGTTGTGCAGTTGGATTCCGTAGAACTCCAACAGGCCCCTGAGAAAGGGATGGATTGGAAATCCCAAGCCCCGCAAGAGAAATGAAACGAAGCATACCCTCTCCTCCTTGTTGGGGTTGGGGAAATTTTCTGCTAGCACATCATTGCCGATCGAGGCCAATCCCGCTCGCACAGAGACTAGATCTGCGAGAGGGAGATATCCCTGCGTCTGAAGTCGAGTCATCTGAAAATGGGACACGTAGCAGCTCCGCCAATCACCCTCTTGAGGTCCATGAGGGTGCGACTAAGAGCTAGGAGCGCCGGCCATGAATTGAAGTTTTTCCGTGGCTAGCTCTGATGTTCTCTACACGATGTGGATAGCACTTGGGGATCTAACCTCTTTATATAGGCGTTGTACCAGTGTGGTTAAGGGTTTATTTGTAAAAAATATTATGGACCGTTCACATTTGTCTGGTGCATGGAAATTGAAGCGATGATAGAAAAGGAGTCGTAAAGGCACAACATGAAAGTTAGGGCCAGACTATTATCCGTCTGAGGTATAATGAAGAACCAGCCTTGCAAAAGCCAAAGATAGAAGCCGGATACTGCATCGTCATTTGAAGGCCAGTTCGGGGGCTACTGAGGGAGTCCTAGATTAGGGGGGTCCTCGGGTGTCTGGACTATTTGATATGGGCCGGACTGATCGGCCATGAAGATAAAAGTAGAAGACTTTCCCCCGTGTCCGGTGATACGTCCATTTTGCATCATGATTTTATATCAATATTTATTGCATTATGGGTTGTTATCTCTACTCTTATAAAAGACCGAGTTGGTGATGATGGTGTGCCTGCCATCGTGTAATATAGACCGTCCGATCTATATCTGACGGTTAGAAAGCAAACTATGACAATTTTGCAAAAAGATACCCACACCTCTCTCCACACTTGCAGATAAGGACTTCTCTCGTTCATCCTTTTCTCTCACAAGATAAACTACTCATACAAATGTATCTTGATGTTCCGTGCAACGCACGGGCATCTTGCTAGTTACACATTATGTCACAATACTTATGCCTATTCTCTCTTATTTTACAAGGTTTACATGAAGAGGGGGAATGCTGCAGTTGGAATTCTGGGCTAGAAAAGGAGCAAATATTAGAGACATATTCTGCACAACTCCAAAAGTCCTGAAACTTCACGGGAGCATGTTTCAGAATATATAAAAAATATTGGGCGAAAGAAGTACCAGATGGGGGCCACCCACCGTCCACGAGGGTGGGGGCGCGCCGTACCCCCTGGGCACGCCCCCTGCCTCATGGGCCCCCTGGCAACCCTCTGATGCCCAT
The DNA here is from genome assembly GCF_056163025.1 of Triticum urartu. Taxonomy (NCBI): domain Eukaryota; kingdom Viridiplantae; phylum Streptophyta; class Magnoliopsida; order Poales; family Poaceae; genus Triticum; species Triticum urartu. Next base: position 434,778,999 of record NC_141873.1, read on the forward strand.
CTTCTTCTATATGAGGTCTTTCGTCGAGGAAAAAAATCATAAGCAAGTGCACGGGATGAAACTCCGCCGCCACGAGGTGGAACCTTGGCGGAACCAATCTAGGGCTCTGGCGAAGCTGTTTTGCCAGGGAAACTTCCCTCCGGGAGGGGGAAATCATCACCATCGTCATCACCATCGATCCTCTCATCGGGGGGGGGGGGGGGGGGGTCAATCTCCATCAACATCTTCACCAGCACCATATCATCTCAAACCCTAGTTCATCTCTTGTATCCAATCTTTGTCCCAAAGCCTCAGATTGGTACATGTGGGTTGCTAGTAGTGTTGATTACTCCTTGTAGTTGATGCTAGTTGGTTTATTCAGTGGAAGATCATATGTTCAGATCCTTTATGCATATTAATACCCCTCTGATTATGAACATGAATATGATTTGTGAGTAGTTACATTTGTTCCTGAGGACATGGGAGAAGTCTTGCTATAAGTAGTCATGTGAATTTGGTATTTGTTCAATATTTTGATGAGATGTATGTTGTCTTTCCTCTAGTGGTGTCATGTGAACGTTGACTACATGACACTTCACCATTGTTTGGGCCTAGAGGAAGGCATTGGGGAGTAATAAGTAGATGATGGGTTGCTAGAGTGACAGAAGCTTAATCCCTAGTTTATGCATTGCTTCGTAAGGGGCTGATTTGGATCCATATGTTTCATGCTATGGTTAGGTTTACCTTAATACTTCTGTTGTAGTTGCGGATGCTTGCAATAGGGGTTAATCATAAGTGGGATGCTTGTCCAAGGAAGGACAGTACCCAAGCACCGGTCCACCCACATATCAAATTATCAAAGTACCGAACGTGAATCATATGAACGTGATGAAAACTAGCTTGACGATAATTCCCATGTGTCATCGGGAGCGCTTTCCTTTATATAAGAGTTTGTCTAGGCTTGTCCTTTGCTACAAAAATGATTGGGCCATCTTGCTGCACCTTATTTACTTTTATTACTTGTTACTCGTTACAAATTACCTTATCACAAAACTATCTGTTACCGATAATTTCAGTGCTTGTAGAGAATACCTTGCTGAAAACCGCTTATCATTTCCTTCTGCTCCTCATTGGGTTCGACACTCTTACTTATCGAAAAGGCTACGATAGATCCCCTACACTTGTGGGTCATCAAGACTATTTTCTGGCGCCGTTGCCGGGGAGTGAAGCGCCTTTGGTAGGTGGAATTTGGTAAGGAAAAATTTATATAGTGTGCTGAAATTTACTGTCACTTGTTACTATGGAAAGTAATCCTTTGAGGGGCTTGTTCGGGGTATCTTCACCCCAACCAATAGAGCAAAGAGTTGATCCTCAACCTGCTGAACCTACTAAAAATGTTTACTTTGAAATTCCTTCAGGTATGATAGAGAAACTGCTAGCTAATCCTTTCACAGGTGATGGAACATTACATCCCGATTTGCACTTAATCTATGTGGATGAAGTTTGTGGATTATTTAAGCTTGCAGGTATGCCCGAGGATGTTATAGAGAAGAAGTTCTTCCCTTTATCTTTGAAGGGAGAGGCATTGACACGGTTTAGGCTATGTGATGATATGGGATCATGGAACTACAACCGATTGAAATTGGAATTTCATCAGAAGTTTTATCCTATGCATCTTGTTCATCGTGATTGTAATTATATATATAACTTTTGGCCTCGCGAAGGAGAAAGTATCGCTCAAGCTTGGGGGAGGCTTAAGTCAATGTTATATTCATGCCCCAATCATGAGCTCTCAAAAGAAATGATTATTCAAAAAATTATGCTCGACTTTCTCTCAGTAATCGCTCCATGCTCGATACTTCTTGTATTGGATCTTTTATGATGAAGACTATTGAATTCAAATGGGATTTATTGGAAAGAATTAAACGCAACTCTGAAGATTGGGATCTCGAGAAAGGTAAGGAGTCAGGTATAACACCTAAGTTGACTGTGTTAAATCTTTTATGGATACCGATGCTTTCCGTGAATTTAGCACTAAATATGGACTTGACTCTGAGATAGTAGCTTCTTTCTGTGAATCCTTTCCTACTCATGTTGATCTCCCTAAGGAGAAGTGGTTTAAATATAATACTCCCGTCGAAGTAAAAGTAGTTGTACCTATTAAAGTTGAAGAAAAGACTATCACTTATAATGATCCTGTTGTCCCTACTGCTTATATTGAGAAACCACCTTTCCCTGTTAGAATAAAGGATAATGCTAAAGCTTCAACTGTGGTTCGTAAGAGTAATACTAGAACACCTACTCCGTCTGAGCAAATTAAAGTTGAACCTAGTGTTGCTATGGTTAAAGATCTCTTGGCCGATAATATTGATGGGCATGTTATTTACTTCTATGATGAATCTGCAAGGATTGCTAGACCCGATACTAAAAATAAACATAGACCTGTTGTAGTCATGCCTGTTATTTCTGTTAAAATAGGAGATTATTGCTATCATGGCTTATGTGATATGGGTGCTAGTGCAAGTGCAATACCTCATTCCTTATATAAAGAAATTATGCATGATATTGCATCTGCTTAGATAGAAGAGATAGATGTTACAATTAAGCTTGCCAACAGAGACACTATTTCCCCAGTTGGGATTGTTAGATATGTTGAAGTACTATGTGGGGAAGTTAAATACCCTGCGGATTTTCTTGTTCTTGGTTCCCCACAAGATAACATTTGTCCCATTATATTTGGTAGACCCTTCTTGAATACTGTTAATGCTAAGATAGACTGCAATAAGGATATTGTTTCTATTGGTTTAGGGGTGTAGTATCATGAGCTTAATTTTGCTAAATTTCGTAGACAGCCCCATGATAATGAATTGCCTAGTAAAGATGAAATTATTGGTCTTGCTTCTATTGCTGTGCCTCCTAGTGATCCTTTAGAACAATATTTTGTAACATCCCAAATTTGCAATTTGGAATGTTATACATTAGATCATCATGCATATCATATTTTCTTGCATTTTGGTTGATCCTAGAAATTTCACGCAACTCAAGGACCTTCGGAGAGAGTTGGAGATTTCGTTATTTTCATTTGAGAGTTTTCTCAAATTTGAAAAAAAAGAGGATCATTTGATTTATTTATTTCATCTTCAATTATTTTTCCAATATCAAAAATATGAGAGAGGGAATAATATGACTTTCCCAAATTTAGGAAAAATGAAGATTTAATGAATAAATCAAATTTTGGTTTTTCCGGAGTTTTGTTTGCTTTTTATTTGGATAGGGAAAAATGCGTGTTTCCAAAATTGCATCTAGGTCCGGAGGAAAGTTCATTTTGTTCGGCTCATTTGTAGGAGTCGGGGAAAATTTACTTTAGAAATTTTGGAGTTCGTTTAGTTTTTCTTTTCTTTGCTTTTCTGCGTGCGTAACTATTTAAAAAAAAAGAGCCAGCGCCCGCCTGGGCCAAGGCCCAGCCGGCCGGCCCGGCCGCCGCCGCCTTGCGCGCCAGCCTGCCCCGCCGCCCCTAAGCCGAGTCCTAGAAGGACTCTAGGCCGCCGCCGCCCCTCCCCCTCCTTCTTGCCCCCTCCCCCCAAGCAACACCCCCTCCCTCCTATATAAATACCCCCATAACCCCCCCCCTCTCCCCACACCACCCAAGCCCCAAGCCACCGCCGCCGCCTATAGCCGCCGCCGCCTATAGCCGCCTTAGCCGCGCCGCCGCCGCCGGAGGTAGCCCCGCGCCGCGCCTCTTTTTCTTTCCCCGGTTCGATTTTTCTTAAAAGAACCGTTCCGTTTCTTTTCCGTTTTCTTTCCGGTTTTTCTTTCCGGTTTCTTTTCCAAAAACCCTAGATCGGTTTTCGTTCTTCTTTCGGACCGTTCGTCTCAACAAACGTGATCACCGATTTTTCCCGGTTAACGACGCCCGTTCGTTTAACCGTTCGTCTCTTTCTTTTCGTTAGATTTATTCCGCGATCGCGATCTCAGATCCGATCTTCGTTCTAGTCTTTCTTCTCGCTCGTTTATCGGAATCAGGTGATTCAAGCGCCTGGAGTTTCGTTTCGAAACCGCCGTTCCGTCTAATCAACTTGAACAAGCCTTTGCTACAGTAAAATTTGACCTAGTTTCAACTTGCTAGAACCGAGTTGCTTTCTTCCGCCGTTTGTTTTTCCGTCGTCTGTTCGGTTCTTTCTTTCCTTGCAACCGGAGTTCTTAAGTTGAACTTTCTGGTTCGTTCTCTTGTTCGAGTTTTACCTGTGCATTAGATGAGTACTTATTGTGTGCTTGTTGTTTGTCTGCGATAGATCACCCGGATTGCGCTGCTTCTTACTTCGAAACCCTAGGTCTCGCGGATCATCAGCAAGGCAAGTAACACTTTGATCATACCTGTTACTTTGATCATACCTTTTCTACAACCCATGTTTTATTGCATTAGATCAATCCTCTCACATTGCATGATTAGGATCTAATTAAATTGTGGGATGGGAAGTAGATGAGGTAGTACCTATTGCCTGTATTATTATCAAACCTTTGGGAGTTACTTCTTCGTTTGCTTATTATGCCATGCTATGCTAGTAGACGTGGATTGAGTGAGTGATATCCATGACAGATGTGAGATTGATAATTAAGGGTTTATCTAAGGTGGCAACTTAAACACACATCTGGGTGGATTGAGGCACCTGATGTCTATCAGGACTTGCCTGTTTTTATTTCGGACCGCCACCCAGGCTCAAAGGGATCATAAGATCATTCATGCTAGTAACTTCCATGTGCAGCCACAAGCCATTATGGGCTCCGGCATAGTTGACTAAGTCGTGCAAACTCTTACAGGGTAGACTAGCAGATGTAGGGGATGTAGGTGGTACGGTCTACCCACATGTAAGGTGCTAGCGCTTCTGAAAGACTGTGTCTCGGTCATCCGTCTTCTCAAACACCCTGTAGTGCGAGAAACCAAACGGAGGCGATCGAGTCTTGTGGGGAAAAGTGCGCAAACCTCTGCAGAGTGTAACAAACTAATCATGATTAGCCGTGTCCCCGGTTATGGACAACTTGAGTATCTGGTACCTGAATATCATGTGAATCTCATCACGTTACTTCTAATTAATGTTGTTGGGTTTTAATTACTTAATTGGGATCGGAATGCTGTCAACCATTCTCGATGTTTAACAACTACCATGATAGTTAAATAAATTTATTCCTTTGCAGTAGGGAAAAACTGGCTTTACGCAAAACTGTAACCATAGAGCTTTCCACCAGCCATATATGCATATAGTATAGCTGTTTCATTCCATTACTCTCTATGTGTTACATTGCCAGCATATTCCATGTGCTGACCCGTTTTCGGGCTGCAACTTCTCATGTTGCAGACTTTTCAGACGACGAGTAAGGTGCTTTTAGGTCGTGGTTCTATACTCAGTGATGCCGTTGGAGTTGATGGACCCATTTGTCTTCCGAGCCTTCCGCTGTTATCGTTATTAGATGGCCTTAAGCCATATTTATTGTAATAATTTCTCTTTGAGACAACGATGTAATAAGTGTGTGATTGCCACTTTGCTATAAATCCTTCAATGTACTGTGTGGTGTCAGCATTACTGATCCAGGGATGACACCGGAGCACAGTAGACTTGATCCATTCGGGTCGGGTCGCTACAGAGATGGTATCAAAGCACACGCTGACTGTAGGACACGACCACTAAGTTAAAGCCATAGATCACCATTCTCTTCTCATTTTCTAACTCCTCATCTTTTCTACTCTTTTAGGATGACGAACGCGAAGATTAAGTACGCTCAACCGGATGAAGGCACACCATTTGGATTTCACCTGAAGGAAGTCACCAAGTACCTGAACATTGGATTACCAAGCTTCACGGGAACCTTCAACGCCACTCTGCCTGAAGAGGAGCGCTGGAAGATTCAAGCTCATGTTCCAGGAAGGACATTCGCGCCAATTACGAAGCCCATAGATAGTGTTTTCAATGCACCAACCTGGAGTCTGGGAAGGAGCATCGTAGCTCATATCACCATGGGACGCATTGGAGAAGTTTATCAAGAAGACCTTAAGGACACTATCTACCAGATTTGCGGACGCCGAGACGGACAATGGGAGTTAGTCAGCACCAAGAAGGATAGATCCATTGCATCTTTCATCCAGGAATTAAACCAGCACATTCGACGCCACGAGAACCAGATGTGCAATGATATGATAGAGTTGAAGAATGCAAAGGCAAGGATCATCAAGCTAGAAGGAGAACTGAAGTCTACACGCAAGGACTACATGGACGAGATCGTAGCTCTAGCAAGACACAATGGCGATCTTAAGCAGGAGATTGAAGAACTCAAGAGGAAGTTAGCATCCAAGGTGGAAGACGAGTACGTCGCATGTCCGGACAACTACATCATCATCGACGACACCGATTTGGATCCAAGTGAACCCGACTTTGAAGACGAAGCTGGAGCAGATATCATGGAGTCTTCCACCGGTTCAAATTTCTAGATGACCACCAAATAGTAGTAGTATTTCCCCCATGTAAACATTAGTTCGAGCACTTTTGCGATAGTTTTAGACCGTTTGTATGCCCTTGTTTGATTGAATGAAGTGATTTTGTGTGCATTTGCTCATGTGCATTGGGGTAGTGTTTTCTCTTTAGACCTCACTCTATTCTTAATTCTCGTCTTTTCTAGACCCTCAGATGCCTCCGAGACGTGATAATGGATTTCCACCGGAGCTCACTCAGTTGATCCAGCAGCAGAATCAATTGATGCAGTTGTTAGTCCAGAACCAGCAAAACAACACCAACAACAACCCACCACCACCACCACCTGTTGACCACTTAGCTCGTTTCCTTAGGATGAATCCGCTGGTGTTTTCCAGTAGCACCGAGCCAATAGTAGCAGACGATTGGCTCCGCAAGATAGGAAGGGAGCTGACCACTGCAGGATGCACAGATGGTGAGAAAGTGAAGTTTGCCGCACATCAGCTTAACGGACCCGCGGCAGCATGGTGGGAGAATTTCACAGCCACTTACCCAGTTGACACTGTCACATGGGATCAGTTTCAGCAAGCTTTCCGCACTGCCCATGTTTCAGCAGGAGCTATGGCCATGAAGAAGCGTGAGTTTCGCAACTTACGCCAAGGAGGAAGGACAGTTGGCCAGTACGTTGACGACTTCAGCAAGTTAGCACGTTATGCCCCAGATGACGTTGCTACGGATGCAGCTAAGCAGGAGAAGTTTCTGGAAGGACTGAATGATGAGCTAAGCATGCAGTTGATGGTAGCAAGTTTCAACAACTACCAGGAGTTGGTAAATCGTGCCATCATGATTGAAGGAAAGCAACAGCAAATTGAGAACCGTAAGAGGAAGTATGGACAGGGGAAGTATAACTCTGGAGCCCAGCAGAAGCCCCGTTTTACCCCTAAACCGGGATTTTAGTTTCAGCATACCCATGGAGGAGGTAGTTCGCACAACCATAATGGCCACAAGAATGGTAATGGGAATGGAGGAAGCAACGGCCAGAACCGTACCACCCCATCGACCCCAACCAAGAGAGATCTGAGTCAAGTCACCTGTTTCAAGTGTTCCAAGACCGGACATTATGCCAATGACTGTCCCGAAGGCCAGAATGGAAATGGCAATGGAAGCTCTGGGAAGAAGCCGAACCCTTTCAATAGGGGACAGGTGAACCACGTTAATGTGGAGGAGGTTGAAGATCAGCCTGATGCAGTAATCGGTAAGTTTCTGGTTAAGACATTTACCGCACTCGTACTTTTTGATACTGGTGCATCGCATTCATACATATCAAGGGGATTTGTGGATAAATATAACCTGCCAACCCAAGCCCTTAGGTCACCCATGTTAGTAAGCTCACCAGGAGCGGAGTATATGGCTAGACGATGGTGTGATCGGTTACCATTAAGGATTGGTAACTATGTGTTTCCCTCAGACCTAATAGTATTGGAATCTCAAGGATTGGATGTGATATTAGGCATGGATTGGTTATCGAAGTATGAAGGGAACATTGAATGTGCTAGTAAGTCAATTTTGCTTACCACACCAGAAGGAAGAAGGATCAAGTATGTATCCCGGCATGTGCCAAACAGGACACAAGTAAACTGCCTAACAGGAGTTGTGCAAGAAGAAGTACTAGTGGTGAAGGATTTTTCTGATGTATTTCCTGAGGAATTGCTAGGAATGCCACCGGATAGGGACATAGAGTTCTTAATTGAGCTTTTGCCAGGTACCGGCCCAATATCGAAGCGACCATACCGGATGCCAGCAAAGGATTTGGTGGAAATTAAGAATCAGATTAAGGAGTTATTGGATAAAGGTTACATTCGCCCAAGTTCTTCGCCTTGGGGATCACCCGTACTTCTAGTGGAAAAGAAGGATGGATCATTAAGGATGGTTGTTGATTACCGTGGATTGAATGAAGTAACCATCAAGAACAAGTACCCACTACCAATGATCAACAATCTGTTTGATCGGTTGCAGGGAGCTAAAGTGTTTTCCAAGATCGATTTGCGATCAGGGTACCATCAGTTGAAGATTCGAGAGCAGGATATACCTAAGACAGCATTCACCACGAGATATGGACTGTATGAGTATATCGTTATGTCATTTGGATTGACTAACGCACCCGCCTATTTTATGAACCTGACGAACAAAGTGTTTATGGAGTTTTTGGATAAGTTCGTCGTGGTTTTCATTGATGACATCCTAGTTTATTCAAAGAATGAAGAGGAGCATAAGGAACATTTGCGTTTGGTTTTGGAGAAACTAAGGGAACATCAGTTATACGCCAAATTCAGCAAATGTGAGTTTTGGTTGAAGGAAGTTGGATTCCTCGGACACGTTATATCCGGAGAAGGTATAGCAGTTGACCCCACAAAGGTTGAGACCGTAACCGAATGGGAATCACCAATGACAGTTGGAGAGATCCGGAGTTTTCTTGGACTCGCAGGATACTACCGGAGGTTCATTGAGAACTTTTCAAAGATTGCAAAGCCTATGACGGAGTTGTTGAAGAAGGATATTGCAGCATATGTAGCAGTTTGTGACGTATGTCAGAGAGTAAAGGTAGAGCATCAGAAGCCAGCAGGATTGTTACAACCATTGCCGATACCCGAATGGAAGTGGGATAAGATAGGCATGGATTTTATCACAGGACTACCCAGGACGAAAGCAGGCTATGACTCAATATGGGTAGTAGTGGATCGTCTGACGAAGGTAGCCCATTTCATTCCAGTTAAGACCACTTACACCAGTGCTAAGTTGGCAAAGATATACATGACTAGGATCATTTGTTTGCATGGAGTTCCAAGGATTATCGTATCAGATAGAGGAACTCAATTTACCTCAAAATTTTGGAATCAGTTGCATGAAACTTTAGGAACCAGACTAGAGTTCAGCACAGCTTTTCATCCGCAGACAGATGGACAGACCGAGAGATTCAATCAGATTTTGGAAGATATGCTGAGAGCTTGTGCACTAGATTATGGATCTAGCTGGGACGATAACTTGTCGTATGCGGAGTTTTCTTATAACAATAGTTACCAAACCAGTTTGAAGATGGCACCTTTTGAAGCTTTATATGGAAGGAGGTGCAGGACACCGTTGTCATGGGACAAAGTTGGAGACCGTCAATTCTTTGGTCCAGATTTGATTAAGGAGTCAGAACGGAAGGTTAAGTTGATTCGCAATAGGCTCAAGGTAGCCCAGTCCAGGCAGAAGAGCTACACAGATTCTAAACGCAAGGAGACAGTTTACAAAACCGGAGACAGGGTTTATCTTCGAGTATCCCCACTTCGAGGAGTTAAGCGCTTTGGAGTTAAGGGAAAGTTAGCACCGCGTTTCGTTGGACCGTATAAGATCTTGCAACGTATGGGAGAAGTCGCTTATAAGTTGGAATTACCAGAGGAACTGTCAGGAGTTCATGATGTATTCCATGTTTCTCAGCTGAAGAAATGTCATGCTGAGATGGCGGAGATACCACTAAGAGATACAGTGCCGCTTGAAGCGATTCAGTTGAAGGATGACTTAACATATGAGGAGAAACCAGTCAAGATTCTCGATTATGCCAACAGAGTCACCCGCAGCAAGGTCATCAAGTTTTGCAAAGTTCAGTGGAACCACCACTCAGAGGATGAAGCCACCTGGGAGAGAGAAGAAGATTTGCTCAAGGACCACCCTCACCTATTTTCTAGCCAACCCGAATCTCGAGGGCGAGATTCATCTTAAGGGGGGTAGGTTTGTAACATCCCAAATTTGCAATTTGGAATGTTATACATTAGATCATCATGCATATCATATTTTCTTGCATTTTGGTTGATCCTAGAAATTTCACGCAACTCAAGGACCTTCGGAGAGAGTTGGAGATTTCGTTATTTTCATTTGAGAGTTTTCTCAAATTTGAAAAAAAAGAGGATCATTTGATTTATTTATTTCATCTTCAATTATTTTTCCAATATCAAAAATATGAGAGAGGGAATAATATGACTTTCCCAAATTTAGGAAAAATGAAGATTTAATGAATAAATCAAATTTTGGTTTTTCCGGAGTTTTGTTTGCTTTTTATTTGGATAGGGAAAAATGCGTGTTTCCAAAATTGCATCTAGGTCCGGAGGAAAGTTCATTTTGTTCGGCTCATTTGTAGGAGTCGGGGAAAATTTACTTTAGAAATTTTGGAGTTCGTTTAGTTTTTCTTTTCTTTGTTTTTCTGCGCGCGTAACTATTTAAAAAAAAGAGCCAGCGCCCGCCTGGGCCAAGGCCCAGCCGGCCGGCCCGGCCGCCGCCGCCTTGCACGCCAGCCCGCCCTGCCGCCCCTAGGCCGAGTCCTAGAAGGACTCTAGGCTGCCGCCGCCCCTCCCCCTCTTTCTTGCCCCCTCCCCCAAGCAACACCCCCTCCCTCCTATATAAATACCCCCATAACCCCCCCCTCTCCCCACACCACCCAAGCCCCAAGCCGCCGCCGCCTATAGCCGCCGCCGCCTATAGCCGCCTTAGCCACGCCGCCGCCGCCGGAGGTACCCCGCGCCGCTCCTCTTTTTCTTTCCCCGTTTCGGTTTTTCTTAAAAGAACCGTTCCGTTTCTTTTCCGTTTTCTTTCCGGTTTTTCTTTCCGGTTTCTTTTCGAAAACCCTAGATCGGTTTTCGTTCTTCTTTCGGACCGTTCGTCTCAACGAACGTGATCACCGATTTTCCCGGTTAACAATGCCCGTTCGTTTAACCGTTCGTCTCTTTCTTTTCGTCGGATTTATTCCACGATCGCGATCTCAGATCCGATCTTCGTTCTAGTCTTTCTTCTCGCTCGTTTATCAGAATCAGGTGATTCAAGCACCTGGAGTTTCGTTTCGAAACCGCCGTTCCGTCTAATCAACTTGAACAAGCCTTTGCTACAGTAAAATTTGACCTAGTTTCAACTTGCTAGAACCGAGTTGCTTTCTTCCGCCGTTTGTTTTTCCGTCATTTGTTCGGTTCTTTCTTTCCTTGCAACCGGAGTTCTTAAGTTGAACTTTCTGGTTCGTTCTCTTGTTTGAGTTTTACCTGTGCATTAGATGAGTACTTATTGTGTGCTTGTTGTTTGTCTGCGATAGATCACCCGGATTGCGCCGCTTGTTACTTCGAAACCCTAGGTCTCGCGGATCATCAGCAAGGCAAGTAACACTTTGATCATACCTTTTCTACAACCCATGTTTTATTGCATTAGATCAATCCTCTCACATTGCATGATTAGGATCTAATTAAATTGTGGGATGGGAAGTAGATGAGGTAGTACCTATTGCCTGTATTATTATGAAACCTTTGGGAGTTACTTCTACGTTTGCTTATTATGCCATGCTATGCTAGTAGACGTGGATTGGGTGAGTGATATCCATGACAGATGTGAGATTGATAATTAAGGGTTTATCTAAGGTGGCAACTTAAACACACATCTGGGTGGATTGAGGCACCTGATGTCTATCAGGACTTGCCTATTTTTATTTCGGACCACCACCCAGGCTCAAAGGGATCATAAGATCATTCATGCTAGTAACTTCCGTGTGCAGCCACAAGCCATTATGGGCTCTGGCATAGTTGACTA